>NC_136062.1:339453209-340671834 GCF_964261635.1 Lissotriton helveticus | reverse complement strand
ATGACATAACATTCCTTTTTCATTTCAAAGGCACACCCTGGATCTTGATTGCACAGCTTAGAGCCTATTTGTGAAGTAAGAGGCCTAACAGACATGCTGCCTAGGATTCCCTACTAGTACATATGCTAAAGCCTAACTGACGTTAAAAATACATGTATTTCCATACTGTAAACACATCTACTAAGCAAATTATTCGCCCAGATCCATTTAAAATCAAGCCTGACTCACAATGTGATCTTAGGCACATGACCAGGATGTTACATGTAATCTACCATGTCTGTCTCTGCATGCAATATGTGTGTGTCTGCTCATACTATTTCACTATGTCTACTGGCAAAAAAAAACACATATATATAAAAGTATTACATAACATTCCTTTTTCATTTTAAAGGCACAACCTGGCTCTTGATTGCACAGCTTAGAGCCTATTTGTGAAGTAAGAGGCCTAACAGACATGCTGCCTAAGATTCCCTACTAGTACATATGCTAAAGCCTAACTGACTTTAAAAATATGTGTATTTCCATACTTTAAACACATCAACTAAGCAAATTATCCACCCAGATTCATTTAAAATCAAGCTTGACTCACAGTGTGATCTTAGGCACATGACCAGGATGTTACATGTAATCTACCATGTCTGTCTCTGCATGCAATATGTGTGTGTCTGTTCATACTATTTCACTGTGTCTACTGGCAAAAAACAGACTACATATATATAAGCAAGACATAACATTCCTTTTTCATTTTAAAGGCACACCCTGGATCTTGATTGCACAGCTTAGAGCCTATTTGTGAAGTAGGAGGCCTATCAGACATGCTGCCAAAGATTCCCTACCAGTACATATGCTAAAGCCTAACTGACTTTAAAAATACATGTATTTCCATACTTTAAACACATCAACTAAGCAAATTATTCACCCAGATCCATTTAAAATCAAGCTTGTCTTACAGTGTGATCTTAGGCACATGACCAGGATGTTACATGTAATCTACCATGTCTGTCTCTGCATGTAATATGTGTGTGTCTGCTCATACTATTTCACTGTGTCTACTGGCAAAAAACAGACCACATATATATAAGCATGACATAACATTCCTTTTTCATTTTAAAGGCACACCCTGGATCTTGATTGCACAGCTTAGAGCCTATTTGTGAAGTAAGAGGCCTAACAGACATGCTGCCTAGGATTCCCTACTAGTACATATGCTAAAGCCTAACTGACGTTAAAAATACATGTATTTCCATACTTTAAACACATCAACTAAGCAAATTAATCACCCAGATCAATTTAAAATCAAGCTTGACTCACAGTGTGATTTTAGGCACATGACCAGGATGTTACATGTAATCTACCATGTCTGTCTCTGCATGCAATATGTGTGTGTCTGCTCATACTATTTCACTATGTCTACTGGCAAAAAAAAAAACATATATATAAGCATGACATAACATTCCTTTTCATTTTAAAGGCACACCCTGGATCTTGATTGCACAGCTTAGAGCCTATTTGTGAAGTAAGAGGCCTAACAGACATGCTGCCTAGGATTCCCTACTAGTACATATGCTAAAGCCTAACTGACTTTAAAAATACATGTATTTCCATACTTTAAACACATCAACTAAGCAAATTAATCACCCAGATCAATTTAAAATCAAGCTTGACTCACAGTGTGATTTTAGGCACATGACCAGGATGTTACATGTAATCTACCATGTCTGTCTCTGCATGCAATATGTGTGTGTCTGCTCATACTATTTCACTGTGTCTACTGGCAAAAAAAAGACCACATATATATAAGGAAGACATAGCATTCCTTTTTCATTTCAAAGGCACACCCTGGATCTTGATTGTACAGCTTAGAGCCTATTTGTGAAGTAACAGTCCTAACAGACATGCTGCCTAAGATTCCCTACTAGTACATATGCTAAAGCATAACTGAATTTAAAAATACATGTATTTCCATACTTTAAACACATCAACTAAGCAAACTATTCACCCAGATCCATTTACAATCAAGCTTGACTCACAGTGTGATCTTAGGCACATGACCAGGATGTTACATGTAATCTACCATGTCTGTGTCTGCATGCAGTATGTGTGTGTCTGCTCATACTATTTCACTGTGTCTACTGGCAAACAACAGACCACATATATATAAGCAAGACATAACATTCCTTTTTCATTTCAAAGGCACACCCTTTATCTTGATTGCAAAGCTTAGAGCCTATTTGTGAAGTAAGATGCCTAACAGACATGCTGCCTAAGATTCCCTACTAGTACATATGCTAAAACCTAACTGACTTTAAAAATACATGTATTTCCATACTGTAAACACATCTACTAAGCAAATTATTCACCCAGATCCATTTAAAATCAAGCTTGACTCACAGTGTGATCTTAGGCACATGACCAGGATGTTACATGTAATCTACCATGTCTGTCTCTGCATGCAATATGTGTGTGTCTGCTCATACTATTTCACTGTGTCTACTGGCAAAAAACAGACCACATATATATAAGCATGACATAACATTCCTTTTTCATTTTAAAGGCACACCCTGGATCTTGATTGCACAGCTTAGAGCCTATTTGTGAAGTAAGAGGCCTAACAGACATGCTGCCTAGGATTCCCTACTAGTACATATGCTAAAGCCTAACTGACTTTAAAAATACATGTATTTCCATACTGTAAACACATCTACTAAGCAAATTATTCACCCAGATCCATTTAAAATCAAGCCTGACTCACAATGTGATTTTAGGCACATGACCAGGATGTTACATGTAATCTACCATGTCTGTCTCTGCATGCAATATGTGTGTGTCTGCTCATACTATTTCACTGTGTCTACTGGCAAAAAATAGACCACATATATATAAGCAAGACATAACATTCCTTTTTCATTTCAAAGGCATACCCTGGATCTTGATTGCACAGCTTAGAGCCTATTTGTGAAGTAAGAGGACTAAAAGACATTCTGCCTAAGATTCCCTACTAGTACATATGCTAAAGCCTAACTGACTTTAAAAATACATATATTTCCATACTTTAAACACATCAACTAAGCAAATTATTCACCCAGATCCATTTAAAATAAAGCTTACCTCACAGTGTGATCTTAGGCACATGACCAGGATGCTACATGTAATCTACCATGTCTGTCTCTGCATGCAATATGTGTGTGTCTGCTGATATTATTTCACTGTGTCTACTGGCAAAAAACAGACCACATATATATAAGCAAGACATAACTTTCCTTTTTCATTTCAAAGGCACACCCTGGATCTTGATTGCACAGCTTAGAGCCTATTTGTGAAGTAAGAGGCCTAACAGACATGCTGCCTAAGATTCCCTACTAGTACATATGCTAAAGCCTAACTGACTTTAAAAATACATGTATTTCCATACTTTAAACACATCAACTAAGGAAATTATTCACCCAGATCCATTTAAAATCAAGCTTTACTCACAGTGTGATCTTAGGCACATGACCAGGATGTTACATGTAATCTACCATGTCTGTCTCTGCATGCAATATGTGTGTGTCTGCTCATACTATTTCACTGTGTCTACTGGCAAAAAACAGACCAAATATATGTAAGCGAGACATATCATTCCTTTTTCATTTCAAAGGCACACCCTGGATCTTGATTGCACAGCTTTGAGCCTATTTGTGAAGTAAGAGGCCTAACAGACATGCTGCCTAAGATTCCCTACTAGTACATATGCTAAAGCCTAACTGACTTTAAAAATACATGTATTTCCATACTGTAAACACATCTACTAAGCAAAATATTCACCCAGATCCATTTAAAATCAAGCCTGACTCACAATGTGATTTTAGGCACATGACCAGGATGTTACATGTAATCTACCATGTCTGTCTCTGCATGCAATATGTGTGTGTCTGCTCATACTATTTCACTGTGTCTACTGGCAAAAAAAGACCACATATATATAAGGAAGACATAGCATTCCTTTTTCATTTCAAAGGCACACCCTGGATCTTGATTGTACAGCTTAGAGCCTATTTGTGAAGTAACAGTCCTAACAGACATGCTGCCTAAGATTCCCTACTAGTACATATGCTAAAGCCTAACTGACTTTAAAAATACATGTATTTCCATACTTTAAACACATCAACTAAGCAAATTATTCACCCAGAGCCATTAAAAATCAAGCTTGACTCACAGTGTGATCTTAGGCACAATGCCAGGATGTTACATGTAATCTACCATGTCTGTCTCTGCATGCAATATGTGTGTGTCTGCTCATTCTATTTCACTGTGTCTACTGGCAAAAAAGAGACCACATATATATAAGCAAGACATAACATTCCTTATTTATTTCAAAGGCACACCCTGGATCTTGATTGCACAGCTTAGAGCCTATGTATGAAGTAAGATGCCTAACAGACATGTTGCCTAAGATTCCCTACTAGTACATATGCTAAAGCATAACTGAATTTAAAAATACATGTATTTCCATACTTTAAACACATCAACTAAGCAAATTATTCACCCAGATCCATTTACAATCAAGCTTGACTCACAGTGTGATCTTAGGCACATGACCAGGATGTTACATGTAATCTACCATGTCTGTCTCTGCATGCAGTATGTGTGTGTCTGCTCATACTATTTCACTGTGTCTACTGGCAAAAAACAGACCACATATATATAAGCAAGACATAACATTCCTTTTTCATTTCAAAGGCACACCCTTTATCTTGATTGCAAAGCTTAGAGCCTATTTGTGAAGTAAGATGCCTAACAGACATGCTGCCTAAGATTCCCTACTAGTACATATGCTAAAACGTAACTGACTTTAAAAATACATGTATTTCCATACTGTAAACACATCTACTGAGCAAATTATTCACCCAGATCCATTTAAAATCAAGCCTGACTCACAATGTGATCTTAGGCACATGACCAGGATGTTACATGTAATCTACCATGTCTGTCTCTGCATGCAATATGTGTGTGTCTGCTCATACTATTTCACTGTTTCTACTGGCAAAAAACAGACCACATATATATAAGCATGACATAGCATTCCTTTTTCATTTTAAAGGCACACCCTGGATCTTGATTGCACAGCTTAGAGCCTATTTGTGAAGTAAGAGGCCTAACAGACATGCTGCCTAAGATTCCCTACTAGTACATATGCTAAAGCCTAACTGACTTTAAAAATATGTGTATTTCCATAATTTAAACACATCAACTAAGCAAATTATTCACCCAGAGCCATTTAAAATCAAGCTTGACTCACAGTGTGATCTTAGGCACATGGCCAGGATGTTACATGTAATCTACCATGTCTGTCTCTGCATGCAATATGTGTGTGTCTGCTCATACTATTTCACTGTGTCTACTGGCAAAAAACAGACCACATATATATAAGCAAGACATAACATTCCTTTTTCATTTTAAAGGCACACCCTGGATCTTGATTGCACAGCTTAGAGCCTATTTGTGAAGTAGGAGGCCTATCAGACATGCTGCCAATGATTCCCTACCAGTACATGTGCTAAAGCCTAACTGACTTTAAAGATACATGTATTTCCATACTTTAAACACATCAACTAAGCAAATTATTCACCCATATCCATTTAAAATCAAGCTTGTCTTACAGTGTGATCTTAGGCACATGACCAGGATGTTACATGTAATCTACCATGTCTGTCTCTGCATGCAATATGTGTGTGTCTGCTCATACTATTTCACTGTGTCTACTGGCAAAAAACAGACCACATATATATAAGCAAGACATAACATTCCTTTTTCATTTCAAAGGCATACCCTGGATCTTGATTGCACAGCTTAGAGCCTATTTGTGAAGTAAGAGGCCTAAAAGACATTCTGCCTAAGATTCCCTACTAGTACATATGCTAAAGCCTAACTGAATTTAAAAATACATGTATTTCCATACTTTAAACACATCAACTAAGCAAATTATTCACCCAGATCCATTTAAAATAAAGCTTAACTCACAGTGTGATCTTAGGCACATGACCAGGATGTTACATGTAATCTACCATGTCTGTCTCTGCATGCAATATGTGTGTGTCTGCTGATACTATTTCACTGTGTCTACTGGCAAAAAACAGACCACATTTATATAAGCAAGACATAACAATCCTTTTTCATTTCAAAGGCACACCCTGGATCTTGATTGCACAGTTTAGAGCCTATTTGTGAAGTAAGAGGCCTAACAGACATGCTGCCTAAGATTCCCTACTAGTACATATGATAAAGCCTAACTGACTTTAAAAATACATGTATTTCCATACTTTAAACACATCAACTAAGCAAATTATTAACCCAGATCCATTTACAATCAAGCTTGACTCACAGTGTGATCTTAGGCACATGACCAGGATGTTACATGTAATCTACCATGTCTGTTTCTGCATGCAATATGTGTGTGTCTGCTCATACTATTTCACTGTGTCTACTGGCAAACACATACCACATATATATAAGCAAGACATGACATTCCTTTTTCATTTCAAAGGCACACCCTGGATCTTGATTGCACAGCTTAGAGCCTATTTGTGAAGTAAGAGGCCTAACAGACATGCTACCTTATATTCCCTACTAGTACATATGCTAAAGCATAACTGAATTTAAAAATACATGTATTTCCATACTTTAAACACATCAACTAAGCTAATTATTCACCCAGATCCATTTACAATCAAGCTTGACTCACAGTGTGATCTTAGGCACATGACCAGGATGTTACATGTAATCTACCATGTCTGTCTCTGCATGCAGTATGTGTGTGTCTGCTCATACTATTTCACTGTGTCTACTGGCAAAAAACAGACCACATATATATAAGCAAGACATAACATTCCTTTTTCATTTCAAAGGCACACCCTTTATCTTGATTGCAAAGATTAGAGCCTATTTGTGAAGTAAGATGCCTAACATACATGCTGCCTAAGATTCCCTACTAGTACATATGCTAAAACCTAACTGACTTTAAAAATACATGTATTTCCATACTGTAAACACATCTACTAAGCAAATTATTCGCCCAGATCCATTTAAAATCAAGCCTGACTCACAATGTGATCTTAGGCACATGACCAGGATGTTACATGTAATCTACCATGTCTGTCTCTGCATGCAATATGTGTGTGTCTGCTCATACTATTTCACTATGTCTACTGGCAAAAAAAACCCACATATATATAAAAGTATTACATAACATTCCTTTTTCATTTTAAAGGCACAACCTGGCTCTTGATTGCACAGCTTAGAGCCTATTTGTGAAGTAAGAGGCCTAACAGACATGCTGCCTAAGATTCCCTACTAGTACATATGCTAAAGCCTAACTGACTTTAAAAATATGTGTATTTCCATACTTTAAACACATCAACTAAGCAAATTATCCACCCAGATCCATTTAAAATCAAGCTTGACTCACAGTGTGATCTTAGGCACATGACCAGGATGTTACATGTAATCTACCATGTCTGTCTCTGCATGCAATGTGTGTGTGTCTGTTCATACTATTTCACTGTGTCTACTGGCAAAAAACAGACTACATATATATATGCAAGACATAACATTCCTTTTTCATTTTAAAGGCACACCCTGGATCTTGATTGCACAGCTTAGAGCCTATTTGTGAAGTAGGAGGCCTATCAGACATGCTGCCAAAGATTCCCTACCAGTACATATGCTAAAGCCTAACTGACTTTAAAAATACATGTATTTCCATACTTTAAACACATCAACTAAGCAAATTATTCACCCAGATCCATTTAAAATCAAGCTTGTCTTACAGTGTGATCTTAGGCACATGACCAGGATGTTACATGTAATCTACCATGTCTGTCTCTGCATGCAATATGTGTGTGTCTGCTCATACTATTTCACTGTGTCTACTGGCAAAAAACAGACCACATATATATAAGCATGACATAACATTCCTTTTTCATTTTAAAGGCACACCCTGGATCTTGATTGCACAGCTTAGAGCCTATTTGTGAAGTAAGAGGCCTAACAGACATGCTGCCTAGGACTCCCTACTAGTACATATGCTAAAGCCTAACTGACGTTAAAAATACATGTATTTCCATACTTTAAACACATCAACTAAGCAAATTAATCACCCAGATCAATTTAAAATCAAGCTTGACTCACAGTGTGATTTTAGGCACATGACCAGGATGTTACATGTAATCTACCATGTCTGTCTCTGCATGCAATATGTGTGTGTCTGCTCATACTATGTCACTGTGTCTACTGGCAAAAAAAGACCACATATATATAAGGAAGACATAGCATTCCTTTTTCATTTCAAAGGCACACCCTGGATCTTGATTGTACAGCTTAGAGCCTATTTGTGAAGTAACAGTCCTAACAGACATGCTGCCTAAGATTCCCTACTAGTACATATGCTAAAGCATAACTGAATTTAAAAATACATGTATTTCCATACTTTAAACACATCAACTAAGCAAATTATTCACCCAGATCCATTTACAATCAAGCTTGACTCACAGTGTGATCTTAGGCACATGACCAGGATGTTACATGTAATCTACCATGTCTGTGTCTGCATGCAGTATGTGTGTGTCTGCTCATACTATTTCACTGTGTCTACTGGCAAACAACAGACCACATATATATAAGCAAGACATAACATTCCTTTTTCATTTCAAAGGCACACCCTTTATCTTGATTGCAAAGCTTAGAGCCTATTTGTGAAGTAAGATGCCTAACAGACATGCTGCCTAAGATTCCCTACTAGTACATATGCTAAAACCTAACTGACTTTAAAAATACATGTATTTCCATACTGTAAACACATCTACTAAGCAAATTATTCACCCAGATCCATTTAAAATCAAGCCTGACTCACAATGTGATCTTAGGCACATGACCAGGATGTTACATGTAATCTACCATGTCTGTCTCTGCATGCAATATGTGTGTGTCTGCTCATACTATTTCACTGTGTCTACTGGCAAAAAACAGACCACATATATATAAGCATGACATAGCATTCCTTTTTCATTTTAAAGGCACACCCTGGATCTTGATTGCACAGCTTAGAGCCTATCTGTGAAGTAAGAGGCCTAACAGACATGCTGCCTAAGATTCCCTACTAGTACATATGCTAAAGCCTAACTGACTTTAAAAATATGTGTATTTCCATAATTTAAACACATCAACTAAGCAAATTATTCACCCAGAGCCATTTAAAATCAAGCTTGACTCACAGTGTGATCTTAGGCACATGGCCAGGATGTTACATGTAATCTACCTTGTCTGTCTCTGCATGCAATATGTGTGTGTCTGCTCATACTATTTCACTTTTTCTACTGGCAAAAAACAGACCACATATATATAAGCAAGACATAACATTCCTTTTTCATTTTAAAGGCACACCCTGGATCTTGATTGCACAGCTTAGAGCCTATTTGTGAAGTAGGAGGCCTATCAGACATGCTGTCAAAGATTCCCTACCAGTACATATGCTAAAGCCTAACTGACTTTAAAAATACATGTATTTCCATACTTTAAACACATCAACTAAGCAAATTATTCACCCAGATCCATTTAAAATCAAGCTTGTCTTACAGTGTGATCTTAGGCACATGACCAGGATGTTACATGTAATCTACCATGTCTGTCTCTGCATGCAATATGTGTGTGTCTGCTCATACTATTTCACTGTGTCTACTGGCAAAAAACAGACCACATATATATAAGCAAGACATAACATTCCTTTTTCATTTCAAAGGCATACCCTGGATCTTGATTGCACAGCTTAGAGCCTATTTGTGAAGTAAGAGGCCTAAAAGACATTCTGCCTAAGATTCCCTACTAGTACATATGCTAAAGCCTAACTGACTTTAAAAATACATGTATTTCCATACTTTAAACAGATCAACTAAGCAAATTATTAACCCAGATCCATTTAAAATCAAGCTTGACTCACAGTGTGATATTAGGCACATGACCAGGATGTTACATGTAATCTACCATGTCTGTTTCTGCATGCAATATGTGTGAGTCTGCTCATACTATTTCACTGTGTCTACTGGCAAACACATACCACATATATATAAGCAAGACATGACATTCCTTTTTCATTTCAAAGGCACATCCTGGATCTTGATTGCACAGCTTAGAGCCCATTTGTGAAGTAAGAGGCCTAACAGACATGCTGCCTTATATTCCCTACTAGTACATATGCTAAAGCCTAACTGAATTTAAAAATACATGTATTTCCATACTTTAAACACATCAACTAAGCAAATTATTCACCCAGATCCATTTAAAATAAAGCTTAACTCACAGTGTGATCTTAGGCACATGACCAGGATGTTACATGTAATCTACCATGTCTGTCTCTGCATGCAATATGTGTGTGTCTGCTGATACTATTTCACTGTGTCTACTGGCAAAAAACAGACCACATTTATATAAGCAAGACATAACAATCCTTTTTCATTTCAAAGGCACACCCTGGATCTTGATTGCACAGTTTAGAGCCTATTTGTGAAGTAAGAGGCCTAACAGACATGCTGCCTAAGATTCCCTACTAGTACATATGATAAAGCCCAACTGACTTTAAAAATACATGTATTTCCATACTTTAAACACATCGACTAAGGAAATTATTCACCCAGATCCATTTAAAATCAAGCTTGACTCACAATGTGATCTTAGGCACATGACCAGGATGTTACATGTAATCTACCATTTCTGTCTCTGCATGCAATATGTGTGCGTCTGCTCATACTATTTCACTGTGTCTACTGGCAAAAAACAGACCACATATATATAAAAGTATTACATAACATTCCTTTTTCATTTTAAAGGCACAACCTGGCTCTTGATTGCACAGCTTAGAGCCTATTTGTGAAGTAAGAGGCCTAACAGACATGTTGCCTAAGATTCCCTACTAGTACATATGCTAAAGCCTAACTGACTTTAAAAATATGTGTATTTCCATACTTTAAACACATCAACTAAGCAAATTATCCACCCAGATCCATTTAAAATCAAGCTTGTTTTACAGTGTGATCTTAGGCACATGACCAGGATGTTACATGTAATCTACCATGTCTGTCTCTGCATGCAATATGTGTGTGTCTGCTCATACTATTTCACTGTCTACTGGCAAAAAACAGACCACATATATATAAGCAAGACATAACATTCCTTTTTCATTTCAAAGGCATACCCTGGATCTTGATTGCACAGCTTAGAGCCTATTTGTGAAGTAAGAGGCCTAAAAGACATTCTGCCTAAGATTCCCTACTAGTACATATGCTAAAGCATAACTGACTTTAAAAATACATGTATTTCCATACTTTAAACAGATCAACTAAGCAAATTATTAACCCAGATCCATTTAAAATCAAGCTTGACTCACAGTGTGATCTTAGGCACATGACCAGGATGTTACATGTAATCTACCATGTCTGTTTCTGCATGCAATATGTGTGAGTCTGCTCATACTATTTCACTGTGTCTACTGGCAAACACATACCACATATATATAAGCATGACATAACATTCCTTTTTCATTTTAAAGGCACACCCTGGATCTTGATTGCACAGCTTAGAGCCCATTTGTGAAGTAAGAGGCCTAAAAGACATGCTGCCTTATATTCCCTACTAGTACATATGCTAAAGCCTAACTGAATTTAAAAATACATGTATTTCCATACTTTAAACAAATCAACTAAGCAAATTATTCACCCAGATCCATTTAAAATAAAGCTTAACTCACAGTGTGATCTTAGGCACATGACCAGGATGTTACATGTAATCTACCATATCTGTCTCTGCATGCAATATGTGTGTGTCTGCTGATACTATTTCACTGTGTCTACTGGCAAAAAACAGACCACATTTATATAAGCAAGACATAACAATCCTTTTTCATTTCAAAGGCACACCCTGGATCTTGATTGCACAGTTTAGAGCCTATTTGTGAAGTAAGAGGCCTAACAGACATGCTGCCTAAGATTCCCTACTAGGACATATGATAAAGCCTAACTGACTTTAAAAATACATGTATTTCCATACTTTAAACACATCAACTAAGGAAATTATTCACCCAGATCCATTTAAAATCAAGCTTGACTCACAGTGTGATCTTAGGCACATGACCAGGATGTTACATGTAATCTACCATTTCTGTCTCTGCATGCAATATGTGTGCGTCTGCTCATACTATTTCACTGTGTCTACTGGCAAAAAACAGACCACATATATATAAAAGTATTACATAACATTCCTTTTTCATTTTAAAGGCACAACCTGGCTCTTGATTGCACAGCTTAGAGCCTATTTGTGAAGTAAGAAGCCTTACAGACATGCTGCCTAAGATTCCCTACTAGTACATATGCTAAAGCCTAACTGACTTTAAAAATATGTGTATTTCCATACTTTAAACACATCAACTAAGCAAATTATCCACCCAGATCCATTTAAAATCAAGCTTGACTCACAGTGTGATCTTAGGCACATGACCAGGATGTTACATGTAATCTACCATGTCTGTCTCTGCATGCAATATGTGTGTGTCTGCTCATACTATTTCACTGTGTCTACTGGCAAAAAACAGACCACATATATATAAGCATGACATAACATTCCTTTTTCATTTTAAAGGCACACCCTGGATCTTGATTGCACAGCTTAGAGCCTATTTGTGAAGTAAGAGGCCTAACAGACATGCTGCCTAGGATTCCCTACTAGTACATATGCTAAAGCCTAACTGACTTTAAAAATACATGTATTTCCATACTTTAAACACATCAACTAAGCAAATTATTCACCCAGATCCATTTAATATCAAGCTTGTCTTACAGTGTGATCTTAGGCACATGACCAGGATGTTACATGTAATCTACCATGTCTGTCTCTGCATGCAATATGTGTGTGTCTGCTCATATTATTTCACTGTGTCTACTGGCAAAAAATAGACCACATATATATAAGCAAGACATAACATTCCTTTTTCATTTCAAAGGCATACCCTGGATCTTGATTGCACAGCTTAGAGCCTATTTGTGAAGTAAGAGGCCTAAAAGACATTCTGCCTAAGATTCCCTACTAGTACATATGCTAAAGCCTAACTGACTTTAAAAATACATATATTTCCATACTTTAAACACATCAACTAAGCAAATTATTCACCCAGATCCATTTAAAATAAAGCTTACCTCACAGTGTGATCTTAGGCACATGACCAGGATGTTACATGTAATCTACCATGTCTGTCTCTGCATGCAATATGTGTGTGTCTGCTGATATTATTTCACTGTGTCTACTGGCAAAAAACAGACCACATATATATAAGCAAGAAATAACTTTCCTTTTTCATTTCAAAGGCACATCCTGGATCTTGATTGCACAGCTTAGAGCCTATTTGTGAAGTAAGAGGCCTAACAGACATGCTGCCTAAGATTCCCTACTAGTACATATGCTAAAGTCTAACTGACTTTAAAAATACATGTATTTCCATACTTTAAACACATCAACTAAGGAAATTATTCACCCAGATCCATTTAAAATCAAGCTTTACTCACAGTGTGATCTTAGGCACATGACCAGGATGTTACATGTAATCTACCATGTCTGTCTCTGCATGCAATATGTGTGTGTCTGCTCATACTATTTCACTGTGTCTACTGGCAAAAAACAGACCAAATATATGTAAGCGAGACATATCATTCCTTTTTCATTTCAAAGGCACACCCTGGATCTTGATTGCACAGCTTTGAGCCTATTTGTGAAGTAAGAGGCCTAACAGACATGCTGCCTAAGATTCCCTACTAGTACATATGCTAAAGCCTAACTGACTTTAAAAATACATGTATTTCCATACTGTAAACACATCTACTAAGCAAAATATTCACCCAGATCCATTTAAAATCAAGCCTGACTCACAATGTGATTTTAGGCACATGACCAGGATGTTACATGTAATCTACCATGTCTGTCTCTGCATGCAATATGTGTGTGTCTGCTCATACTATTTCACTGTGTCTACTGGCAAAAAAAGACCACATATATATAAGGAAGACATAGCATTCCTTTTTCATTTCAAAGGCACACCCTGGATCTTGATTGTACAGCTTAGAGCCTATTTGTGAAGTAACAGTCCTAACAGACATGCTGCCTAAGATTCCCTACTAGTACATATGCTAAAGCCTAACTGACTTTAAAAATACATGCATTTCCATACTTTAAACACATCAACTAAGCAAATTATTCACCCAGAGCCATTAAAAATCAAGCTTGACTCACAGTGTGATCTTAGGCACATGGCCAGGATGTTACATGTAATCTACCATGTCTGTCTCTGCATGCAATATGTGTGTGTCTGCTCATTCTATTTCACTGTGTCTACTGGCAAAAAAGAGACCACATATATATAAGCAAGGCATAACATTCCTTATTTATTTCAAAGGCACACCCTGGATCTTGATTGCACAGCTTAGAGCCTATGTATGAAGTAAGATGCCTAACAGACATGTTGCCTAAGATTCCCTACTAGTACATATGCTAAAGCATAACTGAATTTAAAAATACATGTATTTCCATACTTTAAACACATCAACTAAGCAAATTATTCACCCAGATCCATTTACAATCAAGCTTGACTCACAGTGTGATCTTAGGCACATGACCAGGATGTTACATGTAATCTACCATGTCTGTCTCTGCATGCAGTATGTGTGTGTCTGCTCATACTATTTCAAGTCAGTCAAGTCAAGTCAAATAATTTATATAGCGCACTACATACCCGGGGGGTCTCAAGGCGCTTAGGGAGGGGAGGAGGATTACTTGTCAAATATCCACGTTTTAAGTTGCTTTCTGAATGCTAGGTGGTTCTGGGTAAGGCGAAGGTAAGTGGGGAGTGAGTTCCATGTTTTAGCCGCCAGGTATGAGAAGGATCTGCCTCCCATGGTGGTCTTGTTGATGCGAGGTACAGTGGCGAGGGCTTGGCTGGAAGAACGTAGTTGGCGGGAGGGGGTGTAGAAGGACAATCGTGAGTTGAGGCATTCTGGTCCGATGTCGTAGAGTGATTTGTGTGCGTGGGTTAGCAGTCGGAAAGTGATCCTCTTATTGACGGGTAGCCAGTGGAGGTCTTTCAGGTGACCAGAGATGTGTTCGTTACGCGGGATGTCTAATATGATCCTGGCTGAGGCGTTTTGGATTCGTTGGAGTTTCTTCTGGAGTTTAGCGGTAGTACCTGCGTAGAGTGTGTTTCCGTAGTCCAGTCGGCTCGTGACCAGAGCATGGGTGACTGTTTTTCTGGTTTCGGTGGGGATCCAGCGGAATGTTTTTTTGAGCATGCGAAGAATGTTGAAGCAGGATGAGGATACGGCGCTGACTTGTCTGTTCATTGAAAGTGAAGAATCCAGGATAACGCCTAGGTTCCGTGCGTGGTCTGTCGGGATGGGTGCTTTTCCAAGGGCTTCTGGCCACCAAGTGTCGTCCCATGCAGAGGGGGATGTACCTAAGATGAGGACTTCTGTTTTATCTGAGTTCAGTTTCAGACGGCTGTGTTTCATCCATTCGGCGACTTCTTTCATTCCTTCGTGTAGGTTAGTTTTGGCGGTGCTGGGGTCATTGGTGAGCGAAAGGATCAGTTGAGTGTCATCCGCGTAGGAGATGATGTTGAGATTGTGTTGGCGAGCGATGGCTGCAAGGGGGCTCATGTATACGTTGAAGAGGGTGGGACTGAGTGAGGATCCTTGTGGTACGCCACAGATGACTTCAGTGGCCTCGGACTTGAATGGTGGAAGGCGGACTTTCTGGGTTCTTCCGGTGAGGAACGAGGTGATCCATTCAAGTGCTTTTCCTTGTATTCCGATGTTTCTGAGGCGTTGTAAAAGGGTGCTGTGGCAGACTGTGTCGAAGGCTGCAGAGAGGTCGAGGAGGATGAGGGCGACTGTGTCTCCATTGTCCAGTAGAGTTCGAATGTCGTCTGTTGCTGCGATGAGGGCGGTCTCAGTGCTGTGTTTTGCTCGGAAGCCAGATTGTGAGGAGTCGAGGGATTTGTTGGCTTCGAGGAAAGCGGCGAGCTGGTTGTTCACAGCTTTCTTGATGACTTTGGCCGGGAAAGGAAGGAGCGATATGGGGCGGTAATTTTTGAGTTCGGTGGGGTCCGCTGTGTTTTTTTTTAGAAGGGCGGTGAGTTCAGCGTGTTTCCAGCTTTCCGGGAAGGTGGCGGAGTTGAAGGAGCAGTTGATGACGTCTCGGAGGTGCGGTGCTATGACGGAGTCTGCTTTGTTGAAGATGTGGTGAGGACATGGGTCTGTGGGGGATCCTGAGTGGATGGAGTTCATCAGGCGGATGGTGTCCTCAGTGGAGATTGGATTCCAGTCGTTGAGGGTGTTCAAGGGGGGAGAATGAACAGCATATGGTTGGGTGGGTTGGTCTCCGGGTTGGTTGTCGAAGCTGTTGTGGATGTCTGCAATTTTGTTGTGGAAGAATAAAGCCAGGGAGTCGCAGAGGGCTTGAGAGGGGGTGATGTCGTTGGAGTTGGCCGAGGGGTTGGTAAATTCCTTGACGATGTTGAAAAGTTCCTTGCTGTTGTGGGCGTTGTTGTCTAGTCGATCCTTGAATGCTGTTTTCTTGGCCTTTCGGATTAGTTGGTGGTGTGTGCGGGTGGCGTTTTTGAAGGCGTCCTTGGTGCTAGTGGTTGGGTCTTTTTTCCAGGTCTTTTCAAGGGAGCGGCAGAGTTTCTTGGACTTCTTAAGATCATCGTTGAACCATGAGGCCTTCTTGCTGCCAGGTTTGCTTTGACGTTTTTTCAGTGGTGCTAGGGTGTCGGCGGTGTTGGATAACCATAGGGTGAAGTTGGCGGCGGCTTGGTCTGGGTTAGAAGAGTGGGCTGGAGTGTTTAGAAGGAGCGATGAGGAGATCTGTTCGATGGTGATTTTGTTCCAGTTTCTTTGCAGAGTTGGTTGGAGGTGGTTGGTGGGTTTCGGCTTGTTGTAGGTGAAGTGAACGCAGCTGTGGTCAGTCCAAAGGAGATCCGTAGTGTGGCTGAAGGAGACATGATTGCTGGAGGTGAAGATGGGGTCGAGTGTGTGACCTGCGATGTGGGTGGGGGAAGTGACCAGTTGTTTAAGTCCGAGGTTGGCGAGGTTGTCCAAAAGGGTGGAGGTGTTGCGGTCGTTGTTCTTTTCAAGGTGAAAGTTGAGGTCTCCCAGAAGGATGTAATCTTTGGAGGGGAGCGCGTGTGGAGTGATGAAGTCCGTGATGTCTTCACTGAATTTTGCGCGGGGTCCTGGTGGCCTGTAGAGGAGGGTGCCTCTGAGTGTGGTCTTGGGGTCGATGTGGATCTGGAAGTGAAGGTGTTCAGAGTTGGCGAGGTTGACGTCAGAGCTGGTTGAGATGTGGATTGATTTTTTATGGACGATAGCGATTCCTCCTCCTGTGTGGCCGGTACGGTCCTTGCGTGTGATCTTATAATCTTTCACTGTGTCTACTGGCAAAAAACAGACCACATATATATAAGCAAGACATAACATTCCTTTTTCATTTCAAAGGCACACCCTTTATCTTGATTGCAAAGCTTAGAGCCTATTTGTGAAGTAAGATGCCTAACAGACATGCTGCCTAAGATTCCCTACTAGTACATATGCTAAAACCTAACTGACTTTAAAAATACATGTATTTCCATACTGTAAACACATCTACTAAGCAAATTATTCACCCAGATCCATTTAAAATCAAGCCTGACTCACAATGTGATCTTAGGCACATGACCAGGATGTTACATGTAATCTACCATGTCTGTCTCTGCATGCAATATGTGTGTGTCTGCTCATACTATTTCACTGTGTCTACTGGCAAAAAGCAGACCACATATATATAAGCATGACATAGCATTCCTTTTTCATTTTAAAGGCACACCCTGGATCTTGATTGCACAGCTTAGAGCCTATTTGTGAAGTAAGAGGCCTAACAGACATGCTGCCTAAGATTCCCTACTAGTACATATGCTAAAGCCTAACTGACTTTAAAAATATGTGTATTTCCATAATTTAAACACATCAACTAAGCAAATTATTCACCCAGAGCCATTTAAAATCAAGCTTGACTCACAGTGTGATCTTAGGCACATGGCCAGGATGTTACTTGTAATCTACCATGTCTGTCTCTGCATGCAATATGTGTGTGTCTGCTCATACTATTTCACTGTGTCTACTGGCAAAAAACTGACCACATATATATAAGCAAGACATAACATTCCTTTTTCATTTTAAAGGCACACCCTGGATCTTGATTGCACAGCTTAGAGCCTATTTGTGAAGTAGGAGGCCTATCAGACATGCTGTCAACGATTCCCTACCAGTACATGTGCTAAAGCCTAACTGACTTTAAAGATACATGTATTTCCATACTTTAAACACATCAACTAAGCAAATTATTCACCCAGATCCATTTAAAATCAAGCTTGTCTTACAGTGTGATCTTAGGCACATGACCAGGATGTTACATGTAATCTACCATGTCTGTCTCTGCATGCAATATGTGTGTGTCTGCTCATACTATTTCACTGTGTCTACTGGCAAAAAACAGACCACATATATATAAGCAAGACATAACATTCCTTTTTCATTTCAAAGGCATACCCTGGATCTTGATTGCACAGCTTAGAGCCTATTTGTGAAGTAAGAGGCCTAAAAGACATTCTGCCTAAGATTCCCTACTAGTACATATGCTAAAGCCTAACTGAATTTAAAAATACATGTATTTCCATACTTTAAACACATCAACTAAGCAAATTATTCACCCAGATCCATTTAAAATAAAGCTTAACTCACAGTGTGATCTTAGGCACATGACCAGGATGTTACATGTAATCTATCATGTCTGTCTCTGCATGCAATATGTGTGTGTCTGCTGATACTATTTCACTGTGTCTACTGGCAAAAAACAGACCACATTTATATAAGCAAGACATAACAATCCTTTTTCATTTCAAAGGCACACCCTGGATCTTGATTGCACAGTTTAGAGCCTATTTGTGAAGTAAGAGGCCTAACCGACATGCTGCCTAAGATTCCCTACTAGTACATATGATAAAGCCTAACTGACTTTAAAAATACATGTATTTCCATACTTTAAACACATCAACTAAGCAAATTATTAACCCAGATCCATTTAAAATCAAGCTTGACTCACAGTGTGATCTCAGGCACATGACCAGGATGTTACATGTAATCTACCATGTCTGTTTCTGCATGCAATATGTGTGTGTCTGCTCATACTATTTCACTGTGTCTACTGGCAAACACATACCACATATATATAAGCAAGACATGACATTCCTTTTTCATTTCAAAGGCACACCCTGGATCTTGATTGCACAGCTTAGAGCCTATTTGTGAAGTAAGAGGCCTAACAGACATGCTACCTTATATTCCCTACTAGTACATATGCTAAAGCATAACTGAATTTAAAAATACATGTATTTCCATACTTTAAACACATCAACTAAGCTAATTATTCACCCAGATCCATTTACAATCAAGCTTGACTCACAGTGTGATCTTAGGCACATGACCAGGATGTTACATGTAATCTACCATGTCTGTCTCTGCATGCAGTATGTGTGTGTCTGCTCATACTATTTCACTGTGTCTACTGGCAAAAAACAGACCACATATATATAAGCAAGACATAACATTCCTTTTTCATTTCAAAGGCACACCCTTTATCTTGATTGCAAAGATTAGAGCCTATTTGTGAAGTAAGATGCCTAACAGACATGCTGCCTAAGATTCCCTACTAGTACATATGCTAAAACCTAACTGACTTTAAAAATACATGTATTTCCATACTGTAAACACATCTACTAAGCAAATTATTCGCCCAGATCCATTTAAAATCAAGCCTGACTCACAATGTGATCTTAGGCACATGACCAGGATGTTACATGTAATCTACCATGTCTGTCTCTGCATGCAATATGTGTGTGTCTGCTCATACTATTTCACTATGTCTACTGGCAAAAAAAACCCACATATATATAAAAGTATTACATAACATTCCTTTTTCATTTTAAAGGCACAACCTGGCTCTTGATTGCACAGCTTAGAGCCTATTTGTGAAGTAAGAGGCCTAACAGACATGCTGCCTAAGATTCCCTACTAGTACATATGCTAAAGCCTAACTGACTTTAAAAATATGTGTATTTCCATACTTTAAACACATCAACTAAGCAAATTATCCACCCAGATCCATTTAAAATCAAGCTTGACTCACAGTGTGATCTTAGGCACATGACCAGGATGTTACATGTAATCTACCATGTCTGTCTCTGCATGCAATATGTGTGTGTCTGTTCATACTATTTCACTGTGTCTACTGGCAAAAAACAGACTACATATATATAAGCAAGACATAACATTCCTTTTTCATTTTAAAGGCACACCCTGGATCTTGATTGCACAGCTTAGAGCCTATTTGTGAAGTAGGAGGCCTATCAGACATGCTGCCAAAGATTCCCTACCAGTACATATGCTAAAGCCTAACTGACTTTAAAAATACATGTATTTCCATACTTTAAACACATCAACTAAGCAAATTATTCACCCAGATCCATTTAAAATCAAGCTTGTCTTACAGTGTGATCTTAGGCACATGACCAGGATGTTACATGTAATCTACCATGTCTGCCTCTGCATGCAATATGTGTGTGTCTGCTCATACTATTTCACTGTGTCTACTGGCAAAAAACAGACCACATATATATAAGCATGACATAACATTCCTTTTTCATTTTAAAGGCACACCCTGGATCTTGATTGCACAGCTTAGAGCCTATTTGTGAAGTAAGAGGCCTAACAGACATGCTGCCTAGGATTCCCTACTAGTACATATGCTAAAGCCTAACTGACGTTAAAAATACATGTATTTCCATACTTTAAACACATCAACTAAGCAAATTAATCACCCAGATCAATTTAAAATCAAGCTTGACTCACAGTGTGATTTTAGGCACATGACCAGGATGTTACATGTAATCTACCATGTCTGTCTCTGCATGCAATATGTGTGTGTCTGCTCATACTATTTCACTGTGTCTACTGGCAAAAAAAGACCACATATATATAAGGAAGACATAGCATTCCTTTTTCATTTCAAAGGCACACCCTGGATCTTGATTGTACAGTTTAGAGCCTATTTGTGAAGTAACAGTCCTAACAGACATGCTGCCTAAGATTCCCTACTAGTACATATGCTAAAGCATAACTGAATTTAAAAATACATGTATTTCCATACTTTAAACACATCAACTAAGCAAATTATTCACCCAGATCCATTTACAATCAAGCTTGACTCACAGTGTGATCTTAGGCACATGACCAGGATGTTACATGTAATCTACCATGTCTGTGTCTGCATGCAGTATGTGTGTGTCTGCTCATACTATTTCACTGTGTCTACTGGCAAACAACAGACCACATATATATAAGCAAGACATAACATTCCTTTTTCATTTCAAAGGCACACCCTTTATCTTGATTGCAAAGCTTAGAGCCTATTTGTGAAGTAAGATGCCTAACAGACATGCTGCCTAAGATTCCCTACTAGTACATATGCTAAAACCTAACTGACTTTAAAAATACATGTATTTCCATACTGTAAACACATCTACTAAGCAAATTATTCACCCAGATCCATTTAAAATCAAGCCTGACTCACAATGTGATCTTAGGCACATGACCAGGATGTTACATGTAATCTACCATGTCTGTCTCTGCATGCAATATGTGTGTGTCTGCTCATACTATTTCACTGTGTCTACTGGCAAAAAACAGACCACATATATATAAGCATGACATAGCATTCCTTTTTCATTTTAAAGGCACACCCTGGATCTTGATTGCACAGCTTAGAGCCTATTTGTGAAGTAAGAGGCCTAACAGACATGCTGCCTAAGATTCCCTACTAGTACATATGCTAAAGCCTAACTGACTTTAAAAATATGTGTATTTCCATAATTTAAACACATCAACTAAGCAAATTATTCAGCCAGAGCCATTTAAAATCAAGCTTGACTCACAGTGTGATCTTAGGCACATGGCCAGGATGTTACATGTAATCTACCTTGTCTGTCTCTGCATGCAATATGTGTGTGTCTGCTCATACTATTTCACTTTTTCTACTGGCAAAAAACAGACCACATATATATAAGCAAGACATAACATTCCTTTTTCATTTTAAAGGCACACCCTGGATCTTGATTGCACAGCTTAGAGCCTATTTGTGAAGTAAGAGGCCTAACCGACATGCTGCCTAAGATTCCCTACTAGTACATATGATAAAGCCTAACTGACTTTAAAAATACATGTATTTCCATACTTTAAACACATCAACTAAGCAAATTATTAACCCAGATCCATTTAAAATCAAGCTTGACTCACAGTGTGATCTCAGGCACATGACCAGGATGTTACATGTAATCTACCATGTCTGTTTCTGCATGCAATATGTGTGTGTCTGCTCATACTATTTCACTGTGTCTACTGGCAAACACATACCACATATATATAAGCAAGACATGACATTCCTTTTTCATTTCAAAGGCACACCCTGGATCTTGATTGCACAGCTTAGAGCCTATTTGTGAAGTAAGAGGCCTAACAGACATGCTACCTTATATTCCCTACTAGTACATATGCTAAAGCATAACTGAATTTAAAAATACATGTATTTCCATACTTTAAACACATCAACTAAGCTAATTATTCACCCAGATCCATTTACAATCAAGCTTGACTCACAGTGTGATCTTAGGCACATGACCAGGATGTTACATGTAATCTACCATGTCTGTCTCTGCATGCAGTATGTGTGTGTCTGCTCATACTATTTCACTGTGTCTACTGGCAAAAAACAGACCACATATATATAAGCATGACATAGCATTCCTTTTTCATTTTAAAGGCACACCCTGGATCTTGATTGCACAGCTTAGAGCCTATTTGTGAAGTAAGAGGCCTAACAGACATGCTGCCTAAGATTCCCTACTAGTACATATGCTAAAGCCTAACTGACTTTAAAAATATGTGTATTTCCATAATTTAAACACATCAACTAAGCAAATTATTCAGCCAGAGCCATTTAAAATCAAGCTTGACTCACAGTGTGATCTTAGGCACATGGCCAGGATGTAACATGTAATCTACCTTGTCTGTCTCTGCATGCAATATGTGTGTGTCTGCTCATACTATTTCACTTTTTCTACTGGCAAAAAACAGACGACATATATATAAGCAAGACATAACATTCCTTTTTCATTTTAAAGGCACACCCTGGATCTTGATTGCACAGCTTAGAGCCTATTTGTGAAGTAGGAGGCCTATCAGACATGCTGCCAAAGATTCCCTACCAGTACATATGCTAAAGCCTAACTGACTTTAAAAATACATGTATTTCCTTACTTTAAACACATCAACTAAGCAAATTATTCACCCAGATCCATTTAAAATCAAGCTTGTCTTACAGTGTGATCTTAGGCACATGACCAGGATGTTACATGTAATCTACCATGTCTGTCTCTGCATGCAATATGTGTGTGTCTGCTCATACTATTTCACTGTGTCTACTGGCAAAAAACAGACCACATATATATAAGCAAGACATAACATTCCTTTTTCATTTCAAAGGCATACCCTGGATCTTGATTGCACAGCTTAGAGCCTATTTGTGAAGTAAGAGGCCTAAAAGACATTCTGCCTAAGATTCCCTACTAGTACATATGCTAAAGCCTAACTGACTTTAAAAATACATGTATTTCCATACTTTAAACAGATCAACTAAGCAAATTATTAACCCAGATCCATTTAAAATCAAGCTTGACTCACAGTGTGATCTTAGGCACATGACCAGGATGTTACATGTAATCTACCATGTCTGTTTCTGCATGCAATATGTGTGAGTCTGCTCATACTATTTCACTGTGTCTACTGGCAAACACATACCACATATATATAAGCAAGACATGACATTCCTTTTTCATTTCAAAGGCACACCCTGGATCTTGATTGCACAGCTTAGAGCCCATTTGTGAAGTAAGAGGCCTAACAGACATGCTGCCTTATATTCCCTACTAGTACATATGCTAAAGCCTAACTGAATTTAAAAATACATGTATTTCCATACTTTAAACACATCAACTAAGCAAATTATTCACCCAGATCCATTTAAAATAAAGCTTAACTCACAGTGTGATCTTAGGCACATGACCAGGATGTTACATGTAATCTACCATGTCTGTCTCTGCATGCAATATGTGTGTGTCTGCTGATACTATTTCACTGTGTCTACTGGCAAAAAACAGACCACATTTATATAAGCAAGACATAACAATCCTTTTTCATTTCAAAGGCACACCCTGGATCTTGATTGCACAGTTTAGAGCCTATTTGTGAAGTAAGAGGCCTAACAGACATGCTGCCTAAGATTCCCTACTAGTACATATGCTAAAGCCTAACTGACTTTAAAAATATGTGTATTTCCATAATTTAAACACATCAACTAAGCAAATTATTCAGCCAGAGCCATTTAAAATCAAGCTTGACTCACAGTGTGATCTTAGGCACATGGCCAGGATGTTACATGTAATCTACCTTGTCTGTCTCTGCATGCAATATGTGTGTGTCTGCTCATACTATTTCACTTTTTCTACTGGCAAAAAACAGACCACATATATATAAGCAAGACATAACATTCCTTTTTCATTTTAAAGGCACACCCTGGATCTTGATTGCACAGCTTAGAGCCTATTTGTGAAGTAGGAGGCCTATCAGACATGCTGCCAAAGATTCCCTACCAGTACATATGCTAAAGCCTAACTGACTTTAAAAATACATGTATTTCCTTACTTTAAACACATCAACTAAGCAAATTATTCACCCAGATCCATTTAAAATCAAGCTTGTCTTACAGTGTGATCTTAGGCACATGACCAGGATGTTACATGTAATCTACCATGTCTGTCTCTGCATGCAATATGTGTGTGTCTGCTCATACTATTTCACTGTGTCTACTGGCAAAAAACAGACCACATATATATAAGCAAGACATAACATTCCTTTTTCATTTCAAAGGCATACCCTGGATCTTGATTGCACAGCTTAGAGCCTATTTGTGAAGTAAGAGGCCTAAAAGACATTCTGCCTAAGATTCCCTACTAGTACATATGCTAAAGCCTAACTGACTTTAAAAATACATGTATTTCCATACTTTAAACAGATCAACTAAGCAAATTATTAACCCAGATCCATTTAAAATCAAGCTTGACTCACAGTGTGATCTTAGGCACATGACCAGGATGTTACATGTAATCTACCATGTCTGTTTCTGCATGCAATATGTGTGAGTCTGCTCATACTATTTCACTGTGTCTACTGGCAAACACATACCACATATATATAAGCAAGACATGACATTCCTTTTTCATTTCAAAGGCACACCCTGGATCTTGATTGCACAGCTTAGAGCCCATTTGTGAAGTAAGAGGCCTAACAGACATGCTGCCTTATATTCCCTACTAGTACATATGCTAAAGCCTAACTGAATTTAAAAATACATGTATTTCCATACTTTAAACACATCAACTAAGCAAATTATTCACCCAGATCCATTTAAAATAAAGCTTAACTCACAGTGTGATCTTAGGCACATGACCAGGATGTTACATGTAATCTACCATGTCTGTCTCTGCATGCAATATGTGTGTGTCTGCTGATACTATTTCACTGTGTCTACTGGCAAAAAACAGACCACATTTATATAAGCAAGACATAACAATCCTTTTTCATTTCAAAGGCACACCCTGGATCTTGATTGCACAGTTTAGAGCCTATTTGTGAAGTAAGAGGCCTAACAGACATGCTGCCTAAGATTCCCTACTAGTACATATGATAAAGCCTAACTGACTTTAAAAATACATGTATTTCCATACTCTAAACACATCAACTAAGGAAATTATTCACCCAGATCCATTTAAAATCAAGCTTGACTCACAGTGTGATCTTAGGCACATGACCAGGATGTTACATGTAATCTACCATTTCTGTCTCTGCATGCAATATGTGTGCGTCTGCTCATACTATTTCACTGTGTCTACTGGCAAAAAACAGACCACATATATATAAAAGTATTACATCACATTCCTTTTTCATTTTAAAGGCACAACCTGGCTCTTGATTGCACAGCTTAGAGCCTATTTGTGAAGTAAGAGGCCTAACAGACATGTTGCCTAAGATTCCCTACTAGTACATATGCTAAAGCCTAACTGACTTTAAAAATATGTGTATTTCCATACTTTAAACACATCAACTAAGCAAATTATCCACCCAGATCCATCTAAAATCAAGCTTGTTTTACAGTGTGATCTTAGGCACATGACCAGGATGTTACATGTAATCTACCATGTCTGTCTCTGCATGCAATATGTGTCTGTCTGCTCATACTATTTCACTGTCTACTGGCAAAAAACAGACCACATATATATAAGCAAGACATAACATTCCTTTTTCATTTCAAAGGCATACCCTGGATCTTGATTGCACAGCTTAGAGCCTATTTGTGAAGTAAGAGGCCTAAAAGACATTCTGCCTAAGATTCCCTACTAGTACATATGCTAAATCCTAACTGACTTTAAAAATACATATATTTCCATACTTTAAACACATCAACTAAGCAAATTATTCACCCAGATCCATTTAAAATAAAGCTTACCTCACAGTGTGATCTTAGGCACATGACCAGGATGTTACATGTAATCTACCATGTCTGTCTCTGCATGCAATATGTGTGTGTCTGCTGATATTATTTCACTGTGTCTACTGGCAAAAAACAGACCACATATATATAAGCAAGACATAACTTTCCTTTTTCATTTCAAAGGCACACCCTGGATCTTGATTGCACAGCTTAGAGCCTATTTGTGAAGTAAGAGGCCTAACAGACATGCTGCCTAAGATTCCCTACTAGTACATATGCTAAAGCCTAACTGACTTTAAAAATACATGTATTTCCATACTTTAAACACATCAACTAAGGAAATTATTCACCCAGATCCATTTAAAATCAAGCTTTACTCACAGTGTGATCTTAGGCACATGACCAGGATGTTACATGTAATCTACCATGTCTGTCTCTGCATGCAATATGTGTGTGTCTGCTCATACTATTTCACTGTGTCTACTGGCAAAAAACAGACCAAATATATGTAAGCGAGACATATCATTCCTTTTTCATTTCAAAGGCACACCCTGGATCTTGATTGCACAGCTTTGAGCCTATTTGTGAAGTAAGAGGCCTAACAGACATGCTGCCTAAGATTCCCTACTAGTACATATGCTAAAGCCTAACTGACTTTAAAAATACATGTATTTCCATACTGTAAACACATCTACTAAGCAAAATATTCACCCAGATCCATTTAAAATCAAGCCTGACTCACAATGTGATTTTAGGCACATGACCAGGATGTTACATGTAATCTACCATGTCTGTCTCTGCATGCAATATGTGTGTGTCTGCTCATACTATTTCACTGTGTCTACTGGCAAAAAAGACCACATATATATAAGGAAGACATAGCATTCCTTTTTCATTTCAAAGGCACACCCTGGATCTTGATTGTACAGCTTAGAGCCTATTTGTGAAGTAACAGTCCTAACAGACATGCTGCCTAAGATTCCCTACTAGTACATATGCTAAAGCCTAACTGACTTTAAAAATACATGTATTTCCATACTTTAAACACATCAACTAAGCAAATTATTCACCCAGAGCCATTAAAAATCAAGCTTGACTCACAGTGTGATCTTAGGCACATGGCCAGGATGTTACATGTAATCTACCATGTCTGTCTCTGCATGCAATATGTGTGTGTCTGCTCATTCTATTTCACTGTGTCTACTGGCAAAAAAGAGACCACATATATATAAGCAAGACATAACATTCCTTATTTATTTCAAAGGCACACCCTGGATCTTGATTGCACAGCTTAGAGCCTATGTATGAAGTAAGATGCCTAACAGACATGTTGCCTAAGATTCCCTACTAGTACATATGCTAAAGCATAACTGAATTTAAAAATACATGTATTTCCATACTTTAAACACATCAACTAAGCAAATTATTCACCCAGATCCATTTACAATCAAGCTTGACTCACAGTGTGATCTTAGGCACATGACCAGGATGTTACATGTAATCTACCATGTCTGTCTCTGCATGCAGTATGTGTGTGTCTGCTCATACTATTTCAAGTCAGTCAAGTCAAGTCAAATAATTTATATAGCGCACTACATACCCGGGGGGTCTCAAGGCGCTTAGGGAGGGGAGGAGGATTACTTGTCAAATATCCACGTTTTAACCCCTTAAGTGCTGCCGTCGGCCAACGGTCGTCACGGGCACTACCTCCCCAGTGCTGCGTGCGACCGCTGGACGTCCAGTTCAGCACCGGATAATGGACAGCGCAGCACTGGGGAGGTTTGTTTACTAGCTCCCAAGTGGTTAAGTTGCTTTCTGAATGCTAGGTGGTTCTGGGTAAGGCGAAGGTAAGTGGGGAGTGAGTTCCATGTTTTAGCCGCCAGGTATGAGAAGGATCTGCCTCCCATGGTGGTCTTGTTGATGCGAGGTACAGTGGCGAGGGCTTGGCTGGAAGAACGTAGTTGGCGGGAGGGGGTGTAGAAGGACAGTCGTGAGTTGAGGCATTCTGGTCCGATGTCGTAGAGTGATTTGTGTGCGTGGGTTAGCAGTCGGAAAGTGATCCTCTTATTGACGGGTAGCCAGTGGAGGTCTTTCAGGTGACCAGAGATGTGTTCGTTACGCGGGATGTCTAATATGATCCTTGCTGAGGCGTTTTGGATTCGTTGGAGTTTCTTCTGGAGTTTAGCGGTAGTACCTGCGTAGAGGGTGTTTCCGTAGTCCAGTCGGCTCGTGACCAGAGCATGGGTGACTGTTTTTCTGGTTTCGGTGGGGATCCAGCGGAATGTTTTTTTGAGCATGCGAAGAATGTTGAAGCAGGATGAGGATACGGCGCTGACTTATCTGTTCATTGAAAGTGAAGAATCCAGGATAACGCCTAGGTTCCGTGCGTGGTCTGTCGGGATGGGTGCTTTTCCAAGGGCTTCTGGCCACCAAGAGTCGTCCCATGCAGAGGGGGATGTACCTAAGATGAGGACTTCTGTTTTATCTGAGTTCAGTTTCAGACGGCTGTGTTTCATCCATTCGGCGACTTCTTTCATTCCTTCGTGTAGGTTAGTTTTGGCGGTGCTGGGGTCATTGGTGAGCGAAAGGATCAGTTGAGTGTCATCCGCGTAGGAGATGATGTTGAGATTGTGTTGGCGAGCGATGGCTGCAAGGGGGCTCATGTATACGTTGAAGAGGGTGGGACTGAGTGAGGATCCTTGTGGTACGCCACAGATGACTTCAGTGGCCTCGGACTTGAATGGTGGAAGGCGGACTCTCTGGGTTCTTCCGGTGAGGAACGAGGTGATCCATTCAAGTGCTTTTCCTTGTATTCCGATGTTTCTGAGGCGTTGTAAAAGGGTGCTGTGGCAGACTGTGTCGAAGGCTGCAGAGAGGTCGAGGAGGATGAGGGCGACTGTGTCTCCATTGTCCAGTAGAGTTCGAATGTCGTCTGTTGCTGCGATGAGGGCGGTCTCAGTGCTGTGTTTTGCTCTGAAGCCAGATTGTGAGGAGTCGAGGGATTTGTTGGCTTCGAGGAAAGCGGCGAGCTGGTTGTTCACAGCTTTCTCGATGACTTTGGCCGGGAAAGGAAGGAGCGATATGGGGCGGTCATTTTTGAGTTCGGTGGGGTCCGCTGTGTTTTTTTTTAGAAGGGCGGTGAGTTCAGCGTGTTTCCAGCTTTCCGGGAAGGTGGCGGAGTTGAAGGAGCAGTTGATGACGTCTCGGAGGTGCGGTGCTATGACGGAGTCTGCTTTGTTGAAGATGTGGTGAGGACATGGGTCTGTGGGGGATCCTGAGTGGATGGAGTTCATCAGGCGGATGGTGTCCTCAGTGGAGATTGGATTCCAGTCGTTGAGGGTGTTCAAGGGGGGAGAATGAACAGCATATGGTTGGGTGGGTTGGTCTCCGGGTTGGTTGTCGAAGCTGTTGTGGATGTCTGCAATTTTGTTGTGGAAGAATAAAGCCAGGGAGTCGCAGAGGGCTTGAGAGGGGGTGATGTCGTTGGAGTTGGCCGAGGGGTTGGTAAATTCCTTGACAATGTTGAAAAGTTCCTTGCTGTTGTGGGCGTTGTTGTCTAGTCGATCCTTGAATGCTGTTTTCTTGGCCTTTCGGATTAGTTGGTGGTGTGTGCGGGTGGTGTTTTTGAAGGCGTCCTTGGTGCTAGTGGTTGGGTCTTTTTTCCAGGTCTTTTCAAGGGAGCGGCAGAGTTTCTTGGACTTCTTAAGATCATCGTTGAACCATGAGGCCTTCTTGCTGCCAGGTTTGCTTTGACGTTTTTTCAGTGGTGCTAGGGTGTCGGCGGTGTTGGATAACCATAGGGTGAAGTTGGCGGCGGCTTGGTCTGGGTTAGAAGAGTGGGCTGGAGTGTTTAGAAGAGCGATGAGGAGATCTGGTCGATGGTGATTTTGTTCCAGTTTCTTTGCAGAGTTGGTTGGAGGTGGTTGGTGGGTTTCGGCTTGTTGTAGGTGAAGTGAACGCAGCTGTGGTCAGTCCAAAGGAGATCCGTAGTGTGGCTGAAGGAGACATGATTGCTGGAGGTGAAGATGGGGTCGAGTGTGTGACCTGCGATGTGGGTGGGGGAAGTGACCAGTTGTTTAAGTCCGAGGTTGGCGAGGTTGTCCAAAAGGGTGGAGGTGTTGCGGTCGTTGTTCTTTTCAAGGTGAAAGTTGAGGTCTCCCAGAAGGATGTAATCTTTGGAGGGGAGCGCGTGTGGAGTGATGAAGTCCGTGATGTCTTCACTGAATTTTGCGCGGGGTCCTGGTGGCCTGTAGAGGAGGGTGCCTCTGAGTGTGGTCTTGGGGTCGATGTGGATCTGGAAGTGAAGGTGTTCAGAGTTGGCGAGGTTGACGTCAGAGCTGGTTGAGATGTGGATTGATTTTTTATGGACGATAGCGATTCCTCCTCCTGTGTGGCCGGTACGGTCCTTGCGTGTGATCTTATAATCTTTCACTGTGTCTACTGGCAAAAAACAGACCACATATATATAAGCAAGACATAACATTCCTTTTTCATTTCAAAGGCACACCCTTTATCTTGATTGCAAAGCTTAGAGCCTATTTGTGAAGTAAGATGCCTAACAGACATGCTGCCTAAGATTCCCTACTAGTACATATGCTAAAACCTAACTGACTTTAAAAATACATGTATTTCCATACTGTAAACACATCTACTAAGCAAATTATTCACCCAGATCCATTTAAAATCAAGCTTGTCTTACAGTGTGATCTTAGGCACATGACCAGGATGTTACATGTAATCTACCATGTCTGTCTCTGCATGCAATATGTGTGTGTCTGCTCATACTATTTCACTGTGTCTACTGGCAAAAAACAGACCACATATATATAAGCAAGACATAACATTCCTTTTTCATTTCAAAGGCATACCCTGGATCTTGATTGCACAGCTTAGAGCCTATTTGTGAAGTAAGAGGCCTAAAAGACATTCTGCCTAAGATTCCCTACTAGTACATATGCTAAAGCCTAACTGAATTTAAAAATACATGTATTTCCATACTTTAAACACATCAACTAAGCAAATTATTCACCCAGATCCATTTAAAATAAAGCTTAACTCACAGTGTGATCTTAGGCACATGACCAGGATGTTACATGTAATCTACCATGTCTGTCTCTGCATGCAATATGTGTGTGTCTGCTCATACTATTTCACTGTGTCTACTGGCAAAAAACAGACCACATATATATAAGCATGACATAGCATTCCTTTTTCATTTTAAAGGCACACCCTGGATCTTGATTGCACAGCTTAGAGCCTATTTGTGAAGTAAGAGGCCTAACAGACATGCTGCCTAAGATTCCCTACTAGTACATATGCTAAAGCCTAACTGACTTTAAAAATATGTGTATTTCCATAATTTAAACACATCAACTAAGCAAATTATTCACCCAGAGCCATTTAAAATCAAGCTTGACTCACAGTGTGATCTTAGGCACATGGCCAGGATGTTACATATAATCTACCATGTCTGTCTCTGCATGCAATATGTGTGTGTCTGCTCATACTATTTCACTGTGTCTACTGGCAAAAAACAGACCACATATATATAAGCAAGACATAACATTCCTTTTTCATTTTAAAGGCACACCCTGGATCTTGATTGCACAGCTTAGAGCCTATTTGTGAAGTAGGAGGCCTATCAGACATGCTGCCAACGATTCCCTACCAGTACATGTGCTAAAGCCTAACTGACTTTAAAGATACATGTATTTCCATACTTTAAACACATCAACTAAGCAAATTATTCACCCAGATCCATTTAAAATCAAGCTTGTCTTACAGTGTGATCTTAGGCACATGACCAGGATGTTACATGTAATCTACCATGTCTGTCTCTGCATGCAATATGTGTGTGTCTGCTCATACTATTTCACTGTGTCTACTGGCAAAAAACAGACCACATATATATAAGCAAGACATAACATTCCTTTTTCATTTCAAAGGCATACCCTGGATCTTGATTGCACAGCTTAGAGCCTATTTGTGAAGTAAGAGGCCTAAAAGACATTCTGCCTAAGATTCCCTACTAGTACATATGCTAAAGCCTAACTGAATTTAAAAATACATGTATTTCCATACTTTAAACACATCAACTAAGCAAATTATTCACCCAGATCCATTTAAAATAAAGCTTAACTCACAGTGTGATCTTAGGCACATGACCAGGATGTTACATGTAATCTACCATGTCTGTCTCTGCATGCAATATGTGTGTGTCTGCTGATACTATTTCACTGTGTCTACTGGCAAAAAACAGACCACATTTATATAAGCAAGACATAACAATCCTTTTTCATTTCAAAGGCACACCCTGGATCTTGATTGCACAGTTTAGAGCCTATTTGTGAAGTAAGAGGCCTAACAGACATGCTGCCTAAGATTCCCTACTAGTACATATGATAAAGCCTAACTGACTTTAAAAATACATGTATTTCCATACTTTAAACACATCAACTAAGCAAATTATTAACCCAGATCCATTTAAAATCAAGCTTTACTCACAGTGTGATCTTAGGCACATGACCAGGATGTTACATGTAATCTACCATGTCTGTTTCTGCATGCAATATGTGTGTGTCTGCTCATACTATTTCACTGTGTCTACTGGCAAACACATACCGCATATATATAAGCAAGACATGACATTCCTTTTTCATTTCAAAGGCACACCCTGGATCTTGATTGCACAGCTTAGAGCCTATTTGTGAAGTAAGAGGCCTAACAGACATGCTACCTTATATTCCCTACTAGTACATATGCTAAAGCATAACTGAATTTAAAAATACATGTATTTCCATACTTTAAACACATCAACTAAGCTAATTATTCACCCAGATCCATTTACAATCAAGCTTGACTCACAGTGTGATCTTAGGCACATGACCAGGATGTTACATGTAATCTACCATGTCTGTCTCTGCATGCAGTATGTGTGTGTCTGCTCACACTATTTCACTGTGTCTACTGGCAAAAAACAGACCACATATATATAAGCAAGACATAACATTCCTTTTTCATTTCAAAGGCACACCCTTTATCTTGATTGCAAAGATTAGAGCCTATTTGTGAAGTAAGATGCCTAACAGACATGCCGCCTAAGATTCCCTACTAGTACATATGCTAAAACCTAACTGACTTTAAAAATACATGTATTTCCATACTGTAAACACATCTACTAAGCAAATTATTCACCCAGATCCATTTAAAATCAAGCCTGACTCACAATGTGATCTTAGGCACATGACCAGGATGTTACATGTAATCTACCATGTCTGTCTCTGCATGCAATATGTGTGTGTCTGCTCATACTATTTCACTATGTCTACTGGCAAAAAAAAACCACATATATATAAAAGTATTACATAACATTCCTTTTTCATTTTAAAGGCACAACCTGGCTCTTTATTGCACAGCTTAGAGCCTATTTGTGAAGTAAGAGGCCTAACAGACATGCTGCCTAAGATTCCCTACTAGTACATATGCTAAAGCCTAACTGACTTTAAAAATATGTGTATTTCCATACTTTAAACACATCAACTAAGCAAATTATCCACCCAGATCCATTTAAAATCAAGCTTGACTCACAGTGTGATCTTAGGCACATGACCAGGATGTTACATGTAATCTACCATGTCTGTCTCTGCATGCAATATGTGTGTGTCTGTTCATACTATTTCACTGTGTCTACTGGAAAAAAACAGACTACATATATATAAGCAAGACATAACATTCCTTTTTCATTTTAAAGGCACACCCTGGATCTTGATTGCACAGCTTAGAGCCTATTTGTGAAGTAGGAGGCCTATCAGACATGCTGCCAAAGATTCCCTACCAGTACATATGCTAAAGCCTAACTGACTTTAAAAATACATGTATTTCCATACTTTAAACACATCAACTAAGCAAATTATTCACCCAGATCCATTTAAAATCAAGCTTGTCTTACAGTGTGATCTTAGGCACATGACCAGGATGTTACATGTAATCTACCATGTCTGTCTCTGCATGCAATATGTGTGTGTCTGCTCATACTATTTCACTGTGTCTACTGGCAAAAAACAGACCACATATATATAAGCATGACATAACATTCCTTTTTCATTTTAAAGGTACACCCTGGATCTTGATTGCACAGCTTAGAGCCTATTTGTGAAGTAAGAGGCCTAACAGACATGCTGCCTAGGATTCCCTACTAGTACATATGCTAAAGCCTAACTGACGTTAAAAATACATGTATTTCCATACTTTAAACACATCAACTAAGCAAATTAATCACCCAGATCAATTTAAAATCAAGCTTGACTCACAGTGTGATTTTAGGCACATGACCAGGATGTTACATGTAATCTACCATGTCTGTCTCTGCATGCAATATGTGTGTGTCTGCTCATACTATTTCACTGTGTCTACTGGCAAAAAAAGACCACATATATATAAGGAAGACATAGCATTCCTTTTTCATTTCAAAGGCACACCTGGATCTTGATTGTACAGCTTAGAGCCTATTTGTGAAGTAACAGTCCTAACAGACATGCTGCCTAAGATTCCCTACTAGTACATATGCTAAAGCATAACTGAATTTAAAAATACATGTATTTCCATACTTTAAACACATCAACTAAGCAAATTATTCACCCAGATCCATTTACAATCAAGCTTGACTCACAGTGTGATCTTAGGCACATGACCAGGATGTTACATGTAATCTACCATGTCTGTGTCTGCATGCAGTATGTGTGTGTCTGCTCATACTATTTCACTGTGTCTACTGGCAAACAACAGACCACATATATATAAGCAAGACATAACATTCCTTTTTCATTTCAAAGGCACACCCTTTATCTTGATTGCAAAGCTTAGAGCCTATTTGTGAAGTAAGATGCCTAACAGACATGCTGCCTAAGATTCCCTACTAGTACATATGCTAAAACCTAACTGACTTTAAAAATACATGTATTTCCATACTGTAAACACATCTACTAAGCAAATTATTCACCCAGATCCATTTAAAATCAAGCCTGACTCACAATGTGATCTTAGGCACATGACCAGGATGTTACATGTAATCTACCATGTCTGTCTCTGCATGCAATATGTGTGTGTCTGCTCATACTATTTCACTATGTCTACTGGCAAAAAAAAACCACATATATATAAAAGTATTACATAACATTCCTTTTTCATTTTAAAGGCACAACCTGGCTCTTTATTGCACAGCTTAGAGCCTATTTGTGAAGTAAGAGGCCTAACAGACATGCTGCCTAAGATTCCCTACTAGTACATATGCTAAAGCCTAACTGACTTTAAAAATATGTGTATTTCCATACTTTAAACACATCAACTAAGCAAATTATCCACCCAGATCCATTTAAAATCAAGCTTGACTCACAGTGTGATCTTAGGCACATGACCAGGATGTTACATGTAATCTACCATGTCTGTCTCTGCATGCAATATGTGTGTGTCTGTTCATACTATTTCACTGTGTCTACTGGAAAAAAACAGACTACATATATATAAGCAAGACATAACATTCCTTTTTCATTTTAAAGGCACACCCTGGATCTTGATTGCACAGCTTAGAGCCTATTTGTGAAGTAGGAGGCCTATCAGACATGCTGCCAAAGATTCCCTACCAGTACATATGCTAAAGCCTAACTGACTTTAAAAATACATGTATTTCCATACTTTAAACACATCAACTAAGCAAATTATTCACCCAGATCCATTTAAAATCAAGCTTGTCTTACAGTGTGATCTTAGGCACATGACCAGGATGTTACATGTAATCTACCATGTCTGTCTCTGCATGCAATATGTGTGTGTCTGCTCATACTATTTCACTGTGTCTACTGGCAAAAAACAGACCACATATATATAAGCATGACATAACATTCCTTTTTCATTTTAAAGGCACACCCTGGATCTTGATTGCACAGCTTAGAGCCTATTTGTGAAGTAAGAGGCCTAACAGACATGCTGCCTAGGATTCCCTACTAGTACATATGCTAAAGCCTAACTGACGTTAAAAATACATGTATTTCCATACTTTAAACACATCAACTAAGCAAATTAATCACCCAGATCAATTTAAAATCAAGCTTGACTCACAGTGTGATTTTAGGCACATGACCAGGATGTTACATGTAATCTACCATGTCTGTCTCTGCATGCAATATGTGTGTGTCTGCTCATACTATTTCACTGTGTCTACTGGCAAAAAAAGACCACATATATATAAGGAAGACATAGCATTCCTTTTTCATTTCAAAGGCACACCTGGATCTTGATTGTACAGCTTAGAGCCTATTTGTGAAGTAACAGTCCTAACAGACATGCTGCCTAAGATTCCCTACTAGTACATATGCTAAAGCATAACTGAATTTAAAAATACATGTATTTCCATACTTTAAACACATCAACTAAGCAAATTATTCACCCAGATCCATTTACAATCAAGCTTGACTCACAGTGTGATCTTAGGCACATGACCAGGATGTTACATGTAATCTACCATGTCTGTGTCTGCATGCAGTATGTGTGTGTCTGCTCATACTATTTCACTGTGTCTACTGGCAAACAACAGACCACATATATATAAGCAAGACATAACATTCCTTTTTCATTTCAAAGGCACACCCTTTATCTTGATTGCAAAGCTTAGAGCCTATTTGTGAAGTAAGATGCCTAACAGACATGCTGCCTAAGATTCCCTACTAGTACATATGCTAAAACCTAACTGACTTTAAAAATACATGTATTTCCATACTGTAAACACATCTACTAAGCAAATTATTCACCCAGATCCATTTAAAATCAAGCCTGACTCACAATGTGATCTTAGGCACATGACCAGGATGTTACATGTAATCTACCATGTCTGTCTCTGCATGCAATATGTGTGTGTCTGCTCATACTATTTCACTGTGTCTACTGGCAAAAAACAGACCACATATATATAAGCATGACATAGCATTCCTTTTTCATTTTAAAGGCACACCCTGGATCTTGATTGCACAGCTTAGAGCCTATTTGTGAAGTAGGAGGCCTATCAGACATGCTGCCAAAGATTCCCTACCAGTACATATGCTAAAGCCTAACTGACATTAAAAATACATGTATTTCCATACTTTAAACACATCAACTAAGCAAATTATTCACCCAGATCCATTTAAAATCAAGCTTGTCTTACAGTGTGATCTTAGGCACATGACCAGGATGTTACATGTAATCTACCATGTCTGTCTCTGCATGCAATATGTGTGTGTCTGCTGATACTATTTCACTGTGTCTACTGGCAAAAAACAGACCACATATATATAAGCAAGACATAACAATCCTTTTTCATTTCAAAGGCACACCCTGGATCTTGATTGCACAGTTTAGAGCCTATTTGTGAAGTAAGAGGCCTAACAGACATGCTACCTAAGATTCCCTACTAGTACATATGATAAAGCCTAACTGACTTTAAAAATACATGTATTTCCATACTTTAAACACATCAACTAAGGAAATTATTCACCCAGATCCATTTAAAATCAAGCTTGACTCACAGTGTGATCTTAGGCACATGACCAGGATGTTACATGTAATCTACCATTTCTGTCTCTGCATGCAATATGTGTGCGTCTGCTCATACTATTTCACTGTGTCTACTGGCAAAAAACAGACCACATATATATAAAAGTATTACATAACATTCCTTTTTCATTTTAAAGGCACAACCTGGCTCTTGATTGCACAGCTTAGAGCCTATTTGTGAAGTAAGAGGCCTAACAGACATGTTGCCTAAGATTCCCTACTAGTACACATGCTAAAGCCTAACTGACTTTAAAAATATGTGTATTTCCATACTTTAAACACATCAACTAAGCAAATTATCCACCCAGATCCATTTAAAATCAAGCTTGTTTTACAGTGTGATCTTAGGCACATGACCAGGATGTTACATGTAATCTACCATGTCTGTCTGTGCATGCAATATGTGTGTGTCTGCTCATACTATTTCACTGTCTACTGGCAAAAAACAGACCACATATATATAAGCAAGACATAACATTCCTTTTTCATTTCAAAGGCATACCCTGGATCTTGATTGCACAGCTTAGAGCCTATTTGTGAAGTAAGAGGCCTAAAAGACATTCTGCCTAAGGTTCCCTACTAGTACATATGCTAAAGCCTAACTGACTTTAAAAATACATGTATTTCCATACTTTAAACAGATCAACTAAGCAAATTATTAACCCAGATCCATTTAAAATCAAGCTTGACTCACAGTGTGATCTTAGGCACATGACCAGGATGTTACATGTAATCTACCATGTCTGTTTCTGCATGCAATATGTGTGTGTCTGCTCATACTATTTCACTGTCTACTGGCAAAAAACAGACCACATATATATAAGCAAGACATAACATTCCTTTTTCATTTCAAAGGCATACCCTGGATCTTGATTGCACAGCTTAGAGCCTATTTGTGAAGTAAGAGGCCTAAAAGACATTCTGCCTAAGATTCCCTACTAGTACATATGCTAAAGCCTAACTGACTTTAAAAATACATGTATTTCCATACTTTAAACAGATCAACTAAGCAAATTATTAACCCAGATCCATTTAAAATCAAGCTTGACTCACAGTGTGATCTTAGGCACATGACCAGGATGTTACATGTAATCTACCATGTCTGTCTCTGCATGCAATATGTGTGTGTCTGCTCATACTATTTCACTGTGTCTACTGGCAAAAAACAGACCACATATATATAAGCATGACATAACATTCCTTTTTCATTTTAAAGGCACACCCTGGATCTTGATTGCACAGCTTAGAGCCTATTTGTGAAGTAAGAGGCCTAACAGACATGCTGCCTAGGATTCCCTACTAGTACATATGCTAAAGCCTAACTGACGTTAAAAATACATGTATTTCCATACTTTAAACACATCAACTAAGCAAATTAATCACCCAGATCAATTTAAAATCAAGCTTGACTCACAGTGTGATTTTAGGCACATGACCAGGATGTTACATGTAATCTACCATGTCTGTCTCTGCATGCAATATGTGTGTGTCTGCTCATACTATTTCACTGTGTCTACTGGCAAAAAAAGACCACATATATATAAGGAAGACATAGCATTCCTTTTTCATTTCAAAGGCACACCTGGATCTTGATTGTACAGCTTAGAGCCTATTTGTGAAGTAACAGTCCTAACAGACATGCTGCCTAAGATTCCCTACTAGTACATATGCTAAAGCATAACTGAATTTAAAAATACATGTATTTCCATACTTTAAACACATCAACTAAGCAAATTATTCACCCAGATCCATTTACAATCAAGCTTGACTCACAGTGTGATCTTAGGCACATGACCAGGATGTTACATGTAATCTACCATGTCTGTGTCTGCATGCAGTATGTGTGTGTCTGCTCATACTATTTCACTGTGTCTACTGGCAAACAACAGACCACATATATATAAGCAAGACATAACATTCCTTTTTCATTTCAAAGGCACACCCTTTATCTTGATTGCAAAGCTTAGAGCCTATTTGTGAAGTAAGATGCCTAACAGACATGCTGCCTAAGATTCCCTACTAGTACATATGCTAAAACCTAACTGACTTTAAAAATACATGTATTTCCATACTGTAAACACATCTACTAAGCACATTATTCACCCAGATCCATTTAAAATCAAGCCTGACTCACAATGTGATCTTAGGCACATGACCAGGATGTTACATGTAATCTACCATGTCTGTCTCTGCATGCAATATGTGTGTGTCTGCTCATACTATTTCACTGTGTCTACTGGCAAAAAACAGACCACATATATATAAGCATGACATAGCATTCCTTTTTCATTTTAAAGGCACACCCTGGATCTTGATTGCACAGCTTAGAGCCTATTTGTGAAGTAGGAGGCCTATCAGACATGCTGCCAAAGATTCCCTACCAGTACATATGCTAAAGCCTAACTGACATTAAAAATACATGTATTTCCATACTTTAAACACATCAACTAAGCAAATTATTCACCCAGATCCATTTAAAATCAAGCTTGTCTTACAGTGTAATCTTAGGCACATGACCAGGATGTTACATGTAATCTACCATGTCTGTCTCTGCATGCAATATGTGTGTGTCTGCTGATACTATTTCACTGTGTCTACTGGCAAAAAACAGACCACATATATATAAGCAAGACATAACAATCCTTTTTCATTTCAAAGGCACACCCTGGATCTTGATTGCACAGTTTAGAGCCTATTTGTGAAGTAAGAGGCCTAACAGACATGCTGCCTAAGATTCCCTACTAGTACATATGATAAAGCCTAACTGACTTTAAAAATACATGTATTTCCATACTTTAAACACATCAACTAAGGAAATTATTCACCCAGATCCATTTAAAATCAAGCTTGACTCACAGTGTGATCTTAGGCACATGACCAGGATGTTACATGTAATCTACCATTTCTGTCTCTGCATGCAATATGTGTGCGTCTGCTCATACTATTTCACTGTGTCTACTGGCAAAAAACAGACCACATATATATAAAAGTATTACATAACATTCCTTTTTCATTTTAAAGGCACAACCTGGCTCTTGATTGCACAGCTTAGAGCCTATTTGTGAAGTAAGAGGCCTAACAGACATGTTGCCTAAGATTCCCTACTAGTACATATGCTAAAGCCTAACTGACTTTAAAAATATGTGTATTTCCATACTTTAAACACATCAACTAAGCAAATTATCCACCCAGATCCATTTAAAATCAAGCTTGTTTTACAGTGTGATCTTAGGCACATGACCAGGATGTTACATGTAATCTACCATGTCTGTCTGTGCATGCAATATGTGTGTGTCTGCTCATACTATTTCACTGTCTACTGGCAAAAAACAGACCACATATATATATAAGCAAGACATAACATTCCTTTTTCATTTCAAAGGCATACCCTGGATCTTGATTGCACAGCTTAGAGCCTATTTGTGAAGTAAGAGGCCTAAAAGACATTCTGCCTAAGATTCCCTACTAGTACATATGCTAAAGCCTAACTGACTTTAAAAATACATGTATTTCCATACTTTAAACAGATCAACTAAGCAAATTATTAACCCAGATCCATTTAAAATCAAGCTTGACTCACAGTGTGATCTTAGGCACATGACCAGGATGTTACATGTAATCTACCATGTCTGTTTCTGCATGCAATATGTGTGAGTCTGCTCATACTATTTCACTGTGTCTACTGGCAAACACATACCACATATATATAAGCATGACATAACATTCCTTTTTCATTTTAAAGGCACACCCTGGATCTTGATTGCACAGCTTAGAGCCCATTTGTGAAGTAAGAGGCCTAACAGACATGCTGCCTTATATTCCCTACTAGTACATATGCTAAAGCCTAACTGAATTTAAAAATACATGTATTTCCATACTTTAAACACATCAACTAAGCAAATTATTCACCCAGATCCATTTAAAATAAAGCTTAACTCACAGTTTGATCTTAGGCACATGACCAGGATGTTACATGTAATCTACCATGTCTGTCTCTGCATGCAATATGTGTGTGTCTGCTGATACTATTTCACTGTGTCTACTGGCAAAAAACAGACCACATTTATATAAGCAAGACATAACAATCCTTTTTCATTTCAAAGGCACACCCTGGATCTTGATTGCACAGTTTAGAGCCTATTTGTGAAGTAAGAGGCCTAACAGACATGCTGCCTAAGATTCCCTACTAGTACATATGATAAAGCCTAACTGACTTTAAAAATACATGTATTTCCATACTTTAAACACATCAACTAAGGAAATTATTCACCCAGATCCATTTAAAATCAAGCTTGACTCACAGTGTGATCTTAGGCACATGACCAGGATGTTACATGTAATCTACCATTTCTGTCTCTGCATGCAATATGTGTGCGTCTGCTCATACTATTTCACATTGTCTACTGGCAAAAAACAGACCACATATATATAAAAGTATTACATAACATTCCTTTTTCATTTTAAAGGCACAACCTGGCTCTTGATTGCACAGCTTAGAGCCTATTTGTGAAGTAAGAGGCCTAACAGACATGTTGCCTAAGATTCCCTACTAGTACATATGCTAAAGCCTAACTGACTTTAAAAATATGTGTATTTCCATACTTTAAATACATCAACTAAGCAAATTATCCACCCAGATCCATTTAAAATCAAGCTTGTTTTACAGTGTGATCTTAGGCACATGACCAGGATGTTACACGTAATCTACCATGTCTGTCTCTGCATGCAATATGTGTGTGTCTGCTCATACTATTTCACTGTCTACTGGCAAAAAACAGACCACATATATATAAGCAAGACATAACATTCCTTTTTCATTTCAAAGGCATACCCTGGATCTTGATTGCACAGCTTAGAGCCTATTTGTGAAGTAAGAGGCCTAAAAGACATTCTGCCTAAGATTCCCTACTAGTACATATGCTAAAGCCTAACTGATTTTAAAAATACATGTATTTCCATACTTTAAACAGATCAACTAAGCAAATTATTAACCCAGATCCATTTAAAATCAAGCTTGACTCACAGTGTGATCTTAGGCACATGACCAGGATGTTACATGTAATCTACCATGTCTGTTTCTGCATGCAATATGTGTGAGTCTGCTCATACTATTTCACTGTGTCTACTGGCAAACACATACCACATATATATAAGCATGACATAACATTCCTTTTTCATTTTAAAGGCACACCCTGGATCTTGATTGCACAGCTTAGAGCCCATTTGTGAAGTAAGAGGCCTAACAGACATGCTGCCTTATATTCCCTACTAGTACATATGCTAAAGCCTAACTGAATTTAAAAATACATGTATTTCCATACTTTAAACACATCAACTAAGCAAATTATTCACCCAGATCCATTTAAAATAAAGCTTAACTCACAGTGTGATCTTAGGCACATGACCAGGATGTTACATGTAATCTACCATATCTGTCTCTGCATGCAATATGTGTGTGTCTGCTGATACTATTTCACTGTGTCTACTTGCAAAAAACAGACCACATTTATATAAGCAAGACATAACAATCCTTTTTCATTTCAAAGGCACACCCTGGATCTTGATTGCACAGTTTAGAGCCTATTTGTGAAGTAAGAGGCCTAACAGACATGCTGCCTAAGATTCCCTACTAGGACATATGATAAAGCCTAACTGACTTTAAAAATACATGTATTTCCATACTTTAAACACATCAACTAAGGAAATTATTCACCCAGATCCATTTAAAATCAAGCTTGACTCACAGTGTGATCTTAGGCACATGACCAGGATGTTACATGTAATCTACCATTTCTGTCTCTGCATGCAATATGTGTGCGTCTGCTCATACTATTTCACTGTGTCTACTGGCAAAAAACAGACCACATATATATAAAAGTATTACATAACATTCCTTTTTCATTTTAAAGGCACAACCTGGCTCTTGATTGCACAGCTTAGAGCCTATTTGTGAAGTAAGAAGCCTTACAGACATGCTGCCTAAGATTCCCTACTAGTACATATGCTAAAGCCTAACTGACTTTAAAAATATGTGTATTTCCATACTTTAAACACATCAACTAAGCAAATTATCCACCCAGATCCATTTAAAATCAAGCTTGACTCACAGTGTGATCTTAGGCACATGACCAGGATGTTACATGTAATCTACCATGTCTGTCTCTGCATGCAATATGTGTGTGTCTGCTCATACTATTTCACTGTGTCTACTGGCAAAACACAGACCACATATATATAAGCATGACATAACATTCCTTTTTCATTTTAAAGGCACACCCTGGATCTTGATTGCACAGCTTAGAGCCTATTTGTGAAGTAAGAGGCCTAACAGACATGCTGCCTAGGATTCCCTACTAGTACATATGCTAAAGCCTAACTGACTTTAAAAATACATGTATTTCCATACTGTAAACACATCTACTAAGCAAATTATTCACCCAGATCCATTTAAAATCAAGCCTGACTCACAATGTGATCTTAGGCACATGACCAGGATGTTACATGTAATCTACCATGTCTGTCTCTGCATGCAATATGTGTGTGTCTGCTGATATTATTTCACTGTGTCTACTGGCAAAAAACAGACCACATATATATAAGCAAGACATAACTTTCCTTTTTCATTTCAAAGGCAGACCCTGGATCTTGACTGCACAGCTTAGAGCCTATTTGTGAAGTAAGAGGCCTAACAGACATGCTGCCTAAGATTCCCTACTAGTACATATGCTAAAGCCTAACTGACTTTAAAAATACATGTATTTCCATACTTTAAACACATCAACTAAGCAAATTATTCACCCAGATCCATTTAATATCAAGCTTGTCTTACAGTGTGATCTTAGGCACATGACCAGGATGTTACATGTAATCTACCATGTCTGTCTCTGCATGCAATATGTGTGTGTCTGCTCATATTATTTCACTGTGTCTACTGGCAAAAAATAGACCACATATATAAGCAAGACATAACATTCCTTTTTCATTTCAAAGGCATACCCTGGATCTTGATTGCACAGCTTAGAGCCTATTTGTGAAGTAAGAGGCCTAAAAGACATTCTGCCTAAGATTCCCTACTAGTACATATGCTAAAGCCTAACTGACTTTAAAAATACATATATTTCCATACTTTAAACACATCAACTAAGCAAATTATTCACCCAGATCCATTTAAAATAAAGCTTACCTCACAGTGTGATCTTAGGCACATGACCAGGATGTTACATGTAATCTACCATGTCTGTCTCTGCATGCAATATGTGTGTGTCTGCTGATATTATTTCACTGTGTCTACTGGCAAAAAACAGACCACATATATATAAGCAAGACATAACTTTCCTTTTTCATTTCAAAGGCACACCCTGGATCTTGATTGCACAGCTTAGAGCCTATTTGTGAAGTAAGAGGCCTAACAGACATGCTGCCTAAGATTCCCTACTAGTACATATGCTAAAGCCTAACTGACTTTAAAAATACATGTATTTCCATACTTTAAACACATCAACTAAGGAAATTATTCACCCAGATCCATTTAAATTCAAGCTTTACTCACAGTGTGATCTTAGGCACATGACCAGGATGTTACATGTAATCTACCATGTCTGTCTCTGCATGCAATATGTGTGTGTCTGCTCATACTATTTCACTGTGTCTACTGGCAAAAAACAGACCAAATATATGTAAGCGAGACATATCATTCCTTTTTCATTTCAAAGGCACACCCTGGATCTTGATTGCACAGCTTTGAGCCTATTTGTGAAGTAAGAGGTCTAACAGACATGCTGCCTAAGATTCCCTACTAGTACATATGCTAAAGCCTAACTGACTTTAAAAATACATGTATTTCCATACTGTAAACACATCTACTAAGCAAAATATTCACCCAGATCCATTTAAAATCAAGCCTGACTCACAATGTGATTTTAGGCACATGACCAGGATGTTACATGTAATCTACCATGTCTGTCTCTGCATGCAATATGTGTGTGTCTGCTCATACTATTTCACTGTGTCTACTGGCAAAAAAAGACCACATATATATAAGGAAGACATAGCATTCCTTTTTCATTTCAAAGGCACACCCTGGATCTTGATTGTACAGCTTAGAGCCTATTTGTGAAGTAACAGTCCTAACAGACATGCTGCCTAAGATTCCCTACTAGTACATATGCTAAAGCCTAACTGACTTTAAAAATACATGTATTTCCATACTTTAAACACATCAACTAAGCAAATTATTCACCCAGAGCCATTAAAAATCAAGCTTGACTCACAGTGTGATCTTAGGCACATGGCCAGGATGTTACATGTAATCTACCATGTCTGTCTCTGCATGCAATATGTGTGTGTCTGCTCATTCTATTTCACTGTGTCGACTGGCAAAAAAGAGACCACATATATATAAGCAAGACATAACATTCCTTATTTATTTCAAAGGCACACCCTGGATCTTGATTGCACAGCTTAGAGCCTATGTATGAAGTAAGATGCCTAACAGACATGTTGCCTAAGATTCCCTACTAGTACATATGCTAAAGCATAACTGAATTTAAAAATACATGTATTTCCATACTTTAAATACATCAACTAAGCAAATTATTCACCCAGATCCATTTACAATCAAGCTTGACTCACAGTGTGATCTTAGGCACATGACCAGGATGTTACATGTAATCTACCATGTCTGTCTCTGCATGCAGTATGTGTGTGTCTGCTCATACTATTTCAAGTCAGTCAAGTCAAGTCAAATAATTTATATAGCGCACTACATACCCGGGGGGTCTCAAGGCGCTTAGGGAGGGGAGGAGGATTACTTGTCAAATATCCACGTTTTAAGTTGCTTTCTGAATGCTAGGTGGTTCTGGGTAAGGCGAAGGTAAGTGGGGAGTGAGTTCCATGTTTTAGCCGCCAGGTATGAGAAGGATCTGCCTCCCATGGTGGTCTTGTTGATGCGAGGTACAGTGGCGAGGGCTTGGCTGGAAGAACGTAGTTGGCGGGAGGGGGTGTAGAAGGACAGTCGTGAGTTGAGGCATTCTGGTCCGATGTCGTAGAGTGATTTGTGTGCGTGGGTTAGCAGTCGGAAAGTGATCCTCTTATTGACGGGTAGCCAGTGGAGGTCTTTCAGGTGACCAGAGATGTGTTCGTTACGCGGGATGTCTAATATGATCCTGGCTGAGGCGTTTTGGATTCGTTGGAGTTTCTTCTGGAGTTTAGCGGTAGTACCTGCGTAGAGGGTGTTTCCGTAGTCCAGTCGGCTCGTGACCAGAGCATGGGTGACTGTTTTTCTGGTTTCGGTGGGGATCCAGCGGAATGTTTTTTTGAGCATGCGAAGAATGTTGAAGCAGGATGAGGATACGGCGCTGACTTGTCTGTTCATTGAAAGTGAAGAATCCAGGATAACGCCTAGGTTCCGTGCGTGGTCTGTCGGGATGGGTGCTATTCCAAGGGCTTCTGGCCACCAAGAGTCGTCCCATGCAGAGGGGGATGTACCTAAGATGAGGACTTCTGTTTTATCTGAGTTCAGTTTCAGACGGCTGTGTTTCATCCATTCGGCGACTTCTTTCATTCCTTCGTGTAGGTTAGTTTTGGCGGTGCTGGGGTCATTGGTGAGCGAAAGGATCAGTTGAGTGTCATCCGCGTAGGAGATGATGTTGAGATTGTGTTGGCGAGCGATGGCTGCAAGGGGGCTCATGTATACGTTGAAGAGGGTGGGGCTGAGTGAGGATCCTTGTGGTACGCCACAGATGACTTCAGTGGCATCGGACTTGAATGGTGGAAGGCGGACTTTCTGGGTTCTTCCGGTGAGGAACGAGGTGATCCATTCAAGTGCTTTTCCTTGTATTCCGATGTTTCTGAGGCGTTGTAAAAGGGTGCTGTGGCAGACTGTGTCGAAGGCTGCAGAGAGGTCGAGGAGGATGAGGGCGACTGTGTCTCCATTGTCCAGTAGAGTTCGAATGTCGTCTGTTGCTGCGATGAGGGCAGTCTCAGTGCTGTGTCTTGCTCGGAAGCCAGATTGGGAGGAGTCGAGGGATTTGTTGGCTTCGAGGAAAGCGGCGAGCTGGTTGTTCACAGCTTTCTCGATGACTTTGGCCGGGAAAGGAAGGAGCGATATGGGGCGGTAATTTTTTAGTTCGGTGGGGTCCGCTGTGGGTTTTTTTAGAAGGGCGGTGAGTTCAGCGTGTTTCCAGCTTTCCGGGAAGGTGGCGGAGTTGAAGGAGCAGTTGATGACGTCTCGGAGGTGCGGTGCTATGACGGAGTCTGCTTTGTTGAAGATGTGGTGAGGACATGGGTCTGTGGGGGATCCTGAGTGGATGGAGTTCATCAGGCGGATGGTGTCCTCAGTGGAGATTGGATTCCAGTCGTTGAGGGTGTTCAAGGGGGGAGAATGAACAGCATATGGTTGGGTGGGTTGGTCTCCGGGTTGGTTGTCGAAGCTGTTGTGGATGTCTGCAATTTTGTTGTGGAAGAATAAAGCCAGGGAGTCGCAGAGGGCTTGAGAGGGGGTGATGTCGTTGGAGTTGGCCGAGGGGTTGGTAAATTCCTTGACGATGTTGAAAAGTTCCTTGCTGTTGTGGGCGTTGTTGTCTAGTCGATCCTTGAATGCTGTTTTCTTGGCCTTTCGGATTAGTTGGTGGTGTGTGCGGGTGGCGTTTTTGAAGGCGTCCTTGGTGCTAGTGGTTGGGTCTTTTTTCCAGGTCTTTTCAAGGGAGCGGCAGAGTTTCTTGGACTTCTTAAGATCATCGTTGAACCATGAGGCCTTCTTGCTGCCAGGTTTGCTTTGACGTTTTTTCAGTGGTGCTAGGGTGTCGGCGGTGTTGGATAACCATAGGGTGAAGTTGGCGGCGGCTTGGTCTGGGTTAGAAGAGTGGGCTGGAGTGTTTAGAAGGAGCGATGAGGAGATCTGGTCGATGGTGATTTTGTTCCAGTTTCTTTGCAGAGTTGGTTGGAGGTGGTTGGTGGGTTTCGGCTTGTTGTAGGTGAAGTGAACGCAGCTGTGGTCAGTCCAAAGGAGATCCGTAGTGTGGCTGAAGGAGACATGATTGCTGGAGGTGAAGATGGGGTCGAGTGTGTGACCTGCGATGTGGGTGGAGGAAGTGACCAGTTGTTTAAGTCCGAGGTTGGCGAGGTTGTCCAAAAGGGTGGAGGTGTTGCGGTCGTTGTTCCTTTCAAGGTGAAAGTTGAGGTCTCCCAGAAGGATGTAATCTTTGGAGGGGAGCGCGTGTGGAGTGATGAAGTCCGTGATGTCTTCACTGAATTTTGCGCGGGGTCCTGGTGGCCTGTAGAGGAGGGTGCCTCAGAGTGTGGTCTTGGGGTCGATGTGGATCTGGAAGTGAAGGTGTTCAGAGTTGGCGAGGTTGACGTCAGAGCTGGTTGAGATGTGGATTGATTTTTTATGGACAATAGCGATTCATCCTCCTGTGTGGCCGGTACGGTCCTTGCGTGTGATCTTATAATCTTTCACTGTGTCTACTGGCAAAAAAAGACCACATATATATAAGGAAGACATAGCATTCCTTTTTCATTTCAAAGGCACACCTGGATCTTGATTGTACAGCTTAGAGCCTATTTGTGAAGTAACAGTCCTAACAGACATGCTGCCTAAGATTCCCTACTAGTACATATGCTAAAGCATAACTGAATTTAAAAATACATGTATTTCCATACTTTAAACACATCAACTAAGCAAATTATTCACCCAGATCCATTTACAATCAAGCTTGACTCACAGTGTGATCTTAGGCACATGACCAGGATGTTACATGTAATCTACCATGTCTGTGTCTGCATGCAGTATGTGTGTGTCTGCTCATACTATTTCACTGTGTCTACTGGCAAACAACAGACCACATATATATAAGCAAGACATAACATTCCTTTTTCATTTCAAAGGCACACCCTTTATCTTGATTGCAAAGCTTTGAGCCTATTTGTGAAGTAAGATGCCTAACAGACATGCTGCCTAAGATTCCCTACTAGTACATATGCTAAAACCTAACTGACTTTAAAAATACATGTATTTCCATACTGTAAACACATCTACTAAGCAAATTTTTCACCCAGATCCATTTAAAATCAAGCCTGACTCACAATGTGATCTTAGGCACATGGCCAGGATGTTACATGTAATCTACCATGTCTGTCTCTGCATGCAATATGTGTGTGTCTGCTCATACTATTTCACTGTGTCTACTGGCAAAAAACAGACCACATATATATAAGCATGACATAGCATTCCTTTTTCATTTTAAAGGCACACCCTGGATCTTGATTGCACAGCTTAGAGCCTATTTGTGAAGTAAGAGGCCTAACAGACATGCTGCCTAAGATTCCCTACTAGTACATATGCTAAAGCCTAACTGACTTTAAAAATATGTGTATTTCCATAATTTAAACACATCAACTAAGCAAATTATTCACCCAGAGCCATTTAAAATCAAGCTTGACTCACAGTGTGATCTTAGGCACATGGCCAGGATGTTACATGTAATCTACCTTGTCTGTCTCTGCATGCAATATGTGTGTGTCTGCTCATACTATTTCACTTTTTCTACTGGCAAAAAACAGACCACATATATATAAGCAAGACATAACATTCCTTTTTCATTTTAAAGGCACACCCTGGATCTTGATTGCACAGCTTAGAGCCTATTTGTGAAGTAGGAGGCCTATCAGACATGCTGCCAAAGATTCCCTACCAGTACATATGCTAAAGCCTAACTGACTTTAAAAATACAAGTATTTCCATACTTTAAACACATCAACTAAGCAAATTATTCACCCAGATCCATTTAAAATCAAGCTTGTCTTACAGTGTGATCTTAGGCACATGACCAGGATGTTACATGTAATCTACCATGTCTGTCTCTGCATGCAATATGTGTGTGTCTGCTGATACTATTTCACTGTGTCTACTGGCAAAAAACAGACCACATATATATAAGCAAGACATAACAATCCTTTTTCATTTCAAAGGCACACCCTGGATCTTGATTGCACAGTTTAGAGCCTATTTGTGAAGTAAGAGGCCTAACAGACATGCTGCCTAAGATTCCCTACTAGTACATATGATAAAGCCTAACTGACTTTAAAAATACATGTATTTCCATACTTTAAACACATCAACTAAGGAAATTATTCACCCAGATCCATTTAAAATCAAGCTTGACTCACAGTGTGATCTTAGGCACATGACCAGGATGTTACATGTAATCTACCATTTCTGTCTCTGCATGCAATATGTGTGCGTCTGCTCATACTATTTCACTGTGTCTACTGGCAAAAAACAGACCACATATATATAAAAGTATTACATAACATTCCTTTTTCATTTTAAAGGCACAACCTGGCTCTTGTTTGCACAGCTTAGAGCCTATTTGTGAAGTAAGAGGCCTAACAGACATGTTGCCTAAGATTCCCTACTAGTACATATGCTAAAGCCTAACTGACTTTAAAAATATGTGTATTTCCATACTTTAAACACATCAACTAAGCAAATTATCCACCCAGATCCATTTAAAATCAAGCTTGTTTTACAGTGTGATCTTAGGCACATGACCAGGATGTTACATGTAATCTACCATGTCTGTCTCTGCATGCAATATGTGTGTGTCTGCTCATACTATTTCACTGTCTACTGGCAAAAAACAGACCACATATATATAAGCAAGACATAACATTCCTTTTTCATTTCAAAGGCATACCCTGGATCTTGATTGCACAGCTTAGAGCCTATTTGTGAAGTAAGAGGCCTAAAAGACATTCTGCCTAAGATTCCCTACTAGTACATATGCTAAAGCCTAACTGACTTTAAAAATACATGTATTTCCATACTTTAAACAGATCAACTAAGCAAATTATTAACCCAGATCCATTTAAAATCAAGCTTGACTCACAGTGTGATCTTAGGCACATGACCAGGATGTTACATGTAATCTACCATGTCTGTTTCTGCATGCAATATGTGTGAGTCTGCTCATACTATTTCACTGTGTCTACTGGCAAACACATACCACATATATATAAGCATGACATAACATTCCTTTTTCATTTTAAAGGCACACCCTGGATCTTGATTGCACAGCTTAGAGCCCATTTGTGAAGTAAGAGGCCTAACAGACATGCTGCCTTATATTCCCTACTAGTACATATGCTAAAGCCTAACTGAATTTAAAAATACATGTATTTCCATACTTTAAACACATCAACTAAGCAAATTATTCACCCAGATCCATTTAAAATAAAGCTTAACTCACAGTGTGATCTTAGGCACATGACCAGGATGTTACATGTAATCTACCATATCTGTCTCTGCATGCAATATGTGTGTGTCTGCTGATACTATTTCACTGTGTCTACTGGCAAAAAACAGACCACATTTATATAAGCAAGACATAACAATCCTTTTTCATTTCAAAGGCACACCCTGGATCTTGATTGCACAGTTTAGAGCCTATTTGTGAAGTAAGAGGCCTAACAGACATGCTGCCTAAGATTCCCTACTAGGACATATGATAAAGCCTAACTGACTTTAAAAATACATGTATTTCCATACTTTAAACACATCAACTAAGGAAATTATTCACCCAGATCCATTTAAAATCAAGCTTGACTCACAGTGTGATCTTAGGCACATGACCAGGATGTTACATGTAATCTACCATTTCTGTCTCTGCATGCAATATGTGTGCGTCTGCTCATACTATTTCACTGTGTCTACTGGCAAAAAACAGACCACATATATATAAAAGTATTACATAACATTCCTTTTTTATTTTAAAGGCACAACCTGGCTCTTGATTGCACAGCTTAGAGCCTATTTGTGAAGTAAGAAGCCTTACAGACATGCTGCCTAAGATTCCCTACTAGTACATATGCTAAAGCCTAACTGACTTTAAAAATATGTGTATTTCCATACTTTAAACACATCAACTAAGCAAATTATCCACCCAGATCCATTTAAAATCAAGCTTGACTCACAGTGTGGTCTTAGGCACATGACCAGGATGTTACATGTAATCTACCATGTCTGTCTCTGCATGCAATATGTGTGTGTCTGCTCATACTATTTCACTGTGTCTACTGGCAAAAAACAGACCACATATATATAAGCATGACATAACATTCCTTTTTCATTTTAAAGGCACACCCTGGATCTTGATTGCACAGCTTAGAGCCTATTTGTGAAGTAAGAGGCCTAACAGACATGCTGCCTAAGATTCCCTACTAGTACATATGATAAAGCCTAACTGACTTTAAAAATACATGTATTTCCATACTTTAAACACATCAACTAAGGAAATTATTCACCCAGATCCATTTAAAATCAAGCTTGACTCACAGTGTGATCTTAGGCACATGACCAGGATGTTACATGTAATCTACCATTTCTGTCTCTGCATGCAATATGTGTGCGTCTGCTCATACTATTTCACTGTGTCTACTGGCAAAAAACAGACCACATATATATAAAAGTATTACATAACATTCCTTTTTCATTTTAAAGGCACAACCTGGCTCTTGTTTGCACAGCTTAGAGCCTATTTGTGAAGTAAGAGGCCTAACAGACATGTTGCCTAAGATTCCCTACTAGTACATATGCTAAAGCCTAACTGACTTTAAAAATATGTGTATTTCCATACTTTAAACACATCAACTAAGCAAATTATCCACCCAGATCCATTTAAAATCAAGCTTGTTTTACAGTGTGATCTTAGGCACATGACCAGGATGTTACATGTAATCTACCATGTCTGTCTCTGCATGCAATATGTGTGTGTCTGCTCATACTATTTCACTGTGTCTACTGGCAAAAAACAGACCACATATATATAAGCAAGACATAACTTTCCTTTTTCATTTCAAAGGCACACCCTGGATTTTGACTGCACAGCTTAGAGCCTATTTGTGAAGTAAGAGGCCTAACAGACATGCTGCCTAAGATTCCCTACTAGTACATATGCTAAAGCCTAACTGACTTTAAAAATACATGTATTTCCATACTTTAAACACATCAACTAAGCAAATTATTCACCCAGATCCATTTAATATCAAGCTTGTCTTACAGTGTGATCTTAGGCACATGACCAGGATGTTACATGTAATCTACCATGTCTGTCTCTGCATGCAATATGTGTGTGTCTGCTCATATTATTTCACTGTGTCTACTGGCAAAAAATAGACCACATATATATAAGCAAGACATAACATTCCTTTTTCATTTCAAAGGCATACCCTGGATCTTGATTGCACAGCTTAGAGCCTATTTGTGAAGTAAGAGGCCTAACAGACATGCTGCCTAGGATTCCCTACTAGTACATATGCTAAAGCCTAACTGACTTTAAAAATACATGTATTTCCATACTGTAAACACATCTACTAAGCAAATTATTCACCCAGATCCATTTAAAATCAAGCCTGACTCACAATGTGATCTTAGGCACATGACCAGGATGTTACATGTAATCTACCATGTCTGTCTCTGCATGCAATATGTGTGTGTCTGCTGATATTATTTCACTGTGTCTACTGGCAAAAAACAGACCACATATATATAAGCAAGACATAACTTTCCTTTTTCATTTCAAAGGCACACCCTGGATTTTGACTGCACAGCTTAGAGCCTATTTGTGAAGTAAGAGGCCTAACAGACATGCTGCCTAAGATTCCCTACTAGTACATATGCTAAAGCCTAACTGACTTTAAAAATACATGTATTTCCATACTTTAAACACATCAACTAAGCAAATTATTCACCCAGATCCATTTAATATCAAGCTTGTCTTACAGTGTGATCTTAGGCACATGACCAGGATGTTACATGTAATCTACCATGTCTGTCTCTGCATGCAATATGTGTGTGTCTGCTCATATTATTTCACTGTGTCTACTGGCAAAAAATAGACCACATATATATAAGCAAGACATAACATTCCTTTTTCATTTCAAAGGCATACCCTGGATCTTGATTGCACAGCTTAGAGCCTATTTGTGAAGTAAGAGGCCTAAAAGACATTCTGCCTAAGATTCCTTACTAGTACATATGCTAAAGCCTAACTGACTTTAAAGATACATATATTTCCATACTTTAAACACATCAACTAAGCAAATTATTCACCCAGATCCATTTAAAATAAAGCTTACCTCACAGTGTGATCTTAGGCACATGACCAGGATGTTACATGTAATCTACCATGTCTGTCTCTTCATGCAATATGTGTGTGTCTGCTGATATTATTTCACTGTGTCTACTGGCAAAAAACAGACCACATATATATAAGCAAGACATAACTTTCCTTTTTCATTTTAAAGGCACACCCTGGATCTTGATTGCACAGCTTAGAGCCCATTTGTGAAGTAAGAGGCCTAACAGACATGCTGCCTTATATTCCCTACTAGTACATATGCTAAAGCCTAACTGAATTTAAAAATACATGTATTTCCATACTTTAAACACATCAACTAAGCAAATTATTCACCCAGATCCATTTAAAATAAAGCTTAACTCACAGTGTGATCTTAGGCACATGACCAGGATGTTACATGTAATCTACCATGTCTGTCTCTGCATGCAATATGTGTGTGTCTGCTGATACTATTTCACTGTGTCTACTGGCAAAAAACAGACCACATTTATATAAGCAAGACATAACAATCCTTTTTCATTTCAAAGGCACACCCTGGATCTTGATTGCACAGCTTAGAGCCTATTTGTGAAGTAGGAGGCCTATCAGACATGCTGCCAAAGATTCCCTACCAGTACATATGCTAAAGCCTAACTGACTTTAAAAATACATGTATTTCCATACTTTAAACACATCAACTAAGCAAATTATTCACCCAGATCCATTTAAAATCAAGCTTGTCTTACAGTGTGATCTTAGGCACATGACCAGGATGTTACATGTAATCTACCATGTCTGTCTCTGCATGCAATATGTGTGTGTCTGCTGATACTATTTCACTGTGTCTACTGGCAAAAAACAGACCACATATATATAAGCAAGACATAACAATCCTTTTTCATTTCAAAGGCACACCCTGGATCTTGATTGCACAGTTTAGAGCCTATTTGTGAAGTAAGAGGCCTAACAGACATGCTGCCTAAGATTTCCTACTAGTACATATGATAAAGCCTAACTGACTTTAAAAATACATGTATTTCCATACTTTAAACACATCAACTAAGGGAATTATTCACCCAGATCCATTTAAAATCAAGCTTGACTCACAGTGTGATCTTAGGCACATGACCAGGATGTTACATGTAATCTACCATTTCTGTCTCTGCATGCAATATGTGTGCGTCTGCTCATACTATTTCACTGTGTCTACTGGCAAAAAACAGACCACATATATATAAAAGTATTACATAACATTCCTTTTTCATTTTAAAGGCACAACCTGGCTCTTGTTTGCACAGCTTAGAGCCTATTTGTGAAGTAAGAGGCCTAACAGACATGTTGCCTAAGATTCCCTACTAGTACATATGCTAAAGCCTAACTGACTTTAAAAATATGTGTATTTCCATACTTTAAACACATCAACTAAGCAAATTATCCACCCAGATCCATTTAAAATCAAGCTTGTTTTACAGTGTGATCTTAGGCACATGACCAGGATGTTACATGTAATCTACCATGTCTGTCTGTGCATGCAATATGTGTGTGTCTGCTCATACTATTTCACTGTCTACTGGCAAAAAACAGACCACATATATATAAGCAAGACATAACATTCCTTTTTCATTTCAAAGGCATACCCTGGATCTTGATTGCACAGCTTAGAGCCTATTTGTGAAGTAAGAGGCCTAAAAGACATTCTGCCTAAGATTCCCTACTAGTACATATGCTAAAGCCTAACTGACTTTAAAAATACATGTATTTCCATACTTTAAACACATCAACTAAGCAAATTATTCACCCAGATCCATTTAAAATAAAGCTTAACTCACAGTGTGATCTTAGGCACATGACCAGGATGTTACATGTAATCTACCATGTCTGTCTCTGCATGCAATATGTGTGTGTCTGCTGATACTATTTCACTGTGTCTACTGGCAAAAAACAGACCACATTTATATAAGCAAGACATAACAATCCTTTTTCATTTCAAAGGCACACCCTGGATCTTGATTGCACAGTTTAGAGCCTATTTGTGAAGTAAGAGGCCTAACAGACATGCTGCCTAAGATTCCCTACTAGTACATATGATAAAGCCTAACTGACTTTAAAAATACATGTATTTCCATACTTTAAACACATCAACTAAGGAAATTATTCACCCAGATCCATTTAAAATCAAGCTTGACTCACAGTGTGATCTTAGGCACATGACCAGGATGTTACATGTAATCTACCATTTCTGTCTCTGCATGCAATATGTGTGCGTCTGCTCATACTATTTCACTGTGTCTACTGGCAAAAAACAGACCACATATATATAAAAGTATTACATAACATTCCTTTTTCATTTTAAAGGCACAACCTGGCTCTTGATTGCACAGCTTAGAGCCTATTTGTGAAGTAAGAGGCCTAACAGACATGTTGCCTAAGATTCCCTACTAGTACATATGCTAAAGCCTAACTGACTTTAAAAATATGTGTATTTCCATACTCTAAACACATCAACTAAGCAAATTATCCACCCAGATCCATTTAAAATCAAGCTTGTTTTACAGTGTGATCTTAGGCACATGACCAGGATGTTACATGTAATCTACCATGTCTGTCTCTGCATGCAATATGTGTGTGTCTGCTCATACTATTTCACTGTCTACTGGCAAAAAACAGACCACATATATATAAGCAAGACATAACATTCCTTTTTCATTTCAAAGGCATACCCTGGATCTTGATTGCACAGCTTAGAGCCTATTTGTGAAGTAAGAGGCCTAAAAGACATTCTGCCTAAGATTCCCTACTAGTACATATGCTAAAGCCTAACTGACTTTAAAAATACATGTATTTCCATACTTTAAACAGATCAACTAAGCAAATTATTAACCCAGATCCATTTAAAATCAAGCTTGACTCACAGTGTGATCTTAGGCACATGACCAGGATGTTACATGTAATCTACCATGTCTGTTTCTGCATGCAATATGTGTGAGTCTGCTCATACTATTTCACTGTGTCTACTGGCAAACACATACCACATATATATAAGCATGACATAACATTCCTTTTTCATTTTAAAGGCACACCCTGGATCTTGATTGCACAGCTTAGAGCCCATTTGTGAAGTAAGAGGCCTAACAGACATGCTGCCTTATATTCCCTACTAGTACATATGCTAAAGCCTAACTGAATTTAAAAATACATGTATTTCCATACTTTAAACACATCAACTAAGCATATTATTCACCCAGATCCATTAAAATAAAGCTTAACTCACAGTGTGATCTTAGGCACATGACCAGGATGTTACATGTAATCTACCATATCTGTCTCTGCATGCAATATGTGTGTGTCTGCTGATACTATTTCACTGTGTCTACTGGCAAAAACAGACCACATTTATATAAGCAAGACATAACAATCCTTTTTCATTTCAAAGGCACACCCTGGATCTTGATTGCACAGTTTAGAGCCTATTTGTGAAGTAAGAGGCCTAACAGACATGCTGCCTAAGATTCCCTACTAGGACATATGATAAAGCCTAACTGACTTTAAAAATACATGTATTTCCATACTTTAAACACATCAACTAAGGAAATTATTCACCCAGATCCATTTAAAATCAAGCTTGACTCACAGTGTGATCTTAGGCACATGACCAGGATGTTACATGTAATCTACCATTTCTGTCTCTGCATGCAATATGTGTGCGTCTGCTCATACTATTTCACTGTGTCTACTGGCAAAAAACAGACCACATATATATAAAAGTATTACATAACATTCCTTTTTCATTTTAAAGGCACAACCTGGCTCTTGATTGCACAGCTTAGAGCCTATTTGTGAAGTAAGAAGCCTTACAGACATGCTGCCTAAGATTCCCTACTAGTACATATGCTAAAGCCTAACTGACTTTAAAAATATGTGTATTTCCATACTTTAAACACATCAACTAAGCAAATTATCCACCCAGATCCATTTAAAATCAAGCTTGACTCACAGTGTGATCTTAGGCACATGACCAGGATGTTACATGTAATCTACCATGTCTGTCTCTGCATGCAATATGTGTGTGTCTGCTCATACTATTTCACTGTGTCTACTGGCAAAAAACAGACCACATATATATAAGCATGACATAACATTCCTTTTTCATTTTAAAGGCACACCCTGGATCTTGATTGCACAGCTTAGAGCCTATTTGTGAAGTAAGAGGCCTAACAGACATGCTGCCTAGGATTCCCTACTAGTACATATGCTAAAGCCTAACTGACTTTAAAAATACATGTATTTCCATACTGTAAACACATCTACTAAGCAAATTATTCACCCAGATCCATTTAAAATCAAGCCTGACTCACAATGTGATCTTAGGCACATGACCAGGATGTTACATGTAATCTACCATGTCTGTCTCTGCATGCAATATGTGTGTGTCTGCTGATATTATTTCACTGTGTCTACTGGCAAAAAACAGACCACATATATATAAGCAAGACATAACTTTCCTTTTTCATTTCAAAGGCACACCCTGGATCTTGACTGCACAGCTTAGAGCCTATTTGTGAAGTAAGAGGCCTAACAGACATGCTGCCTAAGATTCCCTACTAGTACATATGCTAAAGCCTAACTGACTTTAAAAATACATGTATTTCCATACTTTAAACACATCAACTAAGCAAATTATTCACCCAGATCCATTTAATATCAAGCTTGTCTTACAGTGTGATCTTAGGCACATGACCAGGATGTTACATGTAATCTACCATGTCTGTCTCTGCATGCAATATGTGTGTGTCTGCTCATATTATTTCACTGTGTCTACTGGCAAAAAATAGACCACATATATATAAGCAAGACATAACATTCCTTTTTCATTTCAAAGGCATACCCTGGATCTTGATTGCACAGCTTAGAGCCTATTTGTGAAGTAAGAGGCCTAAAAGACATTCTGCCTAAGATTCCCTACTAGTACATATGCTAAAGCCTAACTGACTTTAAAAATACATATATTTCCATACTTTAAACACATCAACTAAGCAAATTATTCACCCAGATCCATTTAAAATAAAGCTTACCTCACAGTGTGATCTTAGGCACATGACCAGGATGTTACATGTAATCTACCATGTCTGTCTCTGCATGCAATATGTGTGTGTCTGCTGATATTATTTCACTGTGTCTACTGGCAAAAAACAGACCACATATATATAAGCAAGACATAACTTTCCTTTTTCATTTTAAAGGCACACCCTGGATCTTGATTGCACAGCTTAGAGCCCATTTGTGAAGTAAGAGGCCTAACAGACATGCTGCCTTATATTCCCTACTAGTACATATGCTAAAGCCTAACTGAATTTAAAAATACATGTATTTCCATACTTTAAACACATCAACTAAGCAAATTATTCACCCAGATCCATTTAAAATAAAGCTTAACTCACAGTGTGATCTTAGGCACATGACCAGGATGTTACATGTAATCTACCATGTCTGTCTCTGCATGCAATATGTGTGTGTCTGCTGATACTATTTCACTGTGTCTACTGGCAAAAAACAGACCACATTTATATAAGCAAGACATAACAATCCTTTTTCATTTCAAAGGCACACCCTGGATCTTGATTGCACAGTTTAGAGCCTATTTGTGAAGTAAGAGGCCTAACAGACATGCTGCCTAAGATTCCCTACTAGTACATATGATAAAGCCTAACTGACTTTAAAAATACATGTATTTCCATACTTTAAACACATCAACTAAGGAAATTATTCACCCAGATCCATTTAAAATCAAGCTTGACTCACAGTGTGATCTTAGGCACATGACCAGGATGTTACATGTAATCTACCATTTCTGTCTCTGCATGCAATATGTGTGCGTCTGCTCATACTATTTCACTGTGTCTACTGGCAAAAAACAGACCACATATATATAAAAGTATTACATAACATTCCTTTTTCATTTTAAAGGCACAACCTGGCTCTTGATTGCACAGCTTAGAGCCTATTTGTGAAGTAAGAGGCCTAACAGACATGTTGCCTAAGATTCCCTACTAGTACATATGCTAAAGCCTAACTGACTTTAAAAATATGTGTATTTCCATACTTTAAACACATCAACTAAGCAAATTATCCACCCAGATCCATTTAAAATCAAGCTTGTTTTACAGTGTGATCTTAGGCACATGACCAGGATGTTACATGTAATCTACCATGTCTGTCTCTGCATGCAATATGTGTGTGTCTGCTCATACTATTTCACTGTCTACTGGCAAAAAACAGACCACATATATATAAGCAAGACATAACATTCCTTTTTCATTTCAAAGGCATACCCTGGATCTTGATTGCACAGCTTAGAGCCTATTTGTGAAGTAAGAGGCCTAAAAGACATTCTGCCTAAGATTCCCTACTAGTACATATGCTAAAGCCTAACTGACTTTAAAAATACATGTATTTCCATACTTTAAACAGATCAACTAAGCAAATTATTAACCCAGATCCATTTAAAATCAAGCTTGACTCACAGTGTGATCTTAGGCACATGACCAGGATGTTACATGTAATCTACCATGTCTGTTTCTGCATGCAATATGTGTGAGTCTGCTCATACTATTTCACTGTGTCTACTGGCAAACACATACCACATATATATAAGCATGACATAACATTCCTTTTTCATTTTAAAGGCACACCCTGGATCTTGATTGCACAGCTTAGAGCCCATTTGTGAAGTAAGAGGCCTAACAGACATGCTGCCTTATATTCCCTACTAGTACATACTCTAAAGCCTAACTGAATTTAAAAATACATGTATTTCCATACTTTAAACACATCAACTAAGCAAATTATTCACCCAGATCCATTTAAAATCAAGCTTGACTCACAGTGTGATCTTAGGCACATGACCAGGATGTTACATGTAATCTACCATGTCTGTTTCTGCATGCAATATGTGTGAGTCTGCTCATACTATTTCACTGTGTCTACTGGCAAACACATACCACATATATATAAGCATGACATAACATTCCTTTTTCATTTTAAAGGCACACCCTGGATCTTGATTGCACAGCTTAGAGCCCATTTGTGAAGTAAGAGGCCTAACAGACATGCTGCCTTATATTCCCTACTAGTACATATGCTAAAGCCTAACTGAATTTAAAAATACATGTATTTCCATACTTTAAACACATCAACTAAGCAAATTATTCACCCAGATCCATTTAAAATAAAGCTTAACTCACAGTGTGATCTTAGGCACATGACCAGGATGTTACATGTAATCTACCATGTCTGTCTCTGCATGCAATATGTGTGTGTCTGCTGATACTATTTCACTGTGTCTACTGGCAAAAAACAAACCACATTTATATAAGCAAGACATAACAATCCTTTTTCATTTCAAAGGCACACCCTGGATCTTTATTGCACAGTTTAGAGCCTATTTGTGAAGTAAGAGGCCTAACAGACATGCTGCCTAAGATTCCCTACTAGTACATATGATAAAGCCTAACTGACTTTAAAAATACATGTATTTCCATACTTTAAACACATCAACTAAGGAAATTATTCACCCAGATCCATTTAAAATCAAGCTTGACTCACAGTGTGATCTTAGGCACATGACCAGGATGTTACATGTAATCTACCATTTCTGTCTCTGCATGCAATATGTGTGCGTCTGCTCATACTATTTCACTGTGTCTACTGGCAAAAAACAGACCACATATATATAAAAGTATTACATAACATTCCTTTTTCATTTTAAAGGCACAACCTGGCTCTTGATTGCACAGCTTAGAGCCTATTTGTGAAGTAAGAGGCCTAACAGACATGTTGCCTAAGATTCCCTACTAGTACATATGCTAAAGCCTAACTGACTTTAAAAATATGTGTATTTCCATACTTTAAACACATCAACTAAGCAAATTATCCACCCAGATCCATTTAAAATCAAGCTTGTTTTACAATGTGATCTTAGGCACATGACCAGGATGTTACATGTAATCTACCATGTCTGTCTCTGCATGCAATATGTGTGTGTCTGCTCATACTATTTCACTGTCTACTGGCAAAAAACAGACCACATATATATAAGCAAGACATAACATTCCTTTTTCATTTCAAAGGCATACCCTGGATCTTGATTGCACAGCTTAGAGCCTATTTGTGAAGTAAGAGGCCTAAAAGACATTCTGCCTAAGATTCCCTACTAGTACATATGCTAAAGCCTAACTGACTTTAAAAATACATGTATTTCCATACTTTAAACAGATCAACTAAGCAAATTATTAACCCAGATCCATTTAAAATCAAGCTTGACTCACAGTGTGATCTTAGGCACATGACCAGGATGTTACATGTAATCTACCATGTCTGTTTCTGCATGCAATATGTGTGAGTCTGCTCATACTATTTCACTGTGTCTACTGGCAAACACATACCACATATATATATAAGCATGACATAACATTCCTTTTTCATTTTAAAGGCACACCCTGGATCTTGATTGCACAGCTTAGAGCCCATTTGTGAAGTAAGAGGCCTAACAGACATGCTGCCTTATATTCCCTACTAGTACATATGCTAAAGCCTAACTGAATTTAAAAATACATGTATTTCCATACTTTAAACACATCAACTAAGCAAATTATTCACCCAGATCCATTTAAAATAAAGCTTAACTCACAGTGTGATCTTAGGCACATGACCAGGATGTTACATGTAATCTACCATATCTGTCTCTGCATGCAATATGTGTGTGTCTGCTGATACTATTTCACTGTGTCTACTGGCAAAAAACAGACCACATTTATATAAGCAAGACATAACAATCCTTTTTCATTTCAAAGGCACACCCTGGATCTTGATTGCACAGTTTAGAGCCTATTTGTGAAGTAAGAGGCCTAACAGACATGCTGCCTAAGATTCCCTACTAGGACATATGATAAAGCCTAACTGACTTTAAAAATACATGTATTTCCATACTTTAAACACATCAACTAAGGAAATTATTCACCCAGATCCATTTAAAATCAAGCTTGACTCACAGTGTGATCTTAGGCACATGACCAGGATGTTACATGTAATCTACCATTTCTGTCTCTGCATGCAATATGTGTGCGTCTGCTCATACTATTTCACTGTGTCTACTGGCAAAAAACAGACCACATATATATAAAAGTATTACATAACATTCCTTTTTCATTTTAAAGGCACAACCTGGCTCTTGATTGCACAGCTTAGAGCCTATTTGTGAAGTAAGAAGCCTTACAGACATGCTGCCTAAGATTCCCTACTAGTACATATGCTAAAGCCTAACTGACGTTAAAAATACATGTATTTCCATACTTTAAACACATCAACTAAGCAAATTAATCACCCAGATCAATTTAAAATCAAGCTTGACTCACAGTGTGATTTTAGGCACATGACCAGGATGTTACATGTAATCTACCATGTCTGTCTCTGCATGCAATATGTGTGTGTCTGCTCATACTATTTCACTGTGTCTACTGGCAAAAAAAGACCACATATATATAAGGAAGACATAGCATTCCTTTTTCATTTCAAAGGCACACCTGGATCTTGATTGTACAGCTTAGAGCCTATTTGTGAAGTAACAGTCCTAACAGACATGCTGCCTAAGATTCCCTACTAGTACATATGCTAAAGCATAACTGAATTTAAAAATACATGTATTTCCATACTTTAAACACATCAACTAAGCAAATTATTCACCCAGATCCATTTACAATCAAGCTTGACTCACAGTGTGATCTTAGGCACATGACCAGGATGTTACATGTAATCTACCATGTCTGTGTCTGCATGCAGTATGTGTGTGTCTGCTCATACTATTTCACTGTGTCTACTGGCAAACAACAGACCACATATATATAAGCAAGACATAACATTCCTTTTTCATTTCAAAGGCACACCCTTTATCTTGATTGCAAAGCTTAGAGCCTATTTGTGAAGTAAGATGCCTAACAGACATGCTGCCTAAGATTCCCTACTAGTACATATGCTAAAACCTAACTGACTTTAAAAATACATGTATTTCCATACTGTAAACACATCTACTAAGCAAATTATTCACCCAGATCCATTTAAAATCAAGCCTGACTCACAATGTGATCTTAGGCACATGACCAGGATGTTACATGTAATCTACCATGTCTGTCTCTGCATGCAATATGTGTGTGTCTGCTCATACTATTTCACTGTGTCTACTGGCAAAAAACAGACCACATATATATAAGCATGACATAGCATTCCTTTTTCATTTTAAAGGCACACCCTGGATCTTGATTGCACAGCTTAGAGCCTATTTGTGAAGTAGGAGGCCTATCAGACATGCTGCCAAAGATTCCCTACCAGTACATATGCTAAAGCCTAACTGACATTAAAAATACATGTATTTCCATACTTTAAACACATCAACTAAGCAAATTATTCACCCAGATCCATTTAAAATTAAGCTTGTCTTACAGTGTGATCTTAGGCACATGACCAGGATGTTACATGTAATCTACCATGTCTGTCTCTGCATGCAATATGTGTGTGTCTGCTGATACTATTTCACTGTGTCTACTGGCAAAAAACAGACCACATATATATAAGCAAGACATAACAATCCTTTTTCATTTCAAAGGCACACCCTGGATCTTGATTGCACAGTTTAGAGCCTATTTGTGAAGTAAGAGGCCTAACAGACATGCTGCCTAAGATTCCCTACTAGTACATATGATAAAGCCTAACTGACTTTAAAAATACATGTATTTCCATACTTTAAACACATCAACTAAGGAAATTATTCACCCAGATCCATTTAAAATCAAGCTTGACTCACAGTGTGATCTTAGGCACATGACCAGGATGTTACATGTAATCTACCATGTCTGTCTGTGCATGCAATATGTGTGTGTCTGCTCATACTATTTCACTGTCTACTGGCAAAAAACAGACCACATATATATAAGCAAGACATAACATTCCTTTTTCATTTCAAAGGCATACCCTGGATCTTGATTGCACAGCTTAGAGCCTATTTGTGAAGTAAGAGGCCTAAAAGACATTCTGCCTAAGATTCCCTACTAGTACATATGCTAAAGCCTAACTGACTTTAAAAATACATGTATTTCCATACTTTAAACACATCAACTAAGGAAATTATTCACCCAGATCCATTTAAAATCAAGCTTGACTCACAGTGTGATCTTAGGCACATGACCAGGATGTTACATGTAATCTACCATTTCTGTCTCTGCATGCAATATGTGTGCGTCTGCTCATACTATTTCACTGTGTCTACTGGCAAAAAACAGACCACATATATATAAAAGTATTACATAACATTCCTTTTTCATTTTAAAGGCACAACCTGGCTCTTGATTGCACAGCTTAGAGCCTATTTGTGAAGTAAGAAGCCTTACAGACATGCTGCCTAAGATTCCCTACTAGTACATATGCTAAAGCCTAACTGACTTTAAAAATATGTGTATTTCCATACTTTAAACACATCAACTAAGCAAATTATCCACCCAGATCCATTTAATATCAAGCTTGACTCACAGTGTGATCTTAGGCACATGACCAGGATGTTACATGTAATCTACCATGTCTGTCTCTGCATGCAATATGTGTGTGTCTGCTCATACTATTTCACTGTGTCTACTGGCAAAAAACAGACCACATATATATAAGCATGACATAACATTCCTTTTTCATTTTAAAGGCACACCCTGGATCTTGATTGCACAGCTTAGAGCCTATTTGTGAAGTAAGAGGCCTAACAGACATGCTGCCTAGGATTCCCTACTAGTACATATGCTAAAGCCTAACTGACTTTAAAAATACATGTATTTCCATACTGTAAACACATCTACTAAGCAAATTATTCACCCAGATCCATTTAAAATCAAGCCTGACTCACAATGTGATCTTAGGCACATGACCAGGATGTTACATGTAATCTACCATGTCTGTCTCTGCATGCAATATGTGTGTGTCTGCTGATATTATTTCACTGTGTCTACTGGCAAAAAACAGACCACATATATATAAGCAAGACATAACTTTCCTTTTTCATTTCAAAGGCACACCCTGGATCTTGACTGCACAGCTTAGAGCCTATTTGTGAAGTAAGAGGCCTAACAGACATGCTGCCTAAGATTCCCTACTAGTACATATGCTAAAGCCTAACTGACTTTAAAAATACATGTATTTCCATACTTTAAACACATCAACTAAGCAAATTATTCACCCAGATCCATTTAATATCAAGCTTGTCTTACAGTGTGATCTTAGGCACATGACCAGGATGTTACATGTAATCTACCATGTCTGTCTCTGCATGCAATATGTGTGTGTCTGCTCATATTATTTCACTGTGTCTACTGGCAAAAAATAGACCACATATATATAAGCAAGACATAACATTCCTTTTTCATTTCAAAGGCATACCCTGGATCTTGATTGCACAGCTTAGAGCCTATTTGTGAAGTAAGAGGCCTAAAAGACATTCTGCCTAAGATTCCCTACTAGTACATATGCTAAAGCCTAACTGACTTTAAAAATACATATATTTCCATACTTTAAACACATCAACTAAGCAAATTATTCACCCAGATCCATTTAAAATAAAGCTTACCTCACAGTGTGATCTTAGGCACATGACCAGGATGTTACATGTAATCTACCATGTCTGTCTCTGCATGCAATATGTGTGTGTCTGCTGATATTATTTCACTGTGTCTACTGGCAAAAAACAGACCACATATATATAAGCAAGACATAACTTTCCTTTTTCATTTTAAAGGCACACCCTGGATCTTGATTGCACAGCTTAGAGCCCATTTGTGAAGTAAGAGGCCTAACAGACATGCTGCCTTATATTCCCTACTAGTACATATGCTAAAGCCTAACTGAATTTAAAAATACATGTATTTCCATACTTTAAACACATCAACTAAGCAAATTATTCACCCAGATCCATTTAAAATAAAGCTTAACTCACAGTGTGATCTTAGGCACATGACCAGGATGTTACATGTAATCTACCATGTCTGTCTCTGCATGCAATATGTGTGTGTCTGCTGATACTATTTCACTGTGTCTACTGGCAAAAAACAGACCACATTTATATAAGCAAGACATAACAATCCTTTTTCATTTCAAAGGCACACCCTGGATCTTGATTGCACAGTTTAGAGCCTATTTGTGAAGTAAGAGGCCTAACAGACATGCTGCCTAAGATTCCCTACTAGTACATATGATAAAGCCTAACTGACTTTAAAAATACATGTATTTCCATACTTTAAACACATCAACTAAGGAAATTATTCACCCAGATCCATTTAAAATCAAGCTTGACTCACAGTGTGATCTTAGGCACATGACCAGGATGTTACATGTAATCTACCATTTCTGTCTCTGCATGCAATATGTGTGCGTCTGCTCATACTATTTCACTGTGTCTACTGGCAAAAAACAGACCACATATATATAAAAGTATTACATAACATTCCTTTTTCATTTTAAAGGCACAACCTGGCTCTTGATTGCACAGCTTAGAGCCTATTTGTGAAGTAAGAGGCCTAACAGACATGTTGCCTAAGATTCCCTACTAGTACATATGCTAAAGCCTAACTGACTTTAAAAATATGTGTATTTCCATACTTTAAACACATCAACTAAGCAAATTATCCACCCAGATCCATTTAAAATCAAGCTTGTTTTACAGTGTGATCTTAGGCACATGACCAGGATGTTACATGTAATCTACCATGTCTGTCTCTGCATGCAATATGTGTGTGTCTGCTCATACTATTTCACTGTCTACTGGCAAAAAACAGACCACATATATATAAGCAAGACATAACATTCCTTTTTCATTTCAAAGGCATACCCTGGATCTTGATTGCACAGCTTAGAGCCTATTTGTGAAGTAAGAGGCCTAAAAGACATTCTGCCTAAGATTCCCTACTAGTACATATGCTAAAGCCTAACTGACTTTAAAAATACATGTATTTCCATACTTTAAACAGATCAACTAAGCAAATTATTAACCCAGATCCATTTAAAATCAAGCTTGACTCACAGTGTGATCTTAGGCACATGACCAGGATGTTACATGTAATCTACCATGTCTGTTTCTGCATGCAATATGTGTGAGTCTGCTCATACTATTTCACTGTGTCTACTGGCAAACACATACCACATATATATAAGCATGACATAACATTCCTTTTTCATTTTAAAGGCACACCCTGGATCTTGATTGCACAGCTTAGAGCCCATTTGTGAAGTAAGAGGCCTAACAGACATGCTGCCTTATATTCCCTACTAGTACATACTCTAAAGCCTAACTGAATTTAAAAATACATGTATTTCCATACTTTAAACACATCAACTAAGCAAATTATTCACCCAGATCCATTTAAAATCAAGCTTGACTCACAGTGTGATCTTAGGCACATGACCAGGATGTTACATGTAATCTACCATGTCTGTTTCTGCATGCAATATGTGTGAGTCTGCTCATACTATTTCACTGTGTCTACTGGCAAACACATACCACATATATATAAGCATGACATAACATTCCTTTTTCATTTTAAAGGCACACCCTGGATCTTGATTGCACAGCTTAGAGCCCATTTGTGAAGTAAGAGGCCTAACAGACATGCTGCCTTATATTCCCTACTAGTACATATGCTAAAGCCTAACTGAATTTAAAAATACATGTATTTCCATACTTTAAACACATCAACTAAGCAAATTATTCACCCAGATCCATTTAAAATAAAGCTTAACTCACAGTGTGATCTTAGGCACATGACCAGGATGTTACATGTAATCTACCATGTCTGTCTCTGCATGCAATATGTGTGTGTCTGCTGATACTATTTCACTGTGTCTACTGGCAAAAAACAAACCACATTTATATAAGCAAGACATAACAATCCTTTTTCATTTCAAAGGCACACCCTGGATCTTTATTGCACAGTTTAGAGCCTATTTGTGAAGTAAGAGGCCTAACAGACATGCTGCCTAAGATTCCCTACTAGTACATATGATAAAGCCTAACTGACTTTAAAAATACATGTATTTCCATACTTTAAACACATCAACTAAGGAAATTATTCACCCAGATCCATTTAAAATCAAGCTTGACTCACAGTGTGATCTTAGGCACATGACCAGGATGTTACATGTAATCTACCATTTCTGTCTCTGCATGCAATATGTGTGCGTCTGCTCATACTATTTCACTGTGTCTACTGGCAAAAAACAGACCACATATATATAAAAGTATTACATAACATTCCTTTTTCATTTTAAAGGCACAACCTGGCTCTTGATTGCACAGCTTAGAGCCTATTTGTGAAGTAAGAGGCCTAACAGACATGTTGCCTAAGATTCCCTACTAGTACATATGCTAAAGCCTAACTGACTTTAAAAATATGTGTATTTCCATACTTTAAACACATCAACTAAGCAAATTATCCACCCAGATCCATTTAAAATCAAGCTTGTTTTACAATGTGATCTTAGGCACATGACCAGGATGTTACATGTAATCTACCATGTCTGTCTCTGCATGCAATATGTGTGTGTCTGCTCATACTATTTCACTGTCTACTGGCAAAAAACAGACCACATATATATAAGCAAGACATAACATTCCTTTTTCATTTCAAAGGCATACCCTGGATCTTGATTGCACAGCTTAGAGCCTATTTGTGAAGTAAGAGGCCTAAAAGACATTCTGCCTAAGATTCCCTACTAGTACATATGCTAAAGCCTAACTGACTTTAAAAATACATGTATTTCCATACTTTAAACAGATCAACTAAGCAAATTATTAACCCAGATCCATTTAAAATCAAGCTTGACTCACAGTGTGATCTTAGGCACATGACCAGGATGTTACATGTAATCTACCATGTCTGTTTCTGCATGCAATATGTGTGAGTCTGCTCATACTATTTCACTGTGTCTACTGGCAAACACATACCACATATATATATAAGCATGACATAACATTCCTTTTTCATTTTAAAGGCACACCCTGGATCTTGATTGCACAGCTTAGAGCCCATTTGTGAAGTAAGAGGCCTAACAGACATGCTGCCTTATATTCCCTACTAGTACATATGCTAAAGCCTAACTGAATTTAAAAATACATGTATTTCCATACTTTAAACACATCAACTAAGCAAATTATTCACCCAGATCCATTTAAAATAAAGCTTAACTCACAGTGTGATCTTAGGCACATGACCAGGATGTTACATGTAATCTACCATATCTGTCTCTGCATGCAATATGTGTGTGTCTGCTGATACTATTTCACTGTGTCTACTGGCAAAAAACAGACCACATTTATATAAGCAAGACATAACAATCCTTTTTCATTTCAAAGGCACACCCTGGATCTTGATTGCACAGTTTAGAGCCTATTTGTGAAGTAAGAGGCCTAACAGACATGCTGCCTAAGATTCCCTACTAGGACATATGATAAAGCCTAACTGACTTTAAAAATACATGTATTTCCATACTTTAAACACATCAACTAAGGAAATTATTCACCCAGATCCATTTAAAATCAAGCTTGACTCACAGTGTGATCTTAGGCACATGACCAGGATGTTACATGTAATCTACCATTTCTGTCTCTGCATGCAATATGTGTGCGTCTGCTCATACTATTTCACTGTGTCTACTGGCAAAAAACAGACCACATATATATAAAAGTATTACATAACATTCCTTTTTCATTTTAAAGGCACAACCTGGCTCTTGATTGCACAGCTTAGAGCCTATTTGTGAAGTAAGAAGCCTTACAGACATGCTGCCTAAGATTCCCTACTAGTACATATGCTAAAGCCTAACTGACGTTAAAAATACATGTATTTCCATACTTTAAACACATCAACTAAGCAAATTAATCACCCAGATCAATTTAAAATCAAGCTTGACTCACAGTGTGATTTTAGGCACATGACCAGGATGTTACATGTAATCTACCATGTCTGTCTCTGCATGCAATATGTGTGTGTCTGCTCATACTATTTCACTGTGTCTACTGGCAAAAAAAGACCACATATATATAAGGAAGACATAGCATTCCTTTTTCATTTCAAAGGCACACCTGGATCTTGATTGTACAGCTTAGAGCCTATTTGTGAAGTAACAGTCCTAACAGACATGCTGCCTAAGATTCCCTACTAGTACATATGCTAAAGCATAACTGAATTTAAAAATACATGTATTTCCATACTTTAAACACATCAACTAAGCAAATTATTCACCCAGATCCATTTACAATCAAGCTTGACTCACAGTGTGATCTTAGGCACATGACCAGGATGTTACATGTAATCTACCATGTCTGTGTCTGCATGCAGTATGTGTGTGTCTGCTCATACTATTTCACTGTGTCTACTGGCAAACAACAGACCACATATATATAAGCAAGACATAACATTCCTTTTTCATTTCAAAGGCACACCCTTTATCTTGATTGCAAAGCTTAGAGCCTATTTGTGAAGTAAGATGCCTAACAGACATGCTGCCTAAGATTCCCTACTAGTACATATGCTAAAACCTAACTGACTTTAAAAATACATGTATTTCCATACTGTAAACACATCTACTAAGCAAATTATTCACCCAGATCCATTTAAAATCAAGCCTGACTCACAATGTGATCTTAGGCACATGACCAGGATGTTACATGTAATCTACCATGTCTGTCTCTGCATGCAATATGTGTGTGTCTGCTCATACTATTTCACTGTGTCTACTGGCAAAAAACAGACCACATATATATAAGCATGACATAGCATTCCTTTTTCATTTTAAAGGCACACCCTGGATCTTGATTGCACAGCTTAGAGCCTATTTGTGAAGTAGGAGGCCTATCAGACATGCTGCCAAAGATTCCCTACCAGTACATATGCTAAAGCCTAACTGACATTAAAAATACATGTATTTCCATACTTTAAACACATCAACTAAGCAAATTATTCACCCAGATCCATTTAAAATTAAGCTTGTCTTACAGTGTGATCTTAGGCACATGACCAGGATGTTACATGTAATCTACCATGTCTGTCTCTGCATGCAATATGTGTGTGTCTGCTGATACTATTTCACTGTGTCTACTGGCAAAAAACAGACCACATATATATAAGCAAGACATAACAATCCTTTTTCATTTCAAAGGCACACCCTGGATCTTGATTGCACAGTTTAGAGCCTATTTGTGAAGTAAGAGGCCTAACAGACATGCTGCCTAAGATTCCCTACTAGTACATATGATAAAGCCTAACTGACTTTAAAAATACATGTATTTCCATACTTTAAACACATCAACTAAGGAAATTATTCACCCAGATCCATTTAAAATCAAGCTTGACTCACAGTGTGATCTTAGGCACATGACCAGGATGTTACATGTAATCTACCATTTCTGTCTCTGCATGCAATATGTGTGCGTCTGCTCATACTATTTCACTGTGTCTACTGGCAAAAAACAGACCACATATATATAAAAGTATTACATAACATTCCTTTTTCATTTTAAAGGCACAACCTGGCTCTTGATTGCACAGCTTAGAGCCTATTTGTGAAGTAAGAGGCCTAACAGACATGTTGCCTAAGATTCCCTACTAGTACACATGCTAAAGCCTAACTGACTTTAAAAATATGTGTATTTCCATACTTTAAACACATCAACTAAGCAAATTATCCACCCAGATCCATTTAAAATCAAGCTTGTTTTACAGTGTGATCTTAGGCACATGACCAGGATGTTACATGTAATCTACCATGTCTGTCTGTGCATGCAATATGTGTGTGTCTGCTCATACTATTTCACTGTCTACTGGCAAAAAACAGACCACATATATATAAGCAAGACATAACATTCCTTTTTCATTTCAAAGGCATACCCTGGATCTTGATTGCACAGCTTAGAGCCTATTTGTGAAGTAAGAGGCCTAAAAGACATTCTGCCTAAGATTCCCTACTAGTACATATGCTAAAGCCTAACTGACTTTAAAAATACATGTATTTCCATACTTTAAACAGATCAACTAAGCAAATTATTAACCCAGATCCATTTAAAATCAAGCTTGACTCACAGTGTGATCTTAGGCACATGACCAGGATGTTACATGTAATCTACCATGTCTGTTTCTGCATGCAATATGTGTGTGTCTGCTCATACTATTTCACTGTCTACTGGCAAAAAACAGACCACATATATATAAGCAAGACATAACATTCCTTTTTCATTTCAAAGGCATACCCTGGATCTTGATTGCACAGCTTAGAGCCTATTTGTGAAGTAAGAGGCCTAAAAGACATTCTGCCTAAGATTCCCTACTAGTACATATGCTAAAGCCTAACTGACTTTAAAAATACATGTATTTCCATACTTTAAACAGATCAACTAAGCAAATTATTAACCCAGATCCATTTAAAATCAAGCTTGACTCACAGTGTGATCTTAGGCACATGACCAGGATGTTACATGTAATCTACCATGTCTGTCTCTGCATGCAATATGTGTGTGTCTGCTCATACTATTTCACTGTGTCTACTGGCAAAAAACAGACCACATATATATAAGCATGACATAACATTCCTTTTTCATTTTAAAGGCACACCCTGGATCTTGATTGCACAGCTTAGAGCCTATTTGTGAAGTAAGAGGCCTAACAGACATGCTGCCTAGGATTCCCTACTAGTACATATGCTAAAGCCTAACTGACGTTAAAAATACATGTATTTCCATACTTTAAACACATCAACTAAGCAAATTAATCACCCAGATCAATTTAAAATCAAGCTTGACTCACAGTGTGATTTTAGGCACATGACCAGGATGTTACATGTAATCTACCATGTCTGTCTCTGCATGCAATATGTGTGTGTCTGCTCATACTATTTCACTGTGTCTACTGGCAAAAAAAGACCACATATATATAAGGAAGACATAGCATTCCTTTTTCATTTCAAAGGCACACCTGGATCTTGATTGTACAGCTTAGAGCCTATTTGTGAAGTAACAGTCCTAACAGACATGCTGCCTAAGATTCCCTACTAGTACATATGCTAAAGCCTAACTGACTTTAAAAATACATGTATTTCCATACTTTAAACAGATCAACTAAGCAAATTATTAACCCAGATCCATTTAAAATCAAGCTTGACTCACAGTGTGATCTTAGGCACATGACCAGGATGTTACATGTAATCTACCATGTCTGTTTCTGCATGCAATATGTGTGAGTCTGCTCATACTATTTCACTGTGTCTACTGGCAAACACATACCACATATATATATAAGCATGACATAACATTCCTTTTTCATTTTAAAGGCACACCCTGGATCTTGATTGCACAGCTTAGAGCCCATTTGTGAAGTAAGAGGCCTAACAGACATGCTGCCTTATATTCCCTACTAGTACATATGCTAAAGCCTAACTGAATTTAAAAATACATGTATTTCCATACTTTAAACACATCAACTAAGCAAATTATTCACCCAGATCCATTTAAAATAAAGCTTAACTCACAGTGTGATCTTAGGCACATGACCAGGATGTTACATGTAATCTACCATATCTGTCTCTGCATGCAATATGTGTGTGTCTGCTGATACTATTTCACTGTGTCTACTGGCAAAAAACAGACCACATTTATATAAGCAAGACATAACAATCCTTTTTCATTTCAAAGGCACACCCTGGATCTTGATTGCACAGTTTAGAGCCTATTTGTGAAGTAAGAGGCCTAACAGACATGCTGCCTAAGATTCCCTACTAGGACATATGATAAAGCCTAACTGACTTTAAAAATACATGTATTTCCATACTTTAAACACATCAACTAAGGAAATTATTCACCCAGATCCATTTAAAATCAAGCTTGACTCACAGTGTGATCTTAGGCACATGACCAGGATGTTACATGTAATCTACCATTTCTGTCTCTGCATGCAATATGTGTGCGTCTGCTCATACTATTTCACTGTGTCTACTGGCAAAAAACAGACCACATATATATAAAAGTATTACATAACATTCCTTTTTCATTTTAAAGGCACAACCTGGCTCTTGATTGCACAGCTTAGAGCCTATTTGTGAAGTAAGAAGCCTTACAGACATGCTGCCTAAGATTCCCTACTAGTACATATGCTAAAGCCTAACTGACGTTAAAAATACATGTATTTCCATACTTTAAACACATCAACTAAGCAAATTAATCACCCAGATCAATTTAAAATCAAGCTTGACTCACAGTGTGATTTTAGGCACATGACCAGGATGTTACATGTAATCTACCATGTCTGTCTCTGCATGCAATATGTGTGTGTCTGCTCATACTATTTCACTGTGTCTACTGGCAAAAAAAGACCACATATATATAAGGAAGACATAGCATTCCTTTTTCATTTCAAAGGCACACCTGGATCTTGATTGTACAGCTTAGAGCCTATTTGTGAAGTAACAGTCCTAACAGACATGCTGCCTAAGATTCCCTACTAGTACATATGCTAAAGCATAACTGAATTTAAAAATACATGTATTTCCATACTTTAAACACATCAACTAAGCAAATTATTCACCCAGATCCATTTACAATCAAGCTTGACTCACAGTGTGATCTTAGGCACATGACCAGGATGTTACATGTAATCTACCATGTCTGTGTCTGCATGCAGTATGTGTGTGTCTGCTCATACTATTTCACTGTGTCTACTGGCAAACAACAGACCACATATATATAAGCAAGACATAACATTCCTTTTTCATTTCAAAGGCACACCCTTTATCTTGATTGCAAAGCTTAGAGCCTATTTGTGAAGTAAGATGCCTAACAGACATGCTGCCTAAGATTCCCTACTAGTACATATGCTAAAACCTAACTGACTTTAAAAATACATGTATTTCCATACTGTAAACACATCTACTAAGCAAATTATTCACCCAGATCCATTTAAAATCAAGCCTGACTCACAATGTGATCTTAGGCACATGACCAGGATGTTACATGTAATCTACCATGTCTGTCTCTGCATGCAATATGTGTGTGTCTGCTCATACTATTTCACTGTGTCTACTGGCAAAAAACAGACCACATATATATAAGCATGACATAGCATTCCTTTTTCATTTTAAAGGCACACCCTGGATCTTGATTGCACAGCTTAGAGCCTATTTGTGAAGTAGGAGGCCTATCAGACATGCTGCCAAAGATTCCCTACCAGTACATATGCTAAAGCCTAACTGACATTAAAAATACATGTATTTCCATACTTTAAACACATCAACTAAGCAAATTATTCACCCAGATCCATTTAAAATTAAGCTTGTCTTACAGTGTGATCTTAGGCACATGACCAGGATGTTACATGTAATCTACCATGTCTGTCTCTGCATGCAATATGTGTGTGTCTGCTGATACTATTTCACTGTGTCTACTGGCAAAAAACAGACCACATATATATAAGCAAGACATAACAATCCTTTTTCATTTCAAAGGCACACCCTGGATCTTGATTGCACAGTTTAGAGCCTATTTGTGAAGTAAGAGGCCTAACAGACATGCTGCCTAAGATTCCCTACTAGTACATATGATAAAGCCTAACTGACTTTAAAAATACATGTATTTCCATACTTTAAACACATCAACTAAGGAAATTATTCACCCAGATCCATTTAAAATCAAGCTTGACTCACAGTGTGATCTTAGGCACATGACCAGGATGTTACATGTAATCTACCATTTCTGTCTCTGCATGCAATATGTGTGCGTCTGCTCATACTATTTCACTGTGTCTACTGGCAAAAAACAGACCACATATATATAAAAGTATTACATAACATTCCTTTTTCATTTTAAAGGCACAACCTGGCTCTTGATTGCACAGCTTAGAGCCTATTTGTGAAGTAAGAGGCCTAACAGACATGTTGCCTAAGATTCCCTACTAGTACACATGCTAAAGCCTAACTGACTTTAAAAATATGTGTATTTCCATACTTTAAACACATCAACTAAGCAAATTATCCACCCAGATCCATTTAAAATCAAGCTTGTTTTACAGTGTGATCTTAGGCACATGACCAGGATGTTACATGTAATCTACCATGTCTGTCTGTGCATGCAATATGTGTGTGTCTGCTCATACTATTTCACTGTCTACTGGCAAAAAACAGACCACATATATATAAGCAAGACATAACATTCCTTTTTCATTTCAAAGGCATACCCTGGATCTTGATTGCACAGCTTAGAGCCTATTTGTGAAGTAAGAGGCCTAAAAGACATTCTGCCTAAGATTCCCTACTAGTACATATGCTAAAGCCTAACTGACTTTAAAAATACATGTATTTCCATACTTTAAACAGATCAACTAAGCAAATTATTAACCCAGATCCATTTAAAATCAAGCTTGACTCACAGTGTGATCTTAGGCACATGACCAGGATGTTACATGTAATCTACCATGTCTGTTTCTGCATGCAATATGTGTGTGTCTGCTCATACTATTTCACTGTCTACTGGCAAAAAACAGACCACATATATATAAGCAAGACATAACATTCCTTTTTCATTTCAAAGGCATACCCTGGATCTTGATTGCACAGCTTAGAGCCTATTTGTGAAGTAAGAGGCCTAAAAGACATTCTGCCTAAGATTCCCTACTAGTACATATGCTAAAGCCTAACTGACTTTAAAAATACATGTATTTCCATACTTTAAACAGATCAACTAAGCAAATTATTAACCCAGATCCATTTAAAATCAAGCTTGACTCACAGTGTGATCTTAGGCACATGACCAGGATGTTACATGTAATCTACCATGTCTGTCTCTGCATGCAATATGTGTGTGTCTGCTCATACTATTTCACTGTGTCTACTGGCAAAAAACAGACCACATATATATAAGCATGACATAACATTCCTTTTTCATTTTAAAGGCACACCCTGGATCTTGATTGCACAGCTTAGAGCCTATTTGTGAAGTAAGAGGCCTAACAGACATGCTGCCTAGGATTCCCTACTAGTACATATGCTAAAGCCTAACTGACGTTAAAAATACATGTATTTCCATACTTTAAACACATCAACTAAGCAAATTAATCACCCAGATCAATTTAAAATCAAGCTTGACTCACAGTGTGATTTTAGGCACATGACCAGGATGTTACATGTAATCTACCATGTCTGTCTCTGCATGCAATATGTGTGTGTCTGCTCATACTATTTCACTGTGTCTACTGGCAAAAAAAGACCACATATATATAAGGAAGACATAGCATTCCTTTTTCATTTCAAAGGCACACCTGGATCTTGATTGTACAGCTTAGAGCCTATTTGTGAAGTAACAGTCCTAACAGACATGCTGCCTAAGATTCCCTACTAGTACATATGCTAAAGCATAACTGAATTTAAAAATACATGTATTTCCATACTTTAAACACATCAACTAAGCAAATTATTCACCCAGATCCATTTACAATCAAGCTTGACTCACAGTGTGATCTTAGGCACATGACCAGGATGTTACATGTAATCTACCATGTCTGTGTCTGCATGCAGTATGTGTGTGTCTGCTCATACTATTTCACTGTGTCTACTGGCAAACAACAGACCACATATATATAAGCAAGACATAACATTCCTTTTTCATTTCAAAGGCACACCCTTTATCTTGATTGCAAAGCTTAGAGCCTATTTGTGAAGTAAGATGCCTAACAGACATGCTGCCTAAGATTCCCTACTAGTACATATGCTAAAACCTAACTGACTTTAAAAATACATGTATTTCCATACTGTAAACACATCTACTAAGCAAATTATTCACCCAGATCCATTTAAAATCAAGCCTGACTCACAATGTGATCTTAGGCACATGACCAGGATGTTACATGTAATCTACCATGTCTGTCTCTGCATGCAATATGTGTGTGTCTGCTCATACTATTTCACTGTGTCTACTGGCAAAAAACAGACCACATATATATAAGCATGACATAGCATTCCTTTTTCATTTTAAAGGCACACCCTGGATCTTGATTGCACAGCTTAGAGCCTATTTGTGAAGTAGGAGGCCTATCAGACATGCTGCCAAAGATTCCCTACCAGTACATATGCTAAAGCCTAACTGACATTAAAAATACATGTATTTCCATACTTTAAACACATCAACTAAGCAAATTATTCACCCAGATCCATTTAAAATCAAGCTTGTCTTACAGTGTAATCTTAGGCACATGACCAGGATGTTACATGTAATCTACCATGTCTGTCTCTGCATGCAATATGTGTGTGTCTGCTGATACTATTTCACTGTGTCTACTGGCAAAAAACAGACCACATATATATAAGCAAGACATAACAATCCTTTTTCATTTCAAAGGCACACCCTGGATCTTGATTGCACAGTTTAGAGCCTATTTGTGAAGTAAGAGGCCTAACAGACATGCTGCCTAAGATTCCCTACTAGTACATATGATAAAGCCTAACTGACTTTAAAAATACATGTATTTCCATACTTTAAACACATCAACTAAGGAAATTATTCACCCAGATCCATTTAAAATCAAGCTTGACTCACAGTGTGATCTTAGGCACATGACCAGGATGTTACATGTAATCTACCATTTCTGTCTCTGCATGCAATATGTGTGCGTCTGCTCATACTATTTCACTGTGTCTACTGGCAAAAAACAGACCACATATATATAAAAGTATTACATAACATTCCTTTTTCATTTTAAAGGCACAACCTGGCTCTTGTTTGCACAGCTTAGAGCCTATTTGTGAAGTAAGAGGCCTAACAGACATGTTGCCTAAGATTCCCTACTAGTACATATGCTAAAGCCTAACTGACTTTAAAAATATGTGTATTTCCATACTTTAAACACATCAACTAAGCAAATTATCCACCCAGATCCATTTAAAATCAAGCTTGTTTTACAGTGTGATCTTAGGCACATGACCAGGATGTTACATGTAATCTACCATGTCTGTCTCTGCATGCAATATGTGTGTGTCTGCTCATACTATTTCACTGTCTACTGGCAAAAAACAGACCACATATATATAAGCAAGACATAACATTCCTTTTTCATTTCAAAGGCATACCCTGGATCTTGATTGCACAGCTTAGAGCCTATTTGTGAAGTAAGAGGCCTAAAAGACATTCTGCCTAAGATTCCCTACTAGTACATATGCTAAAGCCTAACTGACTTTAAAAATACATGTATTTCCATACTTTAAACAGATCAACTAAGCAAATTATTAACCCAGATCCATTTAAAATCAAGCTTGACTCACAGTGTGATCTTAGGCACATGACCAGGATGTTACATGTAATCTACCATGTCTGTTTCTGCATGCAATATGTGTGAGTCTGCTCATACTATTTCACTGTGTCTACTGGCAAACACATACCACATATATATAAGCATGACATAACATTCCTTTTTCATTTTAAAGGCACACCCTGGATCTTGATTGCACAGCTTAGAGCTCATTTGTGAAGTAAGAGGCCTAACAGACATGCTGCCTTATATTCCCTACTAGTACATATGCTAAAGCCTAACTGAATTTAAAAATACATGTATTTCCATACTTTAAACACATCAACTAAGCAAATTATTCACCCAGATCCATTTAAAATAAAGCTTAACTCACAGTGTGATCTTAGGCACATGACCAGGATGTTACATGTAATCTACCATATCTGTCTCTGCATGCAATATGTGTGTGTCTGCTGATACTATTTCACTGTGTCTACTGGCAAAAAACAGACCACATTTATATAAGCAAGACATAACAATCCTTTTTCATTTCAAAGGCACACCCTGGATCTTGATTGCACAGTTTAGAGCCTATTTGTGAAGTAAGAGGCCTAACAGACATGCTGCCTAAGATTCCCTACTAGGACATATGATAAAGCCTAACTGACTTTAAAAATACATGTATTTCCATACTTTAAACACATCAACTAAGGAAATTATTCACCCAGATCCATTTAAAATCAAGCTTGACTCACAGTGTGATCTTAGGCACATGACCAGGATGTTACATGTAATCTACCATTTCTGTCTCTGCATGCAATATGTGTGCGTCTGCTCATACTATTTCACTGTGTCTACTGGCAAAAAACAGACCACATATATATAAAAGTATTACATAACATTCCTTTTTCATTTTAAAGGCACAACCTGGCTCTTGATTGCACAGCTTAGAGCCTATTTGTGAAGTAAGAAGCCTTACAGACATGCTGCCTAAGATTCCCTACTAGTACATATGCTAAAGCCTAACTGACTTTAAAAATATGTGTATTTCCATACTTTAAACACATCAACTAAGCAAATTATCCACCCAGATCCATTTAAAATCAAGCGTGACTCACAGTGTGGTCTTAGGCACATGACCAGGATGTTACATGTAATCTACCATGTCTGTCTCTGCATGCAATATGTGTGTGTCTGCTCATACTATTTCACTGTGTCTACTGGCAAAAAACAGACCACATATATATAAGCATGACATAACATTCCTTTTTCATTTTAAAGGCACACCCTGGATCTTGATTGCACAGCTTAGAGCCTATTTGTGAAGTAAGAGGCCTAACAGACATGCTGCCTAGGATTCCCTACTAGTACATATGCTAAAGCCTAACTGACTTTAAAAATACATGTATTTCCATACTGTAAACACATCTACTAAGCAAATTATTCACCCAGATCCATTTAAAATCAAGCCTGACTCACAATGTGATCTTAGGCACATGACCAGGATGTTACATGTAATCTACCATGTCTGTCTCTGCATGCAATATGTGTGTGTCTGCTGATATTATTTCACTGTGTCTACTGGCAAAAAACAGACCACATATATATAAGCAAGACATAACTTTCCTTTTTCATTTCAAAGGCACACCCTGGATCTTGACTGCACAGCTTAGAGCCTATTTGTGAAGTAAGAGGCCTAACAGACATGCTGCCTAAGATTCCCTACTAGTACATATGCTAAAGCCTAACTGACTTTAAAAATACATGTATTTCCATACTTTAAACACATCAACTAAGCAAATTATTCACCCAGATCCATTTAATATCAAGCTTGTCTTACAGTGTGATCTTAGGCACATGACCAGGATGTTACATGTAATCTACCATGTCTGTCTCTGCATGCAATATGTGTGTGTCTGCTCATATTATTTCACTGTGTCTACTGGCAAAAAATAGACCACATATATATAAGCAAGACATAACATTCCTTTTTCATTTCAAAGGCATACCCTGGATCTTGATTGCACAGCTTAGAGCCTATTTGTGAAGTAAGAGGCCTAAAAGACATTCTGCCTAAGATTCCCTACTAGTACATATGCTAAAGCCTAACTGACTTTAAAAATACATATATTTCCATACTTTAAACACATCAACTAAGCAAATTATTCACCGAGATCCATTTAAAATAACGCTTACCTCACAGTGTGATCTTAGGCACATGACCAGGATGTTACATGTAATCTACCATGTCTGTCTCTTCATGCAATATGTGTGTGTCTGCTGATATTATTTCACTGTGTCTACTGGCAAAAAACAGACCACATATATATAAGCAAGACATAACTTTCCTTTTTCATTTTAAAGGCACACCCTGGATCTTGATTGCACAGCTTAGAGCCCATTTGTGAAGTAAGAGGCCTAACAGACATGCTGCCTTATATTCCCTACTAGTACATATGCTAAAGCCTAACTGAATTTAAAAATACATGTATTTCCATACTTTAAACACATCAACTAAGCAAATTATTCACCCAGATCCATTTAAAATAAAGCTTAACTCACAGTGTGATCTTAGGCACATGACCAGGATGTTACATGTAATCTACCATGTCTGTCTCTGCATGCAATATGTGTGTGTCTGCTGATACTATTTCACTGTGTCTACTGGCAAAAAACAGACCACATTTATATAAGCAAGACATAACAATCCTTTTTCATTTCAAAGGCACACCCTGGATCTTGATTGCACAGCTTAGAGCCTATTTGTGAAGTAGGAGGCCTATCAGACATGCTGCCAAAGATTCCCTACCAGTACATATGCTAAAGCCTAACTGACTTTAAAAATACATGTATTTCCATACTTTAAACACATCAACTAAGCAAATTATTCACCCAGATCCATTTAAAATCAAGCTTGTCTTACAGTGTGATCTTAGGCACATGACCAGGATGTTACATGTAATCTACCATGTCTGTCTCTGCATGCAATATGTGTGTGTCTGCTGATACTATTTCACTGTGTCTACTGGCAAAAAACAGACCACATATATATAAGCAAGACATAACAATCCTTTTTCATTTCAAAGGCACACCCTGGATCTTGATTGCACAGTTTAGAGCCTATTTGTGAAGTAAGAGGCCTAACAGACATGCTGCCTAAGATTTCCTACTAGTACATATGATAAAGCCTAACTGACTTTAAAAATACATGTATTTCCATACTTTAAACACATCAACTAAGGGAATTATTCACCCAGATCCATTTAAAATCAAGCTTGACTCACAGTGTGATCTTAGGCACATGACCAGGATGTTACATGTAATCTACCATTTCTGTCTCTGCATGCAATATGTGTGCGTCTGCTCATACTATTTCACTGTGTCTACTGGCAAAAAACAGACCACATATATATAAAAGTATTACATAACATTCCTTTTTCATTTTAAAGGCACAACCTGGCTCTTGTTTGCACAGCTTAGAGCCTATTTGTGAAGTAAGAGGCCTAACAGACATGTTGCCTAAGATTCCCTACTAGTACATATGCTAAAGCCTAACTGACTTTAAAAATATGTGTATTTCCATACTTTAAACACATCAACTAAGCAAATTATCCACCCAGATCCATTTAAAATCAAGCTTGTTTTACAGTGTGATCTTAGGCACATGACCAGGATGTTACATGTAATCTACCATGTCTGTCTGTGCATGCAATATGTGTGTGTCTGCTCATACTATTTCACTGTCTACTGGCAAAAAACAGACCACATATATATAAGCAAGACATAACATTCCTTTTTCATTTCAAAGGCATACCCTGGATCTTGATTGCACAGCTTAGAGCCTATTTGTGAAGTAAGAGGCCTAAAAGACATTCTGCCTAAGATTCCCTACTAGTACATATGCTAAAGCCTAACTGACTTTAAAAATACATGTATTTCCATACTTTAAACAGATCAACTAAGCAAATTATTAACCCAGATCCATTTAAAATCAAGCTTGACTCACAGTGTGATCTTAGGCACATGACCAGGATGTTACATGTAATCTACCATGTCTGTTTCTGCATGCAATATGTGTGAGTCTGCTCATACTATTTCACTGTGTCTACTGGCAAACACATACCACATATATATAAGCATGACATAACATTCCTTTTTCATTTTAAAGGCACACCCTGGATCTTGATTGCACAGCTTAGAGCCCATTTGTGAAGTAAGAGGCCTAACAGACATGCTGCCTTATAATCCCTACTAGTACATATGCTAAAGCCTAACTGAATTTAAAAATACATGTATTTCCATACTTTAAACACATCAACTAAGCAAATTATTCACCCAGATCCATTTAAAATAAAGCTTAACTCACAGTGTGATCTTAGGCACATGACCAGGATGTTACATGTAATCTACCATGTCTGTCTCTGCATGCAATATGTGTGTGTCTGCTGATACTATTTCACTGTGTCTACTGGCAAAAAACAGACCACATTTATATAAGCAAGACATAACAATCCTTTTTCATTTCAAAGGCACACCCTGGATCTTGATTGCACAGTTTAGAGCCTATTTGTGAAGTAAGAGGCCTAACAGACATGCTGCCTAAGATTCCCTACTAGTACATATGATAAAGCCTAACTGACTTTAAAAATACATGTATTTCCATACTTTAAACACATCAACTAAGGAAATTATTCACCCAGATCCATTTAAAATCAAGCTTGACTCACAGTGTGATCTTAGGCACATGACCAGGATGTTACATGTAATCTACCATTTTTGTCTCTGCATGCAATATGTGTGCGTCTGCTCATACTATTTCACTGTGTCTACTGGCAAAAAACAGACCACATATATATAAAAGTATTACATAACATTCCTTTTTCATTTTAAAGGCACAACCTGGCTCTTGATTGCACAGCTTAGAGCCTATTTGTGAAGTAAGAGGCCTAACAGACATGTTGCCTAAGATTCCCTACTAGTACATATGCTAAAGCCTAACTGACTTTAAAAATATGTGTATTTCCATACTTTAAACACATCAACTAAGCAAATTATCCACCCAGATCCATTTAAAATCAAGCTTGTTTTACAGTGTGATCTTAGGCACATGACCAGGATGTTACATGTAATCTACCATGTCTGTCTCTGCATGCAATATGTGTGTGTCTGCTCATACTATTTCACTGTCTACTGGCAAAAAACAGACCACATATATATAAGCAAGACATAACATTCCTTTTTCATTTCAAAGGCATACCCTGGATCTTGATTGCACAGCTTAGAGCCTATTTGTGAAGTAAGAGGCCTAAAAGACATTCTGCCTAAGATTCCCTACTAGTACATATGCTAAAGCCTAACTGACTTTAAAAATACATGTATTTCCATACTTTAAACAGATCAACTAAGCAAATTATTAACCCAGATCCATTTAAAATCAAGCTTGACTCACAGTGTGATCTTAGGCACATGACCAGGATGTTACATGTAATCTACCATGTCTGTTTCTGCATGCAATATGTGTGAGTCTGCTCATACTATTTCACTGTGTCTACTGGCAAACACATACCACATATATATAAGCATGACATAACATTCCTTTTTCATTTTAAAGGCACACCCTGGATCTTGATTGCACAGCTTAGAGCCCATTTGTGAAGTAAGAGGCCTAACAGACATGCTGCCTTATATTCCCTACTAGTACATATGCTAAAGCCTAACTGAATTTAAAAATACATGTATTTCCATACTTTAAACACATCAACTAAGCAAATTATTCACCCAGATCCATTTAAAATAAAGCTTAACTCACAGTGTGATCTTAGGCACATGACCAGGATGTTACATGTAATCTACCATATCTGTCTCTGCATGCAATATGTGTGTGTCTGCTGATACTATTTCACTGTGTCTACTGGCAAAAAACAGACCACATTTATATAAGCAAGACATAACAATCCTTTTTCATTTCAAAGGCACACCCTGGATCTTGATTGCACAGTTTAGAGCCTATTTGTGAAGTAAGAGGCCTAACAGACATGCTGCCTAAGATTCCCTACTAGGACATATGATAAAGCCTAACTGACTTTAAAAATACATGTATTTCCATACTTTAAACACATCAACTAAGGAAATTATTCACCCAGATCCATTTAAAATCAAGCTTGACTCACAGTGTGATCTTAGGCACATGACCAGGATGTTACATGTAATCTACCATTTCTGTCTCTGCATGCAATATGTGTGCGTCTGCTCATACTATTTCACTGTGTCTACTGGCAAAAAACAGACCACATATATATAAAAGTATTACATAACATTCCTTTTTCATTTTAAAGGCACAACCTGGCTCTTGATTGCACAGCTTAGAGCCTATTTGTGAAGTAAGAAGCCTTACAGACATGCTGCCTAAGATTCCCTACTAGTACATATGCTAAAGCCTAACTGACTTTAAAAATATGTGTATTTCCATACTTTAAACACATCAACTAAGCAAATTATCCACCCAGATCCATTTAAAATCAAGCTTGACTCACAGTGTGATCTTAGGCACATGACCAGGATGTTACATGTAATCTACCATGTCTGTCTCTGCATGCAATATGTGTGTGTCTGCTCATACTATTTCACTGTGTCTACTGGCAAAAAACAGACCACATATATATAAGCATGACATAACATTCCTTTTTCATTTTAAAGGCACACCCTGGATCTTGATTGCACAGCTTAGAGCCTATTTGTGAAGTAAGAGGCCTAACAGACATGCTGCCTAGGATTCCCTACTAGTACATATGCTAAAGCCTAACTGACTTTAAAAATACATGTATTTCCATACTGTAAACACATCTACTAAGCAAATTATTCACCCAGATCCATTTAAAATCAAGCCTGACTCACAATGTGATCTTAGGCACATGACCAGGATGTTACATGTAATCTACCATGTCTGTCTCTGCATGCAATATGTGTGTGTCTGCTGATATTATTTCACTGTGTCTACTGGCAAAAAACAGACCACATATATATAAGCAAGACATAACTTTCCTTTTTCATTTCAAAGGCACACCCTGGATCTTGACTGCACAGCTTAGAGCCTATTTGTGAAGTAAGAGGCCTAACAGACATGCTGCCTAAGATTCCCTACTAGTACATATGCTAAAGCCTAACTGACTTTAAAAATACATGTATTTCCATACTTTAAACACATCAACTAAGCAAATTATTCACCCAGATCCATTTAATATCAAGCTTGTCTTACAGTGTGATCTTAGGCACATGACCAGGATGTTACATGTAATCTACCATGTCTGTCTCTGCATGCAATATGTGTGTGTCTGCTCATATTATTTCACTGTGTCTACTGGCAAAAAATAGACCACATATATATAAGCAAGACATAACATTCCTTTTTCATTTCAAAGGCATACCCTGGATCTTGATTGCACAGCTTAGAGCCTATTTGTGAAGTAAGAGGCCTAAAAGACATTCTGCCTAAGATTCCCTACTAGTACATATGCTAAAGCCTAACTGACTTTAAAAATACATATATTTCCATACTTTAAACACATCAACTAAGCAAATTATTCACCCAGATCCATTTAAAATAAAGCTTACCTCACAGTGTGATCTTAGGCACATGACCAGGATGTTACATGTAATCTACCATGTCTGTCTCTGCATGCAATATGTGTGTGTCTGCTGATATTATTTCACTGTGTCTACTGGCAAAAAACAGACCACATATATATAAGCAAGACATAACTTTCCTTTTTCATTTTAAAGGCACACCCTGGATCTTGATTGCACAGCTTAGAGCCCATTTGTGAAGTAAGAGGCCTAACAGACATGCTGCCTTATATTCCCTACTAGTACATATGCTAAAGCCTAACTGAATTTAAAAATACATGTATTTCCATACTTTAAACACATCAACTAAGCAAATTATTCACCCAGATCCATTTAAAATAAAGCTTAACTCACAGTGTGATCTTAGGCACATGACCAGGATGTTACATGTAATCTACCATGTCTGTCTCTGCATGCAATATGTGTGTGTCTGCTGATACTATTTCACTGTGTCTACTGGCAAAAAACAGACCACATTTATATAAGCAAGACATAACAATCCTTTTTCATTTCAAAGGCACACCCTGGATCTTGATTGCACAGTTTAGAGCCTATTTGTGAAGTAAGAGGCCTAACAGACATGCTGCCTAAGATTCCCTACTAGTACATATGATAAAGCCTAACTGACTTTAAAAATACATGTATTTCCATACTTTAAACACATCAACTAAGGAAATTATTCACCCAGATCCATTTAAAATCAAGCTTGACTCACAGTGTGATCTTAGGCACATGACCAGGATGTTACATGTAATCTACCATTTCTGTCTCTGCATGCAATATGTGTGCGTCTGCTCATACTATTTCACTGTGTCTACTGGCAAAAAACAGACCACATATATATAAAAGTATTACATAACATTCCTTTTTCATTTTAAAGGCACAACCTGGCTCTTGATTGCACAGCTTAGAGCCTATTTGTGAAGTAAGAGGCCTAACAGACATGTTGCCTAAGATTCCCTACTAGTACATATGCTAAAGCCTAACTGACTTTAAAAATATGTGTATTTCCATACTTTAAACACATCAACTAAGCAAATTATCCACCCAGATCCATTTAAAATCAAGCTTGTTTTACAGTGTGATCTTAGGCACATGACCAGGATGTTACATGTAATCTACCATGTCTGTCTCTGCATGCAATATGTGTGTGTCTGCTCATACTATTTCACTGTCTACTGGCAAAAAACAGACCACATATATATAAGCAAGACATAACATTCCTTTTTCATTTCAAAGGCATACCCTGGATCTTGATTGCACAGCTTAGAGCCTATTTGTGAAGTAAGAGGCCTAAAAGACATTCTGCCTAAGATTCCCTACTAGTACATATGCTAAAGCCTAACTGACTTTAAAAATACATGTATTTCCATACTTTAAACAGATCAACTAAGCAAATTATTAACCCAGATCCATTTAAAATCAAGCTTGACTCACAGTGTGATCTTAGGCACATGACCAGGATGTTACATGTAATCTACCATGTCTGTTTCTGCATGCAATATGTGTGAGTCTGCTCATACTATTTCACTGTGTCTACTGGCAAACACATACCACATATATATAAGCATGACATAACATTCCTTTTTCATTTTAAAGGCACACCCTGGATCTTGATTGCACAGCTTAGAGCCCATTTGTGAAGTAAGAGGCCTAACAGACATGCTGCCTTATATTCCCTACTAGTACATATGCTAAAGCCTAACTGAATTTAAAAATACATGTATTTCCATACTTTAAACACATCAACTAAGCAAATTATTCACCCAGATCCATTTAAAATCAAGCTTGACTCACAGTGTGATCTTAGGCACATGACCAGGATGTTACATGTAATCTACCATGTCTGTTTCTGCATGCAATATGTGTGAGTCTGCTCATACTATTTCACTGTGTCTACTGGCAAACACATACCACATATATATAAGCATGACATAACATTCCTTTTTCATTTTAAAGGCACACCCTGGATCTTGATTGCACAGCTTAGAGCCCATTTGTGAAGTAAGAGGCCTAACAGACATGCTGCCTTATATTCCCTACTAGTACATATGCTAAAGCCTAACTGAATTTAAAAAAACATGTATTTCCATACTTTAAACACATCAACTAAGCAAATTATTCACCCAGATCCATTTAAAATAAAGCTTACCTCACAGTGTGATCTTAGGCACATGACCAGGATGTTACATGTAATCTACCATGTCTGTCTCTGCATGCAATATGTGTGTGTCTGCTGATACTATTTCACTGTGTCTACTGGCAAAAAACAGACCACATTTATATAAGCAAGACATAACAATCCTTTTTCATTTCAAAGGCACACCCTGGATCTTTATTGCACAGTTTAGAGCCTATTTGTGAAGTAAGAGGCCTAACAGACATGCTGCCTAAGATTCCCTACTAGTACATATGATAAAGCCTAACTGACTTTAAAAATACATGTATTTCCATACTTTAAACACATCAACTAAGGAAATTATTCACCCAGATCCATTTAAAATCAAGCTTGACTCACAGTGTGATCTTAGGCACATGACCAGGATGTTACATGTAATCTACCATTTCTGTCTCTGCATGCAATATGTGTGCGTCTGCTCATACTATTTCACTGTGTCTACTGGCAAAAAACAGACCACATATATATAAAAGTATTACATAACATTCCTTTTTCATTTTAAAGGCACAACCTGGCTCTTGATTGCACAGCTTAGAGCCTATTTGTGAAGTAAGAGGCCTAACAGACATGTTGCCTAAGATTCCCTACTAGTACATATGCTAAAGCCTAACTGACTTTAAAAATATGTGTATTTCCATACTTTAAACACATCAACTAAGCAAATTATCCACCCAGATCCATTTAAAATCAAGCTTGTTTTACAATGTGATCTTAGGCACATGACCAGGATGTTACATGTAATCTACCATGTCTGTCTCTGCATGCAATATGTGTGTGTCTGCTCATACTATTTCACTGTCTACTGGCAAAAAACAGACCACATATATATAAGCAAGACATAACATTCCTTTTTCATTTCAAAGGCATACCCTGGATCTTGATTGCACAGCTTAGAGCCTATTTGTGAAGTAAGAGGCCTAAAAGACATTCTGCCTAAGATTCCCTACTAGTACATATGCTAAAGCCTAACTGACTTTAAAAATACATGTATTTCCATACTTTAAACAGATCAACTAAGCAAATTATTAACCCAGATCCATTTAAAATCAAGCTTGACTCACAGTGTGATCTTAGGCACATGACCAGGATGTTACATGTAATCTACCATGTCTGTTTCTGCATGCAATATGTGTGAGTCTGCTCATACTATTTCACTGTGTCTACTGGCAAACACATACCACATATATATAAGCATGACATAACATTCCTTTTTCATTTTAAAGGCACACCCTGGATCTTGATTGCACAGCTTAGAGCCCATTTGTGAAGTAAGAGGCCTAACAGACATGCTGCCTTATATTCCCTACTAGTACATATGCTAAAGCCTAACTGAATTTAAAAATACATGTATTTCCATACTTTAAACACATCAACTAAGCAAATTATTCACCCAGATCCATTTAAAATAAAGCTTAACTCACAGTGTGATCTTAGGCACATGACCAGGATGTTACATGTAATCTACCATATCTGTCTCTGCATGCAATATGTGTGTGTCTGCTGATACTATTTCACTGTGTCTACTGGCAAAAAACAGACCACATTTATATAAGCAAGACATAACAATCCTTTTTCATTTCAAAGGCACACCCTGGATCTTGATTGCACAGTTTAGAGCCTATTTGTGAAGTAAGAGGCCTAACAGACATGCTGCCTAAGATTCCCTACTAGGACATATGATAAAGCCTAACTGACTTTAAAAATACATGTATTTCCATACTTTAAACACATCAACTAAGGAAATTATTCACCCAGATCCATTTAAAATCAAGCTTGACTCACAGTGTGATCTTAGGCACATGACCAGGATGTTACATGTAATCTACCATTTCTGTCTCTGCATGCAATATGTGTGCGTCTGCTCATACTATTTCACTGTGTCTACTGGCAAAAAACAGACCACATATATATAAAAGTATTACATAACATTCCTTTTTCATTTTAAAGGCACAACCTGGCTCTTGATTGCACAGCTTAGAGCCTATTTGTGAAGTAAGAAGCCTTACAGACATGCTGCCTAAGATTCCCTACTAGTACATATGCTAAAGCCTAACTGACTTTAAAAATATGTGTATTTCCATACTTTAAACACATCAACTAAGCAAATTATCCACCCAGATCCATTTAAAATCAAGCTTGACTCACAGTGTGATCTTAGGCACATGACCAGGATGTTACATGTAATCTACCATGTCTGTCTCTGCATGCAATATGTGTGTGTCTGCTCATACTATTTCACTGTGTCTACTGGCAAAAAACAGACCACATATATATAAGCATGACATAACATTCCTTTTTCATTTTAAAGGCACACCCTGGATCTTGATTGCACAGCTTAGAGCCTATTTGTGAAGTAAGAGGCCTAACAGACATGCTGCCTAGGATTCCCTACTAGTACATATGCTAAAGCCTAACTGACTTTAAAAATACATGTATTTCCATACTGTAAACACATCTACTAAGCAAATTATTCACCCAGATCCATTTAAAATCAAGCCTGACTCACAATGTGATCTTAGGCACATGACCAGGATGTTACATGTAATCTACCATGTCTGTCTCTGCATGCAATATGTGTGTGTCTGCTGATATTATTTCACTGTGTCTACTGGCAAAAAACAGACCACATATATATAAGCAAGACATAACTTTCCTTTTTCATTTCAAAGGCACACCCTGGATCTTGACTGCACAGCTTAGAGCCTATTTGTGAAGTAAGAGGCCTAACAGACATGCTGCCTAAGATTCCCTACTAGTACATATGCTAAAGCCTAACTGACTTTAAAAATACATGTATTTCCATACTTTAAACACATCAACTAAGCAAATTATTAACCCAGATCCATTTAAAATCAAGCTTGACTCACAGTGTGATCTTAGGCACATGACCAGGATGTTACATGTAATCTACCATGTCTGTTTCTGCATGCAATATGTGTGAGTCTGCTCATACTATTTCACTGTGTCTACTGGCAAACACATACCACATATATATAAGCATGACATAACATTCCTTTTTCATTTTAAAGGCACACCCTGGATCTTGATTGCACAGCTTAGAGCCCATTTGTGAAGTAAGAGGCCTAACAGACATGCTGCCTTATATTCCCTACTAGTACATATGCTAAAGCCTAACTGAATTTAAAAATACATGTATTTCCATACTTTAAACACATCAACTAAGCAAATTATTCACCCAGATCCATTTAAAATAAAGCTTAACTCACAGTGTGATCTTAGGCACATGACCAGGATGTTACATGTAATCTACCATATCTGTCTCTGCATGCAATATGTGTGTGTCTGCTGATACTATTTCACTGTGTCTACTGGCAAAAAACAGACCACATTTATATAAGCAAGACATAACAATCCTTTTTCATTTCAAAGGCACACCCTGGATCTTGATTGCACAGTTTAGAGCCTATTTGTGAAGTAAGAGGCCTAACAGACATGCTGCCTAAGATTCCCTACTAGGACATATCATAAAGCCTAACTGACTTTAAAAATACATGTATTTCCATACTTTAAACACATCAACTAAGGAAATTATTCACCCAGATCCATTTAAAATCAAGCTTGACTCACAGTGTGATCTTAGGCACATGACCAGGATGTTACATGTAATCTACCATTTCTGTCTCTGCATGCAATATGTGTGCGTCTGCTCATACTATTTCACTGTGTCTACTGGCAAAAAACAGACCACATATATATAAAAGTATTACATAACATTCCTTTTTCATTTTAAAGGCACAACCTGGCTCTTGATTGCACAGCTTAGAGCCTATTTGTGAAGTAAGAAGCCTTACAGACATGCTGCCTAAGATTCCCTACTAGTACATATGCTAAAGCCTAACTGACTTTAAAAATATGTGTATTTCCATACTTTAAACACATCAACTAAGCAAATTATCCACCCAGATCCATTTAAAATCAAGCTTGACTCACAGTGTGATCTTAGGCACATGACCAGGATGTTACATGTAATCTACCATGTCTGTCTCTGCATGCAATATGTGTGTGTCTGCTCATACTATTTCACTGTGTCTACTGGCAAAAAACAGACCACATATATATAAGCATGACATAACATTCCTTTTTCATTTTAAAGGCACACCCTGGATCTTGATTGCACAGCTTAGAGCCTATTTGTGAAGTAAGAGGCCTAACAGACATGCTGCCTAGGATTCCCTACTAGTACATATGCTAAAGCCTAACTGACTTTAAAAATACATGTATTTCCATACTGTAAACACATCTACTAAGCAAATTATTCACCCAGATCCATTTAAAATCAAGCCTGACTCACAATGTGATCTTAGGCACATGACCAGGATGTTACATGTAATCTACCATGTCTGTCTCTGCATGCAATATGTGTGTGTCTGCTGATATTATTTCACTGTGTCTACTGGCAAAAAACAGACCACATATATATAAGCAAGACATAACTTTCCTTTTTCATTTCAAAGGCACACCCTGGATCTTGACTGCACAGCTTAGAGCCTATTTGTGAAGTAAGAGGCCTAACAGACATGCTGCCTAAGATTCCCTACTAGTACATATGCTAAAGCCTAACTGACTTTAAAAATACATGTATTTCCATACTTTAAACACATCAACTAAGCAAATTATTCACCCAGATCCATTTAATATCAAGCTTGTCTTACAGTGTGATCTTAGGCACATGACCAGGATGTTACATGTAATCTACCATGTCTGTCTCTGCATGCAATATGTGTGTGTCTGCTCATATTATTTCACTGTGTCTACTGGCAAAAAATAGACCACATATATATAAGCAAGACATAACATTCCTTTTTCATTTCAAAGGCATACCCTGGATCTTGATTGCACAGCTTAGAGCCTATTTGTGAAGTAAGAGGCTTAAAAGACATTCTGCCTAAGATTCCCTACTAGTACATATGCTAAAGCCTAACTGACTTTAAAAATACATATATTTCCATACTTTAAACACATCAACTAAGCAAATTATTCACCCAGATCCATTTAAAATAAAGCTTACCTCACAGTGTGATCTTAGGCACATGACCAGGATGTTACATGTAATCTACCATGTCTGTCTCTGCATGCAATATGTGTGTGTCTGCTCATATTATTTCACTGTGTCTACTGGCAAAAAACAGACCACATATATATAAGCAAGACATAACTTTCCTTTTTCATTTCAAAGGCACACCCTGGATCTTGATTGCACAGCTTAGAGCCTATTTGTGAAGTAAGAGGCCTAACAGACATGCTGCCTAAGATTCCCTACTAGTACATATGCTAAAGCCTAACTGACTTTAAAAATACATGTATTTCCATACTTTAAACACATCAACTAAGGAAATTATTCACCCAGATCCATTTAAAATCAAGCTTTACTCACAGTGTGATCTTAGGCACATGACCAGGATGTTACATGTAATCTACCATGTCTGTCTCTGCATGCAATATGTGTGTGTCTGCTCATACTATTTCACTGTGTCTACTGGCAAAAAACAGACCAAATATATGTAAGCGAGACATATCATTCCTTTTTCATTTCAAAGGCACACCCTGGATCTTGATTGCACAGCTTTGAGCCTATTTGTGAAGTAAGAGGCCTAACAGACATGCTGCCTAAGATTCCCTACTAGTACATATGCTAAAGCCTAACTGACTTTAAAAATACATGTATTTCCATACTGCAAACACATCTACTAAGCAAAATATTCACCCAGATCCATTTAAAATCAAGCCTGACTCACAATGTGATTTTAGGCACATGACCAGGATGTTACATGTAATCTACCATGTCTGTCTCTGCATGCAATATGTGTGTGTCTGCTCATACTATTTCACTGTGTCTACTGGCAAAAAAAGACCACATATATATAAGGAAGACATAGCATTCCTTTTTCATTTCAAAGGCACACCCTGGATCTTGATTGTACAGCTTAGAGCCTATTTGTGAAGTAACAGTCCTAACAGACATGCTGCCTAAGATTCCCTACTAGTACATATGCTAAAGCCTAACTGACTTTAAAAATACATGTATTTCCATACTTTAAACACATCAACTAAGCAAATTATTCACCCAGAGCCATTAAAAATCAAGCTTGACTCACAGTGTGATCTTAGGCACATGGCCAGGATGTTACATGTAATCTACCATGTCTGTCTCTGCATGCAATATGTGTGTGTCTGCTCATTCTATTTCACTGTGTCTACTGGCAAAAAAGAGACCACATATGTATAAGCAAGACATAACATTCCTTATTTATTTCAAAGGCACACCCTGGATCTTGATTGCACAGCTTAGAGCCTATGTATGAAGTAAGATGCCTAACAGACATGTTGCCTAAGATTCCCTACTAGTACATATGCTAAAGCATAACTGAATTTAAAAATACATGTATTTCCATACTTTAAACACATCAACTAAGCAAATTATTCACCCAGATCCATTTAAAATCAAGCTTGTCTTACAGTGTGATCTTAGGCACATGACCAGGATGTTACATGTAATCTACCATGTCTGTCTCTGCATGCAGTATGTGTGTGTCTGCTCATACTATTTCAAGTCAGTCAAGTCAAGTCAAATAATTTATATAGCGCACTACATACCCGGGGGGTCTCAAGGCGCTTAGGGAGGGGAGGAGGATTACTTGTCAAATATCCACGTTTTAAGTTGCTTTCTGAATGCTAGGTGGTTCTGGGTAAGGCGAAGGTAAGTGGGGAGTGAGTTCCATGTTTTAGCCGCCAGGTATGAGAAGGATCTGCCTCCCATGGTGGTCTTGTTGATGCGAGGTACAGTGGCGAGGGCTTGGCTGGAAGAACCTAGTTGGCGGGAGGGGGTGTAGAAGGACAGTCGTGAGTTGAGGCATTCTGGTCCGATGTCGTAGAGTGATTTGTGTGCGTGGGTTAGCAGTCGGAAAGTGATCCTCTTATTGACGGGTAGCCAGTGGAGGTCTTTCAGGTGACCAGAGATGTGTTCGTTACGCGGGATGTCTAATATGATCCTGGCTGAGGCGTTTTGGATTCGTTGGAGTTTCTTCTGGAGTTTAGCGGTAGTACCTGCGTAGAGGGTGTTTCCGTAGTCCAGTCGGCTCGTGACCAGAGCATGGGTGACTGTTTTTCTGGTTTCGGTGGGGATCCAGCGGAATGTTTTTTTGAGCATGCGAAGAATGTTGAAGCAGGATGAGGATACGGCGCTGACTTGTCTGTTCATTGAAAGTGAAGAATCCAGGATAACGCCTAGGTTCCGTGCGTGGTCTGTCGGGATGGGTGCTTTTCCAAGGGCTTCTGGCCACCAAGAGTCGTCCCATGCAGAGGGGGATGTACCTAAGATGAGGACTTCTGTTTTATCTGAGTTCAGTTTCAGACGGCTGTGTTTCATCCATTCGGCGACTTCTTTCATTCCTTCGTGTAGGTTAGTTTTGGCGGTGCTGGGGTCATTGGTGAGCGAAAGGATCAGTTGAGTGTCATCCGCGTAGGAGATGATGTTGAGATTGTGTTGGCGAGCGATGGCTGCAAGGGGGCTCATGTATACGTTGAAGAGGGTGGGACTGAGTGAGGATCCTTGTGGTACGCCACAGATGACTTCAGTGGCCTCGGACTTGAATGGTGGAAGGCGGACTTTCTGGGTTCTTCCGGTGAGGAACGAGGTGATCCATTCAAGTGCTTTTCCTTGTATTCCGATGTTTGTGGTAAATAAATAAATAATACCCTATTTTTGACTAGACAAATATCATAACAGATAGCTCAATAAATAAGAGTCAAGATTCGAGGTAGTAGGAGTTTTGCAGGTTTAATACAGCATAAGGACAGGAACAGGACAACCTGCATAGACAGGGGCCCGGCAGCTGCCGGGGCTGGGTCTGGGATGAGCGCGCTAACTTTTGATAACAATACACGAGCATATATACATAGCGTGAACACATAGCATTACATTGCAGTAGGCGTAGCAGTGGGTGGAGCTGAAGGCGTGACGCGTAGCAGTCGCGAAAGATAAGAGTAAAAGTAGGTGTAACTGGGCGTATACATAGACATGTGGTGCAGACGTAACAGAATATGTCATGAATGGGGCGGAAACATTGGAGGGGGCTACCTAAGGAGCCGGGACCTCTAACCTGGTGGTGCGCGCAAACTGGCAGTGACGTGTTACGAGGAGAAGCTGGGGGCTATGAACTCTGTGCTAGGAGCAGAGACTAAAGTCTGGAGGGTCGGAGCGACATGTACCTAAACCCTATCTAGTATCTGATGTTTAGAGAACATGTTGATATAAACTATAAGTCAGGAGGGGAAAGGCTAACTTGATTCTAAGACTGGACCATGCATTATTCTACATGTAGTGCGTGATGAAGAATATTAAATGACCATTAAATACAGTATTTCTCTAACGTGGAGACGAGAAGGCTAGACAATGACGGAAACTATTGATGCAGTTCGGTAGCTTAGGAATGCAGAGAAGGAGGACTGAACTGATAGCTGGAATCATAACATAGTCTTGGCAGACTCAGAGGCAGAGCCAAGCTGCACCGGGCACTGCGAGGCAGGAAGTAAGTGAAAGGTCGAGGATACAGGTGGGGGCTGCATCGCTCCTTAGCGAGGCTTCAGGAAACAGGAACTGAATCTGATGTCCAGGCCCTTTTGAGGCCTAGAAACGGGAACTTTATAATGGAATAACGTGCACACTGAGAAACGTGGCAACATTATTTTACATAGGCCTGATATTCGTAGTATTCACGAGGGCTGGAAACTGGCATACTAGAGGTGGACACAACTATAATTGCGTCATTAATCGGACATGGGGAATAACATATGCATATTGGTCATGCACACATAACATATGATGGATGACACGTAGGGACACAGAACATGACAAAATTTACTTTTCCACATTCCCTCCTTGTCACTACGTTTCCATCAGGAAACATCAATATTCATGATACCATCTATCATTTCATATAGTATCATTTGCTCGTCTCGAATTATCCTGGAACGGGTTTTAGAACGGGACTTGGGACTAGGAATACAAGAGGTAGCACAAATGCCGCAAATCGCAGGGCCACATTGTATACAGAGGCAGCAGCTGAATATGATCGCTACTGCAATACCTAGAAAGGACAGGACTTTCCATCCCCAAGCGGAAATTATATTCCAGAACCAACCGGACCATGTCCAGGTGCCTGGATCTTGGTGTAACAGATGGGCAATTTTATGAAGTCTGGTTATAGCTGAATAAACAGACGGCGCGTTATTTGGAATGAAAATGCAACAACTGGATCCGAGGACTCTACAGGCCCCGCCCCTATCGGCCAGTATGACGTCAAGGACGAGACGATTCTGTAAAACGACAATTCTCATAAAGGATTGCTCTTCGGTTAAGTTACCTAGAGCAGAGGCAGTCTCATCTACTACAGCTTCAAGGGTTCTTGTTAACCTACGAATTAGCTTACTGTTTACAACTGTACCTAAATAAGGGAACACACCTTTGTCAATATCAATGAATTGTTCTGCAGCAGTTTCAGTATAATCGACAATCGGGAGGTTTCTCTTGTGTCTAGTATGTACTAGGAAGGAATTCCTATGGTAGTCAGGTGGGGCTAGAAAAACAGGTGGCAGTAGGAAGGCAATGTAACAGGTTCCCTCCCAATCGAGGGGCAGACGAACATATGCGGTTTGACCACAAACAAAATAAGAATGACGTGAAGCTTTAAAAATAGATTTCCCACTGTCACTATACTTGACGATAGTAGTACAATCACTATGTCCTACGTGTACGGAACCCTTATTTCGGACACATAATTCGCCTTTGACTGGTAGTACTGAAATAGCAGGTGAGTCTGGAGTAGTATCAGACTGAACATTCAGGACCATGAAATTCGACGAATAATTACCTAAATTATACACTTCATTTTCTAGATCTAAACCTGTTCTGTGGGGGAAACCTTGCTTGTCTGGGAAACATGTGCTGTTAAGAAAAGACATATCTGTTGCGGATGACGTTAACGTGGACCATGCTCCACACGAACCATTATGTGAGAATGGATAAGGAAAAAGTGGCAGAACTCCCTTCGGTGTCTGGAAAGGGGGGAGTCGACCACACACCCAACAATTAGTGGCATTGCTGGTCTGGTGTGAGTAATATAACATGCGGATAAATGAGTTATTACGCATAGCGAGGCGGTATGAATATTCGTGAGGAGGCAGATCACTAAACGTGTGCTCTACTGTAACATTAGCAGACTTATTTACATGAAGAACTGGGAAATATAGGAAAAATGCGTAACTGGTGCAGGAAATCATTATGCTGATGAATAATATGAAACCTAGAAAAACGATACATCGGTTTGAGTTTTGACTAACTCTCTCATTATGGGGGTCTATTTTATACATGTCAGAAACAGTCTAACCGTTTCACCTAGGGGAGGACTTATACAATCAAACTGACTGACTTAATTTACTAGACCTTAGTTTTTGCTTATACTCCTGCTGCGGAGTTTTCTCTACCAAGGGAGGGGATGTATCAATGTCTTTTGCGGGACAGTCCTTAGGAACAATGTTTTGACAAGTCTTGATATCCTGGAAAATGTTCTTTAAGGCGGGTTTCAGTCCTTTTAAAAGTTTAACGTGAGAAAGGTGTATCCATCCTTTTCGGCCTTCCAATTTCACGGCTGTACGGGTGGTGAGGAGGACCTGACGGGGCTCTTTCCATCGAGGCTCCAGCGGACTTGATCTGTCAAAGTTACGGACCATCACCATGGAACCTGGAACGATTTCATGCGGTGCCACCTCGGTATTGTCTGGAAATGCGGCAGCAACCTGTGAACGACATGAGTTGAGGGCAGACATCAAGGAAGCTAGGTAATCTGTCAGCATATTACATGAAACATCAGTAATACTTCGGGGTCTAGGAGTACCCCACATGTTAGGGGGGCGGCCGAATACGACCTCATACGGGGACAGACCTGATCTGGAATGTGCGACCATGCGCATATAAAACAAAGCGACTGGCAGAGCTACTAGCCAGTCCACACCCTTATCTTTACATACTTTGGCGATTCGAATTTTCAGGGTCTGATTATGTCTCTCGACTAGACCAGCTGCTTCAGGATGGCGTACACAATGAAACTTCCACTGGTACCCTAACAACAGGGAAACGTGCTTCATCAATTCAGATGAGAATGGCTGACCGTTATCAGAATATACGACTCTAGGGAGTCCATATCGAGGGAAGAATTCACGAACCAACTGCTTGGCAGTGGTCGCGGCTGTATAATCTGGGACTGGATATGCTTCTGTCCACCTGGACAAAGCGCATACAACTACAAGGACATACTTGAAACCTCGACATCGCTCCATCTGAATATAATCCATCTGGAGGACCTCAAAAGGGTGGTCAGGGGGCTGGAAACCACCTTGTTCCACCGGGACACTTTTACCTGGATTAAACTGACAACATATCATACAGGTACGGACTTTCTGCTTGGCTGCAGCTCGTAAATGCTTGTTGAACCAAATGTTCTGGATACTGTCTAACATAGCTTTTTCTCCTAAATGTGCTGGACTATGTGCGGTATTAATGGTGACTTGAACCATAGAGTCGGGGAGAAACCATGTGGCTCTACCCTTTGTTAACCATCCTTGATCTGTCTGGACCCCTCCTTGTTCGGACCATTTCTTGATTTCATCGGGAGTAGCATGTAACTGGATATCTATGACATCTTGTGTAGGGTCCTTAACTGTCATACATGTAGTCGGATCTGGAGTATGTGTCAGGTTAACTGGAATGTCTAGAGTCTGTGCTGTAAGCTTGGCTGTGCGATCTGCTAGATCGTTACCTTGGGAAATAATGTCAGTAACTTTCGTATGTGCTTTGCATTTCATGATAGCAATGGATGTCGGTAAATGTATGGCATCTAACAGAGCTTGAATAAGGAGACCATGCTGAATCTTGGTTCCATGAGAAGTCATGAAACCTCTCTCCTGCCAGAGCACTCCGAAGTCGTGTACAACTCCAAATGCGTAACGTGAATCTGTGTAAACATTAACTTTCAGGTTCTTGGCGTGTATACAGGCTTGTGTCAGAGCAACTAGCTCTGCTGCTTGAGCGGACAGGGTATCAATACGGTGTGTTTCAATAACTTCAGTGTCAGTAGTTACTGCATACGCGGCAACTAAATCTCCTGTACTAGTTCTCATACATGAACCATCCACATAAAGTGTCAGGTCAGGATCTGGTAACGGAATGTCTGTCAGGTCTTGTCTTGGCTTTGTCGTAATGTTAACTACTTCCACACAGTCATGTGGGTCAGGATTTGAATTAACTGGTGGTAACAGTGTAGCAGGATTCAGGATGTTGCAGCGTCTGATTTCTATGTGTGGCTGGAACAGTGTCAATTCATAACCTGTTAAACGTGCAATTGTCAAGTGCTGAGTTTGTGTTCGGTTTAAAAGAACTTCCACGGAATGTGGAACTTGTACTGTCAGGGAGTGTCCTAAAACTATGGAATCACTTTGTCTGATAGCTAGTGCTGTGGCTGCAACTGACTTGAGGCACGCAGGCAACGCCTGGGCGACTGGATCTAGTGTGCTCGAAAAATAAGCACAGGGCTTGTATTGTCCTGCTTGATCTTGTGTGAGAACAGATAATGCTGTACCTTCACGTTCAGTGACAAAAAGTGTAAAAGGCTTACTGTAGTTCGGAGTAGCTAGAACTGGAGCTTGGCATAGGGCTTTCTTTAACTCGTTGAAACTAAGTGTATGTTCGGATGTCCAAGGGAGGACAGTCGATACGGCTGCCTCCTGTGTCGTTAACTGTATCAGTGGCTTCGCTAGAAATGCATACTGAGGAATCCATTGTCTGCAATAAGAAGTGAGGCCGATAAAGGCACGTACCTCCTTCTGGGTTCTGGGCTGGGGAAGACTCGCTATTAACTGGATACGGTCTGGTGTCAACTGCCTACCCCTCTTGGACAGCAAGTGTCCTAAGTATACCACTTGCTGGACACAGAATTGAAGCTTCGAAGGGGACACCTTGTGTCCCATCTCGGCTAGGAAATACAGAACCGTCAGTGACGCTCGCTCGCAGTCACGTTCAGAACGAGCTGTGATCAGTAGGTCATCGACATACTGGAGCAGGGCAGTGTCAGTTGGCATGTGAATGTTGTCTAGTTGTCTCTTGAGTGCTTGACTGTAAATACTAGGGCTTTCTGTGAAACCTTGAGGAGCGCGTGTGAACATATAGCTCCTTCCATTTAAACAAAATCCGAAAAGAAACTGGCTGTCTGGATGAATTGGAACACTAAAAAATGCGTTCTTGAGGTCGATTACTGTGAAGAACGTAGCTTCGGAATCAATAGCAGTTAATAGGGAAGAGATGTCTGGGACAACTGGGTACTGAGGAATAATACATTTGTTAAGTTCTCGTAGGTCAATCACTAATCGATATACTGGGGGTGCATTTGGATCAGTACGTTTCATGACTGGAATGATCGGAGAGTTACATACATTGGAGTCAGTTTCTACAACTACTCCTTGAGCGATGAGCTCGTCTATAATTTTGGATAAGGCTGCTACAGCCTCGGGTGGCAATCTATACTGCCTGATTCGTGGTAACACTACACCTGGCTTAAGAGTCACACGATAGGGTGTGATTTGCATGTAACCTACATCAGTTGGACCTTGCGCCCATAAATGCTGCGGAACTTTAGACAGTCTGGGATCAAAATCTCGTAATACATAGTGACCCTTAAAGTCACGTAGGAACAGACGTATTCCCTCTGGGGAACAGCATATAACGGCACCTAACTCTTTCAGTGTTTTAATGCCTAATAGATTTTCTGGACATGACTTAGTAAGTAACAGATCAGTAGTGCGGGACAATGGGCCTACTTCTAAAGTAACTGGCTTAGATATCTCATTAACGATAGGCTTTCCTGAAAATCCAAGGGAAACATTTCTTGAGCCTGAGAGCGGAGCCCCTGGAACTTCGGCGTGACTAATTGTGGTCCTACTTGCCCCTGTATCAATCAAAAACTTTCTGTCTTTCCCTAATACTTGACTGTGAACATAGGGACCTTCTTGATCTACAGGTATCTCGATGAGAGGCAAGCCTACCTCCCTCTCTAGGCTGTTTCATGAATATGGCTGGTACTCTGGATACTCAGACTGTGCATACTGGTACATCTGCGATGTAACATGCTGTGTTGCAGCGATAGGCTGCGGTGCTGTAACTGTCTGTGGTGCATTCTGTGACTGAGGAGTCTGGGAAACTTGTTCTTGTCTAGGCGGACGTGGTCTTTCTTTAGTCTTACCAGTAGCTATGTTGTGTTTCAGAACTGCACACTCATTTATAAAATGACCTGGCTGTTTACAATAAGTGCAGTTCCCTTTAACGGGAGCTGCAGGATGACTGGCTTGATTGGGACCCCTCTTCTGACTGTCTTGAGGAACAGATTGTGCAACTAGTACTTTCATTTTCGTGTCTTTCATACGTTTTCTCTCGTGTTCTTGCTCTTCCCTGATTCTATTCTGGTGATACTGGAGCATCTGGAGCATCTGGGACGGAGTATTAGCTTGCCAGGTGCTTTCGACTTTCAAAACTCGATTTTTAATTGGTGGACTTGAATTCTCGACTAATTTAGTAACAAAAAGGTGAGGGTATGACTCACTACTTGTCTTGAGACCACTGTTAATACTGAAACATTTTTCAAACCTAGAATAAAAATCACTAATATCTTCATCTTGCTTCTGTTTACAGGCTGAGATTGCATCCCAGTCTTCTTTTCTAGTTGTCAATAATCTGGGTAAAACTTGAATTAACAATTCTGGTAATTCTTTACATTTATCTCCAAGACCGGTACCTGGTACTCGTGCCTTGTCTTCAGCTTCTAGAACTGCCCAATCGATCTTTTTCTCTCCCACCTCCCATTCTTTTTCTTTTAGCTTTTCATACACCCCTGCGGGCAACAGGACCTTTAACATTTTAATGATATCTGGGTAAGTGTATTCTCCCATACGGAGCATATCTTTTAATTCTCGATGGAACCCTGCTGGATCTTTGTCATGACAGGGAATTAATTTCTTCATTTCAAGGAGTTCCATCTTTGTGATTGGAGTGTATACAAACACTCGTTGCATTTCGCCACCCGTTCCTTTAACTGGGTGTACTTCTCGTAACGGATTCTGTCTGTCTATGTAGAATGATTTACTTTCTGGGGGTGAGACATGAACAAAATGCGGGTTCAAGAATGTTCTATATTTGTGACGCTGTTCTAGAATGACACTAATTAAATCGGTACCTAGACCTCTCCATTTATACTGGAGTAACTCGTTCAGGATATCATGTAACGGACCTGGATCAGAGTGTTGACCCTCATACAGAGTAATGAGGTACTGAATCATATACATACCCACCAGTCGCTGCTCGGCTGGGGGCATTTTCAGAAACATTTGTGCCACTATTTCGTCTGGAAAAGTGGTAGAATCAGTAATCCATCGGACTGCTGATCGCACTAATTCCTGTTCATGCATAGTACTTAACTCACTGTAACCGATTCGTGATTTCAGAATGTGATCGGTAGCTTGAAATACTTGTTCTAGGGAACCTTGTTCTGGTGCTGAATGATGGAAAATAGACTTGTGTTCTAGACGTAAATGGCGATCTGGAAATCCCGGTTTCCCTACATATGCTATTCTGGCGGTATTCTCGTCGTCTTCCTCTTCAGGATCAGAGGTACTTTCTTTCTCGCTTACTTGTGCTGCTTTACGCTGTTCGTGTATCTTTATTATCTCTCTACGGATTTTCTTGTACATACTTTCCATGGCACTAATGGTATTGTGCTTTCCTTCGGCTATATTATCACTCCACTTTGTCAGAGTTTTCATTTCGGCCTGATCTTTAGACGGGTAATCTTGTTCTCTTATTAGACAATTAATTAAGAACTTTAATATCATGCGCTGAATCTCGGCTTTCCTTTGAGACATGGCATCACTAATACTTTCTGGATCATCCCCTGTACGGATGAAACGATATATTCTGTCTAGATCTTCTTTCATATTCGGCAAGGTGACTAGATACTCGGTCACTCTCCTTACGCGTACGGAATATAAAACCATATTAAACTCGCCTGGAACTGGGTCATAGACACATTCGCCAAGGGTTTGCCTGATTTCTGCAACAGACTTATTACTCTTAGGAGTACGCTGTGATGCTTGAGCATGTAATTCGAGTGCTGATAAACGCTTGTATGGCGGCGGGGTTTGAGGAAGACCTCCCCCTGCGGCCCCTAAACTAGAATCATCAGCTGATGCTTTTCGTCCTGGCAGGGTCGGTAATTGTAACGTGGGCTGGACTTGTATGGCGGGCTGACCCGGGGGGGCTGTTAAGGGCACCCCGGTGTCTGGAGGAGCAGGAGTTACCTGATTTACAGGGACTGGCGGAGCGTGAACAGAAATAAAAATATCAGCTGCGGTCGGTTTGTGACGTAGCTTGGTCGGAACTAATGGTGGCGGAAAATTACTGGATGCCTCTGGGGTCGCTCTTGGCAAGCCCTCAGCAAGAAGAGGATACATACCCTTGTTAAGGGCATGCCTCTGTCTGTCTGATTGCTCAGTTCTGACTTGTTCACCTATCTCGATTAATTCTCTTTCTTGGACTCGTTCTTGGGATTCTCTACTTAGTTCTGACTTTCTGATTTCTTTTTCGGTTCTTTTATGAGCTTCTTTGCGCCATAACTCGATGGCATCTTTCTGTGACTGTCTGGCTTTCTTTTTCCATAATGCTTCTTCTACTCGCATGATGCATTCAGCATCCCATGTACCCGATACGGGCCATCTATACTTTTCTTCTAACTGTTTGGTATAATCTACCCATAAATCTAGATATAATATGGCGCTTATGCCATGTTTCTGATACATAAAGTGACCTGGACTGTCCCTAGGCGGGACAGGAACTGCTTCTTCTAACAAACCCTTTCTAGTTTTTAACTGACGTAATCTCGAAAAGAGAGACATTGTAAACTTGAATCGGAACACAATACAATAGACGAGGAACAATAACAATTGGGAGAACAATTCAGGCATACCACGACATTGGAAATACATTGAACAACATCATAACATTACAGTTCGGACAGAATAATACCTGGAATACTAAGAACAGAAACACAAGAACTTCTCGAGAACGGAACAGACTAGAGTTACTGGATGCACTGCTGAAACAGTACGGAACATACCGGTCCCATTAAGGGACGCATCAAGACCCGTATCCACCTAGGTGAACACTTCGTTAGTGGGCCTGGGTACCACCAACCCACGGACCAGAGTCAATTTAGATTGACCCTGTCTAGATACTACCCCAGCAATGGTACTCACCGGGCAGCAAGAACGGAAAGCTTCGGACTGGACTGGACTGCTACGACGACGGACGACGAACTTCGGACTTTGGTTACGGGTGGGCCTCCGGATACCTCGGACCTTGGACTCTTGGCTTGGGCTCTGGTCGGGACTCGCCGCGTTCCTACACCGTCTCGTCTGGATGCTGGACCGCCTCCTCCGTCTCCTCCGTGGGCCTGAGGGATACTTGAAGCAGAAATATCTGCACGTGGCCGGTATGGTTCCGTCACGGCTGCAGAGGGTCAGGGGGTCGGCGTGGCTTCACCGACGCGTGGGGAAAGGGCAAGTCCCTATTCGGGCGCCATTATGTGGTAAATAAATAAATAATACCCTATTTTTGACTAGACAAATATCATAACAGATAGCTCAATAAATAAGAGTCAAGATTCGAGGTAGTAGGAGTTTTGCAGGTTTAATACAGCATAAGGACAGGAACAGGACAACCTGCATAGACAGGGGCCCGGCAGCTGCCGGGGCTGGGTCTGGGATGAGCGCGCTAACTTTTGATAACAATACACGAGCATATATACATAGCGTGAACACATAGCATTACATTGCAGTAGGCGTAGCAGTGGGTGGAGCTGAAGGCGTGACGCGTAGCAGTCGCGAAAGATAAGAGTAAAAGTAGGTGTAACTGGGCGTATACATAGACATGTGGTGCAGACGTAACAGAATATGTCATGAATGGGGCGGAAACATTGGAGGGGGCTACCTAAGGAGCCGGGACCTCTAACCTGGTGGTGCGCGCAAACTGGCAGTGACGTGTTACGAGGAGAAGCTGGGGGCTATGAACTCTGTGCTAGGAGCAGAGACTAAAGTCTGGAGGGTCGGAGCGACATGTACCTAAACCCTATCTAGTATCTGATGTTTAGAGAACATGTTGATATAAACTATAAGTCAGGAGGGGAAAGGCTAACTTGATTCTAAGACTGGACCATGCATTATTCTACATGTAGTGCGTGATGAAGAATATTAAATGACCATTAAATACAGTATTTCTCTAACGTGGAGACGAGAAGGCTAGACAATGACGGAAACTATTGATGCAGTTCGGTAGCTTAGGAATGCAGAGAAGGAGGACTGAACTGATAGCTGGAATCATAACATAGTCTTGGCAGACTCAGAGGCAGAGCCAAGCTGCACCGGGCACTGCGAGGCAGGAAGTAAGTGAAAGGTCGAGGATACAGGTTGGGGCTGCATCGCTCCTTAGCGAGGCTTCAGGAAACAGGAACTGAATCTGATGTCCAGGCCCTTTTGAGGCCTAGAAACGGGAACTTTATAATGGAATAACGTGCACACTGAGAAACGTGGCAACATTATTTTACATAGGCCTGATATTCGTAGTATTCACGAGGGCTGGAAACTGGCATACTAGAGGTGGACACAACTATAATTGCGTCATTAATCGGACATGGGGAATAACATATGCATATTGGTCATGCACACATAACATATGATGGATGACACGTAGGGACACAGAACATGACAAAATTTACTTTTCCACATGTTTCTGAGGCGTTGTAAAAGGGTGCTGTGGCAGACTGTGTCGAAGGCTGCAGAGAGGTCGAGGAGGATGAGGGCGACTGTGTCTCCATTGTCCAGTAGAGTTCGAATGTCGTCTGTTGCTGCGATGAGGGTGGTCTCAGTGCTGTGTTTTGCTCGGAAGCCAGATTGTGAGGAGTCGAGGGATTTGTTGGCTTCGAGGAAAGCGGCGAGCTGGTTGTTCACAGCTTTCTCGATGACTTTGGCCGGGAAAGGAAGGAGCGATATGGGGCGGTAATTTTTTAGTTCGGTGGGGTCCGCTGTGGGTTTTTTTAGAAGGGCGGTGAGTTCAGCGTGTTTCCAGCTTTCCTAGAAGGTGGCGGAGTTGAAGGAGCAGTTGATGACGTCTCGGAGGTGCGGTGCTATGACGGAGTCTGCTTTGTTGAAGATGTGGTGAGGACATGGGTCTGTGGGGGATCCTGAGTGGATGGAGTTCATCAGGCGGATGGTGTCCTCAGTGGAGATTGGATTCCAGTCATTGAGGGTGTTCAAGGGGGGAGAATGAACAGCATATGGTTGGGTGGGTTGGTCTCCGGGTTGGTTGTCGAAGCTGTTGTGGATGTCTGCAATTTTGTTGTGGAAGAATAAAGCCAGGGAGTCGCAGAGGGCTTGAGAGGGGGTGATGTCGTTGGAGTTGGCCGAGGGGTTGGTAAATTCCTTGACGATGTTGAAAAGTTCCTTGCTGTTGTGGGCGTTGTTGTCTAGTCGATCCTTGAATGCTGTTTTCTTGGCCTTTCGGATTAGTTGGTGGTGTGTGCGGGTGGCGTTTTTGAAGGCGTCCTTGGTGCTAGTGGTTGGGTCTTTTTTCCAGGTCTTTTCAAGGGAGCGGCAGAGTTTCTTGGACTTCTTAAGATCATCGTTGAACCATGAGGCCTTCTTGCTGCCAGGTTTGCTTTGACGTTTTTTTAGTGGTGCTAGGGTGTCGGCGGTGTTGGATAACCATAGGGTGAAGTTGGTCTGGGTTAGAAGAGTGGGCTGGAGTGTTTAGAAGGAGCAATGAGGAGATCTGGTCGATGGTGATTTTGTTCCAGTTTCTTTGCAGAGTTGGTTGGAGGTGGTTGGTGGGTTTCGGCTTGTTGTAGGTGAAGTGAACGCAGCTGTGGTCAGTCCAAAGGAGATCCGTAGTGTGGCTGAAGGAGACATGATTGCTGGAGGTGAAGATGGGGTCGAGTGTGTGACCTGCGATGTGGGTGGGGGAAGTGACCAGTTGTTTAAGTCCGAGGTTGGCGAGGTTGTCCAAAAGGGTGGAGGTGTTGCGGTTGTTGTTCTTTTCAAGGTGAAAGTTGAGGTCTCCCAGAAGGATGTAATCTTTGGAGGGGAGCGCGTGTGGAGTGATGAAGTCCGTGATGTCTTCACTGAATTTTGCGCGGGGTCCTGGTGGCCTGTAGAGGAGGGTGCCTCTGAGTGTGGTCTTGGGGTCGATGTGGATCTGGAAGTGAAGGTGTTCAGAGTTGGCGAGGTTGACGTCAGAGCTGGTTGAGATGTGGATTGATTTTTTATGGACGATAGCGATTCCTCCTCCTGTGTGGCCGGTACGGTCCTTGCGTGTGATCTTATAATCTTTCACTGTGTCTACTGGCAAAAAACAGACCACATATATATAAGCAAGACATAACATTCCTTTTTCATTTCAAAGGCACACCCTTTATCTTGATTGCAAAGCTTAGAGCCTATTTGTGAAGTAAGATGCCTAACAGACATGCTGCCTAAGATTCCCTACTAGTACATATGCTAAAACCTAACTGACTTTAAAAATACATGTATTTCCATACTGTAAACACATCTACTAAGCAAATTATTCACCCAGATCCATTTAAAATCAAGCCTGACTCACAATGTGATCTTAGGCACATGACCAGGATGTTACATGTAATCTACCATGTCTGTCTCTGCATGCAATATGTGTGTGTCTGCTCATACTATTTCACTGTGTCTACTGGCAAAAAACAGACCACATATATATAAGCATGACATAGCATTCCTTTTTCATTTTAAAGGCACACCCTGGATCTTGATTGCACAGCTTAGAGCCTATTTGTGAAGATAGAGGCCTAACAGACATGCTGCCTAAGATTCCCTACTAGTACATATGCTAAAGCCTAACTGACTTTAAAAATATGTGTATTTCCATAATTTAAACACATCAACTAAGCAAATTATTCACCTGTGGTAAATAAATAAATAATACCTCTATTTTTGACTGGACATAACAATAACAGATAGCTCAATAAATAAGAGTCAAGATTCGAGGTAGTAGGAGTTTGCAGGTTTAATACAGCATAAGGACAGGAACAGGACAACCTGCACGGGCAAGATCTGGGATGGCTAGCCAACAGGGGGGCCCCGACAGCTGTCGGGCAGGATCTGGAATGAGCGCGCTGTCTTTTAATAACAATACACAAGTATATATACTAAAACAATTGCATTACAGTACATACAGTAGGTGTGACAGTGGGTGGAGTTAGCAACAGTCGCGAAAGATAAGGATGAAAGTGGGTGTAACAGGAGGCGTATACATAGACATGTGATGTAGACGTAACAGAATATGTCATAAATGGGGCGGAAACATGAGGGGGCTACCTGAGGAGCCGGGACCTCTAACCTAGTGGTGCGCGCAAGCTGGCAATGACGTGTAACTAGGGAGAAGCTGGGGGCTATGACTTCTGAGCTAGAAGGAGAGACGAAAGTCTGGAGAGTCAGAGCGGCATGTACCTAAACACTATCTAGTATCTGATGTTTAGAGAACATGTTGATAGAATCCAAAAGTTATCAGGGCAAAGGCTAACAGACACTAAGACTGGTGCATGAATTATTCTACATGTAGTGTGTGTTGAGGAATATTAAATGACCATTAATACAGTATTTCTCTTACATGGAGACGTAAAGGCTAGACTATGACGGAAACTATTGATGCGATTCAGTAGCTTAGGAATGCAGAGAAGGAGAGCTGGACTGATAACTGGAATCATAACATACTCTTGGCAGACTGGCAGGCAGAGCCAGGACGGGCCGGGCACTGTGAGGCAGGAAGTAAGTGAAGGGTCAGAGATACAGGTGGGGGCTGTATCGCTCCTCAGCGAGGGTTCAGAAGACAGGAGCTGAATCTGAGTCCGGGCCCTTTTGAGGCCTAGAAACGGGGACTTTACAATGAAATAACGTGCACTCTGTGAAACGTGGCAACGTAGCTTTACATAGGCCTAATACTCGTAGCTTTCACGAGAACTGGAGACTGGCATACTAGAGATGGACACAACTGTAATTGCGTCTTTAATCGATCATGGGGAATACATATGCATATTAATCGTGCACATATAACATAACATGGGGAACACGTAGGGACACAGAACATGGCAAAATTTTACTTTTCCACATTCCCTCCTTGTCACTACGTTTCCATCAGGAAACATCAATATTCATGATACCATCTATCATTTCATACAGTATCATTTGCTCGTCTCGAATTTTCTTGGAACGGGATTTAGGACGGGACTTGGGACTAGGAATACAAGAGGTAGCACAAATGCCGCAAATCGCAGGGCCACATTGTATACAGAGGCAGCAACTGAATATGATCGCTACTGCAATACCTAGAAATGACAATATTTTCCATCCCCAGGTAGAAATAATACTCCAAAACCAACCGGACCATGTCCAGGTGCCTGGATCCTGGTGTAACTGATGGGCAATTTTTATGAAGTCTGGTTATAGCTGAATAAACAGACGGCGTGTTATTTGGAATGAAAATGCAGCAACTAGATCCGATGACTCTACATGCTCCTCCTCTATCGGCCAGTATGACGTCAAGAACGAGACGATTTTGGAGCACGACAAATCTCATAACAGATTGCTCTTCGGTTAAGTTACCTAGGGCAGAAGCAGTCTCATTCACTACTGCTTCAAGGGTTCTGGTTAACCTACGTATTAACTTACTATTCTGGATAGGTCCTATAAAGAAAAAGAATCCTCTATTGAAATCTGTATACTGTTCTAGAGCAGTTTCAGTTTGATCGACAATCGGGGACTCAATCTCCCTTCTATGTCTAATGTGTACTAGATGTGTGTTTCTATGATAATCAGATGGGGCTAGGAAAACTGGTGGCAGTAGGAAGGCAATGTAACAGGTTCCCTCCCAATCGAGGGGCAGACGAACATATGCGGTCTGACCACAAACAAAATAAGAATGACGTGAAGCTTTGAAAATAGATTTCCCACTGTCACTATACTCGACAATAGTAGTACAATCACTATGTCCTACATGTACGGAACCATTATTTCTGACACATAATTCGCCTTTGACTGGTAGTACTGAAATAGCAGGTAAGTCTGGAGTAGGATCAGACTGAACATTCAGGACCATGAAATTCGAAGAATAATTACCCAAATTATAAACTTCATTTTCTAGATCTAACCCGGTTCTGTGGGGAAGACCTTGCTTGTCTGGAGAACATGTACTGTTCAGAAGGGACATATCAGTTGAGGATGACGTTAACATGGACCAGGCTCCACATGAGCCATTATGGGAAAATGGATAAGGAAACAGTGGCAGAACTCCCTTAGATGTCTGGAAAGGGGGGAGTCGACCACACACCCAACAATTAGTGGCATTGCTGGTCTGGTGTGAATAATGTAACATACGGATAAATGTATTGTTGCGCATAGCAAGACGATAGGATAGTTCATGAGGAGGCAGATCACTAAACGTGTGCTCTACTGTAGCATTAGAAGACTTATTTACATGAGAAATTGGAAAACATAAATGAAATGCATAACTCGTGCAGGTAACCATCAGGCTTAAAAATAATATGAAACTTAGAAAAACGATACATCGGATTGAGTTTTGACTAACTCTCTCGCTATGGGGGTCTATTTCATACATGTCAGAAACCTGTCTAACCGTTTCACCTAGGGGAGGACTTAGACAATTAAACTGGCTGACTTATTTTACTAGACCGTAGCTTACTTTTATACTCCTGCTGTGGAGTTTTCTCTAACAGGGGAGGCTTGGTATCAATGTCATTTGCGGGACAGTCCTTGAGAATAGTATTTTGGCAGTCTTTAAAATCTTGACAATCCTTGGAAAAGTTCTTGGAAACAGTTTGTAGTCGGGGTCCGTGAAATTTCTTAACATGAGACAAATGGACCCACCCCTTCCTGCCTTCCAACTTGATGGCAATACGGGTGGTTAAGAGGACCAACTTCGGCTCCTTCCAGCGAGGCTCCAGCGGACTTGAACGATCAAAGTTGCGGACGAGAACCAGGCTTCCTGGAACGATTTCATGCGGTTTCACCTCGGTATTGTCTGGAAATGCGGCGGCAACCTGTGAACGACAAGAGTGGAGGGCAGACATCAAGGAAGCTAGGTAATCTGTCAGCATATTACTGGAAACATCTGTAATACTTCGGGGTCTAGGGGTACCCCACACGTTCGGGGGGCGGCCGAATACGACCTCGTACGGGGACAGACCTGATCTGGAATGTGCGACCATGCGCATATAAAACAACGCAACTGGCAGGGCTACTAGCCAGTCTACACCTTTCTCTTTGCATACTTTGGCAATACGGATTTTCAAGGTTTGATTATGTCTCTCTACGAGACCGGCTGCTTCAGGATGGCGTACACAATGGAACTTCCACTGGTATCCTAACAAAAGGGAAACGTGCTTCATAAGTTCGGATGAGAATGGCTGGCCGTTATCAGAATACACGACCCTAGGGAGTCCATAACGGGGGAAATATTCACGAACCAACTGCTTGGCAGTGGTCGTGGCTGTGTAATCTGGGACTAGATATGCCTCTGTCCACCTGGACAAAGCGCATACAACTACAAGGACATACTTGAAACCTCGACATCGCTCCATCTGAATATAATCCATCTGGAGGACTTCAAAAGGGTGGTCAGGGGGCTGGAATCCACCTTGTTCCACCGGGACACTTTTACCTGGATTAAACTGACAACATATCATACAGGTACGGACTTTCTGCTTGGCTGCAGCTCGTAAATGCTTGTTAAACCAAATGTTCTGGATACTGTCTAACATGGCTTTTTCTCCTAAATGTGCAGGACTATGTGCGGTATTGATAATGACTTGAACCATTGAGTCGGGGAGAAACCATGTGGCTTTTCCCTTCGTCAACCATCCTTGATCTGTCTGGACCCCTCCTTGTTCGGACCATTTCTTGATTTCATCGGGAGTGGCATGTAACTGGATATCTATGACATCTTGAGTGGGGTCCTTAACTGTCATACAAGTAGTCGGATCTAGAGTGGATGTCGTTGTCTTGTTAACTGGTATGTCTGGTGTCTGTGCTGTAAGCTTGGCTGTTCGATCCGCTAGATCATTACCTTGGGAAATAATGTCAGTAACTTTAGTATGTGCTTTGCATTTCATGATGGCGATAGATGTCGGTAAATGTATTGCATCTAACAGAGCTTGAATGAGGAGACCATGCTGAATCTTGGTTCCATGAGAAGTCATGAAACCTCTCTCCTGCCAGAGCACTCCAAAGTCGTGTACGACTCCGAATGCGTAACGTGAATCTGTGTAAATATTAACTTTCAGGTTCTTGGCGTGTATGCAGGCTTGAGTCAGAGCAACTAGCTCTGCGGCTTGAGCAGACAGAGTGTCAATACGGTGTGTCTCAATAACTTTAGTGTCAGTGGTCACTGCATACGCGGCTACTAGTTCTCCTGTACTTGTTCTCATACATGAACCATCCACATAAAGTGTCAGGTCAGGATCTGGTAATGGAATATCTGTCAGGTCTTGTCTTGGCTTGGTCATGGTGTTAACTACTTCCACACAGTCATGTGTGGCAGGGTCTGAGGAAACTGACGGTAACAGTGTAGCAGGATTCAGAACATTGCAGCGTCTGATTTCTATGTGAGGCTGGAACAGTGTCAGTTCATAACCTGTCAAACGTGCAATTGTCAAGTGCTGGGTCTGTGTTCGATTTAAAAGAACTTCCACGGAGTGTGGAACTTGTACTGTCAAGGAATGTCCTAATACTATAGAATCACTTTGTCTGATAGCTAGTGCTGTGGCTGCAACTGACTTGAGGCACGCAGGCAGAGCCTGGGCTACTGGATCTAATGTGCTCGAAAAATAAGCACAGGGCTTGTATTGTCCTGCTTGATCTTGTGTAAGAACAGATAATGCTGTACCATCACGTTCTGTGACAAAAAGTGTAAAAGACTTACTGTAGTTCGGTGTAGCTAGAACAGGAGCTTGGCATAAGGCTTTCTTTAACTCATTAAAACTAAGTGTATGTTCAGATGTCCAAGGGAGGACAGTCGATACGGCTGCCTCCTGTGTCGTTAACTGTATCAGTGGCTTGGCTAGAAATGCATACTGAGGAATCCATTGTCTGCAATAAGAAGTGAGGCCGATAAAAGCACGTACCTCCTTCTGTGTCTTAGGCTGTGGAAGACTCGCTATTAACTGGATACGGTCAGGTGTCAACTGCCTACCCCACTTGGACAGCAAGTGGCCTAAGTAGATCACTTGCTGGACACAGAATTGAAGCTTCGAAGGGGACACCTTGTGCCCCATCTCAGCTAGAAAATACAGAACTGTGAGTGATGCTCGCTCGCAAGCACGTTCAGAACGGGCTGTGATCAGTAGATCATCGACATATTGGAGCAGGGCAGTGTCAGTTGGCATGTGAATGTTGTCTAGTTGTCTCTTAAGTGCTTGACTGTAAATACTAGGACTTTCTGTGAAACCTTGAGGAGCTCGTGTGAATTTATAGCTCCTTCCATTTAAACAAAAACCGAAAAGGTACTGGCTGTCTGGATGAATGGGGACACTGAAAAATGCGTTCTTGAGGTCTATGACTGTAAAAAATGTGGCTTCAGAATCAATGGCTGTCAATAAAGAAGAAATATCTGGGACTACTGGGTACTGGGGAATGATACATTTATTGAGTTCTCGAAGGTCAATCACTAATCGATATACTGGGGGTGCATTTGGATCAGTACGTTTCATGACTGGAATGATCGGAGAATTACATACATTGGAGTCAGTTTCTACAACTACTCCTTGAGCCATGAACTCGTCAATAATTTTGGATAAGGCTGCTACAGCCTCAGGTGGCAATCTGTACTGTCTGATTCGTGGTAACACTACACCTTGCTTGAGAGTCACACGATGGGGTGTGATTTGCATGAAGCCAACATCAGTTGGACCTTGCGCCCATAGATGCTGCGGAACATTAGACAATCTCGGATCAAAATCTCGTAAAACATAGTGACCCTTGAAGTCACGTAAAAACAAACGTATCCCCTCTGGGGAACAGCAAATAACTGCACCTAATTCTTTCAGTGTCTAAATGCCTAACAAATTTTCTGGACATGACTTCGTAAGCAGTAGATCAGTAGTTCGGGACAATGGACCTACTTCTAGAGTAACTGGTTTGGAAATCTCGTTAACAATAGGCTTTCCTGAAAATCCAAGGGAAACATTTCTAGAGCCTGAGAGCGGAGCCCCTGGAACCTCGTCGTGACTAATGGTAGTCCTACTTGCCCCTGTATCAATCAGAAACTTTCTGTCTTTCCCTAATACTTGACTGTGAACATAGGGACCTTCTTGATCTACAGGAATCTCGATGAGAGGCAAGCCTACCTCCCTCTCTAGGCTGTTTCATGAATACGCTTGATACTCTGGATACTCTGTCTGTGCATACTGGTACATCTGCTGTGTAACATGCTGTGTTGCAGCGATAGGCTGCGGTGCTGGAACTGTCTGTTGTGCATTCTGTGGCTGAGAAGTCTGTGAAACTTGTTCTTGTCTAGGCGGACGTGGTCTTTCTTTAGTTTTACCAGTGGCTATGTTGTGTTTCAGAACTGCACACTCGTTTATAAAATGACCTGGCTGTTTACAATAATTGCATGTCCCTTTAACGGGAGCTGCAGGATGACTGGCTTGATTCGGACCCCTCTTCTGACTGTCTTGAGGAACAGATTGTGCAACTAGTACTTTCATTTTCGTGTCTTTCATACGTTTCCTTTCATGATCTTGCTCTTCTCTGATTCTATTCTGGTGATACTGGAGCATCTGTAACATTTGGGACGGAGTATTAGCTTGCCAGGTACTTTCGACTTTCAAAACTCGATTTTTAACTTGTGGACTCGAATTCTCGACTAGTTTAGTAACGAAAAGATGAGGGTATGACTCACTACTTGTCTTGAGACCACTGTTAATGCTAAAGCATTTCTCGAATCTAGAATAAAAATCACTAGTGTCTTCGTCTTGTTTCTGTTTACAGGCTGAGATTGCATCCCAGTCTTCCTTTTTAGTGGCTAATAATCTTGGCAAAACTTGTATTAATAGTTCAGGTAATTCTTTACATTTACCTCCTAGACCGGTACCTGGTACACGTGTATTTTCTTCAGCTTCTAGAGCTGTCCAATCTATCTTTTTCTCTCCCACCTCCCAATCTTTTTCCTTGAGTTTTTCGTATATGCCCGCAGGCAACAGGACTTTTAGCATTTTAATAATATCTGGATACGTGTATTCTCCCATACGGAGCATGTCCTTTAATTCTCGGTGGAACCCTGCTGGATCTTTGTCGTGACAGGGAATTAATTTCTTCATTTCTAAGAGTTCCATCTTGGTAACTGGGGTGTAAACAAATACTCGTTGCATTTCACCACCCGCTGTCCTAACTGGGTGTACTTCTCGTAACGGATTCTGTCTGTCTATGTAAAACGGTTTACTTTCTGGGGGTGAGACATGAACAAAATGCGGGTTCAGAAACGTTCTATATTTATGGCGTTGTTCTAGAATGACACTAATTAAATCGGTACCTAAACCTTTCCATCTATACTGGAGTAACTCGTTCAGGACATCATGTAACGGACCTGGATCGGAATGTTGACCCTCATATAGAGTAATGAGGTGCTGGATCATATACATACCCACCAGTCGCTGCTCGGCTGGGGGCAATTTCAGAAACATTTGTGCCACTATTTCGTCTGGAAAAGTGGTAGAATCAGTAGTCCATCGGACTGCTGATCGGGCAAGTTCTTGTTCATGCATAGTACTTAACTCACTATAACCGATTCGTGATTTCAGAATGTGATCGGTAGCTTGAAATACTTGTTCTAGAGAGCCTTGTTCCGGTGCTGGGAGATGGAAGACTTTCTTGTGTTCTAGGCGTAAATGTCGGTCTGGAAATCTAGATTTACCTACATACGCTATTCTGGCGGTATTCTCGTCATCTACCTCTTCAGTAGAAGAGTCATTTTCTTTCTCGCTTACTTGTGCTTCTCTGCGTTGTTCGTGTAACCTTATTATTTCTTTACGTATTTTCTTGTACATACTCTCTATACTATTGAGGGTCTTGTGCTTACCCTCGGCTATATTATCACTCCACCTTGTCAGGACTTTCATTTCGGTCGGATCTTTAGTCGGGGAATCTTGTTCCCGTATTAAACAATTGATCAGAAACTTTAATAACATCAACTGGATCTCAGCTTTTCTGAGAGACATGACTTCACCAATACTTTCTGGATCTTGTCCTGTACGAATGAAACGATACATTCTGTCTAGATCTTCTTTCATATTCGGTAGGGTGACCAAATACTCGGACACCTGTCTTATACGTATGGAATATAGAACCATACTATCCTCGCCTGGGACTGGATCATAACAGCATTCAGTAAGAACTCGCCTGATTTCTGCAATGGACTTATATTTGGGCGTACGCTGTAACGCACGTTCATGTAACTCGACTGCTCCTAAACGTCTACTTGGCGGCGGGGTACCAGGAGGACCTCCTCCCGCGGCCCCTATACTGGAATCATCGACTGATACTCTTCGTGCTGGCAGAGTGGCTGATGTGGCGGGAATTTGTACTACGGGCTGGACCGGGGGTACCGTAGCAGGTACTGCAAGAGGTGCCCCGGTGACTGGAGGAGCAGGAATTACATTATTCACGGGAGCTGGTGGAACAGGATTTGCATATTCTGGGACTGTGTCGTCCAAATAGGACGAGAGAAAAATATCAGCTGCGGTCGGTTTGTGACGTAACTTGGTCGGGACTAAAGGTGGCGGAAGATTACTGGATGCTTCCGGGGTTGCTTTTGGCAAGCCCTCGGCAAGAAGAGGGTACATACCCTTAATAAGGGCATTTCTCTGTCTGTCTGACTGTTCGGTTTTAACTCGTTCACCTATCTCGATTAGTTCCCTTTCCTGGGCTCTTTCTGTGGATTCTCTACTTAATTCTGACTTTCTGATTTCTTTTTCGGTTCTTTTATGAGATTCTTTGCGCCATAACTCGATGGCATCTTTCTGTGACTGTCTGGCTTTCTTTGTCCATAATACTTCTTCTACTCGCATGATGCACTCGGCATCCCATGTACCCGATACGGGCCATCTGTACTTTTCCTCTAAGTTCTTGGTGTACTCCACCCATAAATCTAGATATAATATGGCGCTTATGCCATGCTTCTGATACATAAAATGACCTGGACTGTCCCTAGGCGGGACAGGAACTGCTTCTTCTAACAGACCTTTTCTAGTTCTTAACTGACGTAATTTAGAAAACAAAGGCATGACTGGGCTGGAGCCTAGACACAATACAATACACAATGAACACAATAATTACACCACTTTCATACCACGACATTGAAATACATGAATAACATTTAGGATAACAGTTCGGACAGAATACTACCTGGAATACTGAGAACAGAATACATGAATTTCTCGAGAACAGAACGGACTAGAACAGAAACTAGATGCACTGCTAAAACAGTACGAAACTTACCGGTCTCGTAAAGAGACACGTCAGGACCCGCATCCACCTAAGTGGACACTTCGTGTTGGATCTGTGTACCCCAAACCCACGGACCAGAGACAATACAATTGACCCTGTCTAGATACTACCCCAGCAACGGTACTCACCGGGCAGCAAGAACGGAAGGCCTCGGACTGGACTGGACTGCTACGACGCCGGACGGACGAACTTCTGACTTCTGTTACGGGTGGGCCTCCGGATACCTCGGACCTTGGACTCTCGGCTTGGGCTCTGGTCGGGACTCGCCGCGTTCCTCCACCGCCTCGTCTGGACGCTGGACCGCAACCTCCGTCTCCTCCGTGGGCCTGAGGGATACTTGAAGCAGAAATATCTGCCACTGCGCAGGATGGTTCCGTCACGACTGCAGAGGATCAGGGGGCTTGCGTGGCTTCTCCGGCGCGTGGGGAAAGGGCAAGTCCCTATTCGGGCGCCATTATGTGGTAAATAAATAAATAATACCTCTATTTTTGACTGGACATAACAATAACAGATAGCTCAATAAATAAGAGTCAAGATTCGAGGTAGTAGGAGTTTGCAGGTTTAATACAGCATAAGGACAGGAACAGGACAACCTGCACGGGCAAGATCTGGGATGGCTAGCCAACAGGGGGGCCCCGACAGCTGTCGGGCAGGATCTGGAATGAGCGCGCTGTCTTTTAATAACAATACACAAGTATATATACTAAAACAATTGCATTACAGTACATACATTAGGTGTGACAGTGGGTGGAGTTAGCAACAGTCGCGAAAGATAAGGATGAAAGTGGGTGTAACAGGAGGCGTATACATAGACATGTGATGTAGACGTAACAGAATATGTCATAAATGGGGCGGAAACATGGAGGGGGCTACCTGAGGAGCCGGGACCTCTAACCTAGTGGTGCGCGCAAGCTGGCAATGACTTGTAACTAGGGAGAAGCTGGGGGCTATGACTTCTGAGCTAGAAGGAGAGACGAAAGTCTGGAGAGTCAGAGCGGCATGTACCTAAACACTATCTAGTATCTGATGTTTAGAGAACATGTTGATAGAATCCAAAAGTTATCAGGGCAAAGGCTAACAGACACTAAGACTGGTGCATGAATTATTCTACATGTAGTGTGTGTTGAGGAATATTAAATGACCATTAATACAGTATTTCTCTTACATGGAGACGTAAAGGCTAGACTATGACGGAAACTATTGATGCGATTCAGTAGCTTAGGAATGCAGAGAAGGAGAGCTGGACTGATAACTGGAATCATAACATACTCTTGGCAGACTGGCAGGCAGAGCCAGGACGGGCCGGGCACTGTGAGGCAGGAAGTAAGTGAAGGGTCAGGGATACAGGTGGGGGCTGTATCGCTCCTCAGCGAGGGTTCAGAAGACAGGAGCTGAATCTGAGTCCGGGCCCTTTTGAGGCCTAGAAACGGGGACTTTACAATGAAATAACGTGCACTCTGTGAAACGTGGCAACGTAGCTTTACATAGGCCTAATACTCGTAGCTTTCACGAGAACTGGAGACTGGCATACTAGAGATGGACACAACTGTAATTGCGTCTTTAATCGATCATGGGGAATACATATGCATATTAATCGTGCACATATAACATAACATGGGGAACACGTAGGGACACAGAACATGGCAAAATTTTACTTTTCCACACACCCAGAGCCATTTAAAATCAAGCTTGACTCACAGTGTGATCTTAGGCACATGGCCAGGATGTTACATGTAATCTACCATGTCTGTCTCTGCATGCAATATGTGTGTGTCTGCTCATACTATTTCACTGTGTCTACTGGCAAAAAACAGACCACATATATATAAGCAAGACATAACATTCCTTTTTCATTTTAAAGGCACACCCTGGATCTTGATTGCACAGCTTAGAGCCTATTTGTGAAGTAGGAGGCCTATCAGACATGCTGCCAACGATTCCCTACCAGTACATATGCTAAAGCATAACTGACTTTAAAGATACATGTATTTCCATACTTTAAACACATCAACTAAGCAAATTATTCACCCAGATCCATTTAAAATCAAGCTTGTCTTACAGTGTGATCTTAGGCACATGACCAGGATGTTACATGTAATCTACCATGTCTGTCTCTGCATGCAATATGTGTGTGTCTGCTCATACTATTTCACTGTGTCTACTGGCAAAAAACAGACCACATACATATAAGCAAGACATAACATTCCTTTTTCATTTCAAAGGCATACCCTGGATCTTGATTGCACAGCTTAGAGCCTATTTGTGAAGTAAGAGGCCTAAAAGACATTCTGCCTAAGATTCCCTACTAGTACATATGCTAAAGCCTAACTGAATTTAAAAATACATGTATTTCCATACTTTAAACACATCAACTAAGCAAATTATTCACCCAGATCCATTTAAAATAAAGCTTAACTCACAGTGTGATCTTAGGCACATGACCAGGATGTTACATGTAATCTACCATGTCTGTCTCTGCATGCAATATGTGTGTGTCTGCTGATACTATTTCACTGTGTCTACTGGCAAAAAACAGACCACATTTATATAAGCAAGACATAACAATCCTTTTTCATTTCAAAGGCACACCCTGGATCTTGATTGCACAGTTTAGAGCCCATTTGTGAAGTAAGAGGCCTAACAGACATGCTGCCTAAGATTCCCTACTAGTACATATGATAAAGCCTAACTGACTTTAAAAATACATGTATTTCCATACTTTAAACACATCAACTAAGCAAATTATTAACCCAGATCCATTTAAAATCAAGCTTGACTCACAGTGTGATCTTAGGCACATGACCAGGATGTTACATGTAATCTACCATGTCTGTTTCTGCATGCAATATGTGTGTGTCTGCTCATACTATTTCACTGTGTCTACTGGCAAACACATACCACATATATATAAGCAAGACATGACATTCCTTTTTCATTTCAAAGGCACACCCTGGATCTTGATTGCACAGCTTAGAGCCTATTTGTGAAGTAAGAGGCCTAACAGACATGCTACCTTATATTCCCTACTAGTACATATGCTAAAGCCTAACTGACTTTAAAAATACATGTATTTCCATACTTTAAACACATCAACTAAGGAAATTATTCACCCAGATCCATTTAAAATCAAGCTTGACTCACAGTGTGATCTTAGGCACATGACCAGGATGTTACATGTAATCGACCATTTCTGTCTCTGCAGGCAATATGTGTGTGTGTCTGCTCATACTATTTCACTGTGTCTACTGGCAAAAAACAGACCACATATATATAAGCAAGTCATAACATTCCTTTTTCATTTCAAAGGCACACCCTGGTTTTGATTGCACAGCTTAGAGCCTATTTGTGAAGTAAGAGGCCTAACAGACATGCTGCTTTATATTCCCTACTAGTACATATGCTAAAGCCTAACTGACTTTAAAAATACATGTATTTCCATACTGTAAACACATCTACTAAGCAAAATATTCACCCAGATCCATTTAAAATCATGCCTGACTCACAATGTGATCTTAGGCACATGACCAGGATGTTACATGTAATCTACCATGTCTGTCTCTGCATGCAATATGTGTGTGTCTGCTCATACTATTTCACTGTGTCTACTGGCAAAACACATACCACATATATATAAGCAAGACATGACATTCCTTTTTCATTTCAAAGGCACACCCTGGATCTTGATTGCACAGCTTAGAGCCTATTTGTGAAGTAAGAGGCCTAACAGACATGCTGCTTTATATTCCCTACTAGTACATATGCTAAAGCCTAACTGACTTTAAAAATACATGTATTTCCATACTTAAAACACATCAACTAAGCAAATTATTTACCCAGATCCATTTAAAATAAAGCTTAACTCACAGTGTGATCTTAGGCACATGACCAGGATGTTACATGTAATCTACCATGTCTGTCTCTGCATGCAATATGTGTGTGTCTGCTGATACTATTTCACTGTGTCTACTGGCAAAAAACAGACCACATATATATAAGCAAGATATAACAATCCTTTTTCATTTCAAAGGCACACCCTGGATCTTGATTGCACAGTTTAGAGCCTATTTGTGTAGTAAGAGGCCTAACAGACATGCTGCCTAAGTTTCCCTACTAGTACATATGCTAAAGCCTAACTGACTTTAAAAATACATGTATTCCCATACTTTAAACACATCAACTAAGGAAATTATTCACCCAGATCCATTTAAAATCAAGCTTGACTCACAGTGTGATCTTAGGCACATGACCAGTATGTTACATGTAATCTACCATTTCTGTCTCTGCATGCAATATGTGTGTGTCTGCTCATACTATTTCACTGTGTCTACTGGCAAAAAACAGACCACATATATATAAGCAAGACATAACATTCCTTTCTCATTTCAAAGGCACACCCTGGATCTTGATTGCACAGCTTAGAGCCTATTTGTGAAGTAAGAGGCCTAACAGACATGCTGCCTAAGATTCCCTACTAGTACATATGCTAAAGCCTAACTGACTTTAAAAATACATGTTTTTCCATACTGTAAACACATCTACTAAGCAAAATATTCACCCAGATCCATTTAAAATCAAGCCTGACTCACAATGTGATCTTAGGCACATGACCAGGATGTTACATGTAATCTACCATGTCTGACTCTGCATGCAATATGTGTGTGTCTGCTCATACTATTTCACTGTGTCTACTGGCAAAAACAGACCACATATATATAAGCATGACATAACATTCCTTTTTCATTTTAAAGGCACACCCTGGATCTTGATTGCACAGCTTAGAGCCTATTTGTGAAGTAAGAGGCCTAACAGACATGCTGCCTAAGATTCCCTACTAGTACATATGCTAAAGCCTAACTGACTTTAAAAATATGTGTATTTCCATACTTTAAACACATCAACTAAGCAAATTATTCACCCAGATCCATTTAAAATCAAGCTTGACTCACAGTGTGATCTTAGGCACATGACCAGGATGTTACATGTAATCTACCATGTCTGTCTCTGCATGCAATATGTGTGTGTCTGCTCATACTATTTCACTGTGTCTACTGGCAAAAAACAGACCACATATATATAAGCAAGACATAACATTCCTTTTTCATTTTAAAGGCACACCCTGGATCTTGATTGCACAGCTTGGAGCTTATTTGTGAAATAAGAGGCCTAACACACATGCTGCCTAAGATTCCCTACTAGTACATATGCTAAAGCCTAACTGACTTTAAAAATACATGTATTTCCATACTTTAAACACATCAACTAAGCAAATGATTCACCCAGATCCATTTAAAATCAAGCTTGACTTACAGTGTGATCTTAGGCACATGGTCAGGATGTTACATGTAATCTACCATGTCTGTCTCTGCATGCAGTATGTATGTGTCTGCTCATACTATTTCACTGTGTCTACTGGCAAAAAACAGACCACATATATATAAGGAAGACATAACATTTCTTTTTCATTTCAAAGGCACACCCTGGATCTTGATTGCAAAGCTTAGAGCCTATTTGTGAAGTAAGATGCCTAACAGACATGCTGCCTAAGATTCCCTACTAGTACATATGCTAAAGCCTAACTGACTTTAAAAACACATGTATTTCCATATTTTAAACACATCAACTAAGCAAATTATTCAACCAGATCCATTTAAAATCAAGCTTGTCTTACAGTGTGATCTTAGGCACATGACCAGGATGTTACATGTAATCTACCATGTCTGTCTCTGCATGCAATATGTGTGTGTCTGCTAATTACTATTTCACTGTGTCTACTGGCAAAAAACAGACCACATATATATAAGCAAGACATAACATTCCTTTTTCATTTCAAAGGCACACCCTGGATCTTGATTGCACAGCTTAGAGCCTATTTGTGAAGTAAGAGGCCTAAAAGACATTCAGCCGAAAGATTCCCTACTAGTACATATGCTAAAGCCTAACTGACTTTAAAAATACACGTATTTCCATACTTTAAACACATCAACTAAGCAAATTATTCACCCAGAGCCATTTAAAATCAAGCTTGACTCACAGTGTGATCTTAGGCACATGACCAGGATGTTACATGTAATCTACCATGTCTGTCTCTGAGTGCAATATGTGTGTGTCTGCTCATACTATTTCACTGTGTCTACTGGCAAAAAACAGACCACATATATATAAGCAAGACATAACATTCCTTTTTTATTTCAAAGGCACACCCTGGATCTTGATTGCACAGCTTAGGGCCTATTTGTAAAGTAAGAGGCCTAACAGACATGCTGCCTAAGATTCCCTACTAGTACATATGCTAAAGCATAACTGAATTTAAAAATACATGTATTTCCATACTTTAAACACATCAACTAAGCAAATTATTCACCCAGATCCATTTACAATCAAACTTGATTCACAGTGTGATCTTAGGCACATGACCAGGATGTTACATGTAATCTACCATGTCTGTCTCTGCATGCAATATGTGTGTGTCTGCTCATACTATTTCACTGTGTCTACTGGCAAAAAACAGACCACATAAATATAAGCAAGACATAACATTCCTTTTCCATTTCAAAGGCTCACCCTGGATCTTGATTGCACAGCTTAGAGCCTATTTGTGAAGTAAGAGGCCTAAAAGACATTCTGCCTAAGATTCCCTACTAGTACATATGCTAAAGCCTAACTGACTTTAAAAATACATGTATTTCCATACTTTAAACACATCAACTAAGCAAATTATTCACCCAGAGCCATTTAAAATTAAGCTTGACTCACAGTGTGATCTTAGGCACATGACTAGGATGTTACATGTAATCTACCATGTCTGTTTCTGCATGCAATATGTGTGTGTCTGCTCACACTATTTCACTGTGTCTACTGGCAAAACACATACCACATATATATAAGCAAGACATAACATTCCTTTTTCATTTCAAAGGCACACCCTGGATCTTGATTGCACAGCTTAGAGCCTATTTGTGAAGTAAGAGGCCTAACAGACATGCTGCCTAGGATTCCCTACTAGTACATATGCTAAAGCCTAACTGACTTTAAAAATACATGTATTGCCATACTTTAAACACATCAACTAAGCAAATTATTCACCCAGATCCATTTAAAATCAAGCTTGACTCACAGTGTGATCTTAGGCACATGACCAGGATGTTACATGTAATCTACCATGTCTGTCTCTGCATGCAATATGTGTGTGTCTGCTCATACTATTTCACCGTGTCTACTGGCAAAAAACAGACCACATATATATAAGCAAGACATAACATTCCTTTTTCATTTCAAAGGCACACCTCGATTGATTTCACAGCTTTGAGCCTATTTGTGAAGTAAGAGGCCTAACGGACATGCTGCCTAAGATTCCCTACTAGTACATATGCTAAAGCCTAACTGACTTTATTCCCATACTTTAAACACATCAACTAAGCAAATTATTCACCCAGATCCATTTAAAATCAAGCTTGACTCACAGTGTGATCTTAGGCACATGAGACACATGTCATGACATACACACAAAGAGAGAAATGACACACAGAGAAAGAGAGATTATGCACGTGCAAAGTGACATGAGACACAGGCACAGAGTACCTTTTAAGCTAAGAGAGGCAAACTGTCAGCAGACACAGGTGACATTATTGAAAAATATGAAAACATAGTTCCTTATTTCCCACAGAAACTCACTGTTATCCTTGACCAAAATTTAAAAGCCAGACATTTTACTAGAAAACATTTTCCATAGTAAATCATTTTTAACACAGAGCACAGCCCATTTAAATGACTACTACAATACAAGGCAGAAACCTAACTCATTTCCAAAATACATTTTAAATATGCCCCATTAAATTTTTTTAACAGCATTACAAAAAAACATGACACACAATGCAAGAATAAAGAAGCCCAATATGCTTCTTAATCTTCCCCATAGTGCATACAGCAGTCTATCTTCATTAAAAGAATCATTACTCACCTTTAAAAATGCTTTGTGAGATTTAGAACAGTGTCAGTCACACACACCAGATTTTCTTAAGCAGAATCTCTGAATTGCTCCTGAAACACTGCAACCAGAAATGGCCCTGATTCCCTGTAATTCTTCACACATATCCCTGGACTTAACCAATTAAAATTCTTCCCACACTATTTTCATGAATGATGTAATATGTGACATCATCACCAGTGTATTGCGGGCGTGAGAGTTACAGTTAGTACAACTAACTATAACGGAGGAATTTCAATGGTTTTGTATGAGTGAAATGTCCAGCTAACTATAAGATCCCTGAAACCTATGTTTTTTTTAATGAATTTCTAAGGTTCTTTAAATGATAGTTCCTAACTATAATATGTCTGAAAGCTATGGTTTTTTCAGTGCATTTCAATGTTTTTTTAAATGATAATTCCTAACTATAAGCCTGCCTGAAAACCATTTTTTTTCAGTGAATTTCAAAGGTTTTTTAAATGATAATACCTAACTATAAACCTGATTGAAACCACAGTTTTCTTCAGTGAATTTCAAAGGTTTTTAAAATTAAAATTCCTACTTATAATGTTGACCACTTCCCCATATTTTGAACAAGAAACCAAATCTGCAATGCTACCTAAAAAAATCAGGCAATAATTCCACTTACCACTAACAAATTAACATCAACATTTATCTAATGTAGGAACGTCGACTATGTACTGCGTGAGTTATATCCAACTCACACCCATATTTAAAGATCAATATGTGATAGAGGTTCTAATTATACACTTCCAACACCAAATAAAATAACAATACCCAACGCCACCACCACCACAACCACCTCCTCCGAACCCCTCCCCCCTACTACCACAGAGGCAGCACAAAACAGGACAACGGACCTTTCCAAAATAATATATCCCCTCAGCAGTACACTAGCTCAATCTACAGAGATGTGGCAACCAAGTATGTATAAGGGAAAGAACTCGAACATCAACAATAATGCACACAACGCTAAGACTACCATTGAAATACTATACACAATTCACTATACAAACCAAAAACTTTTCAGTGTGTAGATATACCATTGATACGTGTAGTGTACTGAATAGTGAACGCAACCATATTATCTCATACACTGGGGAATATTTTGGTCATGTAGCTGTGTTCACCCCCCCACCTTTGAAACAGAAGCGGGGTGGGCTAGTCCAACGTAAACAACGTCAACGTAAGACTATAAATAATTAGACAACGCCTTGGGCATGGTTTAGTTCTACAAAGAGAAGAGACTGCGCGGCAGCGAAGGTCCGCCATGACAGCGTGCCTCCTTGATACAGGCCCATTGCGAACTCAGCACCAGAGCACCGCAGACTTATGTCTGTATCGACTACTGTCTTCGGTCTACACTGCGGACAGCAGGGTTTACAACTTGAATTCAACTTTGGATCTAAATTTGTCGTCGGTATCTTTGCTGAGTACTGCCTTTAATCTACTCTGCGGTCAGTAGAATTGACAACTTGATACTAGCTGCAGATCAGCACTATAGAAAACATTAAATTCAGTCTTGATTTATTTAAAGCAGAAACAATTGTACTGTGTCCTCAGATTTTGTTAAAGTTTGAACAGTAGGAAATTCAGCCTTCATTTATTTAATGCAGAGACAAAGACGGACAGCATTTAACTTAGCTTTGATTTATGTAAGGCAGAGACAATTTTGTTAATGGATGCCAGAAAAAAACATTCCTTACTGTCTGTACTAAGTACTACCCTTATATCTACACTGCACTCAACAGAGTTCACTACTTGATACCAGAAGCGCATCAGACAACATTGAATTCATTCTCGATTTATTTAAGGCAGAGACAATTCTACTGTGTTGTCAGATTTTGTTAACTTATGTGACAAAAAAGATTTTGTCGATGTTTCTGTGGCTACAGCCATAAAATTACTCTGCGGACAGCAGGGTTCACAACTTGAATTCAGCTTTCCTTCTACTCTTCGGACAGTAGGGAATTCAGCCTTGATGTATGTAATGCAGAGACAATTCTACTGTATGTGTTCAGATTTTTTTTACATAAGTCACAAAAATCATTCGTCGATATCTGTGCTGACAACTGCCTTCGATCTACATTGTGAGGGCTCATGATTCAGGTGGAATGGCGATTGCACATGACGCATTCTAATAGCCAAGTGACATTGTATCAGTGCGAACCACGAATCATTGCATGGTGTGCGCAGGCTGAGTTCTTCATGTACCACTAACTCACTGCACCACAAGTCATCTCCATGTGGCCTTGTTACAGCAGATTTCACTAGGCAAAAAACATTGCTCCCAGTGTGGCCTTCCCTGACTACGCATCATCACAGGTTACGTACACGCTCAGTGCCAAAGGTACCAGTAACTCACTGCCCCATAATTCATCACCACGTGGTCGTATTAAGGCAGAATTCAATCAAGAAAAGACATTAGTCCGAATATGTCCCCTCCCTTTACTACTCATTATCACAGGGTACGTACAAGCTCAGCGCCAAAGATACTACTACCTCAGTGCACCATAAATCATCGCAAAGAAAAGTGAACAGTTTAATGTTTAGCACTGAGGCATATTATCACTTTTAAATGGGATTTATGCAGAATTCAATCGACAAAAGACATTACTTCAATTACTGTGCCTCCCCCTGACCACGCATCATCGCAGGGTACGTACACGCTAACCGCTAAAGGTACCACTAACTCAGTGCACCAAGAATCATCACCACGTGCCCGTATTGAGTCAGATGTGTTATTTGGAAGAAAATATATCATAGTGTTTGGAGATCTACTGCAACTTACTCCCATGAAAGGACAACCAATATTAATAAGAAAACTTTATTTTAAAGACTTTGCGGTCATTGTATCCTGCTCAGAACATGTCTCATCGCAGGCTCCACAGAACTTTGTGGCTTCAGTTGCCACTAACTCTGTGCACCACTTATCATTGCTGGCTGCACACACACTAAATTACCAATACTGTGCAGCTCTAATCAGTGCCACGAGGTTGTGGGCTCTTGCTAACCGCTGCATCCTGCCTACACTGCGGTCATCAGAGCTCACAAATAATTACACTGTTGCTTTATTATTTGCAGAGTACAATACCAAACTGAGTATAACATTTATCTAGCCTGACCTCGTCAGTGCCGGTCGCTCCACCCGCCGCGTGGCCCCTCCAGGAAGTCACCGGTTCCCTGCTGCCGCCGCCGCTCGCATCGCTGCCCTGATTGTGCCCCTACTGTGGTTTGTAGGATCGCCGTAGTATTGCCCTGATTTGTACTGTTCTGTCTGTTCCTGTTGCCTTGTGCTGTGTACTGTTCTGCCGCCTGTTTCGCCGTAGTCTTGCCCTGATTTGTACTCTTCTGTTCCTGTTGCCCTAGCGCTTCTGTCCCCGCTGTTGCCCACCCCGCTCCCTGCCGCTGTTCCCCCGCGGCCCCGCCCCCACTCCTGCTGGTTTCTCTCGACCCTCCCATCCCCCACCCCGCTCCCACCTCCCAGCTGCTCCTCCCTCCCACTGATTACTTAAGGGAGTGACCGGGCGACGGGAAGCTGTGACCTGGCCTGACCTCGTCAGTGCCGGTCGCTCCACACGCTGCGTGGCCCCTCCAGGAAGTCACCAGTTCCCTGCTGCCGCTCGCATCGCTGCCCTGATTGTGCCCCCTCTGTGGTTTGTAGGATCGCCTTAGTATTGCCCTGATTTGTACTGTTCTGTCTGTTCCTGTTGCCTTGTGTTGTGTACTGTTCTGCCCTCTGTTTTGCCGTAGTCTTGCCCTGATTTGTTCTCTTCTGTTCCTGTTGCCCTAGCGCTTCTGTCCCCGCTGTTGCCCACCCCGCTCCCTGCCGCTGCTCCCCCGCGGCCCCGCCCCCACTCCTGCTGGTTTCCCTCGACCCTCCCATTCGCCACCCCGCTCCCACCACCCAGCTGCTCCTCCCTCCCACTGATTACTTAAGGGAGTGACCGGGCGACGGGGAGCTGTGACCTAGCCTGACCTCGTCAGTGCCGGTCACTCCACCCGCTGCATGGCCCCTCGAGGAAGTCACCGGTTCCCTGCTGCCGCCACCGCTCGCATCGCTGCCCTGATTGTGCCCCCACTGTGGTTTGTAGGATCGCCGTAGTATTGCCCTGATTTGTACTGTTCTGTCTGTTCCTGTTGCCTTGTGCTGTGTACTGTTCTGCCCCCTGTTTCGCTGTAGTCTTGCCCTGATTTGTACTCTTCTGTTCCTGTTGCCCTAGCGCTTCTGTCCCCGCTGTTGCCCACCCCGCTCCCTGCCGCTGCTCCCCCGTGGCCCCGCCCCCACTCCTGCTGGTTTACCTCGACCCTCCCATTCGCCACCCCGCTCCCACCACCCAGCTGCTCCTCCCTCCCACTGATTACTTAAGGGAGTGACCGGGCGACGGGGAGCTGTGACCTAGCCTGACCTCGTCAGTGCCGGTCACTCCACCCGCTGCATGGCCCCTCGAGGAAGTCACCGGTTCCCTGCTGCCGCCACCGCTCGCATCGCTGCCCTGATTGTGCCCCCACTGTGGTTTGTAGGATCGCCGTAGTATTGCCCTGATTTGTACTGTTCTGTCTGTTCCTGTTGCCTTGTGCTGTGTACTGTTCTGCCCCCTGTTTCGCCGTAGTCTTGCCCTGATTTGTACTCTTCTGTTCCTGTTGCCCTAGCGCTTCTGTCCCCGCTGTTGCCCACCCCGCTCCCTGCCGCTGCTCCCACACGGCCCGCCCCCGCCCCCACTCCTGCTGGTTTCCCTCGACCCTCCCATCCGCCACCCCGCTCCCACTTCCCAGCTGCTCCTCCCTCCCACTGATTACTTCAGGGAGTGACCGGGCGACGGGGAGCTGTGACCTAGCCTGACCTCGTCAGTGCCGGTCGCTCCACCCGCCGCGTGGCCCCTCCAGGAAGTCACCGGTTCCCTGCTGCCGCCACCGCTCGCATCGCTGCCCTGATTGTGCCCCCACGGTGGTTTGTAGGATCGCCATAGTCTTGCCCTGATTTGTACTGTTCTGTCTGTTCCTGTTGTCTTGTGCTGTGTACTGTTCTGCCCCCTGCTTCGCCGTAGTCTTGCCCTGATTTGTACCCTTCTGTTCCTGTTGCCCTAGCGCTTCTGTCCCCGCTGTTGCCCACCCCGCTCCCTGCCACTGCTCCCCCGCGGCCCCACCCCCACACCTGCTGGTTTCCCTCAACCCTCCCATTCGCCACCCCGCTCCCACCTCCCAGCTGCTCCTCCCTTCCCACTGATTACTTAAGGGAGTGACCGGGCGACGGGGAGCTGTGACCTAGCCTGACCTCGTCAGTGCTGGTCGCTCCAACCGCCGCGTGGCCCATCCAGGAAGTCACCAGTTCCCTGCTGCCGCCGCCGCTCGCATCACTCCTGCTGGTTTTCCTCGACCCTCCCATTCGCCGCCCCGCTCCCACCTCCCAGCTGCTCCTCCCTTGCTCTGCCCCCCCTAATTCTCCCCATTTATGGCAGAGTCCGCGCGTACGTGCAGCGTTCACGCGCAGTGGGCGCGCCGATGGTGCGCCGCAGGCAAGCCCGTCTACGCCCGTCCGTGCCAGCGCCAGACCCCCTGGCCCCCGCAGATGCCAGCCCACCCACCAGACCTACAACGCAGCCACCCTCAACGCACTCAACAACGGCCGGATCCCCAGCTGCCACCGAGCCACCCCAGGACGCACCCACGGACCCTTCACCTGCCAATCCTGCAAGTTCTCCTTCATCCGGACCTGCACCGCACCCGCCAAGCCGAGCACCTGCAGCAACCACCTGAAGTGCATCCTACTCAACACCCGCGTCCACAGACACGCCGTCGAACTCTGAAACCTCCTCGACTCCACATCTCTAGACGTCACCTTCCTCACGGAAACCTGGATGAACGCCTCCTCAGCGCACGACATCACCATCGCCATCCCGGACGGATACAAGATCACCCGGAGGGACCCCGTCTACCAGACAGGAGGAGGCATCGCCATCGTCCACACGAACACCATCCGCATCATGACAAACACCGACGTCACCCTCACAACCGCCGAACACCTGCACTTCCAGATACACACCGACCCCAAGACCACCCTCAGAGGCACCCTCATCTACAGACCGCCGTGACCACGCACACAATTCAGCGAAGACATCGCCGACTTCATCAGCCCGCACGCCCTCCCCTCCGCTGACAACATCCTCTTAGGGGACCTCAACTTCCACCTGGAGAACAACAACGACCGCAACACCACCACCCTGCTGGACAACCTCGCCAACCTCGGACTCAAGAAACTGGTGACCACCCCCACCCACTACGCCAGCCACACGCTTGACCCCGTCTTCTCCTCCAGCAAGGACATCTCCTTCAGCCACGCCACCAGACTCCACTGGACAGACCACAGCTGCGTCCACTTCAGCTTCAGAAGGACCACGCTCCACCACCACCCGCAACAGGTTCCCCGCAGAAGCTGGAACAAGATCACCATCGACCAGCTCACCACATCCCTGAGCCAGAACCCTCCCGCCAGCTCAACGAACCCCAACCAAGCCTCCAACAACCTCACAAGGTGGATCAGCAACTGCGCAGATGACCTCGCTCCACTGAAGACCCCCCATCATACCCGGCAACAAGAAAGCATCCTGATTCACCGACGAACTCAAGAGCTCTAAGAAGAACTGCCGAGCCCTCGAGAAAGCCTGGCGCAGGGACCCGACAACAGACACCATGACCACCCTCAAACATGCCACCCGAAAACACCACCAGTTGATCCACACCACCAAGGAAACCGCATTCAAGGAACGACTAGACAACAACGCCCACAACAGCAAGGAACTCTTCAACATCGTCAAAGAGCTCTCGAACCCTAGCGCCGGAAACAACCATGGGCGGATTTTGCGGATCCACGATTCACGAATTTGCGGATTCACGGATTCACGGATCGTGGATCCGCAAAATCCGCGGATTTAGCGGATCTGCGGATTTGGGGGCGGGGCTTCCTCGAGTGTGTGGGCGGGGCCAAACGGACGGGGCTTCCATGCGAGCGCATATGCCTCTTGTGTGTATAAAAGGTCAGAGATCGATCAGAGCAGCAGATTAAGAGACAGAAGCCCCCTGGTCACAGGAACAGCACGGGGGTTGCGCTCGTGAAAGTCAAAGATGCAAATGCCTCTGGCCAGCATCACAGCGGATTTTCGATGGTATATTTGTGAAGAAGGCACATCTGCCCAGCCTCCCAACGCTCACGATTTTTTTTGGGCTGATGAATGAGTCACTGCATTTGCGCTTCAACTAGTTCCAGCGACCAAGTGTGTGTTACTATGCAATCGCGCCGAAGTGCGCAGGGGTCCCTGGAGTGAAATGGCCATCATAGTGGGTAAATGGCGGGAAGACGGTGCACACCTCGAGTGTGTGGGCGGGGCCAAACGGGCGGGGGCTTCCATGCGAGCGCACATGCCTCTTGTGTGTATAAAAGGTCAGAGACCAGCATCACAGCGGCTTTTCGATGGTATATTTGGGAACAAGGCACACCTGCCCAGCCTCCACAACGCTCACGATTATTTTTGGGCTGATGAATGAGTCACTGAATTTAAGCTTCAACTAGGGCACATGCGTTATTGATATCTGCAAGTGTTTCCTGTTGAGGTTTTTTTTTTGTGCCAGGACCGTCGTGCCAGAATGAACCCTGCCCTTCATATTTATTCAAGAAGAAGACACCATGTAAATAATTTACGATGGCGCCGGCAAGCTGCCAGCGCCAACATGCAAAAGTTACTTAATTAGCTTCAACAGGAAGCTCCAACTGATAAAATAAAGCAGGCGCTCGAGCCCCTGCTTTATCTTATCTGTTAGAGCTTCCTGTCGAAGCTAATTAAGTAACCATTTGAGGATGGCGCTGGCAGCTTGCCGGCGCCATCGTAAATTATGCATTAGGCTTGAACTTTTGACCGCAAAATCCGCTCCGATCGCGGATTGCGGATTCTCGGTAAATTCGCGAGAGTTCGCGGATCGCGGATTTACCGAAAATCCGCAAAATCCACGATCGGAGCGGATTTTGCGCTCATGCTTAGACATCACCCCATCACAAGACCTCTGTGACTCGCTCGCCTCGTTCTTCCACAGCAAGATCGCAGATATACACAACAGTTTCAGCACACAGCCGATGCACCCTACGACTGCACCAACGCCCCCACCACTACCCTCCGCGCCTGGACCCCGATCAACACCGAAGACACCATCCGCACGATGAACTCCATCCACTCCGGATCACCAACCGACCCCTGCCCTCACCACATCTTCAACAAGGCCGACCCCATCATCGCACCCCATCTCCGGGACATCATCACGTCTCCTTTGACACCGCCACCTTCCCAGAGACCTGGAAGCACGCCGAACTCAGTGCCCTACTGAAGAAACCATCAGCGGACCTCACCGACCTCAAAAACTACTGCCCCATCTCGCTCCTTCCTTTTCCTGCCAAAGTCATCGAGAAGACCGTCAACAGACAGCTGGCCGCCTTCCTCGAGACAAATGGATCCCTCGACCACTCGCAGTCTGGTTTCAGAGCCAACCACAGCACCGAGACCGCCCTCATCGCAGCCACTGACGACATCCGAGCCCTGCTCGACAACGGGGAAACAGTGGCACTCATCCTCCTGGACCTCTCCGCAGCGTTCAACACGGTCTGTCACCACACCCTAGTGCAGCGCCTCAGCAACATCGGAATCCAGGAGAAGGCACTGGAGTGGATCATTTCCTTCCTCGCCGGAAGAACCCAGAGAGTCCGCCTTCCCCCTTTCAGATCAGAGGCCACCAAAGTCATCTGCGGCGTACCACAAGGATCTTCGCTCAACCCCACGCTGTTCAACATCTACATGAGCCCCCTCGCGGCCATCGCACGCCAACACAACCTCAACATCATCTCCTACGCCGACGACACCCAGCTGATCCTCTCCCTAACCAACGACCCCGCAACCGCCAGAACCAACCTACACGAAGGGATGAAAGATGTAGCCGAGTGGATGATGAACAGTCGCCTGAAACTGAACTCGGATAAGACGGAAGTCCTCATCATGGGATCATCACCCTCCGCCTGGGACAACTCCTGGTGGCCCCCTGCCCTGGGCAGCGCACCCAAACCAACGGACCGCGCACGCAACCTGGGCTTCATCCTGGACTCCTCCCTCTCGATGACCAGACAAGTCAACGCTGTCTCCTCGTCATGCTTCAACATCCTACGCATGCTACGGAAGATTTTCCGGTGGATCCCCACCGAAACCAGGAAGACGGTCACCCAGGCGCTTGTCACCAGCCGACTGGACTACGGTAGCTCCCTCTACGCCGGAACCACAGCCAAACTTCAGAGAAGACTCCAGCGCATTCAGAACGCCTCAGCACGACTCATCCTGGACATCCCCGGACACAGCCTCATCTCCGGACACCTGAGAGACCTGCACTGGCTCCCCATCAGCAAGAGAATCACGTTCCGACTCCTCACCCACGCACACAAAGCTCTCACAACCAAGGCCCCAGATACCTCAAGGACCGCCTGACCTTCTACACTCCCACCCGCCAGCTATGATTGACCAGCCACGCCCTCGCCGCCGTTCCCCGCATCCGAAGAGCCACAACGGGAGAAAGATCCTTCTCCTACCTGGCGGCCAAGACATGGAACTCCCTCCCCATCCACCTCCGCCTGACCCAAGACCACCTCTCCTTCAGGAAGCAACTCAAGACCTGGCTGTTCGAGCAGTAGCGGACCCCCCCCCCCCCAAGCGCTTTGAGACCCTCCGGGTGAGTAGCACGCTATACAAATGCTTGATTGATTGATTGATTGATTTATCAAACCCTATAAAATATCCCTTTATTATGCCTCCTTTAATAACGTCTTTTATATCACTTATATATTTACTTGAATAATAAATGTCACGCTGCAAGTGCAAAGGTACACTTAATGATTGTCTACACTGTGGATAGTATTGCACAATTTGAACCTCACTTTGTCTTCATTGAAAACCTGAATTTCTTTTTTGGAGACAAAAATGGCTACACCACTGGAAAAATCATCTGATTCTGATAATTTTGTTGCTGAAAAATTCATAACCATCGATGGTATTTATTTTTTCCCTCAAAGTACATACAGTCCAGTATGCAACAGTCAATGCTTTGAGTGCAACCCGTTCACACCACGCATCATCGCAGGGTGAGTACACGCTAAACACCAGACATACCACAAACTCAGTACACCATAAATAATCACCATGAGGCAAAATTCTGTAGTCAAAAAACATTATCCCCAGTGCAGCCTTTTCGGACCATGCATCGTCGCAGGTTACGTACACGCTCAGTACCAAAGGTACTACTTACTCAGTGCACCATAATTCATCGCCACATTGCCGTATTCAGGCAGAATTTAACTGTTTCTTCATTCATTATTTATAAAGTGCAGTACCAAACAAAGTAACGCCCCTCAAACCTACACAAAATCACCACATGGCCTTACTAAGCCAGAATTCACAAGACAAAAATCATTACTATCAGTACGGCCTGCCTAAAACTACACATCATTGCAGGGTCCACAGAACCTTGTTGTTTCAGGTACCACTAACTCAGTGGAAACCAAACTAAGTATAACACCTATCAAAAACCACACTATATCTCTTTAGCATGCTTCCTTGAAAAAATGTTTTATATCACTTATAAATTTAGTTGAATAATAAAATGCACGCTGCATATATGTTCTATCTTCCACTTCAATCATAATTGAAGATGATGCACTCCACCCTAGGATCTACACTGCGGACAGCAGGGTTTACAACTTGAAATCACCTTTGCATCTACACTATAGACAGTGGGAAGTTCACCCTTGATTTATTTAATGCAGAGACAATAACACTGTATGTATTCAGATTTTGTTAAAATAAGTGAAAAAAAGCATTGTTCTATAACTGTACTGACTACTAGCTTCAATGTACACCAGTGCACAGTAGGGTTCACAACTTGAATTTACCTTTTCATCTACACTACAGACAGCATTAAATTTAGCCTCAATGTATTTAAAGCAGAGAAAAAAATAGTGCTGTTGCACAGCTAGTATGTGCAAGCACCTTCAATAGCTGAATCATGTGAACTATGATAACAATGAATGTAGAAGATTGTGCCAAAATGTACCTCCACCACCGGCAATACCAAGTAACTCTGGGGTATCATCTTCAACATCACCACCAGACATTTGTCCCCAATTTGTGAAAGTTACAATGCCCTGCGAGAAGTGGAATTGTTTACTTTGTTATGGGGAGCAATCAGTACACCTACTTTGCACAGCAATTGATAACCATCAATGCTAGTTTTTTTTCCCCCTCAAAGTTCATATAATCCAGTATGCAACTGTGAATTATTTCAGGTGCAGCCCGCTCAGACCACGCATCATCGCAGGGAGAGCACACGATAAACACCAGATGTACCACTAACTCAGTACACCATAAATAATCACCACGTGCCCTTACTAAGGCAAAATTCAATAGTCAAAACACATTTTTACCAGTGCGGTCTGCCTGGACCACACATCATCGCAGGCTCCACACAAACCGCCCCTACCTCAGTGCACCACAACTCATGAACTCTTTACGATAGAATCTACTGTGATTTATTTCACATACAATGCTCCTTCCTTTGTACAGCAGAAGTCATAAACCGTTCATGATTAAATATCTGTATATGATATCATGATTACTATTCTACTTGTTGCCAATAACAACTTAATAAAATGGAGTCGAGCACACAAGCCTGTACTTACTTCAACTATCTATCTGTGTTTGTGTATTTATTGTGTTTGTAAAATACTGCTCATCTGCCCTACCACATTATATTGTGCTATAAATAGCGTATGCAACCATCTTACAGTAAGTATGGACTATTCCTCCTTTTTTTTTTAGCATATGTATATAGCGCGAAATCAACCCAAAACTATATCAGCAATTTACATGAGCCCTGTATTTACAATACATTTTCAGGCACGCGTACATTACGTCATTAATCTACAATAACAGGATGTGGACGCAACTCCGAACCTCGAACACTGATTTCCAGCACCAAGTTCTACAGTGCACCTGAATAACCACATACGTATATATATTAGCTGCCTTTCAAGTGCCAAAAACTGCAACTGAAACCTTTCACAGCCTCGTATTACTACAGCTCCACTGAATGTTAAAAAAACATTCATAAGCGCTGAAATGTGTCATGTCCACCATCTTTTATGTGTGCAACTATGAACGAATATAGAGTCAGTGATACGCCGTACCTTCCATGTTGGCCAAGTTGTGGAACTTTACAGATATAATGACACATTTGCTTTTAAGACCCGGGTGACGTCGGCACTACAAAATGGACACCCGAATCACTTGATTTCTCATATAGCTCACGACGGGACCACACCCATAGTTCCGGAATCATGGTTTAGAGTCTAGCGCAGCACTGGCATATGTCAGGCCAGCCCACTCCACTTACACTAACAGGAAAAACAAAAAAACTAAATATTGCACAGATTTCCATTGTAGTGATTTCTTAGTTCCAGGTCTAGGTGTCAGAACAGCACATACACACTTCCTCATGGCTGATATACTCCCACACCACACCCATCCAGCGCATGCGTCACTACACACGTAACCCTACCAATAAAAAAGATGGGGCGCACGCGCTGTACAGCATTTTAGAGTTACTCCCATCGCAAGCGCTGTGATGGCCCGCCCTAGTGGTTCGGACGCCTCATTTAGGCCCGAACCACAGAGTACAAGGGCCCACCACTAATTGCGTGGCCTCTTTGGTCACTGAGTTAGTGGTACCTGAAGGACTGAGCGGGTGAGGAACCTGCGATGATGATGGGAGCACGAGTATGTCGTTAGCTATACCGATATCAAAACTCAGCACCATATGTCAGACTTCTTGGTGGCAGAGCGGGACTGCATGATATAGAAAGTGTTCAGTCCATGAAAAGGTGAGCAGTGAGGCCTGGGTGCACATTGGAGGGAGTCGATGGGCTGCAGCAGGCTAGATACAATAAAACGACACCGAGATTTAGACTAATGCAGTCCTAAATACTGAATCTTATTCCATTAATATATATTTTTTTGTCCAATAGCAGGAACGTTTTTATAATCTGTCAAATGTCCGGAATATAAACTATACAAATAGTTGTTTTTAAATGCGGGAGGGAAGGTGAGGGAAGGTGTGTGAAAGGGCGATGTTATTGTACTCCTCATTAAGATAGTAACAAATATCAATCATAACATCTTTCTTTTACTATTTTTTAAATGTAGACCTTCAGGGTGCATTATGTCCAGGCACGTGGTGAAAAACACACCGGTGACAGAAAGGTGAGCTGAGAATATTCTTTTCAGGCACTCTCTCACTTCCTCTCTCCTTTCATAAAGTAATGATACACAATGTTAACTTACTTTTTATCTGACAGGCTGTGTTTCACAAATTGGCATCACCCCCCCCCCCAAACCTACAAAGCTCTACGTTTGTGTATTCTGCAATGATGCGTGGCCATCGTAACGTCTGAGAGGGCTGCTTCACATGTGATGTACCCTCTTTGAATCATGCCAATGGCACAAGGTGAGCAAAGAAACTTGTTTCCAAACACCGACAAGTTATCTGTGAAAGGAGAGAGTCGGTAGGGTGCAGCAGCTTCACTGCGTAGGAATGTACAATTACCTCTGAGCAGTGAGGATAGGTTACAACAGTCTGAGGGGCAGATATACAAGCCCCTTGTACCACTTTTGTGTCACTTTTAACATGAGAAAAGTGGTGCAAGGAGCTTCTAAATCTGCCTCTGACTTCCCAAGAAAAACACTCACCTCCGGAGGGATTCAACAGTCTATGTACACAATATTGAGAACTCACCGCCATGCAGTGGGAGTACATGGGATATACTACTTTGGAAGAAAAATAGCACACAGACACCTCCTTACAGTGGAACTTGATGAAATACATTATCCTGATTGTACAAATAAATAAAGCAAAAATATATGTGTGCAGTTGTATGTACTATGCTATTACTAACTCTACATATTATCTTTCATAACACTAAACTGGAGGGTGCACAATGAACCAGCATGTGCTTGGACACACAACGGAGGCAAAAGGTGAGCTACGAGTATTTTCTCCAGTATTAACTGCTCCATCTATAACTTTCTCTCTCTCACAGTTTTAATGTAGTTTTTTCTCTCTTTCGCTCTCTCACATCCTTTCTCTTTCTCTTTTAAAGTTATGGACGATGCTGTCCACACTGCTGTATACAACCAAAGCTGAGTTCAAGTTGTGAACTCTGTTGGTCACAGTGTTTACACAAGGTGAGCAGAGCGGCCTAGATATACAATGGCTTTGATTAAATGCATTATATATAAATATATATATATATAAATATACATATATATATATATATACTGGCTATACAGAAACTGTTATATTTACCCAGGATCCTCTACATTACAGAAAGGAAAGCAAAGTAAAACAGAACACTGTGTACCACATTTACAACACCCTTGCGCCACTTTCACATCACTTTTCCCATCTTAAAAGTGATGCAATAGTAACGCAATTAACTTGTAAATCTGCCCCTATGCACATTACGCGCAAAACAAGTGCACAACTCATTCAATTCTTTTTCGATCACAATTAGACAGTGTTGCTTCATGATTCACAATTAACTTCAATAAATACTTCGTGCCTATTTAAATGAAAGACAAGATTGTCGACATCACAAAACTTAGTGGCATATTTACAAAGACTGAGTTAAAATTGTCATCGCTTTAACGCCTGCAAACTACAACAGAAACGCAGTAAATGGACGATTTTCTCAACATTGCTGTTTCCTATACAAGACTGAGAGCCACCCCCCGGGGCTATAAAACAAATAACTGCCATAACCTGACCAGTGCTTTTCTTTCATCAGATTGTGTCATGGGGGTGTTATGGCTCCCCCATAGCTCTAAACAAAAAATAGAGATGTGGTGTCCCAGGTGGGCACCAGGACATCTCAAAAATACCTAAAACTAAAGAAATGAATAATAAATGAGCATCAGGAGCCCTTAATTGATTGTTAATTGTTACAGCATGGAACGCCCCATCATGCCTTGCGAGGGCTTTTTATTTACATTTTTTATCTTGGTGTTGCCTCTAGAAGAGGCAGGGGCACAACCAAACATGTTTGGTTAATGCTGTGGAGGGGCTGCAGGAAGTGCAGCAACATTGAAAAAACAGTTGGGACCTGATTTAGAGTTTAGCAGACAGGTCACTCTGTCACAAACATGATGGATTTTAGTGTCATAGGATATAATGGACTTGGATATGACGGACAGGATATCCCGGTCTGCCAAATTCTGAATCAGTCCTAGGACATTAAATCCACGACCTAAGGAGAGCTTGCCATATGTTTTAAAAAACTCTTAACTGGAGCACTATGCTCTCCAGCTGGGGTGCAGCAATCTCTAGTGGTTGTTTTTATGACTGTATTTTGAAGACTGAAAAATATTAAAAGTAAGACTCAGGCATGTTGAACTAAGTGAATTCATGAAATAATAACTTGATTATATTTATTGGTGATTTTGTGGCAAAGGTGTTAGATCTGTTGTACATTTGATGATATGCTGACTCCTTGATCAATCAAACAGACCCACTTTTTATATTTTGGTGTTGTGATCCTTTGACAAAACCAGCATGTCTGCCTTATTTAAATTAACACCCGTTATATTTTAACATTCCAGCCTGCGAGGGTTGGGGCCAGGGACCGCAGGCCATGTCCTGTGCCCAACCCATTGCCATACACACAAATCGACATCTTACTTTATATTTAATAAAACATATAAATTCACCCAATAAAACAAAAGTTAAAGTGACGTTATAGTTATGAATTGGAATAATAAATTACTTTATATTAATAAAAAAACCTTATAAATTCACTGTAAAAACAAAGGTTAAAGAGACATTATAGTTAGTTGAAATATCAGTTAAAACATCACATTTTAAACTAACAATGCCACTAAAATTCACCAGTTAAAGTTATCCCAAGAATTTATTTCTCAGGACCAAAATTTACCATAACCATAACTCGCACCCTTGCCATGCACTACATATGACCTCACATATTACATCACTCATGACGTTCTAAGACATCATTGATAACACGACTGCAACATATGAAATTACATCATTAATACCAACACTGTGCATGGTGGGAAAGCAAGTTATAGTTGTTTTTTTGTAAAAAAGAAATATATATATATATATATATATATATATATATATATATATATATATATATATCACGCTCACTGGTCTGCCACACAAATGAGGGAGCACTCGAGACAGCCGAGAAGGTTAGACCATTTAACCTTTAATTCGTGGTATGAACAGCCAACACGCACAGGTTTTAATCACAGCAGTTCCTTCGTCTCGCCTGACGCGTTTCGAAATATTTTCTTCTTCAGAGGCTTTGGTACGAAGAATACGTGCACACTCCCACACCCTGGCTAAATGGGCAGTGTCACGCCTCTCAGCATTGTGGGAGTTGTAGTCTTGTGGTTCCTGAATGGTTGCACTTTTCTTAACTGCGTCTCACTCTGTATGAGTACAAGCTCTGGATGAGCCCCTTAGCGCGTCTCTGTTCTCATCCAACTCGCGCTGCTCCACAAAGAGGTAAGAAATCCATCCTCGGGGCCCCCGCCTGTAGTCGGGGTGTTGCTCGCCTCGCGGCTTGGCTACCGCTATACATCACGCTCACTGGTCTGCCACACAAATGAGGGAGCACTCGAGACAGCCGAGAAGGTTAGACCATTTAACCTTTAATTCGTGGTATGAACAGCCAACACGCACAGGTTTTAATCACAGCAGTTCCTTCGTCTCGCCTGACGCGTTTCGAAATATTTTCTTCTTCAGAGGCTTTGGTACGAAGAATACGTGCACACTCCCACACCCTGGCTAAATGGGCAGTGTCACGCCTCTCAGCATTGTGGGAGTTGTAGTCTTGTGGTTCCTGAATGGTTGCACTTTTCTTAACTGCGTCTCACTCTGTATGAGTACAAGCTCTGGATGAGCCCCTTAGCGCGTCTCTGTTCTCATCCAACTCGCGCTGCTCCACAAAGAGGTAAGAAATCCATCCTCGGGGCCCCCGCCTGTAGTCGGGGTGTTGCTCGCCTCGCGGCTTGGCTACCGCTATACATCACGCTCACTGGTCTGCCGCACAAATGAGGGAGCACTCGAGACAGCCGAGAAGGTTAGACCATTTAACCTTTAATTCGTGGTATGAACAGCCAACACGCACAGGTTTTAATCACAGCAGTTCCTTCGTCTCGCCTGACGCGTTTCGAAATATTTTCTTCTTCAGAGGCTTTGGTACGAAGAATACGTGCACACTCCCACACCCTGGCTAAATGGGCAGTGTCACGCCTCTCAGCATTGTGGGAGTTGTAGTCTTGTGGTTCCTGAATGGTTGCACTTTTCTTAACTGCGTCTCACTCTGTATGAGTACAAGCTCTGGATGAGCCCCTTAGCGCGTCTCTGTTCTCATCCAACTCGCGCTGCTCCACAAAGAGGTAAGAAATCCATCCTCGGGGCCCCCGCCTGTAGTCGGGGTGTTGCTCGCCTCGCGGCTTGGCTACCGCTATACATCACGCTCACTGGTCTGCCACACAAATGAGGGAGCACTCGAGACAGCCGAGAAGGTTAGACCATTTAACCTTTAATTCGTGGTATGAACAGCCAACACGCACAGGTTTTAATCACAGCAGTTCCTTCGTCTCGCCTGACGCGTTTCGAAATATTTTCTTCTTCAGAGGCTTTGGTACGAAGAATACGTGCACACTCCCACACCCTGGCTAAATGGGCAGTGTCACGCCTCTCAGCATTGTGGGAGTTGTAGTCTTGTGGTTCCTGAATGGTTGCACTTTTCTTAACTGCGTCTCACTCTGTATGAGTACAAGCTCTGGATGAGCCCCTTAGCGCGTCTCTGTTCTCATCCAACTCGCGCTGCTCCACAAAGAGGTAAGAAATCCATCCTCGGGGCCCCCGCCTGTAGTCGGGGTGTTGCTCGCCTCGCGGCTTGGCTACCGCTATACATCACGCTCACTGGTCTGCCGCACAAATGAGGGAGCACTCGAGACAGCCGAGAAGGTTAGACCATTTAACCTTTAATTCGTGGTATGAACAGCCAAAACGCACAGGTTTTAATCAAAGCAGTTCCTTCGTCTCGCCTGACGCGTTTCGAAATATTTTCTTCTTCAGAGGCTTTGGTACGAAGAATACGTGCACACTCCCACACCCTGGCTAAATGGGCAGTGTCACGCCTCTCAGCATTGTGGGAGTTGTAGTCTTGTGGTTCCTGAATGGTTGCACTTTTCTTAACTGCGTCTCACTCTGTATGAGTACAAGCTCTGGATGAGCCCCTTAGCGCGTCTCTGTTCTCATCCAACTCGCGCTGCTCCACAAAGAGGTAAGAAATCCATCCTCGGGGCCCCCGCCTGTAGTCGGGGTGTTGCTCGCCTCGCGGCTTGGCTACCGCTATACATCACGCTCACTGGTCTGCCACACAAATGAGGGAGCACTCGAGACAGCCGAGAAGGTTAGACCATTTAACCTTTAATTCGTGGTATGAACAGCCAACACGCACAGGTTTTAATCACAGCAGTTCCTTCGTCTCGCCTGACGCGTTTCGAAATATTTTCTTCTTCAGAGGCTTTGGTACGAAGAATACGTGCACACTCCCACACCCTGGCTAAATGGGCAGTGTCACGCCTCTCAGCATTGTGGGAGTTGTAGTCTTGTGGTTCCTGAATGGTTGCACTTTTCTTAACTGCGTCTCACTCTGTATGAGTACAAGCTCTGGATGAGCCCCTTAGCGCGTCTCTGTTCTCATCCAACTCGCGCTGCTCCACAAAGAGGTAAGAAATCCATCCTCGGGGCCCCCGCCTGTAGTCGGGGTGTTGCTCGCCTCGCGGCTTGGCTACCGCTATACATCACGCTCACTGGTCTGCCACACAAATGAGGGAGCACTCGAGACAGCCGAGAAGGTTAGACCATTTAACCTTTAATTCGTGGTATGAACAGCCAACACGCACAGGTTTTAATCACAGCAGTTCCTTCGTCTCGCCTGACGCGTTTCGAAATATTTTCTTCTTCAGAGGCTTTGGTACGAAGAATACGTGCACACTCCCACACCCTGGCTAAATGGGCAGTGTCACGCCTCTCAGCATTGTGGGAGTTGTAGTCTTGTGGTTCCTGAATGGTTGCACTTTTCTTAACTGCGTCTCACTCTGTATGAGTACAAGCTCTGGATGAGCCCCTTAGCGCGTCTCTGTTCTCATCCAACTCGCGCTGCTCCACAAAGAGGTAAGAAATCCATCCTCGGGGCCCCCGCCTGTAGTCGGGGTGTTGCTCGCCTCGCGGCTTGGCTACCGCTATACATCACGCTCACTGGTCTGCCACACAAATGAGGGAGCACTCAAGACAGCCGAGAAGGTTAGACCATTTAACCTTTAATTCGTGGTATGAACAGCCAACACGCACAGGTTTTAATCACAGCAGTTCCTTCGTCTCGCCTGACGCGTTTCGAAATATTTTCTTCTTCAGAGGCTTTGGTACGAAGAATACGTGCACACTCCCACACCCTGGCTAAATGGGCAGTGTCACGCCTCTCAGCATTGTGGGAGTTGTAGTCTTGTGGTTCCTGAATGGTTGCACTTTTCTTAACTGCGTCTCACTCTGTATGAGTACAAGCTCTGGATGAGCCCCTTAGCGCGTCTCTGTTCTCATCCAACTCGCGCTGCTCCACAAAGAGGTAAGAAATCCATCCTCGGGGACCCCGCCTGTAGTCGGGGTGTTGCTCGCCTCGCGGCTTGGCTACCGCTATACATCACGCTCACTGGTCTGCCACACAAATGAGGGAGCACTCGAGACAGCCGAGAAGGTTAGACCATTTAACCTTTAATTCGTGGTATGAACAGCCAACACGCACAGGTTTTAATCACAGCAGTTCCTTCGTCTCGCCTGACGCGTTTCGAAATATTTTCTTCTTCAGAGGCTTTGGTACGAAGAATACGTGCACACTCCCACACCCTGGCTAAATGGGCAGGGTCACGCCTCTCAGCATTGTGGGAGTTGTAGTCTTGTGGTTCCTGAATGGTTGCACTTTTCTTAACTGCGTCTCACTCTGTATGAGTACAAGCTCTGGATGAGCCCCTTAGCGCGTCTCTGTTCTCATCCAACTCGCGCTGCTCCACAAAGAGGTAAGAAATCCATCCTCGGGGCCCCCGCCTGTAGTCGGGGTGTTGCTCGCCTCGCGGCTTGGCTACCGCTATACATCACGCTCACTGGTCTGCCACACAAATGAGGGAGCACTCGAGACAGCCGAGAAGGTTAGACCATTTAACCTTTAATTCGTGGTATGAACAGCCAACACGCACAGGTTTTAATCACAGCAGTTCCTTCGTCTCGCCTGACGCGTTTCGAAATATTTTCTTCTTCAGAGGCTTTGGTACGAAGAATACGTGCACACTCCCACACCCTGGCTAAATGGGCAGTGTCACGCCTCTCAGCATTGTGGGAGTTGTAGTCTTGTGGTTCCTGAATGGTTGCACTTTTCTTAACTGCGTCTCACTCTGTATGATATATATATATATAACATAAAATACATACTTTAGACGATATAAAAACATATTTGATACTTTTGAGAAATATATTAAACATATAAAAAGTGACTTATAATGTAAAATTAACAAACATTTGTATGTGTGTGTGTATATATATGTGTGTGTGTGTGTGTGTGTATATATATATATATATATATATATATATATATATATATATATATATATATATATATATATATATATATATATATATATATATAAAAATTGTTTTAATTAATACTACTGGTCCCAAGAGGCCTTGCTGCAAGAGGAAGGGAAGCAGGAGCCTGGCCCTTACCCGTCTGTGGCTCCTCCAAATAAGCTATATCACCCTCAATGGGGGATGTAACTGGGCTAAGCCCTGGCCTTTCCATGCCCATCAGCAACAAGAAGATGCAAGCCAGGGCCACCTGCTCCCCTAGCCCTGCATCTTGAGGATTTTTTATGTTTTATTTTGTCCCTCAGCATTGCTGGCCCTGCCATGTTTCAACTAACATATTTGATGTTTCCATTTTATATAGACCCACAGTGATTCTTTCTGAGAATAGGTCAATGTTCCGATGGTAAGAGGTGGAAGGAGTAAATTTGTACTTGGCCCTTAGGGCATTATCACAGGTAAGATTTTCTGTTATATTCAGAGAGAAGACATTGTACATTTCTGACATCAGCTATGGTGTGTGTTGTAGGCATTGAAACATTACCAGACAAAGTCACTGGAGGCACTTTGTCATGGAAGAAATCTTTTAATTTTAGAGATCTAACAAATTTAAATAGGTCCACATGAACATTCACCAACTCACCATCCTGGGTCAGACAAAAGTTAAGACCCTTACAGAGTAAATTCTTTTCATCAGCATCAAGCGAACTTTTGGACAAATTAATATTTTTCAGGTCATTGTTTCCCATTGAGTCTGCATGTAAGGCGTTCCCATCCAAACTAGTGATTATTTCTATTTTTTTGGAATGTGTTGACATTCTCAGGCTTCCCTTGGTACCCTCTTCTGTAATCCCTTTTTGACCTGCACCCACCTCTCCTATTTTTTTGGGGGCCTTTTTTCTCTGTTTCCACTTATCCTTAGCTTTGCTAGCTCTCTTTGGAATGATGTTGTCCCTTTCCCTAAAGGGTGCTCATTAGTGGCATTAGTTGAAGCAGCACTACTCACTGAGGAGATCAAGATGATGCTGGCTAATCTAGCCTCGTCACTTTCCTCCCTCACTCTTTTTCTGTCCTGCGTGCATGTTATTTGGTTGAATTTCTTCCCAAAGGTACATATACAACCTTCTTTATAGTCCCTTTCATCGCGTTTACTTTTACGCATGTACTTATCCATTAGATAGTTTTGGTTCCCCTCAAGCACCTTTTTGAGTATCTCATAGTTCTTCTCAATTAAGTCCTTGGTGTCTATTGCCTCAATCTCCTTCTCTACCACTTCAATTTCCGATAATAGTTTGGCTCCCTTTTCAATTGCATGTCTTATTAGGATCTGCATTATAACCATTGACGCCCCCTCCAGATTACTCTCCCATTCCTTTAGACGGTCATCACTGAGATCGTCAAATGTCAGGAAAATTAAGATACGCAAACCCCTTGGAGTTTTCTTGTTGTCTATGTATAGTTAAGGCTAAACCCATTCCACCAGCAGGCTAGCTCCTGTTTTTTTAGGCTTTCTAACATCAGGATGAGTGCGCTTAGGCTCATAATATTCTGCGTGCCATGTCCCAGTGGTGGTATGGCTACATTTTTCCCAAATAAGTCCTGCGCCATTTAATCTCTCCCATCATTAAAGCGTTACATAGTTTCTTGTAGTGAGCAAAAAGCTGTGAGTGCATCAATGTCCAAGCTAGAAGTCCATCCAAAATTCCAACAGCTGACTTATAGCTCTGCACCTCACGATAGTTTCATCAATAATTTAGTCCTGGGCAATGACTCCCCAGCACCAGCTGTTGTGTTGTGCCACTGTGTTCCAGATCCCAAAAAGTTGCTGCAAGCGGGGGTGTGCCAGGCAATGAAGTTCAAAACACTTGTTGCAATATCAAAAACCTTTATTTCAAATTAGTATTTTATTCAAAGTACTTACAGCTTATTCCCAAAAGGAGAACTTCATCAGGGCTGAAACTGACATACAAAAGAACAAAAATCAAAACACAGACAGTAATTTTAAAATTAAGTATCTTACAATACGACACTCTAGAAACTCAAGAAACTTGGAGCAGAAATGATCAGGACCTAGATGGATATCAATCCTTTAATGTCCATGCCGTACCTTCAAAGGCTGGTAGGGCAAGGGGTGGCCTAATGACTGCAATCTCCGTAAAATATAATACTGTAAAAATCCTTCAAGTAGTTGATTCTCCTTGGTATCAGTTGCTTTTGATTATGAACCTGTTCCCAACTCCTTTGCTCCTGATCAATTGGTATTATAACATCTTTGACTCTAACTCCACATTTGTTATTGATATGTTACAAGGGGAGATAACTAAGGTCTTGAATAGTTTATCTTCACTGTGCATCATGTGGGTAGGAGATTTTAATTGTTCTTTGTGCAAATTTAGTGGGACAAGGGCTTGTGGTTTGGTGGATATAAATGAGCAACCACTAGCGCACTTTAGGCATACGCCACAAGGAGAGGCACTGAATAACATTATTATTATAATAAACGATCTTTGTATTCTAGATAAGTCACCCACTGGTGATTCATTGTCATTATCAACTTTCCAAGGGAGTGGGGGTCGGATGAGCATAATTGATTTTGCTATGGTTTCTAGCAAGTATACTCATTTTGTTAATGATTTTAAAATAGAAGTTAACCCTGCTAGTGAACATAACCCCCTCGTTTTGAATTTGTGCCCTGTGATTGAGAGAAGATAGCCCACTGAGCAGCCAACGAAATATAGTTTAAACCAAGGCTTAACTCTGAAGTGGGATAAGGTTGATGTCAGAAAGTTAGAGGAAACTATTTTTAAGGCAAATAATGCAGAGATAAGTTTTTGTTTAACGTCCACATCTGAACCAGAAACTATAATCCAGATTTTTGAAGTTCTATGTGAAAATGTGGCCACTCATCTTATTAAACCAATAGGAAAGGGAGTTCCAAGGGACCATAAATGGTTTGATGCTGAGTGCTCGGCAGCACAAACTTTTTTAAAAAGGGCGTTATCCCAAGTACCTCGGGATAAGGATTTGGTAAAAAACGCAAGGAAATCTTATAAGGATACCATTACGAAACGGAAATTGGAACTAAAAAAGAATGCTTGGGATGATTTGGAGAAAGCCTCAGATTTGGGGGATAGTAAGCTTTTTTGGGAGACTGTAAATCGCCCCTTCCTTAATGGTAACGAAAAAGGCAGTATGGTCACTCATTTACCAGGAGAAACCTGGGAACTTCATTATAATAAATGTTTTAATCCAAATGGTGTCTGTTTGGTTACTAACGGCGAGGGGCACATTGATTTTCGCATGAAACAGCGCTAGCACTTAGTCTCTCACTGTCTCTCCCTGAAGTCGAGGAGGCCTTAAGGAAAGGTATTTTATTAAAAGCACCGGGTCCAGATGCAGTGCCCTTAGATTTATTCAAAAGTAACCTTGACGTATGGGCCCCAATATTACTCAATGTCGTTAGGGTGGCTGTGGTCGGGCGTATTCCATTGTCATGGAAAAAGGCGGTGGTCGTACCGATTTTTAAAAAAGGAGATAAACGCGGCCCGCGCTGCTACAGGCCAATATCATTAATTGATGCATCCTGTAAGCTGAAGGGGAGAGTTATATTAGCCCGTTTGGAGACATGGGCAGACTTTCTGGCCTTATTGTAGATTCCCAGTATGGGTTCAGGAGAGGTAAAGGGACAACAGAAAAATGTCTTAACCTCGCCCTAGTGATGGGTAAGTACATGAAGGCCAGGGGTGTTTCTATACTTCTAGCATTCATGTACTTATCCAGTGCCTTCAACACTGTATGTAGAGACAAGCTATGGCGTATGATGGATGCTATGGGGTTTGAGGAACCCTTGGTTACCCTGCTTCGTAGATTACATGCTGCTACCACCGTGTCGATTAGATATGGCCCGGGCGGGGAAAAAACAAAATCAATACCGTCGACTGAAGGTGTACGTCAGGGCTGTATTCTGGCTCCTTTTTTGTTTTTAATTTATACAAATGGTTTGGAAAAGTTTTTGTTAGAGAATTGTTCAGATTTCCCTAAAGTAAATGGTAGACAGTTACCATTGCTATCCTATGCTGATGACACTGTATTAATGACTTTAACTGCTAATAGCATGCAACAGTGTTTGATTGCTTTTAATGATTTTATTGAAGACCTAGGCCTTGGGGTCAATTTCACGAATTCTTTTTTTATGGCTTGTGGACCTAGAGGGATAAAAACCCGTAGGTTTGTTGTAGACAACCTGACCATTGACAAAGTTGAGAATTTTAATTATGTAGGAAATGTATTCAATAGAAATTTGAGCTGAGACCCACTAATAACGGCCCGTGTTCAAAAAGCTACCTTTTTCGTTTTGCTTGCAAGTTAGGCCAAAAACCAATTGCGGAACTAAAAACCTTATACAAAGCCAAATGTTTGTCTGTTGCTACCTATGGGGCGGGAGTGTGGGGGACGCACAAATCTACCCAAATACAAGTTATGGAGAACAAGTTTTTAAAGCGGCTTTTATCGCTTCCAACTAGTTCACCAAATGATTTCTCCCATATGGAGATGGGTATCGATTTTGTGAGTGATATTATTCATCTCTCCCCATTACTCTTGTGGGGAAAAATTTGGTTATCTGAGGACTTGCAGCTCACTAAATAAATTCTGAAAGATTGCCTAATGTTGGATCACGCTACGCGGATCCCATGGTTGTCGTATGTGAAGGAAACTCTTTATAAGATTTGTCTAGGTCATTTTTATGAATTCCCAGAATCTATTCAGCAGGATACAAAGACTGTAATTAGGAATGCCTATCATGATACTTTAGGTTACCTGAAACAAACTGAACAACCACTATACCAAAAGTGTAAATTGCAGCATCGATTTTATTTATCTTTTACCACACATACACAATGGCGTTTTTATCTGACACGATTCCGATTAAATACATTGCACTTTCTTCTTGCTTTTCCGAAACGAGGGGGTTGCTGTGAGAGGCTATCCCCTTGTCCATGCGATAATAAAGCACAACAAAGCACATTGCACTATGTTCTCTTTTGCACCCTATATAAAAATCCAAGAAACCGGTTTATTAAACCTATGTTAATGAACTTTCGTACCTGTAATTACAAAGAAGCCTATGAGTTTTTAAGATCCTTGCATACCGCTGCTATTTGTAGTGCTGTGCTTAGCTTCATTAAATTGTCATTTTCCATCAGGAATCGTTACTGAAATTATTGAAACTATTGAAAATTTTGATACTCTAGTAGGAACATTGATTAAATAGTCGATGTAATGATTGCAGGTTAATTTGAAAGGTTTTATCGCTTTCTTTAGGTGAAATTTAGAATAACTACACTGCACTTTACTATTGCATATATATGACTTGATATCTTTATGATTTATTTTAACTAATAGGGTTTGTAATTGCTTTGGTGACTTGATGAATTATAGTTTAGAAATTTACTGTATATTAATAATGTGATTTTGTAGACTTGAAAACCATTTGTAAAATTTGTATTATGAAAATGTATACTTTTATGATTCCTTGGTTGAATCGAAATAAAGTTTTACGAACGAACGAACGAATGAGTAGTTACATAATAAACGTTCAAAAACAGTCATGTGGACAAGATAAAACAGGACCAAAAAACAGGGAACAACTAAAAAGGACATAACATGATAGACAGCACCGCGTTTAAAAAATAAGACATGCATCTAGCATATACATACATGTGATCTACTGGAAACCTCCAACACACACCAGCTAATTTGGTGTGTGTATATTTTAGTTTCAATCATTTTTACATTACTTAGCATTTTCCCTGAGTTTATTTGCTATGGATTTGAATATTAATTTTAATGTGTTTATGTTATGTTATATTTAATTTATACAGCGCACAGCTACTCAAGAGTGTTCTGGCGCTTGCTCCGGAAAGAGAGATCCAGCAACTTTCTCCGAGTTTAGTGTTTTTTTGAGTTGGAATACTAATTTAATCTGTTTATTATACAGCATTTTCATTGATTTTAGTTTGTTTGGAGTTATACATTTAATTGGTTTATTATCCAGGAGTTTCCCTGAGTTTTGTTGTTTTGTAGTTTGAATAGTAATTTTATATGGTTCATTATCCAGCACTTTCTCTGAGTATAGTTGGTTTTGGGGTTGGTAGGCAACAAGTAGCAGCGCTCCAGTAGGCAAATGCTACCCTTAAGCTCCTGCTGGTCCCCGGTGCATCGCAGCTTCCGATGCCGATTGTGTGGAGGGACGCTGAATCCTCCCCCTGTTCCCTCACTTCCGCTACTGGGGGCAGTATATTTATCACATGTATGCCCAGCCGCACAGCGACAGGTATCAGCGCGCAGGTAGGAAAATGCTACTCGAATTTTGGAGGCAATATTTGCTGTGTTCTCACTATTGACTGCATGCTCATATCATTTAATGCTGACATTATTTTACCAGGGCCCAGGTTTTAAATACAACCTTAATCAATTATCTGTATGCTGACACTATTTTAACTAAGCGCCCAGTTTTTAATTTAGTTTTTGGGCTGTTTGCACTGTACCTTATGCTTCTGACGGTCCCCGGTCAACCGTGGCTTCCGACGCCGATTGTGTGGAGTGACGTGACTCTTCCCCCTTTTCCCTCACTTCTGCTACTGGGGACAGTATATTAATCACATGAGTGCCCGGCCGCACAGCGACAGGTAGCAGCCCGCCGATATGCATATGCTACTCGAATTTTGGAGGCAATATTTGCTGTATTCTCACTATTGACTGCATGCTGATATCATTTAATGCTGACAATATTTTAGTGGTACCAGGGTTTTAAATACAAGTTTTACCATAGACTTTATGCTGACACTGTTTTAACTAACTGCCCAGTTTTAATTTCGTTTTTGGGCTGTTTGCACTGTACCTTAGGCTCCTGCCAGTCCCCGGTCTACCGCGGCGTCCGACGCCGATTATGTGGAAGGACTTGACTCCTCCCCTTGTTCCCTCAAAGGCAAACCCGTCTGCGCCCGTCCCCAGCCGGACCGCAGCCAGCGCCAGCCATGCTGCCCAGCTGGACAGCAAAGAGGCAAATCAATGGTCCAGAAAGGATTTCTGGCCCTAAGGGACGCACGCTGTTCAAGGCCTCATTGCTTTAACTTGAATGTTGAAGCGCTGCCGAGCGCGTGCACTTGGTGTCACCAGGCGCTAAGCGACACCATAAGACATCCAGGTAAAAGCGATCAGAAAAATGATAAGAAGGGGCATAACAGGCATACAGAGGTGATGAAGGTGTGCTTCATAAATTGTCGTTCTCTGGTAAAGCACGCAGAGGACATATGGCTACTACTTCCTGAGAATGAGTGCGAGGTGCTGTTCCTGACAGAATTGTGGCTGAAGGAAGATACCTTAGCAGCTGTAGTGTTAGTCACTCCTCCTGGTTTTAAAATTTACTGTGCGAACAAGGAGGGAGGAGAAAGAGGGGGGGGGTGCTAATATTTTAAAAGACTTGTGGGAAATTGCATCCTCAGCTCTGCTTAACGCGGATGTGGCGGAAGGGCTGAACTTCTGCATTAAGACTAGCCCAACAACCTCATTTTGGGGACTATTGGTCTATAGACCACCAGACTGCAAGATGAGTATACACCTGTAATTGTGCAACCACATTGGCCAGATATCTCTACTGTTTTCAAATGTCACTGCAGTAGGGGATTTTAATCTTCAAGTTATTGACCCAAGTTGCACTCAGGCAACACACTTTGTCTTGTCTCTTTCTGGTGCTAATGTGAAATTTCCTAGTCATAAGGCATCACATATCCTCTACCTGGTATTCTCCAACATCCCGTCCCTGAAAATGGAAACACCTAGCCAAATGGCCTGGACTGACCACTTCTTAATCCCTTTTTCATTTAGAGTGGCAAGATCCAGCTCCCCGAGAGTACCCGTTACATTTCAAAAAGAAATTGGAATAAACTGACTGATGAGTTTCTAGACCCAGTTTTACTGAATAGCCAGCCACCATTATCTAGAGACCCGAATGCAGATACAATGGGGCTAAATAAGTGGATTTCCACAGCGGTGGAGTCCACTGCCCCAGCCAGAGCTTACAAAATCAATGACAAAATCCCTTTTGGCCCCTTGGTATACAGAGACTCTATGGAAATGCAAAAGCAGGTGCAAACACCTGGAACATCAGTGGAGGGTGAATTATAGCGTGGCAGAGAAAACAGCATATAAGATTTCTCTGAAAGAGCTTCAGAAATTGATGAGAGAGGCTAGGAAGGACTATATAGCAACATGTATCAGCAATGCTGATAACTCAAGCAAAGACATTTTTAAGGTTGTTTATTCTTTTCTTAAACTGTACGAATTAGTGATTGAAGCATTGCCTTCTCTTGCACTATGTGAAAGAATCTCTGATTTTTTACAGCAAAATTCTAACGGTCTATAACTCTTTCTCAGCGGAAGTCCTAAGTCTCTCCTTTCAGAATTCTCTCTCATCACCCACCAGGAAGTGCTGGCAGAGATTCAGAGATGCAAATCAGGGTCACCGGATGACCTTTGCCGCCCTAAACGTGGAAAGAGTTGGCGCCCTCTTCTTGCCATGTGTTGTCACACATTTGGAGCACCTCTCTTATTTCTGGCATTTTCCCTGACTTGTGGAAGCATGCTACACTCCTGCCTCTTAATAAAAACAATCTTGATTCAGGTGAACTGAACAATTATAGACCCATCTCTTTGCTAACTGCACCAGCAAAAATGTAAGAAAAAGTGGTGCAGTGACAACTGGCCAAGTTCATTGAGAGCAACAATATTATGCACGATACTCAATCTGGTTGTGGTGCTGGTTTTAGCATGGAGACGGCTTTTGTAGAGGTGGCAGAGTCAGTGAGGATGGCTGTAGATTCAGGGGCATCAGCTATGCTGGTGCTCCTGGATTTATCAGCAGTATTCGACACAGTGGACCACCTAATATTGGTTCATCAACTCCAGGATATCAGCATTCGTGGAATAGCCCTGGCTTGGCTGATATCATTCCTTAACAATCATATACAAAGAGTGTCTCTCCAACCATATCAGTACAATCGTAAGCATTTATGGTGTGGGGTCCCTCAGGGGTCGGCACTGAGCCCACTTCTATTCAATATTTATCTGGCCCCACTGTTCTCTCTTATAGCTAACTGGGGTGTGAAGACGTTTTCTTTTAATGATCATTCAAAGGACACCTTTAAATGCTTCAAGCACTGCTTGAAAGACATTGCTTCTTGGATGAATAACAGCAAACTCAAGCTTAATGTGGAGACAGCAGAAGTGATTTGCTTTGGTAAGATGCAGCAACCAGCACCGGATTTGTGGTGGCCCTCAGAAATGGGTTTACAGCCCATCCCTGCAGGCACTGGTAAAAATCTGGGAGCAAATTGGGATGCAGATCTTTCTTTTGCGACCCATATTCAGCAGGTGGCAGACTCCTGCTTTAGTAAATTGAGGAATTTGCTAAAGTTTTTACATCTGCTGCCAGAGAAATTCCGATGGGTCATAGTCCATGCCACTGTGACATCTAGGCTGGACTATGTCAACGGCCTTTATTTAGGTCTGCCAGTGAACCTTGTCAGGAAACTACAGATGTTACAGAATGCGGCTGCAAGATTGATTAGGCATGTTCCATTTCCTCACCATATCTCTCCGCATATTAAAGAACTGCACTGGCTGCCTGTGGAAAAAATAATTGAGTTTAAGGCCCTCACCCTAGCCTTCCAGGCATTCCACGGTAACTTTCCTAGTTACCTGAAACAACAGCTTCGACTTATAAGCAAAATCACCTACTAAGGTCTAACACTCAAAACCTGCTTTGCATGCCTCGAGTTAGGAAAGCTCGGCTCGGCGGCAGATCTTTCCTGGCAGGGTAACCAAATTATGGAACTCCCTGCCGAATCACATGCGTCACATTGATTCTGAACCAGTATTCAGGAAAATGGAGAAAACGTGGCTCTTCAGTCTTAGCTAAATTTTGGAGGTTAGGTTGCTCTGCCACCTGTTGCTACAGCACCAGGACACCTCCGTCGGAGGTAGCTGTTCGCGCTTTATAAAAGTCAGTATTATTATCATTATAATCATTTTTTATATTTTAATATTCAGCACTTTCCCTGAGTTTAGTTGTTTTGGAGTTGGTATAGTATGTTATGTTAAGTTAGGTTAAAATTGACTTATAAAGCCTGCGTTCACCGAGCGGTTTCTTGGCGCTGAAGGCAGGATGGTTGCAGTTACAGATAGGGAGTGAGTTTCAGTTGTATGCGTGGGAGAAAAGCCAGGTTTTGAGGAGTTTCCTAAATTGGGTATAGGAATCAGCCATACGCAAGTTGAGGTGGAGGGAGGAGTATTTTATGGTTTATTATCCAGCACTTTCCCTGAGTTTAGTTAGTGTGGAGTTGCAATAGATTTTTTTATTATATTTTATTATCCAGCATTTTCACTGAGTTTAGTTATTTTGGAGTTGGTATAGTAATTTCTTATGCTTTATTATTGAGCACTTTCCCTGAGTGTAGTTGGTTTGCAGTTGGAATAGTATTTTCGTATCTTTTATTTTACAGCACTTTCCGTGTTTAGTTGGTTTGGAGTTTAAATAGTAATTTGTCATGGTTTATTATCCAGCACTTTTCCTGAGTTTAGTTGTTTTGCAGTTGGACTAGTAATTTTGTATATTTTGTTATCCAGCACTTTCCCTGAGTTTAGTTGGTTTGGAGTTGTAATAGTAATTTTTCATATATTATTATACAGCATTTTCCAGGAGTTTTGTTACAACAATACAAATTTATTTTTAAATACATTTGTTTTTTTAAAACAGTTGAACAATTGTTCATTTTTATGCAAACACAGTTATGCAGTAGTAAAATAAGTATATTGTTGGCAGTTTCATTATGGACTTTCTGATCTGTGTTATTTTCCTTTTATTTTAAAGAAAAGTAAATATTTTTCAAACATTTGTTTTCATATATTTTTTCAATACATTTTAGATAATTTAATTTTTGTCTGCTCATCAGCCTAGCAGATGAGGGGTGATGCCCCAAAACCGGTTCCCGGATGCTTGTGTCTAGTCCAGGGAGGACCTGGCTCAGCAGTTCAGGCTGGGCTGTTATCATGAGGAACAGGGTCAAGAAAGATTTGTATATGGGTGGGTCCAAACTGGAGTGGTTTTTTGAGCATAAGAATGATAGATTAAACCAAAATCTTTGTGACTGGGGGTGAATCGTTACATTGTTCAGCAGTCAGTCCATTATTTGTTCCCTTTACTGTTGTCACCCTAAGTGGAAAGGGTATGCGAAATGTGGGTATGACAAATGTGGCTCACTGCACCTCTGGATTCAAGCTAGCCTGGCTGCTATGGGGTGATGCCCCGATACCGGTCCCAGGATACTATTTTCTGGTCCAGGGAGTACCTGGCTTGGAAGTTCGGCCCTACTGTTCCCATGAGGAACAGGGTCAAGACTGATTGGCATATTGCTGGGTCCAAAATGGAGTGGCGTGGTGAGCAAAAGAACGAAGGATTAAACCCAAATCTTTGTGACTAGCGGTGAATGTTTAAACTGTTCAGTATTCCGTCCATCATTTGTACCTTTAGCTTTTGTCACCCTAAGTGGAAAGTGTATGCCCAGACATGGCTCCCGTGCTCACTGCACCACAGGATTCAAGCTAGCTGGGCAGATGAGGGGTGATGGCCCGACACCAGTCCCAGGATGCTTTATTCTGGTCTTGGGAGGACCTGGCTTGGCAGTTCGAGCTGGTCTGTTTTCATGAGGTCCAGAGTCAAGACTGAGTTGCATCTGGCTGGGTCCAAACTGAGGTGATGTGGTGAGCAAAAGAACAAAGGATAAAACCCAGATCTTAGTTACTGGGGGTGAGTGCTTACATTATTCAGCATGCCATCCATCATTTGTTCCTTTTGTTTTTATCATTTGTTGTGACATCATTTTGGTAGAGCAACAGGTTTGAATACAGGGCGGAATAAACTGATAGACATTCTTTTGCAATGCCTCATGCTTTAAGAAGTAAAGTACCATAGATTTATAAATCACAGTTATTTGGTTTCTGTCTTTTTTGTACATAAATAATGAGCTAAAAGTTGTCCTGATTTATTGGTATTAAAGTAGCAATTAATTTTTCCTAAGAGATTTGGAAGCCTGCCCTTTTACTTAATAGATTGTTGTACTTGTATATCACTTTTTGTAAGTTTCATTTGTATTTTGTGTCTCGAAAATTGATGAACAATCTTTTCAGTTCTGCTATTTATTTCTCTAGTAAAGACAATTTGCCATAAAAGGTTTAATTTTCATGTGCCAAAACGGAAATGGTAACCTTTATTACATCTTTGATGTATGAATTAAAGACATCCCAATGAATGTTTGCGGTCTCATTAGATTATTATTAATAAAATATTAATCAGTAGGATTGGAAAGATTGTTTGAGTTTATTGGATTTAATTCTATATCAGTGTTCATTCTCAATCTAGACTTTGGAGAATAGGTATGAAAGTAGGATATGAGAAATGGAGACTAGTGCATGGTCTGAGGTGGATATGTGTTCAATTTTAGGATTTGTGATCATTGTACCGAGATGTCTTGAAATAAGTAATTCATTCTAGAAAAACTATGAGAAGTAGGTTGTAGTATTAGCCAGTCTCAAAAAATCAATACATTATGTGGTGGAAAAAAATAGGATCAAAATAAATGAAAGTATTTAGTGGGTCTAACATTAGATGTGGGCACTCTATTTAATAGGGGATCTCACATAAGATTAAAATCTCATCCCATGGTGAGAGGGACATTACAGAGTGTTATGGTTTGAGTAGTGATAGTTTTCAAACGAAAGAGGGTCATCTATTGTGGGAGTTTAAATGTTGATTAAATTCAGGGTACAAGTACCAATTTTGTTTTGACCAAATACAAATCTGCTGTTTGAGTCATTGTGTTATTTAACACCTGTAAATGAGAGTGTCTTGAGAAAAGGATGAAACAATAGTATCCACCCATCCTTTTGACATGGAATGTAAAATGTTGTAATTGATAAGTTTCTTGAAGGAAACACATCTCAGCTTTACATATTTTAAGTATTCTAATATGTTATGCCTATGGATTGTGTGTCGTAGATCTTTAACCTTGACCGAAACAGGGCTTCCTTTGTTTGAGTAACCATAGTAGTATATAGCATTTAGGGAAAAAAGAAAAAACAAAGAAGTAGAGTAAGGAAATTAGCCCATGAAAAAACTAGACAAACATAAAATACATAATATATGAACGTTATTCCCTAAGACCTCATTTTAAGTAGATAGGTAGAGACAAAGGTAAAAAGAAAGATGAAACACACTGCATAAACCTGCTACTATATGGATTAGTGTTGAATAAATTGTGACGAGCTATACTGTCCAATGGAATTGAGTGGCAGTGAATCCACTGCAGCAGTATTGTGTTGATTGAGATAGGTGATCAGATCTGAAGGAGGCGAAAATAATTTAGAAACATAATTCTTTCAGATGCGCATCATAGAGACATTAAAAAACTGTATTTGGATCCTGCAGCTCTTAGTCTAGGTCGTATCTCTGAGAATTGTTGGCAACGCTCCACAGTATCTTTAGGAAAGTCTTTGTGCATGTACACTTTGTCACCTTCTAGAAGTAGAGCTGGACGTTCCTGTGCAGCTTTCCTGATTAGGAGATGATGATGATGATGATGATGCAGATCTTTGAAGATGATCTGTGGGTTTGATTGATGTGGTCCACCAAAGACTTTTGCATAGGGGAAATTTGCCTGACTAAAGTTGTCTGAACTTCAATGGCTTTGTAATTATCTCCTATTTTTATCTCATGGTCAGAAACCTTCACTGCTACAGAAGCAATGTCTCTTTGAATATGCTTGATATCTGAGCATATGGAGTCTGTATTTGGATGTATGGCTAATTTCTCCTCTACGACTTTAGTTAAAGAACATTCTTGTCACTCTACTACTTTATATTTTGTAGGTGGAGGAGATGCAGTTTGTTTACGTTTGCTGGAGGGAAACGATTATGTTTTTACTTCCATGTTGGAGAGCAGACAGTGTATGTAGAAGATTTATGGATATAAAATGTCATATTGGCATTGCCACTCCCAGAAAATAAACCACTATGGGTTCTATTATGATGTCAGTCGGTGTTGCCGCCTACCGACACCTTCTTGGTGTGGGAACTGACCGTCAGTAAGTCAGCGGTTACGATCATTATATTTCGATTTGACCACATATCTTGCGGTCGCAAACTCCCATTTCTCTACGGGAGCTTGTGCGGCCAGAGGAAAGCGCTCGCAGCACTAGCTCTCATAGAGAAATAGGAGTTTGTGTAAACCCCTGCATCGCTTAGCAGGCACCTTACAGTGCCTGCCACATGTTGCAGGGATTTACAGTGGGGCATCATAGGTGCCCCCTCTGTGCCCCCTGTGTCCTTAACTGGAGGCTGCAGGGAGAAGAGGGCACTGCTAGGGACCGTCAAAGTTGCTTTCTGACAGGTTTTCCATGTCAGAAAGCCCAACATGGAAAGTCTGTCGGAAACCGATATCATAATCCCGATGTAGGGGGGTGCTAGAGAGCCCAAAGCAACATGGCTGCACGTTAGTGCCGCTCTGCTGGTCGGGGCTTCTGTCTGACAATTATCCTGTATCAAACTTCGTCATCTAGTTAAAAGAGACTGCGTACATGAAATGCAGCGGTATAAGTTAGACGGCTGGCGGTGATCATTAAGCACCATTTTTTTAAATTGATGGCCCGGATACAACATGGCAGCCCCCATGGGCTGTAACCGCTGTGTGGCGGCTGCGGCAAGAATGTACAGCTGAATACCTGTAGCGCCTGAGGAGAGGGACTCTGCATCCGTCTTAGTACAGAGACGCTGTGGAATTATCGAAGACCTGGCATGCAGGCGAGAAGGTGAGCAGTACAGTGCACCTGGTGGGTCATCGTGTGGAGGAGAGTGCACGCAGCGAGATCGGCAGCGCGATTGGGCGCGGAAAACAGTGGCGGTGGTATCGCTAGCTGCCCCCCTTCACTGTGGGTATCGGAGTTTGCGGTGTGTGCAGAAGGCGCAGGGGGTGAACTTTTGGTAAGATAATTGTGGTAACTGTTATGCTGTGAATCCTGTAGTTATATGCGTAGAGCCAATGCAGCGTTTCAAACCTATCCAGATTTGTTCCTTTGCTCTGGCTTTACATCTGTGGCTCATATTATGCAGGGTGTTAGCATGCGGGCGATTTGAACCTTTCCATTACTACTGGACTCCTTATTGTACTGAGGGGTTGGACGGCTTCAGGCGACACCACTAGGGTACACCTCATAATTGTTACTGATTTTGGTTGGACATCGCAAGCGGTGTTACCTGCAGCAAAGCATGCGGTTGCAGGTTTATGTTTTTCCAGTTACATTAGGGATCCTTAGCATAATTGGAATGCTACAGTAGGAGGGAAGGTTGTGTTATGTTCTAGAAGTCGCAGCATAAAACACAGGATGCAGAAGGAGATGATAGCAAATATGCAGACGCATGGTATAGCTCAAGTACTTGCACTTGTTTAAGGAAGTGGGAATGACAGGCTTGACAGATGACAATATAACATGGATAACTTGGAATGTCAGGGGTCTCAATATTCCAATAAAAACAGGCAAGTGTTAGCCTACTTAGATCATCATAATGTACAAGTGGCACTGCTGAAGGAGACTCACCTCACTAAGCATACAGCGGCAGCAGTTGCCACTAGGTATGCTAAGGTGTGCCTCGACTCCTCTTATTCCTCATATGTACGAGGGGGTATGAAGAAGAGCCTAGAAACAGAGTAGAACTACACACTAGGGGCCAGATGTAGGTAGCCTAATACCGGTCGGTAACGGCTGAAAATCGGTGTTTTCGGCCGTTACCGACCGGTATTAGGAAAATGAGATGTAGGTCGCCTAAAACCAGAAAAAATACCGAATCGGTAGATTACGGGCTCGGTAAAGATACCGAAACGTCAATATTTCCGAATCTGTAAAATTACCGATTCGGAACAAATACTGAGTCGGTAAAAGTTCCGAATCGGTAAAATTACCGAATCTGAACAAATACCGAGTCGGTAAAAGTTCTGATTCGGTAAAATTACCGAATCGGAATTTACGAAATGGAAAATACCACGCCATCGAGATGTAGGTGAGCCTTAAATTACCTATTTGCTCCGAAATTCAGTAATTACGAGTCGGTATTTAACATGGATTGCAAGCAGGGGGTAATCAGGTGCAGCCTATAAAAAAGGGCCCCAAAATGCAACACTGGAAGCAGAATGGTGGCTTTTTACGTCATAGCAAGACGGCTAAGGCTACAGGCAGCAGGTGAGAGGGAATGGAGAAGGGAGGAACAGGTATATAGGCAAAGGATTACACTCCTCCAATTGACAGAGCCAGAGATACTGCAGAGATACAGACTGCACCCTGAAACCATCATGGACCTGATCAGGGACCTGCATCCACTCCTGGACCACCCAAGACCAAGGGCCCATGCCATCCCACCCCATGTCCAGGTGCTCTGTAGCATACACCTCCTAGCATCTGGGAGCCACCAGAGTATAGTGGCAGTGGTAGGTGGGGTGTCCCAGAGCTGCCTGTCGCGTTTTTTCTGAAATTTCCTGGATGCCATGATGCAAAGAATGGATCACTACATCCACTTCCCAGACACTGATGCGGACTTGCTCAGGACCAAGACTGACTTCTACCTCATGGCAAACTTCCCACACGTGATTGGCTGCATTGATGGGACCCACATCCCCATTTGCCCCCCAGCTGCCACAGAGCACATATACAGGAACAGGAAGTCAACACACACAATTAATGTACAAGCTATCTGTGATGCCAAGTTCATCATCACCGATATAGTGGCCAGATACCCAGGAAGTACCCACGATTCATATATCTTCTAAAACAGTGGGTTCTATACCCGTCTGACAGCGGGTGAATTCGGGGAAGAATACCTGCTAGGTAAAGAAATGGGTGACACTCCCTTGATAGATGAAGCAGATGTATGTCAATGTGTGCATCGGAGTAATGTATATTTTGTCTTTCACTTTAGGGGATAGTGCATATGCACTCCGTTCCTTCGTCCTGACACCCTACCTCAACCCCACAACCCCCAGCCAGAGACGTTACAATGTGGTACATAAATCCACCCGGAACATCATTGAGCGCACCTTTGGCCTCCTGAAGAGCCGGTTCCGCTGCCGCCACAAAAGTGGGGGGGCACGGCAGTACACACCTGAAACGTGCTGTAAGATAATTGCAACCTGTGCAATGTTGCACAACCTCGCAACTAAGAGGGGCACAGAGGTGGAATTGGAGGAGTATGTAGACCATAACGATGAGCAGGCACTACCAGCAGCCAACACAGTCGGAGTACCAACACCCACAGATGGAAGACAGAGACGGACAGAAATCACACACAACTACTTCTGAGTAAGTATCGAGACAAAGCACGTGTTGTACGTCAATGCACGTAGTTTATTTAGCACTATGTAGAAAAGACATGAGCCACAAATTTCACATACTAGTGTGCCTGGCACTACTGTGTGTACAGGGGTTACCTCACCCTCACATGTCCAACTGAACATGCTAGACTCACTGCTTGCGCCCATGAACAGCCCCGCGTGATGCATGAGCTTGGCTGGGTTCTAAGGCTGCTGTGCCAGCGCCGGCAATCTGGCGTCTGCTACTCCTCCTTACTTTAGGGACAGGGGTGCTGCCCCTGCTACTAGTGGTATCTGTGTCCCCAAGGCCTTCTGCTCCTGTGGTGGCTGACTGGTTTGTCAGCAACACTTCCATCGCTGTAGTGACTCTCCCCATCCCCCGTGTGAGGTCAGTACAGCAGTGCACCAGCCCCTCCTGCATTGCAACTGACCGGCGACACATCAGTGAAGTTGCATTAGCAAGTTGCCACATGCCGTCTGTCTGCTGCTGCGTACGGTGGGTCTCCCTGCGCTGTTGTGCACGGTCCTCACGGAGTTCCACACAGAGTGTCATCACACTCTGAGACATCTCCTTGACTCCCTCTGCCATGTCCTTCATGCTGATATTCCCTTGTTCATGTCTGTGAAGTTGCTGTTCAGAATTCGCATCTGCCTGTGTACTGCACGTATCCCTTTTGCCTGCAGGCGCTGAACCTTCACCATTGTGGTCTCGAGGCCTTGGAACACACTCTCATCACGGCCACTACCGCCTGACTCCCGGACCCTACGATGTCTTGTTCCTTCAGATGGCCTGACAGGAGTGGATGTGTGACCTGGTGCATTCCCTGCCATAGACTGCATTGACTCCTCACATTCCCCTTCCTCATCCAAGGATGTTTGTAGGATCCTATGTGGGGGACCCTCATGCCACACAGGCCTGAGGATTTCAGACACCTCGGAGTCTGCTGGTGTGTGTGATTGTTCTGACGCAGGTAGTGGTGAGCCAATGAGCACAGGAGATACTTCCAGTTGCATGGTGTGGTCTGCCTCTGGTATGTCTGCTGCTTGTGTGCATGGTGCTGTAGGTCTTGCACTGCTGGGCCCAGCATCCCTACCTTCTTGCTCACTGCTATCCCTTTGGGGATGTGTCTTCTCCCTCACCTGCTGTGACTTGCGTGATGTCTCTCCTGTGGACAGACATGGACAGTATCTTAGTGGTGCTTTCACCGTGTACATCAATATTAAATTACATTTTCACATCACTATTTTCTGCTCCTCCCATGTGTCTGATTGTATTGTGTGGCATGCCTGACTACATTTCATGTTGACTGCTCATATGGGTATTCTCATGACTACCACTCCCATAATGCATTGCAGTCAGAACTGGATTTCCTAAATACATAGCCACATTGGGGGAGGTACACAGGCAGGGGGTGTGGGATGATGGACGTGTCCCTTACCTTTCTTAGCTGCAGCTCGGGCTGAGCTGTCTGCATCACCAATCCCCAGGACGCAGTCTGGCTCCAGTGTGGACTCCACTAGCTCTTCCAGGTCTGTGAGTGGAGGTGCCTTGTTCTTCCCTCCACCTGTTAAATTGGACTCCTTGCTTCTTGCAGCCAGTTTCTTCTTAGTGATGATCCTTAGATCGTACCATCGCTTTTTTAGGTCGTCCACTTCCCTGTTGGTCACTCCTATGGCGTTGATTTTAGTCTGGATCCCCAGCCAGGTGCTCCTCTTGACAGCCTCAGGTACCTGCAGGGACTGCTTTCCAAAGATTCTTGGGTAGTGCTTGACTACCTCCTCCACCAGCACCTGCAGTACTCCAGTGCTAAACTTCATCTTCCTCTTCCTCTCTGCTCCTTCCCTCTGAGAGTCTTGGGGCTCCATTTGTTTCTCCTGCAGGGATCTGCTTCACAACTGCCTATCTCTGTGTGTCTGCTCTCCTGTGTGATCAGTTACACTGCACCTGCATGGGTGTGGCCACTTCCTGGTTGTGGGGTGGGGTCGATGCACAGGATTGGTCTATTGCTCTGTTGGTTGGCTGAGGGGCGGGATGGAGACACGTGATTGGTTGATACTTCAACTGCCTGATATTTTGTATCTCCGACTCGGTATTTACCGAGTCGGTATTTACCGAGTCGGTATTTACCGAATCGGTATTTGCCGTATCGGAAAATACCGATTCGGTGACTACCGTGAAGGGGTTACCGATTTTTACCGAATCGGTATTTTTTACCGGATTTTGACCTACATCTCGTTTCACTTTTCTGAAATACCGATTCGGTAAAAATCCGTATTTATGAGTCGTAAAAATGTGTTACCTACATCTGGCCCTTGGGATGTAGTCCCTACTAATGACATGAGACGTCTCAGGTGGTCACGCATAGCTGAAAATTCGGGGTCCTTAGAAAATATTGTAAAGGATCTTGATCATGCCCTTTTAAAGCGGGGTAATTTATGCTCACGTAGTACCGGCTTAGACATTATTACCCAGACTCACAATAGCTTTTTCTCACATATGGAACCTATTTTGTTGAGCCCTATAAGCCCAATAAGGAAACATACAATAAATCGTGCCGCTGGTACAACAAAGATTGTCGGCGAACAAGAACTTTTCTTGGGGAGGCAATCAAAAGTGGGAAACTGATCAAAGTACGAGCAGCCAGACAGGTATATAAACAGTCCTTGGCTGAGGTCAAAACGCTCATGGGATGAAAATAGGTGGCTTGACCTTAAAGAAGCTAGTAATAAAAAGGATAGCAAACTCTTTTGGAAGATTTTAAAGTGGGATAGAGAAGGTACCCATGAACCTCCTCACAATTTAGTGTTGCAGGATCAATGGGTTAAGCATTTTGCACCGCATGTAGCCCACTAGAGTCAACTCAGGGCGGGATAAACCATGTCTATTATGTTGATGAGGCTTTTAATAGTGAATATGTAGAGATAGCTCTCAGTGCAGTGGTTGGAGGGAGAGCACCTGGCCAAGATGGTATTCCTGCTGATGTTTTCCTCTATGATAAATTTAGATGGGGAAAGTACATCAAATTATTGGTAAATGCAATTGCGCGCGGAGCCCCTATACCGGACTCCTTCTACCGACTCATTAGCCTGATCGACTCGGTACAAACTGTACTGGGGAGACTAGTCTTGAATAAAATCCAGGGTTGGGCTGATGAGAATAACCTACTATCTCCCTTACAAGTTGGCTTCCGCGCATGCACAAGCACCGTTGATCAGGTGTTCCGGTTTGTTTTACTGTACTGGAAGGTGGTGGCCCTGGGCAAAGGCAGCATGTATGCAGCCTTTGTTGATTTGAAATCAGCCTTCAACCTTGTCCCCCGCTCTAAGCTCTGGGCAGTGCTTCATGAGCTCGGGCTGCCTATTGAACTCCTGACACTCCTTATGATATTTCATGAGGGTAACTACGCTAAGATACGTTGGGGGTCCCAGGGGCAGGTGACTCCCTGTAGAGCGTGGGGTTTGACAGGGATGCGTCATGGTTTCTACTCTGTTTACACTATTTGTAAATGGGATAGTAGATTGCATGTCTAAGGTGAATACAGATGCCCCGATTTTAGCAGGGATTAAAATCACGATTTTAATGTTCGCAGACGACACGTTAATAATCTCAAAGCCCCAGAGTGGCCTACAACGAGCATTGATTGTATTCGATGAATTCTGTTTATCTCGAGGTCCGGAAGTTAATGTGTCGAAAACAAAACTTATGACTTTTAACCAACTCAGAGTTTTTAATGGTGGCATTTTATTGAATAATCGTCCTTTGGAGCAAGTCAGGGAGTTCACTTATCTAGGGATGAACTTACAGTGTGACCTAAAGTGGAATCACCAAATTGACATGGCAGCATTGAAACATCGCCAATTTTCAGGGACCCTATGCCTTGAGCACAACAGATCCCTTAAGAAACCGGTATTACAAGTTTACGATCAAAAGTTGTAAGTTCTGCCCTCTAAGGAGTTGAACTGTGGGGTTTAGAGAATTTACTTAAACTTAGTGTGTCAGAAAATACATTTTTACGGAGAATTACTCATCTCCCACAAAGCACCCCTTTGTGTCCATTGTTCTACGACGTGGGGAGAAAAACGCTGTCTGACATTGCTAAGCTACGTACCGTGCTGTACTGGCGTAGACTGTGGAAAACACCAGAACTCCAACCTTATGCTGAGGGCTTTATGAACATCATAAAAACTGACACTTTCCATAAAATCAGTTGGCTACGTGGTGTCAAAGATATCCTAGCCAAAATTGGTATGTAAAGGCTTTGGGATGATCCCACTACTGCTTGTTTTCCAACTAAGAAGTACTTAAAAGAAAAGTATTGGGAGGTGATTACTGAACAAACCCTAAGAGCCAGTGATTCATCCTCATTAGTAGGACCTTTCTGGAATTTAAACCTACTCCAGATCTAGAACTATATTGGGATACTGTTTCAAAATCACTAGACAGAAAGCAATACTTCCAATTGAGAGCAGGGACGCTCCCCCTAAGATCTTTTACCTTAAGGTGGAATAAATCATCTAATAATAAGTGTTCATGCTGTCTTGTATGTATTGAATCAGTTGCGCACATGTTATTTGTTTGCCCAGCATATGTCACCCCACGAAGGGTGTGGCTAAGGCCCGTATGTAAATCTTTAGGGACAAAGTAGTAGCCTGGCAGCAGAAAGAATTGTGTGCACTAATACCACATCCCCAATCTACATAGCAGTCGCCAAATATTTAGGGTGGATGTGGATTATCAGATCGAAAGTTATTTCTCTACAACAACGTGTTTGCTAGTGATTACCAATATCTGTCAGATTAAACAGTATCTTGCACTAATGTCCATTTTTCTTAACACTGTTCCCTAGCAGTATGATCTCCCTTTTATAGTATCGTACGTCTTTTTAGTCATAGCATAGTTTTTAGGATATTATGAATTACTTGCCAATTACTAAACCTGTGTAATTTTCTTGCGTTCCAACAATCTGCTTTTTATGTGTCCTGTGTTTGATATTTGTATTTGTAAATAGTATATATGCTTTTATGTGCTTTTATGACTTTTGGTCGAATAAAGCTTGTTTAATTTGAATTTTTGCATGTTGAAGAGGATGAGCAGGGTCGCTATATAGTAGCGCAGGGTAACTTCTGTGGCACACTACTAACTATTGTCAACATTTATGAACCTAATATTGATGATCCTAGTTATTATGATACATTGTGGGGTAGGGTGCAAAGGCTGCGGCAGGCTTCAACCATTTGTGAGGGGGGGCTTAAATGTTGTACTGGTACCAGTAGTCAATCGCGAATCCCCTGCAGAGTTCACAATTAAAGAAGCGGGCCAATCTGTCCGGGACGGTATGAAGGATTTGAATCTGCTAGATGTGTTGAGGGTCAGACACCCAGAATCACTACAGGGTATATGCCATTCATATGTGCATCGATCATGGTCATGCCTTGATTTTTGGCTGGCCACAAGTGAGATTTAAATCCTGGATCACTAATGTTAGGCATTTTCCCAGAACTATGTCAGACCACTCCCCTGTGTTACTCTTCTTTCTTTATTCTTTATTTCGGTTTTAGTTTAAACCATAAAAGATACACAGAGTAGTCACATTACATTTTTTTTAAAGTACGGTCAAATACATTTACACCAATGAGTCTTCACTTTTAACAATGTTCAAAAACAGGTAAATTCATTATCAAATACAAATAAAGACCGATCATCCATGATACTGATTTAAAATATATAAATATAGATAAATACATTAAAAACTGGGCAGATTAGTATCTCAAAATATTTGAGGAATAACTTAAATCAATCAGTTTACTCTATTGTAACCAAGCACTATAGGTCTATACTTCCTGTCAATAGAGTTTGCCAAACGGGATCTGTTCTGGCAGAGTGCTACTGCCTTTAGGATGCAATAGGGTACAAGTATCTATACATTCATTCCTTTGTTGTAACTTCCAGGTTAATGTTCAATAACAAAAGTGCAAATATTTTTAGTGCAATAAAACAACTAGCAATTTAGCCTTTGTAGTCTGTCGGTTTTTTAAAGTGCAAGTGCATTACTATATAAAGGCATATTTTTCAGATACACATATACGCACACATTTAAAATCTTTTAGAATTTCAAGCCTACTCTTGCTCTTATTATGCCAACAATAAACAAATACCAACTAACACTGAAAATAATTTTTGGGGAACCATCAGTTTTAAATATCCTATCTGCCTCCCGACAAGCCCTAATACCCATGTTTCTACATATAGGTTTGATCCATTTCTTCCTAGGTTTGTCGTATGCAGGGCAGAAGAATAGTATATGTAAATCGTATTCCAAATGTCAGGTTGGCATATTGTACAACACTCACTGTTCTCCTCCCCAGAGTTACTGACCCATTTTGTTGTAATAAAGTTGGATTGTAGAATACCATATCGGAATTTGAAGTATAATGATTGTGCTAACTGTGGCTGCACTTCATCCAAAAATAACATGAAGCTTGCTATTGGCTTCATTTAATACAAATTGGGTGGTTAGTGTGCCAATTTTAGAAAAGTGGACTTTAATAGTTTCTTCGAAGCCTGTATCAAGTTTGATGGTTCATCCCAAAGTGTTGCAACCCCAATTTACCGAACCAATAGAAAACATGCTTGATCCACTGGAAATTCATACTGTGATCAAACTTTAATATTTCGTTTAAGCCATCTTTGTAATGTGCATGTTCTGGTGTAGACCACAATCGTACCCAAAACAATAATGGTCTCAGTATGGCTTGATGATCTATGCGTTTAATATTTAGGTCCATAATAATGGGGATTAAAGGTGTATGCACTGGAAGGCACAATAACTTTCTAAAAAACTGATTTTCCCCTACCGCAAAGATGTTCTTACTTGTGGGTCCCCATAATTCTGCCCCGTACAGGGTTGCTGATTGTACCTTATATTTAAAAACCTCCAGGACACTCCGCTGGTCGTACTGCTCCCATGTTTTTTTACTATTGGTAGGGAGTTTTCAAGCAAGACAGCCTTACTTTTCTCCAGTTGCGGTTTCCCGGTAATTTTAGTATCTAAAGTTATACCTTAATAATTAAAATTATGCACATATTCTAACTTGTGGCTTTTGACCAAAAGATTATTTTTAAAAGATCTATGTGGGTTTATTACCATGTATTTGGTTTTACTAGGATTCATTTCTAAGCCCTTGATATTGCAGTATGCTTTCGTTTGATTAGCTTTATTCGATTTCAAAATAAAAATCATAAAAGCAGCAACAACACATAAATATACATCAACACATAAAAATATTATCATTTCACAAGAAATTAGCGAACATTTTCAAAAAATGATTAAAACAATAAAGGAATTCAGCTAATCACTGGACAGCAAAAAAGGACAAATCAAATAAAAATAAGGAGAAAGGGGGCCATTCAGTACAGGACCACTTCTAGCCAGAAGTTACTCTGTGTTACTTAGCGGTGCGACGGGACATATAAAGATCTAGGGTAAAAATCTCTTAGGCTCCAAGTCGATATTGGGCCATCGCCTATTTGCGGCTACCAGGATTTGAGGTATGGGACGACATATTTATTGCTGAATTTTACAAGGACCAAATTGCCCACAGTATTTTTTACAAGGGGTCCTAGCCAGCCCACCCTTCTGACGCTTAGTATAGTGCCATCTATATTGGGGGACAATGGCCTATTTTTGGTTAGCCAGAACACTACCTTGTTCTTTAGATCATGCTGTTTTTCATGTTTCCCCTTTGGGAGTTCTGGTATACCTGCAAGGACGGACACAATAGGAGCTGCGTCTGGAGGCAAATGAAGGTGGTTAGTTTTACGTGGGATGGTATTGTGACTGGCCACTAATCTATTTTGAGATTGGGTTTCTTTATTGTGCCCAACCCTGAGGTTAGAGCGCTGTGGTCTCATGGCTGCTTTAGAATTTTTTAAGGTGTTCATAGGTGGGGCAGCTATTTGTTTACTGGTGTTTGTGTTTTGTATAGTAGAATCAGATGATTCTATAGGGGGTGGGCGCTGTAGTTGTACTGGTTCTCCCAAGGTTTTTGTAGGTAGCGAATTAGCCTTTATTGCTTCTTCGAGTCCCGTGAGCCTATCCCCTAGGCTAATTATTTTATCAAGCAAAGGAGATAAAATAGATTTCATAATTTTTTCAAGCGTGGGCAGTAGGGAATCCTGTACAGGTACTTTCGGAGTATCAGTGCTTGGGGTATTGTGTACTGGCCGGTGTAGGATAAATTTTTGTTTCTTGACCTGACTGCCCGTTTGGTTAGCTTTGTCTCTCTTTCTTTTGACCGAGGACACCTGGGTAGAGACGGTGGGTAGGAAAAATGGTATTGGGTGAGTAGTATCCTGTAAGGTCTGTAAGGTCTGAGTTGGTTGGGAAGAAAAATTGGGACCAGGACTAGTCATAGCTATGGGGGAGATTGAAACAGAAGTTAACACATTTTCTATATTCACAGGAGCATACGAGGCTTTACACATTAGATTGAGTTCTTCCAATAGTGATATCGCCAGGGCTAAATCAGCAGACTGTGAGGGTGAACCCTCAATAAGTGAACTGTCCAAGACTGGTGATCGTTCTAGTCTCTCCAATTCACTAGCAATGGGCAATATAGCACTTTTAAGATAATAGTCCATTCTTCCCCTGAGCAGGTCACCCTCAAAGGAGTGTTTTCTAGAGACCCCCTTGCCAGACATAGTGTGACAGCTTGTAACAATCAGAACACAAGCAATATCGGGAGTTGAGCAACAGTGACCCCGTGGAATAAAAACAAATATAGTCAGTTGGCAAAGTACCTTAAGTCAGTGTTCCTCATTGCACGGGATCTGACCGGGAGCAAGGGGGATGGCCCGGCCTCCTATGGCCTCTGAGGGCCACAGAGGGCCCGCCCTTTGCCCGGGCTTCGCCCGGCTGGTCCCGCGCGCGTCCCGCGTTGCGGGGAAAGCACCGGTGATTTAAGCGCCTCCGTGCGCATCAGCCGGCGTGTGTGGGCAGGGCCGCCGGGAACTCTGGGGGACCGAAATGCCCAGAAAGAGAAGCGCTCGTGAGCGCAATGCCCAGCTGCAGGTTCGCCCAGGTCAGGGTAGGTGTCAGCAGTCCCTCGTCCCTCCTTGTAGGTCACCCGCTCTCGCAGGGAAAGCGCCGGTGATTTAAGCGCCTCCATGCGCGTCAGCCGGCGTGTGTTGGCAGGGCCGCCGGGAACTCTGGGGAATGTAGTCCCCCCGCTCAGCGGCCGCGAGGTGTAGTTGGCGGCGGGGGGGACCGAAATGCCCAGAAAGAGAAGCGCTCGTGAGCGCAATGCCCAGATGCAGGTTCGCCCAGGTCAGGGTAGGTGTCAGCAGTCCCTCGTCCCTCCTTGTAGGTCACCCGCTCTCGCAGGGAAAGCGCCGGTGATTTAAGCGCCTCCGTGCGCGTCAGCCGGCGTGTGTGGGCAGGGCCGCCGGGAACTCTGGGGAATGTAGTCCCCCCGCTCAGCGGCCACGAGGTGTAGGCGGCGGTGGGGGGGACTGAAATGCCCAGAAAGAGAAGCGCTCGTGAGCGCAATGCCCAGCTGCAGGTTCGCCCAGGTCAGGGTAGGTGTCAGCAGTCCCTTGTCCCTCCTTGCAGTATGCACAAAAGATATTTATTAAACATTGTAGGCCCTTTGGAGTTTGAGATATTGGTATGGTATCGTCTGCGAATAAAAGTGCTGGTACTGGCCCCCCTCCCAGCCTTAGTGTGTCGTGTGCACAACCCATTAGATATTCTGAAATATCATTGACATATAACGATAATAGGGTGGGAGCCAGCACACATCCTTGCCTCACACCTCTTTTTACTGGTATTGCCTCTGTAAGTTCGCCCCTCAGACCCCATCTGACCTTTGAGTTATCCTCATGCAACCTTATTCTTTGCATGAGGAGTTCACCTGGTACCCCTTGATCTTGCAATGTTTTCCATAGTAACCTTCGGGGAAGAGGGTCAAATGCGGCCTTCAGGTCCACAAAGGCAATATACAAGTGACCATTTTTTAAAACTGTATACTTCCAACTTATGTAAGGAAATCTAAAAACTTGGTTGATTGTGCTGGTTCTAGTTCTAAATCCAGCCTGACATTTTGAAAGAATGCAATTATCCTCAATCCAGTTATTTAGTTTAATTAAAATTTGCCTTTGCAAAATTTTTGGGTAAAATATCAATTAGTCTGATCGGTCTATAATTTGAGAGGTCATAACGATGAAACTTTTTTTAAATAGTAGTCATTTCTGCCCCCTTCCATTATTCAGGGATTGGTGCACCGGCTGCTATTGAATTGCAAAGAAGGTTAATGTAAGGGCCCCAGACAGGTTTGTTGTGTCTCAGGAAATCTCCTGGTATCTTGTGAGGGCCAGACGCTTTCCCTAGTTTCACTGCATCAATTGCTGCCAGTGTATCCTCCAAACTAAAGTGCAAACAAGCTGTACTAGAGTCACATACAAAATCTTGCTGATCATATGGTATTTCAATTGTGGATACAGAATAACGGTGGGAAAAATTGTTGACCCATGTATTTGCATCCAAAAAGAGGTGTTTACTACATCTTCCTATTTTATTATCTTTTGCTACCAACCGCCAGAATCCAACATGATCTCTACTTTTTTCTGCGCTGATTACTTCCAACCAAATATTTTTGTCTCAGCTTTTCTTAGTTTGTACCAGTAGTCTCTTGTCCTTTTTTCCCTTAAGGCCATAACATTATGCTTTTTTGCTGCTAGTATAAGCTCTTTCTTTGCCTCACGGCACTCCTTATTATTTACCAAACTACTTGTTTCAGTTTTCCCTCCGCTCGCTTTAGGAATTTTACTGAAAATAGGTTTTAACGCTTCTACCAATGCTTGGTGTACAATCGCTACAGGGAACTCCGTAGCAAGCAAATCAATATATTGGGCAATGACATAGATTTGCGTCATAGCCTCAATATTGCCCACTAGAACCGGGCATTGTATCGCTCTGCGGTTATTACTTACTAATGGCTGTGAGAAGTTGGCCTGGCATATGCTGTCCACTATTCTAGTGGGCACCTTGGACCAGTCCAAATGACCCTTATTGATGGTAGGTTAAAAGACAACCTATAGAGAAAGCTATACTAGTGGCAGCTGTGGAGACCAGCCTTCAGGCTGTCTTGAAGGAATGTAAAGCAGCTTGTTTTACCAATCTAAAATCTCATGAATGACCAAATGAAAGGAGAACCACACCAGGTGTGTGTATATATATATATATATATATATATATATATATATATATATATATATATATATATATATATATATATATATATATATATATATATAAATATATGTATTTATTCTAAACACATCCCTCTAGTCTCTTTATGAGGCTAGAGGCAAAAGTACATTCAGTAAACTTATTTAGCACACAGTAAATTAGCACAATATACGTTGAGCCCTAGGGGTGTACCAAAGCATATATTGAGAAAGTGGTATAAGTACCACGACTGACATAGAGACAAGGCCTAGAGCCTTTAGAATACCTCGGGCCTCCAGGAACCACCCAAGGTAGTGACACAGGGAACCCACGGGGGACGTGTCCAAACACAGCTGTGAATCACCATTAACTTTTATAGGGAAAGTCGCAGTTGGAATTTTAAAGATAAAAGACACTTAGAAGAGGACTTGGAGAAAACTCCTTTAGAACTTGGGGGTTCTAGAGTCAACACCCACGGGAGCACCGGAGTACTCGAGTTACCTCACCCAGGGAAGCCGGGTGCATAGGTGTCTTTTCGTGTCGGGTTTGGTCATTGATTTCAATAGAGACCTGCTGCAAAGTGCTGCTGGCGTCCAAGTGGAAAGTGTCCGGGTGGATCCAAGGGTGGATCGGAGATCTGAAGAACTTGAAAGCAGAGGGGACAGAGTCTGGGTCACTTGCTATTGGCCAGGAAGGCGATGAGCGGATGCCCACTGATGTCGGGTGATTTCAGGTGAAGAAGGTGAAGCTTGACTCTTCAGCAATGAGGACCAGGAAGCGTCAACAATGACCAGGTGCTGGATTCGAAATGTCCCACAAAGGATGTTGAGTGCTGCTGTGTCGGTTTCTGGATTGGACCCAAAAAGCCTTGGCAACAGCAACCCATGCAGAAAGCAGAGATTGGCTTTGGTGCAGACCAGCAAGGTCTGAGGGACTCACCACTTAGTGGGGAGTCAGGGCACATCTGGAGCAACCAGGAAAGCCCAAGAAACAGAAGAGTTACCTTCCTGGGGACCCACCAGTTGATGGACCAGGGATTGAGAATGGGTCTCAAGCAGAAATGCTAGAAACAGACTCACGGAACACTCATGGAGTGTAGGCCCACAATCTTAGTTGCAGATGGTGCTCGGGGCTTGGACTACAAGTAGCCTAATGCACAACTTTGGGAAAGCTCTGGAAGTTGATGCACTAGCAAATGTGCACGGTGTCCAGGAGTTCCAGTTCCACGTCACTCATGAGAGATGGAGGTCTCAGCTTTGTTGGGATCTCGTGTTGGCCTCTGAAAAGTCTGGAAGTCTGTGTCCTGACTCGCAATTACTTCAGAATTCAGCGGGACCTTCGGAAATGCAGACTGGCAAGATGCTTCTTTGGTGCCTGTTTGAACAGGGGAGTCACTCCTTGACCCCAAGGGAGATTCTTCCGTCTTCTAATCATGTAGAATATCGAAGTTCCAGAATATATGTTGTAGAGTTTCATCCAGTTTTAATCTGAAGTCCTACGGACTGGGGTCCCATACTTATACTAAGATAGGGGGTTGGACATACTCTGGGGACCCACCTACGGAAGGGTCTGGGAAGAGGGGTGATTACACCCCTTTCCCTTCGTCCAGTTTTGTGCCAGAGCAGTGGCTGAGTGCCCCTGCAACTGGTTTGAACTGAGGTATGCACAGGGACACCAAGTGTGCCCCCAGCCCTGTCTGCAAAGCACCCACCCAGCCCCAGTACACTAAAGCCTGTCTGGGAAGTGGTTACACCTCCCTGTGACAGGAAACCTGTTTTCCAGGCCTCCTCTGCTGGAGTTTTGTCCAGCAGCAGGAGGTCAGACCCGTGTCTGTGGCTGCAGAATTGTGTGATGCTAGGGCTCTTTTAAACTATTACCGGTTAGGTCAGTGTGTACATGTCTCTCCCACTAGAAGGGCGGAATTCTTCCCCTGCAGCCAGGACTGGCGGGGTGGTGAGGGGGGTAGGATTCCAACGTTTTTGAAACCAAACACAACATGTTTCCATGCATCCATTCCAAAGTTAGCATTTACCGTGAGGTTATAATGCACTTAAGAGTATATGGTCTGGCTGTATCACAGAACAGCCTCAGAGAATAGATTCCAAATGCTGCAGAGGGGTCCTGCTCATGCATGAGCACCCTCTCACACAAAACCAAGCACTCTGCCTTCAGGATGGATAAGGCCTGTCATAGAAGTGACTGATAGGTTTATATGTGTCAGTGGTTAAAGGTAGATATAGGAAACCTATATCTTAGTAAGGGGTGCATGCACCACCTTACCCAGGATGCAGTAGCAGACCTGTTGTGCCATTTTGGAAGACTTACCAGGGGTGGCATAATAAATGCTTCAGCCCCTGGTAGGCCTCTGGCCTCTGGGGTACCTATGCCCTTTGTACCTAAGGTACCATACACTAGGGACTCACAAGGGTAACCCAGGAACCAATCTGGAGTGTACATAAAGTACATGCAATCATTTTAGAGAGAAAGCAGCTAGGCTGGGGTCCTGAATAGCAGGATCCAGTCAAACTAAGAAAAAAACCAACAAAACACCAGAAAAAAGTGGGGGCAACCATACAGTCAGATTCCACCTTCCTACAATGGCTCGTTAAAAAAAGTGTAATTTATATCTTCATTGTTCTCTGGATTTATTTAGAAAATATACGCTGCTAATGTCAGGTGCAGGGGGTAATGATTGCTGTCAGTTCTAGCATCAACTACTAGATCTTTTACATTTGGCCAAAGTCCGATATATGTTATAATGTAGTCGATGCTACTCTTACAATTACCCCTATTGAATGTTGGGACGTTTGGGCTGTCTGAGGGTAATCTACCTTTACAGGCTTCAAGTCCGTGACCTGCCACCAATCTCATGATTTGGGCAGCTGAAACTGAACAAGGTACTATCGGGCTACTTTCTAAGGGGGAGTATTATTTGCCATGTCTTCACCTTTGAAGATTGTTTCAAGACCCACCACTGGCTCAAATCTATGATTTAAATCTCCTCCCACTATTATCACTACCTTGAATCAATTGTTGTTAAAAAACGGTTGAGCTGGTCTATCACCATAGATTCCTTGTTGGGCGGGCTTGGTCTAAAATATATATATTTATTAAATATATTTCAGTTTTATCCCGTGCACAAATCTTCATGCCAATTATATCTTGTGATGGGAAGTCCAACTGGGTTATATCAATACTTACAGTGATTTTTACCCATATAATAAGGCCGCCTGAGTGCGTCACTCAGCTGAAGGAATGTCATTAGCACAATAGGTTCTACACCCAACCTTGTGGGGGGTTTCTAGAGCCCATGTCTCTTGAAAGAAGCAAATGTCACTCTGATCTATATACTCCTGCCATTCTGCATCCTGCAAATTCCATTTTAGTCCCTGTGATGGAGCGGGTATGCCTTCAGGGGAGGACGTTCAAATACGGGACTGGTGGTTGGCTACCCCTCTTTCACCCACTTGTGTCCCTTCTCACCAGCAGCCCAATCCATACCTGCAAGACGAGTGGCAACACCGGGAAAACTAATCCTTTTGGTCCGACGACGTTGGAATTACAGAGGGATCCTTTAACTGGGGATTCCCAACTAACAAAGCCCATCCCCTCTCTGACATCGCCACGCCTCCCACAACAAATGAGGGAGGAACCAGGAAGTCGGCGGACGGCATTTCCCCGGAAGACGAGAAATGCGACGGAGAGCGAAGAAGAGGAGAAGAGTTGAGCGTTACGGAGGAAGAAGACGAGACGGAACAAGACCAAGAACCCCGAGCTGATATCACCAAGCCGGGAGGCCAACGTGGCTTAATCAGGTACGGGGCAGAGTGGCGGGTTGTGTCGGGCGACGTAGCCTACCTAGTGAAGCAAACCCCGTGTGTAAATAATTGTACAGTTCCGTGTATAGTCTATAAAGAACCCTCCCTTTCATGAGCACATTGAGCACCGGTTAGTGACTGTGAATAACACTACCGCACTTGGTTTCCTTCACCCCCGGTCCCTGCTCCCTAAGTTCCCGGTCACCCATCTGATACTAAGCATGGGCGGATCTAGCGGATCTCGCGTATGCGAATTTGCGAATTTACGGATTCGCAATCCGCAAAAATACGCGAACTCGTTTTTTGTGTTGGCGAGCGTTCGCGAGGATTTGTGGACCATTTCGCAATTGCGAACTTACTTTTCGGCTCGCAACGGCCGCGACTATGTTGTTTCTACGTCTGGTTTATGATCACAGGTTCACAGCACCCTCTGTTTCACCACTGCCACCCTCTGGTACACCCATGCCACCCTCTGGTACATCCTCACTGCCACCCATTAGGTTTGTTTATCACTGTAGATTATGGGGGTGAAAAAAAGCAAGCACACCTGCCCTGCTTCAACTGCCATGAATTAATTTGGGGTTGATTAATGTGTCAGTGATTTTGAAAATTCCAGTCTGGCTGGCACCTGCTTCCTTCCTTATCTGTAATTTGCTTTCTGTTGCAGTGAAAGCAAGCACACCTGCCCTTCTTCAACTGCCATGAATTAATTTGGGGGTGATTAATGTGTCAGTAATTTTGAAACTTCCAGTCTGGCTGGCACCTGCTTCCTTCCTTATCTGTAATTTGCTTTCTGTTGCAGTGCAATTTTTTTTCACAGGACCTTTATGGTCTACTTGTAGCTTTTCTATGAGCCTGCTGTTTGGGTCATAGCAGGGTCATGGAATAGTTGCAAATAGGCAACTGAACTCTGGAGGGGCCCCCTCAGGAAGCACTAGAGTGAATGGTTACTAATGTTAAGTTTGAACTTTTGCACCTGCTGATTGCTTTCAGTTTAGCAAAAATCGTTTTTCTGCAATTTCGCGCGATTTGCGGGGCGCGAATCCGTGCAAATACAATTTTTTTTTCCGGCGTGTATGTTCGCGTGATTTTTTGCGTGTTCGCAAGGCGCTTGTAGCTATACGTTTGCGAAGTTACCCTAGCGGTCGTACACGGGCGCGGCCATCTTGTTTGCGTGACGTAATTCCGTTTCCGGCCGCTATGTGTAATCACGCTAAGTGTGCTGCTCGCTACTACAATTTCGCGCGTGATCGCGAGGAAAATCTCGCGCGACCTTACCCACGCGGTCGTGAATGGGCGCGGCCATCTTGTTTCTCATTCATTGCTATGGTTCTGGGCATGCTTTCTGTATCCTCTCTGAATCTCTGCCATCCTTTGCTTTTTTGAAGTTTATTTGATCTATTTTACTTATTATCTATCCCTCTATTTTTCTAGCTCTATATTTTTGTGTTTTCTGCTACTTTTTGTTAATTTTAAACTACTTCTTTAAACTCTTTTATTTTCTTCTTCCCTATTCTATTTCTTCTTTATTATTTAACTCATTTCTGCCCAGACCATGGTAAAGGGAGCCGGGAAGCACCCTGAGAAGGGGAAGAGTCCCGCACCCCGTGCCCGGCTCCCGTGCGGGCGTTTGAGGGGGGAGCAAGTGATGCCACGGGAGATCTTTAGCGCGGAGGAGGTGGCCGCACTCATCTTCCACGTCCAGCGCCGCCTCCCCAAGACGATCCTGGGAGGCGGCAAGATCGCAAGATCGCAACCGGCTATGGCATCCGGGAGCGCCGGAAGCGGTGGGAGAAGGTGTGCCGGGCCATGTTTAAGCTCTCTGGGGTCCGGCGCACCTATAACCAGGCCACCCACCGCTGGACGGATGTCATGGACCGGGAACGGGACTTGCTGGACGCGCTCGGCGTAGAGGTCCCCGGGCTTGGTGAGTAGTAGTAGCCATTTCTAGCTATTTCATCACTAATCTGTTTTATCCGGCTCTGTTATTTGCAAATGTTTGTTCTTTACCAAGAGCAATAATGCTGCCGATTACATTAGGTAAATTATATTTCAAAATCTTCTATGCATTTCAGGTGCACTGCTCTCCTTCTCAGTTGCCTTGCTTGCTACTATGCCTATTTGTTTTGTATTTTGTGTTCATTTCATTGGCCTGAGAAATTATGTATGAGTGTAGTGTAAAGAACTGCGTAATGCTAGACACTAAGGGTCATATTTTCAATTACCGGCGCATCCCTGCAAGTAGCAGGGATGCGGCAGTAATTGTGCGCCATGCCACCACCACCCATTGGCCCAAAACATCACAGAAGCCTTACGCATCTGTGGCGTAAAGGCGGCGCATTGCTGGAGTTGCGTGCCAACGATGGCGCAGCTCCAGCAATGCTCTGGGATGCCCTATCTCCCCAATGCTGCATCAAGCCGTACGTCGGCTTCAAGCAGGCGCAGGGTTTGAGTCACGCATCATTGTCCTAAAAGTGACTGATTGACATCTTGTAGATTTCCCTCAGCCACTTTTAGGATTCGTTCCTGCGCAGGAACGCCCTCCCTTGCGCCGGAACGCCCCCTGATGGTGCAGGGCTTTACAACGTGATGCATCTCCCATATGCGTTTTTTTAAATATATACGTCGCACCATGGCAACTCTTTTGTTCTGCCACTGCGTCACAAAAGTCACGCAACAATGGAGGAAAATGAGCCGCAAGGGACTTCTAAATCAGCCCCAACAGACTGAAGTCCAGTCCTTCCTTTAGACACATGGCTATAAGAAGAAATAGTGGTGGTGGTCGGTAGTTTGAGTATTCACTGATCTGCAAGCAGGGTGGACTTTGTCTGTCACTTTGCGTGCTGCGTACTTCTGCCTGCCAGGCCTAGGCAAACCTTTTTAGTAGTCTGTTTATTGAGTTACATAGGAACTTTGAAAGTCAACGGTCCGCAAATCAGGCAATACGAATAACGTAGTATACCACATGAGATAGACTACTATTCCACGGGATATATTGACCTATCTATTTGATATTTCTCCAAAATATTTTGTTATAGTTCTTTTGAAATGTTTGATTTGGTTGACAAATCTCATCCATGTTTTCTGGTCTTTCTTTCTTTCATGTTGTACATCAGCTCCCCCCAAGGGCAAGAGGACACAGTAGGAGGGTGCTGTTCAGGAGGATGCAGGCCAGGATCGGGCAGGCGAGGGCTCCTTTGCTGGCCCCAGTAAGTTTTAATTTTAATAAAGAGTACCTATTTTTTCCTAGCGTTCCTCATTCAATTTTTTCTAAATCGTCTTTGATCTTCTTGTAGATTGGATCTAAATTCTTATCCTGCCTCGACTATGACTCCCTGTGGTATTACTAGATTATTCTTATTAGTCTGTGTGTGTAGCTAACTAAGATTGCACATTTGGCAATTCCATTGGACTCCCATTCTAGTCAGCAATAGCTCTATGAACTGAGTGCAGTCCTCTGGGATTGTCCATAATGTCTTTTCAAGTCTTCTAAATGTTTATGCTTTGACAATTGCCAACAATAAAAAGGTGAATGACCACCAAGAAAGAATAAGATACTACTTTACTTTTGTTTTGGATAGGGGGACAATCCATTCTACTACTGTTGCAGGGACAAATCTGCACAAACCGAACTATGAACACTAAATAGTGCATTGTTTATCAATTATAATAGGCGCAGGTAGACTTTCTTTCCACATACCTCAGTGATATCAGACTTTGAAGAACCCCCAATATCCTTACTGACTAGATAGTATGGCAGAGTCATTTAGCTCCCTAAGTCACCGATGATTGATCCCCAGTGATCATTAGATTATCCTACGCAGGGCAAGAGTACGGAGTCACAGTCAAGAAGTGTCAGAGGCACTCATGCTTGCAAAAATTCCAAAACCTTTAGCTCATCCACTCTAGTCTGGAGGACCAAAAACCACAGAGTCTATTTAAGTTTAAAAGCTTTATTAAAACTAAACACATTTATTAAAATCAACTTTGTCATAAAAGTAAACGTTTAACTGAAAATGGAAAAGTGCTTAGTGCTAACGATTAATTGGACACATTTCTTGTGGTCGAGCTGAGCTCGCACCTGGTTTGAACTTGAGCTTGACCCTGATCGTGTTCTTAGAAGTCAAGCTTCTGTTAGGAGAAAAAGTGTTGTGTGGTAAAAATAAAAAGCAAGCATTCATCAGTTGTGCCAAAAAGTGCAGCAAGACAACAGCCTTCCCTGGAAAAAGGGACATTTTTACTGTAGAGTATACAGTTACAAATTATTACATTGTATTTCGTTTTTTTTAACTTTCTTCATTCCTCCTAGACCAAATATTATACAGTAGTGAGTGGTGTATTCTAACATTCTAAAAATTTACTTTGTAGGTGGAACATCTGGTGGCGGGGCCAGCGCGGAGGTGGTGGATGAGGAGGACAACACTTCTGGGGAGGAGGCGGTGCGAGTGCCGGACGACACCAATGTGCCTGTGAGGGTTGACACGGTGGTGGCGGGCACAGGTAAGCTATATATTCGAAAAGCAAAAGAAGGGTGTAAGTAAGTGTGGAAGGACGAGAAATGTTATGATGGCTGGCAAAGAAGAATGATATGTGTTTGCTTGGCCCCCGAGGTGGCTGGGAAGGAAAGAATATGGTATGGTGCATGGCTGGGTCAATGATGAAGCAAGGATGGGTGGAAGGACAACAGCCTGGGTGGGTGAAACATAAACTGTATGTGTGCATATACTTTGAATGGATGGATGCCTGGAGCATGGCATTATCTGACTCTTAGATAGCACATGTGTATCTAGAGAGAGTAGATGGTCACTGGATGAACTAAGTGTTACCTTGAAGAGCATGTAACACCGCACCCGCACGTCCGTTCCAGTGTAGGGAAGGCAAGGAAAAGAAATTGTAAATTTGTCCAATACTACCATGAATAGTAGCAATAGTTTGTATTGCAACTGCAAGCACAGCATATATCCGGTTATTACGGTTGACACTCCGTACCTCTCTTAATAACTTTAGTTTAGTAGTAGTACGTCATTCATGTGTGGGTGTATCACTGTTCACTCAATAATAAGCAAAGCACCTAAAGTCATCCCATATGTCATCAAATACATCCCATGTGAAGTGATAGATAATCTAATTATTTAGCTTCTTCATTTTCCTTTTCTAGTACTCATTTGCACTGTAGGGTGAAAGGTAAATTAATTAAGCAGTAGCCCTTGTAACCGAGTATTCTCAGTGCCACCCGTAATAGAAAAGTAATAGCTTCACCACCTGCATGTACTGGACCGGTACAGTAACGCAAGTCTGTCTCACTCATCATGGTGTGCGTCTGTTTTTCTCGGGTGCAAGTTCACTGCGCTGGCATTCTGCCGGCTTGCATAAGATAACGTACCAATTTTCCGAAACAAGAGAGAAGAAGAAGAATAAGACTGGTGTACTGTCATAGTCGACTGTAATGGAAGTCCATAGTGGTCGTAGAATTTGTTCATTAAACTACCACTAATGTTAGAGCAAGGATGCAGAAGTGGGAGGTTAGATAGATACTGTCCTCAATAGTTATGTACTGTGCTTTCAATTTGCTACTTGTACTGTGACACAACTTTCGGCTCAATCACTTTGTGTTATTAATGTTAAGGAGCATTGGTTACAGACTATGTCTTTCTTTCTTCATATAGTTGCTCCTTCCAAATCGACATCACGGAGGGAGCAGGCTCGAATGGCCCGGCAACGGAGGCTGGATGCCACTGTCGCGGAATATCGGCGGCTGGTGGCCCTGGAGGAGTCGGAGGGCACGCAGTCGACCGGTGCAACCACAACATCCTCGACTGGGACAGCTGCATCCTCCTCCGTGACCCCACGGGCTGCCAGCCAGCGCAGTGCTCCAGCGGTACGGAGCCGGGCTAACAAAGCCAACCGCCACCGCCAAGCAGCAAAAAGACCAGCTGCCCCCCACAGGAGCTGCAAGGCACGCCAGCGCCGCCTAGGAGTGAGAATGTCCTACCTGGAGCAGGAGGTCCATAGGTACAAGAACTTGGTGGAGGGCCTCCGCTTCGAGCATGCCACCCTCCGCAAGGAGTATGATGCCCTGGCCGCAAAATTCACCAGCACCCTCCAGTAGTGGAGTGTCCCTTGCCCTTTTTTTAGAGACTTTTGGGGGGTGGGATTTGGGAGTTGGGTGCTTTTTGGGACTTTTCAAAGACAATCGTTGGGGTTAGGGAGGGTCTTGAGGGAGATTATTTTGTTAGGGCTACATAAATATACTTTTTAAAACTTTATCTGACCATACCTGTTTTTTACTGCTTTTCAGTCTGGTGGGTGGGGATGTAACAGTAAGTTTGTTTTCCTGAAGAGTCCTAGGACTTTAGTAGTACTACCGTCAATCTCTCGTCTAGTCCTAATACTCCATTATACTACCTCCCACCAAACGCTTATTTTACCTGTAATTTGTGTTAGAAATTAGGGCTAGGCCCAGGGCTGGATCCACGTGAAATGGGGATTAAGGTTGGCAATCCTGGGCGGATGAAATTTCCTCATTGCGGTGGTACTAGTGGTGTGACACAGTGGCAGTTGCATGCCTATGGAAAAAAAGAAAACGAAACCTGGTTTGTCCTTACTGTAGCATTACAACGGTTACGGTACGCTCGAGAATATAGCAGGTGACAGTACACTAGAACAGTGCCACAATGTAGCCTAACAAATGGTAAAGTATTGCAAGTATAACTAGTACTTGCGTTGAATTTATTTGACATTGGCTCCTACTACTACAAGAAATAGTACTGAAGCTGAGTAAGTCTAGAATATATCCTCGTATTCCTTCACCAGCCTGTTGCTATGACCTTATCCTCCCCAGCAAGTGTGTGGAATTATTGATGTCATTTAGTCAGACATCAAGCAAAACCACACAGCCCGGGGGAAGAGGGTTAGGGTTTGGAAAATGGATGGGAATGGGGGTTTCTTTTTGGGTAGGTTTTGTTGAGAGAAGAAAAAAAAAGCACAGCATGGACAAACAATAATTGAAGATAAAGAAATCTTTGGGTACAAACTAAAGCTAACCACATGCAGTCACACTCATAGAAGAAAACAATGGATACTGTATCTGTATTCTGTATGTTGTTGGAGTTGTCCTGTTGAATTTGGTAAGTAAGTTGCATGCAGGAAACAATTCCTCTTATTAGCGGCACTCCTCCATTCCAGCTGACGCTTCGTCCATCAATGTTGGTGACCACTGACAGAAGACACCCTGTCCACTGCCTGCCTGGCGGATGTTGACTGAAACCCGGCCTGTAATTATTGAACGGAAAACAGGAAGTGCTATTACAATACCACTGATAAATAAATATAAGGTATGTACGCTGTGTGGTGCAAAAAGTCACACTTTGATTTCCCTAATAGACAGTACAATATTTTTGAAATTGCGTACTCTGTCAGAGTCACCTTTTTAAGGATAAATAAGTATGGCCAAAATATTATAGCGGATCTTTCCCCTCAAGGTAGGTGTACTGTAAACTGTGTTTTAGAACAAAATTTGACCTTCCCAGCAATGCTCCCACCAAGACCCTTACTAAAGCCAGTCGCAAATGTAGAAGACCCCCAATCAGATCTCAAAAAACGAGGCATAGCAGAAAAATGGTGACAAAACGTACTTTAAAAGTAAAAGTAGGCCCAAATACACCCTTACCCACCGTGGATTGTATTCAAACCACTTGCAAGCAAGCAAAAGTATCCATAGCCAGCATCGCTCCAAGAGTGCTCTAAAACCCCAGAACTAAGTTGCAATAGAACACCCCGAAACACATGCAATCCTGCTGCTAGGGCTAACCCTAACGAACCCTAAGTTACAAAAAGTGCCAAAAGGTTTTGCCTTATGGATTTTGTCCAAAACACTTCTATCCGGTATTAGACCTTCCCAGGAATGCCCCAAGACCCGCCAACCCACCCGCAAAAAAGCACGCGACAACACCCCCAAACAGCCAAAAAGCAAAATCTCATACTTACAATATCTCTCGGCCTTCGGTCCAAACGCGCTGTGCAGTTAGGTCATCATCATCATAACTCCTGTTTTCCACCACGGATTTCCTGAAAAGCAAATGCAATCAAGATTAGACTGTCGCAGCAGTGCTTCGACAGAGACCCCGCAACCCACCCACAAACACCAGGAAGCCCCCCAAAACGCTACATTGAGCAAGATGTCGGAAGAAATAGCAAAAAAAAGGCTTTTCCTTATGGATTTTATCCAAAACACTTCTATCCGGTATTAGACCTTCCCAGGAATGCCCCAAGACCCGCCAACCCACCCGCAAAAAAGCACGCGACAACACCCCTAAGCAGCCAAAAAGCAAAATCTCATACTTACAATATCTCTCGGCCTTCGGTCCAAACGCGCTGTGCAGCTAGGTCATCATCATCATAACTCCTGTTTTCCATCACGGATTTCCTGAAAAGGAAATGCAATCAAGATTAGACTGTCGCAGCAGTGCTCCCAGACCCCAAAACTCACCCACAAACACCCGGAACCCCGCCAAAGAGCACCTCAAAGGCAAGCAAGTCAGCAAAAACGGCAAGAAATTTCAGCCTCATATTTGGTCCTAAACACTTTTATCCGTTATTAGAGCTTCACAGCAATGGGCCCAGAGCCGTCAACTCACCCGCAAAGAAGTAGAACACCCCCACAAGTGCTGAGTCTTTCTTCATTGGGCGTAATCCAGCCCTCTGCTTTGAGGGAAATAGGAGGAGGAGGATAGAGGAGCATGTTCTTCTGAACTTGTGAACCTGAGGAATGTAGACTGCGGCACCTTCAAATCAATAAGCAAACAAGTGAAGACAGTTCTGCTGATGGGCTTGTTTTTGGGATTAGGTGATTAAAGTTTGAATTAAATTAACTGTGGAGAACAAAGAAAGACAGACACACAGGAATAAAAGTGAATAAGGACGAAAAAGAAAGTTATTGATTCATTGTCTCATTTTCAGGGCTCGGTGTCAGGGAATAAGAAGAAGATTTCGTCATCATACTCTGCGAATTCAGGCAGGATGAGGTCAGTGTCACCGAACAGAGAACAAATCCCCTCATCTACGTTGCCGTCCTCCTCGTCTTCATGCGGCGTGCTTTCTCGTACTTTGTAATCTGGTGGTATGAGGTGCTGATTCATCTTGATCATTGTCAGCCGCTCCACATTTTTGGGCGAGAGGCGGCTCCGTTTGGGAGTTACAATGCCACCAGCAGCACTGAAAACACGTTCAGAAGACACACTTGCGAGTGGGCAAGACAAATAGTTTATAGCCAGGTTGGAGAGCTGTGGCCACAATTGTTTTTTCCCATGCCAATACTGCAATGGCTCATCATTATGAAAGACCTCTGTTGAGTCATTCAGATAGTCCTGCACCATCGACTCAAGGTCCTCAACGGTTCCTCCACTTTGCTTACTTTTTGCTGTGCCTGTGACATTTTTTCGAGAACCATACCCAAGCAAAGTTAGCCAATCCTCTACAGCAGCCACTGTTACTGTTGTGTGTGGTGCAGATGATCCGGTTGCCGGTGTCTTTAACGGCTGAGAGGTCACTTGTGCCACTGCCACAGGTGCAGAAGTGGATTCTTTTGACTGGGGATGGCCTGCTGATGCTGATGCTGATGTACTGCCTTCTCCTTCAATATCCTGCCGTTCTTTTTCAAACCTCTTGGCTGACCAGGCTAGCCAACGTTTGTACTTTTTAACATCTTCATCAGCAAAAGGAAAGAATGCTTGGCCTGCCAGCGCCTTTTTGTAGCGTGGATCCAGAATAGTAGCACAAATGTAATGCTGTTCTGAGTTGATCTTTTTCAGACGTTCATCACCACGTAGGCGGTCTAATAATTTCTCCGACAAAATAAAAGAAGTCTTTTTTTTTTTCATCTTTTTCTAACTCAGAAGACACCGCCTTCAGTTGGTGCTCCAGCATGCACAATAATGGGATAGCTTGTCCCAAATTACAGTCCTCCTGGCTGACTGCACGCGTGAAGAACTCAAAAGGACGAAGCATGTCTGTCAGGCTTTTAACTATGTCCCATTGCGCCGCACCCATCCGCAGGTCCTTCTGAGCTGTACCCTCTGTTAAGAAATAGTGATCTAGTACCGTATACTGCTCATACAGACGCTCAAGCATGTAGAAGGTTGAGTTCCAACGTGTTGCCACCTCCTGGATGAGTGCTTTCACTGGCATTCGACGTTCAAGTAGCAGCCTCCTCAGATGCTTCCGGGCCTTAAAAGAATGGCTGAAATGGTTGCACATTTTGCGGCAGGTGGCCATTACCTCGAACGCTGTACTGTCTCTATCACTCAAGAATTTTTGAACTACCAGGTTGATACAGTGCGCCAAACACGGCACTCTGAAATATGCACCCATCGCCATGGCCTTAACTACATTGGCGCCATTATCCGTGGAAACATAACCAATCTGGCGTTTTTTGGGGGACAGCCAGTGAAAGACCTTTTTGTTAAACTCGTTCAAAATGTTTTCTGCTGTGTGACTTTTCTCCAAGCCAAACATGGCTAGTGTTGCATGTTTCCGAGCAGCTTTAAAAACTTGGTCCGGGTCAACACCTGCGATTAGCTTTGCTTTAACACCTGAAAAAGAGACCCGGTGTGCAGTGATGCACATGTAATCAGCGCCTGCGCCACTGGTCCACATGTCTGTTGTCAGATGTATAGTGTGAACAGCACTCTTCTGCAAAGCTGCCCCAATCGCCTCCAGCACATCTTCATGTAGTGCTGGAACCGCAACTCTGGCAAAATAGAACCGGCTAGGAACCTTCCATTTAGGGCAGAGCGTTGCCACTAATTCTAGAAAACCTACCGCTTCTACAAAAGAAAAAGGGAGAAGGTCCACAGCTAGCATTTTAGCCAGCTTAGTGTTATACAGACGCGTCAGTGGGTGGTTGCGTTCATATGGCGCGTCTGAAGAAAACATGGTTCTAATGTTGCCCTGGACCAAGCATTTACGGGATGATAATGACTTCGTTGACGCAATTATGCTCGCTGGTGAACTTTTGCGCGTTGGTGTCTCACTCGCTCCAACACTCTTAGTGTGCCTCTCATGGGGTGTGCTGCTGACAGGGGTACTGGGTGTAAGTGAAGTGTTTGACACGTCTTCTTCCTCCTCGTCATCATCAGATGAAACATCAACGTTTTCTTGACTTCCAATTCGGGCTTCCTTGATCGCCTTTAGGTGCGCAAACCATTGGACAGTGTGCTGTCTCTTAAGATGACCTCTCTGGCCTCCGGTACCATAGTTGGTACCTGACTTACCACGACTAACTGCAACCTTACAAAGGGTACAAATGGCGAACTTTTCCCTTTTTGGGCAAACAGTAAAGAAGTCCCAAACTGGTGACTTGAAGTGTCTGTGGGGCCTGGAGGAGGCGGCGATACTGGTGGTGGTGGTCATGCTGCTAATGCCAGATGAAGTGGAGGATCTGGATTGCCCAACTTGTGTACGTTGTGCACTTTCACCGCCACTAATTAAGGTCGAGGTGGATGGAGGTCCCTTCTTGCCAGAAAGAAATATGGAAGCGGTACGAGTTGGTGTACTACTTAACTCCAATGATTGTGGTGGTGTTTCCACTGCCTCCTCGTCGACAACATCATCATCATCACGCTCAGCAGCTTTTCGGGCTAGGGTCAAAATGTCTGTTTGCTGCATGCCCGCTGGGGCTGCAGTTACCTTTATGATGACTGGGTCGTCGTTGTCAGAGTCTTCATCAGCAGCAGTATCCGCCACTTCTTGCTGAGCCTCATCATCACACTCCATAACTCTGAGACTTTGGACGAGCTTCCTTTTACGCTTAACTACCTTTGTCAGATCATGGTGTGCCTCACTCTCAGACGTCAGTGGTGCTGGTTCCCAATTTTGATCCGTATCATCAGAAGGAGGTGTGCTTGAAGAAGATGTAGACACCACCCTTGATCTCTTCCTTGCTAGGGGTGTGGAAGACAATGAATGATCATCAGGAGAAGTGTCTTCCTCAAATGATACCTCGCCTTGATTGTCGATTTCCTGATGTGCCCCTACTTCGGGAGGAACAACTATTGTGGGCACTTGTGACCCTCCATGCACCTCTGCTTGCGCATCTCCTTGCGCTGCCTCTCCTTCCACATGTACTTGGGCTTGTACTTGCACATGTGATAGTTGTTGCGGCTGTGGTTGTTCAACACTCGTCAGATGAGCTACAACAACCTGTGTTGATTGAGGGACATTGCTGCTGCTTTCTTGCGATGAGCCAACATCACTGGTCGATGGTGATTGAACAACTATACTGGCTGCCTTTGCAGCACTCAAGGGCTTGGACTTAAGTTGGCTTGGTGGCGGTGGTGGTGGTGGCACTGAGCCCAATGGAGCAGGGGTGCTGCTCCCAGCTTGGTCCCCAGCAGATCCCGCTGCTGCTGCAGGCATACTTTTTTTTTTACTCCCAAAAAAAGGGGCGGCCGGCACACCAGTCTCCTTGGTAACTTGCTTCTTCTGCTCCTTACTGGCACCTTTCTTGCTAGATGAGCTACGGGTAACTTTTTTGGGGGCCATCTTCTTCAGAGCAGGTCAGAACAGCAGGCAGCAGTTGCACGAGTTGCAGAGTTGTCTGTGTCCAGACGTGACGTCGCGTGACGTTATGCTGCACACACACACCGCTGCAGGACTTCTTCCTGGCACTGGTGGTTCTCTTGAGTCTTCTGCACCTAAAAGCAATGGAAGACAGAGGAACATCAGTTCAGTTATACACCCCAAAAAATCGACAAAACACAGAAAAATCTGCACAATCCCATGCCATCCATGATGTTTACATTGAAGACACCCCACAGAAAGACTAGGGCCATGCAAGTATGCAACACTCACTACCCCTGGGCATAATGGATGAAACGTAGGCAAAATAAGTGCAGGCCTCAGACACTGCCTCTCTTCAAAATGGCCCCTTACACCCCAAGCCAGTCCACATCAACAGTACACCCAAAAAAAACAGAAAAACAGCCAAAAATCACCACAATCCAATGCCATCCAGGATGTTTACAATAAAGAGAGTGAGACCCCACAGGCACACTCAGTCCATGCATCACTACCCCTTGGCAAAAGGCCACACCAGCAGCCCCAAAATAACGACATAAAACACCAAAAACAGCACAATCCCAGCCCATCCATGGCCTCAATGGTGTTTAACTTCAAGAGGACACCCCACAGAAAGACTAGGCCCATGCAACACTCACCACCCCTGGTCAAAGGGCCCCACCAGCAGCCCCAAAAAACGACAAAAACGACAAAATTCAGCACAATCCCAGCCCATCCATGGCCTCAATGGTGTTTAAATTCAAGAAGACACCCCACAGAAAGACTAGGCCCATGCAACACTCACTACCCCTGGGCATAATGGATGAAAAGTAGGCAAAATAAGTGCAGGCCTCAGACACTGCCTCTCTTCAAAATGGCCCCTTACACCCCAAGCCAGTCCACATCAACAGTACACCCCAAAAAAACAGAAAAACATCCAAAAATCACCACAATCCAATGCCATCCAGGATGTTTACATTAAAGAGAGTGAGACCACACTACAGGCACACTCAGTCCATGCACCACTACCCCTAGGCAAAAGGCCACACCAGCAGCCCCAAAAAAAAGACAAAAACAACAAAAAACAGCACAATCCTGTTGAAAATTAGTACGTTTTGGTGAACATTATCTGCGCCATCTTGCCTCTTCCCCTGATGCCACACTTTTGTCGTGCGCGCCCGCCATTTTGTTAGATGCCCCGATCAGAACGAACCCTTTTGCATGCCGCTGGCCCCTGACATAGCCTCTCGCCTTCACTAAGCCCGCACGCTGACCACCCCCTGCTTGCACCTGCCGTGAGTCATAAACCCCTCTTCGGCGCTGCTCTGCCCCAGGCCCTCATCCTGTTCCCAGCGCGACACCTCCCTGCTTCCCTTTCATGATCTCCGGCCCTTAGATGCAAACCCCCTTTTTCCCCGTGTGCCCGTTTTGTCTTCCCCGTTCCCAGGCCGACACCCAGCTCTGCCGATACCATCTTTGCCCCTCCCCGTACAATAGAAAGCTTCCCCCATCAAAGAATCCCCGGGTTGATCAAAGCCCCCACCCCATGAGATCCGATCAAACCCCCCACATTCCGTGAATCGGCGGATTATCCAGCTGCGCGATGCTCATCACCTGTTGTGACTAGGGTGGGGACTTCAACTGTAAATGTGTGTGGGAACGGGCCCAAAGGGGAGTTCCGAGAATGTCTTTTCCGTACATCAAAGCTTTAACATGTATGTGTAATCTACAATAAAGTCATAAATGTGTGTATAAGAGGCCAGGCCTCAGGAATACAGTTAGAGCACCTCAGAACGATACCTTCTGTCCGTTTCGTTGTGTTCTCCTCCGGAGAGAATAAAAAAAACCTTGTTTCCTGCTTTCCAGTCTCCAGCGCCTGCCTCTTCATTTGATTTAATAACTAGAGGGTCACAGAGGCAATACCGCCGGGCAAATATCGATTGTCCCCGACCCGACTCAGGTTTTTACAAATCCCAGCCCATCCATGGCCTCAATGGTGATTAAATTCAAGAGGACACCCCACAGAAAGACTAGGCCCATGCAACACTCACCACCCCTGGGCAAAGGGCCCCACCAGCAACCCCAAAAAAACGACAAAAAACAATAAAATCAGCACAATCCCAGCCCATCCATGGCCTCAATGGTGTTTAAATTCAAGAAGACACCCCTCAGAAACACTAGGCCCATGCAACACTCACTACCCCTGGGCATAATGGATGAAAAGTAGGCAAAGTAAGTGCAGGCCTCAGACACTGCCTCTCTTCAAAATGGCCCCTTGCACCCCAAGCACATGTTGCCTGTACCAGCCAGCACTCAAGATGGCCCCCACCACCACCCACATGGTCAGTCCACATCAACAGTACACCCCCAAAAAACAGAAAAACAGCCAGAAATCACCACAATCCAATGCCATCCATGATGTTTACATTAAAGAGAGTGAGACCACACCACAGGCACACTCAGTCCATGCACCACCACCCCTGGGCAAAAGGCCACACCAGCAGCCCCAAAAAAACGACAAAAAACAATAAAATAAGCACAATCCCAGCCCATCCATGGCCTCAATGATGTTTAAATTCAAGAAGACACCCCACAGAAAGACTAGGCCCATGCAACACTCACCACCCCTGGGCAAAGGGCCCCACCAGCAGCCCCAAAAAAACGACAAAAACAACAAAAATCAGCACAATCCTAGCCCATCCATGGCCTCAATGGTGTTTAAATTCAACAAAACAGTTGTATCATCCACCCATAACCAACCCTGGTCCTACTGGATACTGTGGCTACCCACAATATAATTTATTTAATGTTCTGAAAAAGTTCCAAAATTGTAGTTGCAGCAACTGTAATGCCCCAAACAAACTTACTTGTGAAAGTTTATTTCTAATCCAAAAGTGATCCAAAGAAAGTCAAAAAGGCCTCAAATCCAAATATCCAGCAGCACCCACAAAAAGTAATCCTTCCAGCTCCAGATCCAAATGAAAGTGACCAGGAGATGGACAAAGCACTGGGAGGAGCCTGCTGGACAGGAACAGGAAGTTGGAGACTGTGGGGCACTTCCTTCCCTCCCCCCCCAAAAAAATGGACTCCTTGCAAAAAAAAAGGCCATGCAAATGTCAACTTGAGGAGTGATTCTGATAAAAATCATCATTTTCTGAAGGTTTATCCTGTTTGCTGGTGGATTTCTTGTGCAGAATTGCAAAATCTCTATTTCGCGAGTGCGAGATTGTTCCTTTCCGCCGCAACTACGTGTTCGCAATTGCGAACTCTCGCGAGGTGTGCTGTGCAAGGTGGCAAGCCGCGATTACGTATTCGCGGGCGCCAAACTCCCGCGGGATCACGCAGCAAGATCCAAAATGGCGCGGCACTCGCAAAATATGATCGAGAAAAACAACTCGGCAAACGCTTAATGACGGAAAGTGAACGCCGTGCACCACGCCGCGCGCCGCAACCAAGCAAAATATCCGCCGCGAGCGGATTCACGGATTTTCGACAAATTCGCGAGAGTTCGCAGATTGCGAATTTGCCGAAAATCCGAAAAATACGCGAGCGGAGCGGATTTTACGCCCATGCTTATCTGATACCCCCTTTTTGTCTCTCTTTCATTCCCGGCTGCCGGACGGAGTGGAAGACCCAGCTATCTTCCGTGGTTTCTCTTCTATGATCCGGATCCCAAAGCCAAGACGGACCCCGCGGCCTTCGCAAGAGAGAGACTGACAAGCCGGAGACGGAAGTCCTACATAAAAATAAAACCTTCTTTAAGATCCCTACTCAAAGTCTCTGACCCTACTAATTCCACCCCTTTACAGGCCCGCAATATTCCATGACGTCAACTGTATTTACATTAGTTCCTTTTCCCCCATTCCTAAATTCACGACAGTATCCACCTCAATTCCTGTCTTATGAACTACCTGGGATTCTATAACCAAATCAGGGGGGACTATTGCCTTTTTGTGTCCGATCAAATTAAATTCAGGTGTCACCACCTTTCAACTAAGTCTGGGCACCAATGGCATATTTTGGGCCTCTTGAAACTTTACTATGCCTTGTAAATCTTCTAAACTCACACTCAGGGTACTTGCATCTGAGCTTTTCATATTGTTGGATGGGGTAATATGATCATCTAATATATTATTGGCAGAGAGTGATATAATAACTTGAAGATTATTAGGGAGATGTAATTATCTTTATACTATGACTGGTTGTCAGTCTTGAGTATCTAGATCAGATACAACCTGATACCTATTTTATAAAAAAGCAGGAACACAGTCGTATCCAGCAGCCCTAGATGGTGGTTTGTAAGAATAACCCAAAGGCAAAGCCCAGATACTGGTGGGTTCACTAAAAGTTTGTGCGTTTAAACTTAGTAAATGATGAACTGTCTGTGGCCTATGAAAGTTGACCACTACGCAGTCACCCTCAATGTTCTTAGGGGATTGGCCTACCCACCCAACTCTATGAACCATAATAACATCTTTCATGTCAAATGGGCAGAATATTTTATATTTTACTAGCCAATCCACCGTCTTGTTACTTAGGTTAACCCAGAATTCCTTCTGGTTGCTTTTAACAACAGGATCACCAGACAAAACCAATACATAAGGACTCGAAGCCGGAGGTAGATTCAGATATCAGTATTAGGTTTTGGGTTAGTTGTCGTTAAACCATCTATAGTATTACTACTCAGGTTGCTCAGTGTTGTTCCCAGGGGTAAACGTTCAGGTACATCTCTTTACCTTATAGTTTTATCTTGAACCACTCCCTGCATGTTTCCTTGTATGTTTCCTTCTCTCATCCTTGATTTCAATCTAGATTTAGGTATATGGGGTTCTTTTGCTTTGCCAGTTGTATTACAACTTGATTTTACACAAATGATCAGATGAGTTCATATTTACTGGTACTCTTACTGAAGAGTTCTCCCCCTCAGCGACTTTTAAATTGGGATTTATAATCTTACCACTTAAATTGACCATAACAGCATTCACCTGTTCCAACTTTTCCCTGAAAGGATTACAATTCTTGTCCAATAGTTCATTAATATGGCATAACACAGTACCCAAAACTGACTCCATAGTAGAGATAGTAATGGAGTCCCCTATACACTCACGTCTTAGTTGTGGTGATGAAAAAGAGAACGTGTCTAAGTCCGTCTGCGTGCCAACAGAATTAGTCAAGGGAGATGCCGAATCAACCGTATGAACTATATGGGCTATTGTTTGATTAACGGGGCTAGTTCCTTTTGTACTCCTCTTCTTCTTTTGGGGACCACCCCCCTTTTGAGGATCAACCTCAACCTCGCTTAATTGGTAGTTTTCTTCCCTTGGTCTCCTCAGATAACTTAGATGCCCTTGTTCTTGCCCAATTCAATGTTGTTGTTTGTGGTGTTGGTGATATGCCCAAGGGGGGCAGGGGAGGTGTCGTAGGTATATATTGCGACGTAGTAGGCAGTGGCGGTTGTAAGGAATTCTCCGGGTTCAATAGTCCTAGTGATGAAAGTCTCTGTAATATTGCTGGATCCAGTGAAAGTTCCCGCTCTGTAATTTCTATTTCGTGAGTCAGAAGCAATTCTGCCCTAACTATAAAAGCATCTAGGGTACCTGCCACTCCCCAGCGCTTGGTCATTGTCTTACTCATATTCAATCAGGCCCACAACAGCTTGGCAACTCACTAACCACCACACAATGCTACAATCTCATGTGGATAGTAGTGAGTAATTACCCAAAAAGTTTTTTACCGTACAATTGTACCTTCAGCTCGAATAGTGTCGTCCAAAGGTGTTACCCACTTATCAAGGGGGTGGCCTCCTCCGGTCGGTGACGAGCGCAGACGGGCCTGCCCTTGGCTTGGGAGCTGTGAGTGAATTTATGCGCCTCCGGGTGTGTAGGATGGTGTCAGCGCCTCCAGGCGCAACTGGCAGCAGGGTAGTCTAGGGGCAGTGGTTCCCCCCCCCCCCCCGGTGAATACAACTGTGTGCCGGTACAGAGGTGCGCTTGACTTTCAAATATGAAAACACTGTGATATCTGAAATGAAGAAAAGTTTTCAGAGCACCTAAAATAGAGCTTAAAGGACACGTGCATGTGAACTGTGGTCGGCTGGTCTATGAGACAGGAAGCATGCAGAGTTGCACGTGTGCTCACGGCCCTCTTCGGCTCTCGGTGCTACCTGTGAGAGTGCCCTAGGGCTTTCCAGCCAGTAGGGTCTTCGGGTGTCCTGCAGGCGGAGTCAGTCAGTGTACACAGGTGGATGCCCACTCCCTCAAGTGAGTCAGCCCTTTGTTTGTGTGTCAGCCACATTCACTTCACCCCCTGTGTTGCAGGTTACTCACTGCATCACAGCTGTCAGCAGTGAGAGTGCATCTTATTTGGGCACTGCAGGAGGTGCTCCACCAGTCACTGTGCATCCCTCACTGACCTCCGGGGCTGAGTTCAGGATCGTCCCATGGATTCAGGCTCTCTCACGTCCGCCCGCCTCATGTTGCAGTGCTGCTACAGCGACCCCTCCGAGCACAGCCAGGAGAACAGCGGATGCAGAGGCGCAGCCCACCATGTTGCGTTCGCCGAAGGCAGCAGCTCAGCCCGTCTCACAGGGCTGCCGCAGTCCGCGTTTAATTGCTCTGTCGCGTGTGAGAGAGCGGGCGGTCGGAGGAGCGCAATCGATTCTCCAGCCCCTCTGACACCAACCACCAGTCTGTCCCCGGCAGTGAATCCAGGCTGGTGCATTGATCGTGGTCACGCCTTGATTTTTGGCTGGCCACAAGTGACCTGAACTCCTGGATCACTAATGTTAAGCATTTGCTCAGAACTATGTCAGACCACTCCCCTGTGTTACTCAGTATGGTTATGCCCACACACACACCACCACCACAATTTCAATGGCGATTACATCCTTCCGCTTTACTTGATCGGTGTTCCGGGAGGGAGTTCACACAGCCATAGAGTATTATTTAAAAAATAATGTGGGATCAGTGCAGAGCATGGGAATGCTCTGGGAAGCATTTAAGGTGACTATATGTGAGGTGTGCATAGGACTGCGAGCCAGAGTGCTTAAATCTTTGCAAGGGACCATGCAGGGATGTGATGAGAGTTGGGAGAACTTGAAAGAGAATACAGCATTATGTCTGATAGGTAATGCTGGCAAGTATTAGGACAAAGGTTAATAAATACATTGACACATCTGATCAAAAAATGTGCCATATGAAATGCAGATGAATGGCTAGATATTACAGGGAGGGGCGAGACCCGGGAAAGCCTTAGCTACTAAAATCGTGGAACCATGGGCCAAAACACATATTGTAAAAGCAACCAGTGAAGACAACGCTGCTCATTATGACACACCGGGAATATTCAGTTCCTTTGTGTGCCATTACCAAACTATGTAAGACAGTAGGCAAACAGCAACGTACAATGAAATTACTCAATATTTAGAGGACATAGCATTAGTGTGGTTATCGTGAGGACAGCAGGATTTCTTAATGCAATCAATCACAGATGAAATTCGGGAGGCCATTGTAGCATTGCCAAATGGGAAGGCTACCGGTAAGGATGGCCTACCAGCCAAATTTTATAAAGAATATATTGATTTGCTAGTGCCATATTTACACTAGGTGTATATGAAGGTATATAAACAGCAGCGGCTCCCGGACACGCTTTGAGAAGCGTTGATTGTAACATTGTTGAAGCCTGGGAAGACGCCAGATAACTGCGAGTCATATTGGCCCCTTTCACTTATGAACACAGATGTAAAGATTCTGGCAAAAGTATTAGCGACCAGGCTACAGCTACTACTTCCTACCATGGTGCTCCCTGATTAGTCGGGGTTTATCCCTGCTAGATCCACATCCCACAATTTGCGGACACCATTTGCAGTATTGCATGTTTTGGAGCCCAAGTTGCCTGCAGTAGCTGTCTTACTCGACACTGCTAAGGCATTTGACTCTATCTCTTGGAGGTATGTTATGTTATGTTAATTTATTTCTTCTATAGCGCTCGGCTACTCCGAGGAGCATCCCGGCGCTTTGGTGAAGAAAGAGCAGCTAGTAAACAACAACACAACAACTTAAAAGCAGACACAAGAGAAGGATCACGTTTATTTAGTAAAAAGCCACGTTTTTAGCTCTCTTCTAAAAGTAAGGAGATTGGGAGCCTGTCTGAGAGAGAGTGGTAGTTCATTCCACTCCTTCGGGGCTAGATAGCGAAAGGATCGACCACCAATCCTTGCACGCCTGATCACCGGGACTGTCATTTTAGATAGACAGGATGATCTCAGAGATCGACTAGGTACATATCGGGAGAGGCGTTTCCTTATGTACTTAGGGCCCGATTGTTGTAGAGCTTTAAAAGCAAAAGTCAGACACTTAAAAAGAATTCTTTTGGCAATCGGTAGCCAGTGTAAAGAATTCAGTAAAGCCGTAGCTCCTGCTCTTCTCGGAAGTCCGTAGATGGCACGGGCTGCTGAATTCTGGACTACTTGCAAGTGGTTCAGAAGATATTTTGGTAAACCCAAAAAAAGAGAGTTTGCGTAGTCCAGTCGAGATCCGATCAAGGCCTGGACAATAATCTTCCTATGCTGGAGAGACACTAGAGGAAGAAAGTTCCTCAGCATTCACAAAATGCCAAAGCATTTGCCTGGAAGACACGAGATATGTGGCCCAAAGGACAGTTCACTGTCCACAATCACTCCCAAATTTTTTGCCTTGAGAGACACATTGTCAGGAGGGAACAGATCTTGTGGCCACCAAGCCTTCCAATCCGGTTCACAGGTGCATCCAAAAAAGAGCAGCTCCGACTTATCGGAGTTGCACTTTAATCCATTACACCTGAACCACTCAAAGACCGCGCTAAGGCAGTCCCTGATCTTTAGGCCGTCGAATGCCCCACCCCTATCACAAGTGAATAGGAGCTGGGTGTCATCGGCGTAAGATACGATACGGTATATGTTTGCCATATTGCTTAGTATGGGAGTGCCCTATGTTTACACAAATTGGTCAAGCTATTATATATAGAGCCTGTGGCGAGAGTGCGAGTGAATGGTCAGATCTCCGACACTTTCAAGGTACGGCCGGGTATGAGGCAGGGCGGCCCTTTATCGACACTATTATTCGCAGGGTTTTGGAGCCGCTGTCCTGTATTTTAAGACATCGCTATGTGCAGGCAGCGCTATGATTTCACCAGAGGCCCCTAGCAGCAGCCATGTATGCAGATGACAAAGTGCTCTATGTATGAGACCCGGATGTGCATTTTGAACCATTGATTAGGGAACGTATTTGATTTGAGTGTCACTCAGGCCTCTGCATTACTGGAATAAATCAGTCATGATCCCCTTAACTGAATGCACCCCGCTTAGAGCTAGGTTATCCACTCGAATGGGGCACTGATCAGTAAAATATTTGGGGGTCTGGATCCACATAGACCCTCAGGTGGTTATCCAAGCCAAGTATGGGACAACAATAACGAGGTTAGAAAAACAAGTGGCCCGTTGGATTAAGTTACCATTATCATTTGCCGATAGGATAGCATTGATAAAGATGTTTGTACTCCTGAAGTTTTTATATCTTTTCACGAATATTCCCATTAAATTAAGTAAACATTTTTTTAATACACTTCATACCTCACTGATTACATTGGCCTGTGGGTAAATAACCATGAGTGAAACGGGAGACACTCACCCTTCAACATGAAATGGGTGGGTTTACAGCACCGTATTTGCAATTGTATTACCTTTGTGCCCAGGTGCAATACGCCTATTATTGGCAACAGGCTCCGGACTTTATCCCACATATGGCGGCTGAGGCCGGTGCTGTTCATTCCGTCCTACTTAAAGCCTTGCTAGTCAATACCAGTATTAGTTTAGTTTTCGTTCTTTATTCGGTTTTTGCAATATACAAAAACCATAAAAGCATTTACACAAGTAAAAACAACATATCACTGTCAATATTAAGAAAGTTTGCAAATCCAGACATTATCATTAACAAAAGTACGACATGTGGGACTCCTCACCATTTCGCATTTGCATAAGGATTCTGTTTTGAAACAAAGCAGCTAGTTAAAAAATGAATTTTTACAGATTAAATCGATGTCTGAAAATACATTTCAAAAATGTAACTATATACTTCGATGTCCATTCCTCCTCTAGAAACTGCAGAGCTAACAGGGCTGGACGACATCTTCTAATGCCCATATGTTTTAGTAGGGGAATCAACCAAATCTTGCTGTGCTATATTTGAAAAGGGAGAAATAGATGCAGTGCAATGCACAGCACATACATTGAAGGAACTGGCGAGAAAGGCACAAAAACTCCCTTTGTATGCTCCAGCCATGCCCTTATTACACCATACTGAAATCTCGGTAACGATTGAGGTGGGCCCACTCAAAATACTACAGGAAGCAGGAATACGCATGTTGGGAGATATATATCCAGAAGGGAAGTTTATTGGACCCTCGCAGTTTATGGAGGGCATTATGCACGAGCTTTTTAAATGAACCACCCACGTTAGGGACACTGCAGTTAATATACACAACACAAATGTAAACCAAATTAGTCACTCTTTTATATAGGGCTGCACAAATCAATATCGCAACTGTTGGGACAGGTCCGATGGAGAAATGAAACGCAGTTCTTTCTCCCTAGCCCAGTGACGGAGGATGAATGGGAAGCGTGCTGAAGTCTGACTGGCAAACTGACCGCAAATGGGAATCTCAGACTTATTCTTTATAAATATCTGCTACAAATGTATTATACCCCTGCACAGCTGCACAAATATGGTTTAAGAGAATTAGCATGATGTAAACAATGTGGTGAACAGAATGCAGATTTCCTGCATTTAGCATGGGCCTGTCCAAAGGTCTATGAGTTTTGGTTGCAGGTTACGCACACTTTAACAATAATTATGGAGCAACAGATAGCATGTTCTATGAAACTTTGTGTGTTAGGAAATGTATTAAAGATTAAAGATGCTCATCGTAAATTGACCGCCGTAGCTTTGCTGCTGGTAAAACGTAGAGTCTCCATTCAATGGGGCGGCAGGCCTGCACCACAACATAAACATTGGATACAAGATATGGCATATTGTCAAGACCAACTCACCTGTTATGCTGAAGAGTTACCCAGTGCATCTAGGCTATGTGAAGTTTGGGAACTGTTCACTACCTATCTGACATCTATGGTTGAGGACTAACAACATTCTATGTTCTGCTCAAGACCTGTCCTGAATGCTGTGCACTGACATCACTGGGCTGTTCCACTGCAATGTTATAGTTTTATGTCAATGCATCACTCTATGAATGTACCTGTGTGTAAATGCTGAGGAACTTTATAGATGTTATATGATGAAAATAAATAAATAAAATATTTAAAAAAATAAACCCGATGCAGTTTTGCCATCCACACAGGATTATGGCAGGTTTCCGACTGCCCGAAGAGCTCAAAGAGCCTGTTGGAAGCCAGCTAGAATGACTGGCCAGTTTGAATTCTGACCGCCAAATCCAAATACGGCAGTCGGAATTCAAACCAAGGATGTCAGTCGGAAACCCTTTGACCGACATCCTAATGAGGGCCTAAATGTCTTTGTGAAGTGCTGAAGAGATGTGTTGAAGGGAGCAAAGTATAATAGCTGAGAAGAACTAGCATCCAGATGACTGACAAAGTAAGTGGAATAATACCTTTAACAGCTGAGGAAAAAGGGAGCAGTAATGATAGCCCGGCAAAAACGAATAGAGGAATAAGCCAGTAGAGTTAAAAATCTCCTTCAGAGGGAAGCCTGGCATGTACCTTAGCAACGAGGTGGGTGTGACTGAAGAAACAGCCTCCTCCCTACAGGGCAGGCTTCAGAGCGTAGTCAGAGCTGAGAAGCATTTCGGCAGCGGTTTTCATTTTACCTTACTTCAACTGACTGAAATTGCTTCATGAATGCCACCAAAATGATCCCAGCGGCTACCACAGCCGAAACTCAACCTGGAACCAAAGTCAGCACTCTATCACGCTGTTGAAATATCACCAGTAAACAGGTATAATGGCAGAACTCACATTGCAGCGACCATCTTGGGATGCACATACCACCATCTCCCAGCCTCATCAAATTCTTGCCTGCACTTTACCTTGGCCAAAGGACCCAAGCCATCTGCACCACTATCAGTCTACTCTTCAAAGTCTCTCTTACCACTGCTTTCTACCCTTACACCTGAAAACATGCCATGATCATGCTACTACTGAAAAAGCCATGCACTATGAAAATAACCACCAGGCAACTCTATCGTTAATAAAGCTTTATGATACAAATATAGAGGCCAAGTGAACAATCTAAGTAAACATATCCATCCTTTATCATTAGATCTACAAAAATCTAAAAACCATTGATACACAAATATACATTTGTGTAGATCTAGGTCATTAGATCTACAAAAATCTAAAAACCATTGATACACAAATATACATAATATCATAGGAAGGTCTGGCAATTTAAAATCATGACATAACAATACAGTCTACCTTCAATCAAACAATCAGTGATACTATATATATATATTACCTACTGGCGGTCGCCAGTAGGTATATATAGTTAGGATTTTTTCCCTATGGGATTTTTGAAAATTCTATGTCTAATAACTTTGGCGTTTGAGGACGGAATTGGCTGAAATTTTCTGGAAAATGGAACATTTTGTTTCTGAGCAGCCCCTGAAAATTTGGGGGGGGTTCGTCCAGGGGGGGCCGAGAAAAAAGGGGGGTCCCAAAACGTGTTTTTAACATTGAGTTTTCCATAGGGCGGTTGGCCTCACTTTTAGCCCGAACGGCTGAATGGATTTGCACGAAACTTGGCAAAATTGTAGGGACTGGTAGCCCGATGTGCCTTTTCTAGGTCTCAATATATGTGCTCCAGTGGATTTTGAGAAATTAACAGTTAAAAAAAGATATATATCTGTAAGCGCGCTCCGGGCAGCGCTCCGGTCCGCGGACTTTAAGCGTACCGGAACTTCGCGTAGCTAAGCTGATTGGCTCTCCGGTGTCTGTCAACATTCTAAACAGTCCGGAGCGGCCGCCATCTTGTCTCTCGGTAGGATTGAGAGACAAGAGGAGGCCAAAACAAAGGCGAAAATGACCATAAGGGGGCATACTAGATCCTCCCTGACCCCCTAGGTTTAATGTGGAGGTTTTAAAAGGGCCCCGCGGGGCAAAAAAAACAAAAAAAAAATTTTTTTTTTTTTGCGTGGGGAGCGCCCGGTCCGCGAACCGGGAAGCGTTCTGGGCAGCGTACTGCAATGAAAAATGAATGATAGACTTTTCAAATGCTGTATGTTAGTTGATTGTTGTTTTTGTTGATTATTTTTTATTTTCTTTATTTTTTAAGCATTTTTTTTAATGTGATTGTGTTTCATAATTTATTAAACTTTCTAACATTTCATTGTCAGAAATTTCATAATTATCATGGCATATACATTGTAGTCTCTGAGGGTGTAAAATGTCCTCATTTGCAAGGAGGTTATCTACTGCTTGTACACATTGCAGTAGTTCATTGTCCCAAGTTTCATCGAAAAATTCAATGTTAATTTGATCAATTGTATCAATCAATTCTTGGCTGCTGTCTTGCAGGTCCATTTCAAAAGAAACTTGGTTTTCGCCTTCCATTTTGCCTGAAATTTGAATTAAAAAAATATATATTAGTAGAGATAGGGCAATGTTGGGAATAATTTTAGATAGGCATTTTTTATCAGTGAATTTATCTTTGGGCAGTGTATAGTATCAGAGTGGAAGTAGGAATATAAAAATGTGTATGTGATTTAACGTAAGTAAATTCATAATTATACAAGAGAAGCCTAACTCCATCCTTAACTATAACAGAGAAGTCTCTCTAAATCTATAACTACTACAGAGGGATAGTATATATCTATCAGAAAAAGTTTACCATATTAACTTATAGTGCACAATATACTTCAGTTTTAAAAATAAAAACTTACCTTTAGAAAGAAGTTGAAGGAATTAGTGAAAATACTATTGAAATGTACAGCAAGAAGTAGTAGTCAAAATGGCTGTGTTTTCTTCTCTTCCTTTATATATATTCAGGTATATAACCAATGAAATGTCAGGTAAAAAAAATAGAAAATGAAAGTAACATTTTCATTGGTTGTCAATTCCAACACTTCAGATGTGTTTTGTGAAGTAATTTACCTCAGGGTATTTAGAGAGGTCTACAGGCTAAATGACTAAATGGAATTCCAATCAAATTTGTGAAAATGGTAGGGATTGGTATGTAGTATGAGCTAATCTATATTTGGTGAAATTGTCTCCAGTGGCTTTTCTGTGAACTACTTTCCCACCTTTTTTGATGGTGCGCTTCCCAGGGAGCGACCCGGTACGCGAACCGTTGAGCGCCCCGGTTCGCGAACCTTAAGCGTTCCGGGAGTCCACCATTTTGTGTTTCGGTCGAATTTAGATACAAGATGGAGGGCAAATAATGTTCAGAATGGGTAGAAGGGGGCACGGTAGACTTATCTTGACCCCCTAGGTTTTGTGAGGGTGGCTGAGGAGGCCCATATGTGCGAAAAAAAAAAAATTTTAAAAAAATTTCGCGAGGTTAGCTCCCGGTTCGCGTACCGGGTAGCGCCCCGGGGAGCGTACTTTGTTGAAAATTAGTGAAAATGTTAGAGTAAAATAATAATTGTGAGTGATCAGATGTAGGGTAGCTCTGAGAAGAGCTTTTGGGTTTATGGTACATTTAGGTACCTATAAGTAGGTACCAATGCACATTCTTAAATTCAGAGTGAAAATTCTGTTGCCCTCATCTGAGAAGTGAACTCCATCTCCTCTGTAGATATCTTGCATGTAGTAACGCAAGTTATTGTTGTACAGGGAGCCCATTCCATGGTCTCTCATGTAAGCTGAAACAGATTTGTTTACATGCTTCCTCGATTTCTCAATTTGTGGACAAAATTGGTTTGACCACCTCCATTTCTGTCTTTGGCATATATTTGAATATACCAAGGCAGTCTGAGGAAAAAGTGCCATTAATTGCTCAAAGGTGTCCTTTAAAAGCATTTCCAGACCTACACCAGTCAAAGTGCCCAAGTCATTACCTCCACAGTGCACAATTAACAGGTCAGGTTTGGGCAAATGCATAAAGGTTTTCACCAATGGTATCAATTGGTGACATTTTAATCCTCTGTGGCCAAACCACTTAATTTCCACATCTTGTAAATTGAGGTTAGGTAAATTCCTGTTTTCAGTGTACCTTTGAGCCCAGTGAATATAACTATGTCCAACAATCCAGACAGAAAACATGGTGAGAGAAGGTTCTCCTGCAGTCAGATGAAGTGTGGCAATGAAATGGCAGTTGAAAAAATGAGAGTGTAAAATGAAAAAAAACTGTGGAGTTTCTGTGTTCATGAAGCAGTAACAGTGATTGGTGGATTTTGATTGCTGAAAACAGAAAGTTAGGGTGCACGGATGTGTTCTTTGAAAGATGTATTTTGAATGGTCAATAAAAAATCATTAAATGAAAGAATGCACTGGATATGCAGGTGCACTGAGAGTTCAGAGTTCAATTGCAACAAAGTTGTGTGAACTTGCAAACACCAGAAGTCTTCCAATGAGGTGGTTGCCATGCAGAAAAGACAGAAAGGGCAGAGGGGGGAAGGGTTTTCATTTGAAAAAAAGTGAGGGAAGAGTTTTGATTGGGTGACATGAGAAATATGTGTGAAGAATTACAGCATTTCTGTGCTTTTGATAGCTGCAGACTCTGGAGTGCATACCTTTTGCTCTGCTGAAGACAAATTGGTGTGTTTCTGAGACTGTTTTCAAACTCAAAGTATTTGCTAAGGTGAGAAAATGTTTCTTTAATTTAGATAGAGAATAGTGTGCTTTAAGGAGAAAATTATGAATTATGTGGCGCAAATTGCTTGTAAATATGCTCCCACCTGTGCATGGAAAATTTAGATTTTGAATGTTTGTGTTACATAGCCATGTTAAAAGTGACCCAACCATGCAGGAAAGGCAATCAAAAAACGCTTTTATGTGTCTTAAGGACATTTTAAGTAATTTTACCATGTGCAGTGTTTTGAAATTATGAATTGAAAATCGTTTTTGAGGTAAAGGAATTGTTTTTAAATTTATGACAAGGACATAATGGTGTATGCTTCTTTATAAGGCAATTGACTGTCCCTGATGTTATTTTTCCCATTTTAATGTAAGACTTTTCTCTGTGGCGCAAATTGCTTGTAAATATGCTCCCACCTGTGCATGGTAATTTAAAATTTTAAATGTTTGTGTTACATAGCCATGTTAAAAGTGACCCAACCATGCTGGAAAGGCAATCAAAAAACGCTTTCATGTGTCTTAATGACATTTTAAGTCATTTTCCCATGTGCAGTGTTTTGAAATTATGATTTGAAAATCGTTTTTGGGGTAAAGGAATTGTTTTTAAATTCATGACAAGGACATAATGGTGTATGCTTCTTTATAAGGCAATTGACTGTCCCAGATGTTATTTTTCTCATTTTAGTGTAAGACCTTTCTCTGTGGCGCAAATTGCTTGTAAATATGCTCCCACATGTGCATGGAAAATTTAGATTTTGAATGTTTGTGTTACATAGCCATGTTAAAAGTGACCCAACCATGCAGGAAAGGCAATCAAAAAACGCTTTTATGTGTCTTAAGGACATTTTAAGTAATTTTCCCATGTGTAGTGTTTTGAAATTATGATTTGAAAATCGTTTTTGAGGTAAAGGAATGTTGTTAAAATTTATGTGCGCCATATGCCCCCAAATTTCTTTTTTCAGGGGTGCAGCAGGGTGTTATTGAGACACCCCTGCAGCTTTGGAAAAATTCCTAATTTGTGATGAGCACATTGTTAATCGCAAATTGCACCTTCATTTATATGAGCCTCCTAGCCCATGGAAATGAATGGGTAATTTGCAATTAGCAATTTTCTCATCGCAAATTTGGAATGGTAAAGAATCGCTATTTATTCCTTAAAATTCGCTTTTTTGGAAATGCAATATAGTTATATGATACATATGGCGGTTGATGTCTAACAAGATAAGAAGCTTAGGCATACATTTATGATGACTGGCGCAATGAAGTAGAAATCACTTACTTCATTGGTAGAGCTTTACATGTATTATCTCCTCTGTATTCTTCATCAAGCGTAACTTTAATCTGCAATCCTGAGTAGGCCTCACTTTAAACAAACCTCTGGATAGGCCACATCTTATTGTTATCTTGATTTAATCATTTAAAATGCTAGGGACAGATTTATGATAGGTGTATGCCTCTTTTGCGCCACTTAGAAAACATTGTCCATGGGGAAATGACTTAAAATGTCCTTAAGACACATGAATGTGTTTTTTTAAAACGTTTGCAATTGTTTTGGGTCACTTTTAACATGGCTATGTGACTCAAACAGTCAAAATCTAAATTCGCCATGCACAGGTGGGAGCATATTTACAAGGAATGTGCTCCATGGGGAAAGGTCTTATAATGTAATATGGGAAAAATGACATCAGAGACACTGAAATGCCTTATAAAGAATCATACACCATTATGTCCTTGTCATAAATTTGCAAACCATTACTTTTCCCCAAAAACGATTTTCAAATCATAATTTGAAAACACTGCACATGTGGAAATGACTTAAAATGTCCTTAATTCAAAATGTGCGATTCCTTAAATGCAATGTATCAAACAAAAAATATGTAAAAAATGATATTAAGGATTTGGAAACTACCACCAACTTCTAGTTTGTGGTAATTTGCGAATTCTTTTCAAAAAGCATTTTTTTCCAAAAAACAAAAAGTCCCATATGATGCCCATACATGCCCTTAGGGCATGTAGGTGTGCCATATGCCCCCAAATTTCTTTTTCAGGGGTGCAGCAGGGTGTTCTTGAGATACCCCTGCACGCTTGAAAAAATTCCTATTTTGTGATGAGCTAATTGCTAATCGCAAATTGCAACCTTCATTCCTATGAGCCTCCTAGCCCATGGAAATGAATGGGTAATTTGCAATTAGCAATTTGCTCATTGCAAATTAGGAATAGTAAAGAATTGCTATTTATTCCTTAAAATTTGCTATTTAGGAAATGCAAAATAGTTTGATGGTACATATGGTGGTTCATCTGTAACAAGATAAGAAGCTTAGGGATACATTTATGATGACTGGCGCAATAAAGTGGACATTACTTACTTCATTGGTAGGCCTTTACATGTATTATCTCCTCTGTATTCTTCATCAAGCGTAACTTTAATCTGCAATCCTGAGTAGGCCTCAACTTAAACAAACTTTTGGATAGGCCACACCTTATTGTCATCCTGGATTAATCATTTAAAATGGTAGGGACAGATTTATGATAGGTGTATGCCTCTTTTGTGCCACTGTGCGTCACTTTTATGATGCAACGGCGGTGCTAATTTGCAATTAGCAATTTGCTCATTGCAAATTATGAATGGTAAAGAATTGGTATTTATTCCTTAAAATTTGCTATTTAGGAAATGCAAAATAGTTTGATGGTAGATATGGTGGTTGATCTGTAACAAGATAAGAAGCTTAGGGATACATTTATGATGACTGGCGCAATAAAGTGCACATTACTTACTTCATTGGTAGGCCTTTACATGTATTATCTCCTCTGTATTCTTCATCAAGCGTAACTTTAATCTGCAATCCTGAGTAGGCCTCACCTTCAACAAACCTCTGGATAGGCCACACTTTATCGTCATCCTGGATTAATCATTTAAAATGCTAGGGACAGATTTATGATAGGTGTATGCCTCTTTTGTGCCACTGTGCGTCACTTTTATGATGCAGCGGTGGTGCAAAAGATTTGCTATGAGGCGACAACATTACAAATTGATGCATTTAGGCAGATATGTCATGGTGTAAAAAAAACGTACCACATGAAACCGATGCAGCAGTGATGCAAAAGATGCACCATGTCGTAAGACAGGCCTCACTTGGGGCCATATGTATCAAGCTAATTAGCATTCGCAAAGATCAAAATTCTACGAATTTTGGCCTTTGCGAATGTTAATTAGACAAATGGTATATATCAAACAAGTTTGATGCAAAATAAGGAGTAGCAAAATTTGCTATTCCTTATTTGGAATTGCACTGAAGGATTTGCAAATTTTGTGACTACTTAAATGCAATGTATCAAACAAAAAATATGTAAAAAATGACATTAAGGATTTGGAAACTATTGTGGTAAATTGGTGGTAATTTGTGAATTCTTTTCAAAAAGCTTTTTTTTAAAAAAACAAAAGGTCCCATATGACGCCAACACATGCCCTTAGGGCATGTATGTGTGCCATATGCCCCCAAATTTCTTTTTCAGGGGTGCAGCAGGGTGTTCTTGAGACACCCCTGCACCCTTGGAAAAATTCCTAATTTGTGATGAGCAAATTGCTAATCGCAAATTAAACCTTCATTCCTATGAGCCTCCTAGCCCATGGAAATGAATGGGTAACTTGCAATTAGCAATTTGCTCATCGCAAATTAGGAATGGTAAAGAATCGCTATTTATTCCTTAAAATTCGCTATTTAGGAAATGCAAAATATTTTGATGATACATATGGCAGTTCATCTCTAACAAGATAAGAAGCTTAGGGATAGATTTATGATGACTGGTGCATCACCAGGGATGTGCCAGTCATCTTGCGCCGCTGTTCCGCCACCCATGGTGTGCTGCATTTACAATGCGGCGCAGCATGGGGCAAAAACGGCACAGATGCTTGACGCATCTGTGCCGTTAAGGTGGCGCATTGCTGGAGTTGTATCGCAAGTGCGATGCAGCTCCAGCAAGGCTCAGGGGTGCACCATCTCCACAATGTTGCGTCAAGACCTATGCCTGCTTCAAGCAGGCGCAGGGTTTTGACACAGGTTTCTCCTATCTGATTGTAAATGCGGCACACCATGGGTGGCAGAGCAGTGGTGCACGTTAACTGGTGCATGCCTGGGGATGTGCCATTTAACATAAATCTGCCCCTTTACATTTAAGTATGTGCAGGGGACACAGAGTCGGTGAGGCTTATCCAAGGTTAAGAACAGATGAGTCCTGTTCAGTGAAAAATTAGACATAGGCTTCACCTGCTCAGCATCGCTGGACATGGCTAAATATTAGCTGCAAAATGTTACTCTTGTTAAACAATTTTACTATTATAATCTGTGAGATTTGTCTCTTACTCTGCAACATCTCATTGTTGTTATCTTTCTTTAAAGATAAAGACAACCTCAACATGAGCGACAATCTGCAATCAGTTGATTTTGACCTCATCATTGAACTTATAATTGAAACATCAGTGGATGTTGATCCATTGGATGATTTAAATCCTGAGGATGAAGAAGAGCGTGATGAGGATGCAGATTTGTCCGAATTATATGATATAGGATGGGAAGCTGACCTGCTTGAGCCTTTGTAACTATAAACATTTATTTTTAAAATTTATAATTAATAAAAAGTAAAAAGGTAAACCGTTTAATTTAAAAATAAAGACACCTTCAAAAGCAGGTTATGTGTAGTGTCTTCAATAAAATATTAAAATATGCTCATAAAATTAGATCAGATTCACATATAAAATAGCATAGGTAACATAAATATAAATGTCATTTCTTTTCTGGTATTTCTGTATTGTAAATTTGCCAACGACTAAAAAATCTTCTAATTAAAATGTCAAGTAGTGTGTTAAGTTTTTTATCACTGTTACTGATTTACTGTTTGGTAATAATGGTTAATAACATTATTTATTATATTTTTCCACAGATTCAACTGCAGATCATTTCAAGATTTCACCATGCCTACAATAGAAAGACAGAGAAAGGCTGCAAAACGTCAAAGACAGCAGGTGAAAAATAATATGCAGCAGTCCTCTAACAAAAAGATTTGTCAAGTCACGAAGAAAGCACCGGGTAAGAGCACAAAACACTTTATAAGAAATATGTGTAATAAAAAAAATATTACTACAGAAAATGTTTCAGTCCATAAAACGAGAAGGAAATCAAATGGAAAAGAAAGGCCAATGAAAAATGTTACTGCTAGAGCAAGAGATAACTCTGTGCATGATAGTAGAAGGAAACAACAGTTTAGGGAGATTCGTAAACGAATGTTCCGGAACAGGATAATTGGCAATTTGTTAAAAAATATTAAGAAAGGTCAACATAAACTAGTTTTTTATAAGACAAAAAAAAAAGTTGAGAAAGTTATTGATCAGGCATTTGAAATTAAACGTAAGTTATTTATTTTGATAATCAATAGAATTAGGAAGCTAAACAAGGCAATTTTTGATTTCAAAAGAAATAGTAGATCGAAGAGAATAGTTAATCGTAGTAATTTTTGTGAAGTTTTTTCTGGAGAATGGATGCATAGTTCAAGCTCTGAGGCATTTTTTAATGAGGAGAGTTATTTCCAGGATAATGATTTGGTGCATGCAGTTGACACCAGTGGTCGTGCTTATGAAGTGAAAGATGGTTGTCCAGTTGAAAAAGAAAAACTTGTGACAACAGAGGCAGAAGAGGTGTTAGGTAATGAGGTTTTAGGAAGACGTGCTAAGGGTCCTGTGTACACCTGGAAGTGTAGTAGTATTTGCAGTGTGCGACAGGATTCCATCAATTTGCTTTGTGATTTTGTACGGTCATTTAATAAGAAAAGTTTGAAGCAGAAAATGATGTTGTTGCAAGAATTAGATCCTTGCAGAGTAAGAGAAGTGACAGGTTTGCATGGACATTCACTGGCTTGTCTTTCCAGGAGAGTATGCCAGAGTGTTTTTCATCATTTCAGGATGCTAGCAGTGCATCATAACAAAGTGAGGAAATTAGTTAGAATGTTGTATTATGCTAAGAGTCCAGCAATTATGCTTAAACAATTATGCGCTGCTCTTTTGCATGGTTCTGAAATAGATGTGAAGAATATATGTGAAGAAATTGAGTTTTGTTACTTTGGAAGTAAAGAGGAGAATGTTGAAATTGAGCAAGAAGAAGAGGGTCTTGTGGAAGATAGTGTACAGGTTTCCAGTACAGATAATTTCCAGAGGGAAATTGCGACGTTTGAGGTGAAATCAAGTGAGAGGCCGAATTTCACTTGTGTGTGTTGTCGACGCACTTATTATAAGAATCAGACTAAGTTAGTGGATTTATATGCAAAAAGTGAAAGGGAAAATAATAGTGAATGGAAGGATTTTGCAACATACTTGATGGTAGAAAATTGTTTTGATTTGGGATTGGATCAACGTGTGTGTACTTATTGTTCTTGCAAATTAAATCAAAACCAGATGCCTGCTAGAGCAGTTCATAATAATCTGGAATTGGTTGAGATTCCTTCTGAATTGAAGGATTTAAATACTTATGAATCTATTTTGATTCAAAGTATCCATCCCTTTCAGGCTATTGTAAGAATGGAGCCAAAGACAGGGAAATTGCCTCCATCAGATTTACAGAGAGGATTAAAGGGAAGAGTTGTTTATTTGCCTCTAGATTTGAAGAAAAACATTAACACAATTGGAGTAGAAAAAGTGGAAGAGGAACCTCTGGTTATCTTAGTTAATGGGGTTCCGACAAAGAATAAGAAAATATGGCAAGATTTAGTAGATGTTAGGAAAGTTAAAAAGGCAACATTGTATTTGAAAAAAAATAATAAATACTATAAGAATGTATATGTTGCAGAAGAGGAAGTAAGTGAGGAAGAGGATAGCGATTTGTGTGCTGGTCAAATTGAGAAAGTAGAACCCTCTACTAGTGAAGAAATATATGAACATTATAGTGTTCATCCTTTGCATTCCAAGGAAGTCATGGGGAATGCTATTGAGTTGTTTCAAATGAAACAAGCCAAAGGGAGTCCCATTAGTGTTTGGGAGGAAAGTTTGGAAGCTCGGTGTTTCCCACAGCTTTTTCCAACAGGTCAGGGAGGAAGATATGATGAGCGACCTCATCAAATTCCTGCTTCTGAATACCGGACTTTGCGATTGTATGCAGGAGATGCTAGGTTTCGACAATGCATTCCTTATTTGTTTCATCTCCTGTTTGAAAGCGATCTGTCTGGACTGTCATATGCAGTGAACCACATCTTGAAAAGTGGTGTACACATGCAAAACATCTCGGCAAGTGACTTTATGGATAAAGTCAATGTCCAAGATAGTATTTTGGATTCTCACCTGATTAATCTCATGGCGTGTCAGCGTGGTACTAATGAGTACTGGTACCGTCGTCATGGTGATTTAAAATGTATGCTGAGGAACTTAGGTACTCCCACATGGTTCCTCACTCTGAGCTGTGCCGAGTATGGCTGGGAAGACTTACTTGAATTTCTACGAGAGGCAAATGCTAACGTAGATAACATCGAATTCAAGACATCCGGAGAACTGTGCTCTTTGGATCCAGTCAATGTATGTAGGTACTTCAATCATAGATTTGAAGCTATGATGTCTTTCATCATGAATAAGAAGAATCCACCTCTTGGAGAGGTGTTGGATTTCTTCTGGAGAAAAGAGTACCAAGCAAGAGGTGCTCCTCATATACATATGTTGCTGTGGATCAAGGATGCACCTAAATTTGGAACGGATCCAGAAGACTCAGTGATGAGTTTCATCCAACAGTATTCTACGTGTGCTGTTCCAAACGCAAAGGAGAAGAAAAGCCTAAGAGAAAAAGTTCTGCGTTTCCAAAGCCATCGATGTGGAAAGTACTGCCGTCGTAAATTCCGAAACAAGGACAAGTTCTACACTAAATGTCGTTTCGGCTTTCCACGACCGGTGATTTATAAAGGAAGAGTAAACAGTTTGATGTCTTCGCTGCGACACAATGTCATGAAGAAATCACCTAAAAACACTTACAATTTGAAGAGGAACGAAGAGTCCAAGTACATCAACGACTACAACCCGGTGATTTTGTCCATGTGGAATGCTAACATGGATATACAGTTTGTGGCTGATAACTGTATGGCTGTGGCTCGGTATGTGACGTCTTACATCACCAAAAAAGAGAAGACAGAATTGAAGGATATGTGGGAGGACATTTCCCATGAAAAGAGCCTCAGCAAGAAGTTGTACAGTTTCAGTCTGAAGATGTTGTCGCATCGAGAAATCGGAGCGTACGAATGTTCTGACCGGTTGTCTTCAGCAAGTCTCTATGCCAAGTCCAGGAGTATCGTTTGGGCGAGTCTTGGTCTTGCTGCAACGCGTAATCGAGTTCTCAAACCTGTGCGGGAAATTGAGTATTTGGCGGAAAAGGAGCCAAACAGTACCGACATTTTGAAGACAAACATGTTGGATACATATTATCCAAATCGAAGCAGTCACCTCGAGAATGTTTGTCTGTATGAGGTTCTGCAAAATTACATATTCAAGAGGAACATCAAAGAAGATACTGAGAAAGGAGTGTATGCTGTAATAGGAAGTGAGGGATGTCTGGTCAAGCAAAGAAAATGCCACTTGGTAAACCATCGAAAATTGAGTGGCGAATCTCCTGAAAAAAAGGAGTTTTTCTATTTAGCACTTTTGCAACTTTTCAAGCCTTGGCGTGCAGAAGAGGAACTGCTTGGAGATTTCCTCTGTTACGAAGACTCTTTCAATGCCGCCAAGGAGACCATAGAATGTCCTGCTTTTCCCAAATATGTAGAAATGTTGAATGCGGAAATTGAGCAGGAAGCAACGATTGCAGCCAAGATTGCCAGAGACAATTCTCAGGACAGTCAGAGTTCTGCTTCATTGAGTCAGGATCCACTAGGAGGACCTGTTATTGAAAATGAAGCTGCCACTGCTATGAATGAAGTGGAAAGAGCCATGGCACATGCTCAGGAGGATGCGGTTAACTTAGAAGAGTTGGAAAGACAACTCAACGTTGAGCAGAGGAAAATATATGACGAAGTTACCATGCAAATTGATCATGGATTAAGTCATGATAGGAAAGAGTGCTCATGTACGTCGTTGAAGCCTGTCCGACTGTACGTGAGTGGAGAAGCGGGAACTGGAAAAAGTTTCCTCATTAAAGCAATTTCATGCTATTTGCAGGAAAGGACAGAGTCATCGCTGTCTTGTGTTGTCACTGCTCCAACTGGACTGGCAGCACATAATATAAAAGGGATTACTTTACATCGTTTACTGATGCTGCCAGTGGAGCATGACAACAAATTACAATATCACAAGCTATCTGGAGATGCTTGTTTTGAAGTTTCAAGAATCTTGAGGAAAATGAAACTTCTTATCATTGACGAAGTAAGCATGGTTTCCAATGTCATGCTTGCCTTTGTGCATTTGAGGATGCAAGAAGTTCTCAAAACAGAGTATGATGTGTTATTTGGTGGCAAACACATCATTGTTTTCGGAGATCTTTTGCAGCTGACACCAGTGAAAGGGCAACCTGTGTTCAAAATGCTCACGCATGAAGATACCAGGAAGTGCCTAGGCAGCATTGGCAACGTCAATATATGGTTAAACTTCAATTATGCTGAACTGCATGAAAATATGCGTCAGGCGAAGGATGAAGTTTACAAAACTATTCTACAAGATGTTAGAATTGGAAAAGTGACCGAGCATGGGAAAGAAGCTTTACATGCACGATTACTGTCAAATTTATATCCAGAACAAGATGTTGTGCCTGAGAATATTTTTCAGAAAATTACTGAGAAGAAATCTGGAATATGTTTGATGCCAACTCTTGCAGAATGTGCCAAATTTAACAACAAAATGTTGCATTTAGAAAAGCAAGAGATTGTGAAACTGGAAGCTATTGATAGAGTAGAGCATATGGGATCAACAATTATTTTGTCTGAGAATCTGAAAACAAAATTGGATTCATTAGAGAAGAGTATATCTAAAACTGCAGGTTTTGAAAAGACTCTGAATGTGTGCTTGAACTGCCGTATAATTTTAAGAAGGAATTTACATGTTGAAAGAGGTCTGGTAAATGGATCAATGGGTAATGTTGTTGATTTTGTGAAATACAGAAATAGAGATGGAATTGAATTTTTAAAAATTAAATTTGATGGCATTGAGGAAGTACAGCTAATTGCTCGTTGTTCTGCTAGATTTTTGCTTGTAAAAGACTTATATGTTCGCCGTAAGCAGTTTCCTGTTTGCTTGGCATATGCGGTGACAATTCATAAATCGCAAGGTTTAAGCGTAGACAGTGCATTGGTGAATATTGGCAGTTCTGTGTTCAAGGAGGGTATGGCATATGTGGCATTGTCACGAGTTAGAACTTTATCGGGATTGTACTTGATTGAGTGTGATGTCACAAACATTTGTGCGGATCTAGATTGTGTTAAGGAATACAATAGGTTAAGAAGAGAGTATGCGCCACATTTGCCTCAGTATCCTTTGTTTGAGAAACGTGTGGTAGGCCGGAAACGAAGAAATGAGAACAATACTGGGGAGGTTGTAGCAAAAAGACAAAAAGTCAATGAACCTAAAATTACAAGCAGAAACAAAAAGGATTCTGTTGAAGATGTTGTTGGTTTTCAGTTTGAAAACAGTTCTGGTGTCAACTGCTATGCTAATGTAGTGGTTAATGTTTTATTTTCTCAAAAAAATGTAAAAGAAGAGATTGTGGTCAATTCTGATCAAAGATTTTGCAGTTTGTTAAATTCTGTGTTAGAGAAATGTACCACTGATAGAAGAAACATAGAAAGTGTGTCTGAAATTCGAAATCTGTTAGACAGATGTTCAGGCCAAACACAATTCTCTCAACATATTCAGCAAGATTGTCAGGAGTTTTTAATGTATATGCTTGATGTATTACATGCTGAAGGTGTAGATGTAGATCAGCTGTTTGGGCTTTCTTATCAATGGCAGCATGACTGCGAGAACTGTATGGTATCAAGTACTACTAGTGTAGACTCAGAAAGATTTATATATTTAACTTTGCCAGACAGTAAATCATTCTCCTTTAATAAGCTAGTAAAAGCAGCTGATCACAACATGGAGTGTAGCCAATGTAAATCTGAAATGATGTCCACATTATTTATACGAACATATGGCCAGTATGTCATTTTAATGTTCCAACGATGTAGGCCTGATGGAACAAAATTGACAACTTTAATTAAAAATTTTGTAGCTTCGCAGTTGTCAATATCAGGAAGGACTTTTGTAACTGCAGCAATTATATATCATGACGGCCCTTCAATAACATCAGGACATTACACAGCTTATTTAAAGTCTAGAAATGGCTGGTCATTCTGCAATGATTCTGTTTTAATTTTCAAAAAAAAATTGCCGTATGACCTTAAAAACTCTTACCTGGTGTTTTTAAAACCAAAATTTTAGGGAAATAATCTCGGGATGTGCTCTGTGGAATTTCAAGAAGTTCTAATGGCTCCTACACAATTTGGCCTTGAGGATAAGTGTAGTTCAGAGACATAACTTCTAACCATAGGACTGGACATTATGGAGAAATACGTGCACTTTGAATGAGTTCAGAAAAACTGTATCTTTTTATAAACTAATTGAAGCAGCCAATCAAAACATGGAGTAGAGGGAATGTAAGTCTGCAATGCTGTCTACTGTTTTACATTGCTTTGTGATTAAAAGTGATGTAGAGAATTAAATAATTGTAGTAGTCATAGAGGTAGTGTTAGTCTGCTTGTATCAGTGTCATAGGAAAAGTAGAACATGACTGAGCAAGAAGGGGAAGATATTACTATTCCAGGATTGTGAAAATGATCTTCAACATTTTAATTCTGAAAGTTGCGGAAATGCCAAATGACGGGATTGGCTTACAAGAAATCCAAGAGTTATAAATGGCTCTGACAAGATTTGGCCTTGAGGAAAATTGTGGTAGAGAGCAAGAAGTCATTTATTGCATGTAACGTGTTTTTAAAAACGATGGAGATTTTCTTTCAGAAAGTGGCGGGCTGAAAGTAATAACAGCACAAAAGAGTGTAAGCTGTTTATAGGACATCCTTGGACGTCATGGAAAGTAAGTTAACTTTAAGGAGTTCTGAATTTTGATTTCTGATGTTGTATGGGTTTTTTAAACACAATCATTTTGATTGTGTTTTTTTTTCCCCGCTGTTACATGATGAATACCTTCAAGTCACTGTTTTTAGTGAATTTTGATACATTCTGAGAACAGCAAAAATAAACCATTTAACATGTATAATTAATTCTGTACTGTTTGCATTTATGATGTATATGTAGAACTGTGTAGGAGGCATGGAGAAGGTGAGGCTTCTGTAAGTGTCAAAGTTGTTGCATGCAGTGCTGCACTTCTGCGTATTCTTTCATATGCTAGACAACATCTGCACAATGAGATACCTAAGCAAAGGAAACGCAAGTGATGTGATTGAGAAATGAGCAAAATAAATTGCACGTATTTCAATTAGATCACCTGTGTTTCCTATCATTACGAATCACATTGTGCAGATCAAGTTTAGGTCTGTCCAGGGAAACATAGGAGGTTTCTACTTTGTTGAAGAGTGCAGTGGACATGACTCACTTCATTGGTAGACTTTCACAGATATTATCTCCTCTGTACACTTCAACAAGTGTAAATCTCATCTTGAACTCTGAGTAGGCCTCACCTTAAACAAACCTCTGGATAGGAGACATGTTATTGGCCTCCTGAAGCGACACTTTTCTGAAACAAGAGCAATGCAAAAGATGCACCATGTTTTAAGATAGGCCTCACTTCATCTGTATCAAGATACTGTTAGTTTAAAATGTATATCTTTAGGACTGTGTAGGGGACCTGGAGAAGCAGAAGCTTCTGTCAGTGTCAAAGTTGTTGAAAAACTATTTGTCCTTCAATCTTTTCCCTTGTCTTTTGTAATTTTTAAATACATGTTTTAATATTTTTCAAATGTTGGTTCTCTCTTTCACAGATTGAAAGTATAAAAATAAAAAGTGAGTAATTTAACGGCAATTATAAGGTAAATAGTTGTACTCTTTTCGTTACATTTCTATCACATTCACCTACTATTAGATCCACTGCTTCACTTCTTTAACCCTCAGTTTCCTGCCTTTGCTACTTTCCTCATTCCTTTCTCTATTACCTACTTACTCAACTCCTTCCACTCTTTTTCTCAGTCCCTCTGTTCTCATAGTTCCTCAGTCTTGTTCACTCACTCCGTCTCTATTACTCTTAGTGTCTGTGAATTACTTTCCCACCTTTTTTTTTGGACCGCTTCCCGGGAAGTGGCCTGGTTCGCAAACCAGCAGCGTTACGGGAGTCCACCATTTTGTGTTTCGGTCGAATCAAGATACAAGATGGAGGGCAAATAATGTTCAGAATGGGTAGAAGGGGGCACGGTAGATGTATCTTGACCCCCTTGGTTTTCTGAGGGTGGCTGAGGAGGACCATAGTTCTTCACTCTTGTTCACTCTCTCTGTTTCTATTAATGTCACTGTTTCTGACTGATCAAAAAAATTTTTTAAAAAAAAGAACAGTAACTATTAGGGAAGGAAACAGACAGTTATGTTAAAAGAAAGACAGCTATAGGGAGTAAACTAAGGATACTGTTACCCGCAATCCACTGCTGATGATGTTACTGACCATGTCATGAATGATGTAATATGTGACATCATCAGCAGTGGATTGTAGGTAACAGTATCTCTTGTTTACTCCCTAGAGCTGTCTTTCTTTTCACATAACTGTCTGTTTGCTTACCTTATACTTACTGTTCTTTTTTTAAAAAAATATTTTTTTTGGTTAGCTTCCGGTACGCGTACCGGGTAGCGCTCCGGGGAGCGAACTAAAAGAAATAGAGGTTGGCAGAGTTCCAAATATTCTACCAATTTTTTTATAACGGGGAGGTAGTTCTGAAAAGAACTTTTTTTTTATGTTTTTGTTGTTTTATATTTTTTTTATTATTTTTTGAACATTTTTTTACTTTTTTTGTATTTTCTGAACGTTTTTATATTTTTTTTGGTTTTTTTGGGGGGGGGGGAAACAAAAACGATCCATTGTAAAGGGCTCAACAGGAGCAACAAAAAAAAAAGAATTTATTTTTTGGGGCGTCTCGGACAAACATTAACATGATTCTGAATAGCTCTCATAATCAAAATGATGCTACTTTCCCTGTAGCAGATGAAATCGCCGCAGTGCACGCACACTTGCTTCACGTGCCCAAACAACATTTGAATGTTTGGGATCATCTCCCTCGCCTCTGGTCCCGACACCTCTGGAACAACCGATCTTCTTGCCATTGGAAGGGGATTTTGTTGCTCATCACGTAGCTGGGCAGCACTATAATTATTTGGGTGCCACCTACTCATATGCCGATGCATAGTGTGATTGCCGTAACTGTATTTTTTTTCAGTTCCCCTTGACAATCTATCACCGCATATACGGCAAAACACGTAGCGTGCATTCACTTTTTTTTGCCCCTCAGGAAATTTATAGAATTGCCAAATGTAATTCTCTTTTCGATTGTACCTCCTGGGCTCCTCTGGCAAAAACCTTGGCTCTTCCTCCTCTTCCTCCTCTTCCTGTTCTTCCTCTTCTTGCAAAATTACTTCAGCAGGTGGTCCTCTCTTATTTGGATTTGGTGGAGGTGGTGGGTTAGAACCAGCTGAAGCTACTAATGAAGCCATGTCAAAGTGTAAATAAAGGGTCTTTCTCTCACCAAGATGAAAGTCAGAGTGAGGAAAGAAGGAGGGGTTTTCATCATTTGGGAAAAGCAAAAGTTCTAAACCAATGAAAAGTGTTCATTTTAGATCACATGACCTAGTATTACATCATTAGGAAACCAAAAGTGAAATGAACCAATGAAAAGTGTTATTACCGAGTCACATGACCTGCTGTGTTTACGTTACGCGGTCGGCGCCGCGCCCCGGATCGCTTCCGGTTCGCGTACCGCTGCGCTTCCGGGTACGCTAACGTAGCACGTCATATGACGTATCACGCGAGAACGCGAAACGTCATGCTGACGCGACGCGTCACGATGTTGTTTTCTAACGCGACAGTTGCGCAAACGGAACGTTTACCGGTTCGCGGACTGGGTCGCGGCTCCGAATTGAGCTAACGGGAAGCTAACCGGTTCGCGTACCGGGAGCGAAACAATAAAAATAATAAAAAAAAAATTGTATTAAAAACATGTAAAAAATATTTTTCGATTTAAAGAAGAATACATTGTAAAGGTTTTTGATATTTGCTATTAAAAAACCATTGAAATTCACTGAAAAAACCATAGGTTATAGACCATATATAGTTAGGAATTAGCATTTACAAAACCTTGAAAATTCACTGAAAAAACCATAGGTTAAAGACCATATATAGTTAGGGATTAGCATTTACAAAACCTTATTTTACTCACACAAAACCATTGAAATTCCATATATAGTTAGTTGTACTAACTATATATCACGCACCCGCAATCCACTGCTGATCATGTCACATATTACATCATTCATGACATGGTCAGTGACATCACTGATGACATCACTGATGACATCTCAAATGACATCACTGATGACATCACTGATGACATCTCAATGACATGACTGATGACATCACTGATGACATCTCAAATGACATCACTGATGACATCACTGATGACATCTCATTTGACATTACTGATGACATCACTGATGACATCATTCATGTGATAATACGATGAACTTCTTCAGACTCTAAAATAACCTTAGATACACTCAGTGTAAACAGACACTCACAGACTGTCACTCATCCGTGGAGTTACTCACACACCTACTCAGTCATGCAAAGAATCAATTACACCTCCATTTCCTCAACTATACAGTTATACATACCTTACTTATTCAAACATATACTAACACATATTTACTCTCTTTTACAATCCCTGATACAAGTTCACAATGATCAATACAGCCACTCACACATTCACGGACTCTTATGCACAGTTATTTATATATGTCAACTCTCACATGTACTGTGTTTTACATATGTTCTTACTTTGACATGTAGCACTCAGATATCCATTCACTCACCAATGCACTCAGTCAACCGCCCATACACCTGTTTCCACATGCACTTTTGAATCCATATATCTAGTGAATCAACTGCTTACACATCTATGCACAGAGTCATACACCTCCCAGCCACCCACACACACACTCAGTCTCCCATACAAATACTTGGGCAACCAATCAATAACCCATATACTTACTCATATAGCTACTGATCAACACATGCAGCAGTTTACAGAACAACAGACATAATGATGCACAAATTAAGACAGTTTACTGACTAACCCATGCACTCAGTGACACACATTTAATCACTCACTCATACAGTCAGTCACACACCTACTAAATCCTTCATCCAGACACTTATACATCCACTCATTCTTCAATATGTAAGACATTTGAGATGTCATCAGTGATGTCATTTGAGATGTCATCAGTGATGTCATCAGTCATGTCATTGAGATGTCATCAGTGATGTCATCAGTGATGTCATTTGAGATGTCATCAGTGATTTCATCAGTGATGTCACTGACCATGTCATGAATGATGTAATATGTGACATGATCAGCAGTGGATTGCGGGTGCGTGATATATAGTTAGTACAACTAACTATATATGGAATTTCAATGGTTTTGTGTGAGTAAAATAAGGTTTTGTAAATGCTAATCCCTAACTATATATGGTCTATAACCTATGGTTTTTTCAGTGAATTTTCAAGGTTTTGTAAATGCTAATTCCTAACTATATATGGTCTATAACCTATGGTTTTTTCAGTGAATATATATATATATATATATATATATATATATATATATATATATATATATATATATATATATATATATATATATATATATAAATATATATATATACATATATAAATATACATATACATAGCAAAAACCATAATCAAACCAATGATTATATGAAAACAAGATTTCTCAATGCATTAATTGAAAACCTGAAATGGCAAGGACTCAACTATGTTGCATCAAGGGTAGTGGCTTAGTTTGTTGATATTATCTTCATAGGAACAGTACATTTTGTGTTCTGGTGACTCAGGCACCTTCATCAGGAAAGCAACACAATGGATGGAAAAATACTGGTGTAAATTCAGAACAATGAGACTGATAAAAGATTGTACCGGAACAACTGAAGAGCATAAATTATTGTTGCCACAGCGTGAGTTAAATGACTATTGTGGCCAGGGCAAGTCCCACACAATAGATTGACAATGATGCTATTACATTTGTTTCAAAGGTAAAGGATAATCTTCTGATTTGAAAATAATTACACCAACTGAAGATTACTGAGTGTCTAGATACTGAAGGAAGAGGTTTTCGCACTGATTCAGTATTGTTCTGCGTCCCACTAACATTAAAGCAATTGGAAAACTTTGCACAGAATGACAAAAGCCTACATCATAACCAAAAACCACAGTAAACTACAGACCCATCTCCCTGCTTCCATACCCAGAGACTGTCATGGAAAACCTTATTAGCAAATGAACCGCCAAGCACTGGCCACTCCCCACTCCGCACAGCTCCTCCTGGTTGCCCGTGACTGCCCCACTGCTGCTGCTGCCGAGGGTCCGCCGCTGGCTCGCCGCTGGTGTGCCCCTGGTACCTGTTTCTTTTCATTGTATTGTAGCTCTGTTTTTTCCCCATACCCGGCTGTTATTTGTTATATTTGTTCCCCTGATTAAGGTTCCTCTGCACCATTGCCCTCTGTGCCCCCACGCTCCCCGCTTCCCGCCGCTGCTCCCTTTGCGTCCCCGCCCCCTTTTTCCCTTCTGTGCCCGTGCCCTCGCCCATTGGCCGCCCGCTCCCGCCTCCCAGCTGCTCCTCCCTCCCACTTGGCCTCTTATGAAGGGCACCGCGTGGCAGTGCGTGTGACCTGACCTCTGGTCAATCCCCAGGCCGCCCGGCTCCTCCTGGTTGCCCGTGACTGCCCCACTGCTGCTGCTGCTGCTGCCAAGGGTCCGCCGCTGGTTCGCCGCTGGTTTGACCCTGGTAACTGTTTCTTTTCATTGTATTGTTGCTCTGTTTCTTTCCCCATACCCGACTGTTATTTGTTATATTTGTTCCCCTGATTGCCGTTCCTCTGCACCCTTGCCCTCTGTGCCCCCTCCGCTCCCCGCTTCCCGCCGCTGCTCCCCTGAGGCCCGCCCCCTTTTTTCCTTCTGTGCCCCGTGCCCTCGCCCATTGGCCGCCCCGCTCCCGCCTCCCAGCTGCTCCTCCCTCCCACTTCGCCTCTTATGGAGGGCGCCGCGCGGAAGCCGAAGTCGTGCCAAAGGCAAGCCCGTCTGTGCCAGTGCCCCTGGACCCTGCCCCTCCCCGCAACACCAGACTGCACTACGACTCCAGCACCCTCCACGCACTCAACACCGGATGAGACCACCCCTGCTACCAGGCCACCCCGAAGCGCACCCAAGGGCCCTTTGCCTGCCGGAACTGCAGAAACACCAGCATCCAGCCCTACAGACCACCAGCCAGCGTACCCAACCACCTCCGCTGCATCCTCCTCAACACCCGCTCCACTCGCAAGCACGCCATCGAACTCTGGGACCTCCTAGACTCCACCGCTCCCGACGTCGCCTTCCTGACGGAGACCTGTCTGAACGACACCTCAGCACCAGACATCGCCATAACCATCCCACAGGGCTACAAGATCTCCTGCAGAGAACGCAACAACGGAGTCAGAGGGGGAATCGCCATCATCCACAAGGACACCCTCAGAGTCTCAACCAACACAAACGACACTCTCACCACCGCTGAGCACATGCACTTCCAGATCCACACCGACCCCAACACCACTCTCAGAGGGACCCTCATCTACAGACCACCCGGACCAAGACCACAGTTCTGCGACACCATCGCCGACCTCGTCAGCACCCACGCCCTTGCCTCCACAGACTACATCCTCCTCAGGGACCTGAACTTCCACCTCGAGAACAACAACGACGCCAACTCCACCGCCCTGCTCGAGAACCTCGCCAACCTCGAACAACTCGTAACGACACCCACCCACACCGCTGGACACACACTGGATCCCATCTTCTCCACAAGCCCCCACGTCTCCTTCAACCACACCACAGAACCTCACTGGACCGACCACAGATGCGTCCACTTCACCTTCAGAAAACCCACCACACACCACCGCACCCAACAGCTACCACGCCGCTGCTGGGGCAAGTTCACCAAGGACCAACTGACTACCACCCTCGCCCTGAGACCACCCTCCGACCCCACCGACCCAGATACCGCCGCGACCAACCTCAAACAATGGATCAACGACTGCGCCAACACCCTCGCCCCTCTCAAGACCTCCACTACTAACCACACCAACATGAAAGCCGCCTGGTTCACCGAAGACCTCCGGACCTCCAAGCGCACCTGTCGGAAGCTGGAGAAGAAATGGCTCCACGACCGAACACCAGACAGCAACACAGCCCACAAAAGCGCCACCCGCAGACACCACCAACTCATCAGAACCGCCAAAAGGACCGCCTTCAAGGACCGGTTAGACAACAACACACACAACATCAAAGAGCTCTTCAGCATAGTGAAAGAACTCTCCAACCCCAGCTCCAACACCAACGACATCCCACCATCACAGGACCTGTGCGACTCCCTGGCCACCTTCTTCCATCGCAAGATCACCGACATCCGAGACAGATTCAACTCCGACACGCCCGCACCCACCACCGATTCCCCCACAGCCGCGACCACCACCCGCACCAGCCGCCTGACCGCCTGGACCAACGTCAGTGACGAAGACACCATCAAAACCATGAACTCCATCCTCTCTGGATCCCCATCCGACCCCTGCCCTCACCACGTCTTCAACAAAGCCAGCACAACCATCGCACCCTACTTCCGGAAAACAATCAACAACTCCTTTGAGACTGCAACCTTCCCGGCAAGCTGGCAGCACGCCGAGATCAACACCCTTCTGAAGAAACCGAAGGCAGACCCCAAGGACCTCAAGAACTTCCGGCCCATCTCCCTGCTCCCGTTCCCGGCAAAAGTGACAGAGAAGATTGTCAACAAACAGCTGACCTGTTACCTCGAAGACAACAACGTCCTGGACCCATCCCAATCGGGCTTCCGCAGCAACCACAGCACCGAGACCGCACTCATCGCCGCCACCGACGACATCAGGATCCTGACGGACAAAGGAGAACAGCCGCCCTCATCCTCCTGGACCTATCAGCTGCCTTCAACGTGGTCTGCCACCGCACCCAATCAGCACGCCTCCACGACGCCGGAATTCAAGAGAAGGCCCTGGCCTGGACCACATCCTTCCTCTCCGGCAGAACCCAGAGCATCCGCCTCCCTCCCTTCCGCTCAAGAACCACGATATCATCTGCGGCGTCCCACGAGGATCCTCTCTCAGCCCGACGCTGTTCAATATCTACATGGCTCCACTCGCCCACGTCGCATGAGAACGCAGCCTCAACATCATCTCCTACGCCGACGACACCCAGCAGATCATATCCCTCACTGAAGACCCCATAACCGCCAAAGCCAACCTTCACAGAGGAATGAAGGCCGTCACCGACTGGATGAAGGACAGCAGACTGAAGCTGAATTCAGACAAAACAGAGGTCCTCATCCTCGGACCCACTCCATCAGCTTGGGATGACTCCTGGTGGCCCACATCGCTAGGCACACCCCCGGAACCCACCGACCACGCACGCAACCAGTGCTTCATCCTCGACTCCTCCCTCTCCATGACCAAGCAAGTCAACGCCGTCTCCGCATCCTGCTTCAACACCCTCCGAATGCTCCGCAGGATTTTCAAGTGGATCCTTCGCGACACGAGAAAAACCGTCACCCAGGCCCTCATCACTAACAGACTTGACTACGAAAACACCCTCTACTCAGGAACAACAGCCAAGCTCCTGAGACAGTTACAACGAATCCAGAACGCCTCAGCACGACTGATCCTCGACGTCCCCCGATGCAGCCACATCGCACCCCACCTGAGAGGCCTGCACTGGCTCCCAGTCATCAAGAGGATCACCTTCAAACTCCTCATCCACACACACAAAGCGCTATACAACACAGGACCATCATACCTCAACAACCGACTCAGCTTCCACACCCCCACCCGCAACCTCCGCTCTGCCACCCTCGCCCTCGCCACAGTTCCCCGTATCTGGAAACCACCACCGGCGGCATATCCTTTTCCTACCTCACCGCCAAGACCTGGAACGATCTCCCTGCCAGCCTACGACAGACCCAGGACCTGCTGGCCTTCAAAATTCTTCTCAAGACCTGGCTCTTCGATCAGTAGCAGCCTCACCCACACCCCCAGCGCCTTGAGACCCTCATGGGTATGTAGCGCGCTTTATAAATGCTTGATTGATTGATTGATTGAAGCACCTCAACATCAGCCACCTTCTGAATCCATCTCAAATTTGATTTAGACTAAGTCAAAGTATTGAGAGTGCCCTCATCGTTGCAAGCAACAATATCCACTTAATGATGGACTAAGACGACATAGAGACTCTCATCCTTCTCTAACTCTACAGAGCTTTTGACACCGTCTCCCACACAATGCTCTTCCAGTGCCTGGGATACACAGACATGCTCTTTAATGAATTTGTGCCTTCTGCACAGGCCGCACACAGGCTGTCAGCCTGTCCTCAAACATATCCTCACCCAATAACGTGTTTCGCAGCAACCCCTAAGGTTCATTGCTCAGCCCCATGCTCTTTAATGTCTACATGAAACAACTCACCAGCATTTTCTGAACATATGGATTCAACATCATCTCATACACTGGTCAAAGTAAATTGTCTTTCCTTTCCCTCTCTGATGACACTCTCAGCATGCAGACAAGGTTCATTGCTATCCAGGTGTCTGTAGCTCAATTATGAAAAGCTGGAGGTTGAACTGTTCAGGAAAGAAACCTCTCTCTGTTCCTAGGCCTGATAGCACTCAAAATTTGGAGTCACACCCAGTAAGTCAAGTCAAGCAAAGAACCTAGGGATTGTAATTGGAAGCAAAATCTCTCTCTTTTTTTTATTTCCAGGAAGCAGTGCTTGCATACTTTACTATAACACATATAACACATACCAAACATTTTATTAAATAAACCCACGAAGGACAGACTTCATACCACAAAAGCATATAAAGAGAGAAAAAGAGAAAGACAAAACTATGAGATATACAGACAAATTCTTCTCTGATCCCCTCTACTGTTCCATCAATGGCCCCCAGATCAGTCGACCCCTTGCCCTCCCACTTCTACCTTTACATTTATACAATGCCATCTGCAAATTAAATATGACTAAAAGTCTGGCATACAATGCCTGATAAGTTGGAGGGTCTTCATCCTTCCACATAGAAGCAATCATTATATGATGAATGGCTATAGCCATAAAGCATAGATAGACTTGAGACCGTTCTAGCTGTAGGCTTTCATCACGTCCAAATATCAACATGGTATGAGTTAGAGAAACAGGCCGCCCCAGATGTTGACAGAAAAACATTTCAATACCTTTCTTCAATGCATCTAGGTTACAGCAATCAGAAAACAGGTGTACTATATCAGCCGGGCCCAGACCACACCTAGGGCATTAGTTGTTATCCCTTTTCCCCCATGCCGAAAGTTCGGACGAGGTGAAATAGAGTCTAAATATAGTTTTAAAAATGTGGGCTTTAAGATTTGCCAATAATAACGTTTTTTTTGCTAGCTCTAATGATCCACACATATCTATATCAGGGTTATCCAATTTACTCGCCCACCCACTTTCTACCCTGGCGATATCATCTGGAGTAGCCTCCATCAGCATTGAATACAAATCCTTAACTTGAAGATATTTTTTCGTTAGGTGATCTAAAAGCGGTATGCGAACAAAGTTAACAGGTTGTACAACTACCATTTTTATTATCTCCCTTACTTGGATATATTTTTAAAAAGTGTTAGGATCGAGCCCATGTCGTTTCTGAAGTTCCCCAAATGAAACAACCCCATTCAGGTCGATAATATCGCCTATATTTTTTACTCCTGCCTTTTCCCAAATTATACTTATATTATCATATGTTGGTGCCAGAAAGTCAGAGGAGCGCCATAGAGACAAGTATCTCTGGATTCTGGGTATTTCCATATTTTTAGTAACCTTCCGCCATACATTCCAGGCCGCTCTTAAGATCTTAAAACGTGTTTTTTATAATAGCTACCCTCAAGCTGCCTTAAAACTAACCCTGGTGCTAGATTACCAATGGCTAATTCGTAGATAGATGGCGGGATTTCATTGTCTAAATCCACTACCCCAGCTGGATTCCAAGCGTTGCAACAGTACAGCCCAGAAATAATATAGAAGATTAAGAACTGCCAGCCCCCCTCGATGTTGCGGTAAAGTCATTCGTTTTAACAATCTCCTAATCTTCTTATACCCCCATATAAACTGGGAAAACTGCCCATCTGCCTTTTTGAATACCATAGTTGCAGGTTCCAAAGGTATACACCAGAAAAGATAAAACAGCTTAGGAAACATCATCATTTTAATGACATTTGCTCCTCCGATGATGGATAGATGTAGATTATCCAATCTCTTGAGATCTCCCTCCATTTTTTTAAAGAGAGGAGCCGAATTTATTTCCCATGTTGTGTCTACCTCCGCTGTAATATAAATCCCTAAATAGGTGGCTGACTCCTTCCTTCGCGGATCCTGAATTTGTGTGGTCCTAGTACAAACAATTTGTGTTTTGTCGGTATTCAGACGATATCACAACTGTTTTCCGAATTTTGCAACCAGCCTTTCAAATTTATTTATTGCAGCTTGCGGATCAGGGATGATGATCACGATGTCATCGGCGTAGGCCAACACCTCGGTGTTATAGCCCATAACCTCCATCGGTTTAATTGCACAGTCGTTCAGTATAAATCTAACTAAGGGGTTTATATACAGCGCGAATAAGATAGGGGAGTAGGGGCACCCCTGTCTCGTACCGCGAGTGATTCTAATCCTACCGACTCCTTCCCCATTACCTGTATCTTTGCATGTGCTTCAAAATACATAGCTTGGATGGCAGTTAAAATTCGTGGGCCGAGGCCCTTAGATCTTAAATATTGCCACAAGTATGCCCATTCTACTTGGTCAAATGTTTTTTGCGCATCCAATAGTATCAGCGACATCTGTGTACCTGTGGCTTCAGCTATATCAAATAGCGAAATTACCCTTCGGACATGGTCTGTTGTGCTTTTGACTGGGATGAAGCCATGTTACCATGGGCTCACTAGGGACCCAATTATCCTATATGGCCTTAGAGCCCAAAGCTTAGAATATAATTTCTCGTCAGTATTGATTAATGATATTGGTCTATATGAGGCGGGGTCTACAGGCTTCTTCCCCTTCTTTAAAAAGATCACTATATTGGTCACATGCCAAGATTGTGGCGGGCCTCCTTCTGTTGAACCGATAAAAACAAATCAACCAGCAGGAGGGGCAGCTCTGCCTGTAAGGCTTTATATATCTCCATTGGGATTCCGTCCTGGCCCGATGCCTTTCCCAAGGCCATCGTCCGTAATGCCTCTATGAACTCATTCTCATTCACGCTTTAAGCTTCAGCAACTGAGGGGACACATTCCCTGTTGTAACCTCAATTGTACCTGATGGCGAGTCCCTAGAGCGATACAGATCTTGATAAAAATCCGTAAATATTTTTATTATACCTGGAAGATCTGTAGCTATCTGACCTTCCGTTCATCTTAATTTTAAGATGTTATTTGCAGCTGCCCTTTGTTTGAGTCATAGTGCCAAATGCTTCCCCATCATCTCTCCATATTCGTAACTATCCTGTGTCCCCCTTTGAAAACTTTCGGACACTTTTATGTTATAGATTCCATTAATTCTGGCCGTAGTCCTGATTACTTTAAGCTCTAGGCTAACTTGTAGGTCTGTCTGTTTTTGTCCAATTGCTACCATATGTTGTTTTAATCCGGAGGAAGCAAGATGGCGACTGAGTGAAAGTTGGTCATAGGTGGCTCCCTTGGGAGGGTGTGACAAAGTTAAGAAAAGGGTGAAAGTGGACCTGAGTGGTGCGCCTTCAAGCAGGAACTATTGTTTTTGAGAAGCAAGTGGTGACGGAGCTGGTCTTACCAGGAATTCGTTTCTGTGCTGGCGGAGATCGCGGAGCAGCTGATTGCAGGCTGCCGGGGTCTCAAGCGTGAATTGGCCAGGATACCGAGCTGAAGTGGCGGATGCAGCGCAGCCTCTAACACGGACATCATGGCTCCTAAGACAGGATCAGAGGGGAAAGGTGCCCCTCTCAATCAGCCCCCCTGGAGTCCCCGCAGCAGAACTCGGCGGACTCAGAGATAGTATCTACTCCCATGGTTCAAGGACGAAGGCAGCGTGTGCAGAATCTCGTGGATGGGACGGGGAGGGGCACAGGTACGCAGCCCCAGCCACCTCAGCCCACAACAATCATTGATCTATTCAGGGGACCAGGGACTGGATCAGCCTCCGGCCTGCCAAGGGAGCAGCTTGTCAGTACAGACCCAGTAAAGGGAGATGGACAGAATATTACTGGTAAGCTTTGGGGAGAATCCTGAACAGGATGACACGGAGGCAATAAAAACATATGCACAGGGGGCCCAGGGGGTCATTTTGGGACAGTCATTTCAAGAGGGACAAATTCATGATACTGTTCTGGCTATTAATGGGAGAGAGGGCTTGGGAGAGACGAGCCTTGCTATTGCCTCTAAGGATATTGAGCTGTTAGGGGAAAATTAGATTCTACAGGAGGAAGGACCCGGGCGGCATCTTAGTGTTCAAAAACCAATGGGGAAGCAGAGCGAATGTAAGGGTCCCCCAGAGCCTCGCAGGATACTGCAGGAAGGCAGGGAGAAGGACATTGACTCGGAGGCGATTTAATTGCATTCTCTCTAAGATGCCACTTGGTCTTGTCTGGGCTCAGACCACGGGTCCAATTCAGAATCAAGTGAGGAAGAAAGGTTTTCTGGTACTGACTCTAGAGAGGTCGGGACAGGATTACTACCAACTGGAAAACATTCCCCCAGACAGGGAGAACGGATAACCCTGAGCAAACTGATCTCAGATGGGACTACTCTATGGGAGATCAATTGGTAGGGTTTAGCAACCAGCCGAACCTGGAAGGGGCTGCAGTAGGGTCCCTGGTGCTCGCTCCTACCCTAGAGTCTATATTGAAGTGTGTAATTGTGCATAGGGAAGAAGTTCGTCTGTAAAGCAAACGTTCCCTGAATGCCACCCGGAAACTCCAGGGCAAAGTTAGAAAAATTGCGAAAACCTACAATGATATAAGTGATTGGATGACTGAACTGGAAACAAGGACGGCCGCATTGGAAGTGGATATAGTTGGCTCAACGAAGCAAGTTATGGCGCATGAGGAACAACTCACGGATAATCAGTGGAAATTGGAGGAAGGCGAAAACCGACAAAGAAGGAATAACCTATGCTATCTCTGTATTCCAGAGGGGAAAGAGAGGTCCGATGCATGCCTCTTTATGGTCCAGCTCCTGGATAAATCCTTCCCAGAGCTGGTAGGATGGAACTGGGCACAAGAAAAACAAAGGGCGCACTGAATCCCCTTCAATATCCGACAGCCAGCTTGCCCAGATGCCAAACCTTGGGCATTTCTGCTCAATTTTGGCAACTTTTTGTTGAGACAAAATGTTTTTGAGAAGGCAAGACCTGAGGCACAACGGTTGGTAGATGGATTTATGTTTTTTACTAGGCCAGACTTTAGCCACACTATGGTGGAGCGAAGATGGCGTCTGCGGCAAATGATTACCCAGTTCCAGGAGAAGGGAGCGCAGGCCTTTCTCCTCAATCTGGCTCGACTGAAAGTAATAATCAAACTCGTTTTTTTTTCTTTTCTCCTTCTTCGAGCCAGATAAACCTAAGCAATAGTTTTAGCAAATGGACTAGTGACCCACCACTCCCTGCTTCACCAAGCAGGGTTGGGGGGGTGCAAAGGGAGTAGGGCGCAGGGGGGAGGGGTGTGAGGGGTGGGTGGGCTGTGAGGGGGCAGGGGGATACGGGTCGGGGGTAAAATGCAGAAAATCCAGGAAAGCAGTGTACGGGGGCAGGCAAGGAGATCTACCAGAAACAGTACTAATACCAGAACTAAGTTAAGGGAGTGGTTTAAAGGGCAATGCAGGAACCAAGGAAGACGCAAATATGGGTAAGCTGACCATTTATACAATTAACATTGGGGGGCTGAATGATTGAGGGAAAAGAAGTAGGGCTGGGGAGGTGTTGTGAGAACTAGGGGCAGATATTATCTGTCAGCAAGAGACCCACATCTCACACTTCAACAACATATCCACACATACGTATCTGAATCATCTTCCACACCCCCAGCAGAGATCTTTAGTCTACTGCTCGCCCATGTCTCCCTCATTCAAATAGCCCGAGCTAGAGACTGCACCTTCTAGTAACTGGTTCTTAATACCTTGAACTACCTTCGCCTTCACATCAGCGCTGCAGGCTAAGTACTAGAATTATGAAAGAAAGTGAAACTTTGCTTTCTCAATGGGCCACATCCAAGGCAGCTCCTACCTTCGCTGTAGACCAGGATTTCCTTCAGATCGATGTGTTTACAATACAAATACACATAAGATAACATAACAGAACATAACAAGATGCTCATAGAGCTTTACTGATTTAATTGCAGTGCACAGAATTTTGTGGTAATCTACAATCTACATTCGGGCCAGTAAAAAAAGAAAGAAAACTATGAAGAATAACAAACCATCCGGGAGAGTTAAACAGCTTCTTCTATATTTGAAGTTACATCAGAAGTAACGTCCTATCCACAGGGCACCCCAACAGCAACTGACTCCTGGGATTCGAGAGCTAACATGCTCTAACCAACATAAACAATCTAGAGCATAGAAGACTTCTAAATAGAATGTGTCAGGGTAAATGTCTCTGCAGAGACAGATTATATATTAGCTACTGCTAAGTACTAGAATTATGAAAGAAAGTGAAACTTTGCTTTCTCAATGGGCCACATCCAAGGCAGCTCTTCCCTTCGCTATACACCAGGCTATCCTTCAGAATATTGTGCGAACAATACAAATACACATAAGATAATATAACAGAACATAACAAAATGGTCATAGAGCGTTATTGATTTAATTGCAGAGCACAGAAACTTGTTGGAATCCACAATCTACATTTGAGCCAGTAAAAAACAGAAAGAAAACTCAGTTTGTGAAGTCCGTACATTGGATAAAAGAGTCATTATTCAAGCTTAGAAATCCTCAAGAACTCGTTTTACTTTGGAAAAACGATCATGTTCAACTAGGGGTGCACTGAATTCCTTAACAACTAGTGTGTAGGCCAGCCACCTGGTTATTTGAACAAAATGGGTTTTTCATTATCATCTTGAGTGTGGTATGGCAACAACATGGCTGGCTTGGTTCCAGTGGATTACAAAGAACATGTTCCTGAATATTTCTATGATTTACGTTACGTTACATAGGAGAGCTCAATAGTGTAAGTAAGTACAACTTTATTTGATCATTTATATGACCATAACAAAATAGAAACATCACAATTCATAGTTAAAATCAATTACGTCTTAAAAAGAATTAAAAAGGGGGAATAGCACTGTATACTTTTTTTTTAAAACTGTTAAAACACGATCCCTATAATATATTCACAGGCAAAAATGCATTACTTAATATAGTGTTGATCACAGTTTGTTTGCCTTTTTACAGATGCCTTTGTTATCACAGTTCATAATCACAATTACCAGCTAGGCAGTTTTTAATAGTCTTCGCTCTCCTCCACAACGCATATAACAAAAATCTCGAGAGTGCAAAGACCAGCCATCTAGTCGAATCTGCATCCCAATCTTTTCTGACGTTTTTCTGGTTGCAAAGGTAATTTTTCCTACATACTCTTACGTTATCTGGGGATTTGGTCTTTACCGCCTTCATTAGGGTTTCCTTAGCCTGTCTGCATGATTGATTATACCATGGCTTGGTGTGCTTGCGTGGGAGAATATTATCATTTTTTTTTGTTTTTTTAAAAGGGTTTTATGGCATCATTTAATTCCCTAAATACGTGCAGAGTATCAGCCCTGTTCTCATTTGTTGGGGCTAGTTCCACTAGGGCAAGATCTACCCTTTGTAAATTTGTGGGAGGGCTGTTTGATCTAAAAGAATCATCGGACATTTAACACTACTCTCATTGTTACTTGTCATCCCTGGAGCATTATTTTGTGATATAGGACCATGGGTGTCCAGCATATTAAACATTGTTAAAAATAGTGTGTTATGGTCACTGTCCTCCCTATCAATAACCACCATATCTTTTATATTTCCCCAAAGTTCAATATCGACAAAAAAATTGTCGATTCTAGATTTACATGCCCCTCTCTTAAAAGTAAACCCAGCTCTCCTAACAGAGTCAGTCCTACCATTGCATGCTCGTAACCCATGATCAATAATCAGAGAATTTACTTGTTGGACTGCCCTAGTGCACTTTTTTATTGGTGGAATTTCCAGTTTCGGGATTCCTCTTGCTTCGTCCCCCTCTTCAATGAGTTCCTGGATATAATCAACAGGCTCAAAGGTAATTTTTAAATCACCAACAATTATTAGCCGGTGCCTCCCTCTTGCTAGGTCAAGATGGTTCTCCAAGAGTGTCAGTGTTTCAGAGGGCCTTTGTGGAGTGTTCAACCGGTTGTATACATTCATGATGTTCAGGGGGACGCCCCCCTTAGGGAGAAATATTTCCAACCCAAGTATGTATTCGCAACCAAGGATGAAGCTTTTGATCTTCCCTATCAGGGAGTTTTTCGCCCATATCAGTATGCCCCCTACAATGTTTTTTTCTTTTATGTTAAGTTATGCTTGAAAGGAATTACAAGCTTTTTATACCAACAAAAAGTAAGGAACGTGATGAGGAGGACCGATGAATAGGAAATTACCTGATTGCTTATTGGTTATCTTCAGTACTGTGAGTTCCTTTCGTAGTCCTCGTCCCACCCTCCCTTCGCATCACTTTATAATGCAAGATGCTTGAGATTTATAAGATGTAACAAAGCCGAAAGGGGAAATTATGGAGTGATAGTTCAAGCAGGGTCTATTTAATTTTACTCTTTCCTAACAAAAACACAAAGGTTTTCGAAAGAACCTCTCTATAGGCAGTGAGCCTCAAGAAGGACAAGCACAGGAATATATTGGCTTAAAGTAATGCATATTACCTGTAAGCTAAAGGGTTCTTGGTGCGGTGCAGGCCTGATGTCCCAGGGGAACCCTTGCATATTAAGAATAACAGTTCTGCAGGTGACTAAGTGAGAGACCAGAACCTTAAACAAGGTAAATCTGAGAGAAAACTGCAAATCAAAAAGTTTGCCAGCAAATATTGGTTCATGAATATTTATGGACACAAATAAGAAAGAATAGGAACACCTACAGTGAAGAAGCCCTTTAATGGCATGGAAGCGACCCCAAATCATATATAGCAGCGTTGCACGTCTGGCGTTAGCCAGCTCATGCTAATGTCCCTACTGCCCTGAATGTATGTTATGTGGGAATATAACAAATGTTCAAAACTAACTAGTATTTTTCTAACTACACATGCAGCTGTTGTTCTAATGCACGCAGTAATACGCGTTTTTGAAATTGAAACTTGTGAGATCACTTTGATCGCATTTTTATTATTTGCACCAAAGATTTTTTTAAGACCTGTGTTTTTTTATTTTTATGAAACATCTTAACTAGATAGAGTGCGCAGTATAATATATTAGCCTTGATTCTGTGGGCGGTTTGCAGGTGTGAGGAATAATATTATATGTTAGACGACAGAAGAAGAAGGATATAATATCAAAGAAGGAATTAAGATCACCGTTTTGAATTGCATTCTACAAAGTACCTAATGGACTATATTGCTTTTGTGTGCTGTGGAGCAATCTTGTTGTAAGGGAATTAACATTATATGATGATGATTTTAGTCAAATATCAGGCAATATCACAAAATAGTTCCACAGAGCCGAAAATACCATTATCCCTGACTGCATCATGTACTTGCGGAAGGAAATAAAAACAGTAACTTGGATTGTAATAACAGAAGTGAACAACATTGCCCTGAACAAATCACCATAAACATGTCCCTCACTTCTTATTTATCACTGTAGTTGCCTTCAATTATAGAAACTACCTTTTATGTTTCATAACTCCTCATTTTGACTTTTATTACAAATTCATTATGTTAGATTGTTTTTCATTGTCTTCATGAATTCTTCCCAAGAGATTACAATAAAAACAGGGTTAAAACATTGAACATCTATTAAAAAGGGTATACTACGCCTCATAAAAAAGATTTCATGCATTTGTCCATCGTAGAGCATCAGAGCTCCATCTAGTTTGCTGAAACTAGAAGTGCCCTTTTGTTGGAAGAGGACCAATCTTGTTAAACGTCACATATAATATCCCCATCCTATACAATATGTCTATAAAATGTATGCATTGCTCTTGTAATCATTGTTTTCACCCAAAATCATACTTGAAATAATTAATGTTCACAATTCAAATGTGTTTTACCTCATGCAACAGAGATGATTTATTTTTGAAAGTTCACCGGGCATATTATCAAGAACGGCGTTACAATTATCGCCCCTTTAGCGGCAGGAATCTGCTGCTAAAGCGGCGATAATAGGCTTGATAATATGCTCTTGAGAATTCCAATAGAAGCCTATGTTCACACCAGAACATGGGCTTCTATGGGAATTCACAAGGGCATATTACCAAGCCCATTATCTCCGCTTTAGCTGCAGTTTCCTGCCGCTAAAGTGGCGATAAATTTAACACCGTTTCTTGATAATATGCCCCTACATATCTTGACCAATATCATCTTTGATCAAAATATTTATCAAAAGTAGTATGGATTATGAAGACACATATGAATATTTGCCGACAAATGAGTACATTAGTTAGAACCATCACATGACGTTAATGATGTACTTATACATACATTAGCAACACAAATGACCTCAGCCACAGTTAAAGCACTCCTCGCAAGGCTACTATAAGATTAAAGCGCAATGGTCCTAGGAGCTCTAGAGTGTGATCTCATGACGGAGAAGCAGACACACACTGCTCACCCTACAGCCACAATTAAATCAAACCTATGGATCCACTGACAGTGGTCATGGCTTCATTGGCACACCAGCCATCCTAACTTCTGAAGGTCTACAGTATTATTAGGGAGTTTGAATAGCACATAACTTTTATTAATGTATTTACTTTTTTTACGTCTTTATTTGGCAAAGGCTGAAAAGTAAGTTCCCCAGCATGGTTTGCTAGAGGTGCCCCAGAAGGTAGACAGGACGGGCCATCACCAAAGGACATGGTCCAGGTCTCCAATGGGTTGGTCACATACCCAACAGTTAGCAGTAGGGGCAAGTTCAGTTTTTATAGATTTTGGATATAGACCAGTGCCAATCATGTACATTGTTAACACAGCAAATCTTTAGCTCAGCTTCTCTTAGATATAATTCATGGGTCCTTAAAATATTGCCCCAGTATTTTCCTGGATATTGTTTTTGGATAGTTGTTGACCACACATTCTGGTTCGTCAGTTTATGCTAAAGTTTATTATCATACTATATAGTCCTGAAATCGAATACTTATATTTCCCCACCTTAGTAGGTATCATGAATCCTAGAACGAGGTGGGCTTCTCAATTTCATGCACATAGTAACTTTCAGTTGGATGTATTTCCATTAGAGATAGTCACCTAAGTTAAATTCACTTTGCAGACCACAAGTCTTTGATAGTGTGAGAAAGTCAATTATTAGTTTCGGGAGAATGGTAGTCCACCACAAGTATTAATGCCACTATCTCAATTGGTCTAGTAAAGGTTTGAGTAATTTAAACCAAAGCTCAGTCACAGGCAGCTATTGCACATAGCACATTGGCACATTGGCTTAATTTAAGACAATGTGTAAAGCATTTAGAACTTCCAAATCAGTTAAAATGTCAAACATGCAATACAAATGCCTCTCCACTTTATAAAATAGAGAATATTTTAATTAACAATTTTACACCAAAATACTAAAAAATCAATAAGTGAAACCAGAGAGAGTACTTTTTAAACTATTGCATTAAAATGGTGCCAAAAAGTTTAAGCACAAACAACGGTCATCTGATTGCACTTGCCCAATACCTATGTGTGATTCATAGTCAACAGCAGTGGAGCATGTGTCGGATAGAAAAACTAGGTTCAGCCCGGTCGGAAAGGCAGCAGGCTATGACCGAGAAGGGCTCGACAAAGCTGTATACCCATGGGGAAAGGTCCCTGTAAGTCCACTCAATTTTTGTGGGAAAGCTTCAAGATGGATAAATTCGAAATTCTCACCCAAGGAAGGTTGTGTCTCAATCAGATACTTTTGGTGCCTTTGCCAGGTGAAGATTTCTACATTTAGACGTAGTCACTTTTTATGGAGCTCAGATTCCTCCAGCCGGGCAAGGCTTTTAAGCTGTAACTGAACAGGACTCGCTGAGGCTGAATATACTTTCTACTACATCTCACTGACATAGATTTGCTGCTGCCAAAAAGCTCTGAGTGGGAAAAATTTGAAACTTTGTCCCAACAGCAAAGGTTTGTCCCGGTCCTCTACAGCGCTTTAGATCAAAATCTTTTAAAGTTCCAGGTTTTCCAGGATGTTAGCAAGAGTACACTTGTGTTTGCTGTACACTTTGCCACAGTCAAGAGTCCCAGGACCTCAGCAATAGCATTTCAGATTCAAGAATAATTCTAGCAGAAGCTACCAGCAGGGTTCATCAGAGGTCCAGTTGAAACTTGTCAACTGGGCCATCGAGAAAAAGGTTTCTAGCAAATTGTTCTGTGCCTGTATCTTATTAGGTGGTCAGCCACTTTAATCTTGATGTCCTCTTCTTTGTCTTAGGTACAAGTGGGAGCAGATCCAGTCCTTAGGGTTCTCCTCACAGAAATGTACAGCAGGTATGATCCCTCTTCTGAGTTTCACAGGTCCAGTAGGGCTCGGAAGAGGGCGCCTAGAGGTGCTGCGTTTAAGCCTGGTATCTGACTGTGGGAGATTGACTTTTGACCCTTTGCTAACTAATTGGGAAAAAGTTCACAGGGGTAACCGTACCTAAGGCCTTTGTCTCAGCTCTCAGAAAAAGTTCACACCTCATAAAGGGGATGCTCAGCTCCTTGTCAGCTCAAGGAAATAGGCAGGCAGGAAAAATGTGACTTTCTGAAATCCCCTATTTTAAATATGAATACAAATTCTGACATTAACAGTGAATTGGGTTTGTAATAAATATTTTTTTTAAGTCCAAGAATAACCTTTGTAGCTGTTTCCTAGGTGGAGATATTTCTTTTTATTTAATATTGTGTCCCAATACTAACTCTAATGCAGTGAAATTAGCTTTTGAGTGCTTATCACTGTAAGAACATGTTTAAAATTAAACCTTTATATCTCCTACTTTTAAATGCCATGCAACTTCTCTAATGGGCCTTATCGCCTTCTTAGGGGTGACTTACTAATACTTAAAACAGGGTTGAATTTACCATTTTAAAACTGCACTGACAGGCTACAGTGGTAGGCCTGCGGCCAGGGTTGTATTTTCACTCCCTTTAGTGGTATAATGGTTGATGCAGTCCACTAGAGGCATTTAGCTTACACACATTTGGTACATTCTGTGCCATATAACAAAAACTTTTTCATACGGTAAATATAGCAATTACGAGTTTAGCCAGTTTTTGACATCTTTTAAAGGTCTTAGCATATGCACTGGGGCCTGGTCAGCAGTGTCCCAATTCACAGCATCAAAAAAAACAGAAGCATCAGTCCAAAGAAATAAGGGTGATCATACAGAAAGAGGCATATTCCAAAAAATGGTCACTTTGGTGAGGAGTTGTTGGATGAGGGCAACAAAGCGCATTTGGGAGTGGCTTATTAATATTTAAAACCAGAGTTTTCCTGCCTCTCAAAATAGTTATTTTGTCAGCAGCTTGTAGGCTACTGCAGTCAGGGTACACACAAAGGTCACACGTGCATTTGCTACTCAATATCCTAGGTACTAGTAGACATGTTAAATATGTCAATCAGGAGTAAGCTAATTCAAACAAAAAGGTGGAGCACAGACACTTTACTCCTGTGTTGCATGGGTAAAGGGCACAGTTTGCTATATCTAGCACAAATAGGGTCCACTAGACAACAGTCACTGTCAGATGCTTTTTGACAAGTTTGGCTTTTAAATGTATCCCTAATAAACTATTTTTCCTATGTAGTCTCAGTGACATCCAAAGCATGGTTTGAGATAGTGTTACAACTTTCATAGAACAAATGCAAATGGTCTTTGATAAATGGAAACACCTGCAGTTTTTCTCTGGGCAAGAATCCAAACACTAAAACTGGTTGTCGCACTCATATGTAATTTGGTATGTGCCAATTCACACACTCTATTGCTCTCTAATATGTTTAAAAATCAAAGATTACATCTGGGGAAGCATGAGGCTTCAACTGATAAAATCCAAACTTATGAAATTCACTGACTACTGTTCTGGAGGCCTTAGACTTCCCATTATTAAACTTTATAATGACACTCACTATGTATTGCAATTAGTGTATGTTGCGATGAAAAAGTATTCTGCATGTTAATGAAAGTGTAGCAATGCCCTGTGTCCCCAACTCTACTGGGGTCTGGCTCCCTAATGTTGTTTTTTTTTTTTTCACAACTGTGAAATCTCTAATGTTGGTTTTTTAAGTTCCAGGAAAACACGGTTCATGTGTGTGTGCCATGACTTAGGCCTGTTTAATCGATTGCAGTCTTGTTGGGCCAGAAGGAGTGCCCAAAGCTCCACCCTCATAGTGGTGGAAGGACACTGCCTTTGTCAAGAGTTAAGCAGCACGAGCACGGTGGTGGCAGTATACCATGTCACGATCAGTAGGAGAGAACAGGTCCCTTTTAAACTGTTCACTGTAATGAGACCTACAGACTCACTCACTGCTGCATGCTTCTGCATGCTTATTTCAATCTTGGCCTACATACATTAGATGTAAAGTACTGCACAGTGCAGGAATGGTGATTCTGCAATGAATGTATGTGTGCCTGGGAAGGGTGCAATAGAGGGATAGAGCAGTGTGGTGCATGATGAGCCATGCACTGCGTATGTGTATACCTGCGAGGGATACATTACATGACAAATCTAGTGCTGTGCAGTGCGTGCACAGTGGAAACATATGCTGGGTGATTTTGTGCTTTTCAAAGGTACAATACATGAAGGGTGAAGTGTTGTTCAGAAAGTGCATGGTGAACTTGTATGCTGGAAACATGTGTATTTGCAAGTAGCACACCATGACACAAAGAGCCAACAAAAAGTTCTTCAAAAAGGTATGAATTTTTTACCAACGTATCACACCAATGAGTTGAACACCAACATATCCTTTTTCAATTTCATGAGAACCTTACGACTAAGGTATTACTTCACCAACATTTGTGCACCTAACATCAACCAAGAAGAAAGCACACTCATGGGCTTACGACCAAAGAGCACTTTTACCCCGCCTACTAGTCATAAAGTTCTAGACACTTTCGAAACAATTGTTCAGCAAGAGGTACACGGTATCTTCTCTACACATAAACCACACCGATCTAATTTGTCTACCCATGAACGTCAAGCTTTGAGACAACTTGCCACCAATAAAGATCTAAAAATCTGCAAAGCTGACAAAGGAGGTGCCTTGGTAGCCCTAGATACCAGTTACTACACTGAGAATTTGGATGCTCACCTTAACGACCAAGACCTCTACATGACATTGAACTCAGACCCTACCAATGATTTTAAAGCTATCTTGGTTACCATAGTTAACAATGCTGTTCTCGCTAAAACCAACACAGAAAGAGACAAAACATTCCTAATCAAAAAATATCCTCAGATACCGTATATCTATCTGGTACCAAAAATCCACAAACATTCCACAAAATCCCCGTTTAGACCCATTGTCAGCACCTGTGATTCAATCCATGAACCTACCGGACTATACATTGATAAACACCTACAAGCTAGTGTCAGAGCTATGTCTACATACATCCAAGACACAACAGACTTCCTCACCAAACTTGAAAATATCACGATCCCATCTGACCAACCCATCATCTTAACCACCATTAACGTCAGTTCGTTATACACTTCAATCCCTCACAACCTGGGCCTTGAAGCTTTGGAATCTTCTTTGGTACAAACCCAGAAACCCACCGACTTACAGATTTTCATTATGGAACTCATGCAATTCACTCTCCATCATAGCTACTTCAAATCTACCAACAACCAACACTATCTACAGTTATCTGGAGTAGCCATGGGCAACTGCGCTGCTCCAGCATACGCGAATTTGTTCATGTATCATTTTGAAAAGCAACACATTCTGACAAATCAAGATTGGGAACTATTTCTTTGTTCGTACCATCGGTACATTGATGATATTTTCCTAGTATGGAAGGGTAATGAAATTCAGTTGACAAATGCAATCAACGCCCTAAATTCAGTTAATGAGCGTATTCAATTTACTTACACTTCTAGCAGATCTGAAATATCCTTTCTGGATGTACAAATCAAACTAGTTAACAATCAATTTGTCACATCAATCCATACTAAACAAACAGATCGCAACAACTACCTTCACTACCAAAGTTTCCATCAACCAAGTCTGAAACGTCACTTACCTTATTCACAACTCTTGCGTGCTAAAAGGATCGCATCAACCACTGAACTATATGTTCAAGACAGCCAGAAAATTATCGCCAAATTCCATCAACGGGGTTACCCCAAAAGTCTCACTGAAACTGCAGAACAACGAGCATCGGCTCGCACAAGGAATGAACTATTGAAACCCAAAAACACAATCCAGGAGGATGACAATCGTCTTTTATTTGTATCCAAATTCTCTACCCAATCAGCCAAAATCAAAAAGTCAATTCGCAGACACTGGTCAATGCTACAGTTGGAAACTGACTTCAACAACATTTTTGAAAAACCACCTATTTTTGCCTACCAACGTTCCAATATTATACAATCCCTTTTAAAACATCCAACATTGTCTACCAATCAAGTCTTCAAAGGAACTATACCGTGTCATAACTGCGGACATTGCAGTAGTATAATACCTGGCAACATTCTTTCACACCCCACAAAAGGTATCCCGATTCACCTTCACGTTAATGCTACTTGTGACACAACCAATGTCGTGTACATGTTGAAATGCCCATGTGGACTCCCATATGTGGGTAAAACAGAACACAAAATTAAAACGAGATTAACGGAACACCGGAGTAATATCCGCACGAGGAACCTAAAATCCTGCATTGCCGCACACTTTGTAGCACAATCACATAATCTCAGTCAAATTTGTTTTCTAATTTTGGAAGTGGTTAACAAATTACCCCATAGAGACAATAACAAACATTTACTACAACGTGAACTAAATTGGATACATTTTCTCCATGCGCTACATCCAAAAGGACTTAATGACAGATTAGAACTCAGTTGTCTTTTGTGATTTAACATCTGAGTATTGTATTTATTGTGATGATCTCTCTTGTCTGTTAATCTTTACCGACCTGGGTTCTCCCACATGTATACCCCCTACATTTCATTCTATTCATTTCATTCTCTGATCTCTTGTATTCTTTTCTCTATGGCTCTTATGTTTCATGTTCTGTTTCTTTCTTTTTTCCCTCTTTTCCTCTTCTTTTCTCCTCCCCTCTTCACCTTCCTTTTTTCCGTTTTTTCATTCTGTTTCCAGTGCTCTTTACACACTTAAGTTTCATCCTACATACACCGGCACGCATTTCATTATTGTCCATTTCCTTTTGGTTTCATGGTATTTACTTGGTTAGCCATTACAACACTTTCATACTTCCTGATTCTATTCTAAGCTCGTAGTCCTATTTAGTTGTCTATGGTTTAACCTTCTAACTGGGAACATACACGCATGCGGGGCGTCTTCCGGCTTCACCGTTACGGTTGGACCGGACCACATTCTGCACCGTAACTAACCTGCTCTTACTCCCGGTAAGTGGTATTACACTAACGGTCACCTTTTTCATTCCTCTGAATCGGCACCCATGTATACGGTTCGATAGTACTCGCTATAGCACCGCTCCTTTCGTTTCCAGTTCCGTCATTAAGTTCCGTACACTATCGGCACATATATAGAGCTTTTTCACCTCACATTTGCACTTTCCTATTTACCCTTCCTTTAGTTTTGAGTTTACTTTCTTCTAAGTCTGGGTGTCTTTGGACTCATCGACCCCAGTATAATACTGCATGCATCTTCACACAGTTTCGCTTTTATTTTTGCACACAACCCCGTTTTTTCGCGTTTCTTCAAACTTCAGGGTATACACCATTCTATCCCCAACCTGAGTCGTTAGATCACCTGTTAGTTCATGGGCACCCACTAACAACGTACGTTTCGCCCTTAACCGGTTCTTTGACCTAAAACAGCTCCCGATCATCAGCTTTCCACAGCGTTTCTTTTTCTCTTTTTTACCCTTAGATACATTCCCCCTGAAGAAGTGCTAAACCAGCACGAAATGCATCGGGGTTTTATTCTAGTATGGAATAACAAATTCGAGTAGCTATTGACTCATATTCTTCAATTATATTGTGTATATCAAAACGTCATCAACACATGAAGAAATATGTAAAACTGAGACCGTTTTGACTACTATTTGGATTATACCAATTAAAAATTACAATCGCTAAACACCTGAAGTACAATTGAACATTCATTTATTAATGCACTGCTGTGCATCCAGAGTGCCCAGGGATAGTCCTTACCTCCCGTAAGGCTTTTCAGTTTGTGACATTATTGTGCACCTCTGTTCCAGAAGGTGATCTCCCGGAGCACCTATACATAACTAACTCTTGACTTTTGGTTTACATGTTCATTTTGGAGTGCAGCGGTTAACACTTCAATGACAATACAGGAAGACTACAGTACTAATCAGTCTACAGAGCAAACTGTATGTGTGTCTACTGTGGAATAATACATGGACATTACTTCTGAATAGTGTGATACTGTGTTCATTCACAGAGTGCAAGTGTGCCTGTAATGGCACATCACATGGAGGATACTGAGTTCCATTTTGGGAAGCACAGGCCTGCCTGCTGAAGACATGAGGGGTAGAGAAATCGCCCAGACACGTGTATATTGCTGCCTTCCAGTGACCTGGGCAGGGCACAATGGAGTATAAAGAGAGAAACTTCCCCTGTACACTTCAAAGGGTGCTCTTTAATTCAGTGAGAGATCACAAGGAAGGGGCATGGATACATTTCAGAAAAGGAGATGGGACTCATAAGGCAATCATACAGAGTAGAGCTGGGGTCCTGTGATTAACCTTTTGACGCACAGAGCACTCTGGCTGACATAGAGGTGTGAACTGTAGTTATTCCAATGGCCTGTTTAGTGGGACAATCAGCTTCAGAATCACTTCTGCTGTGACAGGCAGCCTTTGAGGAGGAAAGGAGGGAAAGCAAGGGTGCACTTCAAAATAATTAGAATCCTAACATAAAACTTCATAGGCCCAGACCCTAAATCACAACTCGGTATCTGGAAACAGAGTATGAGAAGGGTAGGTTGAGGCCCTGAAATTATCATCTACCAAGCAGCCAGATGGGCTGTGTGAAGGGAGATCACCCAGGGAAACCAAGACGACCTGTTTCACAAAATTGGAAGTGTTTGCCCAGATATAGGTCCTCATCCACTGGATGTCACTGGAACCAAGCTATACCTGGCTGATGAGCTGATAAGAAGGGCAAAACCGGTCCTGGGTTGCTTGTGTTACAGTTCAGGGAGGAACGGGCCTGGCAGTTAGGGCTGGACTGTTCCCAGTGAAACAGGTCAAGATGATTTACATTCAGCCGGATCCAAACTGAGATGGCCTCGTGTGCAAAATAACTAAGGATTGGGATGCAACCCCAAATAATTACCAGTAGCTAAGGTGAATTGAAGCATTCCATCCATCAACATTTGTATACTTTAGTATGTTCACCTAAGCAGGATGGGTATGCCCAGAGGTGGGGTCAGTGCACCATGTTTGACTGTAACTAAGCTATACCTGGCTGATGGCTGCATTAAATGGCAGTTCAGGCTGGTCTGTTTTCCAGGGAGCAGGATCAAGACTGATTTGCATACAGCTGGGTGCACACCGAGGTGGCATGGTGCATACAATAACAATGGACGGACATGCTCCCCCAAGTAATCGTTAGGCCTGGGTGAAATATAATTCGCGAATGGAGTTGGGGGAATTCAAACTCCATGCTATGCGTGTAACGCGGAGCTCCCGCTAATTTCCTCCTTCCGATGCTTGGCAGAGTTTTCTTGTGTTGGCGCGCATGAGCCTTTTTTGGGAGTGTGCTGGTAAGCGTGATGCAACTTGGGGGATGCTGGGGAGCACAATCGAGATTTGCCGCCGGCTAGCATAGCTTGCAGTCCCCACAGCACCTTCCAGAGCCATTTTCGGGAAGCTGGAAAGCACAAGCGACCACAGCTGCACTCAAGCAGATTCTCTACTTGAGAAGTGGCTACATCTACTCTAAAATATGTTTTTGAGTCAATATTCGGACTGTTGAAGTTGTTTTTAGTGTGAGAAGCCTTTTTTTATTTTCCTCTTTGCAACAAGGAGGAAGTTCCCCAGAGAGTCCAACTTGTCTAGTAGGCTCCTACCAGTGCTTTTTATCTCTCCTTGTCACCTTTCATTTGGATTTTGAGATGGAAGAATCGCTCTCTTTGTCGGCTGAAAATATACCATTGGATTTAAGGACTTTGTTTTTTGGTTGTCACAGGTAAGTTAAACTCTTACATAAGGGTGTTGTTTGTTTGATATGTTTTTTGTAAATACACCAGTATTTATTCATATTTGTATTAGATGTTACATTTTTTGGGTGGATTGGTGACCTGTAGTTTCAGTATGGGCTTAGTTATTTTTTTGCATTTGATTTTTCTTCTTTTGTAAGGTAAAAAGATGGCACATTTTTTCCATGTTTGTTAAATTTGCAATATTTGTTTATTTTACTATGTGGTCTTGTCTGCCAATGGCCCATCCAGCCAGTAGGACCAGTGCTAGTAATGGGTCCATGAAACAACTGTTTATGTGGTACATGTTGTATTTTGTATTTCAAGTTTTTTTTCTGCAAAAAGTGTATAGGTGGGTTAATATTTCATGTATCGTGAGGATGTGGTGAAAGCAACTCCCACTCACTGCGGGATCTTCCATTACCTTGAGCAACAGCCCACAACAGCCCCACTTACCCACCCACACATAAAAGGGATAGATGTATATCATTGATCAACATCCTGATTCATGCCCTTGTCATGCGTAATTGCTTAACCTTGTTCACTCCTAACTTTTAGTCCTCTTTTCATGACTCTAGTATTTTGTATGTTTAGTTTTAATTAAATACTAGCTCCTCATTGCTCAGAAGATGTTTCTATTGCTAGTTTTTGTTAAATTATCAGTTATTCTGTGTTGTGTCATGGTGGTAGTTTGGTCTCAGTCTTTGTAAAGCTATGATTTGAATATAAGACACTATGGGCCAGATGTAGGTAAATTATATTTACCGACCTCTTAAATACCGAGTCATACCGACTCGGTATTACCGAGTAGGAAAATGAGATGTAGGAAAGAATGCCGGTAACAAATACCGACTCGGAACCTGTCGGTAATCGGAAACGGTATTTACCGACTCGGAATATACCTACACGGTAAAATCCGAGACGGAAAAACCCAAACCGATCCACCGGTGCCACGGCCCATAGGAATGAATGGCAACTCCCGACCCGGAAAATACCGAGTAGGTAAAAACCGACCCGGTATTTACCGTGTCGGAACTATCCGCCGAAGAATTTGAAACTGACAAACATGTGTGCCTGTGAACCAATCAGGTACTTCAACCACACCCAAATTCCAAGCCACAGGGGAACTAACCAATCAGATCCAACCACCACACCCCAGTACCTGGGACAGGCCACGCCCATGCAGGTGCAGAAACAAACAGTCAGGAGAGCAGGAGGACAGAGTGTGGAGCAGCCTTACCTGAGACAAAATACACAGCAAGATGGAGAGCCAGGAGGCACAGAGAGATGCTGCAGAGCGCAAAAGGAAGCAGAAGTTCAGCCAGGAGGAACTGCAGGTGCTGATTTAGGAGGTTGTCAGACATTATGGCAACATTTTTGGAAAGCAAACTCTGCATGTTGCTGAATCAATCAAACGCAGCACCTGGTTGGACATACAAGGCAAGGTAAATGCCATTGGTGTCACCCACCGTGACCTAGAAGACCTAAAAAACGGTGGTATGACATCCGCATAATCACCAAAAAAAAGCTTGCTGCCCACCGCAAGGAAAGTGCTGCTACAGGAGGAGGAAGAAACAGAGCCCCCAGACTCACCGACATCGAGGAGATGGTCGCATCCACCCTTGAGAAGGAATGTATTCACGGAATTGGAGACGCAGACAGCTCAGCAAAAGGAGCAAAGAAACCAGGTAAGATGCAAGAACATTATCATTTACCCTTTTACCTATTCCCCTCACAGGACAAATCAGACTCCACAACAGGTTTAACTAATGTCCTGCAATGCATCCTGTGAAATGTAGTCATGTGTAGATACCTCAGAGCAGTCAGCGTGCATTGCAGCAAGGGGAGCAACAGACAAGTAGCATAGGCAAATGAGAGACAGGCAAAAGTGCTATAGAAGTGTATTTTATCTCATGACACAGGTGAACAACATTACTGACACAATGTCCATGTCTGTCCACAGGAGAGTCAAAGCGCAGCACAGCTGAGGTCAGAGAGAAGAGGAGGGAAGGAGCCGGACCTAGCACATCTCACGGAGGGCAGAACCAAGAGCAGGCAGCCCCGATACCTGAGGAGGCAACTGCAGAAAATCCACAATCCCCTCTCCTATTCGGTAGTCAGGACACAGGAGCGGCAGAACTATCACCCACCCCCACATCACCATCCCCAGTGCTGGGAAGAGTCAGGAGCCATGATGTGCCCCCTCGCAGAATACTGCAAACATCATCGGAGGAGGAGGAGGTGGAGGGTGACACACAGGACAGAGGCAACACCGAGCAGCAGCCCAGTCCCAGAGTCACGCGGGCCAATGTCCGAGGGCGATGGCCACGGGAGGTAGAGGATGTGCGGCAAGTCCAAGGTGTCTTCTGCGGACTGGAGGCCACCATGGTGAAGGTGCAGCGCCTGCAGGCAAAAGCAATGATGGGGGTTCAGAGGCACGCACGCACAACAAATAATAAACTGGAAGCAGTAGGCAAGGGCATAGGGGAAATGGCAGAGAGCATGCAATCCATGGCGTCAGGAATATCAGATATAACACAGTGCATGACTGTCCTGTGTGACAAATTGGACAGGGACCATTTGGAGAGACGCAAGGCCCGTGTGGATGTGCGCCAGCAAACCAAGGCCCTGAACAGGTTTGCAACTGCTACCACTGTGCTGTGCAGACGGTCAGTCACGATGCAGGATGCCATAGTGCAGTGCTGCAACAATTTAAGTGAAGGCATGGCCAGGATGACCTCTGCAATGGAGCTGGTGCTCGCGCATCAGACTGGCACTGAAGGCGACACTTGTGCTGCCGAAAGCGAGGGGTCCACCAGCAGGAGTGGTGCAAGCACTCCTGTGCATGAGTTACGGAGGAGTGGCAGGCGTGGGGGAAGTGTGACAGGCCAGCGTGAGGACATTGATTCACAGCCACAGCAGCCCCGCCCTGTGGCCCGTGGCCACAAACAATGACTTTGCACTCCACCCAAGGCTGTAGTCACGGTGGTGTTAACCGTGACATCACACTCATGGAGTGTTTGTATTAGTGAGCCCAATGTGAGCTAACAATGCTGTGGCGTAGTGAATATTAAACTACTTCCACAAAATTACATTCATGCCTGTGTCTCTTTACTCACTCAGAAATATTGTTGTGTAACCTCTGCCCGTCTCAGTCTCCCATCTGTAGCTGCTGCTGCCACTGTAGCTTGGGGCTCTGCCACCTCTGGGTCGTCATCAATGTCCTCATGATATGTGAGCTCCACCTCAGTGCCTTGCTTGGTGGCGAGATATGCAACATTGCACAGGTCGCTATTATTTTGCAGCAGATGATTGGGGTGTACTGCCGTGCACCTCCACTCTTGTGGAGGCAGCGAAACCTGCTCTTTAGGAGTCCAAATGTGCGCTCAACTACGTTTCGTGTGGATCTGTGAGCCACGTTGTATCGCCTTTCACTCCTGGTGGATGGGTTGAGGTAGGGAGTGAGCACAAAGGACCGCAGGGCATATGCACTGTCACCTAGAGGGAGAAAGATAGACATTAATTGCAAGTACATGAGACGTAGATCTAATGTGAGTGTCAGGGTGTGTCAATGTGATTTACCTAGCAGGTATCCATTTCCAAATTCTCCGGCAAGTAGGCGTGTGTATATTCCACTATTCTGAAAGATGTATGAATCATGGGTACTTCCGCGGAACTTGGCTACGATGTCAGTGATGAGGTTACCTGCATTACATATGACCTGGAGGTTGATGGAGTGCGTCGATTTGCGATTCCTGTATATGTGCTCTGTGGCTGCAGGTGGACAGAGTGGGACGTGGGTGCCATCGATGCAGCCGATCACGTGAGGGAAGTGTGCCAGTTGATAAAAGTCAGTCTTGGTTTTGGCTAATTCTGCCGGTGTAACAGGGAATTTAATATAATGCCCCATCCTCTGCATCATGGCGTCAAGAAACCTCCTGAAGAAGCGGGACAGGCAGCCCTGGGACACGCCACCCACTACAGCTATCACACTCTGGTAGCTCCCTGAGGCCAGCAGGTGTAAGCTACATAGCACCTGGACATGAGGTGGGATGGCATGGGCCCTGGGTGTTGGGTGGTCCAGGAGAGGGTGTAGGTCCCTGATCAATTGCTTGATGGTGTCTGGGTGTAGCCTGTACCTCTGCAGTATTTCAGGCTCTGTCAGTTGGAACAGTGTTATCCTCTGCCTGTACACTTGTTCCTCCCTTAGCCATTCTCTCTGTCCTGCTGCCTGTAGTCTCTGCCGTCTTGCTATGATGTAAAAAGCCGCCATCATGGGTCCTGAGGTGCATTTTGGGACTTTTTTTATAGCCCTCCCTTGGTTACCACCTGCTTTCAATGCATGGTAAATACTGACTGAAAAATACTGTTTTTCGGCAGAATCGGTATTTTTGTGCTTACCTACATCTCCAAGGCTAATTTTTACCGTTTCTGATTTACCGAGTCGGAGAATACCAACTCGGTATTTATGTATACGGTATATTCCGACACGGTAATTTTACCGGGTCATTCTTACCGAGTCGGTATGTTTCCGACTCGGAATTTCAAAAATCTGTAACTAATGGCCTCCTACATCTCATTTCCTCGGTAACGGCCGATTTTACCGGTTTTCGGCCGTTACCACCCGGTAAACGCCTACCTACATCTGGCCCTATGTGTTTCCTTTCAATTTAGTTGCCTGTGACGGACAATCCTTTTGAATATTTTTACAGTTTGAGCTAACCTAAGGGGTAGGTGGACCTCATTTGTGATGTCTTCCCTGTTATGGCACTAGCCTGCTACTCCTACTACCACCATTAGGAAGGCACCTTGGGAAAACCTGCAGTAAAGGTTTGGAAGATTGAAAGAGGTAGCAGCCATAGCTTCATCTATTTATGTAACATAACTATGGAGTAAAGTAAATTAGTTTAGTTAGCATGCTACTGCAGATAAGTAATTTGTTTCTTGTATATATAGGTTGTTGGAGGCAATATAGGCAATGGAATCCAACCCCCTAAAGATCAATATAATAGCTACAGAGAGTAGTAGGACAACAGTTTATCCAACTATAACTAACTGGTATACATTTTGATAAGCGGATTTAAAAATCATGCTGCACGAAACGGCAGCAGTGCAAAGAAAAAGTAAAACACAAACTATTTCAGGCATAAAGTATTAGAACATTGTTTCCTTTTACTTCAGATCACAACATACATAAACCCACCCTCTCCAACTGCAATGGACCCATCCCAAACAAATGGACCCATCCCCAACCAATGTGGAAACAAATGTGCAAAGAAAGTCTGACTCCAAATTCCTGGTCCTTTCCCAACTCTCATCCTCTCTGCCCACAACAAAGTTGCACCCACCAGAACAAAAATAAAAAAGGGCTCAGAAGAGTGCATCATCAATGTGGGTCTGGAGTATTTCAACTTTCTCCTCAAGGATTGCCACCTGAAGGTGATCCTGAAGCATTAGTAGCTTATTGGTATGGGGCAGCATTGATTCAGATAGCTCCTAATTGGCATTGCCGGCAATGTTGTTGTTAGGATGGAGGTACTGGTGACTAGCTAAAGGAACGGGGCCCTGGGGTAGTGGCACATGCCGCCGCAGCCTCCTCCAGATCCACCAGCCAACAAATTCAGTGTGGATGACATCCATCCTCTAATGCTGCAGCCAGGCTGCTATCTCCTTCCAAGTAGATGATGCTAGTGGACTAGCAGGAGTAGCTATAGCAAGAAAATAAAAAAAACTATTTGCAAACAATGCTCTGTACAAACACTTGCTTAACATTATATAGTGGCACAGTACAGTAGCAGTACATTTCTGCCCCCTAGGGCCAATTGGAATTTGATGTGATTAGGAGTCACAGGGCTATTTTTAACTAACCCATGCCTCTCATAAAAGAAGTGACTGGCTGCAAGAAATTTACTTAAACTAGAATGCTAATAGATTAAAACAAACAGTGTTTATTTTCTTTTAAAAGATTTCATAGTAATAAACTAAAATAAATTACCTTTCACTAATAAGTAAGGCATTATTCACTGTGCAGAACAAGTATTGTTGTTGTGCTAAATTAATTGAGGCATGCTAGTGCATTGGGTACACTCCTACTCTGTGAAGTCTGCAGCTAGGACAGCTGTTATGGACACATTACTTAGTTTATTTCTAAGTATGGGCAAAAAATCTGTTCTGCCCACGAAATTTGCGTATTTTCCGGCGGATTTTTTTTTTCACATACATTTATTTACCCAACAAGGTAGCACTTACTGATTAGCCAGTAGAAAGTACTCCACTTGAGTAGAGGTATGGCACAACACGTGGCATCTTCGTAGATAAATATCCAGGCATAATTTATTCTGGCACGATGCTCCTGTCACAAAAATTAAACCTCAACAGGAAGCACTTACAGATATAAATAAAGCAGGTGCCCGAGTTGAAGCTCAAATTCAGTAACGCATTATAATCAGCCCAAAAAACTAGTGAGCACGGTCGAGGCTATGCAGGTGTGCTTTCTCCCCAGATCTACCGTCTACAATTATCTCTAATCCTTGATGGAGGTCTTTGCATCCACGAGTTTGTTGCGCGCAATCCGCGTGTTCTTCCTGTGACCAGGAGGCTGCTTTCTCCTCATCTGCTGCTCTGATCTGCCTCTGAACCTTTATAAACAAGAGGCATGTGAACTCGCATAGAAGCCCCGCCCATTTGGCCCCGCACCACACACACTAGGGTATGCAACATCTTCCCGCCCTTCCCCCCAATTTGATGGACAGTTCATTCGAGGGACCTCGGCGCCTATTGGCGCGGTGCAAAGGTACAGACACACGTGGTCACTGGAGACAACTCCTTTGGCCCTTTAGGCAGCTGTAGTGTAGGAAAAGCACTATACATTTACCCAATTTTTGCAAATCTGTGAGTTTGTGTATTGTTTCGCAAACTCGCTGATTTTTTTGCGATTTTGCGAGATTTTGCGGACCGCAAATCCGCTAAATTCGCCAATACTTATTTATTTCTCTAAATGACTTTCAATTCTACCCTGACTCCAAAGAGGCAGATTAATAATATTGATACTGCTTCACATACATCACGTATAGAATATGGATATCCTGCCTGCCGTAAGTAGACAGTGGGGAAAATGATGTACCGCAGTGCAGGAAAGAAATGGGATATAGATTTTTTTGGGCACATTTGTCAAAAATTAGGCACTTAGTCCCACTTTACTCACTGGCCTTGCCCTCCACCACAAAATATTTTCAACAAATACATTTTCTTGGCAGTAAGGAAAGTAAACTTAACTTACTCCACTGCAGGGTAAGTTAGACGGATTAGGTCAGATTGATAGAATGGTAGAATTTTTGCTATAGAATAGTGGGGTGTCCCCGATCATCATGTATCTAATTTTGTCCTAATGAGAGTAAACTGAGAAAAAAACTCTAACTGTACAACTTTTGGTGTTCACAAAGGGCATTTACAAGTGTTAAAGTTAGTCTTTTGTCTATGTTTAACTTAAGCTTTGGTCTCAGTTAGACTTAAGACCAAAACTTAAGTTAAACTGAGACAAAATCTAACTTTACTAATCGTAAATTCCCTTTATGAATACTGAAAATCATAAAGTTATACTTTTCTCTCATCCCATTATTGTGTATCGGGCTCTTGGAGAGGTGTAAATCTGTTATGGAAGTTGTGAAAATTGTTGTACATAAAAATACTTGGACAAAAGATGAGGCACATGCCAAGAATGGATTTTTAATTTTTTTGGTAGGTTGGGGCAAAACCCTAGACAGAAATTAGGAAAGAAATAAGGAGTGAAGTACTAACAGGTAGCTGAGTGGACACTGGGAGAGAAACACACCTCGTTTTTAGTTTGCAATGCATTGAAAACTTTGTACATGCTGCATTAACTGAAGCAGACGCACATTGCACAGACAACACTGCAGTGCCGTATTGAACCATGCAGCAGTTAAGTCATGGGTGGTGAAATGCCATGGGCAAGGAGGTGAGGAGTGATGATGGGTTGGATACATATCTGCCTCGCTTAACAAATACAGTGTGCATACTAATAATTTGTCGAGGCCACAGGAGGAACCGGGACACTCCTTCTGAACCCTGGTTAACAGAAATCCTAAGACTGCATAAAAAAGTACGTCTTAGACAGGAAAGTAAATGGAGGCACCATTATGAGAATTCTGAAAAAGAGAAATACAAACTTATTGTAGCCTAATATAAAATTTGATTTATAAAGAAAAATCCCATTATTTTACCCAGAAGATAGAAGCAGTGAAACATTCCACAAAATATCTTTTTCCAACTGTTAAACAGTTATCTAAACCTCTGGAAATGGGGAATCAGAGCATTGACCCAGCCTTGTGCAAATTCATTGGCTTCCTTTTTTCAAGGAAAGGTTAAGTCTGTCTTTAAACGTTTTTCCTCTAATTCCTCAAGTGATCACAGTGGCTCCTAAATTAATAATAATGAATGTAAGGTCCGTGTAACTGCTTTGCTGAACTTTCTCAGGAGCAACTAAAAGCATTCTTTCTCAAACAAAGTCAGGATCATCTTTGGATCCATGCCCACTTAAAACATTTCATTTAGCAGCTGACACTATCTCAGAATACCTAACAGGATTTTTGTATCTTATGATTAAGTCAGGAAAATTCCCCAGTGACTGGAAAATAGCTTACATCCTTCCTTTAATCAAAAAAGATAACCTAGATCCTTCAGATCCTGGAAACTAGTGTTCCATTTCTAGACTGCCCCTTCCCGACCGAATAATTGAAAAAGCTATTAATTCACAGTTGACAGCTTTCATTGAGGAACAGCGCCACCTAGACCCTTGCCAATTTAGATTTAGGAAGCATCTCAGTACAGAATTGGCATTGATAAGTGTCTCGGAACAGATCAGATTGACGCCAGTTTTGGGTGGTAGTGCAGTGCTGGTCCTATTGGACCTCTCGGCAGCATTTGACACTGTAAACCACCAAATCCTGCTGAATAGGCTGGAGGATATTGGGGTAAAAGACAAAGCTCTTGCTTTGGTCAAATCATTTTTGTCAGACCGAACTCAGTTTGTTGCAGTTGACGGTTTTAAATCATGATCCTTCTCTCCCCCTCGTGGCGTCCCCCAGGGTTCATCTCTTATCCTGAAACTGCTTGAAGTTGAACTCAGGTAACACCAAGGTATTGCTTTTTGGGAGGATCTCTCCTTTTGGTCCCAAGACTGGTGGCCACCTGATCTTGGCCAACCTCTGTCCTTGGAGTTATCTTTGATAATCAACTGAATCAGAATCAGAAAGTACTTTATTCGGTTAAAAATCATTAACCATGAAAGTAACAACATGAGCAGTACACTATATAAAGAAGCTAACTTAAAATACACTTTATCATTATATTTCATTTACAGTAATAGCTTTCCTTAATTTCAAAACATGTTTAAAATAGCTTAAAAGAACCACAACAGTAAAAACAGTATACATTCTCTGACATTCTAGAAAAGCTGAACGGCATCTGTTTAGATTCATATCTTTAAGAAAGGGGATCAAAAATTTTCGGCGAGGAATAATATAAAATTTACAAAAGAATAAAATGTGAATATCGGATTGGGATGAGGAATCATCGCAGGGGCAGGTTGATAAATTGTGCGACCATAAGTTCATTTTTGGGAAGGACAGAAGTCTAAAAACAAGATTCAATCTAAAGCGGGTTAACAGAAATCGATCATGATTTGACATCAACAGGGTCAAATAGGGCTGTACCTTTAGTCCAGTCAATATCAAATTATGCAAAGCAACTGTCTTTTTACTGGCTTCTGCTCTTCAACTGACTTTTGAAGGGCACGTGAAAGCATTCACTTCTGCCTCCTTCTTTATCATGAAACTTTTAAGAAAGGTCTTTCCCTTTATTCTGAAAGACCTGCAGAAAACTGTAATTTCTGCATCGATACTTTCAAAAATTGACTATCAAATGCTCTTTTCATAAATATAAGAAAAAAAAGTCTATTCCGGTGCTATCAAGCTCAGCCGCCCGCCCGCCCTTTTCTGGGCGTATCTCAAAGAGAATCTGTATCAGCAGCCCTTCTCCTTCTCCACTGGCTACCGATGGAGAAGCGTATACTGTTTAAGGCCCTGTGCATTGCTTTCAGGGCTCTTCATAGGGAAGGCCCTCACATTTTTGAGCTTTGGTTACATTGGTATATTCCGCCAAGATCCCTTTGCTCAGTAACAGCATGTAATATCATTGTTCCTAGAGTAAAAGGAGCACAATGTTATGTTATGTTATGTTATGTTAATTTATTTCTTGTATAGCGCTCGGCTACTCCGAGGAGCATCCCGGCGCTTTGGCGAAGAGTATCAGCAAGCAAGACAACAACATAACAACTAAAATGCAGACAAAGGAGAGGAAAAAAGTTTATTTGGTAAAAAGCCACGTTTTAAGCTCTTTTCTAAAAGCAAGGGGACTGGGAGCCTGTCTAAGGGAAAGGGGTAGTTCATTCCAAGCCTTTGGGGCTAGATAGCGGAAATATCGACCTCCCATCCTTGTACGCCTGATAGCCGGGACTGTCTTCTTGGATAAACAAGATGATCTCAAAGACCTGCTAGGTACATATCGGGAGAGACGATTCCTAATGTACTTAGGGCCGGTGCCTTGTAGAGCTTTGAAGGCAAAAGTCAGGCTCTTGAAAAGAATTCTCTTTGCGATCGGTAACCAGTGTAAGGTGTTCAATAGAACAGTGGCACCTGCTCTTCTCGGGAGCCCGTAGATAGCACGGGCTGCCGAGTTCTGGACTACTTGCAAACGGGTCAGAAGATATTTTGGTAGACCCAAAAAAGAACGTTTGCATAGTCCAGTCGAGATCCAATCAAGGCCTGAACAATAATCTTCCTATGCTGGAAGGACACTAAAGGAAGAAATTTCCTCAGCATCCGCAAAATGCCGAAGCATTTACCTGAAAGGCACGCAATATGTGGCCCAAAGGACAGTTCACTGTCCACAATCACTCCCAAGTTTTTAGCCTTGAGAGACACATTGTCAGGAGGAAACATATCTTGTGGCCACCAACCTTTCCAATCTGGTTCGCAGGAGCATCCAAAAAAGAGCAGTTCCGACTTATTGGAATTGCACTTTAAGCCATTACACCTGAACCACTCAAAGACCGCACCAAGGCAGTCCCGGATCTGTATGCCGTCGAATGACCCGCTACTATCACAAGTGAATAGGAGCTGGGTATCATCGGCGTAAGATACGATCTGGGCGCCAAAGGACTCCGCGACTGCTGCCAGAGGGGCCATAAAGATGTTAAACAGCATGGGGCTGAGAATGGAACCTTGCAGAACCCCCACCTCTAGCAGAGCCATATCTGCGGAGAAAGGGGCGCCCAGATCGTTTGCCGGCGGTCGGCCAGAAAGGATTTAAGCCAATTCCACACCGTTCCCCGAAGGCCGCTCTCCCAGAGTCTTACAAGGAGGCGATCGTGAGGAACGGTGTCGAAAGCCGCCGACAAATCAAGCATTACCAACATGGCTCTTCCCCCAGAGTCAAGTACTTCCCTGATGACATCCGTGACCTCGAGAAGAGCCGACTCCGTGCTATAATTTGCACGGAACCCAGATTGCGTGGCATGCAACAGATCGTTTCCTTCGATGAAATTGGAAATCGACCGATGTACAAATCTCTCGGTCACTTTCGCCAGAGCAGGGAGAAGGGAAATAGGCCTATAGTTGGCATGGATGAGGGGGTCCAGGGTGAGCAATGGGGCGGGAGAAGTTTTATAGGCAGCACTTTCCATTTCTGGAACAGCCTTCCCTAATTCCTGAAAAAGGAAACTGATCTCCTCTGTTTTAGGAAAAAACTAAAAACCTGGCTTTTCAACCTGTTGGAGTGTTTTTTAACTCTGGCCAGCCTCTTAACCTCAGCCTTGCCCTATTAATAAGCTTGCACGCCTAGACACCTCAGAGTAGTAGTGTGCATTTATTATAAAGTATTATTTCATTTCAATAAGCAAGCAATGTGACTTACCACTGCTCATCCCTGCCATCGCTGAAACTCCCCTCCAACTGCCTCTGCTACTGCGCCTGGTGCACTGGCTCTGCCTCTGCCCCGGCACTTGTAGTTTGTGCAGATTTAAAAAACACATTACACAATTTAGATACCAGATAAGACTTCCTTTATTATTTTATGAAACAAAATACAACCACAACACATCTCTACAGTATGGAAAAGTGCAGAGGCCTAATATCAACAAAAACAAAGTTGTAAAAGCGCATGGTTTGTGGGAATACTACACCAAGAATGTCAGGTCTAATACATAACTTCTCTTTTCAGTAATGTGCGTTACATAAGGATTTTTTTTCTGACAGGTGTGTCTCAAAGGTGTAGTCTGCTTACAGAAACAAGCAACTTAAGACTGGTTTCACCCTGATTAGTCTCACAGTTGTGTGTAGCTTGGTTCGGGTGGCACATCATCTTGGCATACTCATGCCACTTAGATTTATTGCATGCATTCCTTCTCTCAACTTTTGACCTGGACAGACTACAGAATCACCCACTTCTCGATTAACAGCCCACAAGAAGCCCTGATTCGCTCGCTCTTCGTAGGCGGCTGCCGGGAGAGCTTACACCAGCTTTTACACCCATTACACTCGCTACATAGCCTGCTTCCAGGCCGATTTTAAAAATTACATTTTGTCATTGTGTTCTCATTTTATTTTCGCTTTGTGGCAATTTTAATCAGGGATACGCTGACATTTCATTTTAGACCCACATAGGGCTTAGTACAACCTCAAACTAGGAGGCGAAGGGCACTGTACGCGACGGCCATCTTGGGGAGGTTCCCCATGGTCGGTTGGCGCTCTAGTCCTGACTAACCCAGGCACTCGGTGCAGATACTTAAGGAACCAGATTCAGGCCTCGCGAGATTCGCTCGCTCTTCGTAGGCGGCTGCCGGGAGAGCTTACACCAGCTTTTACACCCATTACACTCGCTACATAGCCTGCTTCCAGGCCGATTTTAAAAATTGCATTTTGTCATTGTGTTCTCATTTTATTATCGCTTTGTGGCAATTTTAATCAGGGATACGCTGACATTTCATTTTAGACCCACATAGGGCTTAGTACAACCTCAAACTAGGAGGCGAAGGGCACTGTACGCGACGGCCATCTTGGGGAGGTTCCCCATGGTCGGTTGGCGCTCTAGTCCTGACTAACCCAGGCACTCGGTGCAGATACTTAAGGAACCAGATTCAGGCCTCGCGAGATTCGCTCGCTCTTCGTAGGCGGCTGCCGGGAGAGCTTACACCAGCTTTTACACCCATTACACTCGCTACATAGCCTGCTTCCAGGCCGATTTTAAAAATTGCATTTTGTCATTGTGTTCTCATTTTATTTTCGCTTTGTGGCAATTTTAATCAGGGATACGCTGACATTTCATTTTAGACCCACATAGGGCTTAGTACAACCTCGAACTAGGAGGCGAAGGGCACTGTACGCGACAGCCATCTTGGGGAGGTTCCCCATGGTCGGTTGGCGCTCTTGTCCTGATTAACCCAGGCACTCGGTGCAGATACTTAAACACGCCCCCATGCCTCCACGCAGCGGACGCGCAGTGCGGACGCGCCGTAATAGCGCCGGAGGTGCGCCTGAGGTAAGCCCGTCTGGGCCTGTCCGGGCCAGGACGGACCCAGGGCCCAGCCACTCTGCCTCTTCAGACCTTATCCACCGTCACATAACGTACAGTCGCAATACCCTACTGTCACTAAGGAATATTGTAAACACTCAATGTGGAATATTAACAACACACACCAGAACTTTACCTTCATTTACAGGGTGCGAGTTCAGCTTTACCCAGGACATCACCAGGCACAATGAAGCCTCTCCCCGCCCAATTTCCTTAGGACTACTCAATTGTAGATCCCTTCCTGGTCATGCGATCCAGCTTCATTTACTCTTAGAGGAACAAGAGCTCAATGTCCTATTTCTTACGGAAACCTGGACCACCGAGAGTTTCGACCCTGATATTGTCCGTGCACTCCCCCCGGCTATACTATCCTAAGGCAAAACCGGATGGATACGAGAGGTGGAGGCATCGGCATTATTCTAAGAGAAGAAATGACAGGCAGAATTGAGAAAGTGAACATCTCTGGAGCTGAAAGTTTTATGTTCACCATTGCACTCTCCCCCACCTGCACCCTATCAGGACTGCTAGTATATAGACTCCCAGGTACATATGGGCAATTTTGTGAGGAACTGTTTACTAACGCAATCACCCTTGCATGCACTTCCTCCAACTTCACAATCCTAGGTGATTTCAATATACATCTTGATGAGCCCGATTCCCCCGCCTGTCTCAAACTAACTTCCAGATTGGAAGCACTCCAGCTAACTCAACTAGTCGTAGGGCCCACGCATAAAGCTGGACATACCCTGGATCACTGCTACACTAATCTAGGAAATTTGAAGTTCACCGACTCAATCAGAATCCCTTGGTCAGACCATAAACTGCTACGTTTCAGTCTGTCCTTGATGGGAAGGGACAGACCTGCAGTTGCCTCTAAGAGGATAACTCGAGTTTGGTCCAAGCTCTCGGTAGACAGCTGGAATTCCCACCTTAGGGAATCCTTACCTAGTCTAAAGAACGACCCCACAGAAGCTAACGCCCAATTCAATCAGTGGGTCGAAAACTCTCTAGACTTGACCCTCCCCAAGTCCCAACTCTCTCATAAACTAGGAGAGAAAAAAAAAACATGGTATGCCAAAGAACTCAGAGTACTTAAGCGGTGCTGTAAACAAGAGGAAAGGAAATGGAGGAAAAGCTTCACTGTTGCTAGTAAGGAGAGCTATAAGTTAGCATTGAAGAGATATAAACATGAAATTAAAACTACCCAAGCCAACTATTTCCAGGAAAAAATTAACACCTCAGCCAATGCTCCCCGCGAAATTTTTTAAATCTTTCAATCATTGATTACACCACCTGCCTCCCTAGTCGATCCCAGTAAAGCACAATTACGCTGCAATGAACTTGCCACCTTTTTCTCCCAAAAAGTTATAAATATCTACTCCTCTTTCCCTCATTCCCCTCCGGGATTTTGTGTTGGGCCGGCAGAAGACATGGCAGAGCTTAATGATTTCCCTCCTATAGATGGCCCGACCACTCAGACACTGCTTAAAACTGTAAAATCGGGTTCTCCTCTTGACCCTGCATCCCCGGTGTTCCTTCATCTGGTTTCAGAGACCGTTACCCCACTGGTTCAGGAGGTGATAAATTCCTCATTGAAATCTGGTATGGTGCCCCCTGTGTGGAAACAAGCTAGAGTAAAGGCACTCTTAAAAAAAACGAATCTCAATCCTGAGGATTGGGCAAATTACCGGCCGATATCTCTACTACCATGTGTCAGCAAACTAGCTGAAAAATATGTGAATTCCCAGCTCTCGACCTTCCTGGAGGAAAGGAATGCTCTTCATTCCACGCAAACTGGCTTTCGTAGCCTCCAGAGTACAGAAACCGCCCTCATCACGGTAGTAGAGGAAACTAGGAAAATCCTTGACAATGGATGAAACGCCGCAATACTTCTCTTAGATCTCAGCGCGGCTTTTGATACAGTGAATTATAACATCTTGCTCCAGAGGCTAAGAGAAGTAGGGGTTGGGGGCCAGGTACTTAACTGGCTTCGCTCCTTCCTAACGGAAAGGACCTTTTACAGTCTTTGAGGACAATGTGTCCTCCCCTCAAATGTGTCTCCAGTGTGGTGTTCCTCAGGGCTATTCCCTCAGCCCCACCCTTTTTAATATCTATATGAGGCCTCTGGCTGAGGTGGTTCTGCCCTGGGGAGTACAACTGGTGACATACGCAGATGACACACAATTGATCATCTCGCTATCATCTAAGAACGCCCCCTATAATAACCTCTCCTCTTGTCTGGAAAACATTCATGCTTAGATGGACAGTTCCTTCTTAAAATTGAATGGTGCTAAAACGGAGGTGATGCTTCTGGGACACAAGCCCCCGTCTAATATTGATGATTGGTGGCCATTATGCCTTGGTCAGCCTCCCCCGCCAAGAAACCAAATTAAGAGCCTTGGGGTTTGGCTCGACCCCGCTCTTAACCTTGGAGTACAGGTTCGCAAGGTAGCAGGGACCTGCTTTGCCTTGCTGAGACAACTCAGAAAAGTCATCAAACTCCTCCCATTCGATTCCAGGCGGATTCTGGTACAAGCCTTGATATTATCACGGCTTGATTACGCTAACGCCCTCTATTTGGGAGCTCCGCAAAATACCTTGAAAACCCTTCAGACTGTGCAAAATTGTGCCGCACGTCTATTGCTGGACATCCCACGGAAAACATCCACCAGACCTGGGTTGCGCCATTTACATTGGCTACCCGTGCAAAGGAGGGTAGAGTTCAAGGCTTTGATCACTGTACACAAAGCATTCTATAAGACTGGCCCTGGATTAATTCAAGCCATGTTCTCCACCTACCTCCCCTCACGGACCCTCAGATCTAGCAACAAAAATCTGTTAGTGGTCCCAAAAACAAGGAGAGTACATACGGGCGGGAGACGCTTCTCCCTTCAAGCGACCAACCTCTGGAACAACCTTCCTGACTTCATCAGAATGGAATCCAACCACCAAAAATTCAGGAGGCAGGTAAAAACTCACCTGTTTGTCTAATCTATTGAATGAGTAAGCGAAAGGCGCCGGGATGCCTTCGGGTAGCTGTGCGCGGTACAAGTCCGTAATTCATTCATTCATTCATTCATGAAACACTCCACCCTCCCTTGTCACAACTGGGGAAAAGTCACAGAGCCCCTCTGAACCACCGCCCTCAAAGTGGCAAGACTCATCCCCTCTGAGACCCTCAAACTCAGTGTCTAAAGGGTCTTTAACTGCTGCTGACACCATCGCCCCCCTGGAAGAACTCCACCAACAGCAGGCCTGCCAAACAAACCAGCTGGTTCACCCCAGAGCTACTGACCCTCAAATGCCACTGTAAGAAGCTGTAGAGACACTGACCCTCCAACAAGACTCCAGCCAACCTCTACTCCTTCGTGTCCGCCCTGAACAGCTATTGCCATTGTCTCAAAAAAATCAAGAAAGAAGCCTTCACCACACAGAGCTTTTCAGCAATGTCACCGAATTGTCCTGCCCCATCACCACTGAGAACATGATCCGCTCCTCCCAACCCCTCTGCAACACTTTATCAGTCTATTTTGACAGCATCTTCCAGCCCCAACCCACCATCCACAACTACCACTGCACCCAAACTAACGACTCCCACCCCCACTGTATCTCAGACTGGTAGCAACTCTCTATTGAAGACACCATCTCCATCATGAACTCCATTCCCTCTGGATCCGCCTCAGACTTCTGCCTGTACCACATATTCAACTTAAGAAGAGAAGTAATTGGAAGCTCCCTCACAGAACTCCTCAAGATATTCATCACCAGAGCCACCATCCCCAATGCGTGGAAGCATGCCAAGGTCAAGCCCCTCCTAAAGAAACCCTCAGCCAACCCCAACAAACTCAGAAACTACCGTCCCATTTCGCCTCTCCCCTTCCCTGCCAATGTCTTGGAAAAAGCCATCAACTGACAGCTCACGGACTATCATGAGAAAAACAACCTGCTCAACCCATCCCAGTCAGACTTCCAGTCCAATCACAACACCAAGACCTTCCTGGTCGCAGCAAAGGACAACATCAGACTCCTCCTCAGCCTAGGTGGAACTGCCCTCATCTTCCCAAACATATCTGCAGCCTTCTACGCTGTTTCCAACCACACCCTTGTGACCAGACTCCATCACATCAGCATCCAGAGCAATGCACTCAACTGGATCACCTCCTACCCCTCCAGTCGAGGATCTACCCACCACCCTCCTCCTCCACATCCAAAGACATCATATGCGGCATTCCCCAGGACACCTCCCAGAGCCCCACCCTCTTCAACACCAAAATGATGCAACTGACAGACATTGCCCAAACCCAAGTACTCAACATTGTCTCTTACATCGACAACACCCAGCTCGTCCTATCCCTGACAGAAGATGGCGAAAACACAAGACCAAATTTTAAAAGCACCATGACCAACTTTGGCATCTAGATGAAGAGCAACTGCCTGAATCTCAACTCGGACAACACTAAGGTCATCATGTTTGGGAACAAGCTCTCCCCCTGGGATGACACTTGGTGGCCCTCCATACTCAACCCCGCGTCCATCCCCACCAACCAAGCACGCACCCTCAAAATCATCCTGGATGCCCATCTGTCCATGAAGCAACAGATCAATGCCATCGCTTCTGCCTGCTTCCACACTCTCTGCATGCTCTGCAAACTTTTTCGATCGATCCCCGTCTCAACCAGGAATACAGTCAACCAAGCCCTCATATCCAGCAGCCTCGACAACGGCAACCCATTCTATGCAGAACCACTAAACAACTCCTGATCTCCCTCCAAACCATGCAGAACTCAGTGGCAAAACTCATTCTCGACCTCCCCAGAAGAACCAGCATCATCCCTCAACTAAGAGATCTTCAATCAATGGCTCTCCATCCAGGAAAGATGCCTCTACAAACTCCTCATGCATGCCTAAAAACCCCTCTACAAATCCAGACCCGTATACATCAACAACCACCTGTCATTCCATCAATTGACCAGAGAGCTCTGACCCTCCACCCTCGCCTTGGCCAATATCCCCTGAATCTGTCGTAGCCGCTATGGAGGTTGTTCCTTCGCCTACCTCACTGCCAAGTCCTGAGATGATCTCCAATTGGCCAACTCCCCATCTCTGAAGGACTTCAGGAAGCAACTCAAGACTTGGCTTTCTACCATCATCGCTCTCCGACTGAGGTTCAAACTACCCCCTAGCCCCTGGAGGCCCGATGGGGTGACAATCTGTGCTCTACAAGACCCACTGTTTGATTGATTGACTTTTGTGTGCTTTATGTTCCACCCTAAGTGCGCAAGGGTATGCTCAGGCGTCTTGACTTGTTTGTGTTCTGATTCAGAGGAGAACCTGTCTTGAAAGCTCAGGCTGGAGCAGGGTCACGACTGATTTGCATATGGCAGGGTCTGCCTTGAGGTGGCATGGTGGACAAAAGTACGATAGGTTTGAATGCTAGCGGGTAATATGTAAAACATTTCTTACCTGCTACATACAACATCCTCTGTGATCAATGAAGCTAAACATGATGTTTGTGGTTTTTGGCCTAACTAACTAAAGACAGTTATCATACCATATTCAAGTAAAGTTAATTACAGTTGTTAATGATCAGGTGCAGCATATCTAACATTGTGTAAGACAGGCATTGGGAAAACAATCAAGATAGTCATGATAGGAAGACCTGGTATTCCACATCTTTAACTCCTTGAGTGCGCGGCGAATTTACGTGCTGTGCGGGAGTTTTTATGAGTGGGCAGAGTTCACACGCCCACCGTGACGTGTGATGGCCGGGGGCCGTCATAAGCATGCAAGAGGTTAATCAGGCCTATAAGATGACTTGGAAATAGCAGTCATCTTTGTTTATTTTATTGCTATGTGTATGTCTTAGTGCTTTGAGACTATTTTGACTGATGTTTAATAATGTTCCAGGTAATCTAAATCACAGTAGACCTTGTGATCTTTTAACAGCAGACTAACCTTTTAGTTCGTTTTTTAGCACTATACCATGAAGTTCAATGATATTCCTTCCCATTTTGCAAGTTGTCATCCCCACAGGGGCCAGAGACTGTTCTGATCTTGTTTCATCACTTATAGTCTATGTGTTTTGTCTGTATGGAACAAGTGAATTATTAATTGAAGGGATAGAGGTCTATGACAAGGAATAAAGGAGCACATGCATCAAGCTATTTTGCGATCGCAAATGTTGCGAATCCCAAAAATTGTCTGTTTGCATAAGAAATACATGAAGCAGATTCGCAGAACCTTCCTCAAAATCACAAAATTTAGTGATTACCTAAATAACGATTCTTAAATAGCGAATCCAAAATAGGTAATCGCTAATTTGTAATCGGAAACTATGCATGAAAAATTCTCAAATTGTGAATAAGCTGCGAATCGCTAAATGCCACCAAATGAAATCAGGTGGTAAGCATTTCACAGTTAACAAATCAGGGGGTAACCGTTGGCAAACTACTTCAGCAGGCCCAGAAGGCCTCAGAATGTTTCACAATGGCAGCACTCTACGTCATGGTGAGGAGGATGAGCACAGAGACGAAGGAGGATACAGTAGTGCATTTGCAGAGTGTGCGTTACATTGTTGGGGCAGACAGAGAAAGAGATATATGACAAATATAGGTTGAATTCAGACATGATCTACAATCTGATACCTGAATTAGATCCCAACTGCAGCGTCTGATTCGCAGGACACATGCCATCCCCACACATGTGCAGGTCCTATGCTATCTGCACCTCCTAGCGCCAGGTAGCTTCTTCTACTCATTCCTTGATGCCATGTTGCAGAGGATACTCCACCACATAAGGTTTCCCACAACACCACAGGAATTGAAGCAAACCAAATATGATTTCTATCTGGTAGCCCATTTTCTCCATGTAATTGGTTGCATTGATGGGACGCATGAAGTCAGATACAGGGGCTAGTTACCCTGGCAGTACACATGACTCCTAAAGTGGCATACACACACGTCTCCTTGCAGGTGAATTTGGCGCAGGATACCTGCTTGGCAAACATATGTACTACTGCAGACTCTTTGGCCATGGTGACACATAGCAGTGAGCAATGTTTGTGTTTTACACCCTGTAGGTGATAGCGCATACGCTGTGCGCTCCTTCATACTGACGCCATACCTAAATGCAAGTACCCCAGTGAGCAGCAATATAATGAGGTGCATATTTCCACCTGCAATATGATTGAGAGGGCATTTGTATTACTGAAATCTAGGTTCCGCTGCCTCCCCAACACTGGTGGTGCATTGCAGTACAGGCCAGATACCTACTGCAAACATTGCTACTACTAGAGGCGTGCCCCTGGAACTCTCTGACAGCAAGCCTGAGGAAGACAATCAGCCAGGACAACCACCACAAGCAGCATGCAGTATGAACGTAGCAGAGGAGAGACAGAGATGTGCCAAAATCACGAAGCATTTTATTTTAAGGTGGGTAATGATGAGACAACACACTACAAGCTCAACTGTTTAATTAAACAAAATGTGGTTGTGTTTATGCACACATACCGTGCAAACAAGCATTGTGATTTATAAAATTAAAAACAACCATGACTTTTCCATGGTACTTTAATGGCAGTCCAGACAATTTGCATGCAATTGGTTACCTCGCCAGATTCAACTTTGTACCACTTTTACTTCTTGCGACCACACACTCCTGGGGGCCTTTCTGTGGTCTCTGCCACATCCCTTGTAGAGCCTTCGGAGCCAGGTACCACGATGTTCTTGCACAGGTTCTGCTCTCGAAAGTTCTTTCTTCTGCTCTTCTCCAGTAGTCTGCCTCCTCCTCTGTCTCTCTCAGTAAACTGGTGTGAGCAATTCCAGCATCACTTCCTGGTTGTGATGTCATCATGCTGCATCGAAAATTGCGATTCGGTAATAGCGGTTTCACTTTTTGCAATTCAGTAATGCTCAATCGCAAATAGCGATAGCGAATTTTACCGATTCGCAAGAAGTTTGCAATGTTTTTAATGCATAGACTTTTGCAATTGCCAAATAGCGATTTCTTAAAAATCGCTATTTAATAATCGCAAATTGAGAGTTTGATGCATTTGGCCCAAAGTCACTAATCTGTTAGGTTCAGTCACATGTTTCAGTAATTTGGTAGCTGTTGAATATAGCGACTTTAAGAAAATATGCAAATCGTTTAGCAATACCAAATCAGTTGGAGGATTTCAACTTTCGATTCAGATGCTTAGTCCCAAGGTAAAATCCCCGACCGGTACGGACGTGCTTCGTGTATTTGGACTGCGCTCTTTTGAAATTTACCTGGAATTGTGCCCAGGTCCCTTTCAGCAGTGACTTCAGGCTATCCTGTCCCCTTTACTTTTCTTTCTGCGTTTTTTAACCTAAACCTTTAACAATTAATTTTTCAGGCTCCTCCTCTTGGGTTTTTGCAGTTTTTATGTCATTGTGCCCATTACCATTATAAATTGGCGTCGGAATGTTATTGTGTTGTGTTTTTCGACGATGTATATATTCCTGAGCAAGTGCAAATGTACTTTATATATATATTGTTTCATAAGCAACATATTTTGCTGAAACCCCTACACACAGAGCAAGAACTGGGACGTTCCCTTCCCCTTCCCATTTCATAAACGGGTTTACTGCTGTCCTGGTCAAGAGTACATTTCTATCATTTTTACACTGGGAATAATTGAGAAAAGTGTTGTGAATATCCACAAACGCACATTTGTTAATAAGCACACAGTTTCAAGGTTATACTCCTCCTCGAACAACCACTTCCGTAGGAGATGTATGATGAGTAGTGTTGCACGGTACCCACATGGTTTTACACATGTGTACAGCGTTTACAAGTACAGATTCCTTGGTGGATTTCTTCCAGATTTGAATGCATCTTTTTCAATGGTTTATTCAAATGGCTTTTTGATACCGGCACATTGTATTCATAGGATGGTTTGTGGGCAAATATTCACTTTATTCATTTTGAATTAATCCTAAAATATTTGGTATAAAGTGCCCAATCCTGTCCATTGGAATTATATTGGAAGTCACTCTGAAGTACTGTGATCACAAACCACTTAAAAGCTTGGTGTCGTGGCTTTTCGTATGAAAGAGATAGCATGACGGCTGACATGAATTTAAAAGGAATCTGTAGTTCGACATTAAAAACACCAAAGAAGGAATTAGTAATTTGTTCCAAAAAGATACTCTAATCAGTGTAATTTAAATCTGAGAAATAAAATATGTTCCATAGAATATGTAGAAACATGGGGAGAGATCCTGTCTTTCCTTAAATTATCTATAATATGCAAAAATAAACATGTTGTCATATTATCTCATTTCTGATGATCACTTAAAAACACACAAAAAACAGGTACGAAAAGGTTAAAAGCCCGTCCTCGCCAGTTGTAATTGTGCTCTGTGACGTGCCTTTTACCTTGGCTGCTGTCATTGGCAGGAGGCATTATGATGTCACAAGTCAACTGTACTAAGATAATACAGTTGAAGAGCTACGTCGTCACAACTCGACTGTAATAAGGAAAGTATAGACAGGCTTCGATACCGGGATTGCACGCTCCCATGTTATAGTTAATTTTAAAGCCCCTCCCCCGAATGATTTATAGTGTAAACATATTTTAATTAATAAACTACTAATTTGGAATTTGCTTTCATGTTAAATAGGAAGTTTTAATTGTTTGGTTCATTCAAGCAAATACTCGCTTCCTTTTCTTTCTTAACCTGTCTTTAAGACGACCTTCAACTTCTGTTGTCCTGTACGGTGCTATTTATCATTCGACTTTGTGACTTAAACTCAGTAAATGTGATAGATTGCACCACAAAAAAGATCGACAATTAAATGCATTGAGCAACCCTCATTTGATGGCTATTAATCTAATTAATTGGACAAACAGCCCTTCCAAATTTCTCATTTGTCAATGAGAATATGTTAAGCCTTTGCCACCGTTAATTTTCAATGGTGGAAAGTGTATTTGCGCAATTTTTTTTAACACAGATATTCCTTTGGTCTAAGGTCAGCTCTCGAGAAAGGTCTGAACAGCCCTTTGATTAACTACATGTTGCATGCTGAAATATGAAATTATAGCCCTTGGGTGCACTGGTTCTGATATTTCTCTCCATACAGAGTTTCTGGAATCATTTTGGAATAAAATCATGAAGCTCAAAGTTTAAGTGTATATTTCTAGTAAGCACAAGAAACAACTTAACAAAGAATTTCACTTCGGCCCACATTTACTTGCATGTTGCATTGGGATTGCGTTACTTTTGTAAAGCAAGCCCGACGCAAAGTGTTATGGTGCGATTTAGGATGACATTTCTGTTTTCGTGCAAACCCAGAGCAAAGTGTGAGGGTGGGATTTACTGTTCAACTCAAATCAGGTTTTGCATTGGATAGTATGCCAAAGTAACACAAAATGGCTCTATATGTTGTATGCATTACTGTGTGTCAAGGGGGCGTGCCATGGGGGTGCCTGGGCTTTCCCCTGCAACCACCTATTGGTTTCTATGAAAATCCATTTCTATAGGCATTGGTCGACCGGTATTTGTGCTGAAATCTTACCCCTCCTTCAGCCAGTCATAATGAGGAAAAATGTTTTCACTTCTCTTTGTTTTCCAACTTTGCATGTAAGCTGAACTGTGCTGGACACACGGAAAGTGTAAAAAGCCTTAAAGCATAGTATTTGTAATGGAAGGCAGGTCGCTCCCCACGCCACCACACGGCTGCCAGCTGCCTCGTACCTGCTCCCTGCCGCCCACCTGTTTTCCCGCCATTTCCCGCACATTCCTGCCGCTGCGTCCCTGCGGCCCCGCACCCCTGCTCCCCATTGGCCACCCCGCTCCCGCCTCCCAGCTGCTCCTCCCTCACTCTCCCCCTCTTAAGGAGGCCGCGCAGTGGTGTAGGCGTGACCTCTGACCCTGCTCGCAGGCAGGTCGCTCCCCACGCCACCACACGGCCGCCAGCTGCCTCGTACCTGCTCTCTGCCGCCCGCCTGTTTTCCCGCCGTTTCCCGCTCCTTCCCGCTGCTGCGTTGCTGCGGCCCCGCCCCCCTGCTCCCCATTGGCCACCCCGCTCCCTCCTCCCAGCTGCTCCCCTCTCACTCTCCCCCTCTTAAGGAGGCTGCGCAGTGGCATAGGAGCGACGTCTGACCCTGCTCGCAGGTAGGTCGCTCCCCACGCCACCATAAGGCCACCAGCTGCCTCGTACCTGCTCCCTGCCGCCCGCCTGTTGTTTGACATTTCCCGCTCCTTCCCGCTGCTGCGTCCCTGCGGCCCCGCCCCCCTGCTCCACATTGGCCACACCACTCCCACCTCCCAGCTGCTCCTTCCTCCCTATCCCCCTCTTATGGAGGCCGTGCAGCGACTGCGCAGCGGGCGCGCCGCTGGCACACCGAAGGCGCGCCAAAGGCAAGCCCATCTGCACCTGTCCACGCCGAGACCGCGCCCAGCTCCAGAACCCCTGGACCCCAGGAACGCCGCATCACTAGACTCTGCTATGATGCCAGCACCCTCTACGAACTCAGCGCCGGCCAAAACCATACCTTCTCCAAGCCGCCCCAAAACGGATTCACGGACCTTTCTCCTGCCACACCTGCAGCTTCACCTGTGACAGAGCCACCAAAACTCCAAGGACTGGACCCAACCCCCTCCGCTGCATACTCCTCAACACCCGCTCCACACGTAAATACGCCGTCGAGCTCTGGGATCTGCTCGACACCTCTGCCCCAGACGTGGCCTTCATGACCGAGACCTGGTGGAACGACTCCTCGGCGCCCGACATCGCCATAGCCATCCTGGATAGCTACAAGATCACTCGCAGGGACCACACCAATTGAATTGGAGGAGGAATAGCCATCGTCCACAAGTGCACCCTCAAGGTCGCCAGCCACGCAGACGACACCCTCAACACCGCCGAACACCTGCACTTCCGGGTCCACACCGACCCCAACACCACCACAGAGGAACACTCATCTACAGACCCCCCGAGCTCAAATCAGCGACTCCATCGCCGACCTCGCCAGCACCCACTCACTCGCCTCCACGGACTACATCCTCCTTGGGGACCTGAATTTTCACCGTGAGAACAACAACGATGCCAACTCCACCACCCTGATCGACAACCTCGCCAACCTCGGCCTCAGACAACTCGTCACTGCACCCACCCACACCGCTGGCCACACGCTGGATCCCGTCTTCTCCATAGGCACCCACGTCACTTTCGACCACACCACCGAACTCCACTGGACCGACCGCAGCTGCATCCATTTCACCTTCAATAAACCAACTATGCACCACCGCACCCAACAGCTACCTCGCGGCTGCTGGAGCAAAGTCACCGAAGACTAGCTGATCACCACCCTCACCCAAAACCCACCCACCGACCCCACCAACGCAGACACTGCAGCCCGTAACCTCAGACAGTGGATCGACGACTGTGCCATCCCCCTCGTCCCACTCAAAAAACCCTCCAACAACCACGCCAGCAAAAGAGCCTCCTGATTCACTGACGAGCTGCCGATCACCAAATGCGCATGCCGGAAACTGGAGAAGATATGGCTCCACAAACACACTTCGGACAACTACCCAGGCCACAAGGATGCCACCCGCAGACATCACCACCTCATCAGATTAGCCAAGAGATCCTCCTTCAAAGACCGCCTGGATAACAACGCACATGACAGCAAAGAGCTTTTCAGCATCATAAAAGAACTCTCCAACCCCAGCACCAACGCCAACGACATACCGCCCTCACAAGTGCTGTGCATCTCACTGGCCATCTACTTCCACCGCAAGATTGCTGACATCCATGACAGCTTCAACACCATGACCGCCCCGACTACGCCAGACCCCACCTTCCCTGTGAACACCACCAGCGCCAACCGCCTGACCTCCTGGTCCCACGTCAACGACGACAAGATACGCAAGGTCATGCACTCCATCCACTCAGGATATCCGTCAGACCCGTGCCCACACCATGTATTCAACAAAGCAGACGCTGCCATCGCACCCCAACTACGGAAGGTCATCAACATCTCCTTCGAAGCAGCGACATTGCCTGAAAGCTGGAAACATGCCAAAATCAACGCCCTCCTCAAGAAGCCCAAGGCGGACCCGTTGGACCTCAAGAACTTCCGGCCCATCTTCCTGCTCCCGGTGAAGGTGATCGTCAACATGCAATTGGCCCGCCACCTGGAAGACAACAACATCTTGGACCCGTCCCAGTCCAGGTGCAGACGAAACCACAATACCGAGACAGCGCTCATCGCCGCCACAGACAACATCAGGTGCCAACTAGACAGTGGCAAAACATCAGCCCTCATCCTCCTGAATCTGTCAGCTGCCTTCGACACGGTCTGCCATCGCACGCTAAAGACACGCCTCCTAGAAGCCGGAATCCAAGAGAAGGCCCTTGACTGGACCACCTCCTTCATCTCCGTCAGAATCCAAAGCGTCCGCCTCCCGCCCTTCTGATCCGAGGCCACCGACATTATCTGCGGCGTCCCTCACGGCTTATCCCTCAGCCCGACGCTGTTCAACGTCTACATGGTCTCCCTCGAACAAGTGGCCCGCCAACACGACCTCAATATCATCTCCTACGCTGAAGACACCCATCTCATCCTGTCCCTCACCAAGGATCCGCACACCGCCAAAACCAACCTCCACGAGGGAATGAAGGCCGTCACCGACTGGTTGAGGAACAGCCGTCTGAAGCTGAACGTGGACAAGACTGAGGTACTCATTCTCGGACTCGGACCCACCCCCTCAGCCTGGGACGACTCCTGGTGGCCGACCACACTGGGAACAGCACCGACACCCACGGACCATTCACGCAACCTAGGATTCATCCTCGACTCCTCCCTCTCCATGTCTAAACAGGACAACACCGTCTCCTCCTCCTGCTACAACACCCTCCGCATGCTCCGCAGGATCTACAAGTGGATCCCGACTGAAACAAGAAGAACGGTGACACAGGCCCTCGTCAGCAGCAAACTGGACTATGGCAACGCACTCTACGCAGGAATCCCAGCCAAACACCTAGGACGACTACTACAACGCATTCAAAACGCCTCTGCCCCACTGATCGTCAACATCCCCTGTCGCAGCCACATCACACCCCACCTGAGAGACCTACACTGGCACCTCGTCGACAAGAGGATCACCTTCAAGCTCCTCACCTACGCACACAAAGTACTCCACAACTCCGGACCAGCCTACCTGAACAGCAGACTCAGCTTCTACACCCCCACCCGCCAGCTCCGCTCCGCCAGCCTTGCCCTCGCCGCTGTTCCCCGCATCCAATGAACAACCTCCGGCGGCAGATCCTTCTCCTACCTCACCGCAAAGACCTGGAACACCCTCCCTACCCACCTACAACAGACCCAAGACCTACTCTCCTTCAGAAGACTCCTCAAGACCCGGCTCTTTGAGCAGTAGCGGCACCACTCCCCTCAGCGCCTTGAGACCCTCACGGGTAATGGCGCACTTTACAAGTACTCTGATTGATTGAAGGATCTGTTCCAGTGCAAGATCTATGGTTCAGAGAATGCACACAACCTTGTGCTATGGTGCAAGGCTGCAGCGGCCCTTACAGGGAAGTGCAGTGGGGTGGTGGGGCTGGATGGTGGGGTATTCCAGCAGACGACGAGGAGGGAAAAGTAAATATTTTTCCATCATCGTTGTCTGTTGTAGTACTCCCCCCACCCACCTCCAATTCCTACCGTTCTTACCAGCACAGGCCACAGCTGGTCAAGGGTGTGTGCGTTGCTGCATGGCTGTATAAAAGTTGGTGCATTTTTTTCTCTCTCCCTTTGATGCAAGGCACCAAAGCAATTTTGGTGCAGCATTGCCCTGGCCAAAGAATAGTACATCTAGGCCTTATTATCCAACACAAATCAGGATTTGTATTGGGTAGTATCTCAAAAATAAGAAGAAATGAAAACGTTTTCCTCGTTATGCCTGCCTGGAGGATGCATAAGATTCTGGCGCAAATCCCTGTCTACAAATGTTACCAGATAGAGGTTTCGTCAGAGCCCATGAGAGATTAAATGGTAATGCCCATGTACCTCCCATGGACGCCCCCCCTCTTGATGCAAAGTACTGCATAGCACAACTTTGTGATTCTTTGGTAAACGTTCTAATGCAAATCTTGGTTTGCGTTGGATTGTAAACCCCACAGCAAAACTTTGACCAAATTTACTTCACTTTTATGACTCAAAACTGATGAAAAGCTTTAATAAATGTGGACCCAAATTCAAAATGGTGGAAAGTCATTGATATGGGCTTATTACAGCAGCATTCATTAATAATGGGAAAGTGCAATTGTTATTTGTGGCCTTGATTTTTTTTTGGTAGGGTCAGAGGGCAAGAATGCTTTTTTTATTTTCAGTGATAGTGCATGTAATTTATTTTACTTTATTTTGGAGGTGTGTGCATTAGCTTTATACTTAACACTATTAACCATTACATACTGCATTGGAAATTCTGATTAACTCTGTTCCATTTACATCATGTTTCTCATATGTTGTGGAGGACGTATTTCAAAGGCCCTCTGTCTGATTAAGTAGGCAATACACGTAGTTGTTATTTTAAGAATGCACATGTTGTGTTACACATAATTTTTGCAGATTACAAACAATAGATTTCCTAAGTCCCGAAAGTGAATTGTAATATTTTTAGAGAAAACAAAAATGTACATCTATATCGCACTCCTCCTACTGAATTATGAGGAAGGGCGTTGGTAGTCAGAAACACCTGTCAGAGAATTTCTCATTAATATCTGAAAAGCTCGTTGTGAACCTGAAATGAGTACACACACACGCGCGCACACACACACGAACACACATGCATGCGTGCACACAGGCAGGCAGGCACGCACGCACACACACTCTTCTTTAAATTTTATAACAGACTTAAATATAATTAATAAATTATGCAAATAACAGTGAGGATTTTTGCCATGATTACTGCTAACACAGTGAACAAACTGATACGAGAATGGACCTTAAATATAGTTCAATCATATTTCCTCACACATTGCTAGCCAATTAGTCTAATCTCTATTTAAGTTACTAGACGACAGCAAACTGCCCATCTGCCATGATCCACTTCAATTACTGATATTTTTAATACCTTGTTATTAAATGAGAGTCTATGAAGCAGGAATGGTTCTTCTGATGCTTAAAGGATAGTTCAGTTACACTGAATGATAAATACATTTGTTCAGATTTCAGGCAGCGCACATAAGCTGCAGCAAATATACCCCGTCAGGTCCACTAATACAGAACTGAGCAAGGCCATATATAGCCATGAATGCTTTGCCCAAAATGTATATTTTTGGCTCTTTAAAATGAGTGGGAGAAAATGTCAATTTTTGCATGGGCACCAGCATTTGTTCCGATTTTTAATGCTGGTTTTTAGACTCTTCCATGGGACACCATTGCGCTGTACCCTGTATATGTGCTCTAACCTCTAAAACCTATAAAAACGTGTCTAATCTCTGATTGGCATATTTAGCCTTTCTATAAGGCCATACTACATGGTGCAGAGTGTGGAGTGCATCACGTAATAAAGGAAAACATTATTTAGGTCTTCCATTGTAGACTATACTGCACTCTGTTTAAAAACACTTACTTACAGGTAACAATTGTCTCTCTATTAAAGGATAACAGTGCCCCCAGACTAGAGGTTGCCATCAACAAATCTTATTTCAAAGATATACTCTACCTCTGGTGTGAAGACCCGGGTGTCTGGCCCTATAGATGCTGAAGGCTAGGTTTTGGCAAAGTTAACTACCGCTGTCTCACACAGGAAAGGGGAGCGGGTCAAAAACTACTCTACCACCCCGAACCCCTTATTATCATGTGATACTAGGGGATACACACATAAAGGGGTGGAGAGGGAATTACCCCGAGAGAGGGATGAAAAAAGCAGTGGCACAATTATGTGTTTTGGAAAACTGCCCTCACTCACACGCAAATGTGTGTGACATGCTTCATCATCGGGTCTGTTTACAAAATGCCCTGGCGTAGCCACGTACAAGGCGGAGCATAGGGAGGGGGGAACACAAAACACAAAAACGGAGACAAACTCAGGTGTGACAAACAGTGATCACAACAAAAAGTGTTAACCCAAGACTGGGTAAAGTCCTAGAACAAAGTGCAGTCAGGATAGTTAAGTTAAAACTGGCTAATGGATACCTGTCATGCCTTTATTCATAGGTTCCAAGGTCAGGATTAAAAACTGAATGAAAGACGGTAGTGTTAAAGAAGGAAATCAAGATCCTACAACACCCCTCCTTAAACTGCTGTAGTCAACATGTTTTGACCATATAGTGCCACCATTCAACAGGTCACGTCGGTCTTCTTCAGGACGTCTATCAGTCCCAGTCTTATCTAACCCCTTACCTTAATCAGGGACTACAGAGATAAAAAATGATCAAGTCGATCTGGACCATGTGTAGGGAAATTCCGCCAACACGGAATCTAAATACTGTGGAGAGATATAAAACAGTTCTAGAAATGTGATCCAAATGTATCCTATCATTATTGATATACTGGTATTTCGAATCATCATACCCTCCATACAGGTAATGTCTTCAAACATTAGACGTATTTGAGTACCCCCATTGGCATCTAAATGGTCAAAAATGCCCCTTTGCCACATTATGGTTCCAAACATTAGAAATAGACGTGTTTCCTTGATTGTACTATTGTTGCCCAAGTATATGTTTCACAACTCTCGCTGTCAAGCATGGCATTAAGCATAAGCCCTATCCAAATCCATAATTAAAACCCTTCATCACCCAGCATTTTCACTCACCGAGTTTATTGACTGATTAAACGCGAAATGGCGCCAGGCGGGAGGAGCTCCAAAGTACACAACCAGTGTTCAAAGACAGAAGGGGGTGGTTGGGAAAATGTATAAAATGCACATAAAAGATATACCACTGCGCATTCACCTATTTTCCAAGGTGTCCCTTTATCTCATCCTGCATATCCCTTCTTAATAGTACAATATACATACCCTAGAGTGTTAACCCCTATAGTATGCAAAAGAGAGCTCTACCCCCGGTAAAGTGTTTCCCATGGTGTTTGAAATGTGGTCTCTTGTAGCCAAAAACGTCAAGCACTCAACACCCCCGACTAATCTTACTCTTCCAATGTAGCCTCCGGCACCTCTCGTGCCTGTTCCAGTGGCGCCGCGAAGGTAATTGCGTAACGCCTGCGCCTCCATTATAAACAAATTGCCAACAGCAAACAGTCTGAATACCGTCACAGGCGCGCCTATGTCACGGCGCGCCTTCGCGATTCAGACGCTTGTGATAGAATCATGGGAAATGTAGTAACAACAATATGTCAAGCCCTCCGATGATAAATCAGGCATCTAGCGTGAATAACGAGAACCATATCTGCCTACAAGCCATGTGGCCTCGAGGGTGCACAGCATAGGCATTGGTAATTCATGGCCACCTGCAAGGATAATACTCACAACAGTAAACTAGCTACAAAAACGACACAAGTGCCTATTAGACAGATATTCACAGGGGTTGATAAATAGTATAGACAATGGTAATTCACGGAACCCTGCAACAATAACACTGTCAGCTATAATCTAGAATGCCCTTTTTTGGAACCATTTGTCTTCCCTAGGAGCTGTTCTTCTTTTGTGTGTCATACTGAACTTGGGGTTTCATTTTTTAGTGACCTGACCAGAATACAACTGTTTTCTCTAAGGCACAAGGTATGTACATGTGAAGACACAGTTTTAAAATGCAATATTATTAATGGACGTCTTAAACTGTCTCAGGTGCATTTAATTGCTTGGGTCAAATTTGTTAAACAGTCTTGTCTGGAACTGCTTTCTTGTTGAATATATAAGAACCATGCCTTACTTCACTGTATTTGTAGAAGTTAATTAAAAGAACAATGTCTTTCCTTGCACAAAGAATGAAGGTATCTAAGACATTGGTGAACCGCAGTGTTGTCAATAACCAGATGATACTTGTCAAGGTTGGCTTGCAGGCATATCTTAATACTGTGTAGAATTATCACAACAGGTTTGCTTTGATGCATTTTAGGTTAGATATCTTTTGATTTCTAGTCACATTTCCTAATGTTAATGACTGTTCAGAAGTTCTGAAGAAATGCCTGTGTGACAATTTGTCTAGCCAATGCATCTTGCACATTATTTTCTTTTTTACTTTTCACAAGGTCCCTCTTCAATGCTTTATATTGCCGATTATAATTTTAAACAATATCACCCTGCATTACTCTTTTTAGAGCAACTAACTTCCTTATCAATAAAGCCCAATTGCTCAATTGTTTGCGATTGGGAATGTGTAAACTATTTTGCATCTTTATGCTTTCATGGCTTCTTTCATGAAAATCCAATAAAGTTTATTTTGAATGACATGTAAAAATATCTTATTTCCACTGTGGCAGGCTTACCTATCCTACCTAGTAATCCAGAGCACAGATTAAAATACTAATAGTACGCCTAATGAATTTCAGCAGCTACAAAGATAAAGTTGCCACTATTTACATTCATTATTAAAAATCCAAATCAATGGTGGAGACAGATTTTTAATAAATGTTAAGGAAAGGCAACTTTAAGGAAATTACTCTTTACCTGGCTAGCCTTTCAGAAGGCTAATTAGCATTACCGTCTACCACCATCTCCCAGCCTGTGCTCAGCCCAGAAAGAACTGTGAACGAGATGTAAAATTCCTGCCAGGAGAACACAATAGGTTGTCCAGAATGGACAGAGATAGAATAGAATAGAATAGAATAGATGTGGACTTGTAAAGCGCAAATTGCTGCCCGGAGGCGTCCAAGCGCTAGAGTAACCAGAACCTACCAGAGAACTGAGGAGAGAGATAGCTAAGGTTTAAAGGGGGGGAGTTAAAAAGGAAGGTCTTTAATTGTTTACGAAACCCAGAGAGGTTGGGATTGGCTCTGAGATGCAGTGGCAGGGTATTCCAAGTTCTGGACGGATTGTGGGCGATCGTCCTGCCGCCTGATCTGGATCTTTGTATTCTCGGAGCCCCAGCTAGAAACGTCTGGCTCGAGCGAAGACTTCTGTTGGGAATGTAGTGAGTAACTAGGTCGCGGGTAATGCTGGGGCCAGTGTCCCAGAAAGCTTGATGGGCTATGCACATTGCCTTAAAAAGAACTCTCTGACAGACCGGTAGCCAGTGAAGGCTAGCCAGTCCGGCCCTCACTGATTGTCTCCGAGGGATCTTGAGCAGTAAACGCGCTGCGCAGTTCTGCACTATCTGCAGTCTGCGCAGGGTGTACTCTGGGGCGCCGAGATAGAGCACGTTGTTAAAATCAAGTCGTGAGTGTATAAGACCTTGTATAGCCACCTGTTTGGCTTCCATGGGAAGGAGGGGAAAGATTTTATTTAACATCCTCATGATGCCAAAGCAGGTGGCTGATAGTTTTGTGGCCTAGACGTTGAAAGACAGGGATCTGTCCAACCATACTCCAAGGCTCTTGATTTTATTTTTGGGAGCTGGAGGGGGACCCAGACAAGAAGGCCACAAGAAGGGGGGGAGGCCGAGGTCTGAAGGGCCTTCTTTGAGCTCAATTGAATATGTAAGCTGGGTGCTGTGCCCCTGCAATTGACACCACAGTGTCAAATCTTGCATGACAGGTCTGTCTAAAGCACAAGCAAATATTTTATGCCTTTCAAAGAGAGCAAACATTATGCCAGGACAATTCTTGTGTATCTCCTGCATTCTTTCTGAAGGAACCTACTTTTATCCTATCAGACTTCTGTTTCAGAGCATCTTATGAATACAGTGTCTGCTTCGAACTGGACGATGGTCGTGCTAAATCTTAATAGACTCTAGTAACCCCTTGGCCCGGCGGTAATTCTGCCGAGGCGCTGGGGGGTGAGGGGGTCGCACGGCGCCCCCATGCTCATGACAGTACCACTCCGTCACGAGTCACGGGCATGCTGTGCTCATGACGGAGTGGTTCCGTCACGTCCCCGCCCGCTCATTAAAACTGCCGCACAGGCACGGAATTGATGCCGCGTAGGCAGGGCGGCCGGGCCGTGATGGAACCACTCTGTCACTAGCACAGGGCGCCCGTGGCTCGTGACGGAGTGGTTCCGTCACGAGCACGGAAGGGGTTAACATAGTACTTCGCATACTCACACTCCCAGCCTCAGAGCCCAATTTTTAGTGTGGCCTAAGACCTTCATTATCTGGGATTTGCCCAGACACTTTGCATTTTAGACATGATTGAGGTAAAGCAAATAGGTACTACTTAACAAGTAACTACGACAGGCCTGGGAACCTTTACTCCATTGGTTAGAAAGGGACTAGGAGTGTCTTAGAGAGTACTCCACCCACAGGCTGGTGAACCCTACAAAGCTGAACCCTCAACCACTCATCCTCATAACATTGCTGGATTTGTGAAAGGATACTAGGCTGACTCAATCTGTACATTTGGCTTTTGTAACCTGTGAGAAGGATTGGAAGCAGTTGGAACCCCTTTTAAGGACATAAATATCTCTAAGGATATTAAGACTGATTACCTGGGTGGCTTCAGAAACATAGTGAAGTTGAGGAGGACATTCCTGTAAAGCATTCCAGCTGGCAAGTGGATCTGAACTGGACTTTGCTATTGACTGCTGCCTGATACCCTAGGAGTATCTACGGGGCCTTACAATTGTCCCCTTTTTTTGTTTGGACACCAGATGACAGCTTAGATACTTTTGAAATCTTTTCCTTGAGACTAGTGGGACTTCCAGGCATTCGCTGAGACCAATATATTTGGTGTATCCAACCTGAGATATATAAAGATGCTGGACATGTAAGTAATAATTATGTTAAGTATTTATTCAAGAGCATCTTGGAGTACAGACTGACAGGGAAGCAGGTGCATTTAAACTGCCTCTCCCTATTCAAACGTACACACTCTCCTCTCATGCATAATAATGCATTACACATTCCACATTCCACCAACTCAGCAAGAAGAAGATCCCAACACAGCTCACTCTCACACAATAATAATAAACAAAAGGGGCCTCATTTATGAGGCTGTGCGTCACTTTTACGCCGCCGGTGCGTCACTTTTTGTGATGCACCTGTGGCGTAAAACATGCGCCTTGTTGCGCCATATTTACATAGTGACGCATCTAGGTAGATGCGTCACTTTGTAAACCCCTGCGCCACACTATACCTGCACCAGGTATAATGTATGCCGGGGGGCGTATTGACGCAAGAAAGGGTCATGGAAGTGACGCAGTGAAATCTATGAGATTTCACTGCGCCACTTCTAGGACTCAAATGCGTCAAAATCTTACTCCTGCCTCACAGCAGTTGTAAGGCCCAGAAAGGACATATTGCTGGAGTTGCGTCACCTTTGTATCACACTCCAGCAATGCATCACTTTTGCGCCTACAGATACGTCAGAAATACTGACGTATCTGTAACTCCTTGCGCCATGATGCGTCATACTGTAAATATGACGCATCATTTGTTTCGCAAGGAGGGCGCAATGAAAAGTGACGCATCGCTGTTTTCTCGCAGCGATGCGTCGCTTTTCATAAATGAGGCCCACTATATTTATTGTAAATAGAAAATGCAAAACATGATGATAAATGAAACATACAAATTGCTTAAAATGACCAGAACTAAGCTATTACATTTTATGATTACAAATTCTATATTTCTTTAACAAATAAAGGATAGAGGGATAAGAAAACATGATAATAAACTAATTATCATGAATGCGTATGCATATGAGCACAATTCATACAGTCCATCTTCTCTTAGCATAAAACATAATTCTGCAGCTTTGAAGGCAGATTGGGGCTTTTTCCTGACTTTCTTAAGACAACTTCCGGGATCACCTCTTGCTTCTGCTTCAAAACTCCAGATCACACCTTCGGCAAACCACAGAAAACTTGCCTTTGTTCGAACAAAAGAATGAAAACTGGAGACCTATGTCAGTCCAGGGCAGTCCTGTCTCCTGCCCCCATGTTCTCTCATCCTGTCTAGCAATTTAGTCATGATCTCTCCAGGCTTCATGCTCTGTCATCAATTCTCTACATATGGGCTGTAAGGAAATATCTCCTTTAGCGTCATCCAGATCTGATGTCTGAAGGAGATAAATGCAGCAGTGTCATGCTTGGTGTTAATAAGTGTGACTGTGGGGATGCAGACTTGGGAAAACACCAGGTAGGTCTGTTCCCCAATGGGTTTGCTGAGCAGACATTTGATGCTACCAAAAACGTATAACTGGGGAGTTCTTTTCAAAGCTTTAGATCCATTTTCCTGCCCTGTATATCAATGGGGGACGTTTATTACTGAGCCCTTCTTTCAATCTGTGCCCAAGGTATGTAGATGGCTCCTGCTGCATCTTTCTGCAGTAGCTGGCAAATCCTGACTCAGGACAGCTCTGTTGGTTTCTATTTGACATAGCACTCCCTTCGACTCAAGCATTCCTGCATGTAGGGGTTGTTCCATTTCACGTACCCTCTCCATGTCGAGTGCAGTCCTCTGCAATTGTCATGTCTTTGTGTTTGAAGGATCCCACCTATGGCAAGGTATGATCACACTGGTGGTCCTTCTTTTTGGTCCAGCAGGCCAGTAGATGACAAAAAATTAATGCGAAGACCACACATTCTTCTGCGGACACTATTTATCTAGGGTTGGTCTGTCTGACTACATGTTCGGGGGGATCGGCAGACAGCCTGGTCGATGTTCTCCTCATGCACTAATAAGGGTGCCATGCTACTTCTTCTGTGTTGTAATTGTGTCCCTGGCAGGCTTTCCTGACTACTTATTTCCTGGTCGGCTCCTCTTCAATGCCATTGGCCAGGTGATTTGTATGACTCGGTGAGGGGCCTGCCTCCCGACTCATCTCTATGTGGGGCCTAAGGCATAGCTCCTGCTCCCTCTAGGAGTGGGGGAGTTGTTTCCCCTCCCTGCTGGGCTTTCCAGGCGAAAGCTCTCTCTCTTTCGATCCTTAACTCTCGCCTTTCTTCTAACTCCCACCTGTGTTGCCGCCTTCTCTCAGTGCTATGTGCTGTTCTACTAGGCATTCCTGCATGCCAATGGCCTGCCTGGGTGGAGTGCAGCCTGTGGCTCTCTCTTCAGAGTCAGACTTTGTGCGACTGGCGCTCCTTCTACCCCTCCACTGGTCAAACCACCTTCTGGTAGGGCCACAAACATCCCTCTGGCCTCATGGCGTATCTTAGGATGTTCTATAGTATATGCTTGCTGTTTGGCTTGGACCCAAGGAGACCCAGCACCGGAAATAGCCAGGGCTGACTGCACCTAGGCTGGTGGGACTGTGATTCTGCCCTGGGGGATGGACCAGCAGCCTCTTTGACTGGTGAATGGTGCAACTCAGTGCGGCTGCGATTGGGTTGGCTGGCATCAGTGAGGGCACATCCCTGCCGGTGTATGGAGTGGGAGGTGCAGATGCCTTACGTACGGACTTGGGGATAGTCTTATTACCTTTTTATGTCCCATATACCTTATTTGCATGCAAGTCTTTGTATGTTCTATGGTGTTGGTTTCAAACATTCCCCCCTCAGGCAAGAGACATTTGTGGGCTTTGGTGTGGCCATGCCACTTGTTGTAGTGTTTCTCAGGTTCCTTAGCCTAGGCGGGGAACCTCACTTGCATGTGGCTTAGTGGAGTCTCCATGATGGATTGGGGAACTTGTTTTGAGGAATTTGCAAATTTGAATTGCCTTGAGATTATTTCAGCAATTACAAATTCTACTCTAATTATTAGGGAACAATGAACACAAGGTGGTACCGGAAATAATCTAGTGGTTAAGAGCTCTTCTAAAAAATGAATGCATTGAAATAAGTACATTTAACACTAAATAAAAGATGAATTCAAGAAACCGGTATTTGTAAAGCACAAAATAATCACCCCTAAGGGCCTCAAGGCGCTGGGGGCCTTTGGGAAGATTAAGCAAGCTATTGCCCAGAGTCACATGGTGCTGGGCTGACCTGCCACTGGTGCCAGGGATCGAACCATGAGCTATGTGCTCCGTTATCAGCCTCCCTGGCCGCTGCATCACATAGTAACAGTCCGAAGTAGAACACAATTGTTACTTCAGAGCAGTGCAAGTTGATTTGAAGCAGTAAACTAGCAATCATGAACTTTTGATTCAGAAAAATGTGTAGTTTTTTGATAAAGCATAGACTCACTAACATGTCATAACATGACATAACATTTAAACATGCAGCATGATTTGCACATTTTCGACAGCACCACAACATCAATGAATGTAGAAATAGAAAAATCTAGAAGAAACAAAAAGTGGTTTGGCAGAATAAATTGTTTTTTGGCCCAAAAATGTGACACTCTTGTAGTGCCTACAGCCCAAAGAGAGGGGAAGCTCTGTGTGTTGTGCAAAGCGTACTGAGTCCAATAGCCTGTCAATATTGGCTTGGTGGAAGAAAAATTCCAACAATTAGTGTGTACAAAAAGTAATAACCTGTTAGCTTTTGGCCCACTGTGGCCAAACACAAGCTACACCTGATTCACCAAGGCCCAAATTTTCCCTAACTTCTGAATTACAGCCTATATCACACCCTTGGGTTGTGCATACTGACTGCCTACATCTCACTTCTTTTATACACTACCAGCATTGACACAGATAGCACAAAAAAACCTTAGAGACTGAAAAATTAGATTGAGATGTTAGCTCTATATCACACTGCTTGTAATACACAAGAGAGTGTGGAACTAGAGTAGCAAGTTAGTTTCTCCAGGGGATATATATTCATCAACAAGAGCTAGCTACCTGAAAAGGTTTATGTGTCTGATAATTCGAAAGATAATTGTCTTTACAAGAAAAACTATTTGTTTTTTAAGAAGCTAAAAACATCCATATACTATAAACCCACAGCCGGGAATTCACTGTTGCAGTTTGGAAGCTCCACCCACGCCCACTCAGGGAGAATCTCTCTTTTGGGCAATTTCTGCGTATCAGACGAAATTGCAGCTCCACCTCAGATTACCACCAGCAATCAGGAGATTTGGCACTAACACTCTAGGAACGTGGATACCCTGATAAGATAATAAAGAACACCAGAAAACGTGCTAGGAACCAGGAACCGGGAAGCACTCTTGGAAGAAACCACACGACCAGAAACAACCACACCCCTAACCTGTGTCACCACATATAATGGCATTTCCAACCATGTACCCAAAATAATATGGAATAACTCAACACCGGCACCAGGAACTGGACTCCACATCTATTTGCCTACAAAAGAGCGAGTAGTCTGAAGGACCAACTGGTCTCCACTCGCCCCAAAACCCCGACACCCCATCCAAGAATACCTTACACGCATCTTGGGGCCTACCCCATGTGGTCGGCAACTACCCCTGTGGTGACTGCAGTGTCTGCCTCCGAACGGAACACAGCAAGACCCTGAACCTGGAGCCTGGAAAAATCTGGCAACAAATGACGCACACCAATTGTAACTCTGCCAACCTAATATACCTTATTGAGTGCCCATGCAAACTCAGATACGTCTGCGTGACCACAAGAAAAGTGCGAACCGGAATTGTGGAACACAGAAGCACGATCTGCTGCAAAAAAAATAACAGCAGGCTCATAGACCACTACTTACAAGTAGGCCACACACCCAACGGCATGCTCTGGACAGTTATTGAACAAATAGCACCAAACCAGACCAACAATGATAAAACACTGCTCACCAAGGAGCAATGCTGAATTTAACGCCTCTCAACCTACACCCATGGGCTTAATGACAATATACCCTGGAATAGTCTACGGCGCTGAATGAACCTTACACATACTGATCCTCCCAACTATTACACAGGACTTAAGAACCAGCCTAATCGGTCAGCTACATAGATATCGTGTAGACATACATACACCTCAGGCACTGTACCAGTGGAATATTGACCCCAACCAACTAGGGACTCATGCATAGCACTACCAGGCAGCATATTTCACACCATGTCTCACTTAGTGCACGATTTGGCCCCTGCGCCAATGCCTACGGCACTAGACGCGCTGTCATTTCATTTACTCACTCATGGAACATACCGTTTCCTAGTCTTCCCTGGTCATTTATATTTGCCCAAACTTATGATTATAACTTTACTTTGTCCATGAGTGTGACACACAACAACCGGAGCCCTCACCGATCCCCGCTGTGGCGGAGACTGCTACTTAGAGCAGCCCCCCCCTTGCGCCAATGCTTATGGCATCAGAGGCGCTCACCATCACTTCTGATCGCTCATGGTTCCCCACATGTGGATTATAATTACAAGATAACTTTATTTATGAGTGTGCCACCACATAACTTTATCTATGAGTGTGCCATATGACTACAGAAACGCACACCGAGCTCCGCCATGGCTGAGACTGCCCCGCAAAGCAGAACCCGCCACTCGCGCCAATGCCTACACCAGCAGACGTGCTCGCATTTCTTTCCCTGCTATGAAGCATAATCTTTTCTGGTCATTTATGTTTGCCCACAATGAAAATAAATTATGATCACAACTTTATCCATGAGTGTAGACACAAACAGTATGAGTGTGTCTTCCTTGTCTGTTCTTTCATTTTGCTTTACCAGATGCTACTCACATGACAAATGTCGCCCCCCAGAACAATGGGATTCAGCTGTGATCCGATGAGCCCACTTAACCAGCACCGTAGCCCAGTCTCACTCCCAACTGAGCTCAAGGCGGGACAGAACAGATGGAGCAGCAGATCAAGTGATTACACCATGTAAGTGGGAAAACAGGAGAGCCTCTCAACGCGGTTCCACCACCGGGCTTCCCTCAAGTGTGCATTTTTACAGCTTACTGAGAGCCCCTAACTTTCCACACACCAGTACCCCAATCCTTAACTGTCTGTATCCTTATAGAATGGATGAGTATCACAGATCCCCGCCTGAGACTCATGATGCTTGTTCTTTTAATTAGGAAGTAAGCTCTCACTTCTTAACAAGTTTTTTTGCCTTTTACTCCATTGCATCTTGCAGTTTCCGCCCTCAGGTACTAGAACCATTACCGCATAAAATGACTACCCGGCATTTTCTCACCAACCGACACATTTTGCCTATGCACTGTCGGTTTCAACCAAGGTAAAACCAGGTACCACTACCTTCATTTGTGTGCCTGAACATGTGGCTCATGAACTATGTGTCTTTTTATTTGTCCCGTGTCCTCTTTCTCCCCAGGTACAAACCGAGAGGAAAACCTCCTCTTACATATATAGCACCTTAGTGAGTGCTTCAAATAAGGGGCTCACTACATGGTAACCCCTTGTTTCAACCCCTCACACATAGGTCCTGAAGAAAGCCAGTTTTTAACCCAAGGCCCGGCTGAAACTAGTTGACCACACAGGACGTGGGAGACCACAAGTCTCTCCAACCACGTCCAAAAGCCTTGTTTTTAATTCTGCCTGGGGCCCATTCATAAATAAACGGACTGGGACCTCCGGGACACCTTCTTTTAACCGCAAATAAATGACATCACTGCACACTCACTTGACAAAACCTGCTCCGCTGTAATCAGGTGTCGTAGCACACCTGAGGCACACTCGGTGCCTCGGGTGGGGCCCGATGATGAAGGATTCCACCAGCCAGGTTGGTGGGTGAGGGCTTTCTTAAAAAACAAATAGTTTTTCTTGTAAAGACAATTATCTTTTGAATGATCAGACACATGAACCTTTTCAGGTAGCTAGCTCTTGTTGATGAATATAGCTTTGTATCACACCCGTAGTGTAAGCATACTGACGGCTTCCAAACCCAGTGGTCCAAGTGATTCCTTACCGACACCCGGGGAGGAGGTGTACCCTATTGAACGCCCAACGGTCCAAGCGTTCCCTTACTGACACCCATGTATGAGTCTTACCCTGTGCTTCCATGCCCAGGATCAAATACTAAAAATAAAACTGCAGTTACCATCGCTGCCTTCTATTGTGATGACTAGGGAAAACACGCCACATGCAGGGAACCAGGATCAGATGTATTCTCTTACCCTGTGACGGCAGTGTCTGGACAAACCTCTGCCCTATGGATTCAGCGCAACTTCTAATCAATTATGGCATCTGCTCACCGATCTCTCTGCACCAATGTGAATTCATTCGGGCCGGGGTCCTTCCTTCAGCAGCAGTCGGGCTCAATGAACCAATGTCTCCTTTTTGGCTTACCAATATGTTGTTTGGATATAAATGTACCTTAAAGAAATGAAAAGACAGGAGGCATTTGGCAAAACTAGAACAAGTTGATTTAATTAATTAAGTGGCCAGAAGCTGGTATTATGTACATTTTATGAGGTATAATAAACAAATTATGTATTACTGAAAAGCATCTCAGTCATAAATTAACAAGCTTGAGCATCAGATAAGGACACAGATGGCTCTCGAGCTCTGGGAGAGTTAGTGTGGGCCAGTGTATATGTGTCTAGATGTCCAACATGAGGACCAGGTGCTCACTACGTGTAGTGTCCATGTCGTATTCTTATTGGCTGAGTGTTTACATCTACATGTGGTATATAGCTTTGTGGAATTTTTGCGGAATACAAGTCTTTGGTCAATCGTGTTTTATTGGAGCCATTTGCCTCTGACCTGTTTGTCATGCAACTATCTATCTCTGGAATCGCTTAGGGTTTGTCCTTGGGTTAAGAGAGACTATACCTGTTACCTGGTATTCGATAGGTGTGAGTGTGGGTCGCAGGACTTGCCTAACTACTTATCTCTGACTCTGGCTTGATGGGAGGGTACCTTGGGTAAATCTGATAGTTCAGTGAGTGGTGCTATTTATAGTCACCCTCTTGGGCTGTGACTAAGCAATTTGATCCAGCCTTCGCACTCTTCAATTCCAATATCGTTTATGAGTATCAAAGTTCATTTTGGGGACAAAATAATCTACTAGGAGCATACAAGCAAGTGCTTTTGGTGACTATAAATAGTGCCACTCAGTAAACTATTCCCTGAGCAGGGGAGAATTGTTTTGCAACATTCAAACAAGGTAATTTCCTTTCTTCTCACACAGAGTGATGAATTAATATGATTCTCTTCCACAGCTTTGCGAAGTCTCCTATACGTGATTTAGAGAACACATGACTGTTAACCAAAAAGCTGGACACTTGAATACTTATTGAACCAGAAATGCATGTTTGGTGCTCAGATGGGACATGATTGGCACTGTTACATGCTTATCTAATACAATTTGCTGAGACTTTTCCTTAAAGCTGCATATGATTCTTCTACAGTTGTGGGTATCTTTGTCCCAATTTTTTGGTGTCTTCTACCTTTATTCTGTCCTGATGATGACCCCAATATAAATAATCGTGCCAAGGTGTTGAATGATGACAATAACATATGTGGACTGAGTTTTAATTCTGATTGTGGTTTCTGATACTCATGTCATGATTGCCATTTGTAACAACATACTGTCCCAATCAGTCACGTAAATAGCACAATCACACTTTTCTTGTCACTTACTCACTTTCACTGCGCCATCATTATATAAGAGCACCTTATCTTTGGAGTGATACAAATGTTGTGTCATATGATTATGGACCATCATTATATTATAGGAATATATTGAATAAATTAAATGCATTTATCGCATAACAGTATAACACCACACTTCCCTAGTGCTGTGCAAGGATGGTGCCTAAATCGACAGGGCTAGCATCAACAAAAAACTCAGTTTGAAACTTTGGATCAAAGGTATCCCATTTCAGTAGCATTTTCAATAGCTTGTTTGAGTTTCTGGAAGCTTTGCTCGCATTCAGGTGAACAAGGAAACTAAAAAGAATTTTTCATCAAGATTCTTAATAGTGCACTGACAGTGGCAGTGGCAAAAACTCATATGTATCTAGCTGGCCATGCCAAGGAATGAACGTAACATGGAAACATTTTGTGGGGGACTGGTAGTTGACAGTGTCATGTCCCCTTCAGACAAGACATGGCCACAACTCACATTTCTCTGCTTTCAAAGTTAAACCAGCTTCAGCTATCAAATTACAATCTTGTGTGAGGACTTTATTATGCTCCTTATGTATAATTCCAGAAATCAATATGTCATTACTATAATTGTTAGCATTCATGATAGGCTGTATGATACATTGAATGACATCTTGAAGCTGATGAGGAACCAAAACGTAGTTTTTCTTAATGAAACAGACCAGCATGTGTAGAAAAGATTCTAATATAAATGCAGTTGTCCTTGAGTTCCAACTGATTATAAACTTTATTCAGATCAAAGCGAGAAAACACCTTGCACCATACAATTTTGTTATAATGTCTGCAATCTACATATCTGAATGTTGTTCTCTTTCAATAGCTTTGTTCACTTGACACATATAGACAAAGATCCGTACAGCTCCTTCACTGTCCTCTCTGGGAACTACCACTATGGGAGAAACTCATGGAGTTGGACCAGTGGAGCTCAATGATATAGTGCTTAAGTAAGGACTCAAGTTATTTTTCAACAGCTTCCTGTAAGTATGAGAAAGTAACCCTTTTTGCCCTGATCACCCTGAATTCTTGACTGATACTGGTGGTTACTGACTCTAATTGGGCCCTGGGCCCTGCTAACCAGGTGCAGAGCCTGTGCACACTTTAAAAGCTATATAGTAATTAGTTGTTATTACAATCGGTATGACAACCTACCTATATCTAAATTCAGCTTAGATATTAAAGATACTGTCAAAGTGTTAAACTACCTTACTTTTGCATTTAAGCCACCCCTAAGGTCCACCCTAGGTGCCGCAAGGGTACGGTGCCACGATAACATAAGCAGGAACTTTATAAAATATGTTTCATATGATGGTTTCATTTTCCAAATTATATTACATTAGCTCCATAGGCTAACAAGGAAAGGCTTTAATAAACTTTTTTAAAGTGTAACCATTGACAGGAATGAGCTAAAATATTAATTTAAAGCTTTCCTGATGTGCCCCAATCTAGCTCTGAAACAGCCTCTCCTGATTGGCCAACCTTCGATAGGCTGACCCAAACTGCAGGGATGAGGTGTGTAGTGGCATCAAAGGAGACAAAGAGACATCTGGTGGGAGGAGAAATGCAGCTTCAGACCTTATAAGTGGTAAGGGGGCTGGATAGCCAAATCGGTTTTCAAAAGGAGAAAGACAGGAAGGACAGGAACCAGCCCCACCCCTACTTCCTGCACGTCCAGCGAGATGGGAGCCCCTGGAATTCAATTAAAAAAGGAAAGTCTATGGGGAGGGTGAAGGAAAGTTAGCCACACCTGCAGGGTAGGTTTACCAGAACTGAAGCACCAGGAGAGATTCTCTCCATTTTCATTTTTGATGAAGACTGTTTCTGGGACAAGAAAATGCCATACTTCTGGGGAGGTGGTCCTCATCGTGGGCAGCATGCTGCATGTCACGATTCGCTACCTGCACTCTCATGCCCACGACCAGAGGGGTGCATAGTGTGACATTCCTGTGTTCTAATAAGCTTCCAGATACTCCCCTGCATGCATATCCTGGCTTCCATCCATTTAGTCACTAATCGGGAATTGACATCCATTCCCAATCCATACCGGGTTTTGTGAATGCCAGCCTGCTCATGCTTGAAGCCAGCCTGCTAATGTTTGACACTCTGTTACCTAGAATTCCATGCTCACTGCTTCGTCTCCACCCTTGCAGGCCAAGGATGGGTGGCGGAATTCAGCTCACCAGTGGCTGTCTGATGCTAACCTGCTCACACCTGATGCATTTGTTTACTGTGAGCTCTTTTAATCCCCAGCTCCTTTCAGGCCAAGGTTGGTCATTGTAGCTGTGTACCAGTGAGATTAACCCTTGTTTCCAGTGTTTCCTGAGCTTTTGATATCCTTGTTTCCAGTGTTTCCTGAGCTTTTGATATCCTTATTTCCAGTGTTTCTTGAGCTTTAGTTATTCCTTGTTTCTGAGCTACAGTTATTCCTTCTTCTTGTTCCTGTGCTTCAGCTATTTTCTGTTCCTGATTTGCACTGCTTGCAGTGCTCTGTTGACTCCCTGGTTCCTGAGCTGTAGCTAGTTCCTGTTTCCTTGAACTAGCACTGCCTGTAGGGCTACCTTGACTCATGAGCTATAGTAATGTCCTGTTCCTGAACTAGCACTGCCTGCAGTGCTACCTTGGCTCTTGAGCTTTTGCTCAGTTCTTGTTTCTGCTCCTGCACAGCCTTCAGTGCTACTGTTTTTTCTTGTCTTCTGATTCAATACTATTCTAGGATACCCTTGAAGCCTCCTCTTCTGTATATCCTTTTCCAGTTCTTGCTTTTCTTCCCATTTACTTGGTTCCAGTTCCTAGTTTACTGTCTTGCTATTCCTGCTGTCTTGCTTCTATTACCTTGTATGTTTGTTCCTTGTTTTCTGCCAAGTGTGCCCTGTGAATTCCTTCCTTTCCTGTTAAGCACTCCTCCTTGTTAGCCTTTTGTCTGTTGTGCCTTTATTTAGTTCTACCCCCATGCTGTTAATGACTTGCAGCCCTTTGCTGAAGCGCGTTCGTCGGCTGACCAACTAGAGTCAATTGTGCCAGCATCAGTAGGCCAATGCTGTGGTGCGGGATGAGGACGGTGCATCGTTTAACTTACGAGTGGTGCCCTTGAACCACGGAAAAAGCAGTGACATTGATGCCAGTGTGGAGCGGCGGTGTCGGGGATACCAAGGCGGCATCATGAAGCGTGGTGGTGTGAAGTGTGGTGCCCAGAGGTCGCGGTGCAGTCAGTGGTTCGGTGGTGGCACCTGATGGCTTTGTCAGTGAGACCAGGGTTGAAGTACAGCGTTACGGCGGTGCCCTCTGCGGTGCCTTCAAGACACGGAGTCCGCAGCGACGTTGTGGATAGCGCTGGGTTGCTTTTCTTCTGTTGCAGCACAAAACACACAGTCCCCAGTGCTGATGGCAGAAGAGCTTGAAGTCTTTGATGTTCCTGAGACTTCTTGAAAAGGGGGCAAGCTCTACCTCAAGCCCTTGGAGAACTCAATAAAGTAGTTGCAGAAGGTTCAGTCCTGTCCTTGTACTGTCCAAGACAGAAGCAGCTACTGCATGCCAACACAGCAAAGCACACAGCAAAGTGGTAGTCTCTTCTCCCAGCTTCCCCAGCTCGTCTTCTTGGCAGTCTTATTGGTTCCAAAAGAGATTTCAAGTTTAGGCGTTTGGGCCCCACTTTTTATCGCCCAAATCCTTTGTTCTCTGGGGGCAAAGAGTGCCCAGAGAGTGCCCAGCCATAACCAGTTCTATCCTCTCTGGTGCAGCTTCCTGGCAGGAGGTGTAGACAGCATTGTCAGAGGCAGACTAGACCCATTCAGAGGAAAGGAAGTCTATTCCCCCTACGCTAAATACAGCCCAAGTCTATGCAGCCCATCCCTGACCCATCTAGACTCTCTGGAGGCACTGCTCCTCCTCAGCCCCTGTCATCCCAAATCCAGAAAGTCAATTTACAAACCCAGCAGAGGCCCACTGTATGGCTGAGAAAAAACTACTTTACAAAAGTTGTATTTTCAAACACAGAATGTCAAAATCATTTTCACTAAAAGACAAATCTTTAGATTCTGAGTTCAGGCATACTATCCCTTATTTTTATACCTTGTTCCCAGGGGTAGTTATGTTTATAAGATGATATAAACAAACTTCCCATTCCGTCCTATTTGAACAGGCAGCCTTGCTATGGTGAAAAAAGAAATACACTGTAATTCACCATCAGGACATGTCACACACATCAGTACATGTCCTACCTCTAACATACACAGCACCCTGCCCACAGGTGTACATTGGGACTACCTTAGGGGTTACTGACATGTAGAAAAAGTGAAGGTTGGGTCGACATGGCAGCCAGCCAGCCTGCTAATGTTTGACACTCTGTTACCTAGAATTCCCTACTCACTACATCGTCTCCACCCCTGTAGGTCAGGTATGGGTGGAGGAATTCTGCTCACCTGTGGCTGGCTGCTGCTAGCCTATCCACACCTGATGCATGTGATTATTGTGAGCTATTTTAAGCCCCAGCTCCCTTTGGGCCAAGGTTGGTCATTTTAGCTGTGTACCTGTGAGATCGACCCTTGTTTCCAGTGTTTCCTGAGCTTTTGATATCTTTGTTTCCAGTGTTTCCTGAGCTTTTGATATCCATGTTTCCTGAGCTTTAGTTATTCCTTGTTCATGAGCTATAGTTATTCTTTGTTTCTGTTCTTGAGCTTTAGCTATTTCCTGTTCCTGATTTTCACTGCTGGCAGTGCTAGCTTGACTCCTTGTCTCCTGAGCTGTAGCCATTTACTATTTCCTTCAACTAGCACTGTGAGAAGTTGGCCTGGTATATGGTGTCCACTATTCTAGTGGGCACCTTGCACCAGTCCAAACGACCCTTATTGATTGTAGGTTAAAGACAACCTTTCTTGAAAGCTATCTTAGTGGTAGCTATGGATAGCAGCCTTAAGGCTAAGTATTAGAGGAATGTAAAGCAGCTTGTTTTACCAGTCTATAATCTTGTTAATGACCAAATGAAGGGAGAAGCACACCAGGTACATATATAAAATATATATATTTATTCTAAACACATCCCACTAGTCTCATTATTAGGCTAGAGGCAAAAGTACATACAGTAAACTTATTTGGCACACAGTAAATTAGCACAATATACGTTGAGCCCTAGTGGCGTACCAAACCATATATTAAGAAAGTGGTATAAGAACCATGACTTGACTAGGCACAAGGTCTAGAGCCTGTAGAAGTGCTGGGGCCACAAGGAACCACCCAAGCTAGTGACACAGGGGACCTACACGGGACGTGTGCAGTGTCTAAACACAGCCGCGGATCGCTGTTGACTTCAATGGGGAAGCATCGCAGTTGAAAATTTAAAGAAAAGGGACACTTAGGAGAAGACTTTGAGCAAACCCCTTTAGACTTAAGGTGTTTTAGGGCCAACACCCATGGGAGCACCGGAGTACTCGAGTTACCTCACCCAGGGAAGCTGGGTGCATAGGTGTCTTTTGGTGTTGGGAATCGTTGTTGTTTCCAATGGCGATCTGCTGCAAAGTGCTGCTGCAGTCAAAGAGGAAAGTGTCCGGGTGGAGCCAAGCCTGTATCGAAGATGAGAAGTACCTGAAAGCAGAGGGGACAGAGTCTGGGTCACTAGCCAGTGACCAGGAGCACGATAGGCGGATGCCCACTGATATCGGGTGATTTCAGGTGAAGAAGGTGAAGCTTGACTCTTCAACCGCGAGGACCAGGAGGTGTCGATGATGATCAGGATCTGGAATTGAGCTTTCCCACAAAGGATGTCGAGTTCTGCGGTGTCTGTGCCCGGACTGGACCCAACAAGCCTTGGCAACAGCAACCCATGCAGGAAGTAAAGAAATGCTTTGGTGCAGACCAGCAAGGTCTGAGGGACTTACCACACAGTGGGGAGTCAGGGCACATCTGTAGCAACCAGAGAAGCCCAAGGAAAATTAGAGTTGCCCTCGTAGGGACCCATCAGTTGACAGACCAGGGATCGCGAAGGAGCCTCAAGCAGAAATACAAGAAATGGGCTCACGGAACACTTGTGGAGTGTAGGTCCATAATCTTTGGTGCAGATAGTGCTCGGGCCGGGGCTACAAGTAACCCAAAGTACAACTTCAAGAGACGTTGAGAAGTCAATGCACTAGCAAATGTGCATGGTATCCAGGAGCTCCAGTTCCACATCACTCACAAGGGCTGTGGGTCTCAGCCTTGCTGGGAACTCAGGTGAGCCTCTGAGAAGTCTGAAAATGTTTTTCCTGGGCTGCAGGTACTTTGGAGTCCATCGGGAGCTTCGGAGATACAGACCGTCAAATGCTTCCTTTGGTGCTTGCCAAGTAGGGGAGTCACTCCTTGAACCCAAGGGAGATTTCTTCAGTCTTCAAGTCTTTAGTAGAGCATCAAAGTTCCAGGATTCAGTTGCAGAGTTTGGTCCAGGGATATCCAAAGTTCTGTTGCCAGGGGTTCCTTACTCATACCTAAGAAAGGGGTTGGATTAACTCTAGGGATCCACCTATGGGGGGTTTTGGAAAGAGGGGTGGCTACACCCATTTCCTTTGTCCAGTTTTGCACCAGAGCAGGGGCAACCGGTTTGAACTGGGCTATGCACAGGGACACCAAATGTGCCCCCATTGCAGACTTGAAAGCACTCCTGGAGTACACCCACCCAGCCCTAATACACTAAGACCTGTCAGGGAGGTGGTTACAACTCCCTGTGACAGGAAACCTATTGTGCAGGCCTCCCCTGCCAGAGTTTCTTCCAGCATCAGGAGGCCAGACTCGTGTCTGTGGCTGCAGCATCCATTTTGTGATGCCAGGGTTCCTTTAAACTGTTACCGGGCAGACCGGTGTGTAAATGTCTCTCCCTCTAGAAGGGTGGAATTCTACCCCTGCTGCCATAACTGGCGGCGGGTAGGATTCCAAAGTGTTTTACACAAAACATGACATGTTTCCATGCAGCCATTCCAAATTTAGCATTTACTGCGAGGTTGTAATGCACTTAAGAGTATATGGTCTGGCTGCATCACAGAACAGCCTCAGAGAATAGATTCCGAAAGCTGCAGAGGGGTCCTGCTCATGCATGGGCACCGTCTCCCACATCAAACCAAGCACCCCGGCTTCAGGATTGATAAGGCCTGCCATAGGGGTGGCTGATAGGTTTCTATGTGCAGTGATTTAAGGTAGATATAGGCAACATATAACTTAGTAAGGGGTACATGCACCTCCTTACCCAAGCTGCAGTAGCAGTCCTGTGGTGTCATTTTGGGAGGCTTCTCAGGGGAGGCATAATACATGCTGCTTCCGCTTGTAGGCCTCTGGGGTACATATCGCCTTAGTACCTAGTGTACCATATACTAGGGACTCTCAAGGGTACCCCAGTAACCAAACTGGAGTGTACCTATAGTACATGCAATCAATTTAGAGAGGAAGCAGATAGGCTGGAGTCCTTGATAGCAGGGCCCCAGCCAGATTAAAGTAAAAAAACAGTGAAACACCAGCAGAAAGTGGGGGTAACCATAATCAGCAGATCCTACTCTCCTACAAGCATGGCCTGCAGTGTGACCTTGACTCTTGAGCTACAGTAATTTACTGTTCCTGAGCTAGCACTGCCTGCAGTGCCAGCTTGGCTCTTGAACTTTTGGTCAATTCTTGTTTCTGCTCATGCACATCCTTCAGTGCTACTGTGTTTTCTTGTCTTCTGATTCAATACTATTCTAATATACCATTTTAGCCTCCCCCTCCATATTTCCTTTTCCAGTCCCTGCTTTTCTTCCCATTTCCGTGGTTCCAGTTCCTAGTTTACTGTCTTGCTATTCCTGCTGTCTTGCTTCTATTGCCTTTTATGTTTGTTCCTTGTTTTCTACCAGGTGTGCCCTGTGAATTCCAACCTTTCCTGTTAAGCACTCCTCCTTGCTAGCCTTTTGTCTGTTGCGCCTTTTTTTAGTTCTACCCCCATGCTGTTAATGACTTGCATGTTCCTGTTTGATCTTTAAGATCCGTGGGTCCTGCTAAATACCTAGTTGGTGTTTCTTGTTCACTGTGAGTCTTGTCTTTAAATTACATTTATAACAGCACCATAGGTATCAGCTCCACACACCCTGCTTTTACATGCATATTCTATATGTGGATATTTGCAGTCAGTTTCTGTAACAGCAATTATGGGTGAGGAACTTGCTGAGCTTCAGGATTACTGTGTGGAGCTCCTGAGTGCGTTACCCCACATTCCCTTTACTGTTAATTTTGTTGTTTGTATATATTTTGCATATGTCTGTAGTTATTCTAAATGCTAAATTGCCTCTTGAGTGCCCATCCTTTGAGTATTAGCCATCGTGTTCACTTCTACAAGCTTCCCCTTTGGATCCCTTTTTCTCCTCTGACTCCCTGTGTGATCCTGGGCAGAGCTGTACTCCTCTTTCTGTGTACGTTTTCTATCCAGTTCTCAGTCCTTGCCCAAGTTCCTGACTGTGTCCCAGACAGTCCTGGATAGTCCCTGACACTGCACCCTATTAGTCATGGATACCCCTGTCTTACCAGTCCATAAACCTGGATGAATATGGGAGGGCTGCCTAGCAACTCAGATTGCTGCCTGGAAAAAACAAGAAGGACAGTCCTGCTGAACCCTGGTCTCCACCCAGAGGACTGCACTTTCAGGGACTGCACCTGCTTCACACGTTGGGTTCCACTAAAAGAAGGACTTTGCCTTGATCCAAAAGTTAAAGGAGTGGATTCCCTGAAAGCAATAGGTTAACAGAGCTCCACCTGCATCATCTCAACCAAAGAAAACCCAGCTGACCAGTGAGACCAGAACTTTGAAGTATTTGGCCAAGTGCTTTGAGAGTCTTGCAGTCCCAACTTCTCAAGGATAAACTCAGAGCTTCTGGAACCTTGTATTGGTATTATGGAAGAAGATCCAGACTTTTGAGCCCATTTGGATAATCTTTGACCAAAGTCTCGAGAAGTTGACCCAGCCATAATCGAGAGTCCAGCCAGAGGTTTTTGCCATTGACAAGACTTCCAGGAGTTCAATGAGGTCTTGCGCTGAAGCAAGCCACTGTCATGGAACTGCAACCAGGCCTGACGAGGAGCCTCACTTGATGTTGCGAGAAAAGGTTGTAAAGGGTGACTAAATCAAAAGGTAAAAGCTTGACTGACCCTTACCATTCATTGTATTCCACCCACGGTGCCGGTCTGGCACAACCAAATTGTCGTAAATTGTTACTTTTTACTGTTAGGCACTAGAAAACATTTGTTCCCTACATTGGATTTTTGCTGTTTTGGTGTCATTTTAACCATAAAAGTATTTCCTAGTGTTATACATTTGTGTTGGATATTTGTTGTGTGTTGTGTCTTACTTATTTACTGTTATCGGTGTTTTTAAATGCTTTACACACCTGACTCCTAAGTTAAGCCTGATTGCTCATTAGCAAAGTTACCAAGGGTTGAGCAAGGTCTAATTTGTTGAGACTTGACTAGACTTTTTTTGTGATTTTGGTACTTTTTCTAGCTGTAGGTAGGTACCTACCTGCACCTGCAAACAAACCACCTTTCAACAGTAAGTGAAAGGCAATTTTTCTGTGTTTTTAAGCAATAGGATAGACATCCTCATTAATGTTTAATTGGACTACCATTGACTTGAGTTTTCCCAACCCATGAAGCAACGAAGAGGATTGGCTTACTATTTTGTGATGAGCATTCATGTTATAGTTCATGGATATTGCTCCCATATCAGCAGCTATGCTGAAGCTGAGTAAACAGGTACTTTACGCCATACGTTAAAGTACATGAATTGGTGCTTGTAATTTTCTTATGTTTCTTTATTGCTACAAATGAACCTTGGCTTTTTAGTGGCATCTATGCAGCTCACGTATACATTTTAGTTTTCGATGGCGTAAGTCGGGGCAATGGAGACAGTTCATCATATTTCTATTCAGGGATAATATTTATTGATGAGCCACTATCAATAATGAAAGGGATTGAGCAACTGTTGACTTTTAGTGTGATTTTTGGACAATATGTGAATGACTTTGGTGCTTTGCCATGCAGACTTTCCTTGGAATGGCATTTTTCTGCACATGCAACAATTCCAACATGAGCATGTTCTTCTGAGGTAAACATCAACATGTCACGACCATCTTCTTCACTTTCATTTGACGTTGATACTGAAGAACTGTTTGACGAAGATTTGGATGTTGATCAAGTTTGTTTGATATTGATTTGCCTCACCTGGTAACATAACAGGTGAATTTGTAAAGTGCACGATTACCCGAAGGTGTCTTGGCGCTGAATAACAGATGTTTATTGTTACCCAAGTCAATGGTACTCATTTTATTGAACTCAAATGGATGAAAGGCTGAGTGGACCTGTCGGGATTTGAACCTGTGACCATGAGGTTGAACACAGGCTCCTGCAGTGGCTGCTTTAGTCCACTGAGCCACCAGACCCGGCAATGTGGTTACTTCATCTCACGGGAGTGCGGTGAACATCGCTTCTAGAATGTTCGGGTGGCCATTTTGTCTTCACACCCTGATGCACTTACTTTTTTCTTCACATTGCAAACTGCTGCAAAATGGTTCTCCTTTCCATAGCCTTTCAGATTTTCCCAATGATGGGATATTTACTTTTGTGTGGAAACAAAAATCCAGACCTGGAGCACAACTTCTTTTTCTGTGGAGAATTCACTCTTTGTCCCTCAGCCTTGTGCTTAAGCTTAATTTTCACATTCATGACTCTCGGCACCTCCTGCCTCTATGTCAGTAGCTTGTCAGTCAGCCCACTCTTCAGCTCTGGCAGCCATGACAACTCACTGCAGACTAAGAGTTTCTTTCAGCATTTGTTGCCAGAAAAAATCTGACAAGCATCCGTCAATCTCACTGAGATTTATAGCTGCCTCACCTATTAATTCATTGAACTTATAGTGTTTGATAACATATCCAGTCTCTCAACAAATGTGTTGATGGTCTCATCAGGTTCCCTTCATTCTTGACTAAAGATGTTACTTTCCAAATCTGCATTTGGAATTGGATTGAACTTGAGATTCAAGGATGCTTTGATTTGACTGTATACAACTCATCAGTTCGCAGCATTTTCTTTATCACTTCTTTCACACCGTCACCAGCAAGATTCTTACAGTACTTGATAATCTTCTTGTTATCTGCTACTTGTATCGCATCAATGAAATCATCAAATGTCCCTATCTAGGGAGTGCATTAGTCACCAATATTCAGCTTTTTGGCTGTATCAAATGGCAGTGATGGTTTCAAAAAGGCGACAGCATTGTAACAATTTACGAGATTGGCTGACACTGATTCCGGAGTTCTCTCTGACACCATCTGCTGTCCTAGCATTTCTAGGACCTACTTCATCCATACCATCTATAAGAGCCTGTACTGCGCTGGCCTCTAGGTCATCTTGGACAGTCAGGGAACCTTGACCTCCCTCTTGCTCTCCATGGAAACCCTTTGCTTTCAGCAGAACTTCAGAGTTGTTTTGAACCACCACCCAGCAGCTCTGGTAGTGTGAGGCTTTGGGTATGGGCAGCTCCACAAACATAGCCCCAGGTACTTCCTCTGGAGTCACTTACCCAGAGCTGAGGCACAATGACTATCTTTGCTCAGTTCTGGAAAAAGATGGCCTTTTCTTGTATTTGAATGTCTGTTTCTACTGCTTTACACTTTGTTCATATCTGCCACGCTGCACTTAAGCTCACACCTTTATCACTCCAAATGATGTATGGCTTTATGTTGCATAGTAGCAAAGTACCTCTCTTTGCGGTCTTCCCAGCAAGTTTTCAGCCAATGATGTGTAAATATCTTTGTGAAGCTGTCATTATCCTCAAATGCTTTCACGGTCTGCGGTTGCACTTTCACTCCACTTACACCAAACATCAATTCCACACTTCATTGGAGGCACACGTGGCATGCACAACCAGTGTGTTGTACTAAGGCAAACTCTCTAGGAGAGCACTGTTGATCTTCAATTTGCTTCTCCCCTATCTCAGTTGTAGCATCCTCCCCAGCCCGGGTACTCACCAATGACTATGCCACACACTGAGCTGAGTAGAATACTTGTTTATTCCTCTGCAGGTAACCGTGAACTCAACATTCTAAACCTGCATTGACCATGCAAAATGGTTCTCTGTTACCCTGCATGGTAGTAAAAACAACTATATGCCTATGAGGCTGCTACATCACAGCCCCCTCATGGCCTTTAGCCCTTGTGCCACTGGTCCTGCTGCACTATTATAGCTACATCTTTCTGATGTGCCAGAGGAATAGAAGAATAAACAAAGTCTTATTTCCCTCTTTTGATGATTATTCCAAGCTATTTTGTCTGAGGACTACTCTCCACCCATACTTCATAAAACTGTCCTGGCACCTGCACACACAACACACATGTGTACGTTCTCATTGTGGACAATACTTAAGCATTCACTTCCCTTCCAACCATTTTCCTGATAATTATCCCTTAAGTTGTGTCCTTTCAGTAGAAATTCATCGAGCACAGTTTCTCATATCGCAGCACACACTATTGCTTACATTACTACACATCCCACATTAGATGCAGCTTACATGAACTAAGCTTTGCCATTTCTATTTGCCGAATTTCTTGCAAGCAAATGCAGAAATAATTGATAGGACTATGAGCCCTAACAGCAGACAACATACGGCAGGTTTCAGATTTTAATATGAAAAATATCAAGGGAAAACATCCCAATGAGGACAGCAGAAAGCACATTCATCAACACACTTTTAATATTCTGTCAGGTGTTTCACTATTTTCTTTCACAGACACGTTGCTGCATCGCCTGAGCATCTTTTCTGCCGGTTGTTTATAATGATACCACACAGACAGAGACAGGACAGAAAACTGTCCTGTTAAATTGATATCCTTGTCAGTCAAGCCATTACCACTATTTATGCGAGTGGAAAAAGTCCTTATAAGACACAGCAGGGGGAAATGGCTTCAGACACAAAACAGTTTGGAAGACAAAATCAATTTATTTCCCATTGCGTTTTTCCTTTCAGATCTCCTAAACGATATTTACAGTGCAAGCAATTTACATATCTGACAGCACTGCTGTGTGGAATCCCAAAGGGATATCTGTCTGGTATTCAGCACTTCACCAGCTGTGTGGCGGGTTGTTTTAGCAATGCGAGATCAAATCTGGTAAGAATCTTAGCAGCATAATGACAGCTATTCTTAAGCTGAGAAAATTACTGTATGGTAGTCTTAAGCATGATAGCAGTAATTTAAAAAAAATGTTAACTTCCTTTGAGCGTTTTTTCAAGTACGACAATAACCTCTTTTGACTGGGAGCGACACTGCCTTTGTTAATTCGTTTCAGTCAATTACCATCATTTTTAAATGCAATAATATGTGGCATAAACTGGTCCAGAATACCACATTATGGACTCATTTAAAAACTGTGGCCGATTTAATATTTTACGCTGCGCAGTACAGCAAGGCAACTGACTGCGCTGTGTTGCGTGAAAGGGAGAGTTCAGAAATGCACCATATTTGCACCAATATGGCACATTTCGACTGCCTCCATGTGCTGGCGCACTGCCTGTTGCCTAGCCCCAACACAGGTACCCTTGCACCATGATGTAAGGGTGCTTGCATTATAAGCAGGATTGTTTATATGCAGGGTGCAACAACTTCCTGCAATAATGCAATCCCTAAAAGGCTTTTTCCTTTTTCCCTTTGTGATGCACCACACCTATAAAAAGGAAGAAAGGAGGATAAATAAGGATGTTTCTACTTCTTCAGTCTGGGTCTGGGAGGTGTACCATTCTGATGCATTCCCAGTTGAACAACTCATTTTTAAATGTGGGAATGAGCTAACTTCCATTGGTGAATGAATGGGAATGCCCACATTCTACCCATGGAACACCTCCCTGTGATAAGGTAACGCAAGGCAGTGCTTTGTGCATTACATTAGATCTACTAAACCATGCAGAGCAATGCATGGTGGCTATGCGTGGCTTAGTAAATCTCACTTAAGTACCTGCGTCGAATGCTTAGCGTGATGCATGGGCAACGTAAGCCCTGAGTAAATCTGGCCCAGGTATTACATGAAAGGTTCTTGACATTTGTGAATATTCAATTCAGGCCCTGACTACACCTACGTGTGCACAAAGGATATGCTTACAAAACATAAAGGCAACACCTTACATGACTGACCATGACTAAAGCATGGTTGGCCAAAGCTTGCACTTTGACCCTGCTCGCGGGCAGGTCTCTCCCCACCCTGCGGTACTACCTCGGTTGTACTCTTCTTGTGCTGCTTTGACTGCTTGACTGTACTTGTTTATTGCTCTTGCTTATTTCCCCTTTTTCCCCCTGCTAGTTCTGTGCCCGCTCGTCTTCTGGTCCCCCCGCCATCCTTCACCTATTCTGGCTCTTCCCGCTGCTGCGTCACTGTGGCCCCGCCCCCCAGCTCGTCTATTCTCTACCCCGCTCCCGCCTCCCAGCTGCTCCTCCCTCCCAACTCCCCTTATATGGAGGCCACGCAGCAGGCGCTCCACGCCGCAGGCGTGCCAAAGAGCACCTAAGGCAAGCCCTTCTGTGCCTGGACTGCGCAAAGTGCCTGAACCCCTGCCTCCCGCTACCACCAGGACGCACAACACAGCTATGATGCCAGCACCCTCCACGCACTCAACACCAAACGTTCACACTTCTGCTCCCGAAACGCTCCCACTGACCTTTCATCTGTAGGAACTGCAACTTCACCAGCATCTGGCCCACCAAGCCACTGACCAGGAAAGAACCAAACGACCTCACATGCCTCCTCAATACCCGCTCCGCCCGCAAACACGCCATTGAGCTCTGGGACCTACTCGACTCAACCTCCCAAGATGTCGCTTTCCTGACGGAGACCTGGCTGAACTCTGCCTCAGCACCCGACATCGCCATAGCCATCCCAGAAGGCTACAAGATCACCCGCAGGGACCGTACCAACGGAGTAGGAGGAGATATCGCCATTGTCCACAGGAACACTCTCAGAGTCTCGACCAACACGGACGACACCCTCAGCACCGCCGAACACCTGCACTTCCAGATCCACACCGACCCCACACAACCCTCAGAGGAACCCTCATCTACAGACCCCCCGGACTCTAACCACAGTTCAGCGACTCCATTGCCGACTTCGTCAGCACACACGGCATCGCCTCCACGGACTACATCCTCCTCGTAGACCTGAACTACCACCTAGAGAACAACAACGACACCAACTCCATCACCCTGATCGACAATCTAGCCAACCTTGGACTCAGACAACTCGTCACAACATCCACCCACTCTGCCGGCCACACACATGACCCCATCTTCTCCGCAAGCCCCCACGTCTCCTTCAACCATATCACCGAACTCCACTGGACCGACCATCGCTGCTTTCACTTCACCTTCAAGAAGCCCACCATGCACCACCACACCCAACAGATGCCTATTCGCAGTGGGAGCAAAGTCACCGAAGACCAGCTTACCACCACCCTAGCCCAGATCCCACCCACTGCCCACAACCACAATTAGTGGATCGACTGCCCCAACACCCACGCCCCATTCAAGAAGCTCTCCAAGAGTCACACCAGCAAGAAAGACAGCTGGTTCACTGAAGATCTCCAGGCCTCCAAGCAAACCTGCCGAAAACTGGAGAAGAACTGGCTCCGTGAACGAACACCGGGCAGCTATGCAGCTGACAAGAACGCCACCCGCAGACATCATCACCTCATCAGATCCGCCAAAAGGGCCTCCTTCAAAGACCGCCTAGGTAACAGCGCACACAACAGCAAAGTACTTTTCAACATTGTGAAGGAACTCTCCAACCCCAACTCCAACACCAACGACATCCCACCTTCGCAAGACCTGTGCGACTCGCTGGCCACCTTCTTCCACCGCAACATTGCAGACATCCATGACAGCTTCAACGCCATGACTGCCCCGAAAACCACCAAGGCCTCCGCCCCACGACCACCACCCGCACCAACTGCCTGCTCTCTTGGACCAACATCACCGATGACCATCCACTCCGGATCTCCGTCAGACCCATGCCCACACCACATCTTCCAACAAAGCTGGCACAGCCATCGCACCCCATCTCTGGAAAGTCATCAACATCTCCTTCAAGACAGCAACCTTCCCAAAGAGCTGGAAGCACGCTGAGATCAATGCCTTACTCAAGAAACCCAAGGCGGACCCCAAGGACCTCAAGAACTTCCAGCCCATCTCCCAGCTCCCGTTCCCGCCGAAGGTTATCGTGAAGACCGTCAACAAACAACTGAACCCGCTACCTCGATGAGACCAGCATCCTGGACCCTTCCCAGTCTCAGTTCCGCAGTAACCACAGCACCAAAACTGCCCTCATCACCGCCACCGATGACATCAGGACCCTTCTAGACAACAGAGAACCGGCGGCCCTCATCCTCCTGGACCTGTCAGCTGCCTTGGACACTGTCCGCACTCTACGCACACGCCTCCACGACGCTGGGATCCAAGAAAAAGCCCTGGACTGGACCATCTCCTTCCTCTCCGGCAGAACACAGAGCATCCGCCTTACCCCCCTCCTGCTCCGAAGCCACCAAGATCATCTGCAGTGTACCCCAGGGCTTATCCCTCAGCCCAAAGGTGTTCAACATCTACATGGCACCATTCGCCCTCGTTAACCGACTGCACGACCTCAAAATCATCTCCTATGCCGATGACACCCAGCTGATCCTCTCCCTCACCAAAGACCCCCACACCGCCAAAACCAACCTCCACGAAGGTATGAAGGCCGTCGCCGAATGGATGTGAAACAGACTACTGAAGCTGAACTCGGACAAGACCGAGGTCCTCATCCTCGGGTCCACCCCTTCGGCCTAGGACGACTCCTGGTGGCCGACTGCGCTGAGAACAGCCCCAAAACCCACCAGTCACACACTCAACCTAGGGGGTCATCCTCCACTCCACCCTCTCCATGACCAAGCAGGTCAACGCCGTCTCCTCCTCCTGCTTCAACACCCTCCTCATGCTCCGCAGGATCTACAAGTGAATCTCCACCGAAACAAGAAGAACTATCACCCAGGCCTTGTCAGCAGCAGACTGGTCTACGGAAACGCCCTCTACGCAGGAGCCTCGGTCAAACTCCTGAAACGGTTCCAATGCATCCAGAACACCTCTGCACGCCTGGTCCTCGACATTCCTCACCGCAGCCACATCACACCCCACCTGAGAGACCTGCACTGGCTCCCCGTCAACAAGAGGATAACCTTCAAAATCCTCACCCACGCACACAAAGTACTCCACAACACCGGACCAGCGTGCCTCAACAAATGACTCAGCTTCCACACCCCCACCCGCCAGCTATACTCCACCGACCTCGCCACAGACCCCCACATCCGAAGAGCGACCTCTGGCAGCAGATCGTTCTCCCACCTTGCCACCAAGACCTGGAACACCCTCCCCACCCACCTAAGGCAGGCCCAAGACCTGCTTACCTTCAGAAGACTCCTCAAGACCTGGCTCTTCGAGCAGTAGTGCGCTTTACAAATGGATTGATTGATTGATTGATCGATTGACACAGGCATACATATATTTTCACATAAGCAGGATGAAATCAGTTCATAGAAACCAAGACCGAGATTTACAAAGACTTTGCTCTGGGTTTGCATACATTTTTTTTTAATGCAAATTCAACACAAAATGTAGTGGCGCTGTTTCCCTTACATTGTGGAAAAAAGTAATGCAAAGCTGCCCAATGCTCTGCCTTGCATTACTATGCATCAATGGGGCATTACATGGTGGTGCATGGACGTTACCATGTAGCCACCCATGGGTTTGGATGCAAATCAATATCCACAAAGAATTGTAGACAGGGATTTATGCTTAAATCCTGCATCTTCTTGAGGCAGGCATCACAAGGAAAAATATTTAAATTTCTCCTATCTTCTCCCTCCTTGTATGTATGATGAAGTCTACAGCACACAAACAACACCGTAAAAGCCATGAAGCACAGTTGTTGTACTGTTAGTGACCCTTTCCTATACAACAAATGTCTTATTACTTACCGGTAATCTTCATTACCCCGATTAGGGTCCTCCCCGTACCAGTCCTTACTCCGTGAGGCAGCCCTGCCTCCACCCTGCCAATCAAAACGCCAGAAATCCAAAGTTCAAAGGTTACATAAGCCCCTCCCATCCACCGCCATGCCTGTTATCAACAAGACTCAGACACAAACACATCGGGAGGGAGGGTGGGAAGAGGACTGGGACCGGGAGGACCCTAATCGGGGTAATGAAGATTACCGGTAAGTAATAAGACATTACGCCCTCATGAGTCCTCCCTGTCCCAGTCCTTACAACGTGAGGAACTCACAAGCAGAGAACCAATAAGAAAACAAAACACAGGACACCAGGGATCCATGCAAAAGTACAACACTTTAAACAATAAAGTACCAATGAACAGCAGTTTACAAGACACCAACAGAAATCGTCAGAAGAGGCAAGGAAAACATCAAGCCGAGAATGTCGCACAAAAGTGTGACGGGACCGCCAAATGGCCGCCCCACAAATCTCCTGGATTGAGACTCCGCCGCCTCAGCTCAGGAAGCAGACACAGAACCCACAGGAGACAGACAGGGCAGGAGAAACCCCAAACTGCAGCAAACGTTGAAGGCAAAACAAAAGAGCCCTGCGAACACCCAAAGAAGGGGAACAGGAGAAAACCCCTTCAGCAGGCACATCAGGAAGCAACACCACCAGCCGCAAAAGGAAACTCAAAGAAACAGGCAGAAAAGCTAGAGTAAGCCGCAAAACAACCCACACCAGCAGAAACTGCACAGAAGGAAACGAAACGAGCAAGGCACCCAACTCACCCAACCGACGAGCGGAAGTGAAGGTCAGCAAAAAAGCCACAGCAGCGGACAACCACAACAAGTCCGTCACCAACAAGGGCACGAAAGGGGTAACCACAGACCCCACAAAACAGCAGGCAAAGCCCCAAGAAGAATCGAGCACAGGAGAGCCTGGACAATGAAGCACAAAACTCCGAAGAAGGCGACTCACCAAAGGGCAACAACCACCAAGGAAGCCCCAAGACCCTGACAAGCACAAACCGCCGTCAACGATCAGACAAGGTGGAATGGGAAAAAGCTCAACAACAAACCCAAGCAGGAGAATCCAGCACAGAAACAAGAACCCCAGCATGGATTCCGACCAACAAAAGAGCACCAGGAAACAAAAGAACCCCAACGTGCATCACAGCTCCAAAGGGTGGAAGGCCAACACGACCAACACACGCCACAGGCCACCCCAGAAGAACAGCCCAAAGATGCCAAAGACAGCCGCTTAAGAGCCAGGCTGTCAGAAGCAAGTGACAAAGATAGGGCAAAGACAGCTGCGGACCCAGAAGCAGAGCTGGAGGCAAGGGAAGCCGGCCAAATCCGACCCCCGCCAGCAGTAGCAGGAGCGGAAACCAAAGACAGCGAGGCCAACTCAACAACACCGACACCCCCTCAAACCTCCGCAGAACCCCCAGGAGGCGAAAACAGGAGGGAAGGCATACAGGAAACCCAAAGGCCAAGGAAACAAGAGAGCAACCGCGAGGACAGACCCCCCCGGAACAAAAACCGGGGGAGAAGAGCAACGGGAGGGGAAGCAAACAAGACCCAACAAAAGAGTCCCAAACCAAAGACAAAAGGACCTGGAACAAAGGAACAGACAGAGGGAACGCTACATGAATCAGCATGTCATCCCAGCGCAGTGGCCATACCAAGCACCCGCGCATTGTCCCAACATAAGGATAGGTCCCGTCGAAACGAGCACCAGACAGCACCAAACAGAGGACGGGAGGAAACGGCCCAAGCCTTGTAAAGATTGCACAATTAGAGCACTTGTACTTTAAGGAAACCAACTGCCTTAACAGGGACCTGAACCCAAGACCCCCTGAAAGCCAACATAGAAGATGCCGCACAGACACATAACACGGAAGCCAGCAGGAACAGACACACGTACCGGGACCCCCCAAGAAGGCCCAAACAACAAAGAGCCACCAGAAATCCGGCACGAACAACAGACTAGCTGACCACCAAGGACCCCAACGGGCCCCCAACTCCAAGGACAGACATCCGAGGACAACAAGAGAAGAGAGGGAAGCAGAAACGCACTTCCCACACCAGGTTGGGAGAGCAAAGCCACCAGATCAAAGAAGGAACCAGAACAGGGCAAAGAAGAACCAGAGCCTTGTAGCCTGCATGGAAAAGGATCCAACGAGTCAGCAGAAGAAACACCAAGGACAGGAGGTGCAGGAGAGCCCAAGGAACCACAGCCGTGGAGGCATCCACCACCCTCCGGACCCACAACCAACCCCGAGCCGGGGCAGAAGGTTTACCCAGCAGGACTCGCAGAAGAGCCAATAGGCCGGAGAACAGATCCGTACCTATGGTACACCTCACGAAATTGCATGTCATCCTTGACAGGGGCCATGCCAACCTCCCAGTATTGTTCAATAAATTTGCATATGAACAGCCGAAGTGAGCACTGGGAAAAGAGCTCCCCGCAAAGCGTCAAACCGGTCCCGAGAAAACTGAAGCCCCCAAAATGGAACCAGACTAGAAACTGCCAAACCAAATACGACCCCAAATACTCGAACCAGGACAGCAAACCCCCACAGCAGGATCCAGCGCCATGGAAAAAAAACCTGAGGAGCAGGAGAGAGGCCGAAAGGCAACACCTGAAAACAGGAAATGGAACCCAACCACCGCAAACCAAAAAGGAAACCTCTGATCAGCCAGATGGATGGGAACGTGAAAAACAGGTGACACCCATACCAAGGGAAGCCAAAACTCACCCACCAGGAAGAGGGGAATGCCAGACTGTAAGGGGAACAACCAAAAGGGACACAGCGGAACCAACCTGACCAAAGCCCCGGGAGGCAGAACCGTACTGAAGGAACCAACAGGAACCAGGACCAGGAACAGGGAGGAAGAGGACCCCCTTCCCCACTCCGTCACCGAAACCAGCACAACAGAGAGCAGTGACAAAAAATAGGCTGACGCCAAAGAAGATGGCAGAACGCAACACAGTGCCAACGGACAACTAAGCAACCCTGAAAACAGCCTAAAAGGGGGATGGCCCCGGAATGGAAACCGGCAACCAAGAATGATGACCGACAGGACCCACCATTCGGAAATCAGACCAGACCAACGAGCCAGGAACAACTGAGCCCAGCCCCCAAATAGCAACAATATCAACAAAGGAGACAGGGGACCCACAAGCAGGCCGACACCAGGAGCGGAACACATAACCTGAAGAGGAAGAGAAGCAACCAGCAGGCCATGGAGACTCCTCCTGGGCACAACATATGCGACTGACACACAGCGGCAGCAGCAGGTGCCGCTGAGACCAGGAACCAAACAGAATACAAAAACGGCAGGCAGTGGACCAAGGTGCCAGGGTAGTGACAATTCATAAAGGGGGGTGGTGATGGACAGAGTATCTGAATTAAGCAGAACGCTCCTACCCAGTCAAAAGATCAGGGCTTGATCCATCACCGTTTTTTAGCTCACTGCACCATCCCAGCTCAGAACCTGGCTACATGCAAATTAGTCTGACCCTGGCCCAGTGCATCATGGGAACAGGGCAGACCAAACTACCAAGCCAATTCTTTACTGGGAAGGAAACAAGCTTCCGGGGACCGGTTTCTGGCATTACAGCCGTCTTCGGCCCGGCTTGCTTGAATCCTGATGGGGCAGTGAGCAAGGGACTCACATCTGAGCATACCCTTCCACACTTGTGGTGGCCAAAACGATTCATAAAGGGGGTGGTGATGGACAGAGTATCTGAATTAAGCAGAACACTCCTACCCAGTCAAAAGATCAGGGCTTGATCCATCACCGTTTTTTAGCTCACTGCACCATCCCAGCTCAGAACCTGGCTACATGCAAATTAGTCTGACCCTGGCCCAGTGCATCATGGGAACAGGGCAGACCAAACTACCAAGCCAATTCTTTACTGGAAAGGAAACAAGCTTCCGGGGTCCGGTTTCTGGCATTACAGCCATCTTCGGCCCAGCTTTGTTGAATCCTGATGGTGCAGTGAGCAAGGGACTCACATCTGAGCATACCCTTCCACACTTGTGGTGGCCAAAACGATTCATAAAGTGGGTGGTGATGGACAGAGTATCTGAATTAAGCAGAACACACCTACCCAGTCAAAAGATCAGGGCTTGATCCATCACCGTTTTTTAGCTCACTGCACCATCCCAGCTCAGAACCTGGCTACATGCAAATTAGTCTGACCCTGGCCCAGTGCATCATGGGAACAGGGCAGACCAAACTACCAAGCCAATTCTTTACTGGAAAGGAAACAAGCTTCCGGGGACCGGTTTCTGGCATTACAGCCATCTTCGGCCCGGCTTGCTTGAATCCTGATGGTGCAGTGAGCAAGGGACTCACATCTGAGCATACCCTTCCACACTTGTGGTGGCCAAAAGATTCATAAAGGGGGTGGTGATGGACAGAGTATCTGAATTAAGCAGAACACTCCTACCCAGTCAAAATATCAGGGCTTGATCCATCACCGTTTTTTAGCTCACTGCCCATTCCCAGCTCAGAACCTGGCTACATGCAAATTAGTCTGACCCTGGCCCAGTGCATCATGGGAACAGGGCAGACAAAACTACCAAGCCAATTCTTTACTGGAAAGGAAACAAGCTTCCAAGGGTAGTGACAAAGCACCAAAGCGCGGGCCACAGAGAAATCTCACCAGCCCCCGCCGCCCTGCTAGCCGAGGAGAAGGCCCAACCAACCAGGCCAAGACAGGAAGGAGGGACCCCCAAGAAAAGAACCTGTGAAGCACGGGCCGAAAAAGAGCAAGCACGCACCCCAAAAGGAGAAGCAACATACAAACTCTCGAGAGAGGAATCCACCAACCGCCCAACCTGGACCTCCAGGGAAGCCGCCTCCGAAGACATAGAGGAAGAAGGAGCAAAAAGTAGAAAATGGAGGATACCGGGTGACAAAGACCGCCAGGCGAAACCGTGTCCCCAGAAAGCGAGGAATACCCTGCAAGGCAAAGCCAGGCCTCACCACAACCAGTACAGCCAACAGGACAGCATGAAATGGCAGGTCAAAAACGGTAATAAACCCTGCAATAGTAAAGGAATGAGGGAGAAGACCCAGCACTACCAGATCATGGACCACCAAACCCTGAACGCATTCCCCAACAGAGGAAAATGTCCACGACCCCACCAACAGTAGAAGATGGCATAGCCGCATGCACCAGCAGCGCAGACAGCGCAAAACAGTCCAAGAAAAACTGCAAAAGAACACCCCACGCAGCTCCAGGACATCATGCTGCGCAGACAAAGAAAATGCATTGAACATTCCAAGTCACTTTGACAGCAGTGGCAGGACTTGAACCCTTGTCTGGTGAAAACCTGTGACACCAGAGGCATAAGACATACCATTGAGCTATACCTCCTTGGATGCACGGGAGAGGAAGCCCCCTCACAAATGGCGAGCAAAGGAATAAACCCCACAGGAAACTCCAAATATACCCATAAAGGAAGTGCCCAGCAACCTCCATGAAACACTGCCCCCATACATCAATCTCCCATGTGAGACCGGAAAATAAACAAAACGGGCAACCCTGTAGTCTCCACCCAGAGCCACATATGAAGAACATGGCTACAGGGGCTGGACGCTGCACAAAAGCACCAGCGCCGGAACGACCTGGGGCCAGAACACCAGGAGGGCTCCCCACCCCAGCCCAGCACATGAACGGGGAGCATCCTGACCCCAGACAGGAGCGTGGCCGACCGGAGGACCGGAGCGGCCGCGGCGAGAGAAATTTGAAAAGACAAATAACAGAAACATTTTAAAATGCAAAAGAAACACTCACGGCACCGCCAAACCATCCAGAAGCAAACCGGAACTGAAGCAGGAACCAGGAGCACCAGCGTTCCGACCGCCGTCGGAGCAGAAAAAAAACAGCCATGGCGGTGGGGGGGAGGGGCTTATGTAACCTTTGAACTTTGGATTACTGCCGTTTTGATTGGCTGGGTGGAGGTAGGGCTGCTTCACGTAGTAAGGACTGGGAGGACCCATGAGGGGGTAATGTGCTTAACTCAGCGTAGTCACACCTGCATTATGCACAAGTGTGCCTGTGTTGGTGCATGGTGAGAGGAGAGTGAAGAATGCTAGTAGATATGGCACTGTTCTGCTCTCTCTCATTCTCACAACCCAGCACTGGAAGTTTACTTACTGCGCTGCTTGATTTTTGAGGAAATCTGGTCCTAGGACTTAGCGAACTGTGGCAGGCGATAGGCATCCTTTTGTTTAGGAAAAGACCCCTACGTAGGGCATCTCTGTGTCCAGAGAAAGGCTCTTCCTGCTTACAACTGCCCCAGATTGGGCTAGATTTAAATTGCAGCAGGTAAAATCCAATGACTTGGTGTTTGGACATTTCCAGGTACCCCAAATATAAACTATTATGGCTCCCCTCTCACAAATTGGGAGTACCATGTTGGTTTTGTTGCTCTTCACATAAAAACTCACATGCACTTCTGGAAATTTCGGCTGGGTTCATCTGGTAAAATTGTGCCATTCGAAGAAGAACGGATGTTGAGTTTGGACATGTGCATTTAAAAGACGTCACAGAAATACAGATATTGTACAGAAGGCTCATAAACAGACCCTCGGTGTCATAAAGCAGAGTGTTGGCTCCTTCTTCCAAAAATCTGGAGCGGAGATGTTGAGATGTTGCCTAATGGCCAGCAATGAGTGGCCAGTTTGGTCCTCACAGATGTACAAGGGTCATTAGCAAGTATGTTTTTTTCTTAAAGCCTTGCTGCTCTACAGCGACAGGCTATCTGGCTTTGCACACTCACACAATTACCATTTTGCTAATACTTGAATATAATAGGCTCTCTGTTACATTGTGGTGATTCCTAGCAAACGATGAACATTTTGATATTAAATATACATTCATGTGCATAAACCTGGAGTAGAAATATCCATAATATCAGAACAGGCCACAGCTGTCCTTGTCAGATACCTTTACACATTTTTTTTTATTTTAGAGTACAATTTAATAAAGAATAGCAGTGGAATCTACCAAATTAATTTGCAAACTAAACAATAAAAAAGCACACACATATAACGATATGGCGAAACACTTTTTTTATTATAATTCGATGATTATTAATGGTTGACATTTAAAAGTTTAGGAATGGTTTGTGCTACTACTTGAGCCCTCTCCAGCTGATCCTTGACATACACGATGAATATTTCCCAGGTCGTGGTTCGGTTCAAGTGGCTGTCACTCACTGCTCCACATTTTAATGACCAGAAAATATTATTCTCTGCCGCTGAATGCTTGACACCAGTGACACTGGGACTGTTAAACAACCGTGACCTCTATGCCACCCAGATAAAGCACAGAATTTTAAATGAATTCTTCTCCCATTTCAAACAGAGTAACAATCAGGGTTCAGGATGTAAAGTCATAGCTGGCAGGTAAACACTGCTGTGGATTTAATTAAGGAGGAGACGAACAGATAAGGGCGAGGAAGGCAGAGCAGAATGCAGTTCAGCGTTTCTACAACTGCAGATTTTTTGCAAGAATTAGATTATATTTATCCATGTTTTACTGGCCTTCCCATGCACATGCAGAATTTACAAACTACAAGCTTAAAGCAAAAGGAAGCTTCAATAAGGCGTATTAATATTTTCTTAGAAACACTGATCAACTCATAAAAACGCTGTCAAACCAAACAACAGCAAAGTGAGAAACATTCTTATTACTGAAATATATACATGGATATTTCATAGCTAGTACCTATTCTGTAAAAAGACTGTATATATACTAATGTACTAAACTTAATTGCCTCTGAATGAATTTAGTATTTCTGAACTGTGATTCTTAGGGAAGAATCTAACAAGAAGTCTCAACAAACGAGGTGGCAAGATCTTATCAAAGTTACACATTGTGATGGTATTAAATTAAAGTCATTAATGTGGCTCTGGCCGGAAGTGTTGCACTGCTGCCAGAGTTCAGCCGGATGTCACCTGAGGTTATCTCGGAGGTCTGTGAGATTTCCTGCGGGCGCGTGTACTCCATCCACACACACATACCTTCAGGCAACCAGCCTGTTGTGTTCTTCCCTAGGCTACTTTCCCTTCCCCATTTCCTGATGGGCCTCTATTAGGAGTATACATAGGTCTTAGGTACCTCAATAATTCCAGTATTTTCTCTCACAGATATCCGAGGAATAAAATTTTACCCTACTCGAGATGACTGCCACAATATTGAAATCCATAACAATATTCCTAAACCAATATGGATTCGCAGGTATTTCCTGTTCCTTTGGCCTATATAAGGAAGGGAATTGGTTCATTCCTTGCGTCACAGTGGAACGTGCAGGCTTCTCCTCTTGTTCCAGCGCTCCTGATTGAAAGGCAGTTCTTTAGCGAGATTTTTCCAGATCGCATCCTGTCCATCCTCCTTGTGGGGTATCCTGCCGCTCTAGTCCTCTCCTGGTTCCTCCTAGGTATCCTTCTGGAAGGATCTCTTTTTTACAGCAGTGCCCCGGCCTCGAGTCCCGGTCAGCATGGATCAGAGTTCCACTCCAGAACTTCCATGTCCTCTCAGGGTTCTTTTGCCTTTGCCTTTTTCCTCCATTCGGGTTTATTCCGAGAGGCACCAAATGGTTATCTGCTACCTGGTGTCAGCAGCAATGTGACTACTGGAAGGAGTCACCCATACCACTATCAGACTAGACGGTGAAAATCTGGGCCACTGGATCGATACATAACCAAATCAGGTGTCAACTTCATGACAACTACAATGAACTCTAGCTGTATTCACTGTAAAAACGACACAGTAAAGAAAACACAGGACATCCCGATTGTGGTGAGCTGTGGCTATTTAGCTGTTTATGCAGCTACTTTCAGAACTGAAAGACAGTGCAATAACTGAATGAGAGGTCACCAACCCCACACTGACAGAATACAATAACAGCAGCCATACTACAATTAGCAAAATTACATTTTGCTGTTCAAATGCCTCCTTTTTTCTAAAAAAGAAAAGCCTTTTTTTAGGACATTTGTTACAATCAGGCTCCTTCGTGTGACTTTTTTGATGGTGCTATAAGGCATCTGCCTGGAGAGGCCTTAAGGTAACACCTGACCTGAAGTCACTCCCATGTGGAAGAATAAAAGATGAACTTTTTTTATCAGGTGAGACAACAAAAAAACATAATAAGTGCACAGGAGCAGTATTTTATTTTGAGAAAAAGCAAAAGACTATGCTGATATTTGTTCTGTAAGAGCAACCCAGACGAGAGATGACAGAGGAAGACACTTTTTACAAAAAAAACTATTCATTTATTGGCACTTGATAAAACATACAGCAACGAGGTACTACAGTCACAGATATCCAGCTGATGTTTAAAATACATGTTGGCATCGGGTATGCAAAACACATAATAAAAAAATTACACAGTATCAAAAGGGAACCCCGCTGTCTCCATAAAGCTATTGAAGGAATATAAAAATCGATATTATATAATGTTGGCTTAATGTATCCAATATATCAATGCTACCTTAGGAAAACCCCTTGTAAATTCACTCGAACCATGCCCACAAAGAAGAAGTGGACCTAAAACTTCGCGAGCCATTTGGTTTCATTTCCCCCTGTCTCTTTCGTTAGTTAGGAAAGCACATGACCTGCTACTGTGTAGAGAGTCTAAGAGGCCGGCCTGGGCTATGAAAGGACCATTGATTCTAACTTAGGAAACTCAAGGTCACATCTGTCTTTCTTGTAGGATGAGCACATTCTTGCAGGCGCCACGCCTGTACTCCCGTGCCCCAGAACGAAAGGGAGACACCTTTACTGACCTACCCCCGGAATAACTTGAGCTGAGTTTCAAATCAATCAATTGTGCCCTATATGGGTTTTCCTGTTGGCTTCACGAGAAGTGGTACTTTTCCATGTACAGGGTTTTCATGGGGTATGCTGAAAGTATATATGCACTGTGTTGAATGTAATCCAACAGTCTCCTCTGCGCACCTTTGAGGGTTGTGGCGAGAGTGAGGCTGTCCTACATAGGGCGCTTTTGCAAATTAAACGATTGAACCTTCTCCATTGCCGACTGACTTATTCTTGGTAAATCAGGTATATGGGCTATTGGTAAGTATAGCTCTATGGTATATTTTTTTGGTACTTCAGTTGGCGACTCCGTCGGGACTCCACGAAAGGGTTGTCCCCTCCTGTAAACAGGGGAAGAGGGACAGGGAGGGGTTCTGGTCGAGTGGGTGGATTGAAAAAGGATCCTAATTGTGAAACCAGTTTGTGGTAGAAAAGGAAATTTCACTCTCGAGCCCAGTGACCTTCCCAGCTGCTAAATAACCCTTCACCGGAGTCCTTCGGGCTTAACTCGGAACAGCTGACCGTGTTGGTCTATAAATGAGTCGGCAGTGGAGAACACGCAATCAGACCTGAGTGCACCATGTGAGTGAATTGTATTGTTAGTCCTTTGTTGACTTTGGAACGAGCACTTTCGAGAAGTGGTTCAGAGAAACAGTTAACTGTGTATGGAATTTGGTGGTTAATGAACCACAGGGAATCTGGGGGTCTGACGTGGTAGTGGAGTGACTGCACAGGCGAATGCCCCACAGACTTGTTTGGTGACAATTTGAGCCAACATCGGACGCCTTAGTGTTGCACGGAGGGTGCTCACTCGGCCGAATCCTCTTCGGAAAAGCCCTAGGAGCAACTGGGTAACTTGGGTTCTGGAGCTACGTGCCCAGACGCCCTGCCCAACCAGTACAGGACTATGGGATGGTCTGTAAGAGGGTTTGTGGTTCGCCTGTCTGGTGATCTCAGGGCAGTTTTTGGACTGTCTCTTTTGTGAATCTTTTGTGGTCTGGAATCCGGTGTGATTGATTCCCCGAACAGGAGTCGACGGCCTCTGTTCGAGCATAAGACATGTCCTTTGGTATTTTGAATTCATGACCAAATTGTTTCTATCGATCGAGATTTATGCACTTTATGTATGTTAGGTAAGTGAGATTATACGAGTTAGGAGTGAAAGAGTATGCAGTAAACGGACGTGTCCATGTGAGTAAGTCTGGTTGAAATGGTATGAGTTATTGAATTCATAAATATGTCGTGTTTTTAGTAAATTGTGTTTTGGATGCTGCCGTCGGCGGAGTGGACAGCTGGAAGAAAGACAGCCTGCTCCTCCGGAAGGCAGTCCCAGTTTCGATGTGTACGTCAAACATGGTATTTCTCCCATTTTGTTTAATACACTATGGAACAAGTATACTAAAGATAACTCAGAATTACAATGGCCTTTAACAGGGTCTTTTGATGAAAGAAAAATTAATTACTTACAGATTAAATTATTTTTGAAGAGGAGCCGTCAAACTATGTTCGACTCCCTGAACCTATGGTTAAAGGAGGCGAAACAACGGCGAATAAGAGAAGGAAAATTGGGAAAAATTAAAGCAGGTCAGACTGTTACCCAAAAGGCAGTAGCATATGAAAAGGAAAAGGTAGAAAAATATATTGAACAAATGGATAGACAGTTCCGATTACCCGACAGATAAGAGTTATGTGACACGGACTGAGGCAGAAGATGAAATAGAGGAATTATTAGAAACCCATCCACCACCTCCATATGCCCCCAAGGTTTGTATCCGGCGGTCCCAGTGGCTAGGACGGGGAGGGCTGGAGCCCCATCTCCCGCAGCAGTGCCATTAGTTGCTACCGCACCGGTAGCCATGCACCCTCCGGCTCCATTGTCTTCTCCTCCTACCCTTCGTCCAACTACCTCAGATTTGATTACTTTGCTACATAGGCCGGTTGCTGTTTCTCCCTTGACCCAGGTATTGTTAATGCCCCCAGACGGAGGACCAACGGTCACCCCTGTGAGAGTGACCACTGCCTCTTCAGATGTCACGCCACGACGCCCCGTAGGAGGGTTGGAAGGTCGACGAGTTTTTACTCGATCGTCCTTGGGAACTGAAGAAAGACGGGCCATAGTGATTCAGGCATTCCAATGGATGCGGAATCCGGTTTATACCTTAGAAGATATTTGGAGTACTATGAAAGATTTTGAACCAGTCACGCAACAATTAGCATTGGAACACATGGCAATCCGATTGATTTCCTTGTGGGAACAATGTTTTGAGGAAGGGCTGGCCCCTCAGATACTGTGTGATATCAGGGATCAAGCTTTTAAGTTCGAATTGCAAGTCGAAGAAGTATTCCAGAATGTTGAGACCCTGATACAATACCGAGAACGAATGCATAGGAAATGTCCAGACTGGGTGGCACAACATCCCATGAGAGAAGTGCATCCTCTTTTTCATCCAGAAATTCCCGTAGTAAGAGATGGAGGTGGAACAGTGACCAGAAATCGTGTAGAGGCACGTTTCCAAGAGCAGTGGGTTTATACACCTTGGAAGCGGAGCGAAGTTCTGACATTAAAAGCCCAACTTCCTGACCCACGTAAAAATCCTACAGCCTATTATAAAGAATTAACGAAGCCGCAAACTCGGCCGTTATGACTTTAGCTGATATGGAGCTATTTTTCGGCCTCTTGATCACGGTAGATATATGGAGACAGGTACATGACTCAGATCATGCTGCAGAACTTGGAGGGACCTGGGATCAGATTAAAGTATGGGACAAAGATCTGAAACTGGGTGATAAGCCTAGGGATGAGATTTTAGCTACACCCGCTCGAATCATAACCTACATGCAAACTCTTATTCCTCCACGAAAAGTGGATTGGGACAAATTAACGGCTTGTAGGCAGAAAAAGGATGAAAGTGTATCTGATTTCTTCACCCGATTTGAAAAAGTATTCATTGACTTTAGTGGACAGGACTTGTCCACGGAAGGTGGCATACGATTATTCGTAAATAGATGTGTCGCTAACTTATTGCCTGAAGTAATGGCCCGATCACAGGCTGTTGAAAGTACATGGACCACCTCGACCCCTTCAGTTATTCTCAGCATGACCCAATATTATGAACATCGAGAAAATGAGAGCAAGGACAAGTCAGATAAAAAGGTTAAGGAGTTAAAGACCCGAGTGCTATTGCAACAAGTTAGTAGAGGACAAAATGCAGGGAGAGGGGGAAGAGGTTCATTTCCAAGAAGGGCCATAATGGGTCGGGCAGAGGAATGGGTCCGACTCCGAGCATAGGGCTAAATCAGTGTTCCAATTGTAGACAAGAGGGACACTGGCGAGCTCAGTGTCCATTATTATGTGGACGAGGAACTTTTAATAGAGGAAGAGGAAGAGGACAAGGAGGTAGTGATCGGAATAGTATGAGACGTGGGGACATGTCCGGTGGCGAGAATTATTTTGATGATCCTCAAGGGAGACAATACTACAATGAAGATTATCGAGAGGACGGTTATGATGGAAATGGTTATGCAAGAGACAGCCACGGACAGAGCAGGGGCCACATATCAGTACCAGTTGACCAACAGGGGCCTTATGTACAGGGGCAATTGGTGGGGACGTCTGAGATGTTTTTGGTGGATACTGGAGCAATGAATAGTTCTGTTGCTCATTCACTGGTCCCAGGGGCTGCTCTGTCTGGGCAAAATAATGTATCAGTGGGTTTCTCAGGAATCCCAGTAGTAAGCCCCCTTTCTAAGCCACTGCCATTTACTATCGGCCCGATTACTGTAGACTCCCCATTTTTGCTTACTTCCAGTTGTGGGGAGAATCTGTTAGCATTGAATATATTAAAGAAATTGCATGCTCGCATATACTGTTCTCCTGACGGTGTTTATTGAAATGAAAAGAGGGCATTTGTAAAGCGCACAGCTACTTCACCCGAGGTGTCCCGGCGATGTCCGTATACCGCTTAGGAACACTTCCTGGTTTTATCCCTGTGAAATGTCCACTCCTGGGCATCCCCAAGGTGAAGCCAGGCACACCAGCGCTGTTGGGGCCGTTGTGGAGATTAAGCAAGCTATTGCCCAGAGTTGCAGAGTGGGACCCATGATTAGAATAGGCACCGAGGCGAGAATTATCAGGTCCGAGGAAATTGAGCCCTGGACCCGCCGAGGCGGGTATTGAACCCTGGTCCCGGACCAGACCTCTGCATCAGGGTCTGCCTCTCTAACCATTGAGCCACACTTCTCTTAACCATGCAGCCTCCCACTAAATGCACGTCTCAATATTTTGTCAAAAATGAACATCTTCCACCTGAATTTTCCAAGATTCCCCAGACCCTTTGGGCCCAGGGGGACACAGATGTGGGATTGTTAATAATACCCCCGTATCAATTACTTTAAAACTGAATGCATATTTGCCACGTATCCCACAATATCGAATTTCGCCAGAGGGTGAACAGGCCTCATTGCATATTATTTGTGACTTGATTAAGAAAGGAGTGGTAGAGGAAACAGCTTCTAATATTTGTAATAGCCCCATTTTACCGATTTTGAAGAAGGCCCCACTGGATGGTGACCCTGACTATAAAGATACATATCGTTTTGCAATTGACCTCAGAGAGGTTAATAAAATAGTGATTCCCCAATATCCTGTGGTACCGGATATCACTGCAATTCTTACTATGATTTCCCCTACTGCTCAGTATTTTTCAGTGATCGATTTGAAGAATGCTTTCTTTAGCATTCCATTCCACCCTGACAGCTGTCATATTTTCGGATTCTCATTATCTGGCCGCAGTTTTAGATTTTGTTGTGCACCTCAAGGCTATACTGAGAGTCCTAGTATTTATAGCCAAGCATTAAAAGCGGTATTAGATGAATTAGACCTACCCCTGGTAATGTTCTAATCCAATATGTGGATGACATACTGGTGGTGTCAGACACAGCAGAAGGTTGCAAAGAGGCCACTGTCAAATAATTGACTCATTTAGCAGCTAACGGTAATAAAGTATCCTTATCCATATTTCAGTATTGTCGACAGGAAGTGACCTACCTTGGTCATTTACTGTCGAAAGCGGGGAGAAGACTAACTCCTGAACGAATAACTGTTATTACTAACATGTCTGGGCCCCGTACTCAACATGATGTTCGTGCTTTTCTTGGCATAACCTCCTACAGTCGCCAATGGATTCCTAACTTTTCTCTTCTGGCTAAACCCTTATTGCATTTGACTACCAAAGATGTGAATGAACCCCAGCCCTGGATAGATGAATGTCAGGATGCTTTTGATTCTTTGAAATCTGCTCTTTGCTCTGCACCTGTCTTGGGTACTCCGGACTACCGAAAGTACTCTATGTGCATTAAGTGGACGGCTGTTCACTTTCAGTGCTAACACAAGGTTTTGGCGGAAAGCAACGACCTTGCGCATATTTTTTGGCAGTATTGGATAATGTTGCCAGAGCCCTCCCTAGCTGTTTAAGGGCTACTGTTGCAGTGCTGGTGGCCATTCGACAGTCGGAGGGGATTGTTTTGAATACTGACCTCACAGTAATGGTAACGCATGCTGTGGATATATTATTGAATCGAACTAAAACTCAGCACCTTACGAGTGCATGATTGACTGGTTACGAATTAACCTTATATGCATCCCACATTACTATTAAACGATGTGCCCCTCTGAATCCAGCCACGTTACTACCCCTCCCTTGTCATGTATTCCTATCGGTTCTGAATCGATCCCCCTATTCCTGACCCTATTCTAGTTAAACAAACCAACAAGTTAACTAGCAGTCAGCCCATGAGGCAGAAATTCCCCATGATGCAGATACCGTTATCTGACGCAGTCACACTACGGCACAGGAACGTGTTATCTGATTAGGTCATAACGCTTGCGATCTAATTAGACAAGCGATATTCCTCCAGCCCCTGATAAGGCATACGGAGTTCTCATAACAAATCAAACCTATGACAACCTGGGCAAAACCCTGCGGCCATTGTTTTGATTTCACCGAGAACTTTAGTAAAAGAATGTGCTAACGAGCAAATCGTATGACATCTTTATTGACGTATCTATGTCCATCCTTACGTCAATCTCGGCACCTTAAAGGTATAAATATTACCGATCTTGCCATATGCAAAACACACGCGTGGTGACGAGACGGAGCAGCCATACTTGCCGAAGCCGAGAGCAGAGCAGACCCCGCTGGCAGCAGCCCCGCCTTTCTGACGCGCTGAGAGACGCGCTGCTTTCTCCTGCCGAGAATCCAGCACCGGCGTTTCTGGGCAGCCCTCGCAGGCAGCCTGGAATATCGAGACCAGAGAAAGAGATACCATTCCTCATTCATCCTAACTTCCAGGTACAGAACTGAATAACCCCTCACAGAGAATTCCTTAGTTATTCACTTGGCAAAAACAAACTTAACTTAAACTGTAACTTTCTATTCCCACCCACGTATTAGGCTTAGGTCAGGTACACGGGGTAGGCGTATTTAGAAACACCAGTTGAGTACGTTTAGTCAAATGTATATGTGTATGTAAATATATTTTATTCATTTTAAACATCATATGGCTTAGAAACCATATCAATGTTTTTACAGTATTACTTTATACTATTGCTTTTAATGTATGCACTTTACTTAACTATAAGTATTGCAATAATATCGATCCATTTCTCTTGTATGAGAAAAGAGACTGATCAATAAATAACACCTTTTTATTGAACACGCCCGTCTCTTCCTTTTCTCTACATTCTGATGAGACTAAGAATGCTCGTACTGACTGAGTAAAATAATTTGCCTTTTGTTCACACGACTCTCGAGATTGACTCTTGATTAGGGGAGAGCAAAGTTGTCATGTTCTATGGTTGTCAGAAACGAAATCCCTTCTTGTCTAATCAGGGAAGTTAATTCCTCCTTGAACATTCGAGAAAGTTTCTAGCGAACTCTGAGCTACGCTGGCAAACCCAAAACTTAAGTCTAGTATCGACAGTAGTAGACCTAGTTAACGTCTGGCCTAGGCCTTTACTGCTGTAGGTATTATTCCAATGCGCAGAGCCTATTGGGAAGATAGGAACTACACTACATGGCGCCCAACGCGTTTGGAAAGGGCGATAAAACTAACGTAAGACATTTAGAGTAACTCAGTCGTGCTTTCTCACTCAGACCCCTTTTCCCACAATACTCCAAAGACGTCTGGAGTGGGTGAAAGGTAATATCCTCCAAAACCTCGCAGGAGGGAACTCCTATGTATGGTTCTTGGTATAGTCAACGTTGAAGGATAAACGGTTCCAAAATATTGTGCATCTAATCTTTGTTTCCATAAGAAACCTGATCTGCAAACAAACAAAGAAATAACCTTCAGGACAGTAAAATGTCAGACAATGAAGAAGAAAGAGAGGCAGTTAGATTAGCAGCTGAACTCGCAGCGGCTGATGCTACCATGCAAGACGCAGACCCGGATATAATACTCATCCCGGTCATCAAAAGGAGATCTATAACCCTGAAACTTATAGAAAATGGACTGACACCTAGAGGTGGCACAGTCATATTCGTAATTGAGGCACACGAATATCGGCAGACAGAGGTATACTATTCATGGATACATTTTCCAGCAGCAAATGCTGTAACAAAGTACTTCCACTATTACAAAATAGAGGAACCTCCTAATGAGTACACTCCTTTCGAGGAGGTGGAAGTACCACTCAAATTCCAAGAGCATTTGCTCTTATTTGATGGCGCCCTAAAACATAATAATCACATCACCAGGCTCGGTCCTTTAGGTAGACCAGGAGCAACGTGGCCGGTACTAGCCGGATACACACCACATCCAGACTTCGAAAGAATGCCTGCAGCAGATCTTTTAGTACAACTAAAACAATTAATAAAAATTCATAGACAATTAGTTCAGTATGTGATGCGGACTTCAACAATTCAGCCAGCGATTAAACTTCCACAGCTGACCCCTCACCAGGGGAACACAAATAAAATTACACCACAGAACATCCAATCCTGCCTAGGTAAAGTACCGGCTAAACGGGAACAAATACCATTCTGGTTGGCACAGAAAATTACCCAAATAGAGGCGGTGTTTCCTGACACCACCCCATTAGAAAAACACAGGATTCTGACTATCTGTCTCCCAATGGGAATCGCACCACACATTGAGGACTGTGACACTTGGGGTACAGTCTTTGCTTCCATCTACACAAAAACGCACGGTGTTCCATCCATTTCGGTGATACCAGATGTGCTAAAACAAATTCAAGATGAATATGGACCTGAACCCGCTTTAACTCTTGGTATGAAATTACTAAAAGACTTCAAGCAGGTCTCGGCTATATTATTAGCCAACATAAAGGGAGAAGCAGCAAACGTGGCGATCCGCCAGAGGTTAAAAGAGACAGATATAGCAGACCAACCAGCTGAAATTGCCAGAATCATAGAAAAATCCTATGAGGAACTAGGTAGAGATAGTTTAGGTGGAATACCAGTAAAACCACAACTGACTGAAAGTCCAGAAAAAATATTTTTTAATAATAATTCACCGAAAAAGAATTGGGATGGAAACAAACAATCCAATCCAAAAGAAAAGAAATTCCAGTCCCGAGGAAGGTCTCCTAGGCGAAGGGAGAAATCTCCGAACCAGAGACACAGGTCACCCCAGAGTGACCCCTCTGGGAAAAGATATAACCTTAGAAATAGGGATAATATAAAAAAGCCTGATAGATATCAAGACATTGATACACGTCCCTCTCAATCTTTTCAGAATTCCTCGCAGAAATCGGAAAGAAGAGGACGATCAGAACAAAGAGAAGAGCACACCAAGTCCAAAGACAAGGAACCTGCTCAGCTAAAAAAGAAATTACAATTTCCAAAAAAGAAGGTAGCCAGTATCAAGGTAGTTAACAATGCCGAGAATACTGAGGACACAACTGAAAAACGGAGAGTGGGCTCAGACAATGCTAGACAGCGCAGCAGAAGTGAGCATAGCTCGCAAAGTCCTTATGAATCATCTGGAGACAGTGGACACGAATGAATATCTTCAAGTGGAAACTGCAGACACCAGGGTTAGCAAACCTCACAAGATATACGAGATAACATTACGTATAGAGGGAGATAAGACTAGGAAAATAAGGGGACTATTTTGGGATAATCTCTCCAAGGGCTATGATATCCTTCTAGCTGAAAAAGACTGGCCACCAGAGTTTGTCAGGGAGTGCCCTCATGGCGAAGAAGTAATTATGCCTGCCTTCTCGAATCATATACCAATTCATATAAAATACAAACTTGCTAGAAAGTGGGCAGTGGCTCTAGCACCTGCTTTATATAAAAATCATGTAGGATGGGATGAGGACTCTCCTCCTCACAAAATCCAGTTAAAATCACAACCTACTGCACAAAGGCAGTACCCAATTAAGCAAGAAGCTAAAAAACAGGTAAATGAAATACTAGATCAGCTAGAATACCAGGGGGTGATTGAAACTTGCACCTCACCAATGAACAATCCTTTGTTTCCGGTCTCCAAACCAGACAATTCATATCGTCTAGTTTTGGATTACCGACACCTTAACACATGTTGCAAAACTTTTGCAGTGCAAAACTCACACAGTGCTGCACTAATGAATAACATAGTGCGCAAAAAATACAAAGCAACCTTGGACATCTCCAATGGATTCTTTTGTCAAAACATAGCACCAGAGAGCAGATATTTAACTGCATTCTCAGTAAATGGCACTCAAAAACAATTCTGTCGGTTAGCCCAGGGGTACAAGAACAGCCCGGGAGTATTCTCAGCGAGAGTAACAGAATTACTACAACTATATGATGATGAAGCATTATCTTATGTCAATGACATTTACTTAACAGATGATGACTTGGAGACTCACTTGAAAAGAGTGAACACCATAATACTTGGGTTCGCAGCAGAGGGTTACAAATTCAACTTTAAAAAGTCCAGAATTGCCCATCTGACAGTCCTGTACGTAGGATATGAATTATCAAGTATAGCCTGGTTGACAATTTTTTAACAACTAGAAGAATTGAAAAATCTAGCATATGAAGAAACATATCCTCTGCCAATCGACATTCTGCCTTTACGACATTACGCCTGTGTAATCTATACAGACATTTGATATTTGATATTTGATATTTATGGGTTTTTATAAAGCGCGAACTATCGCTCCGGGAGGAGCATCTTGGCGCTGTGCAAGCATGAAGAAGATAAGTGATCGATGATAAGTGGTGAGGGTCTGGAACTAAATAGCTGCCAATACAGAGTTGTCAGGTTGTTGATATACCCAAGTCTTAAGGAGTTTTCTGAATTTACTCTCTTTTTCAGTTAGTCTAAGGTTCACGAGTAAGTTGTTCCATGCCCTTGCTGCCAAAAAGGTAAAGGTTTTCCCACCCCTAGTCTTATACTTGAACCTGGGAATCATTATGAGATTTGTTCCAGAGGATCTCAAACATCGTGAGGGGTTGTAAAAGGTGAAGCGTTTTTGAAGGTACTGGGGCCCTGTGCCCTTCAGAGCTTTAAAAACGGTAAGTAAGAGTTTAAAAAGAATTCTTTTATGGAGTGGTAGCCAGTGTAGAGAATTTAATGCAGCTGAGGCAGATGACCTTCTGGGGAGTTTCAGGACCAATCTGGCGGCTGCGTGTTGTATACTCTGAAGCTTCCTCAGGGTGGACTTTTTCACTCCCACCATTAGGCCATTGCAGTAATCAAGTCGGGAAAGGATCAAAGCTACCGCGACTGATTTTCTAGCTGCAATGGGGAGGAAGTCAAAGAATTTCTTTAATGATTTGATGAGTCCGAAGCATCGACCAGCAGTGATCCTGACATGATCATCGAAGGAAAGGGAAGAATCAAATTGCACACCCAGGTTCCGCGCGGAAGATGCTGCACTAGGTGGGGCCTCTGATCCTATGGGCCACCAGTCCTTCGGGCAGAAGGATAGGTTTTTTCCTAACGGTATGATTTCAGTCATTGCACTGTTACACCTCAAGTGATTTGTATTCAACCATCGGAAAACATCAGAAAGACAGGTCTGGAAACGCAAAGCTGCGTCCGAACACTTTTTATCAATGGTGACGACGAGTTGTGTGTCGTCAGCATATGACGTGACGAGGATCCCATGGGATTCTATCAAAGCGAGGAGGGGGGCCATATAGATGTTAAAGAAAAGGGGGCTTAATATGGACCCTTGAGGAACTCCTGATGTTGTGGATTTTTCGCTAGACAGACGGACATGCTCAACCGTCCGTTTGGGGAGAACAAGCATACAACCCCACATGTGAGATTACAAAAGAAGTGTGGCGCGGAGGTAAACTAAAACCTCTATTAACAAAGACACACTCAGTAAAAAGTAATTCAGAACAACAAACTGAAATATTTGCTTTAAAAATGGCGCTAGATAATGCGGATCGCGAATTCCCGACACTTATAGTGTCAGATTCATATTACTGCGTCAAATCATATAACAGCGATTTGCAGACATGCATTCAAAACGGTTACAAAGATGACACAGATGCACCAATAAAGCAGAAACTGCTCTGGGAACAAATAGCTCTTTTACAAAAAGAACTACCAAAGACTCACGTGACTCACTCACTGAGTCATCAGCGTGATGGCGTTCACGTTGTAGGGAATTCATTGGCTGAAACAGCCGCAGCGGCAGCCACTAAATCGGCTCCCGTAGTTCGAAAAAAGCGTATATTAAAATACATTGACGGTGAAACAGTGCTGGCAGTGAAAACGTCATCAAAAGGCGACTGCTCAGCGTTACCGATCAACTATCCACTCAATTACACATACATAATCGATGCAAACTCCGTCCCTTTTGCTCGAATCCCTGGAGTGGGGGATAGAGTGATTCCAAACATGGACAGGAGAAACTTGTTAATCACAGACGCACACATAGGCGAGGGTCTCAGACACCTTAAATTAAAAGATTCTCTGGAAGAATTACAATCACGGTACTGGTGGCCAGGCATGAGCCTGCGTCATACCATGTTTGTAAAAAACTGCCCAAACTGCAATAGAGATCGCAGTGGGGAGAGAAACAGTTTGATACCTCGTTGTATTACGGCAGATAATATTACCAGTAAAAAGAATGGCTTGCGATTAACATATACAGGCTAGTTCCACTTATAATGTAGATCACCAGCACTCGGCTGACGTCCGGACTGTTATACAAAGATTTGCGAGTCTAAATGGCATATACGCTAAGAGCATGCTACGTTCGACCATTGTTTTCACTCAGGCACAACCAGCCTGGGGGGAAACATGGCCGAATGAGCACAGTCCAGCGGGAATCTTCTCACTTCCTTCCTGAGGGTACGGGATGGTGTAAAGAAAAAACCAAGGCATAAAGCAATCTATAGCAGAAAGGATATTAGGTTCGGGAGCTGGGTGGGTCAAACATCTAATAAGTGTCCAACGTAGTCTCAATAACTTGCCAAGAAATTCTCTGAAGGGATTCAGTGCGTACGAATTATTATTTGGAACTAGGATGATGATCTCTGACATTGATAGTCAGACTTCAGTGGTGAAAGAAAAAAGCTTTGATATCAAAGACCGTTTGGCTATTTTGCAGGACTTAAACAAAACAAGAAAAGACCTGAGCAACATAAAGTTGAAACAACAGCCAAAAACCACTGAAGAACCACCACCTGTCCCAGCAAGACCTGTCTGGATTCCAAAAGTCGGGGATCTAGTCAGGGAGAAGATCGCGGTAAAGAAGGAATTTGGGCCTTCTTACAGAAAAGCAGTTCCTGTCTTGTCTGTCAACGGGACAAGATCAGTTGTACTACCGCCACTTGCTGGTAAAAAGGAGAACCGAGTTGTATCCATCGACCTGGTAAAACCACAACATGTGGCCGATAACAAACAGTAGGCCAAGTGGACTCCCAATAAGTAGCAGAACACCAAGGTTTGCTACCAGTACAGAGGTCCTAACGAAGAGGCTCATCACATTCGAAACGCCTACAGAAGAACAACAAGGACTATGCAACAATGCAATAGAACTGAGACCTCTGAAAACCCAAATAAAAACATTTAGCAGAGACACACCAATCTATAATGAAGTACCAAGTGACAATGCAAGAAACAAAAATCCTGAACCAATTGGAACAATTGACAGAACTGCATCCGGCTACTTCATAAACTTCGATGATTCCTCTGAAGGCTTCAGTGAATCAAAGACACAGCCATCATCAAAATCCTTTAAAGACAAAGCTAAGGAACTTTTGAAACAACTGAAAGAAACATATCTGATTTCTCCATGGATTGAATTTTGGGTGGGTTTTGGTGCATTTATCCTCATACTTTGGCTCATCATGGTACTTACTTTGGGACGCTTCATTGAGGGAAAATATGCTAAAATGGACACAGCAAGTCAGAACATCAACTTGATCCTCAAACCACACACATCTTCACACGTCGAGAAAAGAGAACTTTCTTCAGCCAACTTCACAGCCAATCCGATACCTGGTGGGGTAGCCTGGGACAACACTGACTATGAAATTTATGGTCCGGTCGAGATCCTGAAATATCCACACCAAATTAAGATCTCATTGAGTGACTTTGCAAAACCAAACTCATTTGCTGATGATTGGGACTTCGAAAGCATTAATAACATGATGTCTGACTTAGTAATGTCTGCTAAATTTACCAAACATGATTATTTGCAGGGTTCTACAAATTATGACAGTATGTATTGCTATAACCACTATGGCAACCACTTTTTACATAGATCTGCACAACCTAGAAATGTTTTAAATTATAATCAATGGGAACATTGTGCAACACCTCCAAAAGGGAGCTCAAGAACCGTTTACGACAAATATTCATATTTTTCAGGTTTTAACACAAGTAATGCTGAAGCATTTTATTTTAAATTGTCAAACAAGACAGGAACCAAGACCATGATAACCAACACAAAATTGTTATATTCAGACTCATTCTTTGAAAAAATGAATACTTTTGGATTTGATTATTGGGACAAAAATGTTGAATTGAAAAGTGTTTGGGGTACAAAAGAATGGCAAGTACAGGGTATAGAAGCTTTGTTTAGAGCCTGCATGATCCCAGAACAGATGATATTTTTAAATGACACTGTTCAACAAACCACCTGTCTTGGCTTAGCCAAAATCAAAGATTTAATTAAACCGTCTATTCCAAAGCCAACAATGTTTAGCAATAACTCTGATACAGATGAAGAGATAGACGTAAACCATATATTAAACCAAAACAGAACACATCCTAATTGGAAACAGTGGTTGATCTGGCCCACAGATACTAATAACTGTCAAGACAGATTCCTGAACAAAACACAGGGTTTCAAAATGAACAGGCCAGACCCTAGATATCCTCAAAGACATCACCCAGGGATAATAACCACCTACAGTGTGGGCAAATTATGCCTTCAATGGCTACAAACTTCCACACTGGCAGAAATTAAGCAACACCTAACTTTACTTACTGATGGTGCTGACTTGCGTGATTTCACTTTGGGACCACGCAAACAGCGTCAAAAACGTTTCATAGCAGCCTCTGTATATGCAGCATACAATGAGGCCTGGAAGGTTACTCAAATTGAAACAGCAGAGAGAATACGGGAAATTGACCGTATTAATTTGGAAAAATCACTTTCTGTAGTGGACAATGGGTTAATGAGTCTGTCCTCCAGAATTTTTTCTTTGGACAGCATTGTGTCGTCAGCAATCGATATATTATCGCAAGACTTACGGTTATTACAACACGGTCAGTCTCAATTGCGTTCTATTGTACAGCTTGGCTGGACGTTACAAAATCTGCGTTCAGGCTATGTGCCTTGGCGTTTAATCAACACAACGTCACTATTCCAAATCTTTAACCTTACTGATAGACAAATCGGTATGGCGCAAAAGGGTGCTGATTATACAATCTTGAGCATTGAAAAACTAGAAAGATTACCAATGACAATGTCAGAATGACCTGTCAGTGAATGGATAATACACGGAATCATAAATATTCCAATCACAACCTTCAGGTTTCAATACTGCCAAAAATATATACAGGCTGGCATGTACGAGAAATTGGGAAAGGGGTACCTTAAAACAACATGGAACCTGCCCTATTCACATGCATGTGTCAGTAATAAAGGACAGAAAGTGTTTCTTAGTGGCAACAATTGTGCGATGTCACTAAGCGGCACGCTTCTGTGTAACGGAATTAGTTTGTATGGAGCCTGTGAAGGGAATTCATACAACCTTTCATGTCACCAGCAAGGCGCACCTGCAACAGAAATAGAACCATTCTTTCAAAGACTCTATAATGGGAGTTACATTCTTATTGTAGACCGCAGATGCTGTAGTCTTATGCCCGGGACTCCTTATCTAGTTACTACGACTGCGAAGGTCAAGTGCTGTGGACGCTCATTGTTCCCCAGCTCCTTCCCAGACAGGGAGGCAAGGGCATGGCCCGATTTGAAAATTACTTCTATTCGAATAGATACTTTAAGCAGAATGAAAACAGTCCTTCTTCAGACGCCTACCAGGCTCTCGTCATCAAAAGAAACGTATGATCTACAAGTCGCAAGGACGACTGCAGAGATACATACATTATTATCAACTAATTCCCCCGTACATTTCGCGGAAATCCTGAATGAAATCTTAAATATTTCAGATACCAATGGGGTCTCAAAGGTATTTAAGACAGTATTTTCGATGGCATTAACACCATTCAAAGCAATACTGGGTATTTTTCCAGATTTCGTCCATTCGATTTTTGGCGGACTTCCCCTGATCCTGGGACTAATTGCAGGAATCCTATTCTTAGTCCTTATTTTTCGTTATGGCAACCCATGTCACAGACAAAACTCTTGCGACAAGGGAAGAAACAATCCTAGCCATTGGATACCGGGACCGGATATCAAAAATCCTGGGACTCTCCCGGCTTAGAGACCTGAACATGACTTGGTTTCTATCATTTCGACCAATGTGGCAAAGATGTGTTTTACCTGTATTGAGGTGTCTGCTATGCGGAGAAGAATGCGTGTTAGACACCTGTCTGACGCTACAATCGGATGCGCCGATGGATGCAGAAACATTGTTGAGCCCGATCAAGGTTCATGCTTTGTGCTGCCCTCAAAGGCTACCAATCCTGATGACGGCATTCGTGGAAGCTTCACCACTACGATTGATGGGTAGTGAAGTTCAAGATGAAAGCAGCATCGAACAGGTACGACCTTCTGTCAGTAATGCAAATCAGAATGTCAATGGAGACAATCATGCACAAGAATGCATGATTACACCTATTTCCGAGTTAGTGGAACTTTCCCAGGAAGCTGTTGACAGTTTTTTCGAAAGCCTAAATGATATGATGTTCTCACCCGAACAGAAATAGAGACTTTTGAGCAGGCTCGCACACGGCGTTCCCTGAATTCGGCCTTCAACTTTAAAAATAAAGTCACATGAACATTTTCGCTCCAGTTCACGGACAGCAGTTTTTCCAGCAGCCCCAAAATATTTTTGCATATTTTTCGGGACACTATCTTCTGCTTAAAGTAAGAACTATTCTTAGAGAACTAAGGTTTCTAAATTTTAGATAGCTTATAGACATTAGCTGCCCGCTGGCATGTTCATAAAGATATTTTATTCTGTGATGGAATGGTCTCGAAACTTTTTTCTGTCAGAAATCATTTCATGTGTAATTCTCATATACCAAATAAGCAATAATGTATACAAATGCAATTACTTTGGCATTTTTCTACAGCTTGAGTGCATACCATATATATATGTCTGCAATTTTTCCGTATATTTGAAAATTTCAAAATGCATTTATGTATTTTGGGGTGGTAAGGTATACACACTACTCTATAGTATGTTGTACTATGTTATACTATGCCTAGATTAGTAAATATGTCCATAGTTAGCGTGGAGTGGGTGTCATGTATTCCTATCGGTTCTGAATCGATCCCCCTATTCCTGACCCTATTCTAGTTAAACAAACCAACAAGTTAACTAGCAGTCAGCCCATGAGGCAGAAATTCCCCATGATGCAGATACCGTTATCTGACGCAGTCACACTACGGCACAGGAACGTGTTATCTGATTAGGTCATAACGCTTGCGATCTAATTAGACAAGCGATATTCCTCCAGCCCCTGATAAGGCATACGGAGTTCTCATAACAAATCAAACCTATGACAACCTGGGCAAAACCCTGCGGCCATTGTTTTGATTTCACCGAGAACTTTATTAAAAGAATGTGCTAACGAGCAAATCGTATGACATCTTTATTGACGTATCTATGTCCATCCTTACGTCAATCTCGGCACCTTAAAGGTATAAATATTACCGATCTTGCCATATGCAAAACACACGCGTGGTGACGAGACGGAGCAGCCATACTTGCCGAAGCCGAGAGCAGAGCAGACCCCGCTGGCAGCAGCCCCGCCTTTCTGACGCGCTGAGAGACGCGCTGCTTTCTCCTGCCGAGAATCCAGCACCGGCGTTTCTGGGCAGCCCTCGCAGGCAGCCTGGAATATCGAGACCAGAGAAAGAGATACCATTCCTCATTCATCCTAACTTCCAGGTACAGAACTGAATAACCCCTCACAGAGAATTCCTTAGTTATTCACTTGGCAAAAACAAACTTAACTTAAACTGTAACTTTCTATTCCCACCCACGTATTAGGCTTAGGTCAGGTACACGGGGTAGGCGTATTTAGAAACACCAGTTGAGTACGTTTAGTCAAATGTATATGTGTATGTAAATATATTTTATTCATTTTAAACATCATATGGCTTAGAAACCATATCAATGTTTTTACAGTATTACTTTATACTATTGCTTTTAATGTATGCACTTTACTTAACTATAAGTATTGCAATAATATCGATCCATTTCTCTTGTATGAGAAAAGAGACTGATCAATAAATAACACCTTTTTATTGAACACGCCCGTCTCTTCCTTTTCTCTACATTCTGATGAGACTAAGAATGCTCGTACTGACTGAGTAAAATAATTTGCCTTTTGTTCACACGACTCTCGAGATTGACTCTTGATTAGGGGAGAGCAAAGTTGTCATGTTCTATGGTTGTCAGAAACTAAATCCCTTCTTGTCTAATCAGGGAAGTTAATTCCTCCTTGAACATTCGAGAAAGTTTCTAGCGAACTCTGAGCTACGCTGGCAAACCCAAAACTTAAGTCTAGTATCGACAGTAGTAGACCTAGTTAACGTCTGGCCTAGGCCTTTACTGCTGTAGGTATTATTCCAATGCGCAGAGCCTATTGGGAAGATAGGAACTACACTACATGGCGCCCAACGCGTTTGGAAAGGGCCAGGTCACACAGTGTTTTGTATCAATATGGATCTGAACCAAATCTGGAACTTCTCCCTGATGACTGGCATCTATCCTGCTGCCTGGAAACAGGCAAACCAAAGGTGGTGATGGATGGAGCGTTGACAATACAGACACTCACCCCCAGTCAACTGATCTGGGTTTAATCCATCACCGTTCTTTAGCTCACTCCGCCACCCCAGTTCAGACATGGCCATATGCAAATCAGTCTGACCCTGTGCCTCATGGAAACAGTCCAGCCCGAACTGCCAAGCAATGTCTTCCCTCGACCGAAATCAAGCTTCCCAGGACCGGTTTCTGGCATTACAGCCGTCTTCAGCCGGGCTTGCTTGACTCCAGTGGCAAAGTGAGCAAGGGACTCACGTCTGATCATACCCTGCCAACTTAGGGCGAACAAAGAAAAACCAAAGGTGGTGATGGACGGAGCGTTGACAATACAAACACTCACCCCCAGTCAACTGATCTGGGTTTAATCCATCACCGTTCTTTAGCTCACTCCGCCACCCCAGTTCAGACATGGCCATATGCAAATCAGTCTGACCCTGTGCCTCATGGGAACAGTCCAGCCCGAACTGCCAAGCCATGTCTTCCCTGGACCGGAATCAAGCTTCCCAGGACCGGTTTCTAGCATTAGAGCCGTCTTCAGCCGGGCTTGCTTGACTCCAGTGGCAAAGTGAGCAAGGGACTCACGTCTGAGCATACCCTGCCAACTTAGGGCGAACAAAGAAAAACCAAAGGTGATGATGGACGGAGCGTTGACATTACAAACACTCACCCCCAGTCAACTGATCTGGGTTTAATCCATCACCGTTCATTAGCTCACTCCCCAGCCCCAGTTCAGACATGGCCATATGCAAATCAGTCTGACCCTGTGCCTCATGGGAACAGTCCAGCCCGAACTGCCAAGCCATGTCTTCCCTGGACCGAAATCAAGCTTCCCAGGACCGGTTTCTGGCATTACAGCCGTCTTCAGCCGGGCTTGCTTGACTCCAGTGGCAAAGTGAGCAAGAGACTCACGTCTGAGCATACCCTGCCAACTTAGGGCGAACAAAGAAAAACCAAAGGGGGTGAAGGACGGAGCGTTGACAATACAAACACTCACCCCCAGTCAACTGATCTGGGTTTAATCCATCCCCGTTCTTTAGCTCATGAAGCTTGATTCCGGTCCAGGGAAGACATGGCTTGGCAGTTCGGGCTGGACTGTTCCCATGAGGCACAGGGTCAGACTGATTTGCATATGGCCATGTCTGAACTGGGGTGGCGGAGTGAGCTAAAGAACGGTGATGGATTAAACCCAGATCAGTTGACTGGGGGTGAGTGTTTGTATTGTCAACGCTCCGTCCATCATCACCTTTGGGTTTTTCTTTGTTCGCCCCAAGTTGGCAGGGTATGCTCAGACGTGAGTCCCTTGCTCACTTTGCCACTGGAGTCAAGCAAGCCCGGCTGAAGACGGCTGTAATGCCAGAAACCGGTCCTGGGAAGCTTGATTCCGGTCCAGGGAAGACATGGCTTGGCAGTTCGGGCTGGACTGTTCCCATGAGGCACAGGGTCAGACGGATTTGCATATGGCCATGTCTGAACTGGGGTGGGGGAGTGAGCTAAAGAACAGTGATGGATTAAACCCAGATCAGTTGACTGGGGGTGAGCGTTTGTATTGTCAACGCTCCGTCCATCATCACCTTTGGTTTTTCTTTGTTCGCCCTAAGTTGGCAGGGTATGCTCAGACGTGAGTCCCTTGCTCACTTTGCCACTGGAGTCAAGCAAGCCCGGCTGAAGACGGCTGTAATGCCAGAAACCGGTCCTGGGAAGCTTGATTCCGGTCCAGGGAAGACATGGCTTGGCAGTTCGGGCTGGACTGTTCCCATGAGGCACAGGGTCAGACTGATTTGCATATGGCCATGTCTGAACTGGGGTGACGGAGTGAGCTAAAGAACGGTGATGGATTAAACCCAGATCAGTTGACTGGGGGTGAGTGTTTGTATTGTCAACGCTCCGTCCATCATCACCTTTGATTTTTCTTTGTTCGCCCTAAGTTGGCAGGGTATGCTCAGACGTGAATCCCTTGCTCACTTTGCCACTGGAGTCAAGCAAGCCCGGCTGAAGACGGCTGTAATGCCAGAAACCGGTCCTGGGAAGCTTGATTCCGGTCCAGGGAAGACATGGCTTGGCAGTTCGGGCTGGACTGTTCTCATGAGGCACAGGGTCAGATTGATTTGCATTTGGCCATGTCTGAACTGGGGTGGCGGAGTGAGCTAAAGAACGGTGATGGATTAAACTCAGATCAGTTGACTGGGGGTGAGTGTTTGTATTGTCAACGCTCCGTCCATCATCACCTTTGGTTTTTCTTTGTTCTCCCTAAGTTGGCAGGGTATGCTCAGACGTGAGTCACTTGCTCACTTTGCCACTGGAGTCAAGCAAGCCCGGCTGAAGACGGCTGTAATGCCAGAAACCGGTCCTGGGAAGATTGATTCCGGTCCAGGGAAGACATGGCTTGGCTCTGGGTTTAATCCATCACCGTTCTTTAGCTCACGCCGCCACCTCAGTTCAGACATGGCCATATGCAAATCAGTCTGACCCTGTGCCTCATGGGAACAGTCCAGCCCGAACTGCCAAGCCATGTCTTCCCTGTACCGGAATCAAGCTTCCCAGGACCGGTTTCTGGCATTACAGCCGTCTTCAGCCGGGCTTGCTTGACTCCAGTGGCAAAGTGAGCAAGGGACTCACGTCTGAGCATACCCTGCCAACTTAGGGTGAACAAAGAAAAACCAAAGGAGGTGATGGGCGGAGCGTTGACAATGCAAACACTCACCCCCAGTCAACTGATCTGGGTTTAATCCATCACCGTTCTTTAGCTCACGCCGCCACCCCAGTTCAGACATGGCCATATGCAAATCAGTCTGACACTGTGCCTCATGGGAACAGTCCAGCCCGAACTGCCAAGCCATGTCTTCCCTGGACCGGAATCAAGCTTCCCAGGACCGGTTTCTGACATTACAGATGTCTTCAGCTGGGCTTGCTTGACTCCAGTGGCAAAGTGAGCAAGGGACTCACGTCTGATGGACGGAGCGTTGACAATACAAACACTCACCCCCAGTCAACTGATCTGGGTTTAATCCATCACCGTTCTTTAGCTCATGAAGCTTGATTCCGGTCCAGGGAAGACATGGCTTGGCAGTTCGGGCTGGACTGTTCCCATGAGGCACAGGGTCAGACTGATTTGCATATGGCCATGTCTGAACTGGGGTGGCGGAGTGGCAAAGTGAGCAAGGGACTCACGTCTGAGCATACCGTGCCAACTTAGGGCGAACAAAGAAAAACCAAAGGTGGTGATGGACGGAGCGTTGACATTACAAACACTCACCCCCAGTCAACTGATCTGGGTTTAATCCATCACCGTTCTTTAGCTCACTCCGCTGCCCCAGTTGAGACATGGCCATATGCAAATCAGTCTGACCCTGTGCCTCATGGGAACAGTTGTCTTCCCTGGACCGAAATCAAGCTTCCCAGGACCGCTTTCTGGCATTACAGCCGTCTGCAGCCGGGCTTGCTTGACTCCATTGGCAAAGTGACACGCGTGGTGACGAGACGGAGCAGCCATACTTGCCGAAGCCGAGAGCAGAGCAGACCCCGCTGGCAGCAGCCCCGCCTTTCTGACGCGCTGAGAGACGCGCTGCTTTCTCCTGCCGAGAATCCAGCACCGGCGTTTCTGGGCAGCCCTCGCAGGCAGCCTGGAATATCGAGACCAGAGAAAGAGATACCATTCCTCATTCATCCTAACTTCCAGGTACAGAACTGAATAACCCCTCACAGAGAATTCCTTAGTTATTCACTTGGCAAAAACATACTTAACTTAAACTGTAACTTTCTATTCCCGCCCACGTATTAGGCTTGGGTCAGGTACACGGGGTAGGCGTATTTAGAAACACCAGTTGAGTACGTTTAGTCAAATGTATATGTGTATGTAAATATATTTTATTCATTTTAAACATCATATGGCTTAGAAACCATATCAATGTTTTTACAGTATTACTTTATACTATTGCTTTTAATGTATGCACTTTACTTAACTATAAGTATTGCAATAATATCGATCCATTTCTCTTGTATGAGAAAAGAGACTGATCAATAAATAACACCTTTTTATTGAACACGCCCGTCTCTTCCTTTTCTCTACATTCTGATGAGACTAAGAATGCACGTACTGACTGAGTAAAATAATTTGCCTTTTGTTCACACGACTCTCGAGATTGACTCTTGATTAGGGGAGAGCAAAGTTGTCATGTTCTATGGTTGTCAGAAACTAAATCCCTTCTTGTCTAATCAGGGAAGTTAATTCCTCCTTGAACATTCGAGAAAGTTTCTAGCGAACTCTGAGCTACGCTGGCAAACCCAAAACTTAAGTCTAGTATCGACAGTAGTAGACCTAGTTAACGTCTGGCCTAGGCCTTTACTGCTGTAGGTATTATTCCAATGCGCAGAGCCTATTGGGAAGATAGGAACTACACTACACCCTTCGAGTGATCAAAAGGACGATGTCCATGATTGTATATTTCAGACTGAAAAGAAATGAAGGGCCAAGTAGACCTCACTGACACCCCTTTATCTGAAACCCAAGGGGAGTTGTATGTGGATGGCTCCTGTTTCAAGTTACCAAATGGCACGACAACAGCTGCTTATGCTATAACTATCCTTAGAACAATAGTGGAGACCGCTCGGGTTTCCCATCATTAAACGCAAGCAGCTGAACTAATAGCATTATTAAGAGCATGTGAACTGAGCGAAGGTTTAAGAGTGAATATTTTTACAGACAGCCAGTACGCCTTTGGCGTGGCCCATAGTTTTGGGCGGCTGTGGAGGGAACGAGGATTTCTTACCTCCCATGGTCAAAGAATACAACATGGCCCTTTGATCGAAAGATTGTTGAATGCATTAACCTTACAAGAGAAGGTGGCCATCATTAAGTGTAGTGCCCACAAGAAAATCATTGATACTACAGGGGAGGGAAATGCCTTTGCTGACCAAGTAGCAAAAGATACAGCACAAACTAAAATGTCTGCTATGTTCCCCAGTGTATCAGCCAGATGGGTGGCGGAGACCACAGTGTATGACAATACCATTGAAAGTGTTAGAGAATTACAGAAAGAAGCCACTCCTGATGAAATGATAAAATGGGAACAGGAAATAGGGAAGTTGGACAGAAACAATTGCTGGATTGATCTGACTGAAAAACAGCGATGGCTTTTGCCCAATGCACTGGTATACGCAGTTGTGGTGATGGCCCATGGTACCGCTCACATTGGAGCGAAAGGTATTTGTGCATTAATGGACCCTGTGTGGAATAACTCGAATATCCCAAAGACTGCTGCCCATGTGGTTAAATACTGCATTGTCTGTTTACAGCATAATCCTGGAGGGAGGGAGACAGTTCTTAGTGGACATTTTGCACCTCCTTCTTTACCGTTTGAAGTAATACAAATGGATTATATTCAACTCGAAAGGGTAAATAATCTTAAATACGTGCTGGTGGTGGTCTGTGCTTTTAGTAAATGGGTTGAAGCATCCCCTACTAAAGATAATACCGCTATGGCCACTGCAAAAGCCCTGATCAAAGAGTTCCTGCCTCGATTTGGTTTGCCTGGAGTCATTCAGACAGACAACGGGGTACACTTTAATGCAGAACTTGTTAGACATATTTGTAATGAGTTATAGATAAAACAGAAATTTCATGCAGCACGACATCCGCAGTCTGCAGGACTGGTTGAAAAGTATGATGGCATACTGAAATTAAAGATGGCAAAGATTCAAGAGAGCACGGGCTGGAGCTGGCCTGATGCCCTACCCTTAGCATTAATGTCAATAAGAGTAACCCCCCATTCAAGGGCACCGTATGAGGTCGTTTTTGTTCGACCAGCTAATGTGTGGGGTGTTGCGAGACCTAGGTCCTTCCGAGATCTTGATTATCCTATGATGACAGATTATCTGTACGTTTTAACTAAAGATTTGCGTTCCATTCATCAACAGGTGTCAGCTGTACTGCAGCCGCTGCCGGAGGGTCCCGGACATCGCTTGGAGCCAGGACAGTGGGTCCTCGTTCGAAATTATCAGCGGAAATCGAGTTTGGAACCCAGTGGAGCCGTCCCTACCAGCTTCTTTTGGCAACACGAACAGCAGGAAAAGTGGATGGGAAGAAGCACTGGATACATGTTTCACATGTGAAGAAATTGCCCCTTCCACTCCCTTTTGATCAACAGAATTAAGACGGAGTTCTAACGCAAGAGGGAGAGCGGAGGTTGAGTTTTGTGCCTTTCTCGGATGCCCTTGAAATCGGGCAACAGGAAGGATTATTGACATCGCAAGGAGACATATCAGCCCCAGTTTCTGAATCTCTTGAGAAGGCTGATTCCTTAGAGGCTTCTGAAAATCTTGTTGCACCGAATGTCCCTGCTGCTGTGTTGTTTCATGACCAGGAGCAACCTGGCCATCTTCGATACAATTTACGGCCCCGAAAACAACGCGGTACCCCAGTTTCGGATTCTAGGAGACAGGGAAAGACTTGAGCTGTAGGGCAGGAGATAGCCCTTTACTGGGGTACTGAGCAAGACACTGGACTGAACCCGTTGAGAGCTTGGAACTGTCACATTGATCTGTTCAGAAAGAAAGACTGTGTTGCGTTAAGGGCCTAAATTGCAACGGTGGAATTAAAGTGAAGTTGTTTCTTTTGGATGAGCAATAGGAGCCTGCCTGTGAGGCTCTAGATGGACACAGGGAGAAGAAACCCTCTGGCAGAAGGGTTGCACCTCTTCCCGAGTTTAGTTTGGACTTTTAGTTAGGATATATCCCGTTGCCCGATTTGCCCTTGAAGACGAGCGACCTCTTGCTCCCAGACCTTTTCTTGAAAATGTCCCCATGTTTTCCGGTTGGGCTACCAGAGTGAAGATAGCCTTTGTAATATCTATTACAGTAATTATGATAATATTAATGAGTGTGTTTATTTATTTAGAATTTCAATATCCCATGCATAAGGTATTAGGTACTACAGCAGCTCCACCGGAGCATTTCTTTTATACTTTGTCTCCTCACAAGGAAAGACATTGAGAAACATATGCTAAAAATGTGTTCATTGAAATGTTGCATGAAGCTCATAGCACTACAAACATGACAAACTGTTGGGTATGTGGCCTTTTGCCATCTGTAATGCACCGTCATGATTTATTCATTTCTCTGCCATTATCACACTTAGCGAGCTGTGAGGCCTAGTTTCAGTTGCTATCTCTTATATATCTTCATTATGTAGCCGACCCCAAAAGGTATACCGAAAAAGATTATGAAGCTGTTTTAAGGTATATAGAAAAACATCAGGGATTTGACGCTCTGGGAAACCAGGGAGAGGGATCTTTAGATCCAGATGCCTGTATGAATATGTATACCACTTATGAAAATGCTGCCTGGTTGAAGGAAGTAATGTTAGATTTTGAACACTTCAACTCCACGCAATATTTCCAGTATTTCCAAGACCGTAATATCTCTGTTGACAAGGCAATGCCAGTTCATATTTTAAATAGTACTGCTTCCTTTTGTATTCAAGGAAAAGGTCATGTTAAGGTAGGAGACAGTAGATGTAACTACACCTATACTCTGCATACCAACAGCACTCCGCCTTTGATAACTCCGCCTAATGTGTATTTTGTATGCAGTGAAAACGCTTACATTTGGCTTCCCCGAGGATGGGCAGGGTAGTGTTACCTGTCTTTCCTTTGTCCTCCAGTACATATAGCCCCTTCTAATTAGCATAAGAATCACCAGCTGACTAAACGAAATTCATATCTCTCCCGAGCCAGTAGAAGTATTGATACTGATAGTACTGATCAGACTGACAACGCATCACAGCAGTTTGTAGACATAGCAAACGCTCTCTTTCCTATATGGGGTCCTATTTATACTAGCAGAGATGTTGGACGTCTCTCCAGAGTGGTGGAAAATGTAGTTCAAACCACTGCTGGGATTTTGACTAACCTAACGGTAGAGCTTCAGGCTACGAGGCTGGTATTGCTTCAAAATCGGATGGTTCTTGACGTCATCCTAGCTGATCGAGGAGGAGCATGCCGCGTGATCGGCAGCTCCTGCTGTGTATATATTCCTGATTCTGCTCCAACCATGCACTTGGCCATTCAGAAGTTACATCGAATAGCTGCGGAAGTTCATGCTGACACCGGTACTTATTTATTTATTTATGGGTTTGTAACGCGCCGGAATCACACCCGAAGGTGTATCTCCGCGCAGTGCTGACGCTGGGTGAAGGAGAGGTAGGCTCTAGTACTGAAACAGAGTGGTCTTAAGACTCTTCCTGAAGATTGAGTGGCTGGTACACTGCCTAAGGCAGAAGGGAAGGTTGTTCCACAGACGTGGACCCATTACTGAAAGGGCACGTCCTCCCTGTCTGGTCTTGCTGAATCGGGGAATCTGCAGTAACAGCTGGTTACTGGAGCGCAGGTTTCGTGGGGGAGGATGATGGACAAATTTGTCAGCTAGGTAGGACGGCCCTAGATTATGCAGACTTTTGTGCACCACGCAGCAGGTCTTAAATTCCACCCGTTTCCGGATGGGCAACCAGTGGAGCCGTTTAAGAAGGGGCCGGGATGGAGTTCTGGGAGGGGCATTTGTCACCAGGCGTGCTGCGGTGTTCTGCACTACCTGGAGTTTGTTCAAAATGCCCTCATTGGCCGCTAGGAGAAGACCGTTACAGTAGTCCAGGCGACTCAACACGAGAGCCTGAACCAAGGTCTTCCTCGAGCTGTCGGGGAGGAGAGGAAACACCTTCCGAAGGATGCTGATGACATGAAAGCAAGACCCCACTGTGATGTTGACGTGATGTACAAGTGTGAGGTCTTGGTCGAGACGGACCCCCAGATTTATCACCACCTGTTTAGGGGAGGGGGCCTCTCCCAGGCTAGTAGGCCACCAGTCAGGGGTCCACAGGATTTTAGCTTCCCCGAACAGCATAACTTCTGACTTTCCCACATTACACTGGAGAAAGTTGTTGGCCATCCAACTGGCGACCGCCGTCATTCCACTCGAGAAGGCCTGCCTTACCACAGGGGTGAAGGTTTTAAAGGTAAACAACAACTGAGTGTCATCGGCGTATGATATGGGTACAAACCCGTAAGACCTCATAATATTAGCCAAAGAGGCAACATAAACATTAAATAGCGTAGGGCTGAGACAGGAGCCCTGCGGGACTCCTCTAGTGATTTTGGAAGGATTGGAACTAAAAGTGCCGATGTTCACCTGCTGGGTACGTTCTGTGAGGAAGCTGGTAAACCACGCCAGGGCAGATTTTTTCAGGCCGATCTCCTCCAGTCTTCTTAGCAGAATGGTATGTGATATGGTGTCGAATGCTGCGGACAAGTCCAACAGCACCAACACCACAGACAAACCCCTGTCCAGGGACATGCGTATAGTGTCCGTGACCGAAAGGAGAGCAGTCTCGGTACTGTACTTAGGCCTGAACCCTGATTGAGAATGGTCCAGGCATCCGGTCTGCTCAATAAAACTGGAGAAGTGAAGATTGACATGCTTCTCCATCAGTTTGCCGACAAACGGCAAGAGGGAGATGGGCCTCAAGTTGGACATATCAGACCAGGGGACGGAGGTGTTTTTCCTAATGGGCTTAACCAGGGCGTTTTTCCACTCCAATGGAACTAAGCCTTCAGATAACGAGCGGTTAATCAGGATCTGAATAGTGGGACTAAGAATATTCCCTATGAGATGCATCACTCGGGCAGGAACGAGGTCCGCCGGGCAACCCGATTTAATGGTGCCAGTCAGTGAGTTAACATCGTCCAAACTGATCTCAGGAATGCAGGACAGTTTAGTGGGGCCAGATTCAACAGTCTCGAGCTGAGGGCTTAGAGAGGAATCACTAGTGTCGACCAAAATAGTAGATTGAGCAATCTTTTGGTAGATAGAGTCGATCTTGTTCAAGAAGAACCCAACAGTGTCATCACACAGTTGTTGGGACACCGTCTCTGGACTTTCACAAGCTACAGGGTTAGTGAAGGTTCGGAGAACCTGATAGAGTATTTTAGGGTCATTGCCTGCCTCAGATAGTTGAAAGGTAATATGGTTTTTACGAGCAGCTCTGATATTTCTGTGATAAGATCTTATGGCAGAGTGGTAGCGAAATTTATCTGCTACAGTATGGGAGTTTCTCCAGGTCTTCTCCAACTTCCTGCATACTTTCTTTTCTGCACGCAGTAGATCAGAGTACCATAATTCCTGCCTGCGATTAGACCGTTGGTTACAGATTCTTAAAGGGGCAATAAGATTAACTGCAGTATTCAGGGCAGCATTGTATTTGGAAAGGGCCATGTCCGGGGTATCCGCAGTAGAAATGTCCGGGGGAACAAAGATGTCTCTAAAGGCCTCCACGGACACCTTATGCCACTGCCTGCGCCATAAAGGGAGAGGGGCAGGTTGGGGGCGATCCTCTGTCTGAATGGGAAGGGAGAAACCAATCACAAAGTGGTCAGTCCACTCCACCTGTATAGGCGAATGACAGGTCAGCATGTGGGAATTTGCCAAAATTAAGTCGAGAGTGTGACCAGCACGATGTGTGGGGCCCTCATTGCACTGTTTGAAGCCCAGAGCTGCTAGATCTGCCAGTAAGGTTTGGGCTTCTGCATTGTCCACCAGTTCGCTATGAATATTAAAGTCTCCAAGGAGTAGGAAGTTAGTCCCCATGCCAATATGGGGAGCCAGCGTCTCCATAAGGATTGTAGAGGCGTCTGTACAAGGGCCCGGGGGACGATACACCAGTGCCCCCTTCCAACTGGTCTCCAAACAGGAGCTGATTTTAAAGACCAGGATTTCGATATCATTGGTACTGCATTGGTCCAGGATGGTGACGGTGGAGGTATCCTTATGAATATTAGCTACCCCCCCGCCGGTCTTAACAGGGCGGTCTAGTCTAATTACTTTGTATCCTAGAGGGGTCCCCAGAGTAATCGCTGGGACCAAATGGATCAGGTCCCAAACCTCTGAGTAGTGTTTCGGCAAAGATCTTACATTGCAAAGGATACTGTTCCCTATAGGGGACCTGGTTCTATGGCTCCCTGGTAACACCTTGTCCAGTAAGTGTTCACTAGGGTAAGACTGGAATTTGCAGATTTTACACGAGAACGGGCCTTCAGGGAGTGGCCATAAATCCTGTACACAGCTTATGTGGGGTGTAGGCCACATGTTACATAGGTCATAAGAGGAGTACCTTATTCTTTGTACTGAGTTACGGTTATGTACAGCTGATGTAGGGGCCATGGCCCCAGGCCCGTTCGGTCACGGACGGGCACAGACGGGCTCCTCTCTGGCTCGTCTCAGGCGCGACTAAGGCGCTCCCCTGCGCGCAATCGCTGCACGCTTGGGCGACGAGAGGGCTTAAATGCCCTGCCTGCTGCAGAACTAGAGCGCTAACCGCGCGAGAGGCTGGGGTGGGGTGACTGGCTCTTCCTGTCCCGCTCTCCGCTCAACGGCACTGGTTGGCGAGTCGGACCGGGGCGGGGCAGGGAAAGAATCGAGCACAGCCCCTCTAAGTACAGGAAGCCCCAATGTGTCCCCGGTGCTCCAGGAAGTTATTTTAGCAAACACGGTGAAAGCAATAGAAAATAAAGAGCAAATACGATTTTAAAATATTAAAATGCCACAGCACACAGGTATCAGGCAGAATGGAAGCGCAGAGCGCTCTCAGCACTCACGGAGCACAATGTATCGAGCGGGTCGGGGAGACACTACCACCGTCCTCCCTACCGCAAGTGCCCGCTGCTCCTCGCTGCCTTAAATGCCCTGCCTGCTGCAGAACTAGAGCGCTAAGCGCGCAAGAGGCTGGGGTGGGGTGACTGGCTCTTCCTGTCCCGCCCTCCGCTCAACAGCACTGGTTGCCGAGTCGGACTGGGGCGGGGCAGGGCAGGGAAAGAATCGAGCACAGCCCCTCTAAGTACAGGAAGCCCCAATGTGTCCCCGGTGCTCCAGGAAGTTATTTTAACAAACACGGTGAAAGCAATAGAAAATAAAGAGCAAATACGATTTTAAAATATTAAAATGCCACAGCACACAGGTATCAGGCAGAATGGAAGCGCAGAGCGCTCTCAGCACTCACGGAGCACGATGTATCGAGCGGGTCGGGGAGACACTGCCACCGTCCTCCCTACTTGGTCCTTAACCGGGTGGTTCTGGAACCTCCTGTCCACCTGGGGTTGGAAAATCTTCATGATTCTTGCTGGAGCACTTGGGGTGGTATTTGTTTGTTGCCTGTGCCTTCATTGTGGGCTGGCATGCTGCTCTTATTGCACTACCAAGCTCACTTCCTCATTGACAGTTTCACGACAGGAGACAATTGAGAAGCAGTTAGTGCAGAAGGAGGTTACCTACCTCATGCAAATAGATGAAGGTGTGTTCTTGGATTAGAAGATCTGTTATATTATATATTGGCTACATCACGCCAAAAGGGTGGTCTGAAGGAATATAAAAATCGATATTATATAATGTTGGCTTAATGTATCCAATATATCAATGCTACTTTAGGAAAATCACTTGTAAATACACTCAAACCATGCCCACAATGAAGAAGTGGACCTAAACTTTGCGAGCCATTTTGGTTTCATTTCCCCGTGTCTCTTTCGTTAGTTAGGAAAGCACATGACCTGCTACTGTGTAGAGAGTCTAAGAGGCTGACCTGGGCTATGAAAGGACCATTGGTTCTAACTTAGGAAACTCAAGGTCGCATCTGTCTTTCTTGTAGGATGAGCACATTCTTGCAGGTGCAATGCCTGTACTCCAGAACGAAAGGGTGGCACCTTTACTGACCTACCCCCGGAATAACTTGAGCTGAGTTTCGAATCAATCAACTGTGCCTTATATGGGTTTTCCTGTTGGCTTCACGAGAAGTGGTACTTTTCCATGTACGGGGCTTTCATGGGGTATGCTGAAAGTATATATGCACTGTGTTGAATGTAATCAAACAGTCTCCTCTGCGCACCTTTGAGGGTTGTGGCGAGAGTGAGGTTCCCCTATAAAGGGCGCTTTTGCAAAATAAACGAATGAACCTTCTCCATTGCCGACTGACTTATTCTTGGTAAATCAGGTATATTGGTAAGTGTAGCTCTATGGTATATTTTTTGGGTACTTCACTATATAAGCCATTACAGAATGCTGATTAAGTGTAAATTATACCAGCAAATACTGCAAGTCAGCATCAGTAGTAAACACAGCAATTCAACACAGCAAGCATCACCTTATATTCTGCAATTGAGAAGATGAGCGTCAGAGCCCAGTACTGTTCTGTGTAGTATGAAGCTCAGACTCCTCCCCAGCAGAGGAGGGTGGGCGGTATCGAAGTGATGCATAAAAGAAATCTAGGGCTCCCATATGTTTTTGAGATGGGACCGCAAGGGCATAGGCCTCCAGCAGCTTGACAATTGCTCCTTGCAATATGCAACATCCTGTAACCACATCTTATGCGCAGGACCAGGTTTACGCCCCGAGTGCACAGCCACATGCCTCTTAGCAAGCAGGAGTAGCATAGCAAACAAGGGCTGATTGGGTGTGGGCACGTTAGTGGCACAATCCAAGAGCCCCACCAGTAGGGAAAATGACAGCTGATGGCCAGAAATGGCATGCCTACTTTTGAAAATATCTTCCCAAATTGTTGCCACCTTTGTGCCTAGCCATGCCAAGTGAATATAGTCAGCACATGGGTATCCACACCGCAGACACCCCGGGCTTGACACCAACCTGTTTTAAAATAACTGTAGTCGAGTACGGTATAGTCTATGCAGACATTTGAAATGTATAGGTCTGGGCTTGTAATTGGGAGAGAGATGTTCTAATTGTCCGCAACAAAACTCCTACTGTTTATCCATCAGGTAGAGACCAAATCTGTATCTCAGGCAACTCATGCAGCTGGAACAACGATCGGAGCGGTAGTCTGCATTCTATTATATAATCAAGTAATGAGCTTACATGTATGGAGAAATGAATGAGCTTGAGCCCTGGCGGAGGGTGGGGAGGAGCAAATATCGAGTAGGGTATAGTGCAACAGGTTGTTTTGAGCTGATAATACAGTAGAGTAGCTAGAGGGATAGGGTTAGAATCTACATCAAATGAAGCAATAAAGTCGCCCTCAAGATATAGGTCCGAAAAAGTCTGAAGGTTTCTTGCACATGTACGCAGCACAGCGCCCCCACTGTTGGAGCGGCCGAATTAGAGGACTATGTGCAAATACCCCAAACCCTCCCAGGCCCAGCACTCAAGCCACAGTGTCCACCTCATCTCTTGATCCTTTATATGGCACATGTAGTGTAATTTTCAATGGCCAAGGTGCGGCCCTGTCTGATGGAGTTGGGTGGAGCCAATAGTGCAGAAACTGTCCCTGGGTACAAAAGTCATTCAGCTTCATGTCAGGTGCCCCAAGCCCCCCTGGCCAAGAGGCAGAGCAAGAATATCCCTTGATGCATGGGGCTTTTTATTTGTGCATATGAACATAATCAGACTGGCAACATTGTGCAGTAAGCGAAAGGGGAGCATTTATGAATCTATGCCAGCAGGGAAGCATATCCTTTGGTAAATTCTGCGGTCAGGCCATCCAAGCCAGGTGCTTTCTCTACCGTCATGGAACCAATAATTTACACTATATCTTTCGCTGCGATGGTTGAAACTATATACTTCCAATGAGCCTGATCTAGCCAGAGTAACTGTATATTATGATAGGCGGCGAGCTCAGCTAGTCCCAGCACCGGTGTGGCCCTGTATAAACATGTTTAAAAGGAATTCATTGTTTGAAGTACATCTGATGGGGATGTAACAGGGCTGGAGTGCTTGTCCAACAATACAGACACACAGCTGGAGGCGCGTGATCTACGGAGCCTTGCCCAGACAGTCGCCCTCATTGTACCGTCGGGCTTGTGCGTCATGCCGCAGATAATGGAGCTCTCTCTCAGTCTCCTCCCGATGCTCTAACAATGCCTCCCTAATACGGATTATGTTCTGCTGCTTTGGTTTTTCACAGGCTAATGTCTTGTTTGTGGAAGGATTAGGATGGAGTACATTTTTTTCAAGATGATGTATTTATTTTTAGTAATGATTTGTAAGACCATGTGTGCAGAGTAAGAGACGTATTGCGAATCTTTGAGTAAAAAGGCATAACATTGAAGATGAATAAGTGCAAGTTTTTACTCAGATAACATATTTAGGTCATGTAACTTCTAGTGAGGGAGTTAGTCCCAAACCTCAGTTGGTTCAAGCTATTGTAGAGTTGTCTTCACTAAAAAAGAGGACATACAAAACGTTCTAGAGATGGTTGAGTTTTAGGTGCATTTTGTTCCAAACCTGGCAAGTCAGTCTGCAGCTATGAATAGTCTGCAAAAAATGGTATGCAATTTGTTTGGTCTGAGGAATGTAGCAAAGAGTTTGAGGATCTTAATGGAGCACTTGCCTCAGTTCAAGCATTGAGAATTTTGTGCCTGGTATGCCATGTGTTTTGTACACAGATGCTAGCATCAAGGGGCTTGGGGCTGTAATGAAACTAAGGCTTGCCTCAGAGGAAGCAACCATATTGTTTGCATCCAGGTCATTGAGGGGAGCAGAGGAGTGATACTCCACAATTGAGAGAGAAGCTCTGGCGATTTTCTGGCCTGTCAAAAAATGTAAGCAGTTTTTATGGGAAGTGCAATTTACTGTGTGTTCCAATCACAAGCCATTGCAAGAGGTTTTTATGAAAAAAGGGCAAGACTGCATTTCTGCTTGGATTTGTAAATGGCTGGTTGCTTTCCAGGATTTTCAGATTTCTGTTACTTATCTACCTGGTGGGGAAATTAAGGTGGCAGATTGTTTATCGAGGTTGAGTTCTGTTGTTTCTGTTTTTGAAGATAAGTGTAATTGGTGGTAGGAGGATGATGTCAGGGTTTGTGTTGTGACTTGTGGTTGTGTGATTGAGGAGAAGTGGAGTCAAGAGGTGGACAAAGATGAAGTCCTAAAAGAAATCACAAGCAATATATTTTCAGATGATGTACATTGGAAGAAATCTGAAAATGTTGTAGGCTTTGTCAAAGTGGTGGATGAATTGTCAATCTGTAATGGGGTTCTGGTTAGAGGTAGGAGTTTTGTTTCCCATTGGGCATCAGGGAAAGGTTGATTCAGTTAGCTTATGAGGGTCACCAGGACATTTGTAAGATGAAGGAGGGGATTAGATCTTCGTATTGGTGGCCAGGGATGGATATCACCATTGAAAGGTTGGTGCGAGATTGTTGTGAGTGTAAGCTAAGTGACAAGGATCTCAAAGTGCAAAGTCTCCCTCTGAGGTGTGGGAGGAAAATGCACTTGATATACCTGGTCCCATCAATGTTGGGAGTACATCCAGATATGTTTTGGCACTTATGGACATGCTTTCCCGGTGGCCTGAAATTGGAATAACTAATTAAATTAACACATCAGCTGTTGTTAAGTTTCTTTCGGAAGAATTTGCCAGGGAAGGGAACCCGAGGTCTATTCTTTAAGACAATGGCGTGCAATTATTTTAAAAAGAGATGATGGAGTTTCTGGTGAGTAGGGGTATCTCTCACAAAAAATGTGCACTATATCACCCAGAACGGTATGATTGGAAGACTCAATAGAACATTGAAAGATGCAATAAAATTTTCTAGAAGTTGTTGGAATGATTGGATTTATTTTGTCAAGTATAAACTCATTCCTCATTCACCTACGCGTTTATGTCCTTTTGAGTTGTTTAAAAAATGAAATCTGTGTACATTGGTTGAACCCCCATGGGTTAGTAGTCACCGTAAGAGTGGGATGTGTTGTGATGAAATGTTGAAAGTGTCTTGTGAAGGAGAGCTGCCTGTTCAGAGTGAAAGGAAAAACAATTATGATGAATGTCATGCTGTGAATCCCTTTCATGTTAATGTTGGTGAGGTTGTTAAAATCAAATTACCAGAAAGATCACAGAGTATTTCTAAGTTCAGCAAAGCTTTTACTGTGACTAAAGTGTTTCGGGGGCAGCCAAATTTGATGATGGGTGTATTTGGAATTTTAAGCGCTTGGTAAAGTTAAAGAATGTGCAACTTTCTTTTGGTTATATTTCTATAGGGGGAAACAGAGTGCGTAAATTAAGTAAATATAGAAATGTGGAGGAATGCCTCATCATTTGTTATTATCTACTTTAGGGAGGAAGGTGTGTGGTATTCTCCTTTCATTTATGTTCAGTCCTTTCTCTATGTTCTGTACTCTGCTGCTAAACCAGTGTAAGTGATGTCACAGAATGTTCCCTGTGTTTATGTTTGAGTGGAATTGTCAGTTGTTGTATGTGGGCTGAGCAGCAGAGGTGCTGCTCTGGGTGGGGCCGATACTGCTGATGATACCACTAAAGCCATCTTATCCTCCAATGTCCCTGCCTTGAATGAACTAAAGAATAAATCTACCTTTTGGATACAATGTCACCTCAGCGTACTTTCATTCGTGCATTTCAAACATGCTTCATGCAAAAAAATTTGAATCATAACTTCATAAGTAGGGGTGTGATATACATATACATTTTGGCAAATAGCTGCAAAATTATTCAAAATGCAAATCCATCATTTTACATAATATTTTAGCATGCAATGCTTCCTGGTATCAGTTTTTGACACAAGTAAGCATTTTTGTGCAGCAAAGTGAGAAAACATGAAAGCTGTGGTATCCTTTCACACCCCGATTGCTTCTCTGGGAAACTGAAAACTGTGCGGAACCTGTCCTTTTACTCTTCATGCCTGATTCACTACATCCTTACTGCTCAATATATTGAGACACTGAGAAATCCATCAGCTAAACAGAAAAAAACATTTCTACATCCTAAAGAGAACTTTTACAGTTAAGGTTGGCTAATTGTCAGAGGCGGAGGCGAAGATCCGAGCAAGCAGCGAGCAGCGAGCAGCAAGCGGTGAGGAGCCAGCTAACGGGTGCTATCAGAAGCCAGTAGCCAGGACGAGCCTGTCAATAGCTGTCGATAGCTACCACTGAACGCTGAACACTAAACGCGGACTCAGCGTTGCCATCGGATATGGCAGTAGCAGCAGAAGCGGAGAACAGCCATGGTGGGGGTACAGGTAGGCTGAGAGCACGGTCACTATTAGCACTGATTGAGAAGTGTTGTGCCCAGGTGCGCTGCGGAGGCAACCCAACTAGGTTGAGTGTGGCCTGCAGTGCCCAGTGTGCCCTACTCTCCTGTTTTTCCAAGGACCATGTTACCCTTGCCTCCCCTTGTCTCTCCCTCTTCCATGCTGCACCGTACTCAGCCGCACTCAGCTGCCAAACTTCCGTACCTCTGTTCCAAGGACTCCCGCAGGTCATTGAGGCCTGCACTTCCAGCACCACCAGCACCTTTGTCCCCCAACCCCGACGCCTAGGCCATTGTTGTTGCTGGGATTGCCCAGCAGTTGCGGCAGCAGTGCTCGGTGGTCTCATTCCCAGGGACCAGGACTTGGTTTGGAGTCTAGCCGGCCAGGGAGCATTGGGAGCATTGGGAGTTAAGACCCAGACCTAGACCTGGGGGCCAATCGAGGGGCCAAGAGAAAAATCCTGTGAATACCTTGTCGGGGGTTGTCGGGGGTTGTAGAGTGGAAAACATTCAAATATCAAATATCAAACCCCAAACATCAAATATCAATATCAATATCAAGATCAACATTAACATCATGCGCCAATATCAGAACAATAAGGAATTAAGAGATCTTGCAAAATTAGGCAACCCTTACTTTAGCCGAAAATTAAGTTAAAAAAAAGGAAACTTACACCTAAAGCGTGCTTGCAATTGGCTATGACCCAAGATAAAAGTCCAAAATGGCCACGCTGCCTACAAGGTGGACCATAATTAGGCCACCTTAAATACAATTACAACCGCAACCACAACTGCAAAAGTAAATGTAAAAACAACAGCAAATGTTCTCACATGCCTGAGTGGAGTATTTCCATAAGTTCACCTGTGGAGAGGCAACTGGTGTACAAAGCTGATGGCCTGGTACCAACTGACACTCCGATTCCAGCCGATAGTGCACAGCCACTGCCCCCCCCATTACCCCTTCAACTGTCATCTGCACCACGGACATCACAGTTACCATCGCAGTTACCATTGTCTCTCACATCGCCAAAGGACCTAAATGACCTCATAAGCATTGAAGGGATGTCTGTGAGGAAAAGACCGTGCACTTAGCCAAAGATATATACCAAATTTTCTTTCCTGAAGGAGCCTGGAACATTTACTCCAAGACTGAGAATATAAGGGGTCCACAAATACCACTCTTATCAAGCAAAACTGATTCCAGCCCTCTTTATAGTAACCCAGTTGAGTCATCACCATTCATAAGGTCAGGTCCTCAACCCCCTTCTGGGGAAATAACCTCAACGTCATCGTCAACTGGAATTAGAGGAACAGGGGACTCTAACAACCTGGATGGCAGAGGAGCAGTTAGTCAAAGTGGGGCTAAATCTGGCTTGCCCTGCACTATAAAAAACAGTGGAAACAACAACTTGTTGAGCCCACAGAAGAAACACTTTCATTCAGGCAGACGCATCAAGGCAAATTCAAGTCAAACCAATATGCCTCGCACAGATTGTCTAGACCTGCAAATTACAATTAAGGTTCAGGACAACCGTGACGAAAAAACACAAGATTTATTTCCTCAATTAAATAATAGATCTCCCATCCAATTTTTTTTATTTATTTGTTTTGAAGGTTTTATATAGCATGTACATGACCCTTGCGAGTATCAGATCGCTTTACAAGTGTGGTAATTAAACAAAAGAGACAATGTACAAAAGAAACATATTATTTCGAAATAATGTCTTATGCTTCAGCTGGTTGTTTTAAGACTCCGATTCAATGTTCAAGTGAATTTCGTCAAGAGAAGAGATTTGACTTCTTTTTTGAAGGAGGCAGTTGAGGGGTTAAGTCTGGTTTCTGGGGGTAGTGCAGTCCAAGTCTTTGGAGCAATTCCAAAGAAGGCGCGGTTATATGTTTTATTCTTGGCAAATCTTTGAGGCTTTAGAAGAAGGTTGCTGGCGCTCCTGGATGATCTGTGTCTACATGAGCGCTCCAGTTTCTGGGCCAGATACCTCGGAGATTTGTGATGTATGGCTTTGTGCGTCATGCAGGTGATTTTTAATTGAATTCTTGCTTCGGAGGGTAGCCAGTTCAGCGCTTTGAAGTCAGGGGAAATATGGCTATTCCTTTTGGAACCTGTGATGAGCCTGGCCGCTGAGTTGAGTGATGCTCTTAGAGGGGCAGTTGTAGATCTAGGGAGTCCACAGAGAGTTGCACTATCATGTTCTAGCCTAGGAATTACTACTGCGTGTTGGACTGCCAGCTTGAAGTCATATACTGGGAGGAAGGGTTTTAATTTTCTTAGAGTGTTCATCCGAAAGTTTGCTCCTTTTGCTGTGGCACTGATGTGTTTTTGCATGTTTAGGTTACTGTCCAGAGTTATTCCCAGTGAAATTGCTGAATCAATTATAAGAGGTTGGCAGTTGAGTGCTGTAAGTTGTTTAAGCCATTTGTGTATAGTGGCTGGTTGGTTAGGTGGGGTGATTAGTAGGAATTCAGTTGTGAGGGCGTTTAGTTTGAGGTTGTTTCAGTCAACTATGACTGAGTTTTTTGTAAAGTTAGATTGAGAGATTTGTTGTCATCCAGAGAGTTTATCTTTAAGTATAGTTGCGTGTTGTCTGCGTACTTGTGAAAGTGGATATTTGATGAGTAGAGAATCTCAGTAAGCGGCTCCATGAATTGGTTGAACAGTGTAGGTGAGAGCACAAGGCCCAGAATCCTTAAGACAACACTGAAAAGAGAGATAGATAAAAAGTAAGAGAAAGAAGTGAAAGAGAGAGAAAGCCAGAGTCTTGGGTAGGCTAAGAGAAGAAAAGAGGTTGACATAGAGAAAAAGAGGGCCATGGGAGCCTTAAGGCTACCCCTATAGTCCCAGTGGAGACTAGGTGTCTGAGGGGTCCTTGCTTAGGGAGTCTGCTATGAGAGTCTGAGTTGGTGTGTGAGTGTATGGTTGGTATTTCAATACCTGTGTGAATGAGTATACAGGTATGTGAGTTCATGTATTATTACCTGTATAGGTGTCTTTCTGGCCCATAAGTTAACTTAGTAATATACATTTTTATAACTTTAGAAATATATTTTATTAACATATTAAAATACAATTTAAACAAACCAAACAATAAACAAATAAACATAAAACAAGTTTAGTTAACAAATTACAAATATACTTTTGTGCACAAGTACTCCACATAGATACATACATATCGTTAGACCAGCAAAGACAAAACAAAGTGATGTAAGGAAGCATTTTACAATACTTTCAGGAGAAAAGAAGGTTATAGCTAAATATGTGCAGTGTAATATTTGTGGCAAACAGTTATCCAGGGGCAGTGGCAAGAAGTGTTCATATGGGACAAACTGCATGTGGAAGCACTTAAAACAGTTGATGAAACAGTCTAAATCAGGATAATGCGGGAGAAAGCAGAGGTAGCAGGAGAGTTCACTGCTACAGCACCCTTGGAAGAACCATCACCAGTGGCCGGCATTGCAATACCAGCTGCCTGCGAAGGTTTGAGTGAGATTGTTACTCACTGTGAAAAATACCAAATGGATGTCGCTGTAAAATTGTCTTCTGTGGGTGTATTTTCCCTTTTTTATTGTTCTCAAGTTTGATACTCATACACCATAAATGATGTACTGTTGAAAGAATCATCATTGAATAGTTGGGAAAAACCAATGATAAGGAATGTTGGAAAAACAATCCTGCACACTATGTGTATGTAAATGGGTGTTCGCATGTGAAAAAAGGTGTGTGACTCACTATTGAATTTTTAGCTGATCTGTGAATATATGTGTGGGTGTGTCAGTACTTGTGTGACTTTATAGGTGTGTGAGTTTGTGTATGAGTGCTTATATGGGTGAGTCTGTGACCCATAAGTTAAATTAATAATATACATTTTATAACTTTAGAAATACATGCGGCCGCTAGGTTACTTACCGGAACTCCAAAAAGAGCTTCGGCCAAACCCGCCCTTAAGGCCCTTCACTGGTTGCCGATTAGGGCAAGAGTGAAGTTCAAATCCCTGTGCATAGTGTTCAGATCACTTCAGGGCTCGGGCCCACCCATCTTGAAGGACCTGATCCGCCCTTACAAGCCGCCACGCTCCCTTCGCTCTGATCACGGTAATCTGGTGGCAATTCCCAGAGCAAAGAAAGCAAGGTCCGGCGGCCGTCGGTTCTCCATAAACGCTGGGCAGTTGTGGAATGCCCATCCTGTTGAGCTCCGCAAGGAGCCCAGCCTTGGGAAATTCCGCAAGGCCTTGAAAACCCACCTCTTCCCTCTTGACACCTAATTTTCCTGGTGACACGTTGTGGTTTTGTGTTTCATTTTAGCGCTGGGACGCTCCAGGGCAGCCATGCGCTCTATAAATTCATTTTCATTTCATTCATTTCATTTCACATGCTAACACATTACATTTTAAATCAAACAATTAACAAATAAATATAACATAAATTATTCAACTATTTACAAATACAAGAACATACCTGGAACTGAAATTCTTCCTAGCATGCAGTGCTGCTGTCTATTTACTTTCCGTCTCCAAATTTGATAACTTTGATTCTATGCCAATGTGGGACCAATAAGTACTGGAATCATGGTGAACTCAATCCTAAATTGCAATATATATGAACACCAATGTGGTTTCTAACACTCAGTCGTGCAGAATATCCATCGGATGACTTTTTGGGAGAAGCAAACTGTTAACATTAAAGTCATAAAATCCAAGACACCAGGAATACTTAAACATAGAGTTGTGCATTTGCCAGATTTGTGTGGTGTAAAATCTGTGGCAAGCAGTTATCAAGAGACACTGGTAAAATATTCTTATGGGACAAGTTCCAGGTGAAGGCAACTTAAAACCATCCATGAAATGACATACAATCACTTGATGCAGGAGAAGGGAAGAAGAGGGAAGAAGAGGAGAGCCAAACTCCTCATCTGTGGAAGTCTTCGGAAATATTGAAATGTTCAACAAACAAAACTACCAGCTTACGTCAACAAGTTATCTGAGAAGTTAACAATATTATGTAATTTAAAGAAAACAAATAAAGATTACATAAATTATCTAGCTATTTACAAATACACTTTTGTGCACAAGTACTTCAGATAGATGCAGGTATGTCTTTAGACCAGCAAGGACAACCTGACCCTGTACAGCATGAGCAGGAGATGCCACTTCAAAAAAAGGAGAGTAATGTTTGGAAACATTTCAGTATGCCTTCATGAGATAAAAAAGTTTAGTGCCAAGTTTGTACAGTGCAATATCTGTAGAAAGCAACTGTCAAGACAGACTGGGAAGAAGTATTCCTATGAGATAAATTCCATGTGGAGGTACATCAAGTTATCCATCAATCCATGTACCATCGCATAATGCGGGAGAAAGCAGGTGCAGCAGAAGAACAATCATTTTCTGCAGTATATAGAGGAATATTAGGGAAATCATTGTCATAACTTTTCCAGCTGTCTCCAATAAGTTATACGAAGTAGTAACTCACTGTAGCAAATGCCAGATGTCTGTGGCTCTAAAGATGTTGTCTGTGGTTACATACCTGGATACAGTGAAGAATCACTGTTGTTAATTTGCTTTCTTGATCCTCGTTTGATCTGTTTTAAACCTTCATGTTTTTCACATCCTGACCCTAGTTGCTTGTTCCCAGTTGGCTTCCTTTACCCCTTATAACACATTGGTTATTTTCTTCCTAAAAATAATTAATAAAAAAAGATAAAACTGTTGTATTGCGGGGCCTCTACTAGGATTTAATTTGCAGGCCCTGGGCACACGTAGTGCACTCTACTAGAGACTAACAGATAACATAAATATCCTAATTTTGGTTAAGTCAATTACACCATTTTTAAGGGAGAAGCACATATACTTTACTACTATCTAGCAATTGTAAACTGATCACATTTCTGAGGCAAAATCGGTGTCTCAGTATGCCACTGGGTGTCTTAGTGACTGTATCAGTGTTCAAATGGGTATGTAAGTGACTGTATGGATTGGTAACTGACTGTGTTAGTGGGCATTTGGATGTGTAACTGTGTGTGCAAGTGGCTCTACTAGTAGTGGATACTTAAGTAAAGTAAAGTGATTCTGCCACTGAATGGATGTGACTGTGGCTGTATGGTGTTCTAAATAGGTATGTTTGTGGCTCTATGGGTGGGCAACAATAAATAACTGGGTGTATGGGTCTGTAAGTGCATGTGTAAATTACTGAAACTTAGAATTGCATGTCTTATCTTTTAACTGCACAGAGCCCTGCCCATTTGACAACTTAAAGATCCAAACAGCTTTAGACCTATTTCAAGACTGCCACTCCCTGCAAAACTGGTAGAGACAAACATGAATGTGCAACTAAGTGTGTTCCTATAAGAAGCACAAGTGCTGGATCCCACTCAATATGGATTTAGAGAGGGGCACAGCACGGAGTCCGTTCTTCTAAAATCTATGGAAGAGATTAGGGCAATCCTAGAAAAGGGAGGTAAAGCCGCAATGATTATACTTGATCTCTCTGCGGCCTTTGACATCGTCCATCATGATTTATTGATGGACCGGCTGCGAGAGAGTGGAGTCCAGGGTACAGCCTGGAAATTGCTTAGATCCTTTTTGTCTCATAGAATGCAAACCGTCCCTCTCGGCGAATTTTGTGCCAAACCCTTTTCACTGCCATGCGGAGTGCCTAAGGAGTCATCCATGAGCCCTACGTTCTTTAATATCTATGTGTCGTCATTGGCACCTATGATGGAGTCATTTGGCTTTGGCCTGACGTTATGTGCGGACGACACCCAGACTGTGGTGTCGCTGCGACCAGGGAAGGAACTGGGAACAGCAAATCGGCTCCATGACTGCATGGCAGCCGTGGGTAATTGGATGGCCCAAAATTGCCTCAAACTCAACTCCGGTAAAACAGAGGTTGTTCTGTTTGGGAATGACCCCAACTTCTGGGCCCCTGGCTGGTGGCTGGATACACTGGGTCTTATCCTTACCCCTATTAAGAAAGTGAAAAATCTGGGAGTCTGGGTTGATGCAAACTTAACTTTGGGGGCCAAGTGAAGGCATTTACTTCGACCACATCATTTGCTCTTAGATCCTGCAAGAAAATAATGCTGTTCTTGCCAAAAGACAGTCAGCAACCAGTTATTACTGCATTGACCATGTCCAGGCTGGACTACTGTAATAGCCTATACCCCAACATTGAGGAAAGGTTTATGAACCGACTTCAACTCCTACAGAATGCAGCTGCCAGACTACTCACCGGCATACCAAAATATGCTTCAGTCTCTGGGGAGATTAGAAAGCTGCACTGGCTACCCTTCAATAAGCGAGTACAGTTTAAATCTTTATGCATTGTATACAAAGCCCTTCATGGTGTTGGTCCTGACCACCTGACACAGCAATTTAAATGGTACGTACCAAAAATATAATTTCGCTCCTCAGAAGTGCCCTCTGTAAAAAGAAAAACAGTTGGTGTGGCAGAAGCTTTGTGGCCTGTGCAGCCAAGGCATGGAACGGTTTGCCTTTCCATCTTAAAAGTATGACAAATCTATTGGCAGTCAGGAAGACCCTGAAAACCTGGCTTTTTAATATATAACTCCAGCCCCATTCTCTGTTTCCCTATGCTTCAGTTGGAGGACTGTACATAGCGCCAGGACAGCTTTGGGTAACAGTAGCACTCTATTGATGTCTTTAACATTAACATTAACATTAACCTAAGCCAGACCTCAGGGTTGACTTATGTGTAAAAAAGGAGAAATTATACATTGGCAAAGGGTATTAAATGTCAGGTCAGCCTAGCTGGAATACTGCACACACAGGCTCTGCAGTATCAGTCCCAATACATATTTAAAGGTCTACCTTTTTGGATGGGTGACTAGGAGTGTCAGTACTTGCCTACCTATCTGGGTGATTCTATCATATCCTTTTTGGCTATGCCATTGGATGTATAAGTAACAATGTCACTATATGAATGGCTCTCTTAGTAACTCCATGGGTCGGTAAATGTGCATCTAAGTGGTTGCATGGATTGCTTACTGGCTGTCTTATTGAGTTTTGGGGTATGTCACTTTCTGTACAACTGGCTCTGTTACTGCTGGATTCATAAGTGCTATGTGGGTGGGTGTATTAGCGAATTTATAACTGCCTCAATCACTGTCTGCCTGGCTGTGTTAGTTACTCAGTGCTTTTGTACATAGGTACGTGTGTTAAAGTATGGGTGGGATGTATAACTGGGCGTATGGGTCTCTAAGTGTGCAATGGGATTTAAATAGCAACTTAACATGGTAGTAAAACTGCACTCACCGGCTCTGGATTAGGAGGCCCAAGACATGTTTAAAGGGCCACTAGTCTGGATGGGTGACTAGGAGTGCCAGAACATGGGTACATATCTAAAGCAGTCCCTCTGTGAGTGTATCACTGTATACATAACTAACTAACTATGTCAACATATGCTTGGCTCTTTTAATAACTCTATGGGTCTGAACATGTGTATATAAGTGGCTGCATGGATTGCTTGGATACCTCAGTGCAGTGTTGGTGTGTGAAGGTATGTTTAAGTGCCTCTGTCCCTATATCACTGGGTGTGTGAGTGACTGTATGGTTTTATAAATAGGTATGTGAGTAGCTGTATGGATGGGTGACTGGGTGTATAGGTTTGTAAATGCATTTGTAACTCACTGTCTGAGTGCTGGGTACATGAATGTCTGTTCAAGTTTGTGAGTGGGTGTGCCAGTGACTATATGAGTGTGTAAATAAGTGTTTTATGGGAACTTTAAATGGGTGTGTAAGTTGCTGCCTGACTGTGAGTTGATTACAATTACACACTGTTAAATGACATACAATAAGCACATCTAATTTAAAATATATTCTTTCCTACTGGCTTTATAAAATTACTATATTTTCAGTATGCCAATTCTCTTTTCTTCTTTCCTGCAGACTCTATTTGCAGTTAATGATCTCATCTAAGCTAACATCTATTTTGCCTTCTATTATATTATCTAGAAGCTACACATTTTCTTTCATCGTATATACGCTCACAATTTTAAATCTGAATATATTTTTTTATGCTACACCCTATTTAAAATACCTGTAATGCTGTAAATGATGTGCTGCTAACACCATCATCCTTTGGAACATTTGATTATGCTTTTGAACAATTGGATTGATAAACATCAATAAAGAACCTGAAGTTTCAAAGATTGATGCTTTTCAAAACATTGGTGATACAGTTTTCAACTATTATTTAATACACACCTTTTGTGTACACTGCTGTGCCCAGGGGTCCGACACCTAATCAGGTGTTGATGCTTCCAAATTTATAAGGTGCTCAGCTACCTCCAACAGAGGTGTCCCAGCGCTGGGTTGTAGATTTTGCAGCGAGGAAGGGATATCGAAAAGGGAGAGCTTTAGGTGGTTAAAAAGCCGGGCTTTTAGTGCTCTTCTAAAGGCCGGGTCTGATTCCGTAATGCGGAGGTGGAAAGGCAAAGCATTCCAGAGTGATACACCTCTTACTGAGAATGCTCTGCCGCCTATACTGGCTTTAAAGAAGTGAGAAACCCTGGGCAGTTTCTGGTTATTTGATCAAAGAACCTGGTCTTGATGGCAGTTTTGCAGCCTTTGTCTCAAGTAACCCTGGCCCCAATCTCTGGTTGCACTGTAGGCAAGGGTGAGGGCCCTAAACTCGATCCTTCTATGGACAGGTAGCCAATGGAGGCTCCGCAAGTGTGGGGCGATATGATGGTAGAAAGGCACCTTCCTAATTAATCAGGCCACAGCATTTTAATCATTTGCAATCATTTGGTAATCCAAGATAAATGTCATTGGAATAATCTAACAGGGATGTGACCAGTGCATGGACCACTGTCTTCCTGCAATCCATCAGTAGAAAGTGTAGAAATTTCTGTAAAGCTCCCAGCTTCAAGAAGCATGAGGAGGTGATCTGGCAAATCTGGGTCTTACACGAGAGGTCCTTGTCAAATTTACAACCCAAATTTCTGTTCGAATCCACTGGGATCGGTGGGGGGGTTCATCTCTACAGGCCACCAAATCTCAGACGGGGGGGGGAGGGTGTTGGTTGGTTAGAAAATAAGACCTCGGTTTTCTCAGTATATATTTTTAAGCAATTCTGAGTCACCCAGGCCAGGATGTTATTCATGTATTGCTTAAAGTAGACAAAGGCAACCTCCGAGTGTTCTTTGAAAGTGAACACCAGCTGAGTATCATCGGTGTAGGAGACCACTCTTACTCTGCAAATTCACGACCATGGGCGCGAAGGGGGGGTCAAGTAAACATTAAACAGTAGAGGGCTCAGGGTAAAGCTCTGGGAGACCCCACAGAGAAGTTTGTTCTAGGAGGAGACGTATAGGTAGAGAAATACTTGAGTGCATTTTTTTTAAATGACTGGAACCAAGAAAGAATAGTTCCCCTGACTCCCAAGTGTTTATCCTCTCCAAAAGAATCTGGTGAGCCACTGTGTTGAATGCTGTGGAGAGGACAAACAGGACCAACATTGCAGAGCTGCCTTGTTCCATAGCTTCACACACAGTTTCTGCAACTTCCAAGAGTGCTGTATCCATGCTTTAGCCCTTTCTAAAACCGGATTGTGAATCATGGAAACAATTATTTGATTCAAGGAAAGGAAAGGTACAGTTGCTGCTGTACTTCTTTCTCAAGAGTTTTAGCTGGCGCCTGTTTCCAGGCAAACCAAAAGGTGATGATCGACGGAGCGTTGACAATGCAAACACTCACCCCCAGTCAACTGATCTGGGTTTAATCCATCACCGTTCTTTAGCTCACTCCGCCACCCCAGTTCAGACATGGCCATATGCAAATCAGTCTGACTCTGTGCCTCATGGGATCAGTCCAGCCCGAACTGCCAAGCCATGTCTTCCCTGGACCGGAATCAATCTTCCCAGGACCGGTTTCTGGAATTACAGCCGTCTTCAGCCGGGCTTGCTTGACTCCAGTGGCAAAGTGAGCAAGGGACTCACGTCTGAGCATACCCTGCCAACTTAGGGAGAACAAAGAAAAACCAAAGGTGATGATGGACGGAGCGTTGACAATACAAACACTCACCCCCAGTCAACTGATCTGAGTTTAATCCATCACCGTTCTTTAGCTCACTCCGCCACCCCAGTTCAGACATGGCCATATGCAAATCAATATGACCCTGTGCCTCATGAGAACAGTCCAGCCCGAACTGCCAAGCCATGTCTTCCCTGGACCGGAATCAAGCTTCCCAGGACCGGTTTCTGGCATTACAGCCGTCTTCAGCCGGGCTTGCTTGACTCCAGTGGCAAAGTGAGCAAGGGATTCACGTCTGAGCATACCCTGCCAACTTAGGGCGAACAAAGAAAAATCAAAGGTGATGATGGACGGAGCGTTGACAATACAAACACTCACCCCCAGTCAACTGATCTGGGTTTAATCCATCACCGTTCTTTAGCTCACTCCGTCACCCCAGTTCAGACATGGCCATATGCAAATCAGTCTGACCCTGTGCCTCATGGGAACAGTCCAGCCCGAACTGCCAAGCCATGTCTTCCCTGGACCGGAATCAAGCTTCCCAGGACCGGTTTCTGGCATTACAGCCGTCTTCAGCCGGGCTTGCTTGACTCCAGTGGCAAAGTGAGCAAGGGACTCACGTCTGAGCATACCCTGCCAACTTAGGGCGAACAAAGAAAAACCAAAGGTGATGATGGACGGAGCGTTGACAATACAAACGCTCACCCCCAGTCAACTGATCTGGGTTTAATCCATCACTGTTCTTTAGCTCACTCCCCCACCCCAGTTCAGACATGGCCATATGCAAATCCGTCTGACCCTGTGCCTCATGGGAACAGTCCAGCCCGAACTGCCAAGCCATGTCTTCCCTGGACCGGAATCAAGCTTCCCAGGACCGGTTTCTGGCATTACATCCGTCTTCAGCCGGGCTTGCTTGACTCCAGTGGCAAAGTGAGCAAGGGACTCACGTCTGAGCATACCCTGCCAACTTGGGGCGAACAAAGAAAAACCCAAAGGTGATGATGGACGGAGCGTTGACAATACAAACACTCACCCCCAGTCAACTGATCTGGGTTTAATCCATCACCGTTCTTTAGCTCACTCCGCCACCCCAGTTCAGACATGGCCATATGCAAATCAGTCTGACCCTGTGCCTCATGGGAACAGTCCAGCCCGAACTGCCAAGCCATGTCTTCCCTGGACCGGAATCAAGCTTCATTAGCTAAAGAACGGGGATGGATTAAACCCAGATCAGTTGACTGGGGGTGAGTGTTTGTATTGTCAACGCTCCGTCCTTCACCCCCTTTGGTTTTTCTTTGTTCGCCCTAAGTTGGCAGGGTATGCTCAGACGTGAGTCTCTTGCTCACTTTGCCACTGGAGTCAAGCAAGCCCGGCTGAAGACGGCTGTAATGCCAAAAACCGGTCCTGGGAAGCTTGATTTCGGTCCAGGGAAGACATGGCTTGGCAGTTCGGGCTGGACTGTTCCCATGAGGCACAGGGTCAGACTGATTTGCATATGGCCATGTCTGAACTGGGGCTGGGGAGTGAGCTAATGAACGGTGATGGATTAAACCCAGATCAGTTGACTGGGGGTGAGTGTTTGTAATGTCAACGCTCCGTCCATCATCACCTTTGGTTTTTCTTTGTTCGCCCTAAGTTGGCAGGGTATGCTCAGACGTGAGTCCCTTGCTCACTTTGCCACTGGAGTCAAGCAAGCCCGGCTGAAGACGGCTCTAATGCTAGAAACCGGTCCTGGGAAGCTTGATTCCGGTCCAGGGAAGACATGGCTTGGCAGTTCGGGCTGGACTGTTCCCATGAGGCACAGGGTCAGACTGATTTGCATATGGCCATGTCTGAACTGGGGTGGCGGAGTGAGCTAAAGAACGGTGATGGATTAAACCCATATCAGTTTACTGGGGGTGAGTGTTTGTATTGTCAACGCTCCGTCCATCACCACCTTTGATTTTTCTTTTTTCGCCCTAATTTGGCAAGGTATGCTCAGACGTGAGTCTCTTGCTCACTTTGCCACTGGAGTCAAGCAAGCCCGACTGAAGACGGCTGTAATGCCAGAAACCGGTCCTGGGAAGCTTGATTTCGGTCCAGGGAAGACATGGCTTGGCAGTTCGGGCTGGACTGTTCCCATGAGGCACAGGGTAAGACTGATTTGCATATGACCATGTCTGAACTGGGGTGGCGGAGTGAGCTAAAGAACGATGATGGATTAAACCCAGATCAGTTGACTGGGGGTATTGTCAACGCTCCGTCCATCACCACCTTTGGTTTTTCTTTGTTCGCCCTAAGTTGGCAGGGTATGCTCAGACGTGAGTACCTTGCTCACTTTGCCACTGGAGTCAAGCAAGCCCGGCTGAAGACGGCTGTAATGCCAGAACCCGGTCCTGAGAAGCTTGATTCCGGTCCAGGGAAGACATGGCTTGGCAGTTCGGGCTGGACTGTTCCCATGAGGCACATGGTCAGACTGATTTGCATATGACCATGTCTGAACTGGGGTGGCGGAGTGAGCTAAAGAACGGTGATGGATTAAACCCAGATCAGTTGACTGGGGGTGAGTGTTTGTATTGTCAACGCTCCATCCATCACTACCTTTGGTTTTCCTTTGTTCGCCCTAAGATGGCAGGGTATGCTCAGACGTGAGTCCCTTGCTCACTTTGCCACTGGAGTCGAGCAAGCCCGGCTGAAGACGGCTGTAATGCCAGAACCCGGTCCTGGGAAGCTTGATTTCGGTCCAGGGAAGACATGGCTTGGCAGTTCGGGCTGGACTGTTCCCATGAGGCACAGGGTCAGACTGATTTGCATATGGCCATGTCTGAACTGGGGTGGCGGAGTGTGCTAAAGAACAGTGATGGATTAAACCCAGATCAGTTGACTGGGGGTGAGTGTTTGTATTGTCAACTCTCCGTCCATCACCCCCTTTGGTTTTTCTTTGTTCGCCCTAAGTTGGCAGGGTATGCTCAGACGTGAGTCCCTTGCTCACTTTGCCACTGGAGTCAAGCAAACCCGGCTGAAGATGGCTGTAATGCCAGAAACCGGTCCTGGGAAGCTTGATGCCGGTCCAGGGAAGACATGGCTTGGCAGTTCGGGCTGGACTGTTCCCATGAGGCACAGGGTCAGACTGATTTGCATATGGCCATGTCTGAACTGGGGCGGCGGAGTGAGCTAAAGAATGGTGATGGATTAAACCCAGATCAGTTGACTGGGGGTAAGTGTTTGTATTGTCAACGCTCCGTCCATCACCACCTTTGGTTTTTCTTTGTTCGCCCTAAGTTGGCAGGGTATGCTCAGACGTGAGTCCCTTGCTCACTTTGCCACTGGAGTGAAGCAAGACCGGCTGAAGATGTCTGTAATGCTAGAAACCGGTCCTGGGAAGCTTGATTCCGGTCCAGGGAAGACATGGCTTGGCAGTTCGGGCTGGACTGTTCCCATGAGGCACAGGGTCAGACTGATTTGCATATGGCCATGTCTGGACTGGGGTGGCGGAGTTAGCTAAAGAACGGTGATGGATTAAACCCAGATCAGTTGACTGGGGGTGAGTGTTTGTATTGTCAACGCTCCATCCATCACCACCTTTGGTTTTTCTTTTTTTGCCCTAAGTTGGCAGGGTATGCTCAGACGTGAGTCTCTTGCTCACTTTGCCACTGGAGTCAAGCAAGCCCAGCTGAAGACGGCTGTAATGCCAGAAACCGGTCCTGGGAAGCTTGATTCCGGTCCAGGGAAAACATTGCTTGGCAGTTCGGGCTGGACTGTTCCCTGAGGCACAGGGTCAGACTGATTTGCATATGGCCATGTCTGAACTGGGGCGGCGGAGTGAGCTAAAGAACGGTGATGGATTAAACCCAGATCAGTTGACTGGGGGTGAGTGTTTGTATTGTCAACGCTCCGTCCATCACCACCTTTTGTTTTTCTTTGTTCGCCCTAAGTTGGTAGGGTATGCTCAGACGTGAGTCCCTTGCTCACTTTGCCACTCCGCCACCCCAGTTTAGACATGGCCATTTGCAAATCAGTCTGACCCTGTGCCTCATTGGAACAGTCCAGCCCAAACTGCCAAGCCATGTCTTCCCTGGACCGGAATCAAGCTTCATGAGCTAAAGAACGGTGATGGAATAAACCCAGATCAGTTGACTGGGGGTGAGTGTTTGTATTGTCATCACCACCTTTGGTTTTTCTTTGTTCGCCCTAAGTTGGCAGGGTATGTTCAGACGTGAGTCCCTTGCTCACTTTGCCAATGGAGTCAAGCAAGCCCGGCTGCAGACGGCTGTAATGCCAGAAAGCGGTCCTGGGAAGCTTGATTTCGGTCCAGGGAAGACAACTGTTCCCATGAGGCACAGGGTCAGACTGATTTGCATATGGCCATGTCTCAACTGGGGCAGCGGAGTGAGCTAAAGAACGGTGATGGATTAAACCCAGATCAGTTGACTGGGGGTGAGTGTTTGTAATGTCAACGCTCCGTCCATCACCACCTTTGGTTTTTCTTTGTTCGCCCTAAGTTGGCACGGTATGCTCAGACGTGAGTCCCTTGCTCACTTTGCCACTCCGCCACCCCAGTTCAGACATGGCCATATGCAAATCAGTCTGACCCTGTGCCTCATGGGAACAGTCCAGCCCGAACTGCCAAGCCATGTCTTCCCTGGACTGGAATCAAGCTTCATGAGCTAAAGAACGGTGATGGATTAAACCCAGATCAGTTGACTGGGGGTGAGTGTTTGTATTGTCAACGCTCCGTCCATCAGACGTGAGTCCCTTGCTCACTTTGCCACTGGAGTCAAGCAAGCCCAGCTGAAGACATCTGTAATGCCAGAAACCGGTCCTGGGAAGCTTGATTCCGGTACAGGGAAGACATGGCTTGGCAGTTCGGGCTGGACTGTTCCCATGAGGCACAGGGTCAGACTGATTTGCATATGGCCATGTCTGAACTGAGGTGGCAGAGTGAGCTAAAGAACGGTGATGGATTAAACCCAGATCAGTTGACTGGGGGTGAGTGTTTGTATTGTCAACGCTCCGTCCATCACCACCTTTGGTTTTTCTTTGTTCGCCCTAAGTTGGCAGGGTATGATCAGACGTGAGTCCCTTGCTCACTTTGCCACTGGAGTCAAGCAAGCCCGGCTGAAGACATCTGTAATGCCAGAAACCGGTCCTGGGAAGCTTGATTCCGGTACAGGGAAGACATGGCTTGGCAGTTCGGGCTGGACTGTTCCCATGAGGCACAGGGTCAGACTGATTTGCATATGGCCATGTCTGAACTGAGGTGGCAGAGTGAGCTAAAGAACGGTGATGGATTAAACCCAGATCAGTTGACTGGGGGTGAGTGTTTGTATTGTCAACGCTCCGTCCATCACCACCTTTGGTTTTTCTTTGTTCGCCCTAAGTTGGCAGGGTATGATCAGACGTGAGTCCCTTGCTCACTTTGCCACTGGAGTCAAGCAAGCCCGGCTGAAGACGGCTGTAATGCCAGAAACCGGTCCTGGGAAGCTTGATTTCGGTCGAGGGAAGACATTGCTTGGCAGTTCGGGCTGGACTGTTTCCATGAGGCACAGGGTCAGACTGATTTGCATATGGCCATGTCTGAACTGGGGTGGCGGAGTGAGCTAAAGAACGGTGATGGATTAAACCCAGATCAGTTGACTGGGGGTGAGTGTCTGTATTGTCAACGCTCCATCCATCACCACCTTTGGTTTGCCTGTTTCCAGGCAGCAGGATAGATGCCAGTCATCAGGGAGAAGTTCCAGATTTGGTTCAGATCCATATTGATACAAAACACTGTGTGACCTGGCCCTACTGCAAGAACAGATTCACTTGGACTTCATGTGCGGTGCAACACAAATATTACTGAAAGAAACTAATGTGAAAGAATATGCTAATGTGAAAAATATGTGCAAGGGTATGGAGAGCCTCACGGAAGTAACACCATGGGAGTCCACTGGTAGGTTCTCACCAGTAGGCTCAGGTTCTCATCATTAGCACAACCATACCGAAATAAAAATAAATATAAAAAAAATGTGTAGGTATAGTGAACAGACAGTGAACCAGTAGTAAGAGTACTGGTGATGTAAGTGCTAGGACGTGTCTCCCTAGTGCTTATGATTTCTGACCCCAAATAACGTGGAACCTGAGACTTTGAGACCACATCATTTACAATAAAAACTAGCTAAACCTACACTAGCTATCCTCTTTTATTCTGTGCTGTGGGTTTGCTCACATTAAAAGACACTTTGTTGCCTTCTATCTCCATAGAGGGCCAACATGTTTCATTAACATGGGTTGTCTTAAGGCAATTTCTTCAGGGCAAGGGACAATTCTCACCACTCTGCATTTGTTTCCTATGTCGTGAAATTGGTGTGCTTCGGTGAGAGATCAGCGATACTGTTGCATAGTTCTAACAGATGGCAAGATGGGGTATCAGGGGGTCTGTATACAAGGATCCCGGCCTTCGACGGGGAGGGCGAGATTCTGATGCAGTAGGACAGTGCCTCAATAATCCTACAAGCTCTGTTTTTCAACAGGAGATCTCCCAGCTGTCCCTCATGATAATACCCAAACCAGCTCCTATCTTGTTGTCTCCTCGGTTGGCATAAAACATCTGAAAACACTCAGGTATCGCCAACATCAGATCGGGGTTTGAGCTCTCCTTCACCCAAGTTTCTGTTTAAAACATGAGGTCCCAGGGGTTTGACTCCAAAGCAAGCCAGATATCCTCTGAGTGTTTGGGGAGGGACCTACAATTGATCTGGCAGGCCTTAATTGTGGTGTTAGTAGCCATGAGGTATATTGTAGGCGGCTTAGGTAAGATTAAGCTGCCATTCAGACTCCCTCCACAACCCACCAACATGAAGGGACAGGAGTTACAGCAGTACTCATGGCTAACCATGCCGAGATCTTTTTGACCTTATATGCACAGGCCGCTATATACATATTTAAAAGTTGATATCTGGACCAAGCAATATTGGTCGAGGTGGTCAAACGGGCAACATGGCTGGTGCTGGCCACAGTCCAGATGCGAACTGGTGCAGATGGGCTTGCCTTTGGCACGCCTACTGCGCTTCCGCGGTAAGGCTCCCATTAGATAGGGGTTTAGATGCCGGTCGGTCAACAACTAGACTGCTGACCCAAGATGGCACCCGGAAGTGTCTCAATGGGACGGCTGAAAATGACCTCACTCAATGAGGCCGACCTGTGTGCACGCCCTTTGTACCCGTGACTACTCAGGCCCATAGTATTGAGTAATGCAAGGCAAAAGGTCAACACTCCTGCATCCTACAACACGCAGCAGTGCAAGAGTCACACTAAGACCTCTATAAAAGCCCCCCCGCAGTAAAACACACACGCAAAATGAATATGTTTTTTCGAGCATCAGATTTAATAGGAGTTTGTGAGGAGAGAGCGATTATATATAACTAGCAGCAAGATTTATTTTTAAAAGCGATGCAGCGCTCTGAAGAGGGAAACAGCACATGGCGAGCACATGGCTAACTAAAATGGCTGCCAAAATACAAAATGACTTTCAGCTCATGCTAACAAATCCCTCCAATCTTTAACAGATAGTCCTTTTAGCATGAGATAAAGAAATTCCTATGATCCAGTAGGAACACAGAAAATATTTGCACATTAATTTTCATAAATTTATCAATATCCTAATTCATTGCTAGGTGGGCATTTTCCATTCTAAACATTTCATTAAGCAGGTATATATGAGTTATAAGCAAGAATACAAAGGGAACAAAGCATCGGGTCATAATTAACATTCAGATTGCAGGAGAGAGTAATGACCACTATTACAAACAGAATGATCAGTTCTCCTAGTCCTAAGGAAATCCTAAAACAGTCTAGTAAAAACATTTTCAGAGCTACTTGTCCATTTTCCTTTTATGAGGGCTAGAACATCAATTTAATACAGTCAAGGAAAGGGCAAAGTCACATTTTTCAATTGCTCAAAAAAAATGTTTTCGTGCATAATAAATATAACTAAAGCAAATATTAAAGCAACTAAACAGATTATTACAAAATAATCCTAGATCCAAGGGACCAGGAGGACCATACAGGGCCATAAGCATGAGGACGAAGAGCTGCAAAGGGCTGCTCCTCCTCAAAAACGGGACATCCAAAGGGGTACATTATTGACAAGAAAAAGAAGAAGTCCTTGGGGAAAGTGAAGCCGCTGTACAACCAACCAGAGGAGAGTCTTCCCCGTGTCCGTTTGAGCCTCACAGGCAGGCTCTTGTTGTTTCCGTGGTGGAGCTGCACAACTCGCAACTCAAGAATTACAGCCCAGTTTCAAGGAAAAAGTCTCTTCTTTCAGGATAGGGCAGTCACCCACCAGGGCAAATGCTCTCAACGATCCTGTCCCGTGTCTCAGGCAGTGCAACAGTTTCCTTCACTTCAATCTAACAGGCACCAGAGACACAGCACTTGTACCCTAAACTCAATTCCTTCCCTAACTCCTCTATTGCTCTGCTGGCGCAGTGCTCATTCGTTGGGGCCACACAATTGCATCCAGTGTACCCAGGTATCTCTTGGCCAACAAACAAAGGAGGAAACTTGCATTCACTTTGGGACCAGGATACAGAGACCTGATGCTAGGATCTCTGAAGCAACCCTTGTTTCAAAAGGGGTCACCTCAAGCAAAGCCTCCTTGATGTTCTGGTCGGTCTGTGACTCTAAGCTGGGCATTGAAAATTTGATCCACGATTTCAACTTTTCTGGTTTGTGACCTCGTCTTTTGCCCAAGACAGTGGCAGGGGTACACAATTCATCTCAGGACTTCCGCCTTCACTGAGGTCCTAGTTGCCGGCAATGCCTGTGCTGGTTACCTTAACTTTGGCTTCAAGCTGGACTGGTGCTGACGCTGACTCCCCAGACTGAATCTGATGTCCGGGCCCCTCTGGTAATGGTTGTAAGGCAGCAAATATCTATTGGTGGACAGAACAAATGGTCTTTAGACAAGGCACAGAAACAATCTATCAACAGAGAGGATAGTTTCAGTGTTAGACCTGGCATCTTTGGCGTGGTTTTCCCCTATCTTTTTGCCTCTACCCCCTGTATTTTTGATGCTGTGCTGGATTTAGTTTTGGCTGGTTTAGATGCTTTGGACACTCTGCCACTGCTGGTCAGTGCCAGAGTGTAAGTACTCCCTATGTAAAGTGTTATGCTGATTGGATATACATGTTTGGCATTTTTGTATCACCATGAAGTCCCTAGTAAAGTGCACTGGGTGTGCCAGGGCTGGTGATGACAAATGCTACTAGTGGGCCTGCAGCACTGATTGTGCCACCCACATGAGTAGCCCTAAAATGATGTCTCGGGCCTGCCACTGCAGCGCCGGCGTGCAGTTTAGAAACTGCCATGTCCTCCTGGTCAGTGTCCCCACTGACCAGGCCTAACCCTTCCCTTTTTGTGCACATCAGTAGCCCCTAGGGAAGGCCCAAGGTACCCCCCTGGGAAGGGTGCAGTGTATGTAAAAGGTAGAGCATGTACTACTGCAGGTGACATGCTCTGATAGTGAATGGCAGCCATTTTCGTTTTTTTCACTATTGTAAGGCTGTCTTGCTCCATAGATTAACATGGGGTGTCGTGTTTTGGCAGCTCCTGAGTTAGCGTTTAGCACAGCTACACGGTCTTTTCTGTTAACTTGACCAAAACGAACGGGGGCCATTTTGAATCCCTCTGACTTCCGTTTCCTATGAACACGCTGCCTCGTGGTCAGTGTGCCCTTTTGTCCTTTCTCGATACCCATGGTCACTAGTCTGCTCGGCAACAGGCTATTTTTAGTACTGGTCAAGCGCACATGCGCATTACGCACCAATTGGTCACTCTTTAGGAATGTTCACACTAACTGACCAGTGCTGTTGAAACTCCTCCCACATGTTGGCCGTGTTCCAAAAATGACCTTATATGTACCTAAAATGTGTAACTTGTAACCGCCTATCTTTTTATTGCTAATAAACTGTATAAAAGAGGTCGCGCACCAATGTTCGGTGTGCTACTTCTTACATTACCGAAGGGTGCTGTGGGAATGTATCACCACCCCATGGGGTCTTAATAAATTTGTCTTTTACCTTTTCCAGTGTCCGTGCCAACTTCTATACTAAGGATGTTCGAGAGTTTAGCAGAGTATGTAGGCCTGATTTGAACCCAACACCACAGGGGATGCTGGCTACAGTGGCTTCCAGCATTTCTTCTCATAGGAACAAGATGGGAAATAAGTATCTAGTATCCCTGAACTCAGAATTTAATAACACATCTTTTAGGAAAGGTTGTTTTTAAATCCTGTGTTTGAGAACAGCACTTTTAGAAAGTTGCTGTTCTCTTGTCTGACCCTTCTGTGTGCCTTGGCCTGTTTGTGTATTGACTGTCTGGTTTGAGAGTGCCAGGGGCTGGGGATTCCCCAGGAGGCTGGCTGAGTCAGCCCTGGGCTGTGCCTGCCTTCCACAACGCTGGCTCCACCTCCTGCTGGGCGACTGACGACCCTGCCCCTCACTCTGAAAGGAAAGGAGAAGCCAGGAAAACAAAGTACTCAGGAGACACCCAGAACTGGTTCAGACCGGGCTCAGGGCCCACTTGCACAAAGAGAACAAAGACTTTTAGGGGTATAAGTACAGGACCCCTGACAACAGAAAATTAGATCATCCTGGAATCAAGAAGGAACCTCTGCCAAGGAGAAAGCTGAAACTGAAGAAGGAAGACTGTCCTGCGGTTGCTCTGCTGGACTGACCTGTTGCTTTGCTGCCAAGGAGATGGGAAGGACTTTGCTGCTGTGCTGTGTCCCCTTTCTTGAAGGAATCTCCAAGGGCCTGAGAAGAGCTGGCTCCCTGTTCTGAAGTCCCAGGAACAAAAGGACTTCACCCCCAACTTCCCTGAACTCTGCTGAGAGAGTTCTGTCCTTCCTAGAGTGTTTGATCCAGTTATGGGGCCTCTGGAAGTTGTACCTGTGCTGGGAAGCTTGAAAGTAAGCTTGAGAGACTTTTGCAATTGAAAAGTGTCGCATCGCTCGCTTGCGGGGCGCATCCCCGACAGTGCGAGAAGATTCCCGCCGCTACGAAGGCCGAGATCGTCGCAGTGCCTGACGCCGCTGCCAGAGCCGTCGCATCCTTCAATTGCAGGACGCACCAGATCGGTGCGGGAAAGTCGAACATCGCTGCGAGTGTCGTCGCAGAGCCTGTCGTCGCTGTGTGAGATCGCCGCACCGCTTGCTTGCGGACCGCATCACATCGCTGCGAGCATCGTCGCAGAGCCATAGCATCGAGGAACTGCGAGAGAGAGGATCACCACTGGATCGCGCATCGTCGCCCCGGAAATCGTCGCAGCCCCTACGAGACTGTCGCATCGTGCCTTTGCAAGAACAAACTTCCTGCGGAACCTACGCACCGGAATCCATACAAGTGGCCTTCCTCCCCATACAGACCGGATTCGTCGCAACACGCCCACTGCTGCAGTGGGGCTGTCGCAAACGCCTCCCCAGGGTCTCAGGAGCAACGCATCGCTTGTTTTCCACCGCACCAGCTTCTGCTTTTGGAACTTTGTTGCAACTAAAAGGTACTGTGAGTAAACGTGACGCAACTGTGAACTTTTCACGCACCTGTAGAGAATTCTATCGCAACCTAGAGAATTCTATCGCAAACCTTAAGAACTGTTTTTGAAACCATATTCTTGAACTGTGTATGTTGGATTTTTGTCGTTTTGGTCTTGTGTAGTTTAGATTAAAATACCTTTATTTTTCTAAACTGTTGTGGAGTCAGTTTGTGGTGTTTTCACTGTGTTACTGTGAGTGTTGGTACAAATACTTTACACATTACCTCTGGTTAGCCTAGACTGCTCGTGCCAAGCTACCTAGAGGCTGAGCAGGGGTTATCTCCAAGGGTTTCCTCCTTACCCTGACTAGAAGCAAGGGTCCCTATTTGGACAGTGGTACCTACCTCTGCCAACTAGAGACCCCCAGTTCTAACAATCAGAATATTTCCTAGTCTTGGGACGCCCCATATATTAGCAAAACAAACAAAACAGTGGTGCCAATACTGATAACAAATTATTTATGGTCTCCCAATGTACATCCTAAACTCGAAACAAAATTCGGGAAAGGGTATTTGCTATTTAATAGATTTTTATTAGAAACATTTTCATATATTTTTCAGATTCAATACATAGTACAATAAAGCTTTTTCCAATATACAAATAAAGAATAAAATGTCTAAACATACATTCAATCATTTATTCCAAAGGACAGGCATATCACAAACGACCACAAGTAATTCATACACTCAAAGAAAAAGAGAATTGGTCATATCCAATGGAACAATAAGTGTAAAAAAGGAGAGCCAAAGTCTACTGGTGATTTCCAATGATAATAAAATGCTAATGCAAACAGTACATTCCTATATATCAAACAGTTTCATTCTAATTCATTGTAAATCGATGTTGCAAGGTAATGTACAAAAGAGTATGGGTTCCAGGTTGGGCTTTTTGAAATACCCGGATACTCAGGTAGACTATATATGGCAGGGCCTACGCGTTTCGAATCCCGCTTGGATTTTTAGGGGATTCTCATCAGGGCCTATTGTAGGGATCTAAGAAATAAGAAAAAAGAAGAAAAAAGAGAAACAATCAGTGATTCGAATTGTTGTGAGTTATTGCGAGAAACACTGGTGTAACACATCAGAGAGCACAGCTTTGCAATACAACAACACAGTCCTCGCCTAAGCTTACCAGAATGCTGATGGTGTGCTAGCCTTAAGATGGACGGACTGGCTGGTCAAGGAGAATCCTATCCTAAAGGATGTAAGAGTGACAGTGGAAATATCAACCTGTACTGCTAGTTAGTATCACTCTAGTCCCCCTGGCACAAAAAACATTGCACTAACTACTAACCTTTAAGTCGCCCACAAGGGGTATTCAAACGACGGTGAGAAGAACGCTGTCAGGAGGCGTAAACGCTCAGGTGACAAAAGACGCCTGAAATAGAACGTATTCAATTGAGAATATAGATAAATGGGAGGCCGTGCAAGATGGAAACTGCACGAATTGTCATCTCTTACCCTTTAGAAAACTTGAAGGTAAATCAGGGCTTGGAAATAGGAACTCGCCGCAAGGGTTGCAGAATAGTAAAAACTGTAAATACAAAGTGATAGACAATTTGGATTTGGCGGAGCGTCGCAGCCAGGATTATGCATGTCCTGTACTAAAAATACGTTCAAGAGCTGCTGATCAATTAAATAAATGCAGCGAGGCCAAAGGAGTACGCTCCGCCAAAGATGCACTTAGTTGACATTATAGTCTTCAAAGTATCTTACCGGTCAAGATTTGGTCATCAAATCTGCCGTGTCTAGTTGTGTGGTGAATAGCCTGACTGGAAAAAGGCTGGGGGTATAAAAATTACAGACGGGCTGTTAGAGAAGTTGCTAAGAAGAAACAACAGAAAGCACTTTAAAGGCAGTTCATATATTCATACCGGGTAAAGGCGGACTCTCTGCAGTACCCGCGTTTAACTCAGACGTCAACCGATTAAAAAAGAAACAGATTAGAACCGATCTGCATGGTCACTTCTTATTGCAACATCTTCGGGAAGGAACCATTCCAGGGGGGTTACAAATCAAAAACATCCCAGTAATTTTTACTGAGGACCCTATCTTCAAAAAAGGCTTCTCTTTGATTGAAACAAAATGCAGTAGGGATCTTATGGTCCTTACAGTTGAAACTGCAGTCAGGATCTCAAAAGAAGAATTAGACGAAATCGCTAAACTAGAGGCAGAGATTAGTGTTAATCCGACTATAGCAGAAGTGAAGGCATTATTAGAAAAAGTTGCTAAGGAGATACAGAATTTTAAAGATTACACGATAACTCAGAAGACAAATCAGTTTGAGAAAGATAAAAAAAGTTTCTCTTTGGATAAAGTATATCCCTATTTACAGGCCGATTTCTACTCTAAGGTAGACTCAAGACGCTATCTCCCAGACAATCATGGGAGATCTAGAAAACAATTTATTTCCTTTTCTGATGCATCTTCGTCAGGCACAGACAGTGATACGGGTAACCATTACAACCGTCCGAATAGGAATCGTAATTGGAACCCCAATCAACAGCAGCAAAATCCACCCCCTAACCCGCCTTTTTTATCGCGGGGCCTGACACGCCCCAGAGGCAGGGTGAGATATACAATTCCGTGGGAAATGAAAACACGGAGACAACAATACAAAAACTAGGAAAGTCACCGATTTTCAACCTGTCCAAAAAAGTGCTCACACCTGATGAGGAAAATATCTTAGCTAAGGGCCTATCTTTTGTGCCTTCTCGAAAGACAGACTTTGTGAAAATGAAATCAGAGTTCATTGAATTCTGTAGAAAGCTCAGATTGACAATGTTCTTCAGTGACAATCCGGGTGTCCGCTCCCTTGAAGTAACTGGTTTAAGAAACAAGTCTAACTTTTGCCCTCCAACAAATAAGATCCCAAAAGAACTGGTGATCTTTGAAAAAAGTGTACTATCCGCTATCTCGGATATGGAACATACAAAAAAATTCGTCAAATTTAACACCACTAAAGACCAAATGACTGCACTCAACAACTTAAAAAACGATTCATCCATTGTAATCAAGCAAGCCGATAAAGGCGGGGCGATAGTCGTTTGGGATGCCAACGACTACACCTCTGAGATTATGAGGCAATTGCAGGACCCCACCTGTTATCGTAAAATAGGGAAGGATCCCACAAAAGATCTACAGAATGAATTGTTTGCATTGATCCAGGATGGATTTGATCAAGGGTTTGTGGGCCCTAAAGAGCTTGACTACCTCCAAAAAAAACATCCAAAAACACCGATGTTTTATGCACTCTCCAAAATCCACAAAAATCAGGAGTATCCGCCGGGCAGACCCATCGTGGCAGGATGTGGTTCATTGCTCGAGCCGATTGCCAAGTATTTGGATTGTTTTGTCTATCACTTTGTATTTACAGTTTTTACTATTCTGCAACCCTTGCGGCGAGTTCCTATTTCCAAGCCCTGATTTACCTTCAAGTTTTCTAAAGTGTAAGAGATGACAATTCGTGCAGTTTCCATCTTGCACGGCCTCCCATTTATCTATATTCTCAATTGAATACGTTCTATTTCAGGCGTCTTTTGTCACCTGAGCATTTACGCCTCCTGACAGCGTTCTTCTCACCGTCGTTTGAATACCCCTTGTGGGCGACTTAAAGGTTAGTAGTTAGTGCAATGTTTTTTGTGCCAGGGGGACTAGAGTGATACTGACTAGCAGTACAGGTTGATATTTCCACTGTCACTCTTACATCCTTTAGGATAGGATTCTCCTTGACCAGCCAGTCAGTCCATCTTAAGGCTAGCACACCATCAGCATTCTGGTAAGCTTAGGCGAGGACTGTGTTGTTGTATTGCAAAGCTGTGCTCTCTGATGTGTTACACCAGTGTTTCTCGCAATAACTCACAACAATTCGAATCACTGATTGTTTCTCTTTTTTCTTCTTTTTTCTTATTTCTTAGATCCCTACAATAGGCCCTGGTGAGAATCCCCTAAAAATCCAAGCGGGATTCGAAACGCGTAGGCCCTGCCATATATAGTCTACCTGAGTATCCGGGTATTTCAAACAGCCCAACCTGGAACCCATACTCTTTTGTACATTACCTGCCAACATCGATTTACAATGAATTAGAATGAAACTGTTTGATATATAGGAATGTACTGTTTGCATTAGCATTTTATTATCATTGGAAATCACCAGTAGACTTTGGCTCTCCTTTTTTACACTTATTGTTCCATTGGAAATGACCAATTCTCTTTTTCTTTGAGTGTATGAATTACTTGTGGTCGTTTGTGATATGCCTGTCCTTTTGAATGAATGATTGAATGTATGTTTAGAAATTTTATTCTTTATTTGTATATTGGAAAAAGCTTTATTGTACTATGTATTGAATCTGAAAAATATATGAAAATGTTTCTAATAAAAAGCTATTAAATAGCAAATACCCTTTCCCGAATTTTGTTTCGAGTTTAGGATGTACATTGGGAGACCATAAATAATTTGTTATCAGTATTGGCACCACTGTTTTGTTTGTTTATCTTCAGGCTCAGCCTTACTGATTAGAGCCAGCCCCCAGTTGTTTGGTACCATATATTAGCAAGGCACCCAAGAACCACTTCATCTATCTATGTGAGTGCAAAAAAAAAACTGGACCTATTGGCAAGTATAAAAGGAACTCTTTGGTGAACTGACAAGAGTAATACATCACCCAATCCCAAGCAGCCAAGGAAGTCTGTATTCATTTATTAAACTCAGAGAAAAGAGGAAAAACAATACAAACATACCCAAATCCTTACATTGGTGTATTTCTGTGTACTAATCTGAAAACCCTGAAAAAAAAGGAAATGTTCTACACTTTTACTTATAGATTTTACACTACGTGTACAGGACTGCAGACACTTCTAAAATTCTTCTTCTTAATAAAAGCAACTACATTGTACGCTTAGGTCCATGCTCTCATGTTATAGGAGCAACAGAAAAATCTAAAACTGCTAATATAACAGAGTTTATTATCTATAAAACAATATTTCCTTCCAAAATGTTTGCTAAGGATCACATGGGCATCTTTCCTGTGTTTTACTTTTCATGATCCAAACTATGCAACATCAGCTCTAATAAGGACTGTCAGTTTATTTACACAGACTAGCTAATAAAAACTAGCAATGCCCTTGGAGAACTATGTAGCATGAAAATAACATATAATAATGGTGCTATCACCTTAAGACTTTTAGAACAAAAACTACCCACATCTAGTTCCTCTTAAAGGTCAAATAAGGGAACAACAATCTAGATTCAGATCCTGTCATAATTTCATCAAACAGGATGGGCAATAATATAACATATATATTTATTCATCTTATTAATGCTAACAATGTTAAAAACAATATTACTGAATAGCCAATTAACTGTCTCATTGCTATTTCACAGAAAACTTAGACAGGCTAAGAAAAAATGAGAAAAAGATAGAGCAACGTACATTTTACCTAGCCCCCATTTTGACAGTAGGAAACCTGAAAAAGGTTTCACTTCTGTCAACACTACCAACCCCCATTTGTTTCAACTGGGCATAGACAAAGTTATAGGAGGTACATAGCACTTTTGAAGGAGCTAAAAAACATGAATACCCAAACCCCAGTCCTTTTAGCAAATGCACAAGTGAAACATGAAGGCGCATGAAGTCAAGCTAAATTTCATTGCCTCAGCTTTTGTACATTAATCCTCAGACTAAAAGCATTAGTGCTGTATAAAAAAAATGGCAAAGCTGATATGTTAATCAAAGTTCACATATACCATTATATAGTTTTCTATCATATTAGTACATAAAGTGCTTGCTTTTGCCAAAAAAAGTTAAACTTCTCCTTTTTTCCCCTGTTGTCTTTCAAAAAGTTTGAGAAGTCAAAATGTCAAAGCAAACTTTACTCTGGGAGCCATGCTATGCTTCTAAATATAGAACTGACTTTTAACTCTTCCCAGCTGTCCTATTTTGTATTCAAGGGTTACCATGCGGCTGTCCCCATTCAAAGTCACCCTAGAGACAAAAAGCTGGAAAGCACTTATCCCCCTGCTTGTCAGTGAAGAGTTAAAAGAATAACTTCTGCTGTTTTTTTAGACATATTTTCAATTGTAAGCAGCGTGCAGTAAACTTGTCTAACAATATAGAAGTCAGCTGTTTGTATTAAACCTAAATGTATGCATTTACTGAAGCCTAAGGCAGTTTAAAAGCTGCTCTAAGTAGAAGAATTGCATTTTAAATAGTGAATTTTAACCAATTTTGACTTTGATATTTGGGGCACTTAAAAATTAACATCCTATACTTTTTTTGCATAATAGTCATCCTCAGAAATTCCAGAGATTGGGCATCAGAAATATCTCATGTAAACCCTTATAAAAATGAGTTTATTAAGACTGCGCAGTGTGATATTTCATATGCAAATTTCCTCATTATGTGGTGCACAACTTAAATTTAATTTTAATGCTAGGAGGTCACAGTATGAGTATTATTCAAGAAGACCACCTCCCACCACTAGATGCTACAGATCCTCTGCAGATGCTGGAGCAAAGTCACCACAGACCAGCTGACCACATCACTGAGCCAGAACCCACCTGTCAACACCCCCGACGCCAACGAAGCAGCACACAATCTCGCACAGTGGATCACCAACTACACCGACGACCTCGCTCCTCTGAAGAAACCCCCAGGCAAGACGAGCAACATTAAAACCCCCTGGTTCACAGACGTCCTCAAACTCGCAAAGAAATCATGCCGAACCCACGAAAAAGCTTGGCGCCACAAACGGACATCAGAAAACATGACAGCCCTCAAGAACGCCACCCGAGAATACCACCAGATGATCCACACCACCAAAAGGACATCATTCAAAGAGCGGCTGGACAACGCCCACAACAGCAAGGAACTCTTCAGCATCGTCAAAGAGCTCTCCAACCCCAACGCCAGCAAAAACGACATCACACCGTCTCAAGACCTCTGCAACTCCCTCGCCACATTCTTCCACTGCAAGATCGCAGATATACACGACAGCTTCGGACCCAAGACTCCGCCTCCAACCACCAAACCAACGACCCCCACCACCAGCCTGAGTGCATGGACCCCCGTCAGCACTGAAGACAACACCCGCATCATGAACACCATCCACTCCGGCTCCCCCTCCGACCCATGCCCTCATCATATCTTCAACAAAGTCGACACCATCATCGCACCCCACCTCTGGAACGTCATTAACAGCTCCTTCACATCAGCCACCCTCCCGGGAAGCTGGAAACATGCAGAAATCAACGCCCTTCTGAAAAAACCAACAACGGACCCCAAAGACCTCAAGAACCTCCCCCCATCTCTCTTCTCCCCTACCCGGCTAAAGTCATCGAGAAGACAGTCAATGAACAGCTGACTGTATTCCTCGAAGAAAACCGCTCGCTCGACTCATCCCAGTCCGGATTTCGAGCCAACCACAGCACCGAGATGGCCCTCATCGCAGCCACCGTTGACATTAGGGCCCTGATGGACAACGGAGAGACAGCCGCTCTCATCCTCCTGGACCTCTCAGCGGCCTTCGACACCGTCTGCCACCATACCCTAATAACCCGCCTCTATAACAGTGGGATCCAAGGAAAGGCCCTGGACTGGATCACATCGTTCCTCTCCGACAGAACCCAGAGAGTCCGCCTCCCTCCCTTCCGCTCCAAGGCCACCAAGATCATCTGCGGCGTACCCCAGGGCTCCTCACTTAGCCCAACTCTCTTCAATATCTACATGAGCCCCCTCACCAACATCACCCACAAACACAACATCAACATCATCTCCTACGCCGACGACACCCAACTCATCCTCTCCCTCACCAAAGACCCTCCCACCGCCAAAGCCAACTTCCAGGATGGAATGAAAGAGGTCACGGAATCGATGAGGCACAGCCGACTGAAGCTCAACTCAGACAAGACGGAGGTCCTCATCCTCGGACAATCCCCTTCCACCTGGGACGACTCCTGGTGGCCCACGTCGCTGGGCACCGCACCGACACCCACTAACCACGCCCGCAACCTGGGATTCATCCTCAAACTCCTCTCTCACGATGACCAAGCAAGTCAATGCAGTCTCGTCCTCGTGTTTCAACACCCTGCTCATACTCCGAAAGATCTTCCGGTGGATCCCCACCGAAACCAGAAAGACGGTCACCCAGGCCCTCGTCACCAGCCGACTGCACTACAGGAACGCCCTATACGCAGGTACCACAGCCAAACTTCAGAAACGCCTTCAGCGCATACAGAACACCTCCGCACGGCTCATCCTCGACATCCCCTGCCACAGCCACATATCAGCTCACCTGAGAAACCTGCACTGGCTCCCAGTCAGCAAGAGGATCACGTTCAGGCTGCTCACCCACGCACACAAAGCGCTCCACAACATGGGCCCCGAATACCACAACAACCGCATCTCATTCCACACCCCCACCCGCCAACCACGCTCCTCCAGCCTTGCCCTCGCCACCATCCCACGGATTCGCAGAACCACATCGGGAGGAAGATCGTTCTTCTACCTTGCCGCAAAGACATGGAACTCCCTCCCTGCACACTTACGACTGACCCAGGACCATCTCACCTTAAGGAAACACCTCAAGACCTGGCTATTCGAGCAGTAGCAGCACCCCACACTTCTCCTCAGTGCCTTGAGACCCTCACGGGTGAGTAGCGCGCTCTACAAATGTATTGATTGATTGATTGATTAGGCTTTATAAATATTTAAAAATGAATTTAAAAGCACTTATTTTTGTAATAATTTTTTCATAATAATTTTTTTTTAAATAAAACCAATCATTTTGATAATTCCACTTAGGGAAAGCAATCTTCATTCCTTGCCTATCATATTTAGAAATATTCATCCATAAGCCTAAACACAGAAACCTAACTTGAAACATGAAACATTGTGCGTCACTTTTTAAAAGGACAATTATTATTTATCTTCAGCACCACGAATGTGCTTATGTTAAAAGGCTTTAAGAAAGGAATACCCTTCTTTAAATGTTTTCCTGTTGTCTAAATTAATTAACCTGATTTTTGTAACTTTTTAAAACAGCAGTCTGAAATGCAGGATTTTACACCGTGTTTCCAATTAGCTGAGTCAACAGCCCTGTCTCTCCGTGGCCTACAATCAAAACAACAGCTGCTGCTCAGCGGCAGTAAAAACACAGCTGTTGGAAAGCTTTTTTTTAGTTTTGACATGTAAGCACGGTGACAGTCTATTTAAAACTGAGGCATTTCAATGCATGTTCTATAATATGTGTTTAGTTCAGCAACATCCAATTTACTCAGATGATGTGTTTGTCTGTTTATATCTAATACAATGTATCTAAGGAAAATGTAACATTTTATAATTGTTTATTTATTGCAAAACACACAATTTTGTTTTTGATGCCTATTTTATTCCTATTCAATGTGAATTCTAATTTTATCTTTTAAGCATTGGCCACCTGTACATTTACATAGTTGCTTACTCTATCAATTTAATAGTAACATGCAGTTATTTAGCACATCATATGGTTCATTTCTGGATTTTATTATTTTTATTTAATATAAATTAAATGACATTTTGCATAACAGACAGATGACAGCAAAAAAACACAAACAAACACATTGAGCTCATTCCAGACATATACAGAAGGGGTCATACACTCAGAACACTTAATACAGCGCGCTTAAGGGTAGACATTATTTCACAAAGCGCGCAATCGCTATTTACTCACAGAAGTACCACTAATGGGAAAACCACAAACCACATAGAAATTTAAACACGCATTTAACCCACAGATCAACACTTAAGACAGAAACAAAGGACAGCCACAGACTGTACGTAAACCAAACCATTTGTAAATACTAGTTGTAAGTCATATTTAGAAGAAGAGCTTCTCAATAGTATTCCAAAAGACTGCAAAAAAACAGCCTAACAGACTGTTTTATTTTCAAGAAGCCAAAATACACTCAATTCACTAGCTTTGTCTGACAGAACACCAAAAAATCACTCTGCATATCTCCATTTTTAAAAGTGCGCAGAAAAGGATCCTTGTTTGTATTATTGTCATATTTTAATTCCATTGGGGGTACAGAGTCACCAAGGAAGGAATATGTGTTTATACCTAAAACTATTTAGGTATTCCCTCTAGGGGAGCGGGCTAATTCACTTCACATCTCACTATTGTACCTCCAAAAAGCAACACATTCTTCGATGTGTGCTTGAAACAGGCATGCCAAAAATAGTGCAAAATATGCAGTATTATAACCAAAGTAGCACTTAAGGTAATCTTGTACTGTGTGCTGTTCAAATCAATTCAAAACAGAGAAAATTCTCCTCATTACCTGCCTATACAAATTGCAATTCATATATTACAAACACAAATACAAATATTGGCTAATCATACAAATCCAAAGCCACAGTAAGCATTACTAAACTACCTTCCCAATCCCAGGCATCATAACCAACAGCAAGCGTTGCATCAAAACAACCCTTACCAATCACTTTGTGTCCAAATTCTAACTGCCAAGTTCTGAATGACCTAACAGTCTTTTTTAAGAATACTCACACCCAAAAGGTTCTCAGTCAGGAGCGGTAAACATCATGTGGAGGATCAACATCAGGAGGACCAGAAATATATCGGGTTGCAGAGACAGAGAATCCCCAGAATCTCCGTGCACAGAGTACCTCCTTGGTAGAATACTGTCCTGTCCTCCTCAGAAGATTTCTGTGTACTGACAAGATCACTCCCTTAGATAGCCACTTCTCTGATGAAGTCCTCGTTGGAGCGCCATTTGAAGAACATAGAAACCCACTCAGGGGTCTCACTGATACCTGGTCCTTTTAAACCAACAAAGAAGAAATTGGCACAGAAGCTGAAATATTAAAAGAATGCATTTATTCACCTCAGATGAGGGAGACTACGTCACACAGAAGCCTTAGAAACTGAATGAGGCAGTCTAAGGAGTACAGAAAACAGAAAACTGGAGCCTTATATATGCTTAGGGTTACATAGTCAGCATAAGACCAAGGGGCAGTCCTGGCTCATGTAAGCATCCAAAATGCCTAATATGCTTGCTCAACAAGTTGTGAGGAGAGTTACTTCTCCATACATCAGCAAAAATAGCCTGACAATTATACAAGAGAAGCAGGTGCATTCTACTAGCTAGGCGCTTCTGAGCATGTGCAAGGCTCTGAAGAGGGAAACAGCACATGGCAAGCACATGGCTAACTAAAATGGCTGCCAAAATACAAAATGGCTTTCAGCTCATGCCAACAAATACCTCCAATCTTTAGCAGAAGGACTAGTAGGAGCCCTTATCTCATTCCCCTGTTCTTCGCCAATAAAACTGGGACCCATAGACAGTCGCCTCTCAGTACGATCTATTTCTTCTGAGAGACCATTAACCGCTCTAACCAAATATGAGTCAATCGTGGTACAAGATTTATCAATGAACGGCTTAGAAATCTTCCTCCTTGCCATGATATTACAAATAAATAAAACTGTACCAATAGAAGATAGGTGATTAGCCTTTAAGGAGCAGCAAAAAGAGGCATAAATAACAGGCTATCCAAGTTTGTAATTATCGAACTTGCATATGGGTTACAGGCTTCTGTTCATAAGGGTTAGAGGGGTGGCGGGCAAGGATGGGCCCGCCCTTGGCCCGGACTTTGCCGGTGCGCGCCCACACGCGTCCCGTGTGACGAAGGCCCCACTCCTCTTTTCAAGTGCCTCCTGGTACTTGGTGATGGCGTGTGAAGCAGGCACCACCAAGGCGATGCCAAGACTTGTGATCCTTCATCCCGCGTCCCACGCTGAAGTTGGGTGAGTCAGTTGGAGCAACAGGGGACCAGAGGTGGTTGATGCGGTCTCCCAAGACCGAGGAAAACAGATATGGTTGTCAGCGTCGTTCATTCAAAGTGCCCCTGGAGCTTCTTGCCCACTCCTCTTTTGAAGCACCTACTGGTACTTGGTGATGGCATGTGAAGCAGGCGCCACCAAGGGGATTCCGGGACTTGTGGTCCTTCGTCCCGCGTCCCGCGCTAAAGTTGGGTGAGTCAGCGGGAGCAACAGGGGACCAGAGGTGGTTGATGCGGTCTCCCAAGACTGAGGAAAACAGATATGGTCGGCAGGGTCGTTCATTCAAAGTGCTCCCGGAGCTTCTTGCCCACTCCTCTTTTCAAGCACCTCCTGGCGCTTGGTGATGGCGTGTGAAGCGGGCGCCACCAAGGGGATGCCGGGACTTGTGGTCCTTCATCCCGCGTCCCGCGCTGAAGTTGGGTGAGTCAGCGGGAGCAACAGGGGATCAGAGGTGGTTGATGCGGTCTCCCAAGACTGTGGAAAACAGATATGGTCGTCAGTGTCATTCATTCAAAGTGCCCCCAGAGCTTCTTGCCCACTCCTCTTTTCAAGCACCTCCTGGGACTTGGTGATTGCGTGTGAAGCAGGCGCCACCAAGGGGATGCCGAGACTTGTGGTCTTTTGTCCCGCATCCCACGCTGAAGGTGGGTAAGTCAGCGGGAGCAACAGGGGACCGGAGGTGGTTGATGCGGTCTCCCAAGACCGAGGAAAACCGATATGGTCATCAGCGTCGTTCATTCAAAGCGCCCCCGGAGCTTCTTGCCCACTCCTCTTTTCAAGCACCTCCTGGAGCTTGGTGATGGCGTGTGAAGCAGGCGCCACCAAGAGGATGCCGGGACTTGTGGTCCTTCGTCCCGCGTCCCGCGTTGAAATTGGGTGAGTCAGCGGGAGTAACAGGGGACCAGAGGTGGTTGATGCGGTCTCCCAAGACCGAGGAAAACAGATATGGTCGTCAGCATCATTAATTCAAAGACACTCAAATGATAGTGTCCATCTCTTCTGATTGCAAACGTGATAGCAGCCAAATTCAGAGAAGGTATTCTAAATAATGGCACTTAGATGCATGAAAACTACCTAAAACTTCATTCAGAAAAAACGTAGGTTATTCTTTTGAGTTCTCATCTGTCTTTCTGGAATACCTCTTGGTGGCCTCAACCAATTGACAACCTTCCTTGTCCAGTTCAGAAAGTAAAAACCCTTGGAGTATGGATTGATGACAACTTTGCTTTTCAGGTCACATAAATAAGGTTACATCCTCTTGTTTCCATTTCTTCAGGATCCTGAGAAAGGTGTTTCCTTTTATTCTGGTTGACTTGCAGAAGATGGCCATTGTTGCATTGGTTCTATCTGGAATAGACTATTGCAACAGTCTTTACTTAGGCATTCAAAATACTATCAGGTGAAACTTCAATAACTTTAGAACACAGCTGCTCATCTGATTTTAAAAATCCCCAAATTTAGTTTGATTTCCAAGGACATTTGCAACCTTCACTGGTTGCCAGTACCTGAGAGAATTAAAATCAGGACCTTCTGAATTTCCCACAAGCCTTGTATTTTGACGATGCTGCATATTTATAGCAGCACATTTCCTGGCATGCACCAAATCGTAATCTAAAATCCAGAACTGCTAAATTAGTAGTGGACCCCAAAATCAAGAGATCTGAATGAAGAGCAATAAGGTACACTTTCTTGGCCTGAGGTTGTGGAATTCCTTACCAATTGCATTGACGTCACAACAAAACATTTCTTTCTTCAGAAGAATGTTAAAGACCTGGCTTTTCCCAGTTCAATATTAGCAGATCTATCTCTATTTTATCTAGCATGAACATTTAGCGTGAAGATGCTTTTGGCAATTGCACGCTTTATAAAACTGTAAAATTAAAATGAAATGTTTTACTTTTGTTAAAACTACGCAATGAAAAGCCAAATAGTCTCTAATAGTCCCTAATTACCAACGTTTCCACACACTCTTTTTGAGTACCACAGTGCAGTGGTTTTAGTACTCTCCCCCATATTCTTTTTGAACCGTGTCCATGGTGACCATGTTAGCAGAACTCTCTGCCTACCACAGGATGAAAAGTATACATTACTTTCTGTAGGCAACAGACTGGTTGCAATTTCAAGATTATCCCAAACGATATGCATCTTTTTTTTTTTAAACCAAATCACAGATGTTACTTTTTCCCCTAAATCACTACCTAATTTTAGTTCCATAGCATATCTCCACTATCCAATCAAATATGTAATTTTATATTCTGCTTGCTGTCCTCTATTTTTGCTTCCTTTCATCTTCAAAACTTCCTCATTTTACTGCTGCCTTCTTCTTTCCCCCCAAAATGATCATATGGATTATGGGTCATTTTGGAAATGGCCCTTTTTGCAGGGTTCTCCTCAAACTTTTTGCTTCATCCGCCCTTATTTTTCCTGACCTGTGGGTGCTGGCAATAGGACTTTACCACTGCTGATCAGTGCTAAAGTGCACATGCTCTCTGTGTAAATTGTTATTGTGATTGGTTATCCATGATTGGCATATTTGTATTACAAAGAAGTCCCTAGTAAAGTGCACCAAGTGTGCCAGGGCTGGTGATTCAAATGCTACTAGTGGGCCTGCAGCACTGATTGTGCCACCGACATGAGTAGCCCTAAAATGGTGTCTCAGGTCTGACACCGCAGTGCCTGTGTGCAGTCTGTGAACTGACATGTCCTCCCGGTCAGTGTCCCCACTGACCAGGCCTAACCCTTCCCTTTCTGTGCACATTGGTCACCCCTATGGAAGGCCCAAGGTATCCCTTTGGGCAGGGTGCAGTGTATGTGAAAGGAAGAGCATGTACTAGTGCAGGTGACATGCTCTGGTAGTGAATTACATCCATTTTCGTTTTTCACTATTGTAAGGCTATCTTGCCCATAGGCTATCATGGGGCATGCTGGCTACCGTGGTTACCAGCATATCTTCCCATAGGAGCAAAATAGGATATAAAAGTCTCGTATCCCTGAACTCAGAATTTAATAACACATCTTTTAGGAAAGGTGGTTTTTAAATCCTATGTTTGAGAACAGCACTTTTTGAAAGTAGCTGATCTCTTGTCTGACCTTTCTGTGTGCCTTGGCTGGTTTGTGAATTGACTGTCTGGTTTGTGAGGGACAGGGCTGGGGGATTCCAGGAGACAGAATGTGTCCGCCCAGTGGTGAATAGAGAGATCTGCATCGAGATGGGAGGGAGAAGTTGCACCTGGGACCTGAATAGGACTGTGCCCGCCCCCCACAGTGCTGGCTCCACCCCCTGTGGTGTGTCTGATGTCTCTGCCCTGCACTGTGAAAGGAGAGAAAGAATCATACCAACAAAGTGCTCCAGGGCTGTGCTTTCCCTCCACAATGCTGGCTCCACCTCCTGCTGGGCGGCTGACGACCCTGCCCCTCTCTCTGAAAGAAAAGGAGAGGCCAGGAAAACAAAGTGCTCAAGGAACACCCAGAACTGGTTCAGACCGGGCTCAGAGCCGTCCTGTACAAAGGGAACAAAGACTCTTAGGGGTATAAGTACACTGACTAAAGAAAATTAGATCATCCTGGAATCAAGAAGGAACCTCTGCCAAGGAGAAAGCTGGAAGACTGAAGAAGGAAGACTGTCCTGCTGTTGCTTTGCTGGACTCACCTGCTGTTGCTTTGCTGCCAAGAAGAGGGGAAGGACTTTGCTTTGTGCTGTATCCCCTTGCTTGAAGGAATCTCCAAGGGCCTGAGAAGAGCTGGCTCCCTGTTATGAAGTCCCAGGAACAAAAGGACTTCACCCCCAGCTTCCCTGGACTCTATTGAGAGAGTGATGTCCTTCCTGGAGTGTGTGGCCCAGTTGTGGTGCCTCTGGAAGTTGTACCTGTGTTGGGAAGCTGGAAACCAAGCTTTTAAAGGCTTTCTGCAAGTTTGGCGCATGGCTCGCTTGCGGAGCGCATCCCCGACAGTGCGAGGAAATTCCCGCAGCTACGAAGGTCGAGATCATCGCAGCGCCTGTTGCCGCTGCCAGAGCCGTCGCATCCTTCGTTTGCGGGATGCAGCACACCAGTGCGGGAAGATTACCATCGCTGCGAGTGTCGTCGTAGAGCCTGTCGTCGCTGGGTGAGATCGCCGCAACGCTTGCTTGCGGACCGCATCACGTCGCTGCGAGTGTCGTCGCAGAAGCCATTGCATCGAGGAGCTGCGAGAAAAAGATCACCGCTGGTCTGCGCATCGTCGCCCCAGAGATTGTGGCAATTCCAAAGATCGTGCCTCTGCGAGCAAAAACTTCCTACGAAACCTACGCACCAGAATCCATACAAGTCATCACCTTCCTCCCCATACAGACCGGATTCGTCGCAACACGCCCTCTGCTGCAGCGAGGTTTTCGCATTGCCTCCCCACGGTCTCAGGAGCAACGCATCGCTTGTTTTCCACTGCACCAGCTTCTGCTTTGGAACTTTGTCGCAATTAAAATGTACTGTTGGCTAAACGTGACGCAACTGTGAACTTTTCACACAACTGTGGATTATTTTCATCGCAACCTTAAGAACTCTTTTGCAACCATATTCTTGAACTGTGTATGTTGGATTTTTGTCGTTTTGGTCTTGTGTAGTTTAGATTTAATACCTTTAGTTTCCCAAACTGTTGTGGAGTCAGTTTGTGGTGTTTGTTACTGTGAGTGTTGGTACAAATACTTTACACATTGCCTTTGATAAGCCTGACTGCTTGTGCCAAGCTACCAAGAGCGTGAACAGAGGTTATCTAAAGGGTGTTTCCTCCATACCCTGACTAGAAGCAAGGATCCCTATTTGGACAGTGTTACCTACCTCTGCCAACTAGAGACCCCCAGTTCTAACAGGTCATAGTTGAGTTTTTGAGCATTGCGGATCCCAAACCAAAAGCACAGTTCATCAGATAATAGCAATGTGTTTCACGCAACCAAAATAATTGATATAAAACAACAACACATTTAATGTAGTCGGCGTATAACTTGCTACAGAGTTATCCAAGAGAGTGTGGGAGTGCCTCTATAGGTCTGTGTGAAGGTGTGTCAGGGTTTTTGATGTTTTGTGACTGTGTGTATAAGAGGGTGTATGCGTCTCTAACTCGGTGTGTAAGTGGCAGTATGGGCTGCTGAGTGAGTCTGTGAGTGTGTGCTTGGCTGAGTGAGTAGGTGCTTGACTGTCATTGTGCGTGTTTAAGTAGGTGTGTCACAGACTAGATAGGTATGTGAGTGGTTGTGTGAGTGTATAATTTAGTGATTGAGTGTGTCAATGGCTGTGTGAGTGGTATTATGGGTATATGAGTGGCTGTATGGGTGGTTGAGTGGCTGTATAAGTGGTACTATGGGTCGGTGAATGGATGTGTGAGGGGGCTATTGGTCTGTGAGAAGGTGGGTAAGGGCCTGCATGGATCTGTGAGTGGGTGCATGAGCGGGCTTTTGAGTGGGTGTGTGAGTGTCTGTGTGCATCTGTGAGTGGGTGTGTGAGTGTCTGTGTGGGTCTGTGAGTGGATATGTGACTGTGTCTGTGAGTGTGTTTGTGTAAACAGGTGTGAGGGTCTTTGAGTGGGTGTAAGGCTACCTGTGTGGGTCTGTGAGTATATGTGAAAGTGCCTCTGTGGGTGGGTGTGCCTACTGGCATAGCTCTTTGAATGGGTGTGTCTGTGAGTGGATGTTCGAGTGTCTGTATGGGTCAGTGAGTGAGTGTGTGAGTGTCTGTGAGTGGGTGTGTGAGTGAGTCGGTGGGTATGTGACTGGATGGATGTGTGAGTGGGTCTGTGAGTGTGTGTATAAGTATTTGTGTGGGTGTGAGAGTGGGTATGAAAGTACCTCTGTGGGACTCTGAGTGGTTCTGTGAGTACCTGCATAGCTCTCTGAATGGGTGTGTGAGTGGATGCATGGGTTTGTGAGTAGGTCTGTGAGTGCCTGTGTGGGTCTCTGTGTGGGCATGTGAGTGGCTATGTTGGTCTGTGAGTGAGTATAATAGTGCCTTTGTAAATCTGTGAATGGGTGTGAAAGTGCTTCTGTTGGACTCTAAGTAGATCTGTCAGTGCCTGCATTGGTCTGTGAGTGAGTGCATGAGTGCATGTGGGGGTCTGTGAGTGGGTCTGTGAGTGCATGTGTGGGTATGTGTGTGGGTGTGTGAGTGGATGTGTGGGTCTGTGAATGGAGTGCCTGCATTGGTCTGTGAGTGAGTGCATGAGTGCACGTGTGGGCATGTGAGTGGCTATGTTGGTCTGTGAGTGAGTATAATAGTGCCTTTGTAAATCTGTGAATGGGTGGGAAAGTGCTTTTGTTGGACTCTAAGTAGATCTGTCAGTGCCTGCATTGGTCTGTGAGTGAGTGCATCAGTGCATGTGGGGGTCTGTGAGTGGTTTTGTGAGTGCATGTGTGGGTATGTGAGTGGATGTGTGGGTCTGTGAATGGAGTTCCTGCATTGGTCTGTGAGTGAGTGCATGAGTGGTAGTGGGGGTCTGTGAATGGGTTTGTGAGTGCATGTGTGGGTATGTGAGTGGGTGTGTGAGTGGATGTGTGGGTCTGTGAATGGGTCTGTAGGTGCTTCTGTGGGTCAGTGAATGGGTGTGAAAGTATCTGTGTGGATGCCTGAGTAGGTCTCAAAGTACATCAAGATTTGTAAATCCATCATGGATTTACAGGAGGGGCCACACTAAGCATCTGGGGGGATCCACAAATTGGAGAATAACATGATATAACTCAATTTTGTACCCAACACGGGTCCCTCTGACACTCCTCTAATGCACCCCTAAGGTCAGGGTACCTCCAACATTGCTCCTTTTACCTTCTTGCAGATAAAATATGTTTTGAGGCCCCGGAACTGTTTCCTGATAGTTCAAATGGTTGCCGCAACATCTGGGTCAGGTTGTGATTAGTCAATTAGCCTATCCTCGGAGGGTCCGATTCCCTAGATATACAATTTTATTTTTCTTATAATAACTCAACTACTGAACGGATTTACACCAAATCATGAAAAGGGCTCTCTCTGGACCAAGAGCTTCCTCTCTGCCAAATGATGTGTTATCCCGTCCAGCGGTTCGGACTGTAGTTGTGTTCAGAATCCCCATTAGAAATTGTATGAAAAATGCATATTTTTTTACCCTCCCTTTATCTCGCCCCCTGCTTGACCTATCACTCTGAAACCTTTCATGCAGAACTGGGCAAATTGTGCCACTTGTTTGGGTACTTTTTGTGAAGATTTGTCAAATGGCGCCAAAGTTATAAGCGAGCACAAAAATGCTTTTCCTATGAAAACTCGGTCCAATCTATAACTACATGTTGGCAACTGAAAATAGATAGTTCTAGCTATGACCAGGTTTCCATACAAAAGGAATTTTTTGACTTTCCCATATCTTTGGCGACGTTTGACGAATCTTCACAAACTTTTCTGAAAAATAGTGCCCCATTGATTCTTGTTGCACATGGAAAGGTTCAAGGTGATTTATTAAGCAGGGGTCGAGAAAAAAGGGTGCCAAAAAAGTACATTTCACATGTACATTCCCTTAGGAGCTTTAAACACGCCTACAGCGCAAACAACTGGATGGAATTACACCAAATTTGGTAGAAAGGTAGATTTTGTTCCACAGATCACGCTTTTGGTTACCTGGAATCTGTTCAGAAGTTTTTGAGAAATTCATAGAAATCCAAATTTGTACATCTACAATCATGACAACTCTTCGAGTAATGATGGGCTAGTGCAGAGATCTTCAGAGCTCTGATTTCATTACAAGAACGGAGGCTACATTATGCATTATTCCTTTAATGCAGTCCAACCGGCCTTTACATTACAATATTAAAAGGTTTCAGAATAGAACAATAGCAACACATGAAAGACATGAGCCATCAACAATCTGCCTCTTTTAAATGCGGCTGATAAGTTCATTTTCCTTCATTACCATTATTCATTTTTATCTCTATTAAAAGGTTCCCTTGTGTGTGGCTTTACCCCAACCCCCCCTTCCTACTGTCTCTATACCGATCTCCAATTTACGGAGATCTCTTACACCCCCTTCCCTAGTCCCATCCACCAGACAACATGACCAGATTAACCTGCCTTTTCTTTCAGCTTATGTACTATTTCTAATGTTTGAATATCTATAAAGATTTTGAGATGGTTAATTGAAACTTAATATTTTGTTTTTTGTGTAAACGATTATTTTTCAATTTCATCCTTGTTCTACTTCATCATGCCATAATGAGCTTAGCTAATGTCTTTGTTTAACTCTCGTTTTACACCTCTTTCCACCGATGTAGGCCGCACACTCCAACGCGGCTCTGCATTGCTACCTTTTGTTATTTCGGCTTTCATCCCCAAGTTGCTATTGTTTTACAAACTTATTCATAAAAAAGGGGGTTTTAGCAGGACATCCTCATTTAACTGGCCTTTTCAAAATTCTGTAACAAAATGAATTATAATAAGAGAGGAATTATTCTCTTGACATTCCTTCATCTACAAACCTTGTTACTATTATTAAGGGAAATCCTCCGTAATTATCTTTCATTAAAGGGCTTTACCACTTTTTACACATTAACATTTCCTATATACCATGTCTGACTCTGACTCAGACAAGGCTTTTGCCCATACTCCTAACATAGACAATGAAGGCCTGCAAAAAATCCTTCAGGATTTGAGGTCATGCATGTCCTCTAAAAGGAAACTCCCTGTTGAGGACGAAATCTCAGAAATTCCATACCTCTACTCTGACAAGATCACTGAATTAAGGGGTAAAATGCTTAAGAAAAGTAAAAACATTGATAAGAGCAATATAGGAGGTACAAGCACCTCATAAATTCAGGGAGGTCTTAGCACCTCAAACTCCCAAGGTGTACCTACCGGCACAACTTATCTGGGTGTCCTTAGCGGCATAACTTATCTGGGTGTCCTTAGCGGCACAACTTATCTGGGTGTCCTTAGTGGCACAACTTATCTTGGTGTCCGTAGCGGCATAAAACATCTGGGTATCCATAGCAGCATAAAACATCTGGGTGCCCATAGCGGCACAACACATCTGGGTGTCTGTAGCGGCACAAATCATCTGGGTGTCCGTAGCGGCACAATACATCTGGGTGTCTGTAGCGGCACAAAACATCTGGGTGTCCATAGCGGCACAAAACATCTAGGTGTTCCTAGCAGCACAAAACATCTGGGTGTCCCTAGCGGCACAAAACATCTAGATGTCCCTAGCGGCACAAAACATCTGGGTGACCCTAGCGGCACAAAATATCATATTGCTCTTTACTGTATAGGAGATAAAGAATCTAATGATATAGAATCTTCAGACACACCTGATTAGTATGTCCTCGATCTTGATGAAGATGGTCAAGAATTTTACAATCCATAAGAGGAACTCCCATCATCATCTTAGGACATTATCCTTGACCCATTAGGGTAGGACATTTTTTCCTCATTAAATCTGAAACACCCAAGAAGTTCTGAGTGGTTCCCTCAGGACCAAATCGTACAATTCATTAAAAAATTTGATAAGAAACCTCCTAGAAAGGGGCACTCGTAACATCCTTAGAGCTGAATGCTCTAGTCCTTCTACTGAGAATAAAAGCTGCTATACCCCCAATTTGGACCCTGAACTCATTAAATTCCTATTCAAACTTGGATGTGATCCAAGAAAAGGGATAGAAAAATCCCTGAAAGGGTGCCAAGACTGTCTTCTTGACATACTTGGACCATTAGCCAGAATCCTACATTCCACAAAAGATAGCCACATCAATGGCACCCCTCTCAACACCAATCTCATCAGGGGATGGAGCCAGAGAGCATTAATTCTACTGGGTAATGCCAAAGCTAGCATTAATGGAGAAAGACAAAGTCGTTTTGACTAAAATAAATCCAATACTAAGTGACATGGCGGATAAAGAACCCTCGCAAAACCCAAAACGTTTACTCTTTGGAGAAGACCTCATTAAATCCTTGGGGAAATATTTCTCCACTTTCATCGCCCTGGACCAGGCACAGCAAAATATGTGCAGAGTTTTAAATCCTAACATTTTATGGCAGGCCAGAAGATGGGTCCTCTCTTTTGGCCGCTTCAATCAAAGGCCATTTCCAAGATCCTGTGGTTTCGGAAGAGGGTATCAGCAGTACAACGTGCCTCAATTCTACCCCCAAAGAATTAGAGGCCAACGCATCAGAGAATTTAGATCCTGTGGAACCTTCATCTCAAACAACCCTGCAAGTGAGAACTCTCTCCCCTCTTCCTTCTCCTTCTTTCCCCCAAAAAGTGGGTGGCAGACTCAAATACTTCCTTCACAATTGGAGATTGATCACTCAAGATCCTTTGTTCTTAAACACTGTCAATGTTTTTTATTTTTTTATTTAATTAATGAAGTTTTGTATAGCGCTGGCTGGACCCGAGGGTATCAGAGCGCTTCACATCAGAGACACATATGCAGTAAAAGAACATGGAGCACAGTCGGACATAAAGACAGTACATCCACATCTTTAGCGGACTACTGGACGGAGATCAGGAGCGAATCATCCGGCTCTGGGTTCAAAGAGCAGGCGGCCTTTCGCAGTCCGGTGTGGGGTTCTCACTGTGGGCTAGAGCGCTCTAGGAAGAGGGCTTTGAGTAGCGTCTTGAATTGCGGGAAGGAGGCGGTCATTCTGATGTGGGGGGGGAATGGAGTTCCAGATCCTTGGGGCATTGCCTGCAAAGGATTTATTTGCGGTTTTGTGTTTCTTAGATTTCATAGGGATGAGTAGGAGTGTGTTGGAGCTTCTGAGGTTCCTGGATTGACCGGCCCTTTTGAGTTTGGAGGCCAGGTATTCTGGTTTGCCTGTATGCAATGCTTTATGTGTGAGGCAAGCCGTGGGAGTCCGAGGACTGCTATGCTCGTTTTCGCAAAGCTGTTAAGACCTTGCTTTTTAATCAATAACTGAGTTTCCGCTTTTCGTCTTTCTGCTAGTTGCAATTTCTCAGCGCCGGGAAACCCTTTCGGGTAGCTGTCGCACTTTAAAAGCCTAGTAAATAAATAAATAAATAAATAAATAGATTTGACTTACATACCTTTACAAACTTGTTTCCCAAGAGACATGCCTCTCACCACAGCAACAGCAAATAATAGAGGAGGAGATCTCCTCTATGTTTCAGAAAGGAGAAATATTAGAGGTCCCATTAGAAACTTTAAGATTTATAAGCACTCTCTTTCTTGTAAATAAAGAAAGACAAAGGTAGGAGACCTGTCATAAACTTTAGAGAACTAAAAAAATATTTGGTTTACAGACACTTCAAGAAAGAGGGCATCCATCTCTTTAGGGATTATTCTCAAAGGGAGCCTGGCTAGTCAAACTAGACCTAAAGGATGCTTACTTCACCATTTCTATGGCCGAATCCCACCAACCCTTTCTTCAATTTGTATGGAAAAATCACATTTACCAAATTCAGGCTCTCCCCTTTGGACTCTCCTCTGCCCCTTGGCTGGAACAGAGATCGAATCTGTCTGGATCAAGAAGCCAAATCAGAACTAGCCTGGTGACTCGAGAACTTAGACGCTTGGAACTGAAAAGCAATCTTTGGTTCAAAACCAGAGTTTGTTTTAGAATCAGATGCAAGCCTTCATGGCTGGAGAGCTTGCCTTCTCAATCAGAACACTGGTGGTTTCTGGTCACATGAGGAATCATCTCACCACATAAATGATTTAAAACTAACAGCTGGGCTTTACGCCCTCATGAGCGCACCAAATCTGCGGACCTCTCGAATCTAGCAAAGAAACATTGGATGTTCTGTCTGGAACATAAGATCGCTCTCTAACCAGAATACCTTCTGCGGAAATCGAACATCTCTGCAGACTGGAACTCAAGATTTCTGTTAGATCACAGCACTTGGAAACTGAATGTATCTGTGTTCAGTACCCTAAATAAGATCTGGGGCCCTCTAGAGATAGACGTATTTGGGAGCAGACTAACCTTTCAACTGGGGAACAACTTCAGCTGGATGCCTGACCCGGGTGATCTAGCAGTCAGCGCCTTACTAAAATCTTAGAAAGGAGCCAAGGTGTACGCATTCCCTCCCTTTGCCATGATTCAGAGAGTTCATCAGATAGTGAGACAGGATCACTGCTTCCTTTTCCTAATAACTCCCTTTTGGCCACCCGAAGCATGGTTCCCCAACACTCTAGAACCTGCTTGCAACCCCCCTTCTTAATTCCTACCCTAGAGAATCTTCTTAAAGACGTAGACGGGGGAGTTCACCCCCTAATTCAGAACAAGAGTTTAACCCTTCTTGCCTGGAGAGTGTCAGGAGATCCAATGAAATTTCAGGACTTACGGAAGCACCGATTGTTGATATAGTTAAGTTCATTGTTAAACAATTTGATGAAGGCCTCAGTTATAGAACTATCAATTGCTATAGATAGGCTATTTCTGCTGGTCATGTCCTTGTCAATGGTTAAACGGTAGGTAAAACTGTCATTGTTTTTAGAGTGATGAAGAAGACCTCCTAAACTTAAATATGAAAGTCGTTGGGATGTCAAACTAATCCTTGATCTTTTCAATAACTGGCCTGTTAATACTCTCCTCAATAAAAATAAATAAAATAAAAACTTTCCATTAAGCTGGCTACTCTACTATGCCAAATCTCATGCAGAAGGGTCTCTGATGTCAAAGCCCCGGAGATTACGTATAGATCTTTTAACATGTTCGGAGTCAAATTTGAGATTTATAGAAGAACAAAGACTATGTCTGATTCAATCTCTTCCCCATGTTTTGATTTATGTCCAAAACTTTGCGTTGTGGACTGCATGAGAGAGTATGATTGCAGAATGTTTGCTCTTCGCCCTCAGGATATTAACCAATTACTTATATCCTTTGTTAAACCCCACAAAGGCATAACCTCAACCTCTATTGCTAGATGGGCTAAGACTGTTATGAGTTTAGCAGGTATTGACTAAAATATTTTCAAGCTCACTCCCTTCGAGGGGTGGTATGGCCAGTAAATCTCTCTGGTCTGGAGGTAAGTTGGACTACATTCTCAAAGCTGCTGACTGGTCAAATGCTAGCACCTTTGCATGTCATTATTGAAAGCCTATTGAACAAATGTCTGATATTGTTTTACAAAGCTACCAACATGCAAAATGTAGCCTCCGTTCTTGTAATGAAATTGCGATTCTCATATTAACATGACTAGAGAATCTGGATTTCATTAAAGACACGGAGGCTGACATTATCCCTCCCATCTCACCCTTTGGTGGTCTTACAATGATTTAATGCTGTTTTTGTTACAGTTTATTACTGTACTTTTTATTACCAGTACTTGTTTCATCTCTTGTTCTTTTAGCTTGATAAGCTTTACACTATTTTTTACATTCAAGAGATATTTACTTCTTTCTATTTTCAGGTAACGCTCCTTAACTGCGTGCCGTCTCACCTTTGGTTTTACCTTCGTTCGTCCTTCTCCTTCATCTTGTTCATCAGAAGATCGTGTTGATGTTTCAAGTTTCATGAACTTATTTTCCTCCACATTTAAAAGAGGCAGATTGTTGATGGCTCATGCCTTTCATGTGTAGCTATTGTTCTATTCTGGAACCTTTTCATATTGTGATGAAAGCGACTGCTTGCACTGCATTAAAGGAATAATGCATAATGTCAGCCTCCATGTCTTTAATGAAATCCTGATACTCTAGTCATGTTAATATGAGAATCGCAATTGTCAGCCTAGAATTCAACCAGGAAGTGCTGGCAGCCATCTTAAGACTCAGTTTCATTTTAGTCCCACAAAAAAAGGATAAAAAGTAAAAGGGGGCTGGGTTGGAATACCCTAACCCCCTAACTTTGGTCATGGTGACCCAGATGGACCCAGTGAGGCCAAATTGTGCCATGAAATCAGGAACATTTATAAATTGGTGGCAAAAAAAGCAAGCATGTTATCCTGCACTTGTTTTGAAAAGGGCCCTTGGGTGAGTCAGGTCCTGGGGGCAAAATATTGAGTAAGGATGTGGGCGCTAGGGGCACCCCCTTTCAGACTCTTTAAGCCCCTGCAACCAACACCTCCCCAGTGCTTCATTTTAAATAATGGAGGGGGGTCACATGGACCACCCTTCATGGGCACAAATGAGCCACCTCCCTTGTGGCTTTAATTAATTAATGGAGGGGTGCTTCTCAGTCCCCCCTCTTGGGCTGTTTCAAGCCCCAGGGACCACCACCTCCTTGGAAATAATACAATAATAGTCTGGGGGACCACAGAGACCCCCGTGTCCTAGGGACCACCACCTCACAGGAGCTAAAAAGATTAAATAATATAGCAGGGTGCCGCCTTGACCTCCTATGCCCTGGAGACCATGACCGCCACAGGACTAATTTAACAATAGTGCACAGTCTGAACAGACATCCCCCACCCTGGGGAATACTACCTTCTGGCATTAAACTGGGAGAGGGGCAGCGCAGCCCCCCTTTAGGGCCATATATATGACCCGGGGACCACCAACTCTCCATGGCCAGCCAGTGCATAACAAAGGAGTGGGGCCACATGGCCCTCCCCTCATGGAGCCATATATGGCCCTAGACCTCCCCCTGGGCCGGCTCCTGTTGTGTCCCAGGCTGCCCACCCCTGGGACATAGCGGTTTGCTTTTGCTTGGCAGGAGCTGCAAAAACAAACACTCCAGTTGCAGCTGGCTGGACCTTTCAAAGTGCCCCACCCACTGGAAGGGGAGGGTTCATCTCTTTGTTTGCCCACAACCTGCCTGTATGCAAAGAGATTAAACTATTGCTCTTGCACACAGAGAGCTACATTTCCAGCAGCTCCCTGTGTGTAGGTGTAATTCTGGCTCCCTCAGGAAGTGGCAAGCTGGCTGGGACCACGGTAAATATAAGCTGTGTATCATCAGCATATGAGATGATCTCAAGACCCAGCTGCTCGACTATCCTTGCCAGGAGAGCCATGTATATATTAAAGAGAGTCGGGCTCAGACAAGAGCCCTGCGGGACGCCCTTGTTGAGATGCATTTTCGCAGAGGTGGAAGGTCCTAACATAACAGTTTGAGTTCTCTCAGACAAGAAGTGTTGCAGCCACTTCAAGGCTGTCCCTCGCATACCACAAGAGAGAAGTCTCTCCGCCAGCTTTGAATGTGAGATGGGATCGAAACTTGCAGAGAGATCTAGGAGAATCAGTATTACTTAGCCTCCTTTGTCTATTGTCTGCCTGAGTGAGTCGGTCACAGCCAGACTCGCGGTCTCTGTACTGAAACCTGGCCGGAAACACGACTGCAATGGATCCAGGATTAGATTAAATTCCAGGTAAGTACTTAGTTGATGATTGATAATACTTTCCAGTAGTAAAGCGATGGGAAGATAATTACTGAGGATTAAAGGGTCTGCTGTCTTTTTTTTTAGTATTGGGCATACAAACGCCTCCTTTCATATGATAGGGATGGTGCCAGTTTGTATAGATTGGTTAAATATGTCTCGAATTGCAGGGACACAGCTCGTGGCTAGAAGCGCCATTGTTTTTGGTGGACAGAGGTCTGATGGCAACCTGGATTTGGCAGCAGCAAGGCCTTTAGCGACCTCCTCAGTTGAGGTCGGTTCAAAGCTATTTAGGGAGCTAATTGCTATCTTCTCCTGCTCCTCTAATTGGGAAGGAAATTCAAAGACAGGAGGGACTAGTGGAGAGAAGTTCTCGTAGATTTTAGAAATCTTATCATGAAAGTAAGTTGCCAGGGAGTTGAAGAACTCCTGAGATTCCATTGGCGACTGTCTACAAACTTTTGGAGATACAAAGTCCCTTACCACACCAAACAGGGTTTTCGGGGGGTTGCTAGCTTGTTCTTTTTGGTTGATGATAAACAGACGTCTGGCTGCTTTTAGATTCAAGATGATATTTGGACAGAGACTGTCTATAAAGAAGTTTATTTTGATAGATCTTACTGGCTCGCCACGTTCTTTCCAAGCGCCTAAAATTGGCTTTTTCCTTTTTTAGCTCGTCTGTATACCAAGGGGTAGACGGCCGCCATTGCAATGAGCCCTGTTTTTTTGGGTATAACAACATCAAAACCTGTTTCTAAGTCAGTATTAAAAACCTCCAGTTTTTTTGATACTATCAAGATGTTCGTTACTGATTCCAAGGAGTATGCCTTGTTGAATGCTTCTAGGGAAAGATTGCACCATATCCTACGCTGCTCTGGATTTTGTCTGATAGATAGTTTAGAGCTCCTCTGACAGGACTGCTGGATATATATGGTGATCATGGAATGATCCATCCATGTAAGGGTCTCTGGTCTATGTTAGAAAAGAAGAGGTCTAAAAGGTGGCCGGCTCGATGGGTAGAGCCTTCAACTCTTTGTGTAAGTCCCATTGATGTGAGGAAAAAAAAGAGTTTGTTTACCTTAGGGTTGGTACCATTTTTCTCATAATAATTAAAGTGCCCAAGCAGAAGAAATGTATTTGACACAAGCACGTGTTCCACCAGGAGATCTGTGAAATTGGCTCTAGATCCTGGGGGGCAATAGATTAAGGCGCTATGCCAACTGTCAGAGGGCGATAGAGAGACCTTGAAAATTCCTAATTCTAGACAGTCATTACTGACATTAAAAAACCAAATCCCGCCAGAGGATTTTTAAAGGCAATGGCTATGTCTCCTCCTATTTTACCCTCTCTGTCCAGATTAATACATTTATAATTCTCTGGAATGGCCAGGTTTATCATGGGGTGGTTTGAGGGGTTCAACCATGTTTCAGTAAAAAACATAATACAGGGGAATGTGAGGCAATCATGTCCCATATTTCAAACTGATGTTTGGCAAGACATCTTATATTGCTCAATATATTTTTTGGCCCATAGTAGCAGGATCTGGGGCTTTACTGGGGGGTTGGATAACCCCTGCTTGTAGTTCCATTTGGAATTGACAGTAATTGCATGTTACCGGCCCTTCTAACATATTGGGGAACTTCTGAATGCAGCTAGCATTAGTGCACATCTTGGCTTGTTCAAGTGCTCTGATTGCAAGCAAAGATTCTGCTGAATAACCTAGGGGGGCTTGATGGCAGATATTTACCCTAACAGAGGCAACATCTCTGGCCTCTGGTCTCGGCTGGGCGCGGACAGGTGCAGACGGGCTTGCCTTTGGCGCGCCTTGTTCCCCGAGGAGCCAAACACTAGCGTTTGAATTGTGAGGGGCACTTAGTAACCACTAGAGGAACTGCAGCCTCTTGAAATAATCTCAGTGTTTTTGCATTTAACTAGTGAGGGACACCTAGTAACGACTAGTGAAACTGCAGCTTTTATGTTAGAATTTCAATGCTTTTGCATTTGCCTCCAGGGGGGTCACCTAGTAATGACTTATGAAACTACAACCACTCCCAGACCTACACAGATACTCACACACCCACACACACACCCATTGAGACACTCATGCACTCACTCACAAACTCACTGAGACACGTATGCACTCACTCACACTCTCACTCTCAAATGTTACAGAATAAGGTTAGGAAATAAAATTGAAAAAAACATTAGAAATTCACTTAACAACCAGAGGTTACAGGGACATTTCAGGTAGGAAATGGTGCTATAAAAGAACCTTTGAAATTCACTAAAAATACAAAGGGGTATTATAGTTAGAAAACAAAGGTACAGTTAGAAAACAAATGTATAATTGGAAAACAAAGGGACAGAGTTAGAACAAAGGGACTTTAGGTAGAAAATAGAATTTTACAAATGTTAGAAATTCACTGAAAAAAACAAATGTTACACAAACCTTATAGTTAGATTCACATTTCACTCATAGAAAACCAGTGAAATTCGGCAGTTCTAGTTACCTAAGTTAATTAGAACGTACGAACCCACAACATATAGTTAATGACATAACATATGAGATCACTCATGACACAATCTGTGACATGACTGATGGCATCAATGATGGCATCATCCACAGAACCACTCACACATGTCTCACGTACCGACCCACCTCTCATACACCTACTCACACACCTATTTAACCACTCACACACCCACTTACTTATCCGCAGAGCCACTCAAACACCCATTCACATACAGTCACTCACGCAGCCACTCATTATACCATGTGCCTACTCACACAGCCACTCACTCACCCATATAGTCACTCACACAGCCACTCACTCTCCCATACAGCCACTTACCCACCCACACAGTTACCAATACATCCACTCACACACCCAGTCACTCACTCATACATCCTCTCAACAGAGCTGCTCACACACCAACATAACCGCTTGTCTATACCTATTTAAACATCCATTAGGCCCGGTGGGAAATCCATTCCACTTGTGGAGTTTGTGGAATTTGGGAACTCAGCACTCTGAGGTAGAACACAGAGTTCCAGGATTTCACCTTCCGGCCTCAAAGCAGAGTTTGTTTTATATCATTCTCCCTCTTGTGATTTGATTCTTCTTGGGACCCTAGCAAGTGCGTTCGAGAATCGAGGCCACTCGCACAGCTTCCAGCCACAACAGTGCCAATATATTGCAGCTTACAGTCCAGAGTTCATCTTTAGAGTAGCTTTTTTGTTCAAGAAGCTGCTAAAGAGGTTTTCAAGTGGATTTTCTTCTCCCTCCAATGGACAATTGTAGTTGTTGTTTTGTGCAAGCAGCCTTTTTTTAAACTTTTTTTCCAAAAGGAAGGAAGTGCCCCAGAGACTTCAACTTCCTGTCCCTGTCCATCAGGCTCCTCCCAGTGCTTTGTCCATCTCCTTTTTATTCAGATTTAGAGCTGGAAGGAACAGATTTAGAGCTGGAAGGAACACTTCTTGTCTGCTGCATAAATACAATTGTGTTTAAGTACTTTGTATTTGAGATTTCACAAGTAAGTTCCAAAACTCTTGTATAAGTGTGTTGTTTGTTTGATGCCCCAGTAGTTATTTGAACTTTTATTTGCATTTTCAAAGTTATTGTGGTGGGGGACCCACAAGGTTAGTAGGAACCTATTTATATTTTTGCAATACATTTTTCTTCTTCTGTAAAGGAACAATGTTGTACAGATCAATACATTTTCTCCATGCTTATTAAAATTGCAATATTTATTTATTTTATTATGTGGCCTAGTCTGCAAAGGGGCCACCGAGTAGGTCCAGGCCTGTGCTAGTCATGGGTGCATTAAACAACTGCTTCTGTGGCATATGTTGTTCTAAAACATCATTTAGGGCTGGGATGGCATTGGACTAAACGAAAAATGTGGTGGTTTTTGTACTTCACTTTTTTGTATATAAAAAGTGTATATGTGGGTTAATATTTGATGCCTTGGGAGGATGTGTGTTCTCCTAAAAGGTTTTTTAGCTCAGTTCATTTTCATTTTTGGCAGTGCTGAATTGATGGTAGTGTTTTCTTCAGTGGTAATATGCCTCCTTTGTCTGTCCTGTGTGTGTTTGCCATAGGCCACCATTGATTTTTCTTTGCTCTCCATGTCATTTTTTGGAGTCTGTGTCCATAGGCCTGACTGTGTTCTCTTTGTTCCCCATGCCTCCTTGCATGCTATTACTTGGCCATGTTGCTGGCAGCCATTCTGTGCATCCAGCCAGTGTGCCTTGGTCATAGGCTTGCATGAGTTCTTTGTACCCTATGACTCCTTGCTTGCTGTTGTTTTTGGCCATGTGGCTGGTAGCCATTTTGTGTTTCCAGCCAGTGTGCCTTGGTCATAGACTTGCATGTGTTCTTTTTCCCGATACATTCTTGATTGCTGTTGTTTGGCTACGTGGACAGCAGCCATTTTGTGCATCCAGCCTGTTTGCCTTGGCCATAGGCTTGCATGTGTTCTTTGTTCCCCCTGCTTGCTTGCTGGCTGTTGCTGTTTAACCATGTGGCTCTGTCTGGCAGCCATTTTGTGCATCCAGCCAGTGTGCCTTTGCCATGAGCTTGCATACGTTCTTTGTTCCCAATGCCTCCTTGCTTGCTGCTGTTGTTTGACCATGTGGCACTGGCTGGCATCGAGACTGTATGCCTTTCCCATAGGTTTGCAGGGATTTATGTGATATCAATTTAATAATATGATGTAGGCTCGTTGTAATATGTCTATTAAGAATAGGATTTTGAAGAACATTTCTTCTTTATCACATCCATTTTTTATTTTTTTATTTTACACCTCTTTGCCTCACAATAGGTTTTTTACTCATCCTCCCATACACACATCTGCAAATATTGATTATTTTACTATGTATTTATTTTTTAAACTTGTAAAATAATTACAAACATTTTGCTTAATTTTTTGAACCTTTGAACCTTTTTAAAATATGATTCATTTAAAATATTTTTTTAATTTTGCCTCAGGCTATCCATCATCCATTCATCCATAAATCCATCCACTCACCCACCCACCCACTCATCCATCCACTCATCCACCATAGGCGCACAGCCGTGCCATATGTTTAGGAGCCCCAGTCTTGGTGACAGTTGAATGTGTTTGCCCAACGCGTCTTTCATCTTTGTAGTGGCTCTAGCCCAATACGGACATGTGTGAGGACATTCCCAGAGAATGTGATAAAAGGAGCCGTCCTGTCCACAAGCCCTCAGGCATAACACATCACGCCTGTTCCCAGTTTTTGCTAGGAGTATGCCGGAGAGATATGTTCTATGGAGTATTTTTAGCTTAGCTGTATAAGACAGAAGCCGTGGTTCACAACTGTTTCTCTGGGAGACATTAGTGTGGTCTGCCAGTCTTCATCATTGGCCGTTCAAACTTGGCTGTTTACCCAGTAGCCCACTTCTTGTACGCCCGCTCGGTCTTCTGTCCTTTCTTCTTTTTAACAGTGTTATGTTACTATGATGCAGCCTTCCTTATTAAAAGCGCCGGGACACTCTTTTTGAGTAGCCGTGCGCTATACAAAAGATAAAATAACATAACATAACATAACATCATCCAATTTCCCTATGTCTGTTTGCCAGCAGTTTCTCAAAGCTAGAAAAGTGTTGGGTAAGTTATTGCCGAGTTTGCGATAGGTGCTAGAAATGGCTTTCGTCAAAAGTGGTTCTGTAAGTATGCAGTCCTCTACAGGGGAGGCATCTGGTAGGGAAGAAAGGTTGGGAATACTTGTGAGAATTGTGTGTCAGATTTGTAGGTATCGGAAGATCTCTCCTTGTGTGAGAGAGTATTTGGTTTGCAGTTCTTTGAATGTGAGGATATTCCCTTTAGCAACTAGGTCCCCCAGATTAGTGATTCCGATAGTATACCATCTATCAAATCCTTTATGGAAGCAGAGCGACCCTAGCCACATCAAGGACCACAGCTGTGTTGCTTTGGTGAATTTGTCCGCCCAACCCAGGCGTCTGTTGGCCTTATGCCAAATTACCACTGTATGCGCCATGGGACCTAAGTATTGGTTATTGCGAACTTTGCCATAGAGAGCTCCCAAATAGCCTTCTCGGCACGTCTGATATTTCTCTAAGAAAAAGGCTGGGTTATTTGGGGGTCCGTGGATCCAGTGATTTATGGGTACAAGTTGGGAGGCCCAGTAGTACAGGCGGAGGTCTGGGAGGGCTATTCCGCCGTCATACCATCCCTTAGTGAGTTTCTGGAGAGCAATGGGGCTTTTCCGTCTCATAATAGGGTAAGGAGCTCTTCTTCTATGGTGGTAAAGTAACTGTCTTCTATGGAGAATGGGCAGTTTTGAAGGGCATACAAGAATCCGGGAAGGGCAAGCATTTTAAATAAAGCCGCTCTGCCAAGAAGGGACAGGGGCAGCGACCGCCAGTGTCACACGTCCTCCTATAGCCGCTTTAGGGGGCCTAGAAAGTTGTGTTCATAGAACAGTTTGGGGTGATAAAGATGCCTGAGTATTTAAATCCTGTTGTTGTGTTTTGGATTGAATATCCACAAGGGAGGCGAGGTGGAGGGCCATGGAGCACATATAGTACAAATTTTGACCAATTGATAGAATAGCCGGAATATTTGCCAAAATTTGTGATGATATGAAATAAACTGTTAAGGGAAGATCGGGGGGATGCCAAATATGTGAGGATGTCATCAGCATATACTGATATTGTGTCTTCTATATCTTCACTCTATTTGAACCCCCGTATTGAAACATCCCTTCTGATCCAGTGGGCTAATGGTTCTAGAGTAAGCGCAAATAGTAAGGGGGATAAAGGACAGCCTTGCCTGGTACTTCATTGCAAGGCGAATGTGCGGGAGGTGCGATTGTTTACTGTAACCTGTCCCAGTAAGTCTTTGTATAGTAATGCCCCCCATCATCTAAATTCGGGGCCAAAGCCCACCCTAGCCAGTACTTCAAAAAGATAAGGCCATTCTATGGAATCGAAAGCCATGGTGGCGTCCAGTGACAGTATGACCGCATCTTCTTGCACATAGGGCTGTCTACCCAGGACATTCTGGAACCTTCGAATATTCAGGGCGGTATTTCAACAATGTATGCAACCTGATTGGTCCTCATGGGCCAGAAAAGGAAGCACATTTATTAATCGGGACACCAATAGTTTGGCCAGTACCCTGGCCTCTGAGCTAATTAGAGAAACAGGTCTATATGAACCACAGTGTGTTGCTGGTTTGCCTGGTTTAATGATGACTACTATGTTAGCTAATCGTTGATCTATAGGGAGGATCCTTTGCTCTCTACTCTCGTCATACATGTTTTTGAGGTGCGGAGCTCTCTTCAGAGCCATCCCTTGAGGAATTCGATGTGGATACCGTTGGGTCCCATTGCTTTTCCAGAGTTTATAGCAAAGATAGCCCTGCATACTTCTTCTGCTGTGATATCGGCATCTAAGGCGTCTCTGTCATCATCCGATAGCTGTGGCAGAGCCATCGCTGCCAAGAGCTGGTGAGTTTCTTCAGAGGAGTATGAAGTTTTGGAGGTGTATATGTCTTCTAGGTGGATTGCAAACATGTCAGCTACCTCCTGGGGGTCTGATACCCACCTCCCGTATTCTAGTATGATTTCCGGGACCCATCTCGACTCTTGATCCCATTTTTCTAGCCAGGCTAGCATTTTCCCAGCCCGTTTCCCGAGTTCATAAACCCTGTGTCTCGTTTGAAGTAGCCTAACTTGGGCCTTTTCTCTTCCAAGTTCTTTGTATTCTAATTGTTTATTGCGGAGTTTGTGGGCTGTGTTGTCATTGGGAGAGGTGTGGTGTTCTATTTCCGAAAGATGCGAGTCGCTCTCTAGCTGGGTTAGTTGTTCGTTGTGGTTCCTGAGGTATCCTATTTTTAAGCTCAGAGCGCGACCTTATAAGCCTCCCATATGGTAGTCGCTGAGTCTACTGAGGCCGGATTTTCAGTGAAATAGTGATTCGTGTGTTCAGCCAGGTAATCTTTGATATTGGGAATAGTGAGTAGCCATGGATTGATAATTATGGGGCTGCGGGTCAGGGGTCGATGGAAGGTGAGTTCTATCTGGAGGGGAGAGTGGTCGGAGATTCCTCTTGGTAGTCCTTGAGGTTGTTGGAAGTTCCCTATGTCTGGGAGGAAAGTGAAAAAATAATCAATGCAGGACATGCTGTTTTGGGCATTAGAATAGTGTGTGAATGAGGTCTATCTGGGTTTATTGAACGCCATAGGTCTGCGAGTCCCATTGCGTGAGTAAAGATTGCTTGGGGTGTTGGATGTCCGGGAGAGATTTTGTGGGGGTATCTGTCGATCGTATCGTCCACAGTCATGTTAAAGTCTCCACCTAAAATGAGTGTGCCTGGAGGAAGATCTATAAGTATTTTACTCAGTTCTTGTAATGCTGGTTTGCCCAGGGCTGGTGGGAGGTAGGCTGATATGATGTTTAGTTGTTTCCCTTATATAAACACAAGAAGGGGTGGGGAGATAAGAATACACATGTTTGAACACAAGACAGACAAAACAAATCTGTTTTGAAAACTGCCCTTACTCACACACAAGAGTGTATGACATGCTTCATCATCGGGTCTGCTTACAAAACGCCCTGGCATAGCCACGCTCAGGGCGGAGCACAAGGGAGGGGGAAAAAAATAACAAATTACAAAATGACAAGACACAACTCAAACACAGTGATAAAACAGTGAATATCACCCTGTGACTGGGAATGGCAATAGAGCATAGTGCAGTGATGAAAGGTGCTTTAAAACGGGCTTGTGGATACCAATTGAACCTTTATTTGTAGGTTCCACAACCAGGGTTAAAAGAAATGCGGATGGGTCGTGTTAGGAGAGAAAATTAGGTTCTCAAGACACCCCTCCTGATACTGCTTGTGCCAACATGTTTCGACCGACTTACTGTGCCACAAAGGTCACCCCGTCTTCTTCAGGACATCTATCTCTCCCAGTCCTGGTACCAACCCAACCGCAGTTCGGTCAATGGGCGGATAAAGAAAAGTTTCTCTTGATCATAACTTGATCATGACGTGTGGAGGAAATTCCCAACAACACGGGATGCAACATACTGAAAAGAAGCACAATAAATCATATGTTTGCATGTATATGTCTTTTATCCTGACACTGGTGCATACAGCTTTGTCCTGTCTAGATGGGGGTTTGGATTCTCTACTCACGGGAATCCCTTTGTTTCTTGGGCTACCAATATTTAAGTGAGATGACATCCTTCCATATAACATTAGTTTTAAGGCTCCTATCTGTAACATGAATCAGTATCTCTGTAGACCACATGGTGGTTACTGCCTGCATGTTGTCCTAGACGGGTTACCAATCTTGCCCGTAGGAACAGGGTTGCGGAGGTTACGTTTGAATTACCGACTCGGTTTCCTATCAGCCCTTGGCGCACCATCGTCATGACATCTTCGCGTCATTACGCTCCTACGCGTGTCACGTGGTAGCGTCACGATGATCGTCTGAGGGAATGGCTGCCCGTTCATTCCTCTTTAAAAAATGGAGCCGCCGGACTTGCTGTACTCTGCGCAGCGATCCAGAAACAGGCAGCTGTGGGAGGACTCTCCTGCGGAACAGTAAGAAGGTTTGGTGTGTGGGCGGGGAGGGCGGACTTAAACCCTACCTTTTTTGGGTAATGGCTACTAAAAAAAACTCTTAATTGCCAAAGTCTGCATGGCAAAATTTATTGCGTGGAGGTATTACATCCATTTTACAGAAAGTGAACTTTTGTTCCTGCTTTCTGTCTCTAACTTTCCTTTGATTTGAACACAGGTTGTGTTCTTTGGAGACCTTCCTGCCAGGTGCCATTTCAAGTTTTAATTACTGATAAACTCGGTGAGTACGCCAGTTGGTTGAGGTGTATATGGCTGAACTTTCGCAGTCTAAATGCATGCCCTTTTCAATGTTATATACTTGATAAAGGTGTGCATATACAGGGATGTGTGGTAGCCATCTTATGCAGCATTATTTCTTGTTTAATACTTTGGGTGGCTAATGCACTTAGCCACCGTAGGGATTCAGCGGATTTAACACCGCATGAATTAGTCTTAGAAGGGGGACTTTGTAGACACAATATAACTGGACACCTCGGTTGAGGTCCATGAACTAGCATATACATGCAAGCATATGAATTATTGTGCTTCTTTTCAGTATGTTGCATCCTGTGTTGTTGGGAATTTCCTCCACACGTCATGATCAAGTTATGATCAAGAGAAACTTTTGTTTATCCGACCATTGGGCGAACTGCGGTTCGGTTGGTACCAGGACTGGGAGAGATAGACGTCCTGAAGAAGACTGGGGTGACCTTTGTGGCACAGTAAGTTGGTCGAAACATGTTGGCACAAGCAGTATCAGGAGGGGTGTCTTGTGAACCTAATTTTCTCTCCTAACACGACATATCCTCATTTCTTTTTACCCTGGGTGTGGAACCTACAAATAAAGGTTCAATTGGTATCCACAAGCCAGTTTTAAAGCACTTTTCAACACTGCACTTTGCTCTATCACCATTCCCAGTCACAGGGTGATATTCACTGTTTTATCACTGTGTTTGTGTTGTGTCTTGGCATATTGTAGTATTTTTCCCCTTCCCTTATGCTCCGCCCTGAGCGTGGCTAAGCCAGGGCGTTTTGTAAGCGATGATGAAGCATGTCACACCCTCTTGTGTGTGAGTGAGGGCAGTTTTCAAAACAGATTTGTTTTGTCTGTCTCGTGTTGTTACATGTGTTTTCTAATCTCCCCACCCCTTCTTGTGTTTATACATTGCCTCAGGGGGTTCGGGGTGTTGGAGTTGTATTTTTTGACCCTCTTCCCTTATTTGTGATTAGTGATAGTTGTTTCCCTTCCCAGGTGGACTCCAAAACTGCAAATCAACCCTGTGGATCAGTACAAATGAGTGTGGGATTAAGAGCTAGGTTTTTACGTATAAAGATACCGGTGCCTCTAGAACCTGGCGTAAAACCTGCGTGGGCTATAAGCCTGTACCCCCATCTGTGGAGTGCTTTGCCGCTATTACCCACTAAGAGAGTTTCTTGCAATAATACCAGGCCTGCAGGACCCTTCCCCTCTTAACCTTGCTACCGAGTCCATTGACATTCCATGTCAACATGGACAGCTTCTGTTCTGTGGAGTCAGCCATGCCCAATATTGCTAAGTAGTGAGTGGGAAGCTGCTAGCCCATAGGTGCGACTTTGTCAACGGACCCGGTGATCAAGAGTGGTGTGTGACCGAGTTCCCTGCAGGAACCTTTCTGAGCTACCTTTTGTGATTGTCGACAGATGTCGTCTTATGCTAGGTGAGTAAAACAGTTCCCACAAATTTGTGTATATTGTGCAAATAAAACCAAACTAACAATTCCCCAACTTAACCCCCTCTCCCTTCCTGTGCCCCCCACCCAGCCACCCTGCCAGTGGAATCTTAACTATCCACTCCCCAACAAGGCAGAGTGCCTGTCGCCCTCCCACCCATTCTTGAGGTGCCTGGCTAACCACCTCTATCCCCCGCCATCCCTCATAATATCAATGTTCTGCAATGAAATGATTAGTAATAGTGTCCAAACCAGTATCGTCTTTGCAATAGTCTCAAAGCAGTGGAGGGTTGCTCAGTTCTACAGGTCCCCAATCAGCACTCGGTTTGGCGTAGTTTCATGGAGTCTCAGTCTAAGAGTGAAGGGTCAGCGTTTCACTATGTGTAAATCTTGTTACTGCGTGAGTTCTATGGGACCTTACAGTTTGAGTCAGTGTACATCATTCGGTTCTTCCTTTGATTGTCTTCCATCCGTTATGGGAGGTATACGCTGGTCACCATGAATGCTGCCAGCATTACGTCGATCTGGGTGTTTGCCCGCTCGGCGCCAGCCTTCTATCCAGTCCCAGGCCTCTTCTGGGGACTGAAAGAACCAGGTCCTACCTTCGGACTTCACTCGGAGTTTGGCCGGGAATAGCATGAAGTATTTAATTGACATGTCACGGAGGGCTTTCTTTACTGATGTGAAGCTGCGTCTCTGTGCTTGTACCTTGACTGTGTAATCCGGGAAGAATGTGAAGTTGGCATTATCTACTTTTAGTGGAGGTCCTGTTCTTGCAGTTTGTAAGATCACATCTCTATCTCAAAAATTGAAAACTCTGGCAATCATTGGACGTGGAGTAGCTCAAGGTTTAGGGCGCCCACCGGGAACCCTATGAGCATGCTCGATGGAAAAATAGCTTGAGAGGCATTTGGGTTGGAGTTTATTGAGGATAAGGTCCTCGATGAAGAGGTCAGCTGCTGGCCCTTCCATTTGTTCGGGAACTCAAAGAATGCAATGTTATTCCATCTGGCCCTCCCTTCATAGTGGTCGAGGAGCTCCTCCATCTTTTTTTGTTGGTGTTGTAATTTGGCGACCTGGTTCTGGAGGGCAGAGGTATCAGTCACTAGGGTTGCCGTGGCGGTCTCCACTTCATCAACTCTAGAGTCCATCTTTTTCAAATTAGCTATCAAAAGAGTCACCTCTATGTTTACAGAGTCAATGCGTGATCCTGGGATGTGCACACTCCTGCGATGGCCTCCATGACATCCTCCAGAGTAGGAGTTTTAGCTTGGGGTTGAGGTTGGAACATTTTAAATCTTCTATTAAAGCCATACTGGTTTTCTCACCTTGTTTTGTCCAGGCAAACTTCGCTAGTTGTTTTTGGATTTGCGTTTTCGAGCCTCTGTTGTTGGCCATATGGCTTTTCAGTGGGGTCACACCTGTAATGGCCGCAGCCTGCACGTGGAGAGAGAGATTCCTTGCCGGTGTTCCAGGTGGACCTCGTAGGTTAGGAAACAAACCGGGGTTCTTGCGCAAACCAAGTCCGGCTGTCAATGTTTACAGGAGGTGGCTGTCCAGTGGGCTAATGGTTCAAGAGTAAGCGCAAATAGTAAGGGGGATAAAGGACAGCCTTGCCTGGTACCTCATTGCAAGGCGAATGTGCGGGAGGTGCGATTGTTTACTGTAACCTGTCCCAGTAAGTCTTTGTATAGTAATGCCCCCCATCATCTAAATTCGGGGCCAAAGCCCACCCTAGCCAGTACTTCAAAAAGATAAGGCCATTCTATGGAATCGAAAGCCATGGTGGCGTCCAGTGACAGTATGACCGCATCTTCTTGCACATAGGGCTGTCTACCCAGGACATTCTGGAACCTTCGAATATTCAGGGCGGTATTTCAACAATGTATGCAACCTGATTGGTCCTCATGGGCCAGAAAAGGAAGCACATTTATTAATCGGGACACCAATAGTTTGGCCAGTACCCTGGCCTCTGAGCTAATTAGAGAAACAGGTCTATATGAACCACAGTGTGTTGCTGGTTTGCCTGGTTTAATGATGACTACTATGTTAGCTAATCGTTGATCTATAGGGAGGATCCTTTGCTCTCTACTCTCGTCATACATGTTTTTGAGGTGCGGAGCTCTCTTCAGAGCCATCCCTTGAGGAATTCGATGTGGATACCGTTGGGTCCCATTGCTTTTCCAGAGTTTATAGCAAAGATAGCCCTGCATACTTCTTCTGCTGTGATATCGGCATCTAAGGCGTCTCTGTCATCATCCGATAGCTGTGGCAGAGCCATCGCTGCCAAGAGCTGGTGAGTTTCTTCAGAGGAGTATGAAGTTTTGGAGGTGTATATGTCTTCTAGGTGGATTGCAAACATGTCAGCTACCTCCTGGGGGTCTGATACCCACCTCCCGTATTCTAGTATGATTTCCGGGACCCATCTCGACTCTTGATCCCATTTTTCTAGCCAGGCTAGCATTTTCCCAGCCCGTTTCCCGAGTTCATAAACCCTGTGTCTCGTTTGAAGTAGCCTAACTTGGGCCTTTTCTCTTCCAAGTTCTTTGTATTCTAATTGTTTATTGCGGAGTTTGTGGGCTGTGTTGTCATTGGGAGAGGTGTGGTGTTCTATTTCCGAAAGATGCGAGTCGCTCTCTAGCTGGGTTAGTTGTTCGTTGTGGTTCCTGAGGTATCCTATTTTTAAGCTCAGAGCGCGACCTTATAAGCCTCCCATATGGTAGTCGCTGAGTCTACTGAGGCCGGATTTTCAGTGAAATAGTGATTCGTGTGTTCAGCCAGGTAATCTTTGATATTGGGAATAGTGAGTAGCCATGGATTGATAATTATGGGGCTGCGGGTCAGGGGTCGATGGAAGGTGAGTTCTATCTGGAGGGGAGAGTGGTCGGAGATTCCTCTTGGTAGTCCTTGAGGTTGTTGGAAGTTCCCTATGTCTGGGAGGAAAGTGAAAAAATAATCAATGCAGGACATGCTGTTTTGGGCATTAGAATAGTGTGTGAATGAGGTCTATCTGGGTTTATTGAACGCCATAGGTCTGCGAGTCCCATTGCGTGAGTAAAGATTGCTTGGGGTGTTGGATGTCCGGGAGAGATTTTGTGGGGGTATCTGTCGATCGTATCGTCCACAGTCATGTTAAAGTCTCCACCTAAAATGAGTGTGCCTGGAGGAAGATCTATAAGTATTTTACTCAGTTCTTGTAATGCTGGTTTGCCCAGGGCTGGTGGGAGGTAGGCTGATATGATGTTTAGTTGTTTCCCTTATATAAACACAAGAAGGGGTGGGGAGATAAGAATACACATGTTTGAACACAAGACAGACAAAACAAATCTGTTTTGAAAACTGCCCTTACTCACACACAAGAGTGTATGACATGCTTCATCATCGGGTCTGCTTACAAAACGCCCTGGCATAGCCACGCTCAGGGCGGAGCACAAGGGAGGGGGAAAAAAATAACAAATTACAAAATGACAAGACACAACTCAAACACAGTGATAAAACAGTGAATATCACCCTGTGACTGGGAATGGCAATAGAGCATAGTGCAGTGATGAAAGGTGCTTTAAAACGGGCTTGTGGATACCAATTGAACCTTTATTTGTAGGTTCCACAACCAGGGTTAAAAGAAATGCGGATGGGTCGTGTTAGGAGAGAAAATTAGGTTCTCAAGACACCCCTCCTGATACTGCTTGTGCCAACATGTTTCGACCGACTTACTGTGCCACAAAGGTCACCCCGTCTTCTTCAGGACATCTATCTCTCCCAGTCCTGGTACCAACCCAACCGCAGTTCGGTCAATGGGCGGATAAAGAAAAGTTTCTCTTGATCATGACATGTGGAGGAAATTCCCAACAACACGGGATGCAACATACTGAAAAGAAGCACAATAAATCATATGTTTGCATGTATATGTCTTTTATCCTGACACTGGCGCATACAGCTTTGTCCTGTCTAGATGGGGGTTTGCATTCTCTACTCACGGGAATCCCTCTGTTTCTTGGGCTACCAATATTTAAGTGAGATGACATCCTTCCATATAACATTAGGTTTAAGGCTCCTATCTGTAACATGAATCAGTATCTCTGTAGACCACATGGTGGTTACTGCCTGCATGTTGTCCTAGACGGGTTACCAATCTTGCCCGTAGGAACAGGGTTGCGGAGGTTACGTTTGAATTACCGACTCGGTTTCCTATCAGCCCTTGGCGCACCATCGTCATGACATCTTCGCGTCATTACGCTCCTACGCGTGTCACGTGGTAGCGTCACGATGATCGTCTGAGGGAATGGCTGCCCGTTCATTCCTCTTTAAAAAATGGAGCCGCCGGACTTGCTGTACTCTGCGCAGCGATCCAGAAACAGGCAGCTGTGGGAGGACTCTCCTGCGGAACAGTAAGAAGGTTTGGTGTGTGGGCGGGGAGGGCGGACTTAAACCCTACCTTTTTTGGGTAATGGCTACTAAAAAAAACTCTTGATTGCCAAAGTCTGCATGGCAAAATTTCTTGCGTGGAGGTATTACATCCATTTTACAGAAAGTGAACTTTTGTTCCTGCTTTCTGTCTCTAACTTTCCTTTGATTTGAACACAGGTTGTGTTCTTTGGAGACCTTCCTGCCAGGTGCCATTTCAAGTTTTAATTATTGATAAACTCGGTGAGTACGCCAGTTGGTTGAGGTGTATATGGCTGAACTTTCGCAGTCTAAATGCGTGCCTTTTTCAATGTTATATACTTGATAAAGGTGTGCATATACAGGGATGTGTGGTAGCCATCTTATGCAGCATTATTTCTTGTTTAATACTTTCGGTGGCTAATGCACTTAGCCACCGTAGGGATTCAGCGGATTTAACACCGCATGAATTAGTCTTAGAAGGGGGACTTTGTAGACACAATATAACTGGACACCTCGGTTGAGGTCCATGAACTAGCATATACATGCAAGCATATGAATTATTGTGCTTCTTTTCAGTATGTTGCATCCTGTGTTGTTGGGAATTTCCTCCACACGTCATGATCAAGTTATGATCAAGAGAAACTTTTGTTTATCCGACCATTGGGCGAACTGCGGTTGGGTTGGTACCAGGACTGGGAGAGATAGACGTCCTGAAGAAGACTGGGGTGACCTTTGTGGCACAGTAAGTTGGTCGAAACATGTTGGCACAAGCAGTATCAGGAGGGGTGTCTTGTGAACCTAATTTTCTCTCCTAACACGACATATCCTAATTTCTTTTTACCCTGGGTGTGGAACCTACAAATAAAGGTTCAATTGGTATCCACAAGCCAGTTTTAAAGCACTTTTCAACACTGCACTTTGCTCTATCACCATTCCCAGTCACAGGGTGATATTCACTGTTTTATCACTGTGTTTGTGTTGTGTCTTGGCATATTGTAGTATTTTTCCCCTTCCCTTATGCTCCGCCCTGAGCGTGGCTAAGCCAGGGCGTTTTGTAAGCGATGATGAAGCATGTCACACCCTCTTGTGTGTGAGTGAGGGCAGTTTTCAAAACAGATTTGTTTTGTCTGTCTCGTGTTGTTACATGTGTTTTCTAATCTCCCCACCCCTTCTTGTGTTTATACATTGCCTCAGGGGGTTCGGGGTGTTGGAGTTGTATTTTTTGACCCTCTTCCCTTATTTGTGATTAGTGATAGTTGTTTCCCTTCCCAGGTGGACTCCAAAACTGCAAATCAACCCTGTGGATCAGTACAAATGAGTGTGGGATTAAGAGCTAGGTTTTTACGTATAAAGATACCGGTGCCTCTAGAACCTGGCGTAAAACCTGCGTGGGCTATAAGCCTGTACCCCCATCTGTGGAGTGCTTTGCCGCTATTACCCACTAAGAGAGTTTCTTGCAATAATACCAGGTCTGCAGGACCCTTCCCCTCTTAACCTTGCTACCGAGTCCATTGACATTCCATGTCAACATGGACAGCTTCTGTTCTGTGGAGTCAGCCATGCCCAATATTGCTAAGTAGTGAGTGGGAAGCTGCTAGCCCATAGGTGCGACTTTGTCAACGGACCCGGTGATCAAGAGTGGTGTGTGACCGAGTTCCCTGCAGGAACCTTTCTGAGCTACCTTTTGTGATTGTCGACAGATGTCGTCTTGTGCTAGGTGAGTAAAACAGTTCCCACAAATTTGTGTATATTGTGCAAATAAAACCAACAATTCCCCAACTTAACCCCCTCTCCCTTCCTGTGCCCCCCACCCAGCCACCCTGCCAGTGGAATCTTAACTATCCACTCCCCAACAAGGCAGAGTGCCTGTCGCCCTCCCACCCATTCTTGAGGTGCCTGGCTAACCACCTCTATCCCCCGCCATCCCTCATAATATCAATGTTCTGCAATGAAATGATTAGTAATAGTGTCCAAACCAGTATCGTCTTTGCAATAGTCTCAAAGCAGTGGAGGGTTGCTCAGTTCTACAGGTCCCCAATCAGCACTCGGTTTGGCGTAGTTTCATGGAGTCTCAGTCTAAGAGTGAAGGGTCAGCGTTTCACTATGTGTAAATCTTGTTACTGCGTGAGTTCTATGGGACCTTACAGTTTGAGTCAGTGTACATCATTCGGTTCTTCCTTTGATTGTCTTCCATCCGTTATGGGAGGTATACGCTGGTCACCATGAATGCTGCCAGCATTACGTCGATCTGGGTGTTTGCCCGCTCGGCGCCAGCCTTCTATCCAGTCCCAGGCCTCTTCTGGGGACTGAAAGAACCAGGTCCTACCTTCGGACTTCACTCGGAGTTTGGCCGGGAATAGCATGAAGTATTTAATTGACATGTCACGGAGGGCTTTCTTTACTGATGTGAAGCTGCGTCTCTGTGCTTGTACCTTGACTGTGTAATCCGGGAAGAATGTGAAGTTGGCATTATCTACTTTTAGTGGAGGTCCTGTTCTTGCAGTTTGTAAGATCACATCTCTATCTCAAAAATTGAAAACTCTGGCAATCATTGGACGTGGAGTAGCTCAAGGTTTAGGGCGCCCACCGGGAACCCTATGAGCATGCTCGATGGAAAAATAGCTTGAGAGGCATTTGGGTTGGAGTTTATTGAGGATAAGGTCCTCGATGAAGAGGTCAGCTGCTGGCCCTTCCATTTGTTCGGGAACTCAAAGAATGCAATGTTATTCCATCTGGCCCTCCCTTCATAGTGGTCGAGGAGCTCCTCCATCTTTTTTTGTTGGTGTTGTAATTTGGCGACCTGGTTCTGGAGGGCAGAGGTATCAGTCACTAGGGTTGCCGTGGCGGTCTCCACTTCATCAACTCTAGAGTCCATCTTTTTCAAATTAGCTATCAAAAGAGTCACCTCTATGTTTACAGAGTCAATGCGTGATCCTGGGATGTGCACACTCCTGCGATGGCCTCCATGACATCCTCCAGAGTAGGAGTTTTAGCTTGGGGTTGAGGTTGGAACATTTTAAATCTTCTATTAAAGCCATACTGGTTTTCTCACCTTGTTTTGTCCAGGCAAACTTCGCTAGTTGTTTTTGGATTTGCGTTTTCGAGCCTCTGTTGTTGGCCATATGGCTTTTCAGTGGGGTCACACCTGTAATGGCCGCAGCCTGCACGTGGAGAGAGAGATTCCTTGCTGGTGTTCCAGGTGGACCTCGTAGGTTAGGAAACAAACCGGGGTTCTTGCGCAAACTAAGTCCGGCTGTCAATGTTTACAGGAGGTGGCTGTCTGAGCCGAATTAGTGTGCCCTTCTGGTAATTCATGGGCTCCAACGGTGTCTCGTGGGCCCTGGATCCTGGCCGACGTGGTAGGGGCAATTGTATTTTCGGGTGGAGTTCAGGTTTTCATGCCCTCGCGGGGGTAGGACTCGTCACTGTCTATTCCCCTTTGGTGGTAGCGTCAGTTGAGGCTGCGAGGATGCACTGTTGTGTGTGTCGCTTTGGGACTGGTGCTGCATCCCCCTCCGTGCAGGAACTTGGGGAGGATAGCAGTACAGTGCCAGGTGCTGTTGTGATGGCCCTATGTGGTAATTCACTCTGTTCGTGGCTCTGTGGTTGGCAGCGTTGATTAGAACTGCGCGGACGTCTCGCCCCACCACAGCATACCCAGGCAGCAGGTCACACTGTTTATTAATTGGGGCCCCAGGAGGGGAGCACGACTATAGGCATGTATGAAAGCTGGCTGGAGTGCGATTATAGCAATGTGCTCCAAAAGTTGTATCTGGTGAATAGGGGTCCGAGTCACAACTGTGATGGTAGGTTGCAGAGCCGCACTGCACACAGTTCGAGCCGCGTTGCGAGCGCTGTGTGCAGTTCCCTCCGCCTCCATTCCCAGTGTGCTGCTCCCCACCTTAGGTCGCCAGAGGGTCTGGTGCAGCCCGATCTATCTCCGCAGCGCTACAGAAAGGTCTTCAAGCCCGGGAACTTGGTTAGGCAGCACCTCGAGGGGAGAGCATCGCTTGGGTGGTTCTCACGCCACCTGCTTGTACCATCTTCACCCCATAGAGGCCACTTTAGTTCCAATTAGGAAAGAGTCGCGGGGTCGCACATGTAGCGAGCTGTATCGCTCCCAGTAGAAACGCCCGTTGCCTGCAGATCTCTATCTTGGTAGCCGGATCTGTTAGTTTTCAGGCCGCCATTTGCTTACTCCAGGGCCACTCTGCGTTGGGTGCTCCTCCAGGCTTAAATTTCAGTCACCTCACCCTGGAAGTGATGCCACTGTGTATGATTGGGTTTTGTAACATTCCCTGTTGCTTTAGGGAAATCTTCTGTGCACAATTCGGATATTTTATTGGATATATCGGCGCAGAGTGTGGAGTCGCCTCAGCAAGCGACCAGTTCCATCGGCCGCTAGCCACGCCCCCTCATTCATTTTTTATTATTATTATTATTCCATTTCCCACTGGATCACATTGCCTGCCAGAGTCACACACAGTTTTTAAAAGTGTATTATTTTATTTATCCATGTAGTTCATTGAGTGCCACAAGTGTCTTCTTTAGAATATATGAACATAGAGGAAAGCACTATCTGTATGTTGTGTAGTATCCTGATGTGGAATCACATTTTGTGTTATGGTGGTGTGGACTGACTTTAAAGTGGTTAAAACATAAGAAACAAAGCACTCTAATATTGCCATTGTCTGTACTAATTCAAACTGCTATAATTCCACATTTCACTAAATGTTTTTCTGGCTTGTTTGTTTTTATATGCACAAGAGAAGGAGAGACATTACTTGCAGTACTCCCAAACAGAAGGCCTGTACAGTGACGTCAGTCCTCCAATCTCTTCTGTTTGTGCAGCTACCAACTGAGAGCTTTAAAATGGTCCCCAACAACATTGCTTCCAAGAAAGTGAGAACAAGCAGCTTCCCACCAGTGGTATGTATTCTCAAACCATTTCGGGACAACATTGTATGCCTGCCGGGGAGCAAGCTGAGAGCAGCATTCCTGCATCAACAGCACCAACCCAACTGAAGTTCAAGACCATGCCTGTCAGTGAGGCAGCCACTGCAATCATGGCACTGCAGAGTAGCAGTGAAGTTGAATTAGATCTGTCCCTTTTGCAAAGTAGTACCCATAAAGTCACAAAACGGATCAAAGTAGACAGCAGCCCCAGCCAGGAATAATACAATTTATTGAAGTTGGAGTCGGTTGCTTCCAAGAATGTGAGAAGAAGCAGCTTCCCACCAGTGGCGTGTAGTCCCAAACCATTTTAAGACTAAATTGTGTGCCTGCCGCACAGGCCTCTGGGGAGCAAGTTGAGAGCATCATTCCCACATCAACAGCACCAACCCAACTGAAGCCGAAGACCATGTCTGTCAGTGAGGAGGGCACTGCAATCATGGTGATGCAGATCATTTGTGATGTTGAATTGGATTTGTCCCTTTCACAAAGTAGTACCCAACATTTCATGAAACTGAGCAAAGTGGACACCAGCCCCAGCCAGAAATAGAACAATTTACAGAAGTTAGAGCAGAAGAAAAGGTTGAGCTTCCTTCTCAGCAACAACCTCTTCTTTTAGAATTATTGGCTTCCAGATCTCTAGCAAGGAAAAGTAAGAGTATTACTCCACTATCTTCCCTAAGCACCATTTCTCATGATGATGATAGGGACATAAGGTGGTGCGTGCCCGCCAGAGTCCGGGAGATGCCAGGAGAGGCAAGGGAAATGATAAGTTCCTGAAAGCCTTAGATTTATGGAAAGAGTTGAGGAGGAGGATGATGACAATGAGCCCATCAATGTGGAAGGTGACAGAGAGGATTCTGACATTGCTATTCAAACTGTTTCAAGGGATGTGGCACAGATAGCACCGCTAGCTCCCATATTTGCCAAATCTTCTATTACCTATTTGAAGATCCACAGCTGATACCTGCACCAACCCCTACTTCAGTGCGGAAAGGTAATGAACCACACACCCACCTACCTCCAGTTCTTCTTCAGGCATTGGGAGTGGCACAGTAATAAAGTACTTCTCCCAAGTTTGGAACTTTTTTATGGTTAGCAAAGATGGGGATCACATTGCAGTATGCTCCATTTGCCAGATGAATGTCCATCGAGGTAAGCTTGGTTCATATCATGGTACTGGACGCCAAACAACTCATAGGAAAAAACACCACACAATCAAGTGGGAAGAGCACGTTAAAAAAAATTCTGAATGTTGTGGAAGTGGTGAGAAGATCAGCTACAAGTCCAATCATGGAGGAAGGTGATAAGGAAGAAGAGAGTGACATCCTGATGTAAATCAGCCCTGTCCTCACCATTGCTGTGCAATCAGAATCACCCACCTCAGTGACTTCGAAATGGCACAAGAAGACTCAGAGTGAGATGGAGACACTACAGCATACAGTGACTGCTCCTTCACGAAACGCACTGAGTCTACCAACACCTACTTCTCAAAAGTTACCTACATCAGTGGCCCCAGAAAAGAAGAATAAAATTCAGGCTACTATTACGGGCATGTTTATTTAGGAATGGCCCTACAACCGCAACCGCCCAAAGGCGCGTTTGTACAATGGGAAGCTGGTAAAAATGGTAGTGCTGGACTACTCCCTTTTTTTGTGCAAGGAGTGTGATTCATAGAATTTGTGCAGCTCTCTGCCCAAAATGGAAGCTTCCAAGTTAGCCCTATTTTGCTTGAGTTTTTGTTCCAGCAATGAATCAAGTGCTCCAGTTGGTTGGTCCAGCTTTACAGCAAAGTGTTGTTCACACTATCTACCTCATGACAGACATGTGGACCAGTTGTCAGGCAACTGATTACATGTGCATCACTGCACCCTGGATCTCTTTTGTGGTGGTTAAGCAAAAGATGTCTGCACTTAGCCATGAAGATTTTGTTTTAGTGCGCTTGGCGACATTCAACAGTAGCCATGTTCACCATGTGGTGGTGAGCCTCAGCAAGGCCTACCAGTGCAAGGGGTTCGCCCTTCTCTGCACAAGTCCTGAGACCAATAAGATAGAAGTTGACACAGAAACTGGAATAAAAAATACAAAGTTTATTAACCTCATGAGGTGGAACTACATTCACACAACACCCTTCGGCAATGTATGAAGTAGCACTCTGAATGGAAGGAGCTTGGTCCTTTTATACCCACACAGGGGCTCAAAAGAAGGCGGTACAAGTACAAGAAGTAGGTTTTAGGCACATATAAGGTCATAAAGAAAATGCACAGTCAACAAGTGGAAGGAGCTAACAGTTGCTAATTCTGGTGAACACATCCTGACATTTACAGACTAACAGCAGCTGCATGGACAGCTGCAAGCTCAACTGAGCATGTGCAAAGTGAAAGAGGCTAAATATAACCTGTCTCTAGGCAGATTTCAAGAGCTGACAACAGCAAGGTAGGACAGAGCACATGGCATACACGTGGTAGTACATGGCAAACAAAATGGCTGCCAGAAATACGAAATGGATTCCACAAAACGGACAAGATAGCCTATAAATACAGGATGGCTTCTGCAAATGCTAACCCAATCACTGCCAAAATACAACAACCACGGAGAAATCACATATAGCTGCAAACATCTTTGAATAATTTAACAGCGATGAATTGAATTTTTTGCCACAGACAATAGCAGTAACATAGTCAAGGCCATGTCAGATGGTGGCTCTTTCAAGGTTCTGTGTTTGGTGCATTGCATCAGCCTAGTGGTGCAAGACTTTTGCAGAAAAGAATACATAGACAGCAACATACTGCCCACCTGCAGAAGAATCTGCACTCATTTCAGCCATTTTTTTGAAGCCCGGAATATTGAGAGATAGTGAGTGAATGTATGTGTCTATCTTGCTCGGGTTGGGACAGGGACAGAGTTATTCCGAGACAGGAGAAGGATGGAAAAACTCGACAGTACTGCCTCATCCACTGCTAGAAGAAAGAAGTTAGCAACTTCAAAGGGAAACCATGACTTTGAGGCTTAGTTCTCAACTATGTAGAATGGAGAGAGATGTGTTGATTTGGGAAATTATGTCAGTATGTGTGGCAAAAGTAAAACTCCAAGTCCTTTTGTCCTTTTGTTTTTTGCTCTGAGTCTACTTGGTACACTCATGAAGCTTACCTGCCTAATGTCCTTTTACTTGACTCTACAAATCCGTTTATGTTTTACAATCCACAGGCCCTCTCATCTGCTGCATAAATGAAAGGCAAAGCTGATCTCAACACTCGTGCTTAACTACAGGACTGGTCCAGACAGGCATCCAAGAGTGATGGAAATTCCTGAGGAGTGTGCAGTTGCACCATCCAATTTTGCAATACCGTATCATTTTCTTTTAACAATCACATTTTTAGAACGAGGTGGGGTCACTCAATAATTTGATTTTTTCAAACCTAGAAGATATCTGATGATTTGGGTCTGTGGGGTAGAAGCACTGTTTGCAATGCATTTAACTGTACTGTGTCATACTCATTTCTTCATTTCCTTCCACAAAAGATTGATGATGATAATTTGCTGCTTATCGCCCAGATGAATATTGGCCTTGTGTAGTCTGTCTTTTCATACCTCTCCTCAAATCCTCTTTCTCATCCATTTATCAAACCCCTAACCTTCTTCACCCAGGCTGTGTGATTATTGAGGTGTGACTTAATCTACAACATAAATGGATCAAACACTTGGGGGGGGTGGATGTGGTGAAAGCAACACCAATTCACTGCAGGATCTTCTGCCTAAGCAATAGTCCACACTGGCCCCATTTACCCACCTGTGCATAAAAGTGATCCTTATTTTAGATTTAGAAGAACATCAGTTGACAGCATCAACATTCAGGCCTTCTGTGGCCTAAACACTCAACTTTGTTCACTCCGACTTTGAGTCTACTTTTTATGACTTGAGGATTTTATGACTTTAGCTTTAATTAAATATTAACTCCCCATCACTCAGAAAAAGTTACTATTAATATTTTTGTTATTTATTTTATCACTATCAGGTATTCCTTGCTGTGTCAGTTAGTAGTCTGGTCTCAAAGCTTTGATATAATTTATCACCCACTAATGCAGTGTTTTTATTTCTATTTAGCTGCCTGTGATGCACTATCCTGTCAGAGCGGGAGGGGGTGGCAGTGTTTCTAGTAAGAGCCCCTGACAGCTGACACCGGCACCAGTAATGGACTAGCTGGGAGGCTGTGGGTGTCTGCTGGCTATACTGGGGCCCGGCTCAGAGGCAGCTGTTTCCACATCTTCATCCACCAGAGCCATCAGCTGTTGAAATTCCTGTTGGATAAGGTCCAGCCTCTGCTGCCACAGACAGGCCACTATCTCCTGCCTTGTGGGTGGTACGGATGCACCAGCAGGAGTAGCTTTACTGAGAAAAACAAAAAGAAAAAAAATAGTAAATAATGCTCTGTGAAAACAATTGTTTTAACTTAGTAGGTGGCACAGTAGCAGTACATCACTGCTCCCCTTGGGCCATTGGAATTTGATGTGATTATGTTATGTTATGTTATGTTATTGGGGGATTTGCTCAAACAGAGTGTCCCGGCGCTGACAGACCCGTCCAGGCACAAAACAAAAGACACAGGTGAAATTATTGGCTGAACAGCCATGTCTTAAGCTCTTTTCTGAATGATAAGAGATTGTCGATCCTCCTTAGTGTCACTGGCAACGCATTCCAGGCCTTAGGCGCCAAATATTTAAAGGAGCGCCCTCCTCTTCGGGCCCTTTTTATGGCCGGTGTTCTGGCCAAGGCCCGTGAAGCTGAGCGAAGGGTCCTGGCTGGATGGTGGAAGCCAATCCTGTTCCTCAGGTATGGCGCGCCCTTGCCATGCAGGGCCTTGAAAGCGATTGTTAGGGTCTTAAAAACAATACGGTGTCAAATGGGCAACCAGTGGAGCGATTGCAGGATCCCTGATGCATGGGATCTCCGGCCAAGACCAAAAATTGCCCGCGCTGCAGAATTCTGTACCACCTGCAAGCGGGACAGGAGATAGTCAGGGAGTCCAAGATAGAGCACATTCGCATAGTCCAGCCTGGATCCTATCAGAGCCTGGACAATCGTCCTTCTATGAGAAATAGATAGGAGTGGAAGAAATTTCTTCAGCATTTTGAGCAGGCCAAAACACTGTCCGACCAGGCTCGTGATCTAAGGTTTAGAGGAGAGACCATTGTCCATTTTAACTCCGAGATTTTTCGCCACTGAAGTATCTGTGGCCGGAGGAAACATGTCAGTCGGCCACCACGATTTCCAACCAAGGTCCGGGGAACAGCCAAAGAAAAGAATCTCCGATTTGTCGGAGTTACACTTCAACTGATTAAGATGGAACCAGGCGAAGACGGTATTCAGGCAGTTCCTGATCCGCTCCCCATCAAAATCGATGTTCTTCTCACAGGTGAAGAGGAGTTGAGTATCGTCGGCGTAGGATACAATCTGGGCACCACACGACTCAGCCAGCGCCGCCAGAGGGGACATATAGATAATAAAAAGAGTGGGGCTCAGAATGGAACCTTGAGGAACTCCCACCTCCAAAGGCGGTACCACAGCTGAGTACGGGGGGGCCCAAACTGTCTGTTGACAGTCCGAAAGGAATGATTTAAACCATCTGAACACCGTCCCCTCAACCCTCATCTCCGAAAGTTTATCAAGGAGACGGTTGTGGGGGACGGTGTCAAATGCCGCCGACAGGTCCAGCATCACCAAAAGAGCTTTCCTTCCACCATCAAGAACCTCATTGATCAATCAATCAATCAATCAGCAATTTGTATAGCGCGCTACTCACCCAGTAGGCTCTCAAGGCGCTGGGGGGAGGGGCCTGCTACTGCTCGAAAAGCCAGATCTTGAGTTGTTTCCTGGAGGAGAGGTGGTCCTGGGTCAGCCGTAGGTGGATGGGGATGGAGTTCCATGTCTTGGCCGCCAGGTAGGAGAAGGATCTTCCTCCAGTGGTGGCTCTGCATAGTACGGCGGCGAGGGCGAGGCTGGCCGATCGTAGCTGGCGGGTGGGTGTGTAGAAAGTGAGGCGGCTGTTGAGGTACTTCGGGCCCATGTCGTGGAGAGCCTGGTGTGCGTGGGTGAGGAGTCTGAACGTGATCCTCTTGTTGACGGGGAGCCAGTGCAGGTCTCTCAGGTGGGTCGAGATGTGGCTGTGGCGAGGGATGTCCAGGATGAGTCGTGCGGAGGCGTTATGTATGCGCTGGAGTCTTTTCTGTAGTTTGGCAGTGGTTCCCGCATAGAGGGTGTTCCCGTAGTCCAGTCGGCTGGTGACGAGTGCCTGGGTGACTGTCTTCCTGGTTTCGGTGGGGATCCATCGGAAGATCTTACGGAGCATGCGCAGGGTGTTGAAGCACGATGACGATACGGTGTTGACTTGTCTGGTCATCGAGAGGGAGTAGTCCAGGATGCAGCCTAGGTTTCGTGCGTGGTCCGTTGGCTTGGGGGTGGTGCCCAGGGCAGGGGGCCACCAGGAGTCGTCCCAGGCGGAGGGCGATGATCCCAGGATGAGGACTTCCGTCTTGTCTGAGTTCAGTTTCAGGCAGCTGTTCTTCATCTACTCGGCGATGTCTTTCATCCCTTCGTGTAGGCTGGCTCTGGCGGTGGCGGGGTCGTTGGTGAGGGAGAGGATCAGCTGGGTGTCGTCAGCGTAGGAGATGATATTGAGTTTGTGTTGGCGTGCGATGGCTGTGAGGGGGCTCATGTAGACGTTGAAGAGGGTGGGGCTGAGTGAGGATCCTTGTGCTATGCCGCAGATGACTTCGGTGGCCTCGGATCTGAACGGGGGGAGGCGGACTCTCTGGGTTCTTCCGGCGAGGAACGAGATGATCCACTCCAGAGCCTTCCCTTGGATTCCGATGTTGGTGTGGCGCTGTACTAGGGTGCGGTGGCAGACAGTGTCGAACGCCGCAGATAGGTCCAGGAGGATGAGGGCCGCTGTTTCCCCATTGTCGCACAGGGATCTGATGTCATCGGTGGCTGCGATGAGGGTGGTCTTGGTGCTGTGGTTGGCTCGGAAGCCGGACTGCGAAGGGTCGAGGGATCCGTTTGTCTCGAGGAAGGCGGCGAGCTGTCTGTTGACGGTCTTTTTGATGACTTTGGCAGGAAAAGGGAGGAGCGAGATGGGGCGGAAGTTCTTGAGGTCGGTGGGTTCCGCTGTTGGTTTCTTCAGGAGGGCGCTGAGCTCGGCATGCTTCCAGCTCTCCGGGAAGGTGGCGGTGTTGAAAGAGATGTTGATGAGGTCCCGGAGTTGGGGTGCGATGATGGAGTCGGCCTTGTTGAAGACGTGGTGGGGGCAGGGGTCGGTTGGTGATCCGGAGTGGATGGTGTTCATCGTGCGGGTGGTGTCTTCGGTGCTGACCGGGGTCCAGTTGCAGAGGGTGGTGGTGGGGGGCGTTGGTTCGGTGGTTGGGTGCGTGGTCTGTGCGCCGAAGCTGTTGTGTATGTCGGCGATCTTGCGGTGGAAGAAGGTGGCGAGTGAGTCGCAGAGGTCTTGCGAGGGTGTGATGTCGTTGTTTCCGGCGTTGGGTTGGAGAATTCTTTGACGATGCTGAGGAGTTCCTTGCTGTTGTGGGTGTTGTTGTCCAGTCGTTCTTTGAATGTTAATTCATCAAAGTGGAGGGAAGAGGAATAAGGTCCGTTCAGTTCCCCTGAGTCAATACTGAAGTAATCAAATAGGAAAGGACACTGGTATCTACTATAACCATTGGTTATTATTGACAACCCTCATAAACGCTTAGAATGTTACGTTGCGGTGTATCTTTTTGTCCGCCCCTTCTCTTGCATTATGGCATAGTCATCGGGTTGTCAAAAAGACGTGCTGTATGCCTGCCTCACCCGAGGCAACCTCCGGTAAGAGTAGAAGTGTCCAGGGATTTTAGGACAGCAGCTGAACAAATGTAACTGGAGCAGTCACGAGGGATATTAAAAGTCAGTGTCTCACCAAACCAAAATTTATTATAAAGAGGTAGGCACTGATAGTTAAAACTTGTGGGTATATTTTATAATCGAGTTACCAGATTATAATATCTTTCTCAAAAGTAGTCGACATGTTTCAGCTCACCTGGGCCCAGCCGGGTCTACGGAGCTTTCGTCAGGACAAAACAGGGGGGTATGGTACTTACACAACTTGTGTAGTATTCAGGAAGTTTATAGTACTCTCATATTGAAATTCCTGCATTGTGGGAACAAAAATGAGAATCGAGAAACATTCTGCCCATTGGAACAGTAAAGTTGCATATCGCACGTATACAAACAATAATAGTAAGTAATCTATCTTGACAAGCAAACAATGGATTCAGCGAGTACTTGTGAAGGGTGCTGCACAATGTAAATACAGGAGCTTAAAAAACTAGGAGAGGAGAAAAATGCAGTCAAAAGTCCAAACTTTAGGTAAACATCAAACTAAAATAGCGGGAGGAGTTCTGTATGTATATAACGATGTCACAAGATGTTATTAAGAGTACATCGTTCTTGTTGTGCATTGCGTTGTCTCAGTGAATGCTGTTCATGAAAGGTGCATGAAGTATTGATTTAGTTAATTAATGCACTCGCGATTAACCTCTTAATCTAGCGAGAACAGTACCTACTGCAGTAAAAAACTAACAATTGAATGGTATCTAGGGCTGAGGGGAACAGAATACGGGCTCAGTTGAATACCTTCGTATTAGGTGGATTTCTCTTCTCAGGGTGCGGAGAGTCGCGTAAAGATAGTGGTTCTGTCTAAAACGACAAACACAATTGTGGCCCTAGTTTTAAATACCTGTTGTTATCAGAGTTTAACAAAACGGCAGTAAGACTTCCAAACGCCATTCTTACCCACGTGTAGGCGTCGCTGGTTCCTTGTGCTGACTCTTCCCCTGGTAACAGAGGGCGTACTTCCTGTCTCATTATGAACTCATATGTAGACATAGAAAAGAGGTTCCAGATGTTATAGAAAAATACCTTCAAGATGGAAGTTTTTAAAGGGTAAGTGCAGATTTTCTCATATTGTCTGGTGTAATAACCAATTCAGCAACATGATGTACAAAGCTGCATTTAGTAGAACTGGTGCCGAGGAATATTCTCGTTCATCCCTGATATGTGGGTTTCAAGACGATTAACCCATCTTTGTTCTTTTTCGAACAATCTTTGTTCCGCATTATTGTCTTTATCATGGAGCGTTTCTAAAACAGTCCATATCAGGTCATCACAGGTGTGTCCAGCTTCAATGAAATGTGCGCAGAGTTTAGTAGTGTTTTTCTTCAGTCTCACATTGCTCCTGTGTTCTCCTATCCGTATTTTAACCTTTCTACAGGTCATTCCTACGTATTGTTTTAGGCAGGGGCATGTCACCATTGAGGCATTGACAATTTAGATTACAGCAAGAAACCATTTCAAAATCTAAATAACAAAGAACAAAAAGCACTTGTAGAACTGAGAGACAATGACGATATAGTCATAAAGCCAGCCGACAAGGGGGGTGGGGTCGTTATCCTGACAGAAGATGGGTATAATCGACAATGCCATTTATTACTATTGGATGATAAGTTTTACAAGCGATTAGACTCAGACCCCACTGAAAGACTTACCAATACCATCGCAATAATGGTACACAAAGCTGAAGTACATGGATGGATTTCCAAGAAAGAAGCAGACTTCATGACACCAAGAGTACCCAAAGTCCCTTTTTTCTACTCGCTGCCAAAAACCCATAAAAACAGGTTCCCACCACCAGGACGCCCGATAGTTTCGGGGATCGGGTCCCTCTAGGAACCTCTTTCCAAGTTCGCGGATGAATATCTAAAACCGCTAGTCTAAAAAAAACCAACATATCTTAAGGACACTCGGGACCTTCTGATGCAAATAGCCGATAGAGCCTTCGATCCAAACACGATGGTCCTAGTAGGACTGGATGTCGAATCATTGTATACGAGCCTGCCACAAGACGACACAATGCAAATGTTGGAAGATTTACTCTTCCAGGAAGAATGGCACCACCAGACTCCTCGACATTTCATTCTGGAGTGCTGTCTATTGGCTTTAAAGGAGAACTACTTTGAATTCAACGGCCAACTCTTCCTGCAATGCCATGGAACTTCCATGGGCAGTGCCTTTGCCCCATCGGTAGCTGGACTGTATGTCAGCCAATTTGAACAGAAATTCGTCCTACACAATGACAACCCATTCATTTCCAGTATATTATACTGGAAACGCTATATCGACGACGTTCTGCTGATTTGGGACATCAATAAGGACCTAACAACGTTCATGGAATGGCTTAACAGCCAAGACCAATGGCTGAAATTTACCTCCACTGCAAGTAACCAATACATTGATTTTTTGGATTTGACAATTTTTTGTGAGAACGGCAAATTAGAAACAAAAACGTACACAAAACCTACAGCCAAGAATAGTCTCTTGTCGTATCTTAGCTACCACCCTCGACCGCTAAGAGACAATCTTCCTTACAGCCAGTTCCTACGACACAAACGAAATTGCAGTAACAGTAGTGACTATAAAAACCAAGCCACTCTCCTTTGCAAAAAATTGCAAGCAAGGGATTACACTCCACGGGTCATTGCAAAGTGCAAAAAGAGAGCACTTAACCAACCTCGTGATTGCCTCCTCCAAAGCTACCCTAAGGAACCGATTAAAGGTCTAGTTACCTGTGTCACCACTTTCTGCCCTGCCACCTATGAAGTCCAAAAACTAATAAGAAGACATTGGCAGATTATCACATCTGGCTCCTTGAATTGGCCAAAACCAAGATTTGCCAACAGAAGGACTAAGAATCTTCGAGATACACTTGTACATACACGTCCGATAAAAAAAACACCACAACTACCATCAGAGATGCAGCTATGACCCCAGTTACGGGTCATTATCCATGTGGCACGTGTGGAGTCTGTAAATTCACAAAAACTACGAAAACACTACAACTTACTGATGATTTCACCTGGTCCCAAAGACAACATACGAACTGTAATTCCACGCATGTAATATACTTGGTGACATGCCCCTGCCTAAAACAATACGTAGGAATGACCTCTAGAAAGGTTAAAATACGGATAGGAGAACACAGGAGCAATGTGAGACTGAAGAAAAACACTACTAAACTCTGCGCACATTTCATTGAAGCTGGACACACCTGTGATGACCTGATATGGACTGTTTTAGAAACGCTCCATGATAAAGACAATAATGCGGAACAAAGATTGTTAGAAAAAGAACAATGATGGGTTAATCATCTTGAAACCCACATATCAGGGATGAACGAGAATATTCCTTGGCACCAGTTCTACTAAATGCAGCTTTGTACATCATGTTGCTGAATTGGTTATTACACCAGACAATACGAGAAAATCCGCACTTACCCTTTAAAAACTTCCATCTTGAAGGTATTTTTCTATAACATCTGGAACCCCTTTTCTATGTCTACATATGAGTTCATAATGAGACAGGAAGTACGCCCTCTGTTACCAGGGGCAGAGTCAGCACAAGGAACCAGCGACGCCTACACGTGGGTAAGAATGGCGTTTGGAAGTCTTACTGCCGTTTTGTTAAACTCTGATAACAACAGGTATTTAAAACTAGGGCCACAATTGTGTTTGTCATTTTAGACAGAACCACTATCTTTACGCAACTCTCCGCACCCTGAGGAAGAGAAATCCCCCTAATACGAAGGTATTCAACTGAGCCCGTATTCTGTTCCCCTCAGCCCTAGATACCATTCAATTGTTAGTTTTTTACTGCAGTAGGTACTGTTCTCGCTAGATTAAAAGGTTAATCGCGAGTGCATTAATTAACTAAATCAATACTTTATGCACCTTTCATGAACAGCATTCACTGAGACAACGCAATGCACAACAAGAACGATGTACTCTTAATAACATCTTGTGACATCGTATATACATACAGAACTCCTCCCGCTATTTTAGTTTGATGTTTACCTAAAGTTTGGACTTTTGACTGCATTTTTCTCCTCTCCTAGTCTTTTAAGCTCCTGTGTTTACATTGTGCAGCACCCTTCACAAGTACTCGCTGAATCCATTGTTTGCTTGTCAAGATAGATTACTTACTATTATTGTTTGTATACGTGCGATATGCAACTTTACTGTTCCAATGGGCAGAATGTTTCTCGATTCTCATTTTTGTTCCCACAATGCAGGAATTTCAATATGAGAGTTCTATAAACTTCCTGAATACTACACAAGTTGTGTAAGCACCATACCCCCCTGTTTTGTCCTGACGAAAGCTCCGTAGACCCGGCTGGGCCCAGGTGAGCTGAAACATGTCGACTACTTTTGAGAAAGATATTATAATCTGGTAACTCGATTATAAAATATACCCACAAGTTTTAACTATCAGTGCCTACCTCTTTATAATAAATTTTGGTTTGGTGAGACACTGACTTTTAATATCCCTCGTGACTGCTCCAGTTACATTTGTTCAGCTGCTGTCCTAAAATCCCTGGACACTTCTACTCTTACCGGAGGTTGCCTCGGGTGAGGCAGGCATACAGCACGTCATTTTGACAACCCGTTGACTATGCCATAACGCAAGAGAAGGGGCGGACAAAAAGATACACCGCAACGTAACATTCTAAGCGTTTATGAGGGTTGTCAATAATAACCAATGGTTATAGTAGATACCAGTGTCCTTTCCTATTTGATTACTTCAGTTCTTTGAATGTTGTCCTTTTGGTGGTGCGTATCAGCTGGTGGTGTTTGCGGGTGGCGTTCTTGAGGGCAGTCATGTTTTCTGTGGTCTGGTCGTGGCACCAGGCTTTTTCAAGTGTGCTGCAGTGTTTCTTGGATGTTTTGAGTTCGTCGGTGAACCAGGAGGCTTTCTTGCTGCCGGGTCTGCTGGGAGGGTTCTTCAGTGGTGCGAGGTCGTCGGTGCAGTTGGTGAGCCACTGTGTGAAGGTGCGGGCTGCTTCGCTGGGGTCCGTTGCGCTGGCGGGAGGGTTCAGGCTGAGGGAGGTGGTGAGCTGGTCGGCGGTGATCTTGCTCCAGCTGCTGCGAGGATCCTGTTGCGGGTGGTGGTGGGTCATGGTTCTTCTGTAGCTGAAGTGGACGCAGCTGTGATCCGTCCAATGAAGTCCTGTGGAGTGGCTGAAGGAGATGTGCTTGCTGGAGGAGAAGACGGGGTCAAGCGTGTGGCCGGCATAGTGGGTGGGGGTGTTCACCAGTTGCTTGAGCCCGAGGTTGGCGAGGGTGTCCAGCAGGGTGGTGGTGTTGGTGTCGTTGTTTTTCTCCAGGTGGAAGTTGAGGTCCCCTAGGAGGATGTAGTCAGCGGAGGAGAGGGCGTGCGGGCTGATGAAGTCTGCGATGTCTTCGCTGAATTGGGTGCGTGGTCCCGGGGGTCTGTAGATGAGCGTGCCTCTGAGGGTGGTCTTGGGGTTGGTGTGTATCTGGAAGTGGAGGTGCTTGGCGGCGGTGAAGGTGTCGTCGGAGTTGGTCGTGATGCGGATGGTGTTCCAGTGGACGATGGCGATGCTTTCTCCGGTCTGGTTGATGCGGTCCCTCCGGGTGATCTTGTATCCGTCCAGGATGGCTATGGCGATGTCGGGTGCTGAAGAGGCGTTCATCCAGGTTTCCGTGAGGAAGGCGACGTCTGGTGATGTTGTGTCGAGCAGGTTCCAGAGTTCGACGGCGTGTCTGTGGACGGAGCGGGTGTTGAGCAGGATGCATTTGAGGTGGTTGTTGCTGGTGCCTGGCCTTTCAGGTGCGATGCAGGTCCAGAGGCAGGTGAAATTGCAGGCTTGGCAGGTGAAGGGTCCGTGGGTGCGTTTCGGGGTGGCTCGGTATCAGGTGGGGTTCCGGCCGGCGTTGAGTGCGTTGAGGGTGGCGGCGTCGTAGGTCCGTTGTGTGGGCTGGCATCGTCGGGGGTCAGGGGTCCTGGCGCTGGGCGCAGTCCAGGCACGGACTGGCGCAGATGGGCGTGCCTTTGGCGCACGATCGGCGTGCCCGCTGCGCGTGAATGCTGCGCGTACCCGTGGGCTCCCCCATAAATGGCGAAGTGGGAGGGAGGAGCAGCTGGTAGGCGGGAGCGGGGCGGTGAATGGGGAGGGTTACAGAAAACAAAGGGGCGGGGCCGCAGGGGAGCAGCGACGGGGAGCGGGGGGTAAGAGCGGGAAGACGGAGGCGAGGGGGAAGTAACAACGCAAAAAACAGTCACGGGCAGCAGAAAAAAGTACAACAATAATAAACAGGCACAGCACAAAACAAACCAATAATCCTCTGCTGCAGGAGCAGCAGCGAATCACGGGCAGCGCAGACAAGGACTACCGGACCCAGAATCCTCTGCTGCGGGCAGCGGCGAACTCATGGCGGTAGTGGGGGACCTTGGGCACACTCACGGGGGTCCGCGCAGTGTGTGGAGCGACTGGCCCTGAAGCAGGCCTCCGATACCTCCAACAGTGCTGTTTCGGTGCTCATATTGGCCCTTAAACCCGTCAGGAGAGTCACAAGACCAATTTTCTGTTTTACCCACACATGCCTGGCATAAAAAGCACTGGCTGTCTGGCCGAAAAGTATTAAGGCAGAAAAACACCGGATCCAAAAACAGTGACTTTCTTTTCTTTTTCTTTTAAAGGCTTTTCTAGTAAATAAACAGACACTTTTCATGTAAAAATACAAATACATTTCCTCTCATTAATGAGTAATGCATTATGCATTATGGAGTACAAGTTGTGCAGGATTAAATTAATGGAGACATGCTAGCCAGCGAGTTGGGTATTTTGCTAATGTCTGCAGCTGGGCTGCTGTTGTTGACTGTTATCTATCTTTAGTTCCAATTGCCCTGCTCTTCTCCAAATGCCTATCACTTTCAACAATAAATCCAAAGAAGCAGATAAATAATGACATCACAAAAAGTGACATCACACACCTCATTTATAAAATGCAGATATTATCCTCTCTGCCATAAGCAGATGTTGGGGGAAACGATGCACTGCACTAGAGGGAAAGGAATGGGCTATGTAGATTGTAGTTTGCACGTTCATCACTGATTTAAGAAATGAAAAGATGAACAGAATAATATTTCAAATATACATTATAGATTAGTGGTACAGGTAATCTCCACAAAATTATTCTGACAGGCAAACACAGTCACATTGTGCTTATCTAAAACAGATCACCTACAGTGCTAGTTATAAGTCTATTGATTATCGTTGAGTTGGCTATACTAATCTTAAAATCCATATTCCATATTTCCTTAACAAAAACTACTTTTGAAACTAATGCATTGCAATGTATGATCTTTGATTCTATTCTCATCTCTAAACCTCCTTTATGGAACAACTCAATCTCCCTTTTTTGCAATGGATAGATGCATGAATCTACTCATCACTGTGAAATAGCTTGGGACTGAACAAACTACATGAAGAAAGTCACAGAGACTGCTAACTCGCTGATATCACTGATTCACTATGGTGACAGGAGAGTCTGGAATGGCTTCTTAATTAATAATTCTAGTCATAAATAACTCCCTTTTGATCCCCAAAACTTTATAGCTCACGCATAAAGTGTGTTAATTTTGAGGAACATATGATCACATTAGAAAAGAAATTGGTCTCTGCTATGTGGTGTTTGCTATTGATTCCTACAAATTAACTTAAATTAATGACGAATACTTTTCGAGTTTTTTTTTTGCATTGTAGCACACAAGCACAACAAATAATTAATACTCACTGATCCCCGGAATGGTGATTCTCCTAATAACATGACCAGAGAATCTGGATTTCATTAAAGACACGGAGGCTAACATTATGCATTAATCTTTTAATGCAGTCACAAGCACTGCCGCTCTTACATCATTGATAAAAGAATTAGAATGCAGTGACAACATAACAAAAATATAAGGCATGAGCAACAAAAGAGCTGCCTCTTTTAAATGCAACGAAGCAAAAAGAGAGAGAGTTTCTAAGACCAAGGTGGACTAGAGAGTGATGAAGGGAATTCCGAAGAAGGAACCCGAAGAGAACTCCAGGAGACGATCCATTAGGCTGAGTTATCTGAAAAGAAGATTGAAAAAATAATTAAAAGTGGGGTTGAAAGAAAAGTATATAGTAAACAATAAAGGAACAAGAACAAGAATCATAATCATAAACATAAGAATAGATACTACGTCCAAGGAGGGACGGGTGGGATAATGTTAGCCTCTGTGTCTTTAATGAAATCCAGATTCTCTGGTCATGTTAATAGGAGAATCGCAATTTCATTACGTGTTCATTCCGTGCCCAAAGTCAGAGGACGCGCTCGCGAGGACGTTGAAGCGAACGCGTCCCAAAGGCCCGGTTTCGGAAGTAAAATGTGGCGATTATGCAGGGAGCACTGAGAATGGCAGTAAGTTATCCCCAAAATACTTCTAAGAATGCGCAATGAGTTAGGTGGAATGCCCGCCCTGACTGATGGAAGGAATGAAGGAAGGAAGGAAGGAAGGAAGGAAGGAACATACCAAGAAAGTAATGGAAAAATAAAAAAAGTAAAAAATATCACAAAAACCACATGAAAAAGAGACACCAAAACACAAAATACAAAGACACAGAAACACAAAGTATTATGATAAATAAAAATGAGGGCAGATTATTTGGGAGGTTTGGGGACTGAAAAGATTAACAGCGGATTTAGAAACAGGCCCATCACGATGAACAAAAGAGAGAAAACAAGAAGGCCAATCCCATGCAAACTGCATGGACAAACCGTGCATGATTTCCAGTGCGTGGACCCACTCCGTGTTGTGGTTGATGTAGAAACGCAATGCGAACAGGTGCGCTTGGCAACTCTACCCTGCTTGCGGAACTCCCTGGCCTAACATCCATACAAACACTAACATGTCTACTCACTCACCTATTCAGACACTCAGCAGTCACTGTCCAATACATCCGCTCCCAATCCTACTCAGTTAACCAAACACCTATTCAAACAGCCACCTACTCACCCATACAGCTGCTTTCACACTCAGTCACTCATCCGTACAGTCACTCTCACAGCTACTTAGTCAACAAAACAGCCACTCACACAACCCTCACTTACCCATATAGCCACTGACACACCCACTCTCTCATCAATACAGCTACTCACTCAACCACTCACTCACTCATACAGCTACTCACACACCCACTTCTTCACTCACACACGCACTCACTCATCTAAACAGTCATTCAGGTACCATTTCACATACAAATACACACAGTCACACTACCACTCACATAATATATATTAGGAATAGTATACCTCTTTAGCAGGATACAAAGTATATTATTTTAACTTCTATAATACCTTAGTATATATGTTAACCACTGATACACTTTTAGAAAACACTTACAATCACTGGATTAGGTCATCAGTAATGGTATTTGAGATCTCTGATGACATCACTGATGACATTCCAAATGTTATCACTGATGATATCATCCACAGAATCACTGGCACACATACTCATTCCCCATAGAACCTTTCATACATCCTCACAAGCATTCACAAACTCATTAACAGACTCACACCAGTACTTATACCCACTCACTAATTCATAGATCTACACACACATCCACTCACTCACCCATACAGCCACTTATATACCCACACATTCACTAATACAGCCACTCACATATCCAATCAAAAACCCATACAGCCACTCACACACTGAGTCAGTCAGCCACTTTTTTCTTTTTTTAATTTGCACTGAATTGTAAGCTTTTATGATTCTTTGTCGGAATCAAATAACGTTTAATTGACTCAGTCAGCCATAAAGCTACTCACACGCCTAGTCACTCACCCAGCCACTTACTCACCCTTACAGATACACACACACACACACTAACTTACTCGTACAGATATTAACACATACTCACTCACCTATACAGGCACTGACACAAGCACACACACACCCATACAGCGCCTCTCATATTCACTCACACGCCCAAATAGTCACTCATTTACTCTATCCCTCACCTATACTGCCTTTCACATACCCAGTTACTCACCCATATAGAACTGACACTCCACTTACTCAACCAAACAGCCAAACACCCACCCACCTATACAGCCCCTCACACATGCACTCACTAACCTATACAGGCACTGACTCACCCACTCAATCATCCATACAGGTATTCACACACCCTCTCACCCACCCAAACAGACACTCAGACAGCCATACAGATACTCAGACTAACAATCACTCACCAATGCAGCTACACACAGGCCCACTCACACACCCATAGAGGCACTTAGACACTAACTGACAGACTGATACAGACCCATACATTCACTGAGATGCCTAATCACGCACAGCATTCTCTTTCCGGTTTTAAGGGACCTAGGCATTATTCAAATAATCACTGAATACATGCCCTAAAAAGTCCCAGCATATAAAACTCCTTGCACAAAACAATCTTCCTCACAGGGAGGTTACTGAAGAGGCCTCTTGTCTGGAACACCATTTAAGAATTAGTGGTGGGCCGAATTTGCATAGTCGCGCTACGCAAAGCTATGCGAAACGGTAAAAAATCACAGCGAGCACACATAAGTTCTGCGAACATGTGGAATTGCTTGTTCCGCCCGTTCGCTATGCTTTTTTCCTGTTCGCAAACGCTGTTTTCGTGCTTGGGGAAAAAAATCTCTCGAACACGCATTTTGAAACTGTGAACAAGCAAAAAATTACGCGTAGCAGTGGATCGCGGAATTTTTGGCAATTCTGCATTCTCCGCGGAACGCAAAATTACCCAAATTCCACAAGTACCAAAGGCGGAACGGAATTTACAGCCCAGGTGTAGACACTATTACTATTTACTGTGAAAAATTGCAGGTGCTGTGGAAAAGAGTAAAAAAAGCTGTAAAAGGGGATAGCAGAATGTAATCCTGTATCCCTATATTTTAGAAGGAGGCCTGTAAGGTATAAGTACAGTGTTGAGAGTAAATCTATATTGTTTTTTAAAAAAATTACGATCTTGCAGAACTCTCACAGGAGAAGGATTCTTATTAGTAACAAGGAGTAGATGAGTTGCTAATACACTCTTCCAGGAGGAATGGATATTCTGCACCTTTTTATTGAGAGGTGTGTGAGGTATAAATACTGTGATGAATAGAATATTAATTCTTTTTTTTATTGTTAAGATCTAGTGATACTCTAGTGGGATTGTGAAAAGTAGGAAGGAGAATGATCTTCTAATACACTCTTTTATACACACTGTAAGAAGGAGTATTAGTGGAGATGATATTTATCTGAACCTACTATTTACGTTCATCAAGCTGGGTAGAGCTCTGAGTTTAGAATTAAGTCACTACCCTCACCCTATTATGCCCACCTATCATACAATAGAGGGGTCTCACTAGACAGGCAAGTCTCTCCCCACATTCTACCATGCACATTCATCATCTGTGAGATGGGTCTGAAAGGAGAGGCCAGTCCCTCCACATAGGCTACTATGCACACCCGTCATCTGAGAGAGAGGCCTGAAAAGAGAGACCAATCTATCCCCACACCCAACTATGCATGCCTGTCATCTGAAAGATACTTCTGAAAGGAGAGGCCAATTCATCCACATAACCTACTATGCACACCCATCATCTGGGAGAGAAGCCTGAAACAAGTGGCAATTCCCTCCCCACACTCTAATACACACACCCATAATCTGAAAAGAGAGGCTAATCCCTCCCCAAACCCTACCTGATTAGCATTAAACTCTAACTGAACAGATAAAAAAGAACTCTACGCCCTCGTCCCACCCATCATCTGGGAGAGAAGCATGAAAAAAAGAGGCAATTCCCTACCCACACTCTAATACACATACCCATAATCTGAAAGGAGAGGCTAGTCCCTCCCCAAATCCTACCTGATTAGCATTAAACTCTAACTGAACAGATAAAAAAGAACTCTATGCCTGAGTCAAAAAAGTAATCTTTGACCAAACATATAGGTTTATGACTTTGGGAATTTACAAAGGGCATTTACAAGTACTATCTTTATGTCCACACTCGGGCAAGATCTGCAACCTGAGTGTGGACAGTAAGGATACCGATAAAAGGTGTCCCTAATAGGGCATTTATTTTGGAACAAACCTTCAATATTTTTAGGAACTTTGCAGCATATTATCAAGAAACGGCGTTAAAATTATCGCCGCTTTAGCCGTAGAGAATTCCAATAGAAGCCCATGTTCTGGAGTTAACAATGGCATCTATTGGAATTCTCCATGGCATATTATCAAGCCCATTATCACTGTTTTAGCTGCAGTTTCCTGCCGTTAAAGCGGAGATCATTTTAACGAGATTCCTTGATAATATGCCCCTTTGTTTTCTCTGAATAGTTGCATACAGATTCAACACTGTAGTCAATGAGCGTTTCCTATATATCTGTGGTTGATTGTTAATGTGAACTATGATACCTGTAAAGTGTATGGTAGTGGGTCAATATGGCATATAATGCATGCTTTGTACAGCTAAGGGAGTTGTATCCGTGATTTCAATAATGATGCCTTGTATTCTCCTGAAGTATTTTGTACTTACTTTCATGCCTCTAATTGCAAAGTAATTTATAGAGAAATCTGGGGTAAAATGAGGCTTGCACAATGTCATGAGTGATGTCATAATTAATGTCATAGAGCATGTCATGAGTGATGTAATATGTGAAATCTTAAGCAGTGCATGACCTGGCGCAAGTTATAGTTAGTGCTGCTACCTCTCTATAGATGGTGAATTTCTGTATTTTTTTGTTACTTCTTTGAGAAATTCATTTAACTATAACTTTACTTTAACCTTTGATTTTTTCAGTTAATATGTATATACACACCCATTTGTACCAGAATAACTCACTGTAACTTAAAATCCGGAGAAGATCACTGAGGGAGGATGGAGGGCACGGAATCTGTATCTTCAATGGGAATTACAGTAATTCTGGCTTGCTTGCCTTCAGACTCTAACATTTCGATATGAAGCTATCTGATGACTTCTTTGCCACAGTAGCAGACGATGAATTAGCTATTGCTTATCTGAATTGTATAGGTCTTTTCAGACAGTGAATGCCATCTGCTATCTATGCAAGCTCTGTAGAAAGAGATAACATGCTCTAGGCTTGTCACTATTTGCCCTGTACATCTGCAGACTCTCTCTTCCATGACCTTCTCGTTTTGTCTGCTAGAATCATTCCTGGTTAAGAGAAAGAGTGTAAACTTTATATGCAATGGCAGTGCGCGAAATGACAAGACATGGCCTATTGTGGGGCTCTGAGTTGTAATTCTAAAGGATGAATTGGAGTCTTACATTAAAAGTGTGTTTTTGTGAAGAAACCATACATCTGGTTGCTGACTGTATTTTTATTAATGTATTTTAGATACATGTGCTCCAATTCTATACAAAAATATCTTATTGCATTTAAATGAATATGCGACAATGTACTGGCCTATGAATAGAACACCTAATATATTTTTGTATTCATAGATCTGAATGCATTATACAGCAAAGTAGACTTGCAGCAAATGGGTACGGTTTGATGATTTCTATTGTAGTTGCACATTCCTCTGTGTCACAATGGAAGGAAATGAAAGTTTATCTACCATGTCATTCATTTCTTTAATCTTGCTGGGGGCAGGTGAATATTTTCTGATGGCATATTTATATCTGATTGAGAGCAGGTGGAGAGAATCAGGTGGAGTGGTATCTGACACTGAGAGAAAATATATTCCTAAATCCTAAACTATCCTTGTGTTGTGCCAGCAAGCATTATTTTGTCCCTCAGGGGCAAGTCTCTGGTTTTGCCAGCAAGCATTATTTGATCCCTCAGGGTCAGTCTCTGCGAATGGGATTTCAGCAACACAACCTACAAAAAGTAATCCGTTGGCCTGGCATTACTTTTGTCGTTTGTGCACTCCATTTACCTTACCTAGACCAATCTATAATAGATATCGTGCAGGTGAACATTTCATACATGTCCAATATGAACAGTTATTCCATCATTTCTATGGAAGCATGACCTTATGCAAAAGGGTAAACATGTTATATACCAGTTAGGTATGATCATTAGTGGGGGCTATGTGGTTTGAGGTAAATTGTGTTTGAGATAGATAGGCTGGAGTAGAATTAGGCATTGTTAGGTTGCATATATAGGTTTTAAAGCAGGAGAGGTTGTTATATGTGAAATGAGGTGTCATGCTTTTGCAGAATTATAATGAGAGATTAAGGCAAACAGGCATCAGACTGAGAAGAGGCTATACTCAGAAATAGAAAGCATGCAGAGGATGGGAGCTAAGAAGACGGTTACTAAGAAGAAAGAAAGGAATAAAGATAAAAGGAATGAAGCGGAAAAGAATCAAGTTCAGTGTTTGTCAGACATTGTTTCAGGAGTATAGTGGGAGGCGGCTTTCTGAGATAGCAATCAATCTAAAGATGTAAGCTGTAGAATGCAATCTGAGGATGTAAATTGTAAAAATAAAAAACCTTATACATAGTGCTCAATATCTGGGGCAAACAGCTTGCAAGTTTGACTAAACGCATCACTTACACTTACCCTACTGTGTGCCAACCCTAGGACAGCCCTTTTAAACACAGGGCCTGATTACGATCTTGGTGAATACTCCATCACAAATGTCATCAGAATGCAGGCTGAGTCCATCTGACATCGTTTGGGAACTAGGACAGAACGACCTCCTGTCGTCCGTTCCAACCCAGCAATTAGGATGCGACTCAACACAGATCGGTCACACTTCTATGCATTACCATTCTTTACCATGGGAACATGCATTCCGAATAGAATGCATACTCTCATGGTAAAGAGCTGAGGTACAGTTCATACCTGGAACCCGTGGCAGGCACCCCAAGGGGCCTGCCACCGGGTGTAGGGATCAACAGGAGGGCACCATAGGTGACCGCTAGGCCACCATCCGGAGGCCTTGCACCCTTGGGGCCCCTGCTGGGTGCTCCCCAAAGTCAGATTCTCACAGACTTTCCATGTCATAAAGACCGGCATAGAAAAGCTGTGGAAATCTGCCATCGTAATCCCTCAGGCGGAAAGAGCTGCCTGAGGGATTACCATTGTAAACCATTCGGAAATCCTGTTTGGATTAATTTCCGACCAACTCCTTCGCAAGGGGTCGGCTGGAGATTAATCCAGACAGGAGATTACGATGCCATAGGAATGTCTGTGAACGAGGGTTGGAACTGTTTCCTACAGCATTGTAATCGACACTAAGAAGTGTAAAAAAATAAATAAACAAGACAGCAAGTCTTTCCATCTATGCGCCCAGGTTCTGGAATAACTAAGTAATGGTTCTAAAATACCTAATAACGGAAAACAACTAAATAAAGGAATAACTAAATAAAGCTTCTGGAACAGGTCCATCAGGACTGCCCAAACACTGCTCCAATGTCTGATAGAGTGTAAAATCCACCCCTTTCACAAAAACTACAACACAATGCATTAGGTTCTACAACCTAGCTTCCCCTCTTCTAAGTCATTGAATGTATGCTTGTCTTTTACCATTTACAGCGCTGCTCAGCCTTCAGGATAGGCTCAGACTATGAAAATAACATATACATACACACATCAATTCACTAACTTTCATAGTCTATCTATAGAGTAACACATGATAAAACTCTTACAATCCTATATATCATATGATTCCTATCACATACTTGAAGACACCATAACTTTCTCTTAATAATTATTCAAAATGCACACCAAAAGCATAATTAATCAGACAAATAATTTTATGGGGACTTTAAGTTGGATGTAGGAAGGTGGCTACCTGACTATGGTTACCCCAGATTCTTTGCCTTGTGTTTAGCTGGTTTGTTACTTAGTTGGCCTGGTTCCCTGCTAATCAGGGCCCCAGACTATCTGCTCTCTCTGTAAAATGGATTCCATGTACCCTAGGTACATACCACAATTGGAAATGGACTCCTTGTCAGCCCCTGTACCATGCACTATAGGTGCCCAGGGCATAGGAGCCACCAAGGCCTACCAGGGGCTGCAGCATATCTTTTGCCACCCCTGGCTGGTTCTTAAATTGACACAACTGGCTGATCACTCAGCTGAGGCAAGGTGGTGTAATCACCCCTTGCTTAGATATAGTATACCTATATCTAAACCTATATCTGGACACATATAAACCTGTGAGCCACTCCTATGGAAGGCCTTATCAATCCTGGAGGCAGAGTGCGTGGTTTAATGTGAGATGGAGCTCTAGCATGAGCTGAGCCTGTCTGCAGCTGTCGGGAACAACTCCCTAAGCTGTTTCAGGATAATGCCATACCATATACTCTTAAGTGCATTATAATCCTCGCGGTTATATAGCAACTTTGGTTTGGCTTTATCAAAACATGTCGTGTAAGGTGTCATACGATTTGGAATACTATCCCCTCGCCAGTCCTGGTGACGGGGATAGCATTCCACCCCTCTAGAGGTAGAAGACATGTTACTTTGCTGACATGCGGTTAATTTCTAATAGGACCTCAGATCCACAAAATGGATGCTTCTGCCACAGACACAAGTCTGACCCCCTGTAGCTGACCGAAACTCAGCCAAGGGGGCTTGGACAAAGGGTTTCCTGTCGCAGGGAGGTGTCACACCCCCCCAGACAGGAGATAGTGGATTGTAGCAGGGAGGTTTGAAAGAAACCAGACACTGCTTGGAGCGCACAAGGCTGCCCCTTGCATAATCCGACCAAACCGGTTCTGGGGCACCCCAGCCCCCGACCCAGCGCGGCCTGGATCAAAGGAAAGGGGTGTAACCACCCCCTTCCTGGGTCCCACCCATAGGAGGGGACCTAGCAGGTAATCCAGCCCCCTAGATTGGTATAAGAATGGGAGCAGTGCCAAAGCACTTCAGATTATCCTGATGAAACATAAGAAACCAAACTCTGGACCCTTCGACATCCTACTCAACGTAGAAGACTGAAGAATCTCCCTTGTGGTCAAGGAGTGACCAACCTGTGCAAACAGGCACCATCCAGCACCTCAACGTCTGCTTTGTTGCAGTTCCCGCCAAAACTCGAGCAACAGAGATCAACGAGATTAAGCTTGCCTGCCTTCTCACAGCCCGATCCACAGTCCATGCAGAGCTGAGACCCGTGGAGGCGACCAGAAGCGTGGGGCACGCCATCTTGGAAAGACCACGAGACGCTGACTGTGCAGCCCACGAGTGACCCTTGAAGCTGTACACCGGGATTTGAGAAGCTCCAACCCTGAGCCACTTTTGTACCGAAGTTCACCCCTCTACACTTGACGAGTGATGCGTGGGGCCCTTCTGCTCTTTTGGCTCAACGCGTTGGCCCGGTCACTTGCCAGCTGGCTTGTGGCCCCTGTGCCGACGAAACTTGAAATACGACTTGTGATTCTGGTTGCTCCTGATTTGCACCAGCTCCCCTGAAAAGGAGCCCCCACTCTGACCCTCCTGGTCCGAGTGAGAAGCAATCTTCCGGTTCCGCGTGGATTGCTTTTGCCAAGTGTTGTTTGCTCCAATCTTGAAGCCGACAGCTTCGACGGCGAGAGCCTATGTGGGACAGATTGTGACCTGCTCCTGGACATCGCAGATGCCCCAGAGCCCACGTGACAGCAGAGAGAAGCTCCTCGACAACCACCTGATTGCGCCCGACATTGCCTGGTTCTGTCCTGGTTCCACCCTGGTCACTGCTGAGTGACCCAGACTCTGTCCCCTCTGCTTTCAGGTACTTTTCGACTTGGATCCACTCTTGGATCCCACCGGACACTTCTCCTTCAGAGCGCCTGCAGCCTCTTCAGCTTCAAGCACCAAGAACCAGCGTGACGAAACCCGACACTATTTCGCCCCTGTGCACCCGCTTCCTGTGGGTGAGGTAACATTGCAACACCGGTGTTCCCACACTGGTACACACCTCTAGGGTCTGTGTCTTAAGTTTTGTCTTTCTAGGTTCAGCGGAAGTGTCTTAAACTCTATTTGTGTAACTTTTACGCACCATTGACTAACATTGGTGCATGCGTGCGCTTTCAGCGCTGCACCCGAATCCCGCTGGCTTTTCCCGACTTCAGCATTGCTTGTCCCAACTGCTCCCAGCGATTCCCTAGGCCCTAGGCCTAACCACTGTTAGATTGGTATCTCTTATACCACTTGTTTAGTATATGGTCTGAGTGGCCCCTCGCCCTCATCCATAATTGTGCAACTTTGTATGTTATACTGTGCTTTTGATTTAACGCTTGTGCCCCTTTATTCATAAAGAGTACTGGGGATTATTTTGAGTAATAAATACATATATTTTTATAATATATACTTGTGTGGTGTCCTTTCATTTGATATTACAGGACTGTGATTGGTAAAACAGCTCGCTTAACACGACCTCTTGAGTTAAGCCTTTAAGGCTGCTTAGTCTATGCTACCATTAAGATAGCTTGTCTACAAGGTTGACTTACAACCAGACACCATAAGGGGTTATTTGGACTGATACAAGGTGGTTCCAGAATTGGAAACATCATATATCAGGCCAACTTCTCACATTGGACTAATGCAATCCAGATGACTCTGATTTTTCCTTCCAATCCTTATATTTACACAGCAACTGAAGATAGAATCTCTGGGCCATATTTACAAGCCCCTATCGCCACGCGAATGTCACTTTTTATTACATTCCTGTGGCGATAGGGGCTTCGCCTTATTTACAAAGCAGCGTTAAGCCACTTAATGTGGCTTAATGCTGCCTTGTAAATGAGGCTCCCTTTCACGCTATGCGTACTGTGAAAGGGGAGGACAATGGGTGTTGCTGTATGCGTTCCACCGCAACACCCATTGATTTTGATGCTGCCCCTATTTACAATGGTGGCATAAATAGGAGGCAGCGCCAAAATTAAGACGAGGTAAAACCTGGTCTTACCCTGGCACAACGAGCAGAAATGTTTATTTTTTTCTTGTTTTTGCCATCTTCATCTGTGCAACATTGTGCAGCACACGTAGGAACAGCAAAAGACCTATCTGCATATAAGCAATCATTTTTAAAAAAATGCTGGTTTGCAACTTCTATGTGTGCTGCATTAAGCAGCACACATGGAAGTTACAAAATGGCTTTTAAAGATTGTTTATGTGCAGGAAGTGGGACCTTGTTGCACATAAATAATCTTCCCCTGAATGCAGAGCAAGTGTGCCTGCGAGGCACTCCTGTGACCCAACGTAGGAAGTTCTTCATCACATACTATGATCCACCACTAAACCGGGGTGCACGGAAGGGATTACCAATGGTGTGTTCCGTCTCTCTGCATCACAGGCCTGAGGATGAAGTGCTGGCCAGACGCTGTGGAGGGTGAGGCCCCTGAGCTGCGCCAAACTTGTGTGGCGGGAGCACTGCAACTTCATGCCTAAGGGGGCCCTGCTGCATCTACTGCATCAAGAGGTTCACCAGCGGACTTAGCGACGACTGCTGTACCCAGGCTTGTGAAGTCCCACCTGGCTGAGGCTCCTGCTGGTTGAGTCACAGAGTTGGAGACAGTGCAGCGGATTGTGCCATGGTGTCAATGTTCAGGTAAAGAGAAGGTGGGGCAGTTTGCCTTGGGGTCGAGTCGCCCAGGCCTAGCACACATAGATGACGCACCCCAAGTGGCAGCTCATCCGCTATGGTGGAAGAGCGTCTCCCCACTGCTTTCAAGCAGTGCAGAAGAGGAACAATCATCACATGAGGATAACTTACTGATGTAATCGTACTATGTTTCCTTTGCGGGTGGGAGGGTGGGTAGGACTACTCCAAGCACAGGCAAGGCATGGACGGATTGGCATGCCCACTCAAGTGCGCAATGACTATTTTGTCGGCCAACTCAGGCTGCCCAAAGCAGTCATGTGCACTTCCCTGTTTGTAATGCAGGCTGCATTACAGCCTGCATGGAGAACATGCCCACCCTTCCAGCCCAAGGCTGCATGCCTTGTCCCGTTGCCAATTACCAATCCCACCGCTGCATAACAGCGTTGTGATTGGCTCACGGGAGGGAGCCTGGCTGCCTATGTCCTGTTCCTGGAAGCAGATGCAGGAGAGCAGGAGCAACGAAGACACGGGTCCCGGCTTCGAGGTAAGTTTTCCCTTATTAAAATAAAAACAACACCCGCTCACACACACATCCTGTGTTCTTTCCAGCATTTACCACCTCCCATATGTCCTACCCCCCAAAGGCACATACATGGTTGTGATGCATGCCATAACATCCTATTCCATTTCAATTCATACTAATACTAGGCAAATTGAAACAATAGAGTAGGTGATGCATAGCGGAGACATTAATATATCTATTCCCACTTCAGTGAGTACAACCCAAAACTAACCTTTGTACCCCAACCATGGACCCTAGAATACCTTTTTGAGCCCCAAGAACACACCCAGACATCTCATTTGACCCAAATGCACACCCAAATTTGCATATTTTACTTCAAAACACACCCCAATTTTCATATTTTACATCCGAAACTCATACCCACCCAAAAAAGTTTAAATGACCCATTACCCGCAAGGAGCACCCCGATCATCAAGGAGGAGGCATTGCCATCACCGACAGAAGTACACTCTGACTGACCACGCACTCTAATGTCCCAAGGCTGACCATGGACCACCTCAACTCCCAGATCCGGACCAAGCACATCCTTTGTAGCACCCTCATGTGCATGCCCCCCGGGCCATGGCCCTCCATTCTCCAATTCCATTATAGACCTCATTGCACCCCAGGTTCTCCTATCCACTGACGACATCCTACTTGCTGAATTCAAGTTCCACCTGGACAACCCAAGTGACCAGGACAACACCCCCTCCTGGGTAAGGTCCCCTACATCACACACAAGTAACAAATCACCTCAACAAGCCAGATAGCAAGACACATGGTCGAGCACTTCACCTCCGTCAGCGGGAAATCAACTGCAGCCACTCTCCTGGACCGACCATCTCTCCTGGACCGACCATCATTGGTAACATCACATCTTCACATTGCCCACTGGATGCCACTGCCATCATCACACCCCCTTGCAGCTGGATCAAGGCCACCGAAGAACGTCTCGTCAACTCCTTCCACACCAACACTCCACCAATGCTTACAGATGATGGCACGCCAGTGCGCAACCACCACGATGGATCTCCAACAGCTCCGACATTCGGGCACCACTCATGAACGGCACTGTGACAGTACCTTCCACCTGCCTGATGGCATGCAGAGGGGGATGCAGTGCCACAGGGATAGGCTGGCCCTATGCATTGCTAGAGTTGCATTATGGTTGTGACACGACTGCAGCAATGCGTGACTTTAGCGCAGATAGATACTTCAGGATTCCTGACATATCTGTCATTCCTTTCATCTTAGAGAGCTGTCCAGTTAATACAGCGCATCCATGCTGTTGCAAGAAGGGCGTAGTGAGTAGTGTTGCAACGCTGCCTTGTCGCAGCGCCGCAACACTTGTCACGGCCGAGGCCTAGGAATGCGCTCTATCCTATTGATGGTGCGCATTCCTGCCCTCAAGATTTGTCGCAGGGCAGCACTGCAACATTGCTTGCAGCTCTGTCCAGCACCATAACCTGCTGAGATGGGAAGTGTTATCCCCATTTTTAAGACCAGCTATTTTCTGGCCTGAAGTAACTGGCTCTAACTGCAGTTAGAGACAGTTTTGTTGGTCTTCAGAACTTCGAGGATCCCCTTGTGAATATGGTAGTAGTAGTAGTAGCAGTTTATTGCGCATTAGCCCACAATCTGCCCCGCCGGGGGGAGCAAAAAGCCCACTAGACGCCAGGGAGTTTTTTGGGGCAAATGTGATTTAGGGTGGGGGCTCCCAAAACGGGCATGTCCATGCTCCAACCCCACCCCTGCCAAAATAACAGCCATCCTACCCCCCTAGATGGCAGATGGGGCAGTAGCCCCCAATCAGGCCCCCCGGGGGGCAAAAAGGCCACTAGACACCAGGGATTTTTTGGGGCAAATTTTAATTAGGGTGGGGTTATTGGCATGCCTGTTTTGGGCAGCCCCACACTAATTAAAATTTGCCCCAAAAAATCCTTGGTGTCTAGTGGACTTTCTGCCCCCCTGGGGGGCAGATGGGGGCATTAGCTCACAGTCTGCCCCACCGTGGGGGTCAAAAAGCCCACTAGACGCCAGGGATGTTTTGGGGCAAATTTGATTTGTGGTGGGGGCTCCAAAAATGGGCATGCCCATGCCCCCATCCCCTCCCCCGCAAAAATAAAAGCCTTCCTGACCCCTAAAAAGGCCACTAGACGCCAGGGATTTTTTCGGGCAAATTCTAATTAAGGTGGGGGCATTGGCATGCCCGTTTTGGGCAGCCCCACCCTAATTACAATTTGCCCAAAATACTCCCTGGCGTCTAGTGGACTTTCTGCCCCCACTGGGGGGGGCAGTTTGGGGCATTAGTCCCTAATCTGCCCCACCAGGGGGGTTCATTAGACTCCAGGGATTTTTTGGGGCATATTTGAGTTAGGGTGGTGGCTCCCAAAATGGGCATGCCCATGCCCCCACCCCCTCCCCTGCAAACATAAATTCTTCCTGCCCCCCTGGGGGGCAGATGGGGCAGTAGCCCCCAATCTGCCCCCCCGGGGGGGCAAAAAGGCCACTAGATGCCAGGTATTTTTTGGAGCAAATTGTAATTATGGTGGGGGCATTGGCATGCCCGTTTTAGGCAGCCCCACCCTAATTAAAATTTGCTCAAAAAACTCCCTGGCGCCTAGTGGACTTTCTGCCCCCCCCGGGGGCAGATGGGGCATTAGCCCACAATCTGTTCCGCCCAGGGGGGGGCAAAAGCCCAGTAGATGCCAGGGATTTTTTAGGGGCAAATTTTAATTATGGTGGGGGCTCGAAAAATGGGCATGCCCATGCCCCCTCCCCCTCCCCCGCAAAAATAAAAGCCTTCCTACCCCCCCTGGGTAGCAAAAAGCCCACTAAGCGCCAACCATTACGCTGACTTTTTTATGTATTTTTGGGGAGTGGGGCATTGGTATGCCCATTCTGGGCAAGCCCAACCCCCCAAAAAAACTAGCCACAGTGTTTCTGCCCCCCTTTGGGGCATATCGGGCAACCCCACTCCCGATATTCCCCCCCCCCCCCCCCAGGGCAGCAATAGGCCAAGTAGGCACAGATTTGTTTTTAGCAATACGCTTACCTGTCGATTTTGGGCCCTAGCGCAGCAGGCACATAGGAAAACCTAGCAAACCTGTACACTTTTACAAACTAGACACACAGGGGAATCCAGGATGGGGTAACTTGAGTGGCTCTCAATAGGATCTGTTATCCAGAATCCCTTCCACACCTACAAATTTGTCCCAAAAACAAATTTTTCACACATTTCTGTGGGGGAAAGTTCTGGAATCTCCGTGGATCTACAAAATTCCACTCACCCCGCGTTCTCCAAAGTCCTCCAAGAAAAATGGTACCTCACTTGCATGGGTATGCCTAGTGCCCGCGACAGGAAACGGCCCAAAAGGAAACGTCGACACACCACATTTTCACAGTGAAAACTGACCCTTGTTTTGCAAAGCGCCTAGCTGTAGATTTTTAACCCTACCTCTGCCGGCACCTAGAGAAACCTAGCAAATGAATTGACTTGACTGTCCCTCACCAGGTTCAAGTACCCAGAATCCCTTGGCAACCTAAAAATTTGTCCTAAAAAAACACATTTTCCTCACATTTTTGTAGTGGAAAGTTCTGGAATCTGTTTGGATCCACAAATTTCCACCCACTGCACGTTCCCCAAAGCCTTCTGAGAAAAATGGTACGTCACTTGTGTGGGTAGACCTAGTGCCCGCAACAGGCAAGGGCCCAAAACCTATTGAGGCGACATCAAAATTACCTTTCACTAGCCACTATGCCTACCCACACAAGTGAGGTACCATTTTTATCGGGAAACCTGGGGGAACGCTGGGTGGGAGGACATTTTAGATTCCAGAACTTTCCCACACAGAAATTTGCGAAAAAAGTGAATTTTTCTGCAAAATGTAATGTTTGCAGGGGATTCTCGGTCAGGGAACGATAGGGGACCCACACAAGCCATACCTCGCTGGACTCCCCCGAATGTCTAGTTTCCAGAAATGTGTAGATTAGGTAGGTTTCCCTAGATGGCTGCCGAGCCCCGGGCCAAAATGTCATGGGACCCCCCCTTGCAAAACCAGGTTGGTTTGTGATAGGTCATTTTGATTTCGCCTCAATAGGTTTTGGGTCTTTGCCTGTCCCGGGTCCTTGACCTACCCACGCAAGTGAGGTCTCATTTTTATTGGGAGACCTGGGGGAACGCTGGGTGGGAGGACATTTTAGATCCACACAGATTCCCGAACTTTCCCACACAGAAATTTGAGAAAAAAGTGAATTTTTCTGCAAAATTTAAGGTTTGCAGGGGATTCTCGGTAGGAGAACGATAGGGGACCCACACAAGCCATGCCTGGCTGGATTCCCCCGGGTGTCTAGTTTCAATAAATGTGTGGGTTAGGTAGGTTTCCCAAGATGGCCGCTGAGACTCGGGCCGAAAAGTCATGGGACCCTCCTTGCAAAACCAGGTTGGTTTGTGTTAGGTAATTTTGATGTCACCTCAATAGGTTTTGGGCCCTTTCCTGTCGCGGTTCCTTGACCCACCCATGAAAGTGAGGAACCATTTTTATCAGGAGACCTGTAGGAAGGCTGGGTGGGAGGAAATTTGTGGATCCATGCAGATTCCAGAACTTTCCACCACAGAAATGTGGGGAAAACATGTTTTTTTTGGACAATTTTTTAGGTTTGCAAGGGATTCTGGGTAACAGAACCTGGTGGGAGGCAGTCAAGTCACCCTTTCCTGCATTTCCCTGGGTGTCTATTTTTTAAAGATGTATAGGTTTGCTAGGTTTCCCTATGTGCCGGCAGGGCTAGGGTTAAAAAACTACAGCTAGGTACTGTGCCAAAAAAGGGTCATTTTTCACTGCGAAAATGAGGTGTGACCATGTTGCGTTTTGCGCCGTTCCCTGTCGCAGGCACTAGGCCGACCCACGCAAGTGAGGTACCATTTTTCTCGTAAGACTATGGGGAAGGCTGGGTGGGAGGAAAATTATGGTTCCCGTCAGATTCCAGAACTTTCCACCTAAGAAATGTGGGGAACATGTGTTTTTTTGGACAATTATTTATGTTTGTAAGGCATTCTGGGTAACAGAACCTGGTGGGAGGCAGTCAAGTCACTACTCATATTTTCTGTCATCCTATTTAGGTCGAACCATAGAGGGCAGGATCGATTGGCCTGCGCACGTACTGACTTCCAAAATAATTTTGTATAGCTCTATCCTCTGTGTGTAGTACAGTTTTTTCACCATCTAGGTCCTGACGAATTGCAACATACGCATGAAAAATGTCGACCTTAGGGTAGAGGAAACACTACAGGACCATAGTACCAGTGCGTATCTCTCCCCCACTTAATTTTTAAACAAGGTAGTTAACCACAATATTAAAGCACTTAGTGGATTACCTAACCTTTTTTAAGATCCACCCACTACTCACGACTACACCACCACACTTTTTATTAAAACCCTCATACCCACATTCAACAAATGGCAGGAACAAAAGATCTCCGATAAAGAGCCCCTTCGCGGGTGCCCGTCAGACATTGCAGCACCAGTCTGACGAGGAGCAAAACCCATATGATGAAGCATGACACCTAGCTTGCTGGGTGTGTGAGGGTTTTAGTCCTGAAAAGGGGATTCCCCTTTCCCCTTTCTCCTCTCCCTCTATTTGTTCACGGTAGGTTCCCCTATTCCTTACCCTTTCCATCTTGCTGGGGAACTTTGTACCTCTCCTTGTGTAATAGTTCATCTGGGCTTGTACACTTGACCCCGTTGAAAAATCCCAATAGGGTTTCCCTATTTGTTGATATAGGCAGTCAAGTCATGCCATCCTGGATTTTGCCTGGGTGTCTAGTTTTCAAAAATGTATAGGTTTGCTAGGTGTCCTTAGGATCCGGCAGAGCTAGGTTTAAAAAACTACAGCTAGGCACTTTGCCAAAAAGGGCAATTTTTCACTGAGAAATTGAGGTGTGTCCACGTGGTGTTTTGTGCCATTTCCTGTTGCGGACACTAGGCCGACCCACACAAATGAGATACCATTTTTCCCAGAAGACTTTGGGGAACGCGGGCTGGGTAGAAATTTGTGGATCCACACAGATTTCAGAACTTTCCACAACGGAAATGTTGGGAAAATGTGTTTTTTTGACAATTGTTTAGGTTTGCAAGGGATTCTGGGTAACAGAACCTGGAGGGAGGCAGTCAAGTCACCCCATCCTGGATTTCCCTGGGTGTCTAGTTTTCAAAAATGTATAGGTTTTCTAGGTTTCCATAGGTGTAGGCAGAGCTAGGGTTCATAAACTACAGCTAGGCACTTTGCCGAAAAAGGGTAATTTTTCATTGTGAAATTGAGGTGTGACCATGTTGTGTTTTGCGCCATTTCCTGTTGCAGGCACTAGGCCGACCCACACAGGTGAGGTACCATTTTTCTCGTACGACTTTGGGGAACGCGGGGTGGGTAGAAATGTGTGGATCCACGCAGATTCCAGAACTTTTCACCAAAGACAATTATTTAGGTTTGCAAGGGATTCTGGGTAACAGAACCTGGTGGGAGGCAGTCAAGTCACCTCATCCTGGATTTCCTTGGTGTCTACTTTTCAAAAATGTATACGTTTGCTAGGTTTCCCTAGGTGCCAGCAGAGCTAGTGTTCAAAAACTACAGCAAGACACTTAGCCGAAAAAGGGTAAATTATCATTGTGAAAATGTGGTGTGTTCACGTTGGGTTTTGAGCCATTTCCTGTCGTGGGCACTATGCCCACCCACACAAGTGAGGTACCATTTTTATCGGGAGACTCAGGGTTATTCATATTTGTAAAGCAACTGTTATTACCTATTGATTTTTAATGCATTTCTGCCTTCCAAATGAAAGACATTGTGTAAAAAAGAAGTCCTTTTGAAAAATGACCGATAATTCTCATGCTAGTATGAGTATTCCCAATTTAAAAAATGTGCAAATATGTACTGTTTCTAAACTCTATAATTTGTTCGCATTTCAGAAATACATAGGTGTCTTTCATACTGATTTTTCCATGTATACATTTTCCCACAATATTTGCTATATACCCGGTACAGAATAAAAAGCCATTGCAAATTTCTGCTCAGTTTTTGACTCTGGGTTCGTCTGGTTCTTAGTGAACCTACAAGTCTTATATATCCCCACAACCAGGAAAGTCCAGTGGATGTAACAGTATATTGCTTTCAAAGAGCTCTCATAATTACAAGAAGTTACAGGTGAAAACGTTGACACAAAAGGATGTTTTTTTCAACTAATTTTCAATATTTCCAATATTTAACTCTTAGTTTCTATAAAGAAACCTTGATGGATCTACACAAATGACCCCTTGTTGAATTCAGGACTTTATCTACTGTTAAAAAGTCTATAGCTTTCCAGGATCCATTGTTGCTTTCACACTCATTTTTACCATTAACTGGAAGGAGGTTGAAAGCACATAAAATAGCAAAAATGGGCTATGTCCCAGAAAAATGCCAAAACTGTGTATAAAATGTTGGTTTTCTGACAAAAGTCTGTCAGTCCCATAAAGCTGGGAAAATGATGACTTCAGCCCCACAAACCCTTTTTTGATAACATTTGCAGGGGAAAACCCAGATGCTTTCATTTGTAACCCATTTTTCCCATTTGTCCGAAAAAAAACCAACAAATGTTACTGTATTTTGGCTAATTACTGGGACTTCTCCAAGGGAATCCACAAATCCTGGGTACCTTTAGCATCCCCATGATGTTGGAGGAAATGGATGCAAAATTGGCTTGGATACCTTATGTGTTCAAAAAGTTACAGGGGCCTAAGCGCGCACTACCCCAAATTGCCAAAAAAAAGGCTTAGCACAGGGGGGAAAAGGCCTATCAGCAAAGGGGTTAAAACCAACCATACAGTTAAAATGGCTTCAAAGTGCCTAGTGCTTTATAACCTGTAATGTTCGGATGACCTATAATCATGTTTTTTTCAACCAGTGTTCATATTTGCTTCATCTGCTTGTCAGAGTAATTTCCTAATTTGGGCAAAATATTTTACAACTCGACAAGACATAATATGGAGTAGTTGAGTTTGCGGCCATTTTTGCCCAGGAACATCTCTTCTGCATATAATTAATGAACGCTAACAGAAGTAGCCATCTTTACAACTGATGTTTTCACCTAAAAACTGTTGCTAACGGCTGTTAGCGAGAGCTTGGTAATAGGGCGATAAATGATTGCTGCATTAGCGGCAGAAAAGTGATGCTAACGCTGCGATAACTCCTTGTGAATATGCCCCTTAGACTTTTGGCCATATTAGACTTTTGGTGTAACGTTACCTTTGCGCTTCATGCCCAGTGTGTGCAGACTGCAAGAACATACTAATCACAAATAGGTTTGCATCCTGCATCCGTTATGAATCGGACATGACTTGTGCACGCGTAAGTCTCAATTCTTGTCTGGCGTACATGTTGAAAATATTTTACATTTTATGCTGTTACAGTCCTTGCTTTAACTATAAATACATTTTGTATTACAAGCCAAAAGAACACAATTCCTCTTTCATTGCTTACGAGAACCATCCTCCATTCACTTTACTTCTTTTCTTTCTTGTGCTGCTTTTTATGTGCTGTAAATGGAAAAAATATCTCCTTCGGTCCCTTAAGATGTTGCATTTACTTTTACTTTCTTCATGTAATATGAGGACATATGTTTTAAAACACGGGTGAGGCTCCAGGACGAGAGGTTGCGGTGGCACTTGGAATGTCACTTGGTGGCATACATGGCTGCAATATTCCTGTCTCGGGGCCTCCCTTAGGAAGAGGTTTTATGCGCCCAAAAGCTGCAGTTGAAACCCGTACTTGCTCTGCTCTGCTCGACCATAACTTTATATGGCTCAGACCTTATTTCAGAAGGAAGCACTTTATTGCCTTCCCTGAACTGACACATGCGATTCATGTTAGATGTAAAAAAAATCATTGAATGTTCGATCTTATCTGAAGATCATGTTTTACTCACCTCGAAAAAAACGTGCTTGGTGGCATGAAATACGTCGTACTGCCATCAGAGAGAAAGATGGCTCAGACTGGGAGACTTCCTGTTTCAGCAGCTGGTGAGCGCGCTGCAGAAGGCGGGGCATCTCCATACACCTGAACGCGCTATAGCAAGATAATGTTTCTTTACCTTTTTGCGCCGCCATCTCTTTTAGAAAAAATTTATGAAGTTGTATTTTAGAAAATAAAGATACCTTGAGGGTGCCTGAAACAGTTACGCTGACTGGTTTCTATTACTGAAAATATCGCCGAAAGGCGCGCACTGGTTTCTTTTTTACGCTTGGACAGTTGGACAGTATATTTTCTCTGGCGAAGAAGACTTGCAGAAAACAATCTGAGCTACAGTGTACCGCCCTCCACTCACCGCCGTCTGCCCCCAGTAATGCAAGCCTGTCACTTTGCAACCTAATTAAGGAATGTGCCTTATTGCAATGCCTAACTTTGACAAATGAAGTGCTATCCTGATGCGTAAGTGTGAGCATTAAAAGATCCCAATTATATATTTTAACTTCAGGAGGTATGCTTTTTTCCACTGTTGCCCGCCATCAATGTAGCTAGGCTTGGTTTAATAGGCCAGTGAGAACATTTATTTTAGTTAATTTAAAAATAGCACATGTTGGGAATAAGTTTGTACGAAGTAAAAAGTGTGATTTTCCTAATTTAGGCCTCAACGAGGCCTCCTTTCCATCTTGTCTTTTAGAGCATCCATATCTATCGTATGTTTATATTTCTTATTGACAGCACATGCAGCAAAATGTGCACTGTTTGTTTTGTAATGACAAGTTGTTCTTCAAGGACTCCAGAGGATGTCTTTTTGATACTTCCCAATTCTCTTCCTGCTCGCATACTGTACACAGTTCATCTGTGAACCTTTCCAATGTTTTGTAACTACCTTTGTGCTAAACACCTTATTTGTCAGTAGGTCAGAAGGGAAATGTTAATACGCTATTAAGGGAAAGTGCTTGAATGGTTGTATTATTTGGTGGGTTATAATGTTGTGTTATCAATCAATCAATCATGCCATTTGTATAGCGCACTACTCACCCGGGAGGGTCTCAAGGCGCTTGGGGGGAGGGGTATGCTACTGCTCGAACAGCCAGGTCTTGAGTTGTTTCCTGAAGGCGAGATGGTCCTGGGTCAACCGAAGGTGGATGGGGAGGGAGTTCCAAGTCTTGGCAGCCAGGTAAGAGAAGGATCTTCCTCCGGCGGTGGCTCTTCGGATGCGTGGTACGGCTGCGAGGGCGAGGCAGGTGGACCATAGCTGGCGGGTGGGCGTGTAGAAGGTCAGGCGGTCGTTGAGGTACTTGGGGCCTAGGTCGTGGAGAGACTTGTGTGCGTGGGTGAGGATCCGGAACGTGATCCTCTTGTCGACGGGGAGCCAGTGCAGGTTCCTCAGGTGGCTGGAGATGTGGCTGCGTCGGGGGACATCCAGGATGAGTCGGGCGGAGGCGTTCTGGATGCGCTGGAGTCTTTTCTGTAGCTTGGCTGTGGTTCCGGCGTAGAGGGCATTTCCGTAGTCCAGTCGGCTGGTGACGAGTGCCTGGGTGACAGTCTTCCTGGTCTTGGTCGGGATCCAGTGGAAGATCTTGCGAAGCATACGCAGGGTGTTCAAGCACGATGAGGAGACGGCGTTGACTTGTCTGGTCATCGAGAGGGAGGGGTCCAGGATGAAGCCCAGGTTGCGTGCGTGGTCGGTTGGCTTGGGTGCGGTGCCCAGGGCTGGGGGCCACCAGGAGTCGTCCCAGGCGGAGGGCGAAGATCCCAGGATGAGGACTTCCGTCTTGTCCGAGTTCAGTTTCAGGCGGCTGTCCTTCATCCACTCGGTGACGTCTTTCATCCCTTCGTGTAGGCAGGTTCTGGCGGTGTCTGGGTCTCTGGTGAGGGAGAGGATCAGCTGGGTGTCGTCGGCGTAAGAGATGATGTTGAGGTTGTGCTGGCTGCGAGAGGTTTCATGTAGATGTTGAAGAGGGTGGGGCTGAATGAAGATCCTTGAGGGACGCCGCAGATGACTTCGGTGGCCTCGGAGGGAAACGGGGGGAGGCGGACTCTTTGTGTTCTTCCGGCGAGGAACGAGATGATCCACTCCAGTGCCTTCTCTTGGATACCGATGTTGCTGAGGCGCTGGACTAGGGTGCGGTGGCAGACCGTGTCGAACGCAGCGGAGAGGTCCAGGAGGATGAGGGCCACTGTTTCCCCCTTGTCGAGCAGGGTCCTGATGTCGTCGGTGGCTACGATGAGGGCGGTCCCGGTGCTGTGGTTGGCTCTGAAGCCGGACTGCGAGGGGTCGAGGGATCCGTTCGTCTCGAGGAAGGCGGTCAGCTGTCTGTTGACGATCTTCTCGATGACTTTAGCAGGAAAAGGGAGGAGCGAGATGGGGCGGAAGTTTTTGAGATCGGTGGGGTCCGCTGTAGGTTTCTTCAGGAGGGCGCTGATCTCGGCGTGCTTCCAGCTGTCCGGGAAGGTGACGGTGTTGAAGGAGGTGTTGATGATGTTCCGGAGTAGGGGTGCGATGGTGGAATCGGCCTTGTTGAAGACGTGGTGTGGGCAGGGGTCGGTCGGTGATCCGGAGTGGATGGTGTTTATCGTGCGGGCTGTGTCTTTGGTGGTCACCGTGGTCCAGGTGCGAAGGGTGGCGGTGGGGGGCGTTGGTTCGACGGTTGGGTGCGTGGGTGGGGCGCCGAAGCTGTTGTGGATGTCGGTGATCTTGCGGTGGAAGAATGAGGCGAGGGAGTCGCAGAGGTCTTGTGACGGAGTGATGTCGTTGGTGCCGGTGCTTGGGTTGGAGAACTCCTTGACGATAGTGAAGAGCTCTTTGCTGTCGTGGGCGTTGTTGTCCAGTCGTTCCTTCAGGGATTTCTTCTTGGTGGTGCGGATGAGCTGGTGGTGCTTGCGGTTAGCGTGTTTGAGGGCGGTCATGTTGTCGGTGGTCCGGTCGAGGAGCCAGGCTTTCTCGAGGGTGAGGCAGGTCTTCTTGGAGTCCTTGAGGTCGTCGGTGAACCAGGATGCCTTCTTGCTTCTGGGTCTGCTGGGAGGGTTCTTTAGTGGCGCGAGGTCGTCGGCGCAGGCGGTCAGCCACTGTGTGAAGTTGCGGGCTGCTTCGTTGGGGTCCATTGTGTTGGCGGGTGGGCTCTGGCTGAGGGAGGTGGTGAGCTGGTCTGCGGTGATCTTGCTTCAATTCCTGTGAGGTACCTGTTGCGGGTGGTGGAGGGTCATGGATCTTTTGAAGCTGAAGTGGACGCAGCTTGGTCGGTCCAGTGGAGTCCGGTGGCGTGGCTGAAGGTGATGTACTTGCTGGAAGAGAAGACGGGATCAAGCGTGTGGCCGGCGTTGTGGGTGGGGGTGTTGACCAGTTGCTTGAGTCCGAGGTTGGCGAGGTTTTCCAGCAGGGCGGTGGTGTTGCGGTCCTTGTTGTTCTCCAGGTGGAAGTTGAGGTCCCCAAGGAGGATGTAGTCAGTGGAGGGGAGGGCGTGCGGGCTGATGAAGTCTGTGATGTCTTCGCTGAATTGTGTGCGTGGTTCCGGGGGTCTGTAGACGAGGGTGCCTCTGAGGGTCTTCTTAGGGTAGGTGTGAATCTGGAAGTGGAGATGTTCGGCTGCGGCGAAGGAGTCGTTGGCGTCGGTCGTGATGCGGATGTTGTTCCTGTGGACGATGGCGATGCCACCTCCGGTCTGGTTGATGCGGTCCCTCCTGATGATCTTGTACCCGTCCGGGATGGCGATGGCGATGTCTGGCGCAGAGGAGGCGTTCATCCAGGTTTCCGTGAGGAAGGCGACGTCCGGTGATGTAGCGTCGAGGAGGTTCCAGATTTCCACGGCGTGTCTGTGGACGGAGCGGGTGTTGATCAGGATGCACTTGAGGTGGTTGCCGCTGGTGTTTGTCTTGGCGGGTGCGGGCAGGTTCGGAGGCAGGTGAACTTGCAGGTGCAGCAGGTGAAGGGTCCGTGGGTGCGTCTCGGGGTGGCTCGGCAGCAGGCGTGGGTCCGGCCGGCATTGAGTGCGTTGAGAGTGGCGGCGTCGTAGGTCAGTCGGGTAGTCTTGCCTCGGCGTGGAGGGCCAGGGGTCCTGGCGCTGGGCGCGGGCCAGGCGCGGACGGGCGCGGGCCAGGCGCGGACGGGCGCAGACGGGCTTACCTTTGGCGCACCTTCGGCGCTCAATCGGCGCTCCCGCTGCGCGCGTCTGCTGCGCGGTCGCTCTGGGGGCGTCATAAGTAAGGAGCCGGGTGGGAGGAGCAGCTGGGTGGCGGGAGCGGGGCGGCGAATGGAATCACAGGGGGGCGGGGCCGCAGGGAGGCAGCGGCGGGAAATTCCAAGAAGCAGCTGGCAGAGGAAAATTCCCAGGAGCAGCGGGAAATTCCCAGGAGCAGCGGGCAGCAAGCGAAGGAATCTGCAGGCAGGAGGCGGCAAAGGCAGGCAGGAGCGGCAGCAGTGAGTGGGGCGACCAAGCCCTGTGGAGGGCTGGGCATGATTTGTCTAAGTGTTGATACCTTTACTCATCCAATGCTCTCTGTGCAATTTACATTACTTTCTATTGTAAAATTAATTATAAAATCCCCTGATTTTAGGGGTGAGACAGACTTTTTTCCCGAGCCTCTGGGGATGCTGCCCAATTTCTTGTTGCTTCACTACATTTATTGGATTAAGTCTATTTTTTAGATTTTGCTTATTGCTGCATCTGTCTTAAATGCTCTAGGCCCACATGGCAAATGATTTCTGAGTCTTATGACTGATTCATTGAGACTAACTATATGTTTACTTTTTGTATTACATTCTCATATTTAAATACATCTTCGTGAGTTTCTAATTTGCTGCAGACTCTCTGTAGTTCTTATTTTGGCAGTCCTAATTCTTAATGTAGTATTTATTTGATGTGTTTGGCATTGGCCCAAAATTCCTGATGTAAACACTTAATCTAATATTTTACTTGTTAGATCTGGGGGACTCTAGTTGGCAGAGGCAGGTACCACTGTCCAAATAGGGACCCTTGCTTCTAGTCAGTGTAAGGTGATACACTCTTTAGATAACCCCTGCTCACCCCCTTGGTAGCTTGGCACAAGCAGACAGGCTTGTTAAAGGCAATGTGTAAAGTATTTGTACCAACACTCACAGTAACACGGTGAAAACGCCACAGATGGACTCCACACCAGTTTAGAAAAATTAAGTATCTTCATCTAAACTACACAAGATAAAAACAACAAAAATCCAACAAACTCAGTTCAAGAATATGATTTTAAAAGAGTTCTAGTGCTTGCGCCATCTTTGCGGTGGGGGGAATTTCTTTGCACTGTAGGGGATGCGCTCTGCAAGCGAGCGATGCGTGAAAATTACAGATTGCCTTAGTTTCTCCTTTTCCAGCTCCCAAACAGCAGGCACAACTTCCAGAGGCCCCACAATTGGATCAAGCACTCTAGGAAGGGCAGCACTCATACAGCAGAGTTCAGGGGGAAGCTGGGGGTGCAGTCCTCTTGTTCCTGGGCCTTCTTAACAGGGAGCCAGCTCTTCTCAGGCCCTTGGAGTTCTCTTCAAGCAAGGGGACAAAGCAACAGCAAACTCCTTCCCCTCACCTTGGCAGCAAAGCAAATGCAGGTCGGCCCACAAGTACACAGCAGGACAGTCCTTCCTCTTTAGTCTTCCAGCTTTCTCCTTGGCAGAGTTTCCTCTTGATTCCAGGATGATCTCATTTTCTGTAGTCTGGGTAGCCCTTTATATACCAGTCTTTCCTTTGTTCTCTAGAGGCAGAGAGGCCTTGGCTTGGTCAGAACCAGTTCAGGTCAGTTCCTGAGCACTTTGTTTTTCTGTCTTCTCCTCTCCTTTCAGAGAGAGTGCCAGGGTCGTCAGGCGCCCAGCAGGAGGTGGAGCCAGCAATGTGGAAGGCAGGCACAGCCCTATTCAGGCCAGGTGCTATCCCCTCCCACCATTAAAGATGCAGATGCAGTCATTCAGTCTAGGACTGACTCATCCACCCTCCTGGGAGCTCCCGAACCCCTTTCACTCACAAACCTGACAGTCAATTCACAAACAGGCCAAGGCACACAGAAAGGTTATACAAGAGTACCGCCACTTTCTAAAAGTGCTGTTCTCAAACACAGGATTTAAAAACCATCCTACCTAAAAGATGTGTTATTAAATTCTGAGTTCATTGATACCAGACTTTAATTTTCGATCTTGCTCCTATGGAAAGATATGCAGGTAAACTTTATACTCAGCATTCCCCATTTAGCCTATGGGCACGATAGCCCTCTCAATAGTGAAAAACGAAAATGGCTGTAATTCACTACCAGAGCATGTCACACACACCAGTACATGCTCTACCTTTCATATACACTGCACCCTGCTCAGGGGGTATCTAGGGTCTTCTATAGGGATGTCCAATGTGTACAGAACGGGAAGGGTTAGGCCTGGCCAGTGTGGACACTGGCCAGGGCAACATGGCAGTTAGCAACTGCACCCACACACCACAGTGGCAGGCCTGAGACACCATTTTTGGACTACTCATGTGGGTGGGACAATCAGTGCTTCAGGTCCACTGGTAGCATTTGAATCACCTGCCGTGGCACACTCAGTGCACTTTACTAGGGACTTTCTGGTAATACAAATATGCCAATCATGGATAACCAATCACAATTGCAATTTACTCAGGGAGCACTTGCACTTTGACACTGATCAGCAGTGGCAAAGTGCCCAAAGCCACTATACCAGCAAAAACAAAATCCAGCACAGCGTCAAAAATACAGCAGGTAGAGGCAAAAAGTCAGGGGAAACCATGCCAAAGATGCCAGGTCTAACACTACTCAATAGCAGAGATTACTTCATCACCAATGAAAAACTGTTGTTAAAGTAAATAATCATTGTTAGAAATGGGTGTCTTAAATTGGCAGAGGTATGCACTTTTGTCCTAGTAGGAATCATTGATTCTAGTCAGGGTAAGGCGATATAAACTATAGATATCCCCTGCTCACCCCCTTGGTAACTTGGCACGAGCAGACGTATGTCTTACACTTCACAAGATGTACCACTGGATAGGGGCAGGTCACAGCGTCACAGCAACATCACTGACAGCGTTGGACACAGGTTTTCTTTCTTCTTTTAAGTTGCTTCCATCTCCCAACAGCAGGAACAAACTCCAGAGGCCCAAAACTGGGATTGGCACCTCTCCTGGCAGGTCAGAACTCTCAGCAATAGAGTTCAGGGGAGTTGGGGGTGAAGTCTTTGTGTCCCTGTGACTTCAAAACTGGAGGCCCATGGAGATTCTTCTTCAAGCAGGTTCACAGCAAAGTTACAGTCTTTGTCTAATCCTTGACAGAAGCAGCAATAGCAGGTATACCCCACACAGCACACATCAAAGGGGCAGTACTCCTCCTCACACCTCTCCAGCTCTTCTACTTGGCAAATGTTCCTCATGAGTCCAGAAGTGATCAAAAGTTTTGGATTTAAGGTCCACTACTAATACCCCATTTTATATTTGTTCTTCTTTGTGTAAGGGTCTTTGAGCCTATTTCAACCCAGGTCTGTCCTCCCTGCTGCAGTATGACCACAGGGGGGGAGACAGCATTGTGCAAGGGAGACAGGGCCGTTCAGGTGCAAGGAAAACTACTCTCAATGCAGCCAAGGTTAATTCAGTTCAGCTACTAGTCATCCTGGAAGGGCCTGGTCCATCTCAACCCTCACAATGGCTGGCTGCAGTGAATATACATCCCCAGCCCCTGTCACTCCAAAACCAGACAGTCAATCCACAGACAGGCAGAGGCACACAGATTGGTTAAACAAGAAAATGCCTACTTTGTAAAAGTTTCATTTTTAGACACATAATTAAAAACCATCTTTATTAAAATGTGGTATAACATTCTGAGTTCAGAGAGCCTAAACATTATATCTCTACCTTGTCCCAATTGGAAGATTTTACAAATTATCCCCATGTTAACCAATCGGGCAGATAGCCTTTCAATAGGGAAGAACGAAATACACCATATTTCACCATCAGAACATGTCACACACACCAGTACATGTCCAACCTTTTAAATACACTTCACCCTGCGCATGGGGGTACCTTAGGCCTACCATGGGGTGCCTTACATGTAAGAAAAGGGAAGGTGAACAAGTGGGTGCACTTGGCAGGTCAACATGGCAGTTCAAACTGTGCACTGCAGGGGCAGGTTTGAGATACCTTCTCAGGGCTGCTCATATATGTGGCACAATCCGTGCTGCATGCCCACTAGTTGCATTTGATTTACAGGTCCTCAGTGCACTTTACTAGGGACTTTCCAGATACGCTAAATACGCCAATGATGGATACCCAATTATGTTCACAGTTTACATAGAGAGCATATACACTTTAGCACTGATGAGCAGTGGTAAAGTGCCCAATTCCTAAAGCCAACAAAAACAGGTGAGGTAAAATAGGAGGAAGAAGCAAAAAGTTTAAGTATAACCCTGCAAAATGGGCCATTTCCAATACACATGTATTCACCCTAAACTTTATATCAAACAAAACATGAATAACAGCTTTAGCAGAAAGTGCCATATGACACCAGGAAGCCAGAAATAGCAGTGAGCCCCATAAATTACTAGGAATTATACCTAATATATAAAATATTAATTTTGTCTGAAAACTCAGCTTTTAAATGTCTGAAAATATAGAATGAAGCTTGTGTTTTTTGTATGTTAACTGATTTTTCCTGAAATCTGAGAGTAACATTTTAAAAGTGAACTAAACATTATTTGGTCCTCAAATATTAGCATGACATTTTAATCAAGCACCCTGATGCACCACTATTACACATAGACACACATTTCTTTCAAGTTCATTTATCATCCTCACAAAATACCTTGGCTTTTCATCAAATGCATGGATTTTCACCACCAATATTCTAAAAGACTGCAACAATGTTATTAAGAATACCCGCAAAGAGTCATGGATATACTATAAATATGGCAAACACAAGGAGATGATGAACGGAGCGCTGAAACTTTTCAGACACTCACCCCCAGTCACAGATCTGAGTAGATTCCATCATAATTTTTAAGCTCACTGCGCCACCCCAGAAATAAGCATCCTGGGACTGGTTTCGGACTAACAGCCAGTCCAGTGCTTTGTTTGGCCTAAGTTGGCAGGGTATGCCCAGACGTGGGTCCCTTGCTCACTTTGCCACTGGATTCAAGCTAGTCTGGCTGATAAAGGCTGTCAGCCCAAAACCGGTTCCAGGATGCTTGTTTCCAATACAGGGAAGACATGGCTTGGCTGTTCCGGCTGGACTGATCCCATGAGGTGCAGGGTCAAGACTGATTTGCATATAGCTGTCTAAATTGGGGTGGCGAAGTCAGCTAAAGAACGATGTTGGATTCCACCCAGATCTCTGACTGGGGGTGAGTGTCTGAACAGTTTCAGCAATCCGTCCATCATCTCCTTGTGTTTGCTATACTATAAATATGACAGGGACTGTCAGAATGTCCTCATAAATGCTCTCATTGTGCTAGTTAAGGCCTCCTGGTATGTGAAATATATAAAGCATTGAGCGACAATTCACAACAACATGCTAAGAATGGGCTAATATGCAACAGATAGGCAGAATGTCCCCAAGAACATAATTAATCGGAACAATTAACATGGTTGAATTGTTTGTGTTTTTTCACCATTCTAATAATGATTATCACAATGATGAGTCTCATTTGTCTAATAATCACAGCTCATATTTTTTTAAGGATTAGATCTTTTCAATAAACATTAGAAAATGTTTCATTGTATCTTTTCTTTGTGACAGTTTCAGCATGCAAACCCGAGATACAAAAGGGTTAGATATGTTTTCATGAATCCCTTGGGATTTGGAGTGATCTTGTTGGAGATTACCAACAGCATCTATGACTGTGGAGGTTTACGAGCTTAGATGTGGTACTGTGAGCTAGCCGAACCAACATTTACTGATGATATGAGTAGGGGAGGTACCAAAGAAGTCTTTAGGGTTCAGTCCCTTTGAGCTTCTGTATGGGCACTGTGTGTGAGGACTTCTCAGTTTGGTCAAGGAAGTCTGGGAGACAGCTCCCAGGAAAACTCCCCACGATGTATTTACCTACATACTAGCCTTTAGCAACCAAACATCCTGCTTCAGGAAACTCGCTCAGGTGAACTTAGAAGCCAGAAGCCAGCCAGGGGCCTTTTGGGCCCCCTTAGAGCCTTGTACACTGCAGGACAAGTGTACTGGGCCTTTAGAGGTAACGAAGCTCCAAAGCAACATCACCTACTTGGTGAATTTACAGACTCCCAGGAACCCTTTGAGGGTCCGCCATGTGAACCGTCGCAAACCACATTTGGAGAGGTCTGAAGTGAGAATGCTCTTGGCGACAGATGATGGGTTCGAGGAGGAGAGTGAGCCTCTTTCTGTCCTCCTGTCTACCAAGGAGCATGATGGGTCAGTAGAAGGTGTGATCCTCTCCCTTACCCTGCCCCCAGAACAGCAGAGTGACTGTTCCCAGTTGTTGGGACAGTTTGCCACCCTGTTCTCTCTGATCCCTGTGTCACACATTGGTGTACCCATGACGTGGACACTGGGGATAGTCCTCCTGTAAAGCACAAGATTTCCAGGCTGACTGACAGGGTCAGAGCTAGCATCAAAGAGGAGGTCTCCAAGATGCTGGCGTTAGGGGTGACAGAGGCCTCCAATAGTTGGGTGATTCCAGTGGTCTTAATCCCAAAGGCTGTTGCACCCTGTACCTCACCTGAACTGTGGTTCTGTGTGGACTACCGTGGGCTCAATAACATCACCAGGATTGATGTGCACCCCATCCGAAAAGCTGATGAGCTCATAGATAAGTTGTGAACTGCCAGGTTTCTCAGCATGTTTGATCTAACATCTGGATACTGGCAGATTGCCTTACCCGATGGGGCAAATGAGAGGTCAGTATTCTCAACCCCCGAGGGGCATTACAAATTCTGGCTGATGCCCTTTGGATTGAAGAATGCCCGAGCAACATTTCAGAGATTGGTCAAGCAGGTGTTGGCTCAACTGGAGGATTTCAGTGCCGCCTACCTGGACGGCATTCCAGTGTTCAGTTCCAGCTGGGAAGATCACTTGCAACATCTATGGGAAGTGTTGAAGAGTCTTCAGAAGGGAGGCCCCCACGATCAAGGGCAGTAAGTGGAAGATCGTGCAGGACTCTTTGGTGTACTTATAAGCTACCAGGTAAGAAGTGGCCAGGTGGTACCCTTACAGCCTAAGATCAACTCCATTCTGGCTTGGGAGCCCCCCAAGACCCAGTCCGAGGTGAGAGCCTCTTTAGGTATCATCACAAGATACTACAGGAGATTTGTCAAGGGCTATGGTATGATTGTTGAACCCTTGACTGAGCTGACTTCCAGGAAACAGCCCCAGAAGGTGTTCTGGACCGACAGCTTTTGATGCCCTGAAGGCAGCCCGCCCGTGCTCAAGGCACCCAACTTCTCTAAGGAATTTGTAGTGAAGACTGACGCCACAGAGCATGGTGTGGAGGCGGTGCTCTCACAATTGAATGAAGAGGGCCTAGACCAGCCTATAGTATTCCTTTGCAGGTAACTACTCCCCAGAGGTGGAGTGCCATAGAGCAAGATGCTTTTGCTGTGGTCTGTGCACTGAAGAGGCTGAGACCCTAACTGTCTGGGACTCGCTTCTGAGTTCAGACAGACCACAGGCCCTTCAGATGCAGATGAGGGGTGAGAAACCAAAACTATTGATTCGGTCCATCTCCCTAGAGGGAATGGACTTCACGTCCTGTCACAGAACACGCCAATGCTGATGGTCTGTCCAGGTTTTTCTGCCTTAGTGTAGAGAACTCCCAGGTGGTAGGAAAGTTCTCCCTAATTTCAGCTGGATGGGACATATGTTAGACCTGGCAACCTTTGTCATGTTTCCCCTGTCTTTTTGCTTTCTGACCTCCTGGTTTTTACTCTGTTTTGCTAGTTTAGTGTCCCTGCACACTTTCTCACTGCTGCCCATGTTGTAGTGCTAGTGCTCCTATGATACATTACGTTTAAGGATTAGTTTTCCATTTTTGGCTTATAAGATTTACTGCTACGTCCTTGTATATTACACTGTGTGTGCCAAGGGCCGGTATATCAAATACTGCACTAATTGTGCCACCCACCCAAGCAGCCCTTTACAGTGTTCTCAGACCTGTAACTGCGTGTAGTTGCGACTTGTCAACCTGGCAACTGAACCCATTTGCCAGGCCCCACACCATCCCTTTTCTTACATTTAAGGCACCCCTCAGGTAGGCCCAACATAGCCCTGATGACAGTCCCGGTACCAGAGGACTGGGTCTTGAAATGCATTGGCACTTTTTTCAACACAGAGGAATTTGAGTAAACTTGTTGTGACGTGAGGGATTTGCATTGAACCATATGCCGCACGCACACACTCTAAACATTTTCCCTTGTTTGGCACATGTTTGGCCCCAAAAACAAGATAGCGATAAGAGTATTCTAGCTTCTGATGTTATGATGCAAAAGTCCTGTTGTCGTATATAAATGTGTTTGTATATAAATATTTCATGCACTGTCTATTGTGAATCATCATAATTATTTTTCATGTTTTGCATGTTAATTTGAAAAATGTGTGTCTACTTCTCATGCACCTTAATTCGTTTTGATAAAATACAAACAATTGCAAAGAAAGGAATGGTTTAATAAAAATTCCATTCAAACAGAAACGATAGTGGTCTGTTTGTTGCTCAAAATATTAGTCATAGCATAACGTCAAATGGAGCCAGGTTCCTCTTTTTGTATTCAATTTAGTTCATCCCTACCTGGTTCTGGTCCTTTGGGCCCATCCTCCCAGTTTTTGTACTTTTAGAAAGAAGGAATTTTCTGTCTTAACCATCCTGTGTGCCTTTGCTGGTTTGTGGATTGACTGTCTGGCTTTGGAGTGACAGGGGCTCTGGATGTCCATTCATTGTAGATAGCCACTGGTGGGGTTTGAATGTGTCCTGCATTTCCTGGATGAGTCAGCGCTGGGCGGAATAGATCTGTGCTGCATTTAGAGTAGTACAAGGAGTTTTTCTTGCACATGAATATGCCTGGTCTGCCTTACACAATGCCGTTTCCACCTCCTGCCAGGAAGCTGGGCCACAGAGGACAGAACTGGTTTGGACTAAGCTCAGAGATTCTCTGCCACAAGAGAACAAAGGGAAAGGCGTTATGAATATTAGGGCCCAGACACCAGAACTCTTTTGGGACATTGGCTCACTTTTACCCCCAGAAGTTGGAAGAAAGATCTGTAATCTACTGCCCCTCCCCCCTGGTGCTTTGCAAGATAGCCAGAAGGCCTTGGACCAGGGGAGTGCAGACAGGAGCTTGCTCTGCCACCTGATTGTGAAGGGACTGTACACAATCCCCGCACCAGCAGGAGAGGAGCACCAGGGGACATATAGAAAAGAAAACTGGTGCAGGAAGCCAGAATATGCACCTCACCACAAAGCATGCTTCTGTAGAGGCCAGGAGGCTTGATGAAAATACTCTTGTTGGCTGCAGCTCACTACAAGGAGCAGAAGAAGAAGAGAGAAAACCAACCCACGGGACCAGGGACTTGCCTTTTTAAAGATCTGCCCCTTTACAAAAAAGAAGGAAAAAATGAGCAAGTGACACTGCTGCAATTTTTATAGAATCCCCTGGGCCATGGCTCAGGGGTTGGCACATCTTTATATATTTAATTATTTGGGAGAGGAGTGTGCATGTGGGGCCACTCTCTCTGAGCCAACTTTTGGCTCCAGGGATTACATCTGCTGGGGCCTAAAGCAAGGATATCCAAGGAACACATCTCCAGGACAGAGAGATTGTGAATTGTCGGTACTATCAAGGATTTACCGGGGACCCTATTCCTCAGGTCCCACAGTACCACATGGCAAAAGAGTTGTTGTCCCTTGTGGCTATGTATGGGGTGCATCGCTGGCCTCTCTGTGGGCATGGGAGAATGCCCAGCTCTTCTCTGCAGGTGGGGACAGAAAAATTTCTTCCTCCTGCTTTGGTTACGGAACACAAAAGATGTCAGCTCCTGCGAAACATGGGTAGCCTGGCAGGACTCACAGGGCCTTCGGGCTCTATCATGTCACCCACCATGAACCAAAGCATCTTGGTGCATCAGTCCCACCCCAAATGAAAAGAAAAACAACCAGCTGTCCAAGGTTGGATTTAAGGAAAGAGCTGAGCAAGTTTTTCATCATGTATGCTCTTTTTCAGGCATGGCTCTCCCTATACATCCTCCCCCCTGAGCCTTTATACCTATTTATCCACTTGTGGTGGCCCCAAGGAAGGGCAGGGGCATGACCACCATTTTTGCAGAGTGTTGTGGTGGGCTGCAAGGAGACCACGGAAGTGTCCTAAACAGTCAACTTAAGTCTGGGGAGACCATGTTGTTGTTTCCAAGCAGTCAAAGAGCTGGAGGTTTTTCTCTTGGCCTTTGGAGTGCATGATCCACTAGTGCTTAGTTTGGTGGATACATTACATGGCTTGTAGCAAGTAAAAAAAAGACTCAGACATGTCTGTGTTTCAAATTCAACTTCGTTATTGACAACATGAAAGTGAGTAATAAATGTTTGCTAATATAGAAAATGCCTATGTAGTAGTATTGGCTTAATTAATGTTAAAAGTGTCACACATTCAAACAAGAGATAAGATTAATGTTATTAATGTGGTGCCCATTCGTTTGCTTATATTTCTTGACACTCCTTATAATTTGTTAGCTTGATAATTCATGACATGTGGTTATTATTTTTAATGTGGTGGCTCCTGGACAAAGCCAGTTGGCCTGCCCAATTTAAAATGACACCCCTTTATATTGGGGTGTTACATCTGGTCTAGTTGAAGAGTATTGAAATAATCAGTTTCAGGTCCTCTAAGTTTGTAATATAATAAGAGGAAGTCACCAAAGGTATTTCAATCTACCTGATTTATATATTTGTAATGTAATGCATAGTATTTATATTGACTGTACAATTATTTATTGAGTGTTTTTGCTGCCTGCCAGTGAACTGATGTTACTAGCCCACAACAGGGCTAGTAGGCTTGGAGTAGGCCTTGGACTGCTCTTCTTCACTTCACTGAGAGAGTCAAGTGCTACAAAGGGGTACTTGATTCCCAGTGAGGAGGCAACTGTGGACATACTACCTATTCTGAGAAAGTCTGTTACACTTTTCATGATGATGTTTCACATTGGTTGCTCAGATATCCATGTTTGATCTGATTCTATGTCATGACCCAGAGGCGAAGATTAGGCCTATCTTTCTTCTTTATTTTCAACAGCAGCCAATTAAAATTCATAAAACACCCCAAACTGGACTTCATTTCCCAAGAACCACAAGGAAAACATTTGAAGTTCAACAGGAAGCAGAATCCACCAATCAGGAGCCGTCAGTCCCATGAATTGCACTTGTGCCTCGTCCAAATCCCTCTTTCTTCGCTGCTGCAGCCAATTGAAGAAAAGTGTAGGGTTTGCTCCTCATTTTACTTCATAGTTTGACTGATGTTCTGCTATCTGAACATTTATTTGTTCATGCTATCTGTGGGCTTCATTGTTAATTCTGAGTTGTGGTATTTTGCTTAAAGGGAACAAACTGTGTGCTTTGCCCAAGCAGCCGCAGGAAGGCTCTGACGCTCCTTCGCAGCCCCTGACATATCATCAGTTTCCATCCGAGGCTGGAGTGAGCGTTGATTCTTCGACCACTACAGGGCCCCTCTTTTGATCATATTTCATATGCAACTCGGGAGAAGAACGCGTCTGTTACGTCCTGCTGCTGATCCTCTCCACAAAAATTTGTGTTTACATGCCAATTTCCGCGGCCGGCCTGGAGCTTAACACCCTGGGGTAAGTTGGCAGAAACCTGTGTTTCTGCTCATGGTGGAGACCCGGGCTAAAATATTACCCCGTTTAAATTAGAAGGGCGATGGTCTGTCTTCTCAGCTCTAGTCTGTGAGGACAGGATTAGGCTGTGGGCCTGGGTCAATCCCAGGGATAAGGGCCAGTTTCCCTGTCAGTTGAATGTAACAGGTAACAAATCACTCCTAGAGTGACCACAATGGCTGGGTTTTCCATCCAGTGCTTTACCTCCCTCTTACCTGGCTGGTGGTCACTAATTCTAACCCGTCATCCTACTGTCTGACTGTACTGATTCCTCATGCAGGATTTGGAGGAATATTATGAGGAAGAGAACGTCCAGTACTTTCCGGTCACAGATGATTTCTGTGACGCGTTGGATGCCTCTATTGTCCAGGTGGTCTCAGAGGTATTGGCCCATCTTGAGAAGAGACTAGTAGAGTTGGAGCAGCGATGCCTTCCACCCCTCACCCAGAGGGAAGACCTACTAGGGCCTTCTGACCCCAAACCTCAGAAGCAGGCCACTGCTCTAACCCCCCGAGAACCCCCACAAGCGTGTCTACCCAGAGGGCGTGGATTTGGAAGACTTTTAAGGGCTTAATCAGGCGTTCCTGGATACTAGCCCCACTCCCCCGCCGGCAGGTGCCCAGGTGGACCCTCCCTCATCACATGGTGTGAGGCAGGGAGTTTGTTCCTCACCTTCAGATGATTCCTCAATAGGATTGGAAAGCAAAACGAACCATCAGCGGTCACGGTGTCCTTCCCATCACTCAGAGACCCCCCAGGACACCCAGTCCAACCTTTTCGATCCAGATGAGCTTTTACACCCCTGCTCTTCATAGTGGGTCCCCTCTGACAAGATGGAGAAATATGTAGCCAGTACACTGCACAAACCATTGGACCAAGATGTCAGGTCCCGTCTGTGAGAAGAATGTCCATGACCCTCGTTGGAGGGTAAGGTGGCAGTCATGCCAGAGATCGATACCCTGATGGCGACCTTTTTGACTAAGTACATCAAGAACCCCAAAAAGGGCATCGATTGGTCTTGGTGGGCTAAAATCTTCCACATGGTGCAGAAGCCAAAAGCGTCTGGAGCCCTAATACAGCCTGATGTCCTCTCCAGTTGTCCAGAGCAATAATATTGTTTGGGTAATTCCAATTGCGACATTTTGATGGAGAGGTGGCAGTCCCTACTGATTAAGCTGATCCCCAGGTTGGAGGAGCTAGCCACTTCGCAGGCAGGGCAGGTAGTTCAGGGAAGGCTCTTTGGTGATCCTTTCATCAAGGAGCTTAGTAAATTCTTCTCCACTTTCAACTCCTTGGAAAATGCCCAGTCCACTGTAAAGCACATTTTCAAAGTGCAAGTTTTCTCCGGGGCCAGCTGCAGTAGGGGGCTCTCGGCTGGCCATTCCTCTCAAGCCACTTCTAGCAGAGGCCAACCAACTCAGAGAGGACAGTGGCAGGACTTGACATGCATTGGAGGTTTCCACCTGACCAGAGAGTGAGGCCGCCACAGAGGACAGTGCAACAGCCCCCGTGGGGACAGCAACAACAATTCCCACTGTGAGTTCTTTAGTTCTCTCATGCTTTGGCTTTGGCAGGTGGTTGGCACAGTTACTTGCCAGTTGGTGGGCCCTTACAGCCCATGCCTGGGGCCTGAAGATGGTGCAAGGGTCCCATAAAGAATTCACCCACGGAAGTGACACCTCCCAGGCAGCTACAGTTCTTGGGACATGAGATCCAGTTTATTCAGTGAGGAGTACAGGAGCTGTTGGAGAAAGAGGCAATTTGCCGCACATTCCCTTAACAAGTAGTGATTGTAAGCAATCTGTTCCTGGTACAGAAACAGGAGGAAGTCACTGACCAGTAATACATGTTTGAGAATTCAACGAGTGGTTGGTTTACAGCACTTCAAGAAAGAGGGAATCCATCTTCTGCAAGACTTGCTCCGCCCCAACAATTTGATGGTCAGGTTGGACCTCAAGGACACGTACATAACGATCTTTCCACTACACCAGTGGTTCCTTCAATTCCATGCGTGGAGGAATCTATTGAGTTCACTTCTCTGCCCTTTGGCCTGTCCTCCATGCCTTTGTGCTTCACCAAGGATCTGCACCCAGTGGTAGAACGCCTCCGGGTTCAAGGAATACAGATGATCGTTCACCTGGACAACATGATGTTCATGAACCAGGGTCTACAAGCCCTCTCCTGACAGCTGCGATACATGGTGGAGCTTCTCCAGTCTCTGGGGTTTGTAATCAATCAGACCAAGTCAAGCCTCACCCTCTCCCCCTTGATCACGTTCCTAGGATTTGTGATTGATTCGATAGGGGCCACACAAATCCCACTTTAAGGAAGATAGCGAAGATTCAGTATGAGGTACAATTGCTAAGTAAACCTCAAACTTCCCTGCGCAGCATTGCCAGGGTGGTTGGTCTCTTGTTGGCTTCGATTCAGGCCATATTCCTGGGCCCTCTGCATTTTCGAGCTTTGCAGAGACTCAAGTCATCCCATCTGCGGGGGGCCTTTTCTTTGCTCAACGGGTATCGTTGTCTGAGGAGGCCAAGGAGAAACTCAATTGGTGGCTGTCCCACATGGAAGCTAACCCTGGGCGTAGGACTAAGCTAAATCGCGCAAATTACTCGTAGCACAGTGCAGAAACGCGTAGTGTAGCGTAGTGGTCATTTTTTTTGTTTAACTTTTTTTAAGGATTTTAGCATAAGGCAAGTACAGTACATTTCTCATATATGCCCCAAGAAATACAGTGAAGATATGCCTTGGTACCCACTTGTCTCCTGCTTGATAACGCAGTTCGTCATAAGTTCGTTTATGTAGCGAATATCCTTGGGTAGGTCGAGGCTCCTGCTTCCCACCCCAGGAACAATCAACAAGAACAAAACCCCCCCTTGAAACTCCCCCCACCCCAACCAGTGTGCCATGCTTTTGCTTCCGTGTGTCGTTAGGTTTGAGAGCAGCTTGGTGTCTATGTTCCAGAATCGGCTTTAGGAGGCTGTGCCTCAGTAAGTTGCAATAGGCGGAGATACTTTGGGCAAGTTATTTCGTTAAACTCCGATGATAAGTGTGACAAAATAGGTTGCCAAAGCATGTGAAAGGATGCTGTGAATTGCGTAAGTGTGGCCTGGATGCACTCCATGCCCAGCGTGTACCATAGTTTATGTAGCCAACCAGTGTGAGTGGGCCGAGTGCTTGTACCCCAAATAGATAAAATGTGCTGAACAGCCGCGCTTATGAACAGACCTATTTGTCATCATCTAGGTGATTTCAGTGGGAATGTGAGTGCATTAGGAAGCCCCAGCAGTGTGTATGCAGGGAATCGGGGGATTTCGGTATCGAAGTGACTGTCAATGTCGTTAAGGACTGTTGTCCAATAGGCTGTGACCTCTTTGCAATCACAAAGAAGATGTGTTAACGTGCCCACTTTGTCGCCCCCTCTCCAGGAAGTCGGGCTTCGATTAGGGTTACCTCTGTGCAGTCTGACCGGAGTCAGATAACAGTATGTTGCAAGTTTCCCTACTGGCTGTGTTCCTGGCTGTGTGGTGGGCTTTATAATATATAGATTGCCAATCCTTATTTGTGAGTGATATCCCCAACTCCTCCTCCCGACGCCTCTGGCCGGCCGATCGATGTATCTCAAGGGGCGGGCAGATCCTCTTATAGAGATCTGTGGTAAGTTTGCAGTCTGATTCTTTGGTGATTAGCCACTTTTCAAATGCCGTCTGTTTCCTACCGACTAGGGGGCTTATGTCGGGTTGCGTTAACCAATGATGGATTTGAAAGTATTGAAGGAGTTGTGGGGCGGCAATGCTGTAAAGCTGTGGTAGCTCGGTGAATGGTATGAACCCCTCCAGAACGAAGAGATGACCCGCCGATCTGCATTCTGACCCTCGCCATTGTGGGAACGTGTGAGCATCCATCCCCGGGGTGAAGTCAGGATTATCAAACAGTGGTGTAAGTGGTGATGGGAAAGTAGTGAACCCTTTTTCAGCTGCCACTGACTCCCACACTCGTAGCACCATGCGGGTTATGGAGGATTTCTGAAAGTATGTGGGTCTATTGCGCGATTTAGGAAGGGTATCTTCCAAAGCGAGGTTTGCGCCATCGCCCTGTCTTGGAAGAGCCACCTCTTCTAATACTCTGGCCCATACCATTCCACTAAATATCTAAATTGCGCTGCCAGGAAATATTAGTGTAGGTTGGAGATACCCAGGCCCCCCTCGTCTGGTGCTCGAAAGGACAAGCTCCTTCGCATCCTCAGCTTTTTCCCGGCCCATTGATGGTGCCCGCGGTAGGAATCACTGGGATGGTCTGAAAAATGTATAACCGTTTGGGGAGTGTGGACATTTTTACCGCAGCAATGCGCTCCAATAATGATAGAGGCTGTTTCTGCTATCTCCTGAAGTCCCTTTGGAAGTGATGTTAGAGTAGTTCAGGTTTGACTGTTTGCTCTGTGGAGGGGGTGAGGACGATCCCCAGATAGAGGAGCCGAATCGGAACCTGTAGACTCCCGTAAGACAGAGGTGTTTCGTGCGTGGCATGAGAGTTGCTGCCTAACGGTAGGAGCATCGACTTCCCCCTGTTCACTTTAAGGCCCAACACCATCCCGAAAGCCTCCACCTCATCCAGGAAGGTCGGCACTGACTGCGTAGGGTTGTCTATCGCAGCCAAGATATCATTGGCATAAAGACTGATTGGGTAGGGTTCTCCCCCAAAAGTAGTACCAAGGATGTCCGGGTTGTCCCGAACCCTCTGCGCCAGGGATTCTACATAGAGCATGAAGAGGAGGGGCGAGAGCGGGCACCCCTGTCTAGTACCTCGCTGGATGTCGAAGGGTTTTGAGCTCAAGCCGTAAATAGGAATCCTTGCCCGCAGTTTATCATAGCAGCTGGCAATCCATGCTCTGAAACGTTCCCCGATACCAAAGTGCACCAAGATCTTTTCTAGAAAACCCCAGTCCACTCTGTCAAACGCCTTCTCAGCGTCTATAGACAGGAGCAGGGAGTCCAATTGCACGTAGTGGGTTTTGTCTGTTAAGTGAAGAAAGCGTTTAGTATTATCGCTGCATTGTCTGCCGGGGATGAATCCGGATTGGTCCGGCTCTATGATGCCAGGGAGTCGTGGCCCAAGCCTGGAGGTGAGCACCCCAGTAAAAAATTTGAGGTCGAGGTTGAGTATGGAGATTGGCCTATAGGCAGTGCATTCAGTGGCATCCTTACCTGGTTTAGGCAGTGCTATGATATCGGCCTCTAACATGTCAGTGGGTATCGAGCCAGGCCCCTGAAATGAGTTGAAAAGTCTGGTAAGAATCGGTGCAAATAATGGGCAAAAAGCTTTGTGAAAACCAGAGGAGAAGCCGTCCAGTCCGAGTGATTTCAGGGGTTTGAGGCGGGATATTGCGCTAATCACCTCTTCTATTGTGATAGGAGCATCCAGCGAGGCTGCGCCTTCTGCGTTAAGAGCAAATGTGGCCGCTCTACACCGGTAGGCCTCCGCGTTTTTGTCAAGAAGGGGATCTGCGCTGTATAAGGATGCGTAATATTCTCTAAAATTCTCAGTTATCTGCCCCTCACCGTTTATCTTCTTCACTCTGGCATTGTGTAGGGTTGTGATTTTGGACCGTTGGACTCTGGCTCTTAGCGCACTTGCGAGGAGTCGTCCTGCTTTATCTCCTCCCATGTAGTATGTGTGATGGAGCCTTATTGCTGCGTACTAGGCGCTGTCTATATCTAGTCCCGCCAGCTGTGCCTTAGTGGTCTTCAGCTGTTTCCAGATCCTAGGAGCCCCGGTGCGGCTGTGTACCCTTTCTAGTTCAGTCACTTTAGCTGTTAGAGATTCCCGCTTGCCTTTGCGCTCTTTGACTTCCGCCGCTGAAATGGATATTAATTCCCCCTTCACTACAGCCTTTAGAGCTCCCCAGATGGCAGTCACAGGCATGTCTGGCTGGTCGTTAAGTGTGATGTAGTCAGTAATGCTTTTGTGTAATTGTTGGACAATCTCATTACGTTGTAGAAAGGCCTCCCGCAGTCTCCACCTACCCCCTGTCACCCTGGTGCGTGGGACCATAATGGTTGCTACCACAGCATCGTGATCCGAGATAGCGGCTGGGGTAATGTCCCCATCCTCCACTATCGCATGGAGCTCCGAGGAGCCTATGAAATAGTCTAGTCTGGCATAGGTATGGTGCACGTGGGAATAGAATGTGTAGTGTGTGTTCCGAGGGTGCTTGTCTCGCCACAAGTCCACCAACCCCCTCTGGCTCATCCAATCCTTTCCATCTGACGAAGGTGCTCCAGTATTACCAAAGCGATGGCCTTATCTATCCGCCTCGCGATCCATGACCATGTTGAGGTCCCCACCAATAAGTAAGTATCGTACTTGGGAGGGTAAGGTCTCTGAGAGGGCGCCTTTAAGAAAAGGTTCCTGACCCGAATTAGGGACATACAAGGACCCCAGAGTCAAGGACATGTCGCCCACCCTGATATTGTAAGTTAGGAGCCTACCATTGATCTCCCTCTCTTTGTCACCCACCTGTCCATGAAAGTGCTTAGAAAACAGGAGTGCCACCCCCGCTTTCTTGTCAGTAGTAGAGGAGTAGAATTGCTGAGAGAAGGCCCGGGATCTCATCCGGTGCCAGTCTTTGGTTAGGAGGTGCATTTCCTGTAGCAAGCCTATAGCGGCACCAGAGTTCTCTAGATATGATAAGACTGCCCGTCTCTTAATGGGATTATTGAGTCCTTTCACATTTAGGTGGCCCCTGTCATTTCGCCTGTCGAGTAGGAGATCGCTTGATTCTAGGGGGGACCACCCCTATGTAGTCTCCCACACAAGCCCCTATCCCCGGCACACTGGTTCCCTCCCCCCTCCCATAGCCCCAAGCCCCTCCCGACCCCTCCTCCGCACATTTTCTGAACCCCTGAACCCGACCCCTCCTCCCCCCCTCCCCAACCCCAACAAATTACCATAGTCCCAAGTCTGTATACTCGTGTCGCAGGTCTGCGGTGAAGTTACCTGGTTGAGCGTGTAGTCGCAGCTATTTCCCCGCCCCCCCGGACCAGCGTTGGAGCAATGCCATTGAGACCCCATCTCGCAAACAGATCATTCAGTTGACAACGTGTCTCTTGTCACCGCGTGGAGGGCCGAGGCTCATTCCTGTGACATGGTGGCTTGATCTAGTTTCAGTTCTGCGATGGGTGAGCGTCTGCGGCTGACTCGTTGCCACCCACCTCTCGAGGATTGCTGGGAGTGTTCTTGGGAGATATTCATCTTATTGTGTTCGATACCCAACAGGGTGCAGGTTTCTTGAAGGGATCTCACCCTATTTGCTTAGGCATCTAGGGATGGGCGTGCAGGCCAGGGAGCCCTGTATGGGAGCGATAGTTCGTCTTTCTAGCTGCTTGGTTTCTGTGTCGCAGTATGGGAGGGAGGAGGCAGCCACCGCCAGCTCCCCTTCCCCTTTCGCCGATCCTCGCTTGTTGGCGCTATGTCGCTGTCCTGGTCACCCCCAGGGTCATCGCACACGTGGGGCTAGGTGTGGGCAGTCTCGATGCAGTTGTACGCCTGTTACTGAATGCCCGCTACTGTCTCCTGAGGGCCTACCGTCTACTCCCGGCCACCACCACTGCTCCCCTGGTATTGGCACTTGGAGGTCTATTATAAGTTTTGCAGGGAGCTGCAGGGAGAGGGAGTCCGTGGTGAGTGGGGTAGGCTGCCCCACAAGAGAGTCCACCAGGCACCAGCACCGCAGAACCCTCTCACGCCACTTCTCTCTTACTTGACTCGCAGGGCATCTCTTTTGCTCATCTTGCCGCTTGATGGTGTCCACCTTTGAGCCGAAGAAGGATGAGGGCCCGTGGGATCCCCTGGGTTTGACCCTCAGGGTGCTGAGGCCCTTGACTCCGGCCCCCAGTGGCAGCACTGAGCGTGGCCTTGTTGTCAGTTGTGCTATTGGTGGGGCGGGGGGTGCAACATGCAGCTCTTTATTCAGTTCTTTTACGTGTTATAGAAAAGGGGGAGCCCAGTGGCCCCCAGGTCCAGCAGATGCCTGTAGTTGGCCCCTTTGACCATAGATGCCCGCACCGCTGTCCCTCGATTGCAGAGCGGAGTGTGGTCCAGCTCATTGTCTCGCTGGCAGTGGATGTGCACGGGCCTTGTCTTCACACGGGGTAATCTGTGGTGCTAGAGGGCCCTCCTGCGGCCCCCTCGTGTGCCAGTCTGAAGCGTTCGATGGCACCCTTGATGACCCGCTCAGCTAGAGTAGAGTGCCACTACCGCCGTACTCTGCCAACAGGCATCCCATTTGCCCCTGCTTCTCTCTAGAAAGGCCACGGGGCATGCTCCTAGGCACTCGTGATGGTGGCGTATGGTGTCTGTTCGCCCTCCCTCTAGACTAGTTTGACTGTGAGACTCTTTGGGGCCCGTCTTCGCACTATGGTTGGTAGGTCTGTGTGTAGCACAGGGGCCCACTGCGAGCGGCGGTTACTGGTGACCTTCTATGTCCGGCAACCCCAGGCTCAATTTTTGCATCTCCACAAGCTCCCGACGCTCACGCCTCTCATTTTTTGCTTGCTCGCGGTCCTCAACGTCAAGTTGGCGACCGCGAGCGAACTAAATGACATTCCAGCGATACTTTTTCCTTGTTCGCAATCAGCAACATCCAGTTGCCGATTGCAAGCATGGAAAATAAACCTCCCGGCAAGATTCTCAACGTGGGGTGGTCAGGTTTCTCATTGACAGTGGTCGCGTATGCTCGCAACCACTCGCAATGAAAAACTACCAGTCCGCGGTGAGAAAGCTGACGCTCGAGTACAAATCTACTCGAGCGGCAGAAAATGACTGCTTGCACTGTGCAAGATGCGGTTTGCACTGATTGCACAATGCGGACATGCATCCGGCACTGTGCAATCAGTGCGAACAGCATTTTGCACAGTGCACTATGCAGTTCGCATAGCTAAGCATAGCTTGCGTAGTGCGAAGTGCGCTTCGCGTAGCGCTACTATGCAAACTACGCCCAGGGTTATTGGAAGCATGGAATGGCTGGACCATCTTTGGCTCCCAACGGAGCCTCGACTGGGGGTCCGCAGTGGCGAGTTCACCACTGGTGGCAGATGCTCCATCGTGGAGCGTTTGCTGCACATCAACTGCCTGGAGTTGATGGCAGGTTCCTTCATGGTCCGATGTTGGACCATTTGGTCCAACATCGGACCATGGGCGAGTCCTGTGCCCTTCTCAAGATGCACAATGTGATGGCGGTCCATTACATCAACCACCTGGGAAGCACACGCTCTAAAGCCTTGGTGGACTTGGCCAAGAACTCCTGGCAGTATTGCCTGGAGCATGAGTGAATGGAGGGGGACGGACTATGAGATGGCACAAACAGTATGCGCAATGCATAATGGCCCTTCGACCTTATCGATAACCAGCACAAGGGGAGCATGAGTGAGGATAGGGTGAATGGCTATGAGGTGATGTGAATAGTATGTCCATGTGAGGTAGACATTGCAGCTCTGCTTCTCTACTTTTTTAAATATATACACACATATTCATAGGTTGATATTTGACGACCGCAGGCATCAGTGGGATGCACAACTAAAAGGTGCGGGATCCTCATAACAGTGTGTTGCAGGTACGAGAGATTACAGCAACCACTCAGTAAATATGAAATGTCAAGGAGATGGCACACATTGATTTTTGGGCACATTTGGAAGCTATTGATTCTTTTATTTATGGTTGGCACGCTCTTCTCTTTTTCTTTCGTCAATAACCACAGGTTCGGTGTGATGTACCAACTCCAGCCCTGATGAAGTTGCCGTAAAATAAATTGGCAACAAAAAATGTTGGACTTTTGTCTTTGAAAATGGCCAAATACCTGCCTTTATTTTAATTTGAGGATACTCACAGCATCAAATAAGATATACGTTTTCACAAGTGACGTATACCTCATTTTAATTCAGAGAAGTGAATCTCTCTTTCTTCACAATGGGGTCCACTGGGTACTGAATGACACAAGCACAAATAGTGCATCTGTACACACATCACTGTTTTTCTTTCTTTGCTTTTGTTCACCTCTTAGAAACTTGGACTCATTTTTCTTTCTTTATGGTCAAGAAAGTCACCAATGATGATAATGTGGGCAAACTGGTGAGTACCAACCAGCAGCTCCCTTTGTGATGCTTATGTGAGGTACTTCCTGACCTCTCACTCATTTTTTCATTTTTTCTCTTGATACTTACAAGATAAAATACAATGTGGTGTATTGATGACTATTGAAAATTGAACAATTGGACCGGGAGGCGAATAGCATTGAGTCTGTCCTGTGAGCAAAGTTTAATGTTCTAAACTGCTTGTGTTCTCCAAAAAGATATATGTTCATAATTGATCTGGACTTTTCGGGTTTATATGTATTGCCTCGAGCTCCAAGTTTGAGTGATGGGGGAGCATCCCCCAGGAACTCAAAATCAGGTGGCAGATTGGCATTCTCGTTACTTTTGGGATTCCAGTCTCTGGAAATTATTTATCTGGTGTTTGAAGCATTGTCAGGTCTCTGGGACCCCTTCTCAATTGATCTATTCATGTCCAGGCTGGACCATCAACTTCCCAGATACTTCAGCTGGAGTCTAGACCCAGGAGCGACTTCCACGGATGCCTTTCTCCAGGATTGGTCGAAGGAACAAGGCTATGCCTTTCCCCCCTTTGCCATGATGATGCGGTTGACAACTCAGTTCCGCAGACAGAAGGCACATTTGGTGGTAATCAATCTGGTGTTGAGGTCACAAGTGTGGTTTCCAGTTCTGATGGAACTTTCCTGGGCTTCTCCAATCCGTCTTCCCCAGTTGCCTCATCTCCTGAGCAATCCGAAAGGCAATCTCCACCCTCTTGTGTCGGCCGGATCTTGTACACTTATAGCGTAGAGGATCACCGTACTTGATGGCAAGTCCCAAGCCTTTTGAGACATGCTGAGGACCTCCTCTCTTGGGCTTGGGCAGATGGGACCGCCAAGAGATACCGTTCTGCCTGGTCTTGCTGGATGGCTTGATGACTGCAACGAGAGCTGGATCCCATGAGCGCAGATCTTGGCCATGGTCTATTGCTCGATTTATACCTTTTGCTTGGCTATTTTTGCAGGTCATGCTAACCTAGCGAATCTTCCGGTGGGAGACCATACGTTGGTCAAAAAACTCCTACGTGGTATTCGATTGTCTCTTCCTCCAGAGCCTCGGTATTCGGTCCTCTGGAATGGGAATAAGGTGTTGAATCTGTTGTCAGGTTGGCCTAGCAACAACTACCTTTCATGCAAGCATTTGTCGGCGAAACTGGTGATGCTGCCCTGCTTGATATCCTGTAGGCGAGTGTCCAACGTCCGAGCTCTGGACGTCTTTAGCCCTAAGAGGGTCCCTTTCCATGTTTCACGCCAGACTAAGTGCCATTCTCTGGTGATTTCCTACCCGGCCTTCCCAGAGGTGCCCACGTTTTTTGTGATGCGATGTATTAAAGTTTATGAGTCAATGACGGAAGAGTTACGACCTCAAGGGGAACAACAGCTGTTTAATGCTTTGAAGAAACCTTTTAAAGCAGTGTCATTCCTTCCATTGCCAGATGGGTGAAGTGGCTGATGTTGGAGAGTGGTATCACCACCAAGGTCTTTGGTGCTCTCTCAACTCGCGGTGCAATGGCTTAAAAGGCTTTTGTTCTAGGAGCTCACTAGGAGGACATTTTGAACGCAGCAGATTGGTCGTCAGATTCAACATTCAAAAGGTTTTATTTTAAATTAGTCTCCTCCATTGCAGCTCTGGTAGTGGACAAGCTTTAAACTTGCCTTATCCTCACCTTCGGGTCCTGACATAGAATGAAAAATTTTCTAGCCTTCGTAATGGAAAGTTTCAATTCTACTGAGGACTTGGAGGAGAGGATTAGCCCACCCTGAGATGAATTTTGACCCATCCAGGTAATTGGATCGATGTCTAGTTGTAAGTAACTATTTTCCAATTGGTCCTCTGTTACGACTGTTTTTAAAGAACTTGCTGTCCGTGAGCAGTTTGAATCTTCTCTGGAAGTAATGAGTGTTTCTACTTTCAGGTTTGGAGTCCCGTGAAACCAGATAGAGGTCCTCCACTGTCGGCTTGTTCGCAGGAAGAAAGAGGGATTCCTACAAGAGCAGTTCATGGCACTGACAGCCGCTGGTGGATGCTGCTTACTGTAGAATTTCATATTTTTTCTTGTGTTTTTTTGGAAATGAAGTCCTGTTTGGAGTGTTTTATGAATTTAAAATGGCTGTATTGAAAATGAAGAAAAATATGCCTAGTTCTCGCGTCTGAGTCCTTATTAGAATTGAAACTTTTGGTTACGAAGGCTAGGACATTTTTCATTTTTTACCATTCTCTGAGGAGTTACCTTTGCAATGACAGAGACATGTATATTGTTATTCTGGTGCTCATCATCTTCACATTTCTGTCTCTAGCTCACATCTACCATTTTCAATGAGTCAGTCATAGGTGGAGCAGATGGCAGATTTTCAGCTGGGTGCCGTTATATTATGATTTTGGTTAGAGTAGTTACTTTGCATGCAGGGTATTGAACGGGGGTCTTTGGAAGCAGCTAGCAATTACTTTAAATTAATGTTTGAGTCATGCACATGTGCATATCACAGCTAAAGCTCAAGCACCTTTAGTCATCTAGTCAATTGGTGCTTCCTTTCAGAGAGACAAACCCTATATTAAACCATTAACTAATACTGTTTTTTCCCTAAACTTTACAAAGCTGACAAATCAACTTCAAACATGATGTAATCTTTTTTATCATTACAATAGACTACAACCATCTATGACGCTGCACATTTATTAGTGTGGTGTCAAGCACAGAAGCATTCTCATCTTAGTCATAAAAGCCACGCTATATGAGAGTTGTCAGAAATAGCAAGCTAGCCATTGTTTGGGGTGAGTTTCTGGTGACTATCTAGCAAAGAAAGCAGTCTGATGTTGGGCATGATTCCTCATTCTATGCGTTGTCTTTGTTTTCCAGTACCTGAATTTCAGCAATTATAAATCCTTAACTAAATCTGGACATTTAAAGCACATGCTAATAAGTACCAAGGGAGACTACACTACAAAATACTTGACATGGTGTAAAAATTACTTTACTCCTGCCTATGCTTTACCTGCCATGATTGTTAGGGAATCTCGCATTACCTCTTCCTGTGCTGTCTCTGGCATGTCTGAATGAACCTTTCATCCTTGTCCTTAACCCACTGTAACTGTATGAGTGAACGACTTGTACTTATGTTGCCTTCTGTGAATCACATCATTATCAATCACATTTGATCTGTATTGTAGAAGGGGCAGCCACGTGCCATGCCCAGTCAAACATCTGTGTTTTTACAGAGACTGCAAAGAACTGGCGTTTGTTTGAAAAATAGAGAGGGCTTTCCACTGGAAAAAGCATGATTGCCAGAGTGGAGATTTCAGGAATTTGTGCAGCTCACAATAACCAACAGTTGAATGAGTAACTAACTTCATGAAGATATACAGTTATATATCAAATACAAGGATACGTCATGGGAGCAGCAGGACTTCAACTCATAGAGGGTGCTGATTTTTGTTCCCACCCACAGTATGTAGGACCAAATGCTGGCCTTTAGTGAAGATGCCCATTATGTTCTAAGAAGGGCTTATGTAAAAACTAGGGGGCATATGTATAAGGAAATGTTGCAAATAATGTAGCGCCCCGTTGCGTCATTTCCAAAAAGCAGAGATGTGCCCTATTTACAAGAATAATGTGCACCCCTGAGGTTTGCTGGCGCTGGCACTATAAATAGCTGCCTGGCGCCAACACAGACAGCCTTGTGCCATTGTGGAAGGGTGCCTGCACTGTCGGAATGATGGTTTATATGCAGGAAGGTGTCCCTTCCTGCACAAAAACAATCAATAATGACGATTTGCTTTTTCTATGTCTGCTGCAGAATAAATAAAAATATTGCTCTTTGTTGCCAGAAAATAAGTTCCCCTTTGGTAATTATAAACCTAGGTTTTAAGCTGCTGACTGGTTTCGGAGGCGTCGGCCCGTTCTTATTCATCGTGTATTAGAGAACACCACCGGATTCGGGGTGTCGTGGATGAGGACATCGCTATTCCTTGTTCGTCTTTTTAACTAATACCGCATCATCTTACTGGGTGTCTCTGCCCCAAGTCACTCTCTGGCACCCCTGTTTGGAGTACATCGGAATGTACCGAGAGGGCGTATGATTGGGACTTGATACAAGCCTACCTTCATTTTTAAGTATTGCTTCTATACTCTTCTAACGATCTTTGAGATGAAACTGCGATTAAGATCGCTTTAGAGTAATTGAAAAGAATCACGAGTCTAGTCCTGAGACTGTGCTATCGTGAACAAGGATGATACCCACCGGATATTAGTTGTTTTTTTTTTGCGGTATGAATGTGAATTGCGAGATTAAGGCTTGCTTGTTGTTTTTAATGGGGTGGTTTAACTAATTATCCTGATGAAGGTGTTGGCTACTAATTAATTGCCCACCGAAACGCGTTGATTCATAAGAAACGGAGAACTACTTTGAGTTTTGCAAGACGACAAACCTTATGGAATACTAATAACAAATATTGTTTTGATCTTCGATCTACCTTTGTAGTTTTTCGTTGTTAATAGGAATTTTTATTCCCTTTCCTTTCTGTCCCGAATATTGGTTCTTGCCTTTTTATTTTTATTGTGTATAATGTCAATGTATATGTGATCTCAATTGTACTAAAACATTTTTTTAACTGATATGCCTAATACAAGCCTGAGCTGGTCTTAACTTGTTTAATAAATTGTGTATTTTTACTATAAAATTTTTTCACATTGATTGAATCTGCATTTCCCTATGTGTTGTGTGAAAATGTTGCATTAGTGCTTTGTGTCGATATTATTGTGCTGAATGAATGCCTAGGTTTACCAAAGGGTAACTTATTTTCTGACATTTGTCGCTTGGTACCCTACTCCTTTGGGTTATTGGGTCCCTCTCTTTTAATAGAGTTGCTCTTTGTTTCACCTGCATTTGCATGGTGTTAGTTTCTGGTGCTGCCTCAGATTTACACATCCTAGCAAATCTGGGCCAGCATCAAAAAAGCAATGGAGGTTGCAGTTGAATGTCCACGCAAAACACCCATTGCACGCTCCATACCTGCAGATACCTGCGTGAAAGGGTACAATATTTCCAAAGCGGTATTAAGCCATGCAAAGTTGCATAACAGCACTTTGTAAATATGGTGCAGGGCACTGCGAGACAGGAATGGCCCCAAAGAAGTGAGGGTCAGGTAGCAATCCATGAACAATACACACACATAATCAGGAAACTTTGCTTTAACCTTAAGAATTTCAGACATGCATGAAGCCTTTACCTGTTTAATGGTACTTGGCAAAAGTCAAATATGTTCTAAAACATTAACTCAGCTTGATGGTTGTCAAGCAAAAATAAAAGTACTTAATTTTCTTTGCCCTCAAACACAGTGCAGTTATTTTGAAAATGGAAGCCATCAGAAGTCGTTCAGAGACGTGAAGTGGAAACTATGAGCTGTCAGACTACGGGAACTTCTCATTTGAAATCATTAGAGTGAGACATGCTTCAAGCAGGCTCTCCGTTTCAGGGCAGCATGATTTCAATTGCTCTCTTCTACCCTGTGGCATCTTCTGCCTGTCAGTAGGAAAGCTTCCTCCCTCTTGAGGAGAGGCGAAAAAGGGAAGTTTCCAGGAACAAAAGTGATTTGCTTTAAAATATTGACTTTTACAAAGTGTACTATAATTAAAATCCACAGTGTGCTCCTGGGAGCCATGCTTGTCTTACGAAATAGAAACCAATAAATTAAATGCTTGGGTGAAATCAGATTTGTCATTATTGTTTGCATTATTTGGCTATTACCTTTCAGTGTGAACAGAACAAATGCTAATATTGACTCACACAATAAAAACACTATGAATGAGCCAATTTTATAATTTTATCTGAAGAAAAATTTGCATTCTAAATCCATGATAATCAGGAGAGTTTATCACTGCATTGCCAGTAAAAGCAGTAGTAAGTATTAAATTCGCTGAGCTACCTTGCCAGACAAAAGTGGACACTTTCAATGCATCTAATAAAGAAGTTAAACTCAAGAGTTGTATTGCTGGCTGATGATGCTCTTCGTATGCTCAAAATTATATACCACGACTATATTTCAAACATTTCATACAGTTTGATGTATGCTGTACAGTGCAGCAGAACACATGCATCATGTGAACTGTTTGGAGAAATAAATATATATCTTCACTTGCACACTCGAAGTATCAGCGACAAACTTTGTCAGCACACAAGAATCGGTCTATTGTCCATTGTGGCAGTTTGGTTCTGACAACTCTCCAAAATAGCAAGGTGATAGGACTTTCACCCATTGTGGAGTTAGGAGTTGATTGATAAACATGGAGTGCTTGACACAGGGCTTGCTTTAATTCAATCCCCACCATTGATGCTCGCTGAATTACTCGTTTGACTGTACCCATGAATTGTTCTGCACCACCATTTGCCTGGAGCCACCGAGGAGTACTCTTTTGCTCCTCTCTATTCATGATAATTAGAAACTCTCCGAATCTTTTGTTTTTGAGCGGTAGACCATTGCCAGATTTGAGAATGTCGGAAATAACCCATGCTGCAAAGATGGTGTCCAGTCGCTCAATGACCTTGTTGACGGTTGTTGATAATAACTCCTCTACCATAGGAAAATGTGAATACTCATAAATGACCACCATGAGGCAATGTCCGTTTCCTATGGCCCAAAAAAAACTGCAATCCTCTCCAAAGTCTTTGTAGGAAGATCAGACATGGTCAATGGATGTTGTGTCACTTTGGGTGGAAAACAGTTACAAAGATGACACTCTTTTAGTTTCATCTCAAATCGCTAATTTATGCGATGGAACCACAATCGGTCTCTGAGGGCTCTTTCGGTAGCTCCAATGCCACAATGTCCTTCGTGAGCTAGTTTATTAACCCGCTGTTTTAGCCTCTCAGTTGTTGACAATTCAGGGGCCTCTCGATACAAGTACAATACAAATGGTAACAGATAGTTCACCCTGAAAATATTTGACTTTTTGAAATTCCACATCCCTTTTTCAAGATTGAGTTAGAATGATGTCTTAGAGGACAAGCATGGTTTTGTCAGCCTTGGTGGCCTCAATAATCTGTTCGATTGATGTGGCCGCTGGCGTGCTGGACTTCACAATGAAGTTGATGTACTCCTCAGCTGTTTTAGATATTGTACTGTGACAATGTAGCAGTACTCATGAGAAATAATGAGCAGGGTTCTGCTTTTTACCCGGCTTGTGTACAAAGGCATAATCATACTCTTGCAGTCTAGAATCCTACCTCTCAATGTGAGGGGCCCCTTACCATTCTGATTTCCGCATATGATGAGCAGCATTTGGTGGTCTGTCACGAAAGTAAAGCGTTTTCCATACAGAAATACATGAAAATGTTCACAAGCCCACATTACAGCCAGACTCTCCTTCTCCATCTGAGAATGTTCTATGTCAGACAAAGTAACGGCTGACACCGGCCTCAGTGTATCTCGGAGCATTCTGATGACCATTATGTTGAACAAGGATTACCCCTAAACCCTCCCGGGCTCACATCCACTATGATCTCAGTCTATAGTTTGGTGTCAAGAGTCATTCCCCCTACAGAAAGTACGTGTCCTACGAATTTGCCTTTGGTCTTATAGAACTCACACTTTACTGGGTTCAGAGTGAGACTTGCATCACCAGAAACTTGTCATGACAAGTTTCTGGTTTGCTTTGCTCCAAATACAAGTATATCTTCAGTTCAATTACAATCATTTGTTACAGGTTAAATTATTCAACTTATGACATCCTGAAATATTTTTCTGGCCTTCAACACTCAAAAACTCAACCTTTTGTACTTGAACAAACTAACAGTTAGTCACAAAAGAAGGGATGCACCTAAAATTCTCTTCCAACTCAAGTCCATGATATCTCTTGTTCAGATCAAAATGGGCACTGTCAGTTGCATGATATGTTCTGCTCTGTGTGGACCAGGATATATTTCTCTTTTGAATGCCTTGTTGCCCTGTAGCATATCAACACAAATGCAAACTGGCGTAGGACCAGTGGAGTGTTCAATGAAGTCATGCTTCAACAGTGTTTCTAGTTCTTTCTAAACTGCTTCTTGTAGGTGGAAGGCAACTCTGTGGTTCTGCTCATTAATGTGAAGTGCGCCTTGACGCCCATCGGGCTAAGTTTGCGCATGATAAGACCCCCTTCACTCACTCAGACAGGAACTGACTCACAACTTCAGACTGAGTGTGGAGGATGTGATTGATAGATATCAGTACCATGTCAACAGCGGTGGCAGAACTAAGTAAGCAAGCAATGGATGAAGCTCCTTGTAGAACATGAATTGATACTTACTCTGATACTGCTTTGTGTGTGAAAGTCGATGTGAATGACTCTTAATTCTGCAACAGTTTGGTGAGTAGCCAAAATAACGCAATTAAAATATGGACCTACAATAATATCGATGTTTTAATTTCGATGGTACAGAATATTGATGTCAATAATTTCGATGGACAGAATATCGACCCTAAGGTAAGTAATATCGATGTTTTTAATATCGAAGTTAGTAATATCGATATCAAATATATTGATGTTACTAATATCAATATTAGTATTATTGTCATGTATTTTTATAATAATTTGATATGTATGTATCATATATTTTGTTAACTGTACTACTAGTTCTAAAATATATGTATACAATTTTAATATATTAATAATGTTTTATTAAGTTAATTTTGTGTTTTAGTACCGTAGCGGGTGGTGGGTTTATAGGGGAATAGGGTGGGAAGTAATTTAATTATACTAAATTAATTATTCATTTTTAGGAATTATAAATACATTTTAATTCATTTTTGTGTTTAGATTCTGTAGCGGGTTGTGGGTTTATGGGGGAATAGGCTGGGAAGTCATTTAAATGTAATTAGGTAATAATTTATTTTTATTAATAGGTCTTGATAACTATGTTATTGTTAATTCATTATTAATTGGTAATTAATTTTTATTAATCGGCAATTCGTTTTTATTAATTGATTAATTGATAATTATGTTAAGTGGATTATTTTATTATTGGATTGTGTTTTGCGTTTTTAGGGGAATAGTGTTGGAAGTAATTGAAATGTAATGAAGTCATTATTAAATTAATTGTTGGGTATTGATAATCAATTTATTGCACATTAATTATGCATTGGTAATTATTTAAAATTAGAATTCTTTGGTTATGAAAATGTATTTATTTTTGTTTCATCAATAATTGGTAATTCAATATTATTAAATATTATATATAGTAATGTTTCATTGGTATTTAATATTTAATAATGAATATTTTTGGGTTTACAACATTATTTAATTGTTAATTATTTGTTAATTAGTAATTACTTTTTAATGATTAATATGTGTTTGTTATTACATTTTTTTATGTGTTCCATATATATTAATTGTTTATTAATATTAATTCATTATTAGTTGGTATTTATTATTAATTTATTGTTAATTAATTATTCATTGGTAATTATGTTTTTAGTTATTTTTTTGTATTTGTAAATAGTCTAGAGGAATTAATTAATTAATTAATCATTTTTATATATTTTATTTATTTATAAGTATGTTGTTTTTAGCTTCTATGCTATCCAACACTTTCCCTACTGTTCCACTCTCTGGAGTTGGAATATAAATTGTTACCCCTATGCTATTCAACACTTTCCCTACTATTGCACTCTTTGGAGTTGGAATAGTCATTTTTACCCCTACGCAATCCAACACTTTCCCTACTGTTGCAAACTCTGGAGATGGAATAGTAATTGTTACCCCTACGTTATCCAACACTTTCCCTACTGTTGCACTCTCTGGAGTTGGAATAGTAATTTTTACCCCTACGCTATCCAACACTTTCCCTGATATTGCACTATTTGGAGTGGGAATACTGATTTTTACCCCTACTCTATACACCACTTTCCCTACGGTTGCACTCTCTGGAGTTGGAATAGTAATGTTTACCCCTACGCTATCCAACACTTTACCTACTGTTGCACTCTCTGGGCTAGAAATAGTAATTTTTGCCCCTAAGCTATCCAATACTTTCCCTACTTTTGCACTTTCTGGAGTGGGAATAGTAATAGTTACCCCTACATTATCCAACACTTTCCCTACTTGTGCACTCTCTGGAGTTGGAATGGTAATTTTTACCCCTACTCTATCCAACACGTTCCCTACTGTTGCACTCCCTGGAGTAGGAATAGTAATTTTTGCCCCTACGCTAACCAATACTTTCCCTACTTTTGCACTTTCTGGAGTGGGAATAGTAATTTTTACCTCTGCGCTATCCAACACTTTCCCTACTGTTGCACTTTCTGGAGTGGGACTAGTATTTATTACCCCTATGCTATTCAACACTTTCCCTACTGTTCCACTATCTGTAGTAGTGGAATAGTAATTTTAAGCATGATGCTATCCAACATTCTCCTTACTGTTGTTTTTATGGGAGTTGGAATAGTAGTTTTATTACCTCTGCTATTTAATATTTTTTATATTATTTAGCTAATGTAGTATATAGCTCATTTTCCAAAAATTAATTTGTTTTAATCTTTTACATAATTATTTCATTATTATGTACGTTATTGTTTTGTGTGTATTGATGTATTTGTATTTTTTTAAATATTTTTTAATAATGTATACAAATTCAAATTCAAAATACATTTATTCGAATTTCATAAAATCCATAAAAGTGCAGCATAAAAACAAACAGTACCATTTCATAAAATAGATCAATTTACAGTGGTCATAATCAAGAAAAATTTTGTTACAGCTCTCATAGATAAAATTTTCAGGGATTTTCCATCATTTTGCGTACGCGAGATATCAGTCTTAGAAAAGTGCTTGTGCGAAAGGTTAATTCATCTGTATCCAGTGAAAGCAACATTAAATAAGACTCCCCTAAAGAGAGAGGTCTTCTTTTTCTAAAATATGGGGTTAAAAACCAATTAATATACTTAAAATAAAATTTACAGAAAAATAGGAAGTGCAGATCATTCTGTGTGCTTGTACCATTGCACGGACATGGGTTATAATGTGCTGTATGACAATAATAATGTATACGTGATTAAAATAATTATTAAAATTGATTAATAATTTGGTATACATAGTATATATTATGTATATGTTTAATTAATGTTTTATTAAATTATATATATATATCTGTTATTAATATTCAACATTATAATATATTTATAACTATGTTTATTATATTTACAAGTATTATTTAGTTTATTTTACATATTTTTATTAACTAAAAATAAAACAATATTTTTTATAAGGATATTCTTGACATCAATATTTTTTGTTACAATATTTTTGTACGTTACATATAGGGTAAACCCAATGGTACTGGGTAGAATGCAGTACAGTGTGTGGTGGTCCCAGTCTTAGAATAGTTTGAAAGGGCAGTTTAGTACAAATATTCGTAAAGCATGAAGAAAAAAGCCAACAAAAGGATTTTGTGAGACATGTATAGTGTTATTCAATCACACCAACATTATAACACATTTATCTGCATTGAATCAGATGAAAATTGCATGTAGTGCCCTGAAGGAAGGGGGAAGCGGGGAAAAATCAAGAAGATTTGTGAGGATGGTGGTGTGAGGGATAGGCAAAAGGAATTAGTGACATAAAAACATTTTCGTATTACCTGACAATGACGGCGTTCTCGTTTAACCACTACTAAAAATGAATTGTATCAATACAAGCCAAGCTACAAAGATAAGAAACACAGCAATCAATCTCTGTTGTTTACAGGCTGGCTTTGAGTGGAGAGTGTCGACGTTTCGACCCCATGGACTCGTAGGTAAGTGGCTAACTTACTAAGGGGTCTTCTTCAGGATTGTGAAGGGGGGCACCTAAAACACACATGAAACGCAATTAAAAACTATCTAGGTGGAAAGGGTTAAAGACATATATTCGCATGGCCTGTGGTCCTAGAACATTTACCATGAAAAACCCTGCACCAAGGGTAGAAGAGGATGCGTAGGATCCGAGTCCCAGAGAGCAGGGAAACCTCCACCTGAAAAATAAAGGTGTGGTTTTAAATTTGACTCAGAGACAATTAGCGTGTATTCGCAAATAAGCGAGGTTCAGGAAAACTCACGCTAAAGGACATCCATCATTTATGTCCCATCAAACAATTCTAGCAATTTATCCGTGTCCACTGCTAGGATCAAACTGGACACATCTACAAAGGGAAAAGCAATTTACCAAAAATGCATACTGCAAAAGACCTCGAGATGGCATTGTATTACAAAATACACATGAGGAAAACTAAAGATACAAACCTGAGGGTACTGTGTTTAGGGAGAGAATTAAAATTGCCAAACTTATTGTTGTGATCTCATATGCCACAAATTGTATACACGATAGGGCATAATTGATACCAAATAGAATCGTGGTAAGCTCACCGCTCCTTGGTGGTTCGATACAATGCGGCAGACGTACAGGAATCAATACTGTATTTAAAGAAGGAGGCAGGCATTAGCTAACGGCAAGAGCCGGCTGAAACGGGAGGTGTTCAAAGGGGAATTAGACGGGGCAATGCTTACCGTGTCAGACGTCTGCTCCACTGTGACCACATTCAAGGGAAAAGAGCCGGCAGTCTGATTCAGACTAAATAGACGTGCTTCCGCGCAAAGCATGTGACACACGTTAGAGAAGTGGACGCTCAGATGCAGTAGCGTCAAACCATGACTGTGGAGCTACGGACATACTCCATGGACTAGGCAGTCACGGGCATCATTAAAGGTGCAAAACATTCCATCAGCGTTTAAGAATTGACATCTGTATGTGAATATTGTTACATTTGGGCCACCATAATAAAAACATGTGTATCAACAGAACTCAAATTGTAAAACCACATTGTTATTATCTCAGGTGCCGGTATATAGTGACACACCATGATGAATGGTTTCTTTTTACACCGCACCAGATGTCAAGATAGGGTCATTTTATATCCTGAAAATTCTTTTAACTGGTCCTACTGATGTCTTTGTGTTCCTCACACATGTAGAGACAATTCATGTTCTAACTTCTTATTCTCTCATAAAAGGGTCTGTATAGTCATCATGTTGGTAGAAGCATAGTAAGCAATATTTAAGAGTACAGACAGTACACACATTAAAGGGCATGTCGGTTGAAGGCCCCTCCCTCTATGACTTTGTGTATATTGGTAAAATACATAATATGGCTCATGCACACAAATATACATATTATGGTGAGTATCTCACGGTGACAACAATGTTATAATCTCCAGTATGGTCACCGACTCATTCTGAGGTAAGGCATGCCAACTGCGCATTGCTGGAATCCTGCTCATTCAGACCATTATGTACCAAATCAAAGCGTGCCATCCATTTAGACTTCCTCATATTCAAAATCTCGCGCATATTGCCAACTCTTGGGCCAAGGGTTGCCTTCTCCAGGACTATCCATTTGAGATCCTATGGTCCATGTGTTGGGGTTTTAAAGTGTTCAACTAGAGGTGCCCCTTGCACCTCACACCTTATCCTACTGCAGTGCTGCAGTATTCTTGCCTTGACTTTTTTTTGGGTCTGGCCGTCTGGTCCCCGGAAGCTTGTTTCCTTCCCAGTGTAAGAATTGGCTTTTGTAGTCTGGTCTGCCCTGTTCCCATGATGCACTGGGCCAGGGACAGACTAATTTGCATACAGCCAGGTTCTGAAACTGGGATGGTGCAATGAGCTAAAAAAACGGTGTTGGATCTAGCCCTGATCTCTTGACTGGGTGAGAGTATTCTGCTTAATTCAGAGACTCTGTCCCTCACCACCCCTTGTTGTAAATATTTGTGTCCACCATAAGCGTGGAAGGGTATACTCAGACATGAGTCCCTTGCCCATTGCACCATCAGGATTCAAGCAAGCCGGGCCGAAGACGGCTGTAATGCCAGAAACCGGTCCCCGGAAGCTTGTTTCCTTCCCAGTGTAAGAATTGGCTTTTGTAGTCTGGTCTGCCCTGTTCCCATGATGCACTGGGCCAGGGACAGACTAATTTGCATACAGCCAGGTTCTGAAACTGGGATGGTGCAATGAGCTAAAAAACAGTGTTGGATCTAGCCCTGATCTCTTGACTGGGTGAGAGTATTCTGCTTAATTCAGAGACTCTGTCCCTCACCACCCCTTGTTGTAAATATTTGTGTCCACCATAAGCGTGGAAGGGTATACTCAGACATGAGTCCCTTGCCCATTGCACCATCAGGATTCAAGCAAGCCGGGCCGAAGACGGCTGTAATGCCAGAAACCGGTCCCCGGAAGCTTGTTTCCTTCCCAGTGTAAGAATTGGCTTTTGTAGTCTGGTCTGCCCTGTTCCCATGATGCACTGGGCCAGGGACAGACTAATTTGCATACAGCCAGGTTCTGAAACTGGGATGGTGCAATGAGCTAAAAAACAGTGTTGGATCTAGCCCTGATCTCTTGACTGGGTGAGAGTATTCTGCTTAATTCAGAGACTCTGTCCCTCACCACCCCTTGTTGTAAATACCACCTATATAAGGACACAGGGACACACAATGGCGCAAATTACGTTGTTAGTGTTGCAGTTGGTGAAAGTTTTTAAATCAATACTGTGTTGATGATGTGTGAAAGTTTTGGTCTGTATTGTCATTCTACACGCTTTGCATTGCCCACACTTAAAATGGCTGATGGTTATAGGTAAGTGTTTGTAAAGTAGGAGCTGGGGGGCTGTCAAGGAAAGACCAGACTACGTGATCTCTCACACTCTTGGCTTTGCTGAAGGTGTGCATCGGTGGCTCAGGTTGTTCAATTTCCTCTGATACTAAATTCCAGTGTTTATTAATGATTTTTTGACAGCGTTGCTTTGGGTAGAGAATGTGGTTACGCAGATCATCCTCTAGAAGGTGTTGTCACTCTTCTCTTTTATAGTGAGTAGGGATTAACGTGGACTATAAGGCAAAAGAATACAAAGTTCCCCAGGGAAAGTATGTGTAATGGTATGGAGTAGAATGAAAGCAGGGAACGAGGTGTTCCCTTGTTGGAACTAGAAGACCTCACACACCCAGAAACCTAGATGTCATGCTTCATCATTGGTCTCCTGCTCCTCGTCAGACTGGCACTGCAATGTCTGACGGGCGCCGTAGGCGCTCTTTGTTGGAGATCTTTTGTTCCAGCCAATGGTTTGAGTACGTGCAACTTAGAACTGTGAGACAATGCCACTATCAATGCTGAGTGGCTTACTTTCATTCATTGTTTCTAGGTTTCCCCCCCTAGAGCAGGACCAATTGGCCTTCTTCCTGATTGACCCAGTGAGGTTGTATCTTTCTTCTTTCTCTTTTTTTTGTTTACCTTATTTTCATTGTGTAGTACCTAATACCCGAGGTCCTGAAGAATTGCCAGACAGGCAAGAAACATGTCGACCTTTTTAGAGGGTTGAGTTAGCCCACTGTAGACAAAGCAGTTCCTATCTCCCCTCCCACCATTTTAACTAAGGGAGTCATCCATGTGAATAAAGTCCCTTGTGGACTGACTCACCTTCTTTTAAATCACACCACTCCCTCACGACTACACCTCCACCAGACCCCTTACACGCACTCAAACCATTGGCTGGAACAAAAGATCTCCAACAAAGAGCGCCTACGGCGCCCGTCAGACATTGCAGCGCCAGTCTGACGAGGAGCATCGTAAAGATGATTGCCAGGTTAGGTGCAAAGGCTGCCCCCCATCGCCACTCCCTTAGTCTGTAGGTAGAAACTCCCTTGAAACAGGAAGAAGTTTTTCATCATGGCTATTGATAGCAGTTCTATGATAAATTCCATTGGTACCGCCACAGGTGCCGGTCCTCGGTCTAAAGCTCATCTAGTAACTTCAAGGGCTGCCATCTGAGGGATGCTTGTGTACATGTCACCAACAGTTGCTCCTCACGATTAAAAGGGAGTTGATCCACGAGGTTAATGGTCTTGAGGGTGTCCCTCAGGTATGTCTCAGTTGCTTCAGCAATAGGTTTCAAAAATAAATCGATGTATCTGCACAGAGGCTCCAACATCGAGCCACATCCCGACACAATGGGTCTTCCTGGGGGGATCCTGCATGTTTTTGTGGATTTTGGGTAACGTATATATCGTTGGAAGGAGGGGGTTTTGTTGATTAAGATAGTTGATCATGATCACTCAGAAATCCCTGGTCCTTTCCATCTCCTGTTATGGTCAGGATCTCCCGAGCCAACTCTTTCAAAGGGTCAGTCCTCAACTTCAGATAACTCACTCCACCTTGAAATTGCCCCATAATGCCCAATTTGTATTTCTCGGTATCCTGCACCACTATGGCACCGCCCTTGTCTGCAGGCTTGATAACTATCTCTTTGTTGTTGCTTATGGACCAAAGGCCCTCATTTTCATGTTTGGTCACATTGGGAGTGGAGTGTTTGTTCTTTTCAAGTGTCTTGCAGACATCCTTAAGTAAAATGTGTTCATAGGCCAGGATCTGATTGGTCATGGAGTTTTCAGGTGGAGGTTTCCATGCTCTCTGGGACTCTGTGCCTACACTACATGCAATTTTCCTTTGATTCAATGCAGATAAATGTGTTGTAATGTTGATGTGGTTAAATAACACTATACATGTCTCACAAAATACTTTTGATGGGTTTTTTCCTCATGCTTTATGAATATTTGTACTAAACTGCCTTTTCAAACTATTCTAAGACTGGGACCACCCCACACTGTACTACGATACTTTTTTAGGTCGATTTTTTTACCTTCAATATTTAGTCAGTGATTCCAACAGTTTAAACGCGGCCCACATGTATTTTTGTATTTGAAGGTTTGAAGGATGGCACAGGAGATAGGCTGTGGAACATTTTGAGTGGCATGATGTACATTGATGCACCACTGTCTATGGTAAAGTTTAACGTACAACATTTGATCTTTTAATTATAACCTTGGGGCGATGTCCATAAGAGTTGGGTTGTTTCATTTGGTTGTTGGCCTTTGTCGTTGGAACTTCTCGTTGGATCTTCCTTGCAAGGAGCCAGACCTATGTGTGAATGTTATTGGTCGGTCAATGCCTTCAGCGCCCATCTTTTTCTTCACTGTTGCTCGATAAAAATGTTGACGACCTCTGTAAAATGATCTTGACTATGATCGACTTTGTCTGGTTTCTACTTGTTTTAACTGAAGTTGCTTCTTTTCTTTGTGGATGTGGTGAGAATGCTTCTCTTTTTGCTGTGATGTAGTTAATTTTTCTTTTCCTTGGTAAACCATTATGAATTGGTTCTCCTTACCGTAGACTTTGCACGTTTGTCCTATGGCTGAACATTTGTCTTCATGTGTAAGTGAAAACCCTTATTGGAAACACAACCTTTTGTTGTAGGCACCGAATTGTATGTGTTCACTCAGGGTTTGTTCTTACTTTTCATGGCCAACTCTGATTCACATTCTGCTGTTCCAGCTTCCATGTCAGTGGCTTATCAATCTGCTCTTTCTTAGGGCCTGGTGTCCATTAGTACTTTCTGTAAGCTGAGCGTCTCTCACAACATGTGTGTCTTTAGGAGTTTGAAAGACAGCCATTGATAACTCAAAGCATTATGGCTTTTGCAGAATTAATTTCACAAAATGTTCAGTATTTGATATGCACATCAAGTCTTTGAACAAACTCATCGATCATTTGACCAGCTAGTTGTCATGCTTGATTGAAAATGTCCCATTCATAGCTGATATTTGGCATTGGAGTGAACTTGGTTTTGAATGCTTCCTTGATTTGGCAGTATGAAACTTCATCAGCTTCTGATATTTTCTTCAACACTTCCTTTACATCACCAGCAAAGTTCTTTGGGAACTTAATGGTTTTCTTGTCATCTACTTTTTCTAGGGCATCTACTAATGCATAGATGAACATCTCAATCCATGCAATCCATTTGGCGCCAATATTTAGCTTTTTTATTGTGTCAAATGGTAATGGTAGTTTCAGCAACACAGTGACATAGCACTTTGCACACTTTTCTACTACCATTGATAGTTTATGCTGTTGATGTGACAGCAGCTGTTTTTCTGTACCTTTACTTCCTGCAAGCACTGGCCGTATGCTTGTACTTGGGCCGTCACACCCAATCAGAGATCATAAGGCGCCATCATCTTTTTTGATGGTAAGTGACAACTTCATCTCTCACACGTTAGTCACTAGTTGTGGCTACCTTTAGCTTTTCACACATATCGACGAAGGCTCTGTGTTATGGTGTGGCACAGTATCTATTCTTTTGGCCTTACCAGTCAATTTCTGTCAGGATTTAAATGTGCTCCTCTGCAGGGCCTTCAACTTTTTTAAGGGCCGTATATGTGCTGGAGCGGAGCTTTACTTCCAGACACGACAACATTGCACTGCTATTCATTGAAACAGTGTGTTTATAGCACACCTGAGCAGTTTGCTGTTTTATTGCAAACTCTCAGGGAGAGAAGTGTTGTTTCTTTGGGGCACAGATATTGCACTTGTAACCAATTGTAGCATCCTCCCCAGACCAGGAGCATGCAAATGAATACTCTACACACGGAGCTCTGGAATATACATCTTTATTTCTCAGCATAAAATCACATTCTGTTTTCTGATTACGTCATAACAGTTTTACGACACTAACAATTTTAACATTTACATCTATGAAGTTATGTTATATTATGGTAACAGAACTTTTTAAGCACAACATATACCTGGAGGTGTTTTGGCGGTGATTTAACAAGCAAAGTTGAGGAAGAGAAAACAAAAGAAAAGAGAGCCTAGTGATTAAAAAGCCATGTTTTCAGGTGCTTTCTGAATTGAAGTAAGGAGGTGGCTGACCTTATATGTAACGGAAGGAGATGCCAAGATTTGGATGCTCCGCCCAAGAAGCTGCTCCCTCCTTGATCTTAGGTTTTTGGTCGGAGTGTACCAGGAAAAGGATTTCTTCAAGAAAAGAGGTCCAGAGTTGTGAAGGGCTTTATGGGTAAGACAGAGAGACTTAGACTTGATACTGCTCTTGACCTTCAGCCAGTGGAGCTCTTTCAATGGGGGAGAGACAGAGTGGTGTCTGGGCAGTCCCAGTAAAAGTCTGGCTTCAGAATTCTAAAGCACTTGAAGTTTGTTTATTTATTGGGCCTGCGAGCAATTATATAGGCCCTTGCAGTAGTCTATTTTGGACAGTATTAACGTTGAGATGACTGTCTTCCTAACAGAGGTGGGAAGGAAGATTAACATTTTCTTGAGTATTCTTAGGGTATTTTAGGATGAGGAGACCACAGCATTCAGTGTTTGCCTAGATTTAAACAGTCATCTATAATGACCCCTGGACTCTTGGCTTTACTGGTGGGAGCAGGAAGGGGTCCAGTTTCTAAAGGCCAGCAAGATGCCTACCAGAATTTTGGGCTGCTACCGATCAAAATCACCTCAGTTTTCCTGATGTCAAGCTTGCCACTGCTTGCCTCTGCCCCTACACCTCTCTGTAGGTAGGTGTTCGAAGACCTCCTCTACCCGCAGGCTCCTTCCTGCACCTCATCCCTGGTGGTCCCATGGGAGAGCCTTGCTCTGCTGCTGGTCCACTGTTGCCTGTCTTGTGTTTGTGCCTGTGTTGTCTGTCTTGTGTTTATTCCCATTTGTCTGTCTTTTTTGTTATCTGTGCCTCTGTTTATTTTGCCTGTTTTTATTCTTTCATTGTACCCGTGCCCTTGTTTGTGTCCTTTGTGCCTGTTTTCACCACCCTTTTTCCCGCCACTACTGCTTCCATGGCTCCTCTTCCCTGACGGTTCATGCTCCCGACTCCCAGCTGCAATTCTCTCCCCTTCTCTATTTAATGGCGTGCCAAAGGCAAACCCGTCTGCGCTCGTCCCCAACCTGACAGCGACCAGCACCAGGGACCCTGGCTCTACGAGCACCCACCGCTATGATTCAGCTGCCCTCTGCACACACAACTCCGGAAGAAACAACAACTGCCAGCTGTCTACGCCAAACACCACCCACAGCCAGTTCTCCTGCCGACACTGTAGACAACCCTTCACTACCCTCCGCAACCCCACACCCGCTGCGCTCACTCCAGACTCTAGCACCCCCGAAGCCCTGAGGTTCATACACCTCGACATGCTCTCCATGCACAGACATGCTATGGAGATCTGGGACCTCCTCGACACCCTTTCACCAGACGTCACCTTCTTCACGGAAGCCTGGACCAACACCTCCTCTGGCCCGACATCGTCACCGGCATCCCCGACAGATACAAGATCCAAAGGGAGGACTGCTCCAACCGCCCACGAAGAGGACTCGCTATTGCACAGAAGAGCTCCCTCCAACTCTCCACCTCCAGCTCGAGGAACTCCTATTCCACCACCAAAAACCTCAATTTCCAGATTCAGACAAGCCCCAGAATGACCCTACACGGCACCCTTGTCTACAGACCCCCCGGACCTCGAACTTCATTCACCACTACCATCGCTGACCTCATCGCACTCCAGGCCATCACCTACATGGATTACATACTCGTCAGAGACCTCAACTTACACCTCGATCACCTCAGCGACCTCAACTCCGTTACCCTCCTGGACAACCTTTACAACCTCTGACTGAAACAGATATTCACCACCCCTCTTCCCACAAGGCAGGACACACCCTCGACCCATCTTCACAAGAGGGTACAACGTCCACTTCAGCCACACCACCCAATCCCCTTGGACAGACCACCACTACGTACACTTCTCTTTCAACAACACCACCACTCACAAACCCACACCACACCCACTGCAAAGGAACTGGAGCAAGGTCACAGAGGAGCACCTCAACCCCACCCTCAACCATGATCCCCTTCCCTCCTCGACCGATGCCAACTCCGCAGCTAAAGAACTACCTCGATGAATGGCATTTGTCAGAATGTTTCAGAGAATGAGTCGGTCGGACGGTCTTTCATAATGAGAGCCAAAGTTGTTGCAAGTGAAGAAATCTAGAACCAAACTCAAAAAGAAATGGCTTTTACAATGTTGTGCAAGGTTTCTTTTGATGCTGTTTGGCTGGTGGACACGTGGCTGCTTGAACTTTCATCTGTTTTTGTGTGTCCCACTTTGCGAAGATATAGCTTATAACTATATATTGTTTATGAGCACTTAAATGAAAAGGGTGGGGTAACATATTCAAAGATTCTCCAAACAGGGTCTGCCAAAATATAACGTTCTGATGCCACTGGAAACTAGTTCTACAGGAACGATGGGATAGTGATGACTATCCATGACTACTCATAGTCATAGTCACAACACAAATGGGGAAACTTGTAAATTTACAAATGTAAATTATCATACATATTTTTTATCCAGTCCGATTATGGCAAATGATTGTTGTGGCACAGAACAGAATGCAGCCACAGCAGAATCCAGAGAAATGTATTTCCCTTATGTAAAAGAAATACACTGTGTTCTGCATCATTCGAATTTTAGGAAAGAAAATACTTCGCATTTCCAGCACAAATAAGATAAAATTGTCAACTCTTTGACACAAGAGCGCGTGGAGGACGAATATTATTCCCCATGTCATAAAATGTGTTTCCACAGATAGGAATATGGGCAAAGACAAGTAAGTGTGTGGAATAAATTAACTTTTATTCCAATATACACTTTACAAGCTCGTGCTATTCTAGGCCAGCACATCGATTTAAAATTGCTTGGAATGGAATAATCTCTGTTTTACCATGCTAAGAAATGAATTGCTAGTTTAGGCAATCACACTGGAGGGAAACCCAGTTAGGATCTATTCATATTCAGAATAATGAAAAAATAAATGAATACTCTAAATTGTACAGTTTTATCCGATCTACTATAAAATACATTGAGCTCAATAAATGGCGACTGCACATCAGAGTAGATATGGGAATCTCTGTGCTTCTAACATTTAAACTTGAATTGCTTTAATAATTACTGCACCAGCTCTGGAAATGGTCTGTGCCAACTTTCATTAATTGCACTTGTATTTGTCTTTTTTTCTGCTCATGGTTGTGAATTTTATGTTAACCAATATAACATGTAATCTTTTGAAGTCATAAATTAGAATTATAGACAATTTTATATATTGTCTGGATTTGATAGATTTGTTTTACAATGGGGAGTTTTTAATTCGTAATTTAGTTTATTTCGTAACTGTATGAGAAAAAAGGAACATTTGTCACATATGTAACATATTTCTACTTATACGTCACATACTAAGACCAGTTTTCCAAGTCTCATTGGGTTTAATGTGCACAACACTTCACAAACTGAACTTCTGAAGGGACTTCGGCATAAAATGACCAAAAACAGTAGTTAATCTACTCCTGCGAAAGGCTGGAGTAAGCCCAGGAGCAGACGTGGCCAGCCACTGGCACTGCAACATCCTTTAATACGAAAATAAGAGGTGGGGACTTAAAATATAACCTCATATGAAATAATGTGAAATTCATTTGAATTGTTTAAACTACTTAAAAATGCAAACAAATCCAAAACAATATAAAAATATCTAATAACAAATCATACTTATTTTAAAATATTTTAACAATCTTTTTTAATTTAGCAATCAAAGCAACATTAATTTGTAATAAACTATATCTAAATTACTTTAAAATAAATCTCTACATTACTTCTAATAATTTTTCATGCATATTAAAATATTTTCGACTTTAGGTGGGATTTCTTCTTTAATTCGGACTTCAGAAAAATAATTTTAATGGAATTTCTAATTTTCAAAATATTGCATATTAAAATAAAGGGCCATATTTACCAAAAAATGCATGAAACTAAGCAAGCCACCTTGCTGCACTGGGCAGCAGGAAAGGGCATGTATGTGCTGTATTAGCCATTATACTGCGCATTCAATCTCTTTCATAATGCAGGCAACCATGCAACATGGTGCAAGAGTGCCTGCGCTGTAAACAGGATTGTTTTTTGCAGAAATGGACACCTTTCTTCACAAAAACAATCCCCAGAGGCAGCTCAAGGTTAAGTACACATCCTTCTGCTCCCAAGTAAATGACTCTGAGTTTCACAAGAAATCCACAGATTGGACCTGTGGCCTGAAAGATACTGGAAGATCCCTAGTTCTTTAACTGCAGACCAGATAAAGAGACTCTACTCAGACACTAAAGAGTACACTAAGCACAGCACCGATCATGCACTGAAGTGCTGTATCACTGTCTCTTTGCAGGTCGAACAAGGAAGACACTAACAGATACATTAACATTAGAGGTGTGTAAAATGTGCTAAAAACTGATAAAGAACACACCTGCGGCAAGCAACAGTCACTCGCGTCCTGGATGATCATGTTGTTCCCGAGCTCCTGCCATTAAATTTGATGTGGTGTAATGGTCCAGTTTTGTGGATTACGGGTAACAAATGTCATGTGAAATTTTCTAAATTGCACACGATTACACAGGCTTAGTTGAAATGTTTCCTGCACAGGCTTAATGGCAATTTTTCCTTGGCCTAATAAACATTTGTGATAGAGATGATGATCCAAGTTCTCATGTTGAAGCGCTCAATGCTTAGAATAACCCATGCTCTGACTGCAAGATAAGATATAATATTAGTGTATTCTACTTAACTCATACAGAACAACAGAACCAACAAAGCACAGGAGAATAGACTGTCTAGGACAATCTGGATTGCAGCCAGGCTCATTCTCGACCTCCTGAGAATAGCTCATTTCACCCTCCACCTCAGATCACCCCACTGGCTCTCCGTCCAAAAAATATGCCAGTTCAAATTGCTGAAATATGCCTAGAAAGGCCCAGCAAAGAAAAGGACCAGCCTACCTCAACCACAGACTGAACTTTCACCAATTCAGCAGACAGCTAAACTCTACCTCCCTCTCCATCACCCATGCGCCCCACTTCCACAAAAGCGGAAGCAGTGACCGCACCTTCTCCTACCTGGCCCCCAGGACGGGATTGGGCTCCCTCTCCACCTTCGGACTACACCCACCCTACAGAAGTTCAGAAATGGCCTTGAAAGCTGGATGTTTGACTGACAACTCCCAGCAGCAGACCCTTCCGTCCCAGCTCCTGAATACCCTCACGGATGATAAGTAGCGCTCTACAAATCATTGATTGATTTGAGCCAGTGGTTTGGGTGCTCGACACCGACAATTAACTGTCAACAAGGACACATGACTTTCTGCCACAAGATGGTGCTGTCAGCTGATAACAGTTGTTTATTCATTTTATATACATTAAAAATTACCAGTACCTTTCGCTATGTCACTGTGATAGTTTTGGAGCCTTGAATAGTCTGAATTCTCACATTTGTAAGTATTTAATAGATTTATTTTGTAAATTAAGCGATGTTTTGAACCTAAGTTCTACAACAGCTACTGAGGCATGAAATGTTGGTAAATATTGGCAATGTTACAACACACCAAGAGGGCACTAATAAATCTACTAACTACAGTCAAACAGATTTTAATATAATATGAAAAGTAACTTTGGTCATGTAGTCACATATTAACCATATATACTCTTAATAACAGGAAAGCAAATACTAGATTATAGTAATGGTTGGTAACAGCAAACTCGTGATTCAGGCCCTGTGTACCCTTCCGTATACCTGAAAGTGTCCATTGGCAATGTTGTTCAGTGATGCTTTTCATACCTGTACAGTTGTTTGATACTATGTAGGTAAGGAATGAGCTTCCAATAATAGCAGTTACATTGTTCATGGATATTATCGCACTTCTCATCCCAGGTTTGCGTGATATTGCATACTTCTTGCTGCTTTTTTTTACTGAAGTGCTCCAATGCCTACTTTGGCAAGGTCACTTTGTCCTTTGAACTGTAACAAGGCTGAGTTTAATGATCAATAATGCCTGGTTAGATCCAGAGAAAAATTTGAAATGAATATTTGCAGACATCTAGTGGTCTTTCTGGTTTAAACATCTGTATACTGTTATGGGCTGTGTATTGGAGGCTGTCTATGTCTATATGTTAGATATGTGACGGTATACTGTGCAATTTCCATGTTACTTCTTGTATCTATGTTTAAAGTTAACTGCAGTCCTGGTGGGCCTGCTCTGCTTTATATAATAAAGAAAATAAAGAAATATAAAGAGTGCAATAGTTCAGCAGTATAATGCCAACAACACATAAACAATACATGGTTTGTCTAGTGGTCAGAATTGTGAGAGTCCTTAAATGACACTCTGAACATGATGGGGGATCTGACACTGGAGGTGAGTCTAAGCTTATTTTGTGGCGGTGCTGAAACACATGTTTGAGAACCTAGATTTTATTTTCACCATCAGACTTTGACCCGGGGCAATAGATTGACCAACAAAAGGCAAGAATGACCGAGGAAGATAGAGATAGGACACCAGTGAGAAAATAAGCAAGAACCCATAATAGTGCAATTAAGAGACAGGAACTCCAACAGAAGCCCAGGTTAGCTATTCAGGACATCTAAACTGGGCTTCTTTTGGAATTCTATAACGCATATTAGCAAGCCCATTATCGCCGTTTTAGCGGCAGTTTCCTGCAGCTAAAACGGCGATAATTTTAACGAGGTTCTTGCTAATATGCCCCAAAATTTCTTCTGGTGCTTGGAACTGGCACAGAAAAAGACCCGAAATGAAGCTGTTCTTATCATTTCTGAGGGTGCTGAATGGAAGCCTGAATACATTTCTGACTGAGCGCTGCCAACAGAACCCGAGGAGAGTAATTTGTTGTTACTTTTTGTAATTCTATTAAATGACATGTACATGACAATGTAAAGATGCTCTCTTGTCCTATATTATAAGCAACGGTACAACAGCTCAAAATGCTGAGTAAAAGCGAAGCCCTGGGTAATTTCTGACGTACAGATATCAACGCGGTATTGCTTAAATTATTGAGTAATATTCACAGATGCACTTAGACTAGCAACTTCATGTCTCAGTGCTTACTCTGAGGTGGGCCTGACTTCTGAGAAGGGAAATGACACATCTGCTTTAATGGCATGCAAGCCCTCCTCACTCCAAGCGAGATCCCAAAATATTACTGGAAACCAGAATATCCTCCCGTCCTGAGTCCGTTCAACCCTTTAGGAGCCAAAAACCATATAGATGTATACTATCAAATAATTCATTATCATATGTGATCGCGCATTTCAGGATTTTTATATTTGTGATAGGCCTTGATGAATGATAAAGTCCACATTTGTGCATTAGATGGAACGGAGTTAGTGGTTTAATTAGCATAAGTTAGCATACCTTGGCAGCAGTCGAGGAGCCTACTATATGCCAGGAGAGGAGTATTGTACCACAGGAGGCTCTGGAAGTAGCAACCTTAACAGGAGCAGCAAGAAGATGCACCCCAGCAGGCAGGGTCAGCCTTGGCTCACACTGCTCACACACCTCCTATGGACCTGACCCAAAGCTGTGCTGTGAGGTAAGCAGTTAAGAGAGCATCCCTTGAGCTTTCATGACATGGTTTTGGCAAGTGCATGCAGCGTGGCGAGGGGAGCTGGTGACCTGGTGGCTGCATTTATTTTGTTGGGGCAGCAGGTTTGTATTGTGATTTGCAGGTGAAGTGATTGGTAAGGTAAAGGTGTGTTTGTATTTTGCTCTGGAAGGAGAATGCAGGCAATGATTGTTTATTTGCATGTCCCTTCCTCCACATAAACAATCAATAATGCCACTTTGCTACTACTACGACTATGTGTGCTGCATCGTGCAGTACACATAGAGATAGCAAATCGTCATTACTTAATGATTGTTTATCTGCAGGAAAGGACAACTTCCAGCACATAAACGCTCATTAACTGTGTTTTGCTCTTTCTACGTGTGCTACAGAATGCAGCAGGCATAGAAAATGCAAACGTAAGGAGAAATAAAACTCTTGCTCCACATTGAGTCACTCTAATGCTTCCTACTGCATGGCATTTGTTTTTGGCATTGCCTCAGATTTACACATCTTTTTTTATTATTTAATCTTCATTTGCCTCTAATAACACCATTCATTTGCACCAGTGAATGGAAGTTTCATGCTCTTCTGTTGAAAATTGGCAGCGATCAATGTTAGTATTTAGCTGAAGCCATCTTGTTTCTGGCAGCCATCTTGTCTGCCAATATGCTCATCATGTGCTCTGTCCTCCTTTACTATCGTTTACCCTTGTGCTCTGCTTATGGACTGGCTATTTTTAGGCTTTGCTACTCTACACTTGCACAGAAGACACTGTAACTGTTCATACACATGTTTTAGTCTGTAACTGTCAGGTTATTTTTACAAGAGTCAGCAAACTGCTAGCACCTCCTTACTGTATGTAAACCTTCTTCTGTGTACTTGTACCACCCTCTTTTTAGCCCCTGCATGGGTATAAAAGTTCCATGATCCTTCTACTCAGTGTGCTACTTCATACAGTACCAAAGGGTGTTGTGTGAATGCAGTTCCACCTCATGAGGTTTAATAAAATCTGTGTTTTATATTCCAGTTTCCGGGCCAACTTCTATTTTTTGTTCTGAGGATTTGTGCAGAGAGGGGCAAACCTCTAGCACTGGTAGTCCCGGCTGAAGCCCACCACGACACTTCTGTGCAATTTCTGGTCTCCCGGATTGGAGTGGTGTGAGCAACAAATGAATGTTGATATCCAATGATTATTCCCTCTTTGCCTTGTCTGGCTAGCCTGAATTCTCCCTTCTTGCTTCCCAATCTGTGCCTCGGCTCTTGGGGGAATGCAGGGGAGTGATAGTGAGGAAGTGGAAGTTGGAAGATGGCGCTTCAAGTAAACTAGGGCGGTAAAGATTCGAAGCAAGTGTCTCCTCTTTCCCCTCTCCCTACTTCCAGCACATATTTACACATCCTTGTAAATCTGGGGCAGTGTCAAAAGCAATGGGTGTTGAACAGCAACACCCATTGCACACCCCTTTCATGCAAAGAGGCATGTGTAAAGGTGTTCTATTCCATATAGTTACCCTATATAGGCACAGGTAACACTGCAACCTTCCCTACATTACATGCATAACGGTTCATAGGGACTGACTTTTTACTTAGATAGGCCACTGCATTCAGAACACAGGTTTTCCCCTAGTTCGAAACTCATACTTTATGCATGAGGCTTCTTGGAAGCACAGCAGGACTGACAGCAGGACACACATCTCCTGTATAATATCTCTGTATAAAGTTCAGGCCCAGCGTTATCCTTTAGGCCAACACAGTACCACAGCAAGGTTTGACTCCTGGGAAGACCTGTGGGTATATATACATCATGTCTTGCTTAGAAAGACAGAGTAGACGGTGGCTTCCCAGCTGACACATTGAACTGAGATTCTGAGGTTCCTGCATGCGGACACTCCAGCTCTCAGTGGTCTAACATCCCTCGCAGGGTATCCAACTCAAGACAAGGACGGGGTCCCATATTCTCTCTTTTCTCAGGTAATGGGGTTGACTAGGTCCTAGAAGGATTCTTGGCATAACACTTACACAGATGCTAGGTACATTTGTGTACATCTAGTTAGGGAGACATCATAGGAGTTTAAATGTATTATCATGTGTTTTATGATTACTGCAAAATGGTAGAACTGTACCATCCCTTTACTTTCGGTGTACTGCTAATCATATATTTCCGCTACTGTCTAATGGTTGTCTATTTTACACTAGAATAACAACTGTTCAATACATTCTTATTGAAATGCCCAGACTGTTTATTCTATGTATCTCTGAAACAAACTAAGTGAGCCTGAGTGACTGAGCAAAAGGTAGTATATTGTTTCCACAATTCTGAGGGATCAGGGTTGTCATGTTCCGTTAAGAGGAGATTCTAGTGGCACCGTGAGCTAGCTAATGCAAACAGGCTAACATATCCAGTGGGGGTGCTTGGAACCAGTCTGCCACCAATCCCACAGTTTATGGTATCTGAAGGCGCAGATCCTGTATAGGATATATAGGAACTACACGACATAGTGCCGCTAACATAGGTTGGGTACTAATTTACCAATATAATCTGAGTAGTTCAGTCCTGCTATACTCAGAGACCCCTACTCAGAAAACACCAGAGACGTCTGGAGTGGGTGGGCAAAAACTCTGCCACAGCTAAGTAGGCGAAAAATCTGTAGATGCAATTCCGATTGCAGAAAAATTCAGAAATACAGTCACCCTGAAACTACTAGAACATGGTTTAACATCCAAGGGTGGCATAGTAGCTTTTGTGATTAAGGCACACAAATCTAACAAAACAGAGGTATTTTATTCATGGTTTACGTTCCCAGCAGCAAATGCAAGAACAAAGACATTTCATTCTTACACAGAAGGAGATGCACCAGAGGAATATTGTCCATTTGAGGACATTGAAGATCCGCTCACGTACTAGGAACATTTATACTGGTTTTAAGGTGCCCTACCCCATATAAGAAGAAGAGTAAGACTCGGCCCGCTTGGAGGAGAAGGGCCAACATGACCTATATTAGTGGCCTACACACCACATCCTGACATTAACACAATGCCACCAGGAGACGTACTCATACAACATACAGATTTAATTTAAATCTATAGAAACATGATGCAATTCGTCATGAGGACATTTACGGTCCAACCAGCAATAGTTGCCACAAATGGAACTCAATTTCAGGGTACAGCAACTAAAATCACACAACAAACATTACATGCAGTGATGGACAAGATGCCCACAAAACGCAAACAAATGTCATTCTGGGTAGCTCATGAATTAACACAGTTAGAGGTATTATTCCCGAATACTACCCCGTATGAAAAACACAGAATGCTAACAATCTGCTTGCCCATGGGAATAACATCACAAGTAGAGGATTGTACCACTTGGGGTACAGTCTTTGCTGCCATTTATATCAGGACTCATGGTATTCCTTCGTTAGCGGTGATATCTAATGTATTAAGACAAATTCATAAAGAGTACAGAGCAGAGCCTGCTCTGAACTTAGGGATGAAGTTACTAGGTAACTATGCCCAGGTATCAGCCATAAGTTTAGCTAATGTAAAAGGGTTAAAGGGGAAGCAGCTTCAGTGGCTATCCACCAGCACCTAAGGGAGTTCAGTCCTTTAGAGCAGGAACATAAACTACCAAAACTAATGGAAGCTGCATATGCAGAATTCGGCAGGGACAGTTTGGATGAGAAAGCTGTTGGGCAGTTCTGAAAAAGATACTACAAAGCAGACACCTGCTTCTCAAAAGAATTGGGACAATAAAAACAGCAAACATTTAAAGTAAACAGATCTCCATCCCGATGTAGATTTCCTCCACAGGAGCCCTCCGAAAAGAGGTATAACCTCAGGAATAGGGATAACCAGACAGCTATCAGGATAATGATATACGTTCCTCTCGTTCCTTTCAGGGTTCATCAAAATACTCAGAGAGAGAAGAATGTTCAGAAAGACAAGAAGAGCATGCAAAGTCCAGAGACAAGCAGCACGCTCAAGATTACACTTCTAAAAAAGAAGGTAAGCCAAAGCAAAAGCCACAGTTAAAAAAAAGAAGAAGGTTGCAGGTCTAAAGATCAGACATGACCAAAATTCTGAGGACTCGACTACTGAATGGGAAATGGGCTCAGACGATGCTAGAGAGTGCGGCAGAAGTAACAATAGCTCACCAGAACCTGATGGAATTTCTGGTGATAGCAGACTTGAATGATTATATCACGGTAGAAACAACCGATACTAGGGAAAGTGTTCCACATAAAGTATATGTAATAACGCTCCAGATGGATGGGGACAAGGGAAGAAAAGTGAGAGGTCTCTTTTGGGAGAATCTTACGCTTGTCTATGACAATTTGTTAGCTGAACAAGATTGGCTGCCAGCATTTGTCATGGAATGCCCTGAAGGAGAAACGTTATTTCTACCGGCATTCTCAGACCATATTCCCAGGCACTTGCAACACACATATGCACAGGAATGGGCAGTAGCCCAAGCTCCAGCATTATATCATGTTGGATGGGATGAGAATTTACCCACCACATAATTCCTTTAAAAAATACTCCAACTGCAGAGAGTCAGTATTCAATAAAGCAAGAAGCTAAAAAACAGGTCAGGGAGATCTTAGATCAAGGCGTGATTGAAACGTACACCTCTCAAATGAACAATACTTTGTTTCCGGTTATAAAACCAACAATTCATAGACTCTAGTTTTAGATGACAGACATTTAAAACCTTGCACTAAGACATTTCAAGTCCAGAATGCACACAGTGCTGCATTAATGAATAACATTGCGTAGAAAAAACACAAAACAACACTTGATATCTCAAATGATTTTTGTTCCAAAATATAGCGCCTGTAAGCAAGTATTTAACATCATTCTCAGTGCTAGGGTCCCAAGTGCAACTTTGTTGACTCCCCCAGGGGTATAGGAACAGCCCAGAGTTGTTTTCGGCCAGAGTAAATGAGTTACTTCAAAATTAGATGAAGAGGAATTGTCCTATGTGAATGATATTTATCTGATGGGTGATGACCTCGAGGAGCACTTGAACAGCTAACAAGCTAACACGATAGATTCAAAACACTTACAGACATGCGTAAACGTAAGCAACCTGGTGATCCGTATCAATCTGGGTCCACCTATCTGACATATAATGAAGGTGAAACAGTACCAATTGCACACAAATCACACATGTTCACAAATGCTGAGATATGCTTTGCATCCACAGAAACAATTCTGACAGCAGTACAGACTGCTGTAGTTAGAGAAAGAGCACTGGCTCAGGGTAAACGAATAATAGTAGTGACTCCGGTCCCAGCTTTAGAGGCTGTGACATGGGCAAGCTTTCCTAACGCTAAAGCCTTACATCTGAGATGGATACAATAGGCTAATTCTCTCACTGTAACAGATGTAGAATATAGGTACGATCCAAATTTAAAGACGTAAGCATTCCTGCAATACGAAGAAGAATATTCTCTACCAAATGAAATAATGCCTCTACATCAGTATGAATATATCATTTACACTGACAGCTCTGCTCAACCTTAGGCAACATTGTATCTTCTGCGATAGACAAACTGGAATAAGATTTGGCCATATTACAACACAAGCAATCTCAGTTATGTTCTATTATGTTGTTGAGCTGGGCGCTGCAATCTTTGCATGCAGGCTATGTGCCTTGGCATTTTATCAATAGTACGCCTCTGTTTCCTGAATACAATCTAACAGATGAACAGATAGAAATGGCACAAAAGGGAGCAAAATATAGGATGCTGAGTATCGAAAAACTGGTTAGATTATTCATTTACAGTGGCAAAATCACCATCCACGGGATGGGTAATCCATGGCCACATAATTCTACCGGTCACTACTTTTCAGTTTCAATATTGCCTTTAACAAAAGCAGGCAGGCAGATATGAAAAAATGGGTAAGGAATACATTAAAGAATCTTGGGAATTACTATATAGATTTCGATGCCGGAGTGGGGATCGGGAAGTGTTTCGAAGGGGTACAAACTGTGAAAACCCTTTAAGCGGATCACTCATATGTCAGGATATTATGCTGTACGGGGCTTGTTATGGTTCTGTAGTGAACTTGTCCTGTCATCTGAGGGGTAGCCCAGCTGCCGTGATTACTCCAGCTTTCGGGCTACTTTCAAATGAGAGTTACTTGATGCTGAACAGTCAAGGCTGCTGCGGAATGCTCAGGGTCACTTGTTGTATGCAAGTATTGTTTCCACCGACACATACAGTCAGGGAGGTGCCATTATGGCCTTCACTGAATGTTTCTTTAATACGGTTTGATACTCTAAGCAGAATGAAAGCCATTCTTTTACAGAAGCCTGTGCCCTTAACCTCCACTCCAGAGACTTTTGATCTCCAGATTTCAAGGTCTTCAGCAGAGATATAGGCGCTTACACATACAAACTGCCCTTTCCATTTCGTAGAAATGGTAAATCGTATCTTTAACATATCTGATACAACCTGCATTGTCCACCTATTTAAGACCATATCTTCTGGACTTCTAGACACCTTTCAGACGGTCTTGGAGTTACAACAAACTTCATACACTCTGTTTTCGGAAGCATCTTTGGAGGAATTCCGCTAATCCTGTTTCTAATAGCAGGTATCCAGAGGATGTTTTATCAGCTACACAATGGACGTCCCAGTGACCAAGGAGATGGAAAAAGTGCTCATGGCGTGGAAATACCGTGACCGAATGGCACAACATCTAGGCATGCCTCGCCTAAGAGAACTAAGTGCATCTTGGTTCCCGTCATTTCGACCAGTGTGGATAGACTGCATCTTATCTGTCCTCCGATGCCTGTTTTGCGGAGAAGAATGCATGTTAGACCTTTGTTTGACACTCCCATCATGTGTGCAAACAGACTTTAATGCTCTACTGGACCCAATAAAGGCCCATGTTCTGTAGTGTCCTCAGCGTATTCCAATGTTGATGGCGGCATTCCTTAACTGCACATGTTGGTATGGACACCTGCTCCTCCACTGACACCCAGGCTTTGAATAGTTCACAGGCTGCCCCAGCACCTGCTGCGAACAGCGTGGAACATCATCTGTGCTCAATTGACGTACTCTGCGAGGTGTTACAGGGGCCGTCTACTGTGGAAGCAATCAACGAAAATGTTGCATCACTCAGCCAGGACACATAAACATTTGACTCATTTTTTGGCTCCTCATGTGCTGGAAGAAATTCGGCTTTTTAATAACAAGCTAAATTTGGAACTCAGATAGAACATTGACATTCCTTTTCATTTATTGGACATACATGTTTTTTAAATGCTTATAGTAGTTCAGACTATAACTATGGACACTTTTTAGAGCTATGCTTTGCAAAAAAGTTATCACTTTTTTAAGACTTTTAGACATTTTTAGATGTTTTTAAACATTTTTAGCTAAAGAAATGTTTAACACTTTGTGCGTACCAATGTCTAGTTAGAATGGTAGTACACTTATAGGTTACATATGTTGTCCAGTTGTGGTAAATAAATAAATAATTACCGGTACTATTTTTCTATGCATTAACTGAAAAGGATAGCTCAATAAATAAGAGGCAGAATCCGTGGTATCTGAGTCATACGGGCTTTAATCAGATGGCTCGAGCCAATGGACCATCGGGTTCCATCACCTGCAAAGGTTCAGGAAGGGACAGACACAGGACAAAGTGGGAAGAAAAGCCTAATATCATATTAACATCATACAGTATATATAGTAAAACAGTACAATTGCATTGAATACAGTAGGCGTAACAAGTGACAAACGGAAGATAAGAACATATGGGCGTAAAAAGAAGGCGTGCACAGGGCGTGCACGGAGACATGTGATGTAAACGTCACAGAAGTGCCATGAATGGGTGGATACATGGAGGGGGCTACCTGGGCAGCTGGAACCTTTAACCTACTGGTGCGCGCAAACGGGCCATGACGTGTAACTGGGGAGAGCTGGGGGCTCTGACTTCTAGCACTAGAAGAGGAGACTAAAGTCTGGGATGTCAGAACGATCTGTACCTATAGCATATCTGATATCTTGTGTTTGGAGTACATGTTGCTTGAATCTAAAAGTCATCAGGGCAAAGGCTACTTGTCACTAAGGCGAGTGCATGCATGTATTTCTCTATGTATTGCATGTGCTATGAATCTTCTATGAATATTAATTCAGTAATTCTCTTGCATGGAGACAGAAAGACTAGACTATAGATGAAGATGTTTATGCGGTTCGTTAGCTAGGAATGTGAAGCCGGGGAGCTGAACTGATAACTGTAGGCATAACATATTCTTGGCAGACAGGCAGGCAGGCCAGGCCGGGCACCGCGCTGCTTGGCAGGAAGTAAGTGAAGGGTCAGGGATGCGGGAGGGGCTGCATCTCTCCTCGGAGTGGTTCAGGAGACTTGAGGCTTGAATCTGGTGTCCGGGCCCTGTAAGGCCTAAAAACGGGTGCAACTCAATTATTTAACGTGCACAATGTAAAGACGTTGGCAACATAGGCCTAATACTTGTTGCTTTCAGGAGGGACTGGATAACTGGCATACTAACGTTGGACACAACTATAATTGCGTCTTTATTCGGGCAAGGGGGTAAATATGCATATCGATCATGCACATATAACATACGATGGGGAACACGTAGGGACACATGACAGGGCAAAATTCAATTTTCCTCATTCCCTCCTTGTTCCCTACGTTTCCTTCAGGAAACATCAATATTCATGAGACCATCTATCTGTTCATACAGCATCATTTGCTCGTCTCTTATCTTTCGGGAATGAGACTTTGGACGTGGAGTACAAGAGGTAGCGCACAAGCCGCAAATCGCAGGGCCACATTGTAAACAGAGACAGCAACTGAATATGATCATTACTACTATTCCTAGGAATGACAGTACTTTCCATCCCCAGGCAGATATTATACTCCAGAGCCAACCGGACCATGTCCAGGTGCCTGGATTCTGGTGTAGCTGATGGGCTATTTTATGAAGTCTTGTTATTGCTGAATATACAGACGGTGCGTTATTAGGAATGAAAACGCAACACCTAGATCCGATGACTCTACAAGCTCCGCCCCTATCGGCCAGTATGACGTCAAGAACAAGGCGGTTCTGAAGAACGACAAATCTCATAGCGGATTGCTCTTCTGTTAAGTTACCTAGAGCGGAAGTAGTCTCATTCACTACTGCTTCAAGGGTTCTGGTTAACCTACGTATTAGCTTACTATTCTGGATAGGCCCTATGAAGAAAAAGAAACCTTTATTGAAGTCTGTATACTGTTCTAATGCAGTTTCAGTTTGATCGACAATTGGGGACTCGATCTCCCTTCTATGTCTGACGTGTACTAGATGTGTATTTCTGTGATAGTCGGATGGGGCTAGGAAAACTGGTAGCAGTAGGAAGGCAATGTAACATGTTCCATCCCAATCTATGGGCAGACGTACATATGCGGTCTGACCACATACAAAATACGAATGACGTGAGGCTTTGAAAGTAGATTTCCCACTGTCACTATACTCGACCACAGTATTACAATCACTGTGTCCTAGATGTACTGAACCATTCCTTCTAACACATAATTCGCCTTTTACTGGTAGAACTGTTATAGCAGGCAAGTCTGGAGTAGTCTCGGACTGAACATTCAAAACCATGAAATTGGAGGAGAAATTACCTAGATCGTATACTTCATTTTCTAGATCCAACCCTGTCCTATGGGAAAGACCTTCCTTGTCTGGGAAACATGTTCTATTCAGAAGGGACTTATCGTCTAAGGATGATGTTAACGTAAACCATGCTCCACACGAACCATTGTGTGAAAACGGATAGGGAAAGAGTGGTAGGACTCCCTTCGGTGTCTGGAAAGGGGGGAGTCGACCACACACCCAACAATTAGTGGCATTGCTGGTCTGGTGTGAATAGTGTAACATACGTATAAAAGTATTGTTGCGCATTGCAAGTCGGTAGGATAACTCGTGAGGGGGTAGTTCACTAAAAGTGTGCTCTACTGTATCATTAGAGGAAAGATGTACATGCGAATCAATAGGAGGAAAAAATACATGGAGCGTGTAGCTTATACATGTGATCGTAAGACTCAGAAATAACATAAACAATAATGTAACAACACATCTGCTGCGCAGATTCTTACAGTAACGTATTTTCTTGGAGTTTCTATCTCTCTCACTATGGGGGTCTATCTCATACATGTCAGGAACCTGTCTAACCGCTTCACCCGAGAGCGACTTAAACAATTAAACTGTTGGACTTGCTAGACCTTAACTTGAGTTTATACTCCTGCTGCGGAGTTTTCTCTAACAGGGGAAGTTTAGAGTCAGTATCGGGGCAGTCCTTGAGAAAAGTCTTTGGACGGAGTCCATGAAAACGCTTGATGTGGCTGGAGTGTAGCCAGCCCTTTCTGCCTTCCAGCTTCACGGCGGTCCTTGTGGTCATCAGAACAAGTTTCGGCTCTTTCCAGCGGGGCTCCAGCGGGCTTGAACGATCAAAATTCCTGACGAGGACTAGATCGCCTGGAACGACCTCGTGCGGTTTCACTTGAGTGTTGTCTGGAAAGGCAGCCGCGACCTGTAAACGACAAGAGAGTAGTGCAGACATCAAGGAAGCTAGGTAATCTGTCAGCATATTACTGTCAACATCAGTGATTTTACGTGGCATAGGTGTACCCCACATGTTTGGGGGACGACCAAACACAACTTCAAACGGTGACAGACCAGAACGGGAGTGAGCGACCATTCTCATGTAAAAGAGGGCAACCGGCAGGGCTACCATCCAATCTACACCTTTGTCTGCACAGACCTTCGCAATACGTACTTTCAGAGTCTGATTGTGTCTCTCGACGAGGCCAGCTGCCTCGGGGTGTCGTACGCAGTGGAACTTCCACTGGTACCCTAACAGAAGTGATACTTGTTTCATGAGTTCGGATGAAAATGGCTGTCCGTTGTCTGAATACACGACCCTGGGCAAACCATAGCGTGGGAAGTACTCACGAACCAACTGCCTGGCAGTGGTCGCGGCAGTGTAATCTGGGACTGGATATGCTTCTGTCCATCTGGACAAAGCGCATACAACTACGAGGACATACTTGAAACCTCGACATCGATCCATCTGGATATAATCCATCTGGAGGACTTCAAAAGGGTGGTCAGGAGGATGGAATCCACCTTGTTCCACCGGGACACCTTTACCTGGATTGAACTGACAACATATCATGCAGGTACGCACTTTCTGCTTAGCTGCTGCTCGTAAATGCTTGTTAAACCAGAGGTTTTGGATACTGTCTAACATGGCTTTTTCTCCTAAATGTGCTGGACTATGTGCAGTGTTAATAATGACTTGAACCATAGAGTCGGGGAGAAACCATGTGGCTTTTCCCTTCGTCAACCATCCCTGATCTGTCTGGACCCCTCCTTGTTCAGACCATTTCTTGATTTCGTCTGGGGTAGCATGTGTCTGTATGTCTAGTACGTCTTGTGTAGGGTCCTTGACTGTCATACAAGTCGTCTGATCTGGAACGTCTATCTTTGTCGTGTTAACTGGAATGTCTGGAGTCTGAGCTGTAAGCTTGGCTGTTCGATCTGCTAGATCGTTACCCTGGGAAATGGTGTCAGTGGCTTTCGTATGTGCTTTGCACTTAATAATGGCAATGGCTGTCGGTAAATGTATTGCTTCTAACAGAGCTTGAATGAGGGGGCCATGCTGAATCTTGGCTCCATGAGAGGTCATGAAACCTCTTTCTTGCCAGAGGACTCCAAAGTCGTGAACGACTCCGAATGCATAACGTGAATCTGTATATATGTTTACTTTCAGGTTCTTGGCTATTATGCAGGCTTGGGTCAGAGCGATAAGCTCTGCTGCTTGAGCAGACAAGGTGTCAATACGATGTGTTTCTATAATTTCAGTTTCAGTAGTCACTGCATACGCAGCTACTAGTTCTCCTGTACTTGTTCTCATACATGAACCATCCACGTAAAGTGTCAGGTCGGGATCAGATAATGCAATGTCCGTCAAGTCTTGTCTTGGCTTTGTCATGGTGTTGATAACTTCCACACAGTCATGTGTGGCAGGATTTGATGTAATCGAAGGTAACAGTGTAGCAGGATTTAATACGTTGCAACGTCTGATTTCTATGTGTGGCTGAAACAATGTCAGTTCATATCCTGTTAAACGTGCAATTGTCAAGTGCTGAGTCTGTGTTCGGTTTAAAAGAACTTCCACGGAGTGTGGAACTTGTACTGTCAGGGAGTGTCCTAACACTATGGAATCACTTTGTCTGATAGCTAGAGCTGTGGCTGCAACTGACTTGAGGCACGCAGGCAAAGCCTGGGCTACCGGATCTAATGTGCTAGAAAAATAAGCACAAGGCTTGTGTTGACCTGCTTGATCTTGCGTGAGAACAGATAATGCTGTACCATCACGTTCAGTGACAAAAAGTGTAAAAGACTTACTGTAGTTTGGTGTCGCTAATACAGGTGCATTACATAAAGCTTTCTTTAACTCATTAAAAACAAGTGTATGTTCCTGGGTCCAAGGGAGGACAGTCGATGTGGCTGCCTCCTGTGTTGTCAACTGTATCAGTGGTTTGGCTAGATATGCATACTGAGGAATCCATTGTCTGCAGTAAGAAGTGAGGCCGATAAAAGCTTGTACCTCCTTCTGTGTCTTGGGCTGTGGAAGATGTGCTATTAACTGGATACGGTCAGGTGTCAACTGTCTACCCCTCTTGGACAGCAAGTGTCCAAGGTGTACCACTTGCTGGACACAGAATTGCAGTTTCGAAGGGGACACCTTGTGCCCCATTTCTGCCAGAAAATACAGGACTGTCAGTGACGCACGTTCGCAGTCACGTTCTGTACGGGCTGTGATCAATAGATCTTCGACATACTGGAGCAGGGCAGTGTCAGTTGGCATGTGAATACTGTCTAGTTGTCTTTTAAGTGCTTGACTGTAAATACTAGGACTTTCTGTGAAACCTTGAGGAGCACGTGTGAATTTATAGCTTCTTCCATTTAAACAGAATCCGAAAAGGAACTGGCTGTCTGGATGAATGGGGACACTAAAGAATGCGTTCTTGAGATCAATAACAGTAAAGAACGTAGCTTCAGAATCAATGGCAGTCAATAGGGAAGAGATATCTGGAACCACTGGGTACTGGGGTATGATACATTTATTAAGTTCTCGAAGGTCAATCACTAATCGATAAACTGGAGGTGCATTTGGGTCAGTACGTTTAAGAATCGGAATGATAGGAGAATTACATACATTGGAGTCAGTTTCTACAACTACTCCTTGAGCAATCAGCTCGTCAATGATTTTCGATAAGGCTGCTACAGCCTCAGGTGGCAATTTGTACTGTCGGATTCGTGGTAATACAACACCTTGTTTCAGAGTGACATGATATGGTGTAATGTGCATATAACCTACATCAGTTGGACCTTGCGCCCATAAATGCTGTGGTACATTCAGTAATCTTGGATCAAAATCACGTAACACATAATGACCTTTAAAATCACGTAAAAACAATCTCACTCCTTCCGGAGAACAGCATATTACAGCACCTAACTCTTTCAATGTTTTAATACCAAGTAAATGTTCAGGACATGATTTCGTAAGTAACAAGTCTGTAGTTCGGGACAATGGACCAACTTCTAGGGAAACTGGTTTCGATATTTCATTAACAATAGGCTTTCCTGAAAATCCCAGGGAAACATTTCTTGAGCCTGAGAGTGGAGCCCCTGGAACCTCGTCATGACTGATGGTAGTCCTACTTGCCCCTGTATCAATCAGAAACTTTCTGTCTTTCCCTAATACTTGACTGTGTACATAGGGACCCTCTTGATCTACAGGAACCTCGATGAGAGGCAAGCCAACCTCCCTCTCTAGGCTGTTTCATGAATACTGCTGATATTCTGGATAATCTGACTGTGCGTACTGGTACATTTGTTGTGTAACGTGTTGTGTGGCAGCTATAGGCTGCGGTACCGTAACTGTCTGTTGTGCGTTCTGCGGTGGTTGCGAATTCTGCGGAACATGTTCTTGTCTAGGAGGACGCGGTCTCTCTTTCGTCTTACCTGTAGCTATGTTGTGTTTCAGAACTGCACATTCGTTTATATAGTGACCTGGCTGTTTACAGTAATTGCATGTCCCTTTAACGGGAGCTGCAGAATGACTAGTCTGATTCGGACCCCTCTTCTGACTATCTGGTGGAACAGACTGTGCAACTAGTACTTTCATTTTCGTGTCTTTCATACGTCTCCTTTCGTGTTCTTGCTCTTCCCTGATTCGGTTCTGGTGATACTGTAACATCTGTAGCATTTGGGACGGGGTATTAGCTTGCCAGGTACTCTCGACTTTTAATACTCTATTTTTAACTTGCGGTAAAGAATTCTCAACTAGTTTGGTAACAAAAAGATGTGGATACGATTCACTACTTGTTTTCAGACCGCTATTAATAATGAAACATTTCTCAAATCTGGAATAAAAATCACTAGTGTCTTCGTCTTGTTTCTGTTTACAGGCTGAGATGGCATCCCAATCTTCCTTTTTCGTGGCTAGTAATCTTGGCAAGACTTGTATTAACAACTCGGGCAATTCTTTGGCTTTATCCCCAAGACCAGTACCTGGAACTCGTGTGTTATCTTCGTTCTCTAACGCGGTCCAGTCAATCTTTTTCTCTCCCACCTCCCATTCTTTTTCTTTGAGTTTTTCATATATGCCCGCAGGCAACAGGACCTTTAACATTTTGATGATATCGGGATACGTGTATTCTCCCATACGGAGCATGTCTTTTAACTCACGGTGGAACCCTGCTGGATCTTTATCGTGACAGGGCACTAACTTTTTCATTTCTAGTAGTTCTATTTTCGTTATAGGAGTGTAAACAAATACTCGTTCGAGCTCACCCCCCGTTCCCTTAACAGGATGCACTTCTCGCAACGGATTCTGTCTATCTATGTAGAATGGGGGTGAAACAGGAACAAAATGCGGAGTCAGGAACGTTCTGTATTTGTGGCGTTGTTCTAAAATGACGCTAATTAAATCGGTACCTAGACCTTTCCATCTGTTTAGGAGTAACTCGTTCAATACATTATATAAGGGACCTGGATCAGAATGTTGATCCTCGTACAGTGTGATGAGGTGCTGGATCATATACATACCCACCTGTCGCTGTTCGCCTGGGGGAAGCTTCAGAAACATTTGAGCCACTACTTCGTCTGAGAACGTGGTAGAATCACTAGTCCATCGGACTGCTGATCGGGCTAGTTCTTGTTCATGCATGGTACTAAGCTCACTGTAACCTATTCGTAGTTTCAGAACTTTATCGGTAGCCTGGAATACTTGTTCAAGAGAACACTGTTCTGGTACGGGAGGAGGAAAAGCTTTCTTGTAGTCTGAGCGTGTGTGTCTATCAAAAGGTCTCGTCCTACCTACATACGCTATTCTGGTGGGATTCTCGTCGTCTATATCTTCGTCTGAAGAGTCATTTTCTTTCTCGGCTGCTCCACTTGCTTTCTCTCTCTCGTGTATCCTTATAATTTCTTTACGAATCTTTCTGTACATGGTTTCTATACAATTTTGTGTCTTGTGTTTTCCTTCTGCTATATTGTCACTCCATCTTATCAGGACTTTCATCTCTTCTGGATCTTTATCAGGACGATCCTGTTCTCTTATTAAACAATTTATTAAAAATTGCAAAATCATGCCTTGAATCACGACTTTCCTGTGTGCCATAGCTTCGTGAATACTTTCTGGTTTCTCCCCTGTTCGGATGAAATGATATATTCTGTCTAAGTGTTCTTTCATATTTGATATGGTAATCAAAAAGTTTGCAACTCGTCGTAAGCGTATGGAATGCAATACCATGTAATCTTCGCCTGGCACTGGGTCATATCTACAATCATTAAGGAACTTTTTGAGGGCTTCGTACGTAGCCACTTTTGGCGTACGCTGTAATGCTGCGTCTCTCAGTGTCAGTCGCTTTGTTTGAGGCGGGGTGATAGGAATACCTCCCCCTGCTCCTCCTGAACTGGAATCGTCAGTTAATACTGAATGTGCGGCTGCTGGTAATGTGACTGGCAAAGTAGGAGTACGTAATGTGGGTTGATCCTGGGGTACTGGCACATTAACAGGATTCCCGGGACCAACGACTGGAGGCACAGTGATTACATTATTAACAGGGTGCTGGACTTGAACTGGCGGAGTAGGATTCGTATTAGCATATTCTGGGACAGTGTCATCTAAATAGGAAGAAAGAAAAATTTCGGCTGCAGTCGGTTTATGGCGTAGCTTAGTCGGAACTAATGGTGGCAGTAAATTACGGGGTGTTTCCGGGGTTGCTTTCGGCAGACCCTCGGCGAGAAGGGGATACATACCTTTAATAAGGGCATTTCTTTGTCTGTCTGACTGTTCTGCTCTAACTCGTTCACCTACTTCTAGTAATTCCCTTTCTTGGGCTTTTTCTGAGGATTCTCTACTTAATTCTGCTTTTCTGAATTCCTTCTCTGTTCTTTTATGGGATTCTTTACGCCATAATTCTATGGCATCTTTCTGGGATTGTCTGGCTTTCTTTTTCCATAATGCTTCTTCTACTCTCATGATGCACTCGGCATCCCATGTTCCTGAAACAGGCCATCTATATTTCTCTTCGAGATCCTTGGTGTAGTCCACCCATAAATCTAGATACAGTATGGCATCTAAGCCATGCTTATGATACATGAAATGTCCAGGACTGTCCCTAGGAGGGACAGGAACTGACTCTTCAAGTACTGCTTTTCTCGTTTTTATCTGACATAACTTTGAAAACAGAGGCATATTTGAACCGTACTTGAACTAGAACACAATACACAATGAACACAGTAATGAATAGCAAAACAATCATTCATACCACGACATCAAGAACACATTAATAATAGCTCGAACAGGTGCTACCTAATACATTGAAAACACAATACTTGAACTTCTCGAGAACAGACTTACTAGAATTACTGGATGCACTGCTAAAACAGTACAGAACATACCGGTCTCCTAAAGAGACACGTCATACCGTATCCACCTAGGTGAACACGTCGGACCGGATCTGTGTACCCAAACCCGTCGGACCGGGCACAAATTAATGAACCCGTCTAGATACGTTCCCAGCAACGGTACTCACCGGGAAGCAAAACTGAAGGCCTCGGACTGGACTGGACTGCTACGACGTCTGGTTACTGCTACGCACTACGCATGCGCCTCGGGCTTCGGAAACAGGTGGGACTCCGGATACCTCGGACCTTGCTCTCTCGGCTTGGGCTCTGGTCGGGACGATCCGCCTTCCTCACCGCCTCGTCTGGATGCCGGACCGCAGTCTCCGTCTCCTCCGTGGGCCTGAGGGAGACTTGAAGCAGAAATATCTGCACATGCACAGTAGGGGTCCGTCACGGCTGCAGAAGGGTCAGGGGGCCTGCGTTACATCGCCGGCGCGTGGGGAAGGGGCTCGTTCCTATTCGGGCGCCATTATGTGGTAAATATTTTTCTATGCATTAACTGAAAAGGATAGCTCAATAAATAAGAGGCAGAATCCGTGGTATCTGAGTCATACGGGCTTTAATCAGATGGCTCGAGCCAATGGACCATCGGGTTCCATCACCTGCAAAGGTTCAGGAAGGGACAGAGACAGGACAAAGTGGGAAGAAAAGCCTAATATCATATTAACATCATACAGTATATATAGTAAAACAGTACAATTGCATTGAATACAGTAGGCGTAACAAGTGACAAACGGAAGATAAGAACATATGGGCGTAAAAAGAAGGCGTGCACAGGGCGTGCACGGAGACATGTGATGTAAACGTCACAGAAGTGTCATGAATGGGTGGATACATGGAGGGGGCTACCTGGGCAGCTGGAACCTTTAACCTACTGGTGCGCGCAAACGGGCCACGACGTGTAACTGGGGAGAGCTGGGGGCTCTGACTTCTAGCACTAGAAGAGGAGACTAAAGTCTGGGATGTCAGAACGATCTGTACCTATAGCATATCTGATATCTTGTGTTTGGAGTACATGTTGCTTGAATCTAAAAGTCATCAGGGCAAAGGCTACTTGTCACTAAGGCGAGTGCATGCATGTATTTCTCTATGTATTGCATGTGCTATGAATCTTCTATGAATATTAATTCAGTAATTCTCTTGCATGGAGACAGAAAGACTAGACTATAGATGAAGATGTTTATGCGGTTCGTTAGCTAGGAATGTGAAGCCGGGGAGCTGAACTGATAACTGTAGGCATAACATATTCTTGGCAGACAGGCAGGCAGGCCAGGCCGGGCACCGCGCTGCTTGGCAGGAAGTAAGTGAAGGGTCAGGGATGCGGGAGGGGCTGCATCTCTCCTCGGAGTGGTTCAGGAGACTTGAGGCTTGAATCTGGTGTCCGGGCCCTGTAAGGCCTAGAAACGGGTGCAACTCAATGATTTAACGTGCACAATGTAAAGACGTTGGCAACATAGGCCTAATACTTGTTGCTTTCAGGAGGGACTGGATAACTGGCATACTAACGTTGGACACAACTATAATTGCGTCTTCATTCGGGCAAGGGGGTAAATATGCATATCGATCATGCACATATAACATACGATGGGGAACACGTAGGGACACATGACAGGGCAAAATTCAATTTTCCTCACAGTCGGAAGAGGAGTGGGTGTTATATTCCATATTGGTTACTCTATATAGGGGCAGGGAACACTGCAACCTTTAACCTATATCCTTCCCTACATTACATACATAACGGTTCAGAGGGACTGACCTTTTACCTATATACGACCTTGCATTCAGAACGCGGGTTTTTCCTAGTTCAAAACTCATACATTACGCATGAGGCTTCTTGAAGCACAGCAGGACTGACAGCAGGACAAACATCTCCTGTATAATATCTCTTTATAAAGTTCAGGCCCGACGTCATCCTTTAGGCCGATACAGTGACACAGCAAGGTACGACCCCTATGGAGACCTGTGAGTATATATACATCATGTCTTGCTTTGAAAGACAGAGGAGACTGTGACTTCCCGGCTGACACACTAACCACAGACGTTGAGATTCCTGCATGCAGACACTCCAGCTCGCAGTGGTCTAACATCCATCGCAGGGTGTCCAAATTGAGACCAGGACGGGGTGCCATATTCTCTCCTTACTCAGGTAAAGGGGTTGACTAGATCCTAGAGGGATTCTTGGAATAACACCTACACAGATGCTAGGTACATTCAGGTAGATCTACTTAGGAAGACATCGTAGGAGTACGCATTTATTATCATGTGTTTTATGTACTTGTATATATTCATGATTACTGCAAAATGGTAGAACTGTACCATTCCTTTACTTTCGTAGTACTGCTAATAATATATCTCTGCTACACTCTAATGGTTGTTACAGCACATCTATTTTACACTAGAATAATAACTGTTCAATAAATTCTTATTTTAACACCCAGACTGTTTATTCGGTGTATCTCTGAGACAAACTAAGTGCTCATGAATGACTGAGCGAAAGGTAGTATATTGTTTCCACGATTCTGAGGGATCAGGATTGTCATGTCCTGAGGTTGCCAGAAACTTTCTCTCCCTGATAAGAGAGATTCTAGTGGCACTGTGAGCTAGCTAATGCAAACAGGCTAACCTATCTAGTGGGGGTGCTCAGAACCAGTCTGCCACCAATCCCACAGTTTATGTTATTCGAACGCGCAGATCCTGTATAGGATATTTAGGAACTATATGACAAAGGGGCAATATTTTCAAGAGAGCGCTAAGCCACTTCAAGTGGTTTAGCACCGCTTTGTAAATATGAAGAAGGGCATAGCACCTCCAGAACGTAGGTAAAAGTAATGTTCTGGTGGCACTATCCCCTTGTAAACATACTTCTAGATTTGGGTTTAGGGAAGTATATGTTTTGGTAGAGGGTTTAACTACTGGGAGAGCTTTTGGATCAGATAGATGTGTGTAATATACATTGAACCACGGCGATTTCAAAACATTTGCTGAGTATATTTTCTGTGTGGAGAGTTAGTGTGGGCAAGGGGGGATTCTATGCTGGTATTTTATTTTTTAATCATGTTTGAGGTAGGTGATCTGTTTATAGTTAGAAATGCGGGTGTGTTTTCTAACCTAGGAGTTTTGGAAGTAGCATGTGCATTTTAAGATAAGGATTTGTGTATGGATGAAAACATGTAATATTGCTTGTAGTTTGGGATTAGGCAGGAGCAAGGCCATGTTCAAACATAGATAAGTAATCGATAAGAGCGATATAGTCAAAGGTGCTAGGCCTTATGGTGACCACCTAGCAATGAAGCAATTTGTGGACAGTGACTGCACAAAATTCAGGACAAAGGGACAACATTCTGGACACAAGTGTAATCTTATGGACACATCTGAGTCACACAATCATGATCCCGTAGTCAACACAAGAACAGGTCGAAATAAGTTCATGTTCTTAGGATTGCACAGCACATATCAGTATTGATCAATAATTAACTTGTAGCTGGACTTATTTAAGGGTTTAAAAAACTAGAAAACATAAACACATATGCACACTAAGCAGAATTTACCAGGGATAGTTCACCGTTTAACCTCTGCACCATGAATGATAGTGTCAGAAAAAGTAATCTGTTGCTGAACGTGGACTTACAGTTTCATGGACTCGTGGAGTTAGGATGCAGCACTACTAATTCTAGTTTGATTTTGACAGTGCACTTTTGATCAGAGCTGAAAAACTTATGAAGTTCTTTGTTACCAGGAGCAAATTTAATGGATTATTTCAAAATAACCTAAACATAAAGTTCTGCTTTCAAAAGTTCGATATCACACATATTTCGTGTGTCAGTCCAGTCCGGGGTCAGGTGTTTATGGTGATGCAGGTGAATTTCCAGGAACCCTTTACATATATTGCTACTGTAATGACTCTGAAAGGGTATGTTGAACAAATCCAAAAGGGGTACAGAAAGCTAGTATCGCTGTTTTTGCTGTTAGTTAGTTAGCCTGTTGAATAACCACCACATAAATGAGAGGACTGCTAGCTAAACTTGAACTGTGGCTCAAAGATGATGACCTCTGTAAGAGTCTGCAGATACATATACAGCCATGGTACCCATTAAGTCAAGACCAGGAGATTGTTTCAGGCCCGTTGAGCCAACACTAAATGATCCACCAATAGGATTGTTTATAGCTCAAGTCTAAAAATGCTGAGATGCCTTGGTTGAATGAGCTACTGGTGCATTTCTTTGATTGCGAGTATTGTATTCATTATTTGTAATATTTTGACTCACAAAGTGAAAAATACTAGCATTGGTATATTGATAAAAACCCAACTGTATTTTGACATTGTGGTATGTCATATGATTGTGTTTGTTGACTATTTTTGAAATACTAAATCAAGAGTTAATAAATGATAACTGGAGAAACATCGCAGACTACTAAACCATATCGACAAGAGACTTTGTACATGTGCAACCTGAATAGAATTCATTGAAGGTGCTCTCAAATGTGATGAGCACGGAAAAGGAGTCACAGTGATGAAATGTAATTGCTCAGATTAGAGGTGGGCATGCCAGTTTAGGGTTGAGACAGACTCAAGCAAAATGCCTGACCCTCATTCAGCTTGAGGTTCTCTACTACCCTTGAGCCCAAAAGGAGCCAAGCTTTAATGTTGCCCTGCACTACGCTAATGCCCCCAGAATTAAAGACGAAGCATTAACCCTTGATGTTAAACAGGAGAAATAGAATCCTTACAAGTGGCTGAACTGCATATTGTGAAACCAGAAAACTGGTACTAAAGCCTAACTTTCCCGCTTCACTTATCAAGGGATCATAGCAAAATGTCGCTTGTATATTGGTTTTATTAGCAGTACTTAACTTGAGCAGGTGGATTCCGGTGCGGAGCACCAGCACTTAATTGTCAACACCCACCCTTGTGACAGTATGCACAAGATGGTGCTTTCTGGATAATTTAGAGATGACCACAACAACAGTTAATTATTGATTCAAAATACATTAAGAATTACTTAAAAATTACTATGACTTGCTGCCCATGCCATTCTTTTAACTTTGGGAGCCTGTAATAATCTGAGTTGTCACACTTGTAGGACTGTGATGATTAGTAGTTGTGTTGTTACAATCATCGTCAGCATGGCAGGGGCAGTGTTTGGGGCAAGCTGCAGTGGCCTCCTGAAGAGAGTTCTGGCACTTATTTCATTAACAAATTAAGCGCTGTTTAATAGACTATGATATCCTACATGACAACAGAGTTGCCTTTTAGTTTACTAATAACATTGTCTTCAGGGTGGGTGTGTTGGAGGATGGGCAAGGGTAATTCTGCACCTACCACTAGCAACAAGGCCACCCATTTTGGTGGGGGTGTTGGAGGATGGGTTATTAGTAAGGATAAGTATGCACCTACCACTAGCAACAAGCCCACCCATGCAATATAAGATCCATAGAAGATCTGAATACATTAGTCCCTGGTTCAACCCTTGGTATCTAGCTGAGAGCATGCAGACTTAACTCAGGTATGTAAAGCATTCAAATTCACCAATACAAGTTAGACATTAAAAAAAATATCCCACATCAGTTTATAAACATAAGAAACACTTTTATGTTTAAAATGACACCAAAACAACAAATATCTAATGTAAGATTAACCACCTTATGGTGCTTCAAAACTTATAGTAACAATGATGATGATGAAACAAATTTGTAAAGCGCAGAGATACTCCCTGGAGTAAAGAAAAGGAGCGCCCTCCAATCCTTGACAGTCTCACACTCTGCACTCTGGCCAAAGCCATGAGAAGACTGTAAGCTCCTTCTCGGAATGTAAAAAAGAATACGGGAAGCCAGGTATCTTGGACCAATATTGTGGAGAGCAGAAAAATCAGTACCAGTAATCAGTATTCTCTTCCTTACTGGGAGCCAGTCCAAAGAGGAAAGCTGACTCGAGAACCTCGCTCTCTTCGGGAGATTCAGTGAGAGGCGTGTCAATGAGTTTTGTACCGCTAGCAATCTATGGATGGCATATTCTGGCAGGCCAAGATTATAAGACATTAGCATAATCGAGGCAAGTTGTTATGTGAAACTGGAAAATTGTTTTTCTGTCAGAGAAGGATAGAAGAAATGCCATTGATGTACCGAAGCACATACCAGTCACTGCGCTAATCTAGGGTAAGAATGACAGACACCTGTCAAACTTAACTCCCAAGTTCCTGGCTGTGTCTGTATGAGACAAGTAAGTGCTGGCATAGCGTAAACACGTACACGAGATGTACACAGATACATTCCAAGATAAAAACTTACAAGAACACCCTCCTTTAATTTTATGGTTTAGGAAAGGGTGATAACTAAGGAACCAGATACCCTGTGTCAAAAAAATCACAGTGAATATCAACATACAATAAGAGGTAAATCTCGCATGTTTTACTTTCTTAATACTGGTCAAATGAATACTCGAGAATAGGAGATACTAAATGTCCCCCAATTTTACACCATAGGTACACAGCTCAGCCCTGAGGAAGAACCCTATTAACTGAACAAAGGGTTTGGAAACGCGTCGGCTGCTCGGCTGTCTCAAAGGCAACCTAAATTCCATGGGTTTGCACACGAACATAGGGCGACTTAACCGAAATTATATGGCCCAATGTGTTTGGTCCTAACAATTAAATTTGCTTGGACACAAGGACCTGTACCTGAATACTTTAAGGTGTACAAAATTGAGTTTGTTTTCTTGTTTAAATAGTGAAAGTGCAACTATTTATGAATGTGATGATTTGTTCATTTTTCGAAAGTATTGCTATTTATGACTCATGTTTGTATCGTTTTGACTATTGAAGGAAAGTTTAATCCTCTGTAGCATAATTTATATGTGACTAATTTTGAATTTTGAAAATGTTGAAATGAAAATAGTAAACCTTCGGAATCAATGAAAAGAAGGTACACACCAGCTAAATAAAAAGCGGTTGTGAGCTGAACTTGAGCCCTGGCATTCTTGCTTGTTGATACTATATATATTGTCCAGCCAGGACTCGTAGGACAAAGCCCTCCTAGAGATAAAAGTAAAAAGAGCAGGCTAAGCCTGCACGGGCTCTTCGGCAACTAAGCCAAAGCAACATTCTAGCAATCTGGACAACGGGTTATAGAACATAACCTGTTGGAACATGTCAGAGGAGGAAACACTTTCCTTTTCTGAAGACCACATAAAAAACTTAATTTCGGGACCATCTCCATTCTCCTCAATCAAACTCAGCACAAATGCACAACAACAAAACGAAAGTGATAAGTTACTAAGACTACACAAGAAACACACACGTACAGAACTACACGGGCATTTCTTGTTTGAACACCTCAAGGCAGGCACCATCCCTTGGGGTCTTCAAGTAAAAAACGTACCGGTGGTGTTCACAGAGGACCCAGTATATAAAAAGGGTTTTAGCTATATAGCGACAAAGTGTAGTAGGGACCTTATGGTCCATACCGTTGAAACAGCCACGAGAGTTTGTCAAAAAGAACAGGAAGAAATCGAGGCATTGATCAAGGCAATAGAAGATAATCACACTGTGACAGAAGCAAAAGCTCTACTCGAAAAAATTGACAAGGAAATCGCAACATTTAGAGATAACACCATCAACTTTAGGTCCAACAAATTTGAGAAAGACGTTAAGGCCTTTAAAATTGAGTCAGTTTACCCATACCTTAAAGAGGATTACTATACCCAAATAGAATCACGACGAGCATTATCACAATACCAAGGGAGGTCCAAAAATAAGTTCACAACTTTTTCAGAGAGCTCATCCTCAGAATCTGCAAGTGATTCAGACCCAAGAGAAGGCCCGTCCAAACGCAATAATCCTTTTTTAGAGAAAGGCGAAGGCAGAGGCAGAGTCAGATTCAAACCACAGCCCCAACCATGGGAAATGAGAACACGAAGAACTCAGTACAAAACGTAAACCTCACCTCCATAGTAAATATATCGAACAAAGAATTAACAACACATGAAAAGTCTGTTCTAGAATTAGGTCTCAAATTTGTGCCAACAACGAATACCGACCTAACGAATTTGAAAATAGAAGCTCTAGAGTTTTGCCGGAAACTTAGATTAAAGGCATTCTTCCATAACAGAGAGGACACTAGAGTAGCAGAACCCTCAAATCTTTCTAACAAATCCACATTTGTTCCCCCTACCTACACAATTCCTAAGGAAATAATAGCCTTTGAACAAATCGTTCTATCCTCCATCACACAGTTGAGTCAACAAAAAATGTTTCTGAAGAGGAACATTACCAGAGAGCAACAAACGGCATTGAATAATCTCCGTAACGACGATTCCATAGTGGTTAAACCCGCTGACAAGGGGGGCGCACTGGTGGTCTGGGCTAAGGAAAAATACATTGCTGAAGCGAATAACCATATTAAGAACACTGATTGGTACAGAGAAGTGAAAGAAGACCCAACTTCACAAATAAGAGCTGAGATCCAAACAAAACTCATAGAGGGTCGTGATAAGGGGATACTAGGAACAAAGGAGTTTCAATATTTGGACAAAAAAAGTTCACGCATTCCAGTTATTTATTTTCTGCCGAAAATACATAAGAACTTAACTGAACCACCTGGAAGACCAATAGTCTCCGGGTGTGATTCCTTATTAGAACCATTGGCCAAATATGTGGATGTGTTCCTAAAACCTTTTCTGCCAAAAGTGACATCGTACCTCAAAGACAAAACGGACTTTATCAACAAGGTTGAAGGGGTCCCATTTGATGATATTCAGGAACTGATGGTATCCTTCGATGTCACCTCCCTCTATACCCAAATCCCTCAGGAAGAGGGATTGGAAGCAATGGAGTACTACTTAGATACACGCCCTAGACCACAAAGAGTCCCCACGGACTTTATTATTGACTTGGCGAGGATCGCCCTTAAAAGAAACTATTTCAGGTTCATGGACACGTTCTACGTGCAGGTGAAGGGGACCGCCATGGGGTGTCCTTATGCCCCGGAGATGGCGGTCCTCTTCATGGCCCTGTATGAGGAACGCTACATCTACCAGAACAACCCATTCAAACAAAATATAACAACATGGTATCGTTTCATTGACGATATCTGGTGTCAATGGAAAGGGTCTGAAGAAATGTTGGCCCAATTCCATCAGTGGCTCAACACCAGACACCCAGACATAAAGTTTACAATGACACACAGCAGAACATCTCTCACCTTTCTTGACGTAGTAGTTTTTCCCAACGAAAAAAAAATTGACAACTACTTTACATCGAAAAAACACGGACAAAAACACCATCTTACATTATGCAAGCTATCACCCCAAAAGCTTAAAATCCAATCTACCGTACGGACAAATGCTGAGAATTCGCCGCAATTGTTCTCGAAAGGAAGACTTCATAATACATTCCCAAATACTCAGTGAACAACTAAGGGACAGAGGTTATCCCTCGAAATTATTGAAACATTCAACCACACGGGCTTGGTACACGCCACGAGAAGAACTATTGAGAAGGAAAGAGACCAAACCTCTTGAAAGGCCGGTCTGTGTGACAACATTCGGCCCATACACGAACAAACTGAAGTCTATCATTCTAAAGAACTGGCACTTGATTATGAATTCGGAAGTCCCAATGGCGAAACCATTGTTCGCCCTAAAGAAGAACAAAAGTATTGCTCAACATATTGTAAGAGCTGATTTGGGAGTCAGCCAAGCCAAAGCAGACTTGCGTACGCTATGGAAACTACCACCAATAACGGGTCATCACAAATGTGGCTTGTGCGTGTCTTGCCCCAACACACTGGAAGGGGAGGAATTTCAATTCAATAATATGCGTTGGACGCATAAAGAATTCTCGAATTGCAAAACAAGCAACGTAATATACGCAATAATGTGCCCGTGTCCCAAGCTGTACATTGGGAAAACTACTCAAAAAGTAAATCAGCGAGTAGCACAACACAGATCCAGAATCAGACACAGAGTGTTGACTGCCCCAATGGTACAACACTTTGTGGAACAACAACACACTGAGACAGATTTTAAATGGACAGTACTATCAGCCATTAAAGTTCCCCCTAGAGGAGGAAACATTGATGCCATGTTGTTGAAAAAAGAAGCTTATTTAATTTTAAAATTCAACTGTGTGGTGGATGGGTTGAATGAAATGTCAGAATTACAAAGATCTAATTACTGAGCCCCCTTTACACCACCCCCAGCAAATATGCACCATTCCGCAATTGATTATGCCAGTCACTCCGTCAACACAACGTTGTTCAGCACTGCACATCGGAAGACACGGAACACTACAAGTCCCACAATGCTTAGCCGAATACTTAAACAGGAAATGAGTTCTGCCGGCCGTCGGTAAATCACATTCGATTCTCAGCGAAGGCAACGACTCATATGTGGCTTCACGGCGAATTTTGTAACTGATCAGAGAGCTAGCGGTAAAGGTAAGAAGCTCCAACACGCGCACGCAGTCAAACAAAATCATGACCGCTTCCACAAAATATACTTAAAAGATGCATTGATTCCGCAGAACCCCGAACCGCGAGTAAAGAAAGAAAGGAAGCAACAAGCCAATAGACACGCGATCTTCAGCAGATAGTGGAGCCGTACATGAGACCTCCTCGCCATAAAATGTAAGTCCCACTGTTACAGACCGGGTAACTAACAAATCGATAATTGGAATATTGTACTGATTCAAACCCTTATTCCAGCAGATGAAAACACTGTAGAACTCCTAAAAGATTTCCACCAACGGGTATTTTAACCAAGTGGGCGCATCAAATCCCAAAACAAGTAAGTGCTGGCATAGCGTAAACACGTACACGAGATGTACACAGATACATTCCAAGATAAAAACTTACAAGAACACCCTCCTTTAATTTTATGGTTTAGGAAAGGGTGATAACTAAGGAACCAGATGCCCTGTGTCAAAAAAATCACAGTGAATATCAACATACAATAAGAGGTAAATCTCGCATGTTTTACTTTCTTAATACTGGTCAAATGAATACTCGAGAATAGGAGATACTAAATGTCCCCCAATTTTACACCATAGGTACACAGCTCAGCCCTGAGGAAGAACCCTATTAACTGAACAAAGGGTTTGGAAACGCGTCGGCTGTTCGACTGTCTCAAAGGCAACCTAAATTCCATGGGTTTGCACACGAACATAGGGCGACTTAACCGAAATTATATGGCCCAATGTGTTTGGTCCTAACAATTAAATTTGCTTGGTCACAAGGACCTGTACCTGAATACTTTAAGGTGTACAAAATTGAGTTTGTTTTCTTGTTTAAATAGTGAAAGTGCAACTATTTATGAATGTGATGATTTGTTCATTTTTCGAAAGTATTGCTATTTATGACTCATGTTTGTATCGTTTTGACTATTGAAGGAACGTTTAATCCTCTGTAGCATAATTTATATGTGACTAATTTTGAATTTTGAAAATGTTGAAATGAAAATAATAAACCTTCGGAATCAATGAAAAGAAGGTACACACCAGCTAAATAAAAAGCGGTTGTGAGCTGAACTTGAGCCCTGGCATTCTTGCTTGTTGATACTATATATATTGTCCAGCCAGGACTCGTAGGACAAAGCCCTCCTAGAGATAAAAGCAATCTATGGATGGCATATTCTGGCAGGCCAAGATTATAAGACATTAGCATAATCGAGGCAAGTTGTTATGTGAAACTGGAAAATTGTTTTTCTGTCAGAGAAGGATAGAAGAAATGCCATTGATGTACCGAAGCACATACCAGTCACTGCGCTAATCTAGGGTAAGAATGACAGACACCTGTCAAACTTAACTCCCAAGTTCCTGGCTGTGTCTGTATGAGACACAGGTGGGATGGAACAATCTGTCCAGCAAGCAGACCTGCCTGAGGTTGTCAAGGTATTAAAAAAGAGAATTTCGGTTGTGTCAGTATTGCACGTCAGCTTTTTCTGATGTAGCCAGGCAAAAACTGCTGTAAGGCAAGATTTGATACAATCAAGAGCGAGATCCTCATTGAAGGAGAAGAAAATCTGTCTGTCATCTGCATATGACACAATATTAGCACCGAATGACTCAGAACTAGAGCAGTGGGGTAAGGTACACATTAAACAAGGTAGGGCTAATGGCAGAGCCCTGACTAAGATAGACTTGTTGCCAGAGGCCAATGGGGGCAACCAAATCTCCTGTTCTCTACAAACTAAAAAGGAGGATAGCCAGCTAAGGGCAAGATTCTACACTCCATTGCTTGGAGAGGGTCTAGGAGGAAAGAGTGAGGAACCATATCAAAGATGGCAGGCAGATCTAACAAGATCAGTACTGCCCTGCCCTTGACATCCAATGTACCTTTAATTTCCTCAGTCACCTCTAGTGAGGCTGTCTCTGTGCATACGTTCCTCCTAACGCCTGACTGACTCCGATGTAGGAGGTTATTCTTCTCCAAATTGCAAACAAGCTGCCTGTTCACTGATTTTTCAGTATCTTGGAGACTGCTGGCAGCAGGAAGATGAGCCTATAGTTTCAAGGCAAGTTAGGGTCAGCTGAAGGAGCCTGATCATGCTTGACTGGCACAAAGTTAAAGTTTGAGGCTGACTGTGATGGAGGAAATGTTTCCTTCGGACTTAAAACATTTTCTGGAGGATTTTCTCTCAACTTCTTGCTGTCCCCCCCAGCAGCCCAATTTTGATGCAATGTTGTTGAATCGCTTTTCCACAAGGCCATTGAAAAAAACTGGAAGTCTGAAGCTCAAGAGATTACAATGGGATGAACCTAAAATCCAGGCCAGGTCACGGTTGAAGGTCGCCGGCTTGACTTTCTGTGTTGTGCCAGTCCACTTAGTACTTATTCCAAAAGTTCCTCCAAATGTCTGTAACTTCTTCCTAAATTTCAAAGCACAAATCCAAGGGTCTAGAAGCTGGCCCTTGAGAGTCTAGACTACAGTTCCCACAATGCACCTGGCTATATCATTAAAAGTTCACTGGATGCATTCCAGGCTAGAGACGTCTTGCGAGAGATGGTGCAGGGAAGCTCTGTTAACCTGTTTCTTTCAGGGAGTCCATTCATAAATCCTTTTTTGAAGCAAGGAAAAGTCATCAGGGCTGTAGTTTCAAGCGTGCAACAGAAGCAATCCTTTGGGGAGCAATACTGGGGGTGTGGTAAAGGGTTCCAGAAGGGCTATCCTTCTCTTGTAGTTTAAGGAAGCAAATTTAAAGTTCAAAAACTAAAAATAAGTTGCTCTTGAACTCTCACATATTTATCTAATGATCTGGGATGACAAGCAGAAGGACACCCCTGTCCAATGGGATGCAGGGTGCTATCCAGAAGCATGACAACTTCCTCTAAAGTGAGGCCTGTTCTTGTCCCACAAAGCCCTGCACTCTAAAATTCAGGATGGAGATGTTCTCTTCTTTTGAGTGTGAGCTGGCTAAACTAAACCACTGGGATAGCTCATTTCTAATAACACTCTGCTTTTACCACCTGCAAATTCCATTCCGGACCTGCCAACTGGCTTGGGTAACAGGAAGAGGGGTGGTAGGCCTGGCATTCCTTGCTGTCCTGCTCTCTCTGTGAACCACAATTCGATTTACCAGCCCCCATTATGACCCACCCTTTGCAGCTGCTGAGCTATCCCCAGCAGATAACATCTGCTCTTTGCAAACACTTATCTCCTCGTCAAAGCAGCCTGGCTACGCCTATTAAGGTTGACTAATCAGGAGAGACTAGTTGAAGAATGGATTTCAGCTCACAAAAATAAAAAATCTATAAATTCATTTCTGTATTAGTTATAACTTAAATAGTGGCACATTGTTAGATTTATCATTGACAATCTTTTAGGTGTTTAAATGACATTTGTTAGCTTCCTCCTAGCAATATTTATAATTAAATAACATATTCCAATGTTAGCCTGTGGAGCTAATAATCTACAAACGGGGAAACGAAATTGGCATTTCTTTCCCTCACCATGGCTTATAAAACTATTTTATAATGCCCCTGCTAAAAGTTACAAGGAACCCCACCCATGGGAAACCTTGGGGAGACCTTAGTGGTAATTTATATGTAAAAATAAGGTAGATTCCAACTTTGATACTACCTGTACCACAAACATTTTGTTTGCGTGTAATTTACTTTTAATGACAGTCTGCAAAGCAATGCTGCCTTTAAAAATGACAGCAGGCAACACAGTAGTGCACACTCCAGTGCAGGAAATCTACTGGGCCTTTAAACCCCACACCCATTTATATACTAGGGACTCATAGGTATTTTGAATCCCCTTTGCCCAATTATATACCAGGGACTTACAGGGTCTGTCATTGCCAATTGTAATTATACCTAATTACCATATACGTTTTCCATCAGAGCACTGGCCCTGGGCATGGTTAGCAGAGCGAGGACACGGTCAGAGTCAGTTACCACCAGAGTGAACAGGGCAAAAAAGATGACTTTCTCACAGGGGGCATGAATGTTTCTAACATTTCTGGAATTTGGATATCTTGTGATGCAGGGATATAATCGGATGTTCTAAAAATAAACGTTAATTTTGAAGATGCATTTTCATATTTGTAAATGCTGTTTGTTGCATGAATTACATATCAAACATTTGTGTAGCTCTTCGAGCCAAGACAGACCCTTAACTCTGCTCCCCCTATAAATGTGCTGGCTCGCTCAGCTCTATCACAGGGCCATACAGTTTGGCAAACTTGGGAAGCCGATATTGAATATGGTGTGAGTGAGCATTTCTTGAAAAGCCATTTAAATTTGATGTTAATTAATTGCCCCATAATTGTTCATGCCATTGGCGTGCCTTGAGACATCTGAGTTTGTGGAAACAGTGTACAATATTGAACCACAAATCATTGAGGCTTTACTTTATATTGTTCTGTATTCAAATTGAATGGTTTCTGCTTCAGATTTGGACATTAACGAGAAGGAGACAATTAGAAGAGATATGCCCAGAAATAGAGTTGGAGTCTGCTGCTAAAGGAAAACCTTATCTAACAGGTTATTGACTTTGCCCGGGCCTAATCCCGTCAATCTACTATAACCATTAGCCAGCAGCCTGCCCTAAATGGAAGTCTCCGGTGACAGCTACCCTCCCACCTTGGAGTGTGAGCCTTCAGCCCTATACAAAACCTGTGACAAATCAGGTCCTACATATCTATGGCATTCACACTAACGTCATGCTTATTTAAGAATATGTACAATTTTTAAAGAGGAGCCATGTTCTCTGGAGATTCATTTTATTTTCTGTTACTCTTTACTGATTTAAAATAGCAATTTTAATTTGATGCATGAAAACAATTACTTTTTCTCTTTATCAAATAAACGCTTTAGGTGCAGGTATAGGAAGCATTTTTTGAGGATATGGTTACTGCATGTTTTCTTTTTTTAGCAGAACACGCTAATAGGACCAGTACAAAAGACAGCGAGAAAAAAGAGACTCACTATTATACTTTTCAGTTGCAGTGTCATTACAATATGTAGAGCCAGAGACAGACAAGTGCAAATTAGCACATGGTACTATATGACATGCATAGATTTTTACTACATACTACCGGCTTCTTTTTTTACACTTTTCCTGCGGTTTCATATAGAGCAAACTTGAACTGAAGTTTTGGAACTCTTTACATGACAACTTTTACATTACACTTTATCTAAAACCAAAAAAGATGAACGGGGGTATCAAAGCCATTGTCTCCTTTATGTGCATGTCTGATGTAAGGCTTGTGGTCATCGGACATGGCGGAGAGACTGCAGCTGCAGTCAGGCAAGGCTGAGGATATGACTAGATTACGTGTTACAGTAGAGTGTAAGGGAAACTCGCCTGGTTAGTTTCATGAGGTAACACCAGGCCATACCCTGAGGGGGATCCCAAAGTGTCAGATGCGCTGGGGATGGTTGTAACAAGCATCCCACCAGTTCTGGTGTCTGGCAGCACCTCTCCAGTGGGGAGGGTGCATGAGTCCAGCAAAAGGGGTGCAGGGGGATGCAGTCCCCAGTGGAAGGGCCAGTCAGTCAGGGGTTTCCAGCTCTGAGGTCAGAGCACCCTAGGACTGACCGTTTTGAGGCCATTTCAGGCCTGGAGGGTCTTCATGCTTTGTCAGGTAGACAGGAGGCAGAAGACCTGCACCAGGCACACTCTTGCACAACTCCAGAGGAGTGTGTTTCCCTTGGGGAGGGTTGGTATACTCCCCCGGAAGTCCTGGTTTGCCTGGCACAGGGCCAGTCTAAGGGCACCAACACTGGGCTGAAGAACCGGTGTCAGGGTGTCCCCACTGACCTAGAGGGAGGGGATACTGCTAACAGTGCCCCTACCAGTTTGTTTTCTGGGCGCATCGTGTGCATGGCCCCAGTAGGGGGGGGGCAGGGAGAGGGCAGCCTCAACCCTGACACTTGCCCAGCCTAAGGATACAGATCCTAGGCTTGGATACCAGTTGCACAATAGCACCCCTGAACTGGTGGGTGAATTGTGCAGTACACCTGCCACAGGCACCCTAATAATTCTGGAAGACGCTACCGCTTCAAGTGGGAGGGTGCAGAGCCCCAAGGAGGAATACAGGGAGGGAAAGCCCTCCCCAGTCTCTTGTCCAGCCCCTGGGTACAGACCATGGGCTGGTGGGTCAGTGTCAGGTTTTCATACCAGACCTGACAAGAGGGAGAGTTGACAAAGTGTGCCAAGTACCTGGAGTTTCTGCCCCCCATTCTCTGATGCCACAGCAGTTAGATAAACATGAAAGGCCTGAGGCCTGGCTCTCAGCACTGACAGCTGTCAGTGTCCACTGAGGCTTGCTGTCCTGGTGGACAGAGTTCCCCTGTGAGGGGGACAGGAGTTATACCACAGGGGTTGACTTGGCCATACCACTGTGTTAGCCATGTGGGCACTGTCTGCTTGTTGGAATACAACTGGGAGCATGATAAGGTTAGGTGTCACACAGATTTTGTCCCCAGGTGACAAGGAGGGTTCATAGAGATAAAAAAATACAGAGGGAGGTACCCTGATACTCTGAAAATGGACAGGGTGAACACTATATAACAACTCAAGGTATCCCTTTTCAAGGATCTAAACTTTGGGCAAAAATCTCTATATATAAGACCTTGCCTCAGTATGGATCATGTGCTATGTATAGTTTCTAAGATACAGCAATTCATCTACAAAATGTACCACAATCTTATGTACCTGCTATGACCATTTAAAGCTAAAAACACTATTATATACATTTCTGATATGTAAGAAAGGTAAACAGACATAGTATCGACTACAAAATATCGAATGGACATAATATCGAGTACAAAATATAGGCTGGACAAAATATCGAATGGACAGAATATAGACATCAAAAATATCGTTTTGAAGGTAAGTAATGTAATATCGAATGTTAAAAATATAGAAAGTTAAAATATCGAAGTATATAATATAGGTTATTAAAATTATCGAATTTTTAATAATATCGAATTTTTTATAGTGTTTGTTATGTTATTATATGTGTGAAAGTGTGTATTTATGTTAAAATTAATTTTAATTAATGAATTTTGTTTTTTTAATTTTTGCGTAATTTAATTCTGTAGCGGGTTGTGGGTTTATAGGGGAATAGGGTAGGAATGAATTAAATTATAATTAATTAAATATGTAAATGTATATATTGGTATTCATTTTTAATTAATTGTTAATTAATTTATATTTGGTAATTCATTAAATTTTAATTGGCAATTAATGTTATTTAATTGATTAATTGCTAATTATGTTAATTTTACTAATTTATTTTCTGTAGCGGGTTGTGGGTTTATAGGGGAATTGGGTGGGAAGTATTTATTTATAATTAATTAAATACGTAAAAATATTTATTGGTATTTTTTTAGAATTAATTAGTAATTTGTAATTTTAATTGATTAATTATTATATTATATTAAATTGGTAATTACTTTTAATAAATTTTTGATAGATATTAATTTATATTTTTTTACATAATATAAGAAGTATTTACTTTCCCTACTGTTGCACTCTCTGGAGTGGGAATAGTAATTTTTACCCCTACGCTATCCAACGCTTTCCCTACTGTTGCACTCACTGGAGTGGGAATAGTAATTTTTACCCCTACGCTATCCAACGCTTTTCCTACTGTTGCACTCACTGGAGTGGGAATAGTAATTTGTACCCCTACGCTATCCAACGCTTTCCCTACTGTTGCACCCACTGGAGTTGGAATAGTAATTTTTACCTCTACGCTATCCAACGTTTTCCCTACTGTTGCACTCTTTGGAATGGGAATAGTAATTTTTACCCCTACGCTATCCAACGCTTTCCCTACTGTTGCACCCACTGGAGTGGGAATAGTAATTTTTACCCCTACGCTATCCAATGCTTTCCCTACTGTTGCACTCACTGCAGTGGGAATAGTAATTTTTACCCCTACGCTATCCAACGTTTTCCCTACTGTTGCACCCACTGGAGTGGGAATAGTAATTTTTACCCCTACGCTATCCAATGCTTTCCCTACTTTTGCACTCACTGCAGTGGGAATAGTAATTTTTACCCCTACGCTATCCAACGTTTTCCCTACTGTTGCACTCTTTGGAGTGGGAATAGTAATTTTTACCTCTACGCTATCCAATGCTTTCTCTACTGTTGCACTTACTGGAGTGGGAATAGTAATTTTAACCCCTACTCTATCCAACGCTTTCCCTACTGTTGCACCCACTGGAGTGGGAATAGTAATTTTTACCTCTACGCTATCCAACGCTTTCCCTACTGTTGCACTCTTTGGAGTGGGAATAGTAATTTTTACCCCTACGCTATCCAACACTTTCCCTACTGTTGCACCCACTGGAGTGGGAATAGTAATTTTTACCCCTACGCTATCCAACGCTTTCCCTACTGTTGCACCCACTGGAGTGGGAATAGTAATGTTTACCCCTACGCTATCCAACGCTTTCCCTACTGTTGCACTCACTGGAGTGGGAATAGTAATTTTTACCCCTACGCTATTCAACACTTTCCCTAATGTTGCACTCACTGGAGTGGGAAAAGTAATTTTTATCCCGACACTATCCAACGTTTTCCCTACAGTTGCACTCTTTGGAGTTGGAATAGTAATTTTTACCGCTACGCTATCCAACGCTTTCCCTACTTTTGCACTCTCTGGAGTGGGAATAGTAATTTTTGCTATTCTACGGTAATAATATTGGATATTATTTAATTATATTATGTTACTATATATATATATATATGTTTTAACAAATATGATTGTAATTTTTTTTATAACTTTCATTAAATATATAACTATTATAAGGTAATTTAAGTATTTTTAAGTATATTTTAGTAATTAATTTTTAATAATAATTTAATTTAACATTGTTTTTAATAAAGTCGATATTTTCTAAACTATATTTTTGTAAACGATATTTGTTACTCAATATTTTTGTACTTGTTTGTAGATACAAAGTCGATATTCTGTCTGTCGATATTTTGTCGCCGATATTTTTGATAGTCGATATTATGTCCCTCGATATTATGTCAGTGATCCGTAAGAAAATATTTATTTTAGAATGGAAATTTCAAGTTCTTAAGAATTAAAAACATCTTCTCACAGAGAAGTTACAATCCATAAAAATGTAAATTTAACACAATTAAAAAGCAAACTTTCTCATGAAGAGTCAATATTGCGTTTCGTTGAACAATAATTTCTTCACCTTCTTCAGGGCAAAAAGTTTTCATATAAATCTAAGTAATTCAAAACATATATTAAAACACAGGGCTAGTATTATAAGCACAGCAGTACATCAATACTGTAAGTCATTTATTTTGTCACAGAAATACATATAGGTTTAAGAAAACAACAAATTCAAGTCTCTGAAACATATGTATATGCTCAAATATACACTAACACATGATCCATAACATCAATATGCAAGGAAGGAATATTAAATGAACCCACCTATTTCTTTATAATTGAGAACCAAGAATTCCAATTGTCTCAAAGCCTTCAATAGCAGCTAGTTAAAGGGCTAAGACTCGTCCGACAGTGTATCAAGATATTAAATCTAAAAGGAATAAAATTATTTAAAAGGTGATAGGGAATAGACTTCTTATCAGTAGGGTACCCTAAGTGCAAAAAGCGTACCTCGGTAATGCTTATGAAGCCTCCAAAGAGTTCTGCTAGAGCCACCGACGATTACATTTTAAAAGGGCTGTCGCAGATAGAGGCTGGAATTCTAGAATTAATCACGTAATTACTATGTTGGTCCTAATAGTTATATTTTCATAAACTTTGAATGCTTTAGTGAAGCCTACCCTTTATAAGTCTAAAGAGCACATATATGGATAGCTGCGCTGTTAATTTCAGCCAGTTCTCAAACAGTCAACATTTTTAAACCGTTGTCGGCACTATAATTCAATCCGTGTCGACTCTTCATGTGAAAGTTTGCTTTTTAAATGTGTTAAATTTTAATGTATATGAATTGTACCTTTACCATGAGAAGATGTTTTTAATTCTTTGAGAACTTGAAATTTCCATTCTAAAATAAATATTTTCTTACATATCAGAATTTTCTATATTATTATTTTTAGGTTTAATTGGTCATAGCAGGTGATTAAGATTGTGGTACATTTTGTAGATGACTTGCTGTATCTTAGAAACTATACACAGCAAATGATCCACACTGAGACAAGCTCTTATATATGTAGATTTTTGCCCGCAGCATAGTTCCTTGAAAAGGGATACCTTGTGTTGACAAGGAGGGTTCCCCAATGGGTTAGCTTAGTGGGCCATGAGAGTATGGACTGATGGATCCAACTGGGTTCAGCAAGGCTTAGAACCAGAATGGGCTCCTGCTGTTGTGGGCCAGAACTAGTTTCCATTGCCCCAAGCAGGGAAGTCCATCAAGGGATTGATAAGTCTATCCTGGCTGTAGGCTGGAAGGGGGTTGTGCTAGACCTGGCTTTTCCAGCAGGTTTATCCCCAGTCTTTCTTACCTCCTGTTTTTGCCCCTGTTTGTGTTGGTTTTATGACTCTGGGCACTTTACTACTGCTGATCAGTGTTAATGTGCATATGCTCATCCCTGTAAATTCTCATTATGGATTAGTGTTTCCATGATTGGTTTGTTTGACTTATTACTAAGTTCCTAGTACAATGCACTGTGTGTGCCCAGAGACTGTAAATCAAATGTTGCTAGTGGGCCTGTAGCACTGATTGTGCCACCCACATGAGCAGCATGCAAATGTTTCAGACCTGCCACTGCAGTGTCTGTGTGCAGTTTGGTACTGCCATGTCGACCTGGCAAGTGCACCCACTTACCAGGCCCTAACCTTCCCTTTGCTTACGTGTGAGTCACCCCTAAGGTAGGCCCAAGGTACCCCAGTGAGCAGTGTGCAATGTATGTGAAAGGTAGGACATGTCCTGATGTGTGCGTCATGCCCTGATAGTTGATTACTGCCAATTTAGGTTTTCACTAATAGCCTATCAGTCCCATAGGCTGGGAAGTGGAGTATATTTATAACATCTAATAAATATAACTTTCCAATGGGACAAGATTGGAATGTAAAGTTGAGTATGCCTGACCTCAGAATATATGGATGCATCTTTTAGTAAGGATGGTTTTTACATTCTGTATTTGCAAATACCAGTTTTAGAAAGTAGGTATTTTCCAGCTTAGCCATCCTGTGTGCCTCTGCTTGTTTGTGTATTGACAGTCTGGCTTTGGAGTGACAGGGGCTGGAGATGTGAATTCACTGTAGACAGCGACTTGGTGGGTTGAGGTGTGTTCTGCATTTCCTGGATGAGTCAGAGCTGGGCCGAATAGACCTGGGCTGCATTTACAGTAGGGGAAGGAGATTTCCTTTCACCTGATAGACCTGGTCTGCCTAACACAATGCTGTTTCCACCGCCTGCCGGGAAGCTGCACTAGAGAGGACAGAACTGTTTGGACTTAGCGCAGTTCCTGTCTGACACCAGGCGGCAAAGAGAAATGGACTATAAATGTTGGGGCCCAGACCCCTGATTTTTAGATCACTTCTGGGATTCAAGAAGAACTTTTGCCAAGGAGACGAGCTGGAAAACTGAAGGAAAAGTACTGCCTCTTTGCTGTGTGCTGTCTTGAGTTGTCCTGCAGTGGCTGTTTCTGCCAAGGAAAGGTCAGGACCTTGCCATGTGCTGTGTCCCCTGCTTGAGAAAGAACATTAAGGGCTTGAAGTAGTGCTATCCCCCTGTTCTGAAGGCACAGGGACACAAAGAATTCATCCTCTATGTCGTCCTGCAACTACAACTACAACTGCTCTTTCAGCTGCCACTGAGGGAAATTTAAACACTGACGCCAGCTAGTGACACCGTAGCCTGCACCAAAGCTGTGAGCACTGCTCATGATGAGCAGGACACACTGCCCTAACTTGCTTCATTGGCATGACACCTTCTGACGCTGCACCACATTGACTCCGAAGCAGTCACTGAGGCCTTTGCCTGCACCTGAGCTGAGGTCACCGCTCGTGATGCTCAAGATGCACCGTCTCAACTCGCACCACAGCCCGGACTTCACCGTCGCCAGTGCTTCATCACAGCAGAGCGTTTATTCGACACCGCACCATCATATGGAACCAGCGCCTCCCTGCCACTGTGATGTCACCTCCCTGGCACCAGTAAGGAACCGACTCTTCACCTCCCCGACAACAGTAAGGAACCGACACCTCACCTGCACTGTATTGTAGTAAGGAACCAAGGCCTCACCAGCCCTGCATTGCAGTAATTAACCGACGCATCACCTCCCCTGTAGTTTTAATGTTCTGACGCTGCCCGGTGCCAATGAAGCATCACCTGCCCGACATTGTGCACCATCTTTGTTTTCATCATTCCCAAAGTACTGTTCGTTGTGGGGTCCATGCGACTCCAGGCCCAACGCCATGCACCTCACCATCAGCGATGTACTTTGGGATTTTCATCTGTCACAACATTGTGATAACTCCAGGGGGAGTTCTTTGTTGCTACAGACTGTCTATTTGAGAATAACTTCTTTTTGAGGCTATTTGAATTATTATAATGTGGATTTATATCATTTTGCTATAGCTTGGTTTAGATAAATATTACATATATTTCTATACTGGTGTGGAGTCCATTTGTAGTTTTTTACTCTATTACTGTATGTGTGCACACATGCTCTGCCCCCTGTCTCTGAGATAAGCCTGTCTGCTCATGCCAAGCTACCAAGGGGGTAAGCAGGGGTATTTTAGAAGTCTATCTCCCTTACCCTGTCTAGGAAGAAGGATCCCTACTTGGACAAAGGTGCAAACAATTGCCAACTAGAGACCCCAATTTCTAAAGGTGTACAATTCTGATGGATTACTAGGTCTACCAATGTTGGTAATTCTAGAAATGTGTCAGAATCCATAGGTAGATGCATGGGAACAACCACGCTCCACCTATGGCAAGCCTCCCTGCCACAGAGTAACGCAAGCCAGTGGTCTTTTTTTTGCCTTACACTACACTACATTTATCAAGCCACTCAGGGCCTTGCAAGGTGGCTGTTGGACCCGGCCCTTTTGGCAGGTTCACCCCGAAACTTTTTGCTTTTGCCTAGCCTGTTTCTGTAACCTGGTGTTGGTGATTTTAGGTCTCTGCGCACTTTTTCACTGTGGTCAGTGTAAAGTGCGTGCGCTCTCTGTGTGTGTGGTGAGTGACCTGCCCTCCTATAGGAATGCATAGGGAATATATGTCACCATGGTAGTTCCTGATGTGTGGGGAGTGCAGGGCCGAGTTTGGTATGTGCGAACTCGTGAGATTGAATGCTGCACAATGATGTATGAGGTATGATTGTGTCTAGTGTGGAAGTGCCACTTCTAGACATGGGGGTGCGTGTGTAGTGAGTGTGTTGGCACGTGATTGGCTGGAGCTGGCTTGTGAGCCTGGCTCCAGGAGTCTTGATGGGTCTGCCCCGGTGGTGAGTGGAAAGATTTGTTAATCTTTCCACTCACCACCGGGGCTGATGTGAGGGAGGGGAGCACCTGGGACCTGAATAGGGCTGGGCTTTCCCCACACAATGCTGGCTCCGCCCCCTGTGGTGCGGCTGATGACCCTAGCCTGACTAGTGACGACACCCAGCTGATCCTCTCCCTCACCAAAGACCCTAACACCGCCAAAACCAATCTACACGAAGGAATGAAAGAAGTAGCCGAATGGATGAAGAACAGCCGCTTAAAACTAAACTCGGACAAAACGGAAGTCCTCATCTTAGGATCATCCCCCTCTGCCTGGGACGACTCGTGGTGGCCACCGGCCCTAGGTACAGCACCCATACCTACAGACCACGCACGTAACCTGGGCTTCATTCTAGATTCCTCCCTCTCGATGACCAAACAAGTCAACGCCGTCTCATCCTCATGCTTCAACGTACTTCGCATGCTCAAAAACATCTTCCGTTGGATCCCCACCGAAACAAGAAAGACAGTCACCCACGCACTGGTCACTAGCCAACTGGACTACGGAAACACCCTCTAGGCCGGAACCACAGCCAAACTACAGAAAAAACTCCAACGCATCCAAAACGCCTCAGCCAGACTCATACTAGACATCCCTCGTCAAGCTCACATTTCCAGCCACCTGAAAGACCTCCACTGGCTCCCCGTGAACAAGAGAATAACGTTCCGTCTCCTTACCCACGCACACAAGGCCATCTACGACCTAGGACCCGAATGCCTCAACACACGTCTGTCCTTCTACACACCCACCCGCCAACTACGATCATCCAATCAAGCCCTCGCCGCAATTCCGCGCATCCACAGATCCACCATGGGAGGAAGATCCTTCTCCTATTTAGCGGGCAAAACCTGGAATTCTCTCCCCACTCACCTCCGCCTTACACAGAACCACCTTTCCTTCAGAAAACAGCTTAAAACCTGGCTATTTGATAAGTAATGCACAACCCTCCCCCAAGCGCCTTGAGACCCTCTGGGTGAGTAGTGCGCTATACAAATTCCTGAACTTGAACTGAATGGGAGGGCTGGCTGAGCACATCAAGAGTGCTCCCAAACCAGCTGCGCCTGGTTTTCCCCCCACCCTGCAGACACAGACAAAGGGAAATGTTGTATAAAAAGGGTGCTGTGACACCCTGAAGATGTTCTTGTTCCTGACTGGAATCAACCAGGGGCGTGCTGCTGCTTGGGCCCAGGGGAAGGCTTGCCTCCCTGGGCCCTGCCCAGCCACTGGATCCCTGGATGCTGGAGGAATTGCCTTGCTGGGAGCTGCTGGGCTCCATCTTGATGCTCCAGGACTTCTTTGGACCCTTCTTGCTGTAGAAGTCATTTCCTGCTCTGGGGCCTGTGGTTTTAGCTGTGCCCCTGCGCCTCTTGGCGCTTTATTTCCCATGTGTGGGCAGAGCGCTGTTGTTTTCCCTCGGGGGAAGCGCTCCTGCTCTTGTGGTCGCCAGTGCAGGTGCCCACCCTGCATTATGCCTGTGGGGGTATTATTTAAACTCGGGCGCCTAGCCCGATTATGGCCGCAGTGAACTTTTTCTATATTATCCACGAGTGCCCACCTCGCATCTATATTTTAATTATGCGCCGAGGGAGCCTACCCCTCGTTAGGCTCGAAAAGGGTTCACCGCCGCAGCCCGGGGGAAACGCCGGAAGGAGATGTCCGGCCCGCAGCCTGGTTGTGGGTGGGGCCGGGAGGACATTGTTTCCACTTCCCCCTGCCTGGGGGAAGCCATGCACTGCCCTGCCAGTCTCCCGTGTGGAGAGGAAGACCGGAGATATTGCCGCCAGAAGAGAGAGGAGGTCGGGAGCCCACCCCGCCTCCTCGAGTGCCGCTGACGAAGTCCCTGGGCTCCCAGGAGGGGGCCCGGGTGAAGCCGCCGATGAGGGCAGTGCGGGGTCCCATGTGCGGAAGGGAAGCCCCGCACCGCCGGAGAAGTGCTGCCGTTCCCGCAGCGTAGGAGGAAGAGACCGGCCTCAGAGACGGCAGCGCAATGCTGCTGCCCCACCAGAGTTGTGCTGCCGCCTGCCAGAAGGAGCCCCGCCGAAGGAGAACAGCCGGTGAGTGGAGACTGGCTGGGGGGCTCCGGGCATGTGTGGCAGCGTGTGGAAAAGTCACAGTGTGGGGGCTTAGGGGCTTTCTCCGCACTCTACGAAGTAGTGCACAATCTGAGCGGCCCCACATGGCAGGGGGCCGCTCCACCGACAGGGGGCATGACTGTTGAAAGAGCCTGTGTGGCTCTAGCTTGGCCATATTTACGTAAAGCGCCAGCGCGCTCCCTATACTGGGCCCAAATTAGTTAAGGGGCTGGTTTTAGAGCCGCGAAGGCTCCCCTGAGGGCCCCAGTGAGTCCCAGTGCCAGAGAGGGCACCGCACTTTGCCCTGAGCGGCCCCAGATGACAGCGGGCCGCTCCCACGTTTTTGCGCAGATGTGACTTTGAGGACCTGTGTCCTGTCCCCAGTGTTTGAGGGGACCTGTTCCTTTTTAGAGCCAGAGGGCTCCAGCAGTGGGCGCAGTTTGGCACCTAGGGCCAGTGAGGGCCCTGTCGCAGTTTTGTTGTTTCACAGCTGCCCAGCAATTAGTGGGCAGCTGCACCGTTTAGGCGCATTTGAGTGAAAGTCCTTGTGAGGGACGGAGATGGCACAGAGGTGCCAGGCCTTCAACAGCTGCGCAGCACTTAGTGCCAGCTGCAACGTTTAGGCCCTGTTACTGTTCCCAGCTGCCTAGCAATTAATGGGCAGCTGCAACGTTTTAGGTTGGCCCCGGTGGCGCACCCCTGACTGGCGCTGCATTGGCAGCGCGCCCTGACATTCTGGACACAGGGCATTTGAGCCCCTTCTTGAGATGGCCAGTTGGCCAGGGGGCTTGTATGTGGGTAGGGCGCAAGGCCCTTATGTGATTTTTGCGCAATGTGGTTTTACCATGTTTATGATGGTAATTGCCTAATGTGATTTTTGCGCAATGTGATTTTACTATGTTTATGAGGTTATTTTGCCTATGTAGGTTTATGCTAGTGAGATGTTTTCACTCTGTGAGTTACGCCCCCTAAATGTGATTTATTCTTAGGAGGCAGAGTCTAATGTGTTTAGACTAGTGAGAGATTGCCTACTATAGTTATACTGTTTAGGCCTAAATGTGATTGCTGCGTAATGTGCTTTGCCTTTATGCTTGTGTTATACTTCTAAAGGTGTTCATGCTTAGAAGTTTTTATTTGCCTAGTATGTTATACTAGAGAGGTTGTGTCCCTGTGTGATCTAGGCCTATGGTTATTAGTATTGCGTAGTGTGTACCTACCTGTTACCAGTGGTTACTGGTTGTGATCTATAATTGTGATTTGGTGTGACAGTTATTCTAAGTGCTAGTTCTACTAAGTGCTGATTCTGACAGTGGCCCACGTGGCCCTGTCCTGGTGTAAATAATCCCTTGTGAATATTGCCTGTGCCAGTCGGCACAATGTATATGTGTGTTTACTATCTGATGTGTTTTGACAATACAAAAGTTATTTTTATATAACCTTGTGTGGACTTCCTTTTATAGTGTGCTTAGGGTGTTCTTGCTGTTGTGTGCGTGCGCAAATGCTTTACACCTTGCCTCCGGGATAAGCCTGTCTGCTCGTGCCAAGCTACCAAGGTGGTGAGCAGTGGTTATCTTGGCGTGTGACTCCCTTGCCCTGACTAGAATGGTGGTTTCTGCCTGGCTTTGGCGTAAGCCTTATCCAACCAGAAATCCCAGTTCTAACATTGTTGGTCAGCGGTGTGGATTAGGACTTGTGTTTGCGCAGTACCACAGCGACAACTGGCTACATTACAAAACTCTGCATTCCATTTAGTCACATGTTTGGGATTATTGTTTTTGATGTTGTTTTTCCTCGAGTGTCATTTTCAAATGGTGTTTCCTGCGCTTTTATGTTTAGTGGCAGAAGAGAGAAAATGAAAGGGCGGGACGCCAGTAGAGGGGGAGGTTCCCATTGATCAGGTATCCCTTGCTGGGTCCAGTGCCCAATCCCTGTTCCTATCCCTGTGTGGGTAGATGGAAGAGAGTGAGTGTGGAGGAGGAATGGCTTGCTCGGGAGGGTGGTTATCCCCTGAGTGTAGTGTGTGTGTCTGGATTCCCCAGTATGGTAGGATCCAGTGGTGGCAGCTAAAATGTGTCCAGTGCGTGAAGTCCCATTCCAAGTTCCCAGAGTATGGTGCCTGGTGCTCAGTAGGAGGGGTACAGGTTGAGAGTCAGGGGCAGGGGGGAACTGTCTCACCAGTCTGGAGGGGGAGTGTGTGGATGAGTGGTGTGTTGAACTGGAGGAGTTGGTGTGAGTTTTTTTAAAAGGAGCTTGCACGGGAGGTGTACCTCTGGTGGTGTGCAGGAGGTCCTGCAGAGGCACTGGACGAGAAGGTGGACGTCTAGTGGTGTGCTAGATGTCTTGCAGAGGCATTGGGGAGTGATTCCAAAAGGAGTGGCTTGTGTATCTGATGATCCTGTGTAGGGGAAGAGGTTCATGTGTAGCCCAGCTAGCTCCCAGTAGGATGGTAGGGGTGTAGGGGCTCACGTCCTGTCTCAGTGGAGGCGGAGTGAGTGTGGGACGGTGTGCCCCACGTTGGCCCGAAACCCTGTCTCAGGGTCTGGAGGGTTCCCTAAGGTAGCGCCAGGTCAGGGGCCTAGGCTGTACTTACAGGTCATTTGAGGAGGAACTTCCTGTGTCTAGAGGACAGGGAGTGTCTGTAACCAGAACTCCGGTGGTCCTGGTGTTGGGCAGTACCGCTCCTAAGTGGAGGGTTCAGAAGACCTGGTTCGCTGGGCGTTTGACCGTCTAGAGTGCTTGACCATTTGTGGGGCCTCTGGAGGTCGTTCCCCGAGGAGAGGGGAGGCCAGGTTCAGGTTCAGCCTGACCTGGAGGGACGGGTATCTGTAATCAGTGTCCTGACCAGTTTTGCTTCCAGGGGTACCACTCCAAGGTGGGAGGGTGAAGAACTCTGGAAGGGGGTGCAGAGGGACGGTGTCCTTACTTCTGACCCTGGTGCAACCTGAGGATTTAGATCCCAGGTTGGGAGATTAGGAAACTTCCAGGTCAAGAAGGAATCTCTGCAAAGTAGATCAGCTGAAGAGACTGAGGGGGCTGCCCGTGCTGTGTGATCTAGGGCTCACCTGCAGTTTGTTGTTTCCACTAAGGTAGAGGAAAGGGGACTTTGCTGTGTGCTGTGTCCCCCCACCTGCTTGAAGAGGGACTGTGCTGTGTGCTTTGTTCCTCCGAAGTGAAATAGTTTTCAGATCCCAGGTGGTAGACCAGTTGATGGAGAGAGGTCCTGAACTGGTGGGAGAGTTGTGTTCTGGTGGGTGCTTCCCTGGGAGGGTGCGGAACCCCAGAAGTAGAGGTAGGGTGGGGCATTCTTGCCCGTGACCTCTGGTCAGCCTGAGGGTGTGGTCCCTAGGTCGAAGGACCAGTGGTAGTTGTAGCTACACTGAGAGGGACAGTGGAGAATGGTTATTATGTGCCAGGGGTTACTGCCCCCCACTCTGTGAAGTGGTCAGGACCTGTGACATTTGGATGGCCTAGGGCCTGGTCCTGGCTGTGGACAACTAGGCAGTGCCAGTGGGGTATCCTAGTTGGGCCAGAGAGCTCTTGTTGAGAGAAATCCATGTGGGTTCAGAATGGCGTAGAACCGAGGGTGTCCCTGCCATGCGGGCCCATGTCCGTGTTTTGTCGCCCAAAGCAGGGAAGCCCATCAAGGGAATGATTGGTCTACCCTGCGTTTTGGCTGGAAGGCGGTTGTGTTGGACCCGGCCCTTTTAGCAGGATCACCCTGAAACTTTTTGCTTTTGCCTAGCCTGTTTCTGTAACCTGGTGTTGGTGATTTTAGCTCTCTGCGCACTTTTTCACTGTGGTCAGTGTAAAGTGCGTGCGCTCTCTGTGTGTGTGGTGAGTGACCTGCCCTCCCACAGGAATGCATGGGTAATATGTGTGACCATGGTAGTTCCTGATGTGTGGGGGGTGCAGGGTCGAGTTTGGTATGTGCGAACTTGGGAGATTAAATGCTGCACAATGATGTATGCGGCCTGATTGTGTCTAGTGTGGAAGTGCCACTTCTAGACATGGGGGTGCGTGTGTAGTGAGTGTGCTGGCACGTGATTGGCTGGAGCTGGCTGGTGAGCCTGGCTCAAGGAGTCTGGATGGGTCTGCCCCGGTGGTGAGTGGAGAGATTAACATGCTGATTTGAGGGAGGGGTGCACCTGGGACCTGAATAGGGCTGGGCTTTCCCCACACAATGCTGGCTCCGTCCCCAGTGGTGCGACTGATGACCCTAGCCTGACTAGTGAATGGGAGGGGTGGCTGAGCACATCAAGAGTGCTCCCAAACCAGCTGCTCCTGGTTTTCCCCCCACCCTGCAGACACAGACAAAGGGAAATGCTGTATAAAAAGGGTGCTGTGACATCCTGAAGATGGTCTTGTTTCTGACTGGAATCAACCAGGGGCGTGCTGCTGCTTGGGCCCAGGGGAAGGCTTTCCACCCTGGGCCCTGCCCAGCCCCTGGATCCCTGAATGCTGGAGGAATTGCCTTGCTGGGAGCTGCTGGGCTCCATCTTGATGCTCCAGGACTTCTTTGGACCCTTCTTGCTGTAGGGGTCATTTCCTGCTCTGGGGCCTGTGGTTTTAGCTGTGCCCCTTGCGCCTCGTGGCGCTTTATTTCCCATGTGTGGGCAGAGCGCTGTTGTTTTCCCTCGGGGGAAGCACTCCTGCCCATGTGGTCGCCAGCACAGGTGCCCACCCTGCATTATGCCCGTGGGGGTATTATTTAAACTCGGGTGCCTAGCCCGATTATGGCCGCAGTGATCTTTTTCTTTATTATCCATGAGTGCCTACCTCGCATCTATATTTTAATAATGCGCCGAGGGAGCCTACCCCTCGTTAGGCTCAAAAAGAGTTCACCGCTGGAGCCCGGGGGAAACGCCGGAAGGAGATGTCCCGCCCGCCGCCTGGTTGTGGGCGGGGCCGGGAGGACGTTGTTTCCGCTTCCCCCTGCCTGGGGGAAGCCATGCGCTGCCCTGCCAGTCTCCCGTGTGGAGAGGGAGACCGGAGATATTGCCGCCAGAAGAGAGAGGAGGTTGGGAGCCCACCCTGCCTCCTTCAGTGCCGCTGACGAAGTCCCGGGGCTCCCAGGGGGGGGCCCGGGTGAAGCCGCCGATGAGGGCAGCGCGGGGTCCCATGTGCGGAAGGGAAGCCCCGCGTCGCCGGAGAAGTACTGCCGGTCCCGCAGCACATGAGGAAGAGACCGGCCCCAGAGACGGCAGCGCGATGCTGCTGCCCCGCCAGAGACGTGCTGCCGCCTGCCAGAAGGAGCCTCGCCGGAGGAGAACAGCCGGTGAGTGTAGACTGGCTGGGGGCTCCGGGCGTGTGTGGCAGTGTGTGGAAAAGTCACAGTGGGGGGGCTTAGGGGCTTTCTTCGCACTCTACGATGTAGTGCACAATCCGAGCGGCCCAACATGGCAGGGGGCCGCTCCAACGACAGGGGGCAGGAGAGTTGAAAGAGCCTGTGTGGCTCTAGCTTGGCCATATTTACGTAAAGCGCCAGCGCGCTCCCTATACTTGGCCAACATTAGTTAAGGGGCCATATGTTGGTTTTAGAGCCGCGAAGGCTCCCCAGAGGGCCCCAGTGAGTCCCAGTGCCAGAGAGGGCACCGTGCTTTGCCTTGAGCGGCCCCAGATGACAGCGGGCCGCTCCCACGTTTTTGCGCAGATGTGACTTTGAGAACCTGTGTCCTGTCCCCAGTGTTTGAGGGGACCTGTTCCTTTTCAGAGCCAGATGGCTCCAGCAGTGGCCACAGTTTGGCTCCTAGGGCCAGTGAGGGCCCTGTCACAGTTTTGTTGTTTCACAGCTGCCCAGCAATTAGTGGGCAGCTGCACCGTTTAGGCCCATTTGAGTGAAAGTCCTTGTGAGGGACGGAGATGGCACAGAGGTGCCAGGCCTCTACAGCTGCGCAGCACTTAGTGCCAGCTGCAACGTTTAGGCCCTGTTACTGTTCCCAGCTGCCCAGCAATTAGTGGGCAGCTGCAACGTTTAGGTCGGCGCCGGTGGCGCACCCCTGACTGGCGCTGCATTGGCAGCGCGCCCTGACACTCTGGACACAGGGCATTTGAACCCCTTCTTGAGATGGCCAGTTGGCCAGGGGGCTGGTATGTGGGTAGGGCTCAAGGCCCTCATGTGACTTTTGCGCAATGTGATTTTACTATGTTTATGATGGTAATTGCCTAATGTGATTTTTGCGCAATGTGATTTTACTATGTTTATGAGGTTATTTTGCCTATGTAGGTTTATGCTAGTGAGATGTTTTCACTCTGTGAGTTACGCCCCCTAAATGTGATTTATTCTTAGGAGGCAGAGTCTAATGTGTTTAGACTAGTGAGAGATTGCCTACTGTAGTTATACTGTTTAGGCCTAAATGTGATTGCTGCGTAATGTGCTTTCCCTTTATGCTTGTGTTATACTTCTAAAGGTGTTCATGCTTAGAAGTTTGCTTTGCCTAGTATGTTATACTAGAGAGGTTGTGTCCCTGCGTGATCTAGGCCTATGTTTATTAGTATTGCGTAGTGTGTACCTACCTGTTACCAGTGGTTACTGGTTGTGATCTATAATTGTGATTTGGTGTGACAGTTATTCTAAGTGCTAGTTCTACTAAGTGCTGATTCTGACAGTGGCCCACGTGGCCCTGTCCTGGTGTAAATAATCCCTTATGAATATTGTCCGTGCCAGTTGGCACAATGTATATGTGTGATTACTATCTGATGTGTTTTGACAATACAAAAGTTATTTTTTTATAACCTTGTGTGGAGTTCCTTTTGTAGTGTGCCTAGGATGTTCTTGCTGTTGTGTGCATGCGCAAATGCTTTACACCTTGCCTCCGGGAAAAGCCTGTCTGCTCGTGCCGAGCTACCAAGGGGGTGAGCAGGGGTTATCTTGGCGTGTGACTCCCTTGCCCTGACTAGAATGGTGGTTTCTGCCTGGCTTTGGCGTAAGCCTTAGCCAACCAGAAATCCCAGTTCTAACAGTTGCCTTTTGTGTCTAGATAAATCTAATTTAGGTTTTGCTTCACCCTTGTCAGTGGAGTAAGGGTGGCACAAAACTTTAATATTTCTGCCCCCAATCAATTTGTAGCATTTCAGTTTGGCTTTTATTTCATATATGACTAGTAAAAGAGAGAGATGGGTGAAATTGAAGAGCAGACTGCCTAGTGGCATAGCTTCGAGGAGGGGGGGAGGTTGAAGGTATGACACCCCCAAATAAATACATTTGTGGTTTGTTACTTAGGTCTGGGAGCCTTGAGTCAGGTCTGCTATTCTTCTCGGTTTCTATGGTCCTGAGACAAAAAGGAAAACAAAACAGTGTCGTTTGATGTAAATGGGAAGGAGTGAGTTAGAGATACCCATCTGGTGGCTGAATTTCAAAATTCAAAGCAAATGCATAATGCAAAGCCGCATAATCTGTATTTGATACTGGTTTCTCTGCTTGTCTCAATTGTGTGATCCAAATCAAACAGTTTTTTCACAGAGCCTCCTTTTTGTTTATTATCATATATGGGTGAACTTTTAAATACTTTAGTTTACAATGTATACTGTACTAACACCTCCACATACAAAGCTCCTCACTAATGATCACACCTAGTTCCTTTTAGTTTAATCCACCAGAAAGACTGGAGTGAATGCATCAAATGGTTTACTTGGGCACACAAGACTAATCCCAATAGCCACCAATAACCAATAATACAAAATTAACCTCTAACCTTGGGCTCCAGAGCAGTGTTTTGTATGGTCTATAGTGCTTCAACACCTTGTGCATGGTAATAAGCGCTATATAAATGCAATTATAATTACAACTACAAGTCTGCTAGGTCTGGATTTTAGGTATCAATAAATAAGTAGATTTTTCCTCGATTTTGTGATAACTAACAGAGAATTTGTATTTTCGAATTTCTCACAGATTTCTCTGATCATATTGCATGAGCAGAAAAAGGGTTTCAATGTCTCCTGAATGTTCATGCGGTGTTTACATGAGCCCTTGCATATTGACTTTGAACAACTACGCTAATTGAATAATTAAATAGTAACAAGAGGACAATATTTTGTTGCCGGGCAGACCAACAAGCTTTCCTGCTGCAGGTGCCTTACGGCAAAAGATAAGCACAGGAATGTGCCGTATCTTTGTTATTGTCAAAAAGCCAAATCTACGTCGTTCCTTACCTTGAGCTGGGACTGAAGATCTTGAACGACGTAGAAGTTTTTTCGCAGAGACGCAAGGGACCAACTTCCCAGAAATCTAACTATAAACTTGCTGTCTTAAGATTACTCACAGCTAGATTAAACTTAGACTTTAGGGAGGAGGGCCGGTACTGGACGAGATGGGATGGTGAAGGGGCTTTCACTGTCGACCTGTGGAATAACGAGTAAATTACATTTACTATGGGTCTTCCAATTAGTTATCCTGGTTCCCTCCTAAATCCCTCCTATTGCCCTAATGCGCTAGTTCCCCTGTCTTTCTAGTATCCTACCTGCGATCAGTGCCAACTGTCCTTCGTCCAGTATTTCTTGTCGTGGGTGGAGTGGTTGTCGAGGAGTCGAGGAGTGGAGTAGAGGAAGTCCTTTGAAGAGGCGTTGACGTCACGCTCTCAGGAACTAAAGAAAACAAGAGGTGAAATTACTAGATGTCTATAACTTAATTAGTCTAAATTCCCCTTTCTCGACTCAAACTTACTTGACTTATTTGAAAGATGTGAATTGAAGGTGCTATCCTCTTTCTTTTGTGTTCAAACCTGTTGCAACACATAAAAGATGCACCTACACTCTACCAATTTACTCCCCAAACACTTGAGCACTAATGTATTATAAACATTGACCTTCAAAGAAATACTTAGTACAATGTACACATTGACCTTCTAAGAAAGACTCAGAACGTTGTACACATTTGCAAAAGTAACAGACTAGAAACACCATCTGAATAAACCAACTGGTCAATTCTCACAAATAAGAAATATAAAACGAAAATTATTCATCCAAAATCCTGAATTGCAAGTAGTCTCTGTTTTTTCCTAGAAATAAGTTCCCAAGTCTTTGCTTGTTCTTTCTTTCGTTGGGCGCCTAAATTAGAAGAATCGAAAATAACACTTAACTTGTGTCTTGTCTTTCTTTCAGGCTTGGTCCGTGGAATTCCTTTGAAGTCCGATGACTCAGGATGACTCAGGGCGTGGCTGGTGGCGAAATCCCTGAAGACGCGATGAAACCAGCAGCGCGATCCTTCCGGGAAGCGAGCAGGAGGCAAAGCGCTTCAGAAAACTTGGGTGCGGTTTAAATAGGCAACCGCACCCAAAGATGACGTGCGCACGCACGTGTCTGCTTTCCGAAAGCCGAACGCGGCTTTCAGGAACAGAGTCTTTCCCTCGCGTGCGCTCACTAACAGCAGAGGCTGCATTCCGAGGGCTGAACGCGGCTCTCAGAAACCTGGCTCACTCTTCTGCAAGCCTTACGCTCTTCTGGGTTTAAGGAAGGAAAGTTTATTTAGCGTGAACAATAAAGACAAAATATACATAAAAAACACGGAATGCATTCAGTTGAATTCACACCTGAAAGTATACTGTAATCATACTGACATTGACCTTGAGGTGCTGGTGCACGGGACAGGGGTGGGTTTTATGAAAACAAAAACAAATAAGCCCCTCATAAGCCCCTGATAGACCTAATCAGGAGGCACCTAAGCAGGAGGTCGGGGCGAATCATGACAGTTATATGGAACATCCCTGTCTCCCTTCCTTGCTCTGGGGCTCAATTGTCTGCCATGTGCCAACGGAGGCACCTCTGTCCCATGGTGCAATGGTATCTGCTCTGTAGGGATGATTGTTTTTGTGCAGGAAGGGACACCTCTTTCAATATGTTCTGCAGAAATCAGCACACTTAGAAAGAGAAAAAAGTTTGGCTGGGAATGGCATAACACTCATGCATCCCTCGAGCCCAAAATGCCTCCAAAGCTTTACTATCACCCTATCCTTGTCAGTGGCAATGCCGAAGCCCCCTCAGCATAATCTGGCATTGGTTGAGATGTATAGGATGATCCCTGGTTTGGCGAGTTGCAACACACATGATGACCCTGGAGCTGCGCAGGCTGCCAGCGCCATCTTGGTTCCACTTGCTCTGAGCTGAGAAACGGGGGAGAAACCATTGTGTTACATTGATCCCTCAGCGGAACCCCTGTGATCTGGACTCGCCTGTTCTGCCCTGCCCTGTGCAGACTGTCCACCAGCACCCGCCCTTAGCTCCAAGGACGGAGGTGGAACCAACCTGCTTCGGTGCATAGGGACTGGAGGACTGGCCTGAGGTGTATCGAGGAAAGGGTGCGCAGCTGCCGCTTGCTGAGAAAGTTACTTCGGGGACTCATCAGGGCTCTTAGTTGGGTGGGACCATGACCTTTTGCCGCCTGTGACCCTGACATTATCACCCTCTGCTCCTTGGTCCACCTCTGCCTTTACAGGAGACCTTGTGGCACTGCTGACCGCCCACCCTTGCCTCCCAGCTTGAGAGAGACGCCATCCATCTCAAACATTGGAGATTAGGGCTAGGGTTGTTGTATTAGTTGGTGGGGCTCCCTGGACAACAGCTCACCTACCCCCTGGAGGAGGAACTTGCCACTGTGACTATGTTGTGAGACAGGTGGGGTCTACCCACCTTGAGACTTGCTGTGGCCTTGCAGGCCTCTTGCCCTGGGCTTAGACAGAGCAGTGACTGACTCTGAGGGGATTGTCCCCAGTTTTACTCTGCTCTCTGGTGCTCGCTGAGGCCCTGCAGTGCTGTCCTCCTACAGGCCATAGAGTGCAGGTCATACTCCGGCGTGGCCCACTCCATACCTGCTGGTGCACCCTGGTTCCTGCTGAGTGCAACACAACAAATCTCTCCATGTGGGGATGAAGCAGGCTGGTGCCTCCAACTAACTTGCTTTCCATGAACTACCGGCCTCCGGCGTGGTCTAGGTCTCTCTACAGCGCCTGGGTGGGGCCCACCTGGGGATGTCTATGTTGAGGTCCCTGCGGGGGCCCTCGTTTTGCCCCCATCTTAGACAGTTGGGTGCAGAACAACCCTGGGGGACTGAGAGTGACAGCTAGAATTGTTGCCTTCTCTGGAAGTGTAGCACTCTGATAATCATGAGGAGCTACCTGCAAAACATGAACTCGGGGGAGGGTTTACGACCCCAACCCCCCTGTAGCGCCATCAATGCCTCCTCCCTGGGGCTGTGCTGGGCACTGGAACTGCTTGTCTCAGTGACTGTGCACAGACGAGGGTGACGTCTCCTCCACAGTGTCATGCAGGGGTCTGACCTGCCTGCCTCCCTAGGGTTTGCCCTCCCCTGTGCTCTTCTTTTGTTGTGACGTCCCCCTGGGTACCTCTAATCCTGAGCCGCACTACCTAATCCTCCTACTCCACATCTTGGTGATTGCATCTTCAGAGGGACACTGCCTCTAGTCTTTTATTTAGACCAATCTCCCTTCTCCCGTGGGTTGCTAAGATTGCAGAGGCCCATGCAAATAATGTTCTATCTCAATACATGAGCCACAATGACATTCTGGATCCGTCCCAAAATGGCTTTAGGCCGGGCCACAGTACCGAGTCTGCCCTACTAGCCACGACTGAACATCTGCGGACGATCCTTGATGCCGGTCAGAGTGCAGCACTGATCCTGTTGGATCTCAGCGCTGCCTTCGACAAGGTGTCTCATGACATTCTCCTGTATCGTCTGGAGGCAGTAGGGATCAGGGGAACCACCCTAGAGTGGTGCAGATCATTTCTGAAGGAAAGATCCTTCAGCGTATCGGCGCCGCCGTTCCTTTCTCAATCCCATTCCATCGGTCAGGGGGTCCCTCAGGGCTCGGCATTAAGCCCATCTCTGTTCAATCTATATGTTCAGTTACTTGTGGCTGTGGCAAAGGAGTGGGACCTAACGATGGTATCATATGCTGATGATACCCAGCTTGTCATCACCTTAGCTGAAGGGCTATCTACATCGGCCACTAGGTTCAGAGACGGGATGGCAGCAGTAGCCCAATGGATGGCAGACAACTGTCTACAACTTAATGCGAGCAAAACTGAGGTCCTACTGGTAGGGAAGAACATCTCCCTTTGGAACGAGCACTGGTGGCCGGCCTCGCTGGGGATTTTGCCAACGCCAAAAACTCTAGTTAAGAACTTAGGAGTCTGGATGGACTCCGCGCTTGGCTTTCAGACCCACACTAAGAGAGTGGCAGCCACTTGTGTCGGCTTGTTAAGAGGTCTTAATCCTCTCCTGAAGTTCTTCGATCCAGCAGTCCAGCAGGTCATTGTCCAATCCACTATACTATTGCGCCTGGACTATGCCAGTGTGCTACTTTTAGGGGCAAACAAAGCTGAGATACAGCGACTCCAACGAGTCAAAAACTCGGCAGCAAGAACTCTGGTTGGACTTCCTCGTCGGTGCTCGGCTAGAGCAACGATCAGAAGGCTACACTGGCTTTAGATCAATGTCCGGATCCAGTTCAAAGCTCTTTGTCTGGCGTTTAAGATTCTAAAATCCGGGAGTCCGGAACTTTTGCGCCCACTTCTGATCCCGTATGTTCCCCAGCGAAGTTTGCGCTCACTGGGACAACACTTAGTGATCGTACCACGGACCAAACTCTGCCGAATCAGTGGTCGTTCTTTTCGGGTCATGGAAGCCAAGCTGTGGAATTCCTTGCCGGTCCATATTCGCAGATTGGAGGATCTGCTTGCCTTCCGGAAATCCATTAAAACCTTCCTCTTTCCGTTAACATAGTGTTTGCGACCATGGCAGGCTAGTTTTCAGTTGTCTCTGTACCATTCAGATTTAGCAGCGCCGGGACGCCTCTTTGCTGGGGCAGCTGTTGCGCTTTAGAAAACACTTAACATAACATAACATAACTCCTCTGTACCATGCTATGCAGTAGTCCAACTCGTAATGCCTAGAGGTAGATCTGCCAGAGTCAGTTTGGTGGTCTTACTTTGGGTCAACGAGCTGCTTTGCACATGGCTATAGGATAGACCCAGCATCGCAGCTCCCCCCACCCCCCCCCCTGGCGCCCTCACTCTCTCCACAAAAGAGGACTACCTGTAAATATTCCTGGAGGACATTCACCAGGAGAAAGGCTTCTTGAAGACTGACTGCAAAAGCTGCCTCATTCACTTGCCAAAAGACATCACAGCGGTTGGTAACCTGGTTGACAACTTGGAATGCACTTTTGACTCCTGCGCAGAAGACTAAGAGGCCCTTTGGACAAGGGTCAAACTGTTGGAGGAGCAACACATTGAACTCCAGGCCAAGCAAAAAGATAGATGACGACATAACAACCTCTGAATCAGTGGCATCCCCTTTAGGAGGAGAGGGAGGATATTATCAGTTTTGATAGAGAGCAAACTTTTCTCTTTCATTTGTCGGGGTGCAATCACGGGTAGTCCATACCTACACATAATCCTTTACTGTACTAATTCAGGTCATTAAAACTTGCATTGTAATAACGTGAAAAGTGATGTGCTAAGGATACCTATAATGAAAATGTGAAGAAATTAACATTGTAAGTACGTGTGATTAGTTGAGAACATTCATTTGCAGAATTGTGCGTGTTGCTGACAAGTATTTACACAATTGTTGTGCTCATGTAAGGTGTTAACTTATATATTCTCAGCAATAACGTTCATTTTATATGGGTAATTGCCTTGTGACATTTCTTATGTTGACTGATTTCTGTAGGCCTGAAGTGTATTTTTCCCCTGGAGGCTCTTGCATTAGATTTGCTGATGAAGTTCATGTACATGTTGAATTTGTTCTTTGTCACATTTCTGTTGCAGGTGGAAAACTTAATCTTTGTTAGCTAGAATAATGTGTTTATTTTAGGAGTTACACTAAGGGAGGGAGCATCACTGCCACCTGGAAAGTTACCTACAAGGGAGATTGCTTTGGATGGTGGTATGTCGCTATGCATTTTGGGTTACTCGTGCAAAGGAAAGTATCCAATTTAGGAACAGTGTCCGTGGAATTCTGCCTCGCCCTGAGACAGAGAGCATCTTAGAACCAGCTCTAGAGCTTCATGCTATTAGAACCCATCTAAACGTGAAGGGACTTCTTAGGAATACTTCACGGACTTACCCCATTTATGGATCTTGCTTTGGGAAATGCAAAGAAGCGATGTCAATCTAGCCGTAGTGTAGGATTGTGTAGGGATGGGCTAATGCTTTATATCTCCAATGAAGGGGAATATTGACATTAGTGCAATTTTCTTTTTCTGTATTCTGATTCATAAATCAATTATTCTGTGCAGGTTAACTTTGTATTAGTTTGAGTGTATTTCTACACTCTCATTCTGGGGTGCTTGTATCTCCAATTGTTCTTGGCTTTTTAATAAACTAAGTAAGCTTAATTGGAAGGCTGTGATTTTTCGGGGTCATAGTTAATTGAAACTGTAATGACTGATTGGCTAACGATTCCCCCCCTCTTCTCTTTCATGCTGACAAAAAGAGACATCGGCCTAGAGTTCCAGAGTAGATCCATAACGTAGAACCCGGCTCCTTCACTTTCACCAGAGACCTGATGAGCATACAGGGCGACCCTAAGGGACCCCCTCTGATGTTGGACACAATGCATTATGTAAATGCACCCACAGGCAGGCCTGATGTGCCCCCGAAATAATTCTTAGAATTTACTTTTTTTCAAAATAAAGAGTCTGTGCTTTGGGAGGCAAGGGAAAAGGCGGACATCATATACTGTGACCGTACTCTGAAAATGTTTCAAGATCTCTCTCTGCTGACTTTGAAGGTGTTACTTTAAACCTGTGACTGAATACTTATGCGCTATGGGAACCGAATATCAATGAGCTCGCCCCTTTGGATTGTTTTCCACCTTGAATGGGAAGGATCCCATGGTCAGCTCCCTTACAGAAGTCAGATTGCTTGTCTGCCTCATGGGGGACCTTTCTGGTGAGGAAGAGCCGCCTCCTCCCTCCACGCACCTAGATCTTTGGAGATTCCAGTGACTGTTCAACAAATGAGTTGTAACCACCAAGCCAAGTCAGTGCCAACCATGGACGCAGCTAAAGCAGACATCATTTTGCATCTTTGAAAGATGAAGACAGAACAGACTCACGCCTCAGGCAAAAATACCTGTCCCCAGCCCGCAGGTCTGGACCTCATTCTTGTTTTGTTCTTGCTACTCCTCGGCCCTCCAATATGTGACTCACATATTGGCGGGCCCAACTAGCCCTTATTTGCTGATCGTTTCTCTCCACTTGTCTCTTTATTTTCACTGGAACACATTTTTGGACATGCTGTATATTGGAGATGTTCTTGGCCATCCACTCCCCTTAGGATCTTTACTCTGCTAAGAGTGGCACCTCGTTAGGTCTTATTTCTTCCTAATGACCCTCCATGGAGTGGTTCACACTGTTGGGCTCTGTTGGCCCCTTGTTTTTCCCTTTGTAGTATCCTATACCCTGCCTGCCCTCACTAGCTCTCTCAGCAAATGACATACCCATGACTGTGTTACAGGGGTGGGGGACTCTCTCCATCCAATCCCTGGCCAGGAACTCGCCTTCCACTTGTCGGCAGATTCGTCGAGCACTAGTCTCACCCCATTGCCAACATACATGATTTCTAGTTATTTTACTGGCTGTTCCTGAGCTTAACTCCCTCTGAAAATGCCACCTGATGTGGTACTATCTTTTACAGCATGAGCCTGACATTATTTACTTGCCGGAGACCTGTTTGCTCAGCATTGATTGGCGCTGCATGGCCTACCCTAAATACCTACACCAAGACTGGGCATATACATACTCCAAGATGTTGAGAGTCTCTATACATTGCAAGTGGGCTTTTTATATAAAAGTTCTTAACCTAACTGGGGACACCTAAGAAAGATTTCACACTTTGACCTTGGAAGAGGATAGGATAGGATAGGATAACAATTTATAGAGTGCTTGAATGCCGAGGCATCTTGGCGCTGGAGTAAGAGAGGAGAGATCTAACAGTCCTGGTACTGATCAATTGTGCCTAGGGAAACAGGCATGTTTTTATTTCCTTCCTGAACACAGTCATGTTTGGTTGGAGTCTGAGTGTAATGGACCCCAAGATGCTTCTTAACCTTTACGCTTTACAGGATACTTTCCTATGAAGTATTCTCTCTGATCAACTTTGCCATGTAAAAGGGTGACATAATTATGGGGGAATACTTCAACTTGCTGTGGGATCCCTTTAGACAAAAACTCATCCCACATGCAGTGCACAGGGCAATGTCTAGGGCGCTCAATAAATAATTTGAAGATGCCGGGTTAGGGGATGTCTCGTGATATTTACACCCGGACACAAAAGATTATTCCTTCTATTCACATGTGCACCTATCTTACTCCAGCACTTACCACTTGTTTGTTTCCTCTTCCTTCTTGAACACCCTCATCTCAGCGCAGACATATGATATCTCTGTCTCAGATCATGCACATGTTGCGCTCACATGGATGTCATCGCTTGCCTACCACATTCACCACCACGCTGGCATCTAAACCCACAGCACCTCAGAGAACCTGTGGACAGAACAGCTGTACAATACACCATCACAGAATACTTTGTGATCTACTCCCTGCAAGATACCCCTCTATGTTCTATGTGCCGGCTTTAAGGCAATCATACACAGAGTATTGTACTCGATCTCAATAGCTAGGATCCGGTGGGCGTGTTTTTTTTAGCAAAATTCACTGATGAAATTCTCACACTAGAGCGCACCAATAAGCAACATCCAACTCTACAGGCCAAGCATCAGTTGACTATTCTAAGGGGCGATGGGCATATTGAGTAAATAAAGCTGAACGCTCTTTACTTGCGCCTAAGCAGAAGTACTAGGAAACAGTGGATAAGGTTGGTTCTCTTCTTGCATGTAGGCTTTGACCACAGAACACTAGGTTCACATTGCCAAGCTCCAAGTAAGCGATTGGAACTGGGCTGTTAGTGTGGCAGATAAACAGAGGGTCTTCCAAGCTTATGATCTGAATATGTACGCTTTGGGAGCAAAGGATCCTGCTGTGATTGCCATGTATCTCCAGAGCTGTCCTTGGCAGCCACTAGATCCCTCTCTAGTCTGTGACCTGGAGGAACCCTTCTCTACGGCTGAGCTTTCACAGCGCTTTACACGTCAAATACCTCATTAGAGACTTTATCAGGGAGGAAATGAACATGGAATTCTATCTCTGCTAATAGTGAAGATAACTTTGTTCCATCTTTTATCTCCTTTGATGCATGTAAAACCCTAAGGAAGATACTGGGAAGTGGCAAAATGTCTGCTTGGTGTGCCAGCTCCCACATTCCAAACACCATACTAGGATCAGCAAACATATCCGTTTTCTGTCTCTACTGTTCATCAGTGGCAATTTAGGCACAAGCCACTAAAACAAAAAAACAGATATTCTATGTGGTAATGTATTGTAGGTTTTTGTCCTTGTTTGAGAATGAGTATACCTTCACAATAAAATCAAAAAGGAACTTTTGTTTAATCCATCCAGTTTTTTTGAAACCGATATGAGGCTTTTGCTGAGATTGACAAAGTACAGACCATGATGATGTACTTGGAAACAAAGGCTGGAAAAACAACAACATCCTTTCCTTTCTACGACAAAAAGAACAGTTGATGGACAAAATGCTGAACAATGTCAAACCTTCACCCCAGTACATGGGTCTGGGCCTAAATCTATCATTTCATTGTTCCCCATGCCATTCCAGTTCAAACGTAACCTAATGCCAATCAGTCTTGACCCAGCACACCATGGTAACAGTTCAGACTGAACTGCCAGATCACTTCTTAGCTGGACCAGAAACAAGCATCCTGGGATGGGTTTCGGGGCTTCACCGCATATCAGCCAGGCTAGCTTGAATCCAGTGACACATTGAGCCTGGGACCCACGTCTGGGCATACCTGGCACTCTTAGGGCAAAAAAGCAAAAGACACACAGATGATGGACGGAATGCAGAAAAAATCAAACATTCACCCCAGTCAAGCGATCTGGGTTATATCTTCTACAATAGAGACTCCATCCAATCAAGAGTTATCAGTTATTGTATGTAATAAGGTAACCCAATGTCATCCTTTGTGTGAGGTAGGCATCACATTAGAGAAAAAAGAATTCAGGACTTTTTACTACCAAGACATGTAAAACTTAAAAGTTTAAGGGCCTGATAACAATCTTGGTGGATGAGATACTCCATCACAAACATGACGGATACCCCTTCCACCATATCCACAGGATATAATGCAATTGCAATCTGGCGGATGGGATATCTGTCACAGTTGTGATTGAGTAACCCTGTCCACCGAGATCGTCATCAGGCCCTAAGTCCAAATATTTAATTACAATGCACCATGCCGAATGGGCTTTCTAGGGCCTACTTTGGGGGTGCTTAAAATGTTATAAAAAAATAAGAAGTTTAAGGATAGGAAAGGTGGTTATTTTACCAAGTTGAGTTATCAGATTAATACTGCAAAAACAACAGTTGATGAACAGAATGCAGAACAATGTCATACATTCATCCCAGTACAGAGATCTGGGCTTAAATCCATTGTTTTTTTGCACTCCACACCACCCCAGTTCATACATGGCCATATGCAAATCAGCCTTGACCCTGTGCCTCATGGGAACAGTTCAGCCCGAACTGCCAAGCCATGTCTTTCCTGGACCGGAATAAAGCATCCTAGGACCGGTTTCTGGCTATCAGCCGTCTTCAGCCAGGATAGCTTGACTCCAGTGGTGTGGAGAGCATGGGACTCACGTCTGAGCATACCCATCCCACTCGGGGTGACAAAAAGCAAAAACAACAGTTGATGGACAGAATGCAGAACAATGTCATACATTCACCCCAGTACAGAGATCTGGGCCTAAATCCATCGTTTTTTTGCACTCCACACCACCCCAGTTCAGACATGGCCATATGCATCATCAGCCTCGACCCTGTGCCTCATGGGAACAGTCCAGCCCGAACTGCCAAGCCATGTCTTTCCTGGACCGGAATAAAGCATCCTAGGACCGGTTTCTGGCTATCAGCCGTCTTCAGCCAGGATAGCTTGAATCCAGTGGTGTGGAGAGCATGGGACTCACGTCTGAGCATTCCCATCCAACTCGGGGTGACAAATGCAAAAACAACAGTTGATGGACAGAATGCAGAACAATGTCATACATTCACCCCAGTACAGAGCTCTGGGCCTAAATCCATCGTTTTTTTGCACTCCACACCACCCCAGTTCAGACATGGCTATATGCAAATCAGCCTCGACCCTGTGCCTCATGGGAACAGTGCAGCCCAAACTGCCAAGCCATGTCTTTCCTGGACCGGAATCAAGCATCCTAGGACCGGTTTCTGGCTATCAGCCGTCTTCAGCCAGGATAGCTTGACTTCAGTGATGTGGAGAGCATGGGACTCACGTCTGAGCATACCCATTCCACTCGGTGTGACAAATGCAAAAACGACAGTTGATGGACAGAATGCAGAACAATGTCATACATTCACCCCAGTACAGAGATCTGGGCCTAAATCCATCGTTTAATTGCACTCCACACCACCCCAGTTCAGACATGGCCATATGCAAATCAGCCTCGACCTTGTACCTCATGGGAACAGTCCAGCCCAAACTGCCAAGCCATGTCTTACCTGGACCGGAATCAAGCACCCTATGACCGGTTTCTGGCTATCAGCCGTCTTCAGCCAGGATAGCTTGACTCCAGTGGTGTGGAGTGCATGGGACTCACGTCTGAGCATACTCATCCCACTCGGGGTAACAAATGCAAAAACTACAGTTGATGGACAGAATGCATAACAATGTCATACATTCACCCCAGTACAGAGATATGGGCCTAAATCCATCGTTTTTGTGCACTCCACACCACCTCAGTTCAGACATGGCCATAGGCAAATCAGCCTCAACCCTGTGCCTCATGGGAACAGTCCAGCCCGAACTGTCAAGCAATTTCTTTCCTGGACTGGAATCAAGCATCCTAATACCGGTTTCTGGCTATCAGCCGTCTTCAGCCAGGATAGCTTGACTCCAGTGGTGTGGAGAGCATGGGACTCACGTCTGAGCATACCCATCCCACTCGGGGTGACAAATGCAAAAACAACAGTTGATGGACAGAATGCAGAACAATGTCATACATTCACCCAATACAAAGATCTGGGCCTAAATCCATCGTTTTTTGTAATCCACACCACTCCAGTTCAGACATGGCCATATGCAAATCAGCCTCGACCCAGTGTCTCATGGGAACAGTCCAGCACGAACTGCCAAGCCATGTCTTTCCTGGACCGGAATCAAGCATCCTAGGACCGGTTTCTGGCTATCAGCCGTCTTCAGCCAGGATAGCTTGACTCCAGTGATGTGGAGTGTATGGGACTCACATCTGAGCATACTCATCCCACTCGTGGTGACAAATGCAAAAACGACAGTTGATGGACAGAATGCATAACAATGTCATACATTCACCCCAGTACAGAGATATGGGCCTAAATCCATCGCTTTTGTGCACTCCACACCACCCCAGTTCAGACATGGCCATATGCAAATCAGCCTCGCCCTGTGCCTCATGGGAACAGTCCAGCCCGAACTGTCAAGCCATGTCTTTCCTGGACGGGAATCAAGCATCCTAATACCGGTTTCTGGCTATCAGCCGTCTTCAGCCAGGATAGCTTGACTCCAGTAGTGTGGAGAGCATGGGACTCACGTCTGAGCATACCCATCCCACTCGGGGTGCCAAATGCAAAAACAACAGTTGATGGACAGAATGCAGAACAATGTCATACATTCACCCCGGTACAGAGATCTGGGCCTAAATCCATCGTTTTTTTGTAATCCACACCACCCCAGTTCAGACATGGCCATATGCAAATCAGCCTTGACCCAGTGCCTCATGGGAACAGTCCAGCCCGAACTGCCAAGCCATGTCTTTCCTGGACCGGAATCAAGCATCCTAGGACCGGTTTCTGGCTATCAGCCGTCTTCTGCCAGGATAGCTTGACTCTAGTGGTGTGAAGAGCATGGGACTCACGTCTGAGCATACCCATCCCACTCGGGGTGACAAATGCAAAAACAACAGTTGATGGACAGAATGCAGAACAATGTCATACATTCACCACAGTACAGAGATCTTGGCCTAAATCTATCGTTTTTTTGCACTCCACACCACCCCAGTTCAGACATGGCCATATGCAAATCAGCCTCGACCCTGTGCCTCATGGGAACAGTCCAGCCCGAACTGCCAAGCCATGTCTTTCCTGGACCGGAATCAAGCATCCTAGGACAGGTTTCTGGCTAATAGCCGTCTTCAGCCAGAATAGCTTGACTCCAATGGTGTAGAGAGCATGGGACTCACGTCTGAGCATACCCATCCCACTCGGGGTGATAAATGCAAAAACAACAGTTGATGGACAGAATGCAGAACAATGTCATACATTCACCCCAGTACAGAGATCTGGGCCTAAATCCATCGTTTTTGTGCACTCCACACCACCCCAGTTCAGACATGGCCATATGCAAATCAGCCTCGACCCTGTGCCTCATGGGATCAGCCAGCCCGAACTGCCAAGCCATGTCTTTCCTGGACCGGAATCAAGCACTGCTAAAGTGCTTCTGCTAACTCCCTAAAACATGATAAAATTGAATGACATATTTAATTTAGCTTTAGGTCCATACTACCTTAGGGCATGTATGTGCGCCATATGAGCACACATGTCATTTTCAGGGGTGCAGCAGGGTGTTCTTGCGACACCCCTGCACCCTTCTTCTCAATTTGCGATTAGCAAATTGCAAATCGCAAATTGAAAATAATTTCGCATTCATTCCTATGGGCCTCCTTCCCATGGAAATGAATGGGAAATTATTCCTTAATTGTGATTAGCAATTTGCTAATCGCAATTTAGGAATTTTAAGAAATTGCACAAAAAAACGAATTTCTACATACATACCATTTTTCAATTTCTAAGTAGCGATTCCTTAGAAATCGCTATTTAGAAATCGCAAAAGGGAATGTTGATACATATTGCCCTAAATTAGGCATTTCAAAAAACACAGTTGATGGACAGAATGTAGAACAATGTCATACATTCACCCCAGTACAAGGATCTGGGCCTAAATCCATAGTTTTTTTGCACTCCACACCACCCTGGGTTAGACACTGGCTATATGCAAATCAGCTCTGACCCTGTGCCTCATGGGAACAGTCCAGTCCGAACTACCAAGCCATGTCTTTCCCAGACCGGAATCAAGCATCCAAGGACCAGTTTCTTCATCAGCCTGGATAGCTTGACTCCAGTGGTTATTAGGCATAGGCATAGCTCAACTTTCCCTTTGGTCTAATCTAGAGGGACAGCCAATGTTTGAAAAGTTGCCTTTTCTGAAGGGTCATCCCAGATGTTCTACTTTTTTGCTTGCCATACAACTGTAAACAACTACCCCAATAACCAATGATAAATTGCTCATGCTCCCAATTTAAAATGTATACACTCCTGAATGCACTATTTATTTACCTATTTCTGGAGTACATGGTACCAAGGTGTTTCCAGGGACTATAAATTAAATGTAACAAGTGGACTGCAGCACACTTAGTGCCATCCACTACAGTAACAATATAAACATGACTGCAGATCTACCATCAATAGCATGGCTGTGCAGGTTTGTTTTAATTGCAAATTCAACCTGTCAAAATAAGACTTTTTGGGAGGTCTAAACATTTCTCTAAAATATTCGTAATTCCCCTTTAAGTTGATCTTATTGCACATAAGGCATGGTATTCAAAAACAAGACATGCCAAAGTTTACTATAGCACGTCTTCGCATTGAAAAAACACTGAAAAAGCTTTTTTCACTTTAGCAAAGGTGGCTGTTTCATAGGAAAGCACCAGGATGCAATATTACATTCTAATACTGCATCTTAATATTGGGACTAGCTAGATAAACATTTAAAGAAATATTTGAATATTAATTTAAAATAAAAAAGGAATAAATGGTATACTCTGATGGTTATCAAATATTAAGGAAAAATAAGCTTTGGGGAGTTATCTTTCCCTGACTACAGTCTCTGCAAACCCTTTTGCATTTTTTTTCCTACTAACCAATAATTAACATTTGAAAAGGTGTAAATGGCCTGACATAATCTCCAGGGGGAACTGGAGGATGATTGTTTACATTAAGGTGCAATGTCCTACTTGACCTACACATCCTGCTTCACAGGTCTGCTTTGTTTTTCAGATACAAAAAGTGATGGATACACTGCTTGAATTAATCTTAGCCAGTGGTAATTACTCTGGTCACATACCAATCCATTTTTATTTTGCACACCATGAAACCTCACTTTGGATCAAGTCATATCCAAATTAGAATTGACCCTGCTTGTTAGAGCTCATCAGCCAGGTATAGCTTGGTTCCAGCGGCATAGTGTGCACGGTACTCACGTCTGGGCATACTTGCCCTACTTAGGGTGACACACTGAAGTATACAAAAAGTGATGGAAGGAATGCGTGAATTAATCTCACCCAGTGGTAATTACTTGGGGTACATCTCAATGCATTGTTATTTTGCACACCATATCACCCCTGTTCAGACACAGCCATATGGAAATCATTTGTTACCCTGCTCCAATGAGAGCACCCCAGCACAAACATTTTCATGAAAAACTCAGCCCTGGTTAATCCTTTGTCACTTAGGGTGCAATTCAAAGAAGACCTACCCTGTAAAAAGCAAACGTTGACACTCAAATAGGGCCCTTCTTTTGTCCCAACAGCCAGTTGGAAACAAATCATAGTTTGCTTCTTTTCTACATTACAGTGTCACTGCCTGTTTGACAGGTCTGCTGGGTTACATATAAGATTTGGGGCACATTTCAAAGGAGTGAAACAGAATGGCAAAATAATTTGCGTATATCCACTGGCTGGTTGCTGAAAACTCAGATTTGTTGTACAGACTTCTGTGTCTGTGTTTGTTGGGATTACAGGGGCTGCCTAAAACTGAATTTTAGTGTTGGCTATGGGAGGACGCTAGGAGTGCTATAGTGCACTCCCACACACACACCACGCCCTCATAGCTCAAGTTTAGTGTCGCTAACTTCTTTGGTTATCTAGAAAAATGCCCATAGTGGGTAGGGTTGACCCTGGAAACCTTTACCCCAATAGTTAGGGTGTCCCCAGGGTTCTACACACCCTCTAAAAATATAGCCTTTCCAGGCAAACACCTCATTACACTCCTGTACCTATGGAAGGTAAAAAGAGGACTGATGCTGTTGTCCAAAATCTGCGAAGAAACTCAAAAGTATTGAATTTCCTCTTTTCTTATACACAGGACAACGAGATATACTCTAAGTGTTATAAGGCTGACCTCCTGTTCAAGATACAGAGACACAACAGACTATGACAGGCTGTTTCATGTAACTGCCTCGATGGCTGGTGGCAACTGGACCTGGATTTAACCCTCTTGTTGGCCTCTGCCTTTCACCTTGTGATCTCTAAGTGCTTCCCCTCAGGTCCTGGGGGCTTTAGAATGTACTCCTGTGGTATATTTGAACTTAAATGACTAAAGTCAGAAAGAAAAAGATTTGACCAGGATGCTACTCGTTAGTGAATCCAACCAGTGATCCATCGTGGTCAGCATCAAATTGTACTTAGGTCCTGTTCTACCACAACAATTGACTGTTTATTTATTTATTTATTTGCAAACTTGTACCGCGCTAGGAATCGACTCCCAAAGGAGTATCTCCGCGCCATTGGCATCATCTGAGAGCAAAGAAGGCCCAGTCATATATCTTCATTACCTAACCAGACATCTAGTAATTAAAGAGGAATGTTTTTAGCTTTTTTCTGAAGGGAAAATCTTCCCTGCATAGTCTAATTTCCTTAGGAAGTTCATTCCATAACTTTGGGCCGGCTACTGATAAAGCCCTTCCCCCTTGTCTTGTCTTCCTGAACCTGGGGACACATAACAATTCTTGATCCCCAGATCTCAGGGATCTAGAGGGAACATAAGGAATGAATTTTTCGGTTAAGTAATCTGGACCTTTACCAATAAGGCACTTGTGAATGATGCAACAAGTTTTAAACATCACCCTCTGTTTCCCTGAGAGCCAATGAAGTTTAGCTAATAATGGCTTTTAGGGAGTACGGGCCGGGGCATTGAGAACTAAGCGTGCAGCAGTATTTTGCACAACTTGTAGTCTAACAATCCAATCCAATTTTGCTAATCCTTATTTTGCATCAAACTTGTTTGATACATTCCATTTGTCTATTTAGCATTCGCAAAGGCCGAAATTCGCAGAATTTTGGCCTTTGCGAATGCTAAATAGCTTGATACATATAGCGGTTAGTCACACATTCCTCAAATCACTTGAAATACCACACACTGAAAAGGGTCCTGTAGCCCCTAGCTCCCCAGGGCAGGCTTTTCGGCACCAGTTCTCCCTCCAGTTGCTTCGACCACATGGCCCAATCCTCTGTGGTCAGCTGGTTTTTCTTTGACATAGCCCCTTTTATTTTTTGTGTTATTATAGCGGGCAAACAGGAGACCAGCCACTTGCCCCTTGGAGATCAGTTCTTGTCCCTACGTATCAGTAGGATAGGAGGCCTTGAGTCATTTTGTAAATCATCTTTTTCCAGCAGGAATCATGAGAATTCCCCATCAGAAACTTCATCTTCAGGCGCAGCATTCCCAAGTCCAGGACTGATCAGAAAATGTGGTGGTTGTTAAGTCAGATATATCCGTGCACTAGCATTTGATTGGAGAACTTCTGCCACCCAATTTTAACTCTATTGTCACAGTCCCTCACATTCTCTTGCAGCTCTTCCTCTTAGCCTGTAAAATTACATAGTTACAATTACTATGTTTCAAGGTGGCAGAACCCAGCTGCCATCAGGCAGGCTTACAGTTGACACAGCTACTTAGCACTCCCCCGTTGAAGTGAGTTCTCCTCCCATCAAAGGGTACAAAGTTGGTTCTGCTCCCTGCTATGACAGGAGCTAGGCTGTCTGAAAGGTCTTGGGCATTAATCAGAGAAGTATACCCTGGCAGCGCTAAATCTTTTATTTCTGCCATCTGTTCCTGTTCAGATCCAAATGGTAATCCTTGCTAAGTGGTCAGGAGTTAATACTGCCCTGTCCTTTCTGGGCTAACTTTTCTAGGCAAGGATGTGTATTTCAGCACTAGTGGTATAATGAGAAGCAGAAATGGTTTTAAGTGAATTCTGTGTCAGACAACTCAAAGTAAATTTTTCCACTCATGACAAAAATATGATTCTACCATTAAACCAAATCTTGAAGATTAAGTAGAAGAAAACTTTGAATGGCTTTGCTAGCATTTTCTCGGTTGTAGATATGGATTTTTTTCAATCCCACCTAGGCTCAATGAAGGATCAATGAATCCTATTATAGAAATACTTTTTTGATATATTTATAGTACTGTAAAGTTCCATAGAAGACCCAATATGGGTCTTTGGGTCACAGTAGGTTTACTTTGTCCATTATGATCTGTTTGTCTTTTAATCTTATCCCACACAGTCCTCAATGCACTGTGTTGTGTAATGACAGCTGCAAATGGACTGCTTCTCTGATACATCAGAATGCTATAGAAATGCAACTTATTTAAGTTGGATTCATTAAAGCACAATTCATGCAGGGACAAAAAACGTACCAGTTTAGAGCTGTATTTTTTGATTGAAGTGTCAAATCTTCCTTGTCTCAGAAAAAACATGGAAGTTCCACAACCTGTCCAGTTATCACTAAAATGTTACCTCTTCCTACCCAACCTGAGCACCTTTTTAAATGCTAAATTCTTAAAAACTGCTGAATGGTTTTACCCTCTACCAAAATAAACGCACATTCTGAGAGTACATATCTGCATTTATGCCAATTTGGTGTATTCCGTTTAGTTTTTTTCTCTGTACCAAAGAGTAAAGACCATACAGGAATTAAAATGGGAACACCCTTTTTTTCTTGTCCCTGCTTAGTGGGTCTATATTTTGTACAGCCTTTTGCGGATTCATCACATAGCTCCAAATTAACTAAAAATGTCTTTCCTATACTCTAAAACACACACACACACACACACACACACACGCACACACACCCACATACACACACTCACCCACAAACACCAAACATAACAGGAGTAGTGTATGGCTGCCTATATACAGGGCTTCTAGAATTATGTGGTTCAGCAGTTGTTGCTTTCTCTGCTTAATTACAGATTTGCTGCGATTGCAACATAATCCACATCAGCTACATAACTTGTAGATTTGTCAAAAAAATGCTTGTACAATTAATATTGTAAGTCAAAGCTGAGGATGAATTAAAAAAAATGCATGTGCTACAGCATTTTCAGTGTATGCATTAGTTACTAATGCATACAATGTATGCATTAGTTACACACGTGACATTCCCTGTCACATGTGTTGGCCTTAATCTCTGTTTTTGTGTTTCTCAAAATTGCCTAATGCTCATTTACAACACAAAATCCTCTCATCATCTGAAAGCCATATCCCTGCAACCTAACAATTCCTAATATCCTCTAGTTCATGTATGATGCCCAACATCCAGGTGATTATGTCACACAATCCCACTAATGGTCACTAAATCCACCAAAAAGACACTGAGGTGAATGCATAGAATGGTTTGCTTAGGAACACAAGACTCATCCCAATAGACAACAAAAACCAATAATACTGGACCTACCACTAACCTTGAGTTCTAAAGCAGTGTGCTGCTCAGCTAAAAGAACTACAACTCCTCATCAAGGGTACTAAGCACTGTATCATTGCAATTACGATTATTAATCCAGTTACATTATGGCACACATATTTATATTGTGTGAATTCCACCTTTGCTTGGCTTTGCTGCATCAATCGCCCTATCACATTAGATAGCTTCACATCTGTTTCTGATTATTCCATTGGTTGTGAATTGTGATAAGTATCAGGCAGTGTGAGGATATGTCATATTTTACAATACATAGTCATTTGATGATTTTGTTGTATGAAGCTGAGGTGCTAGTGTTGGAACTTAAATGAAAGCTGAGTTACATGGTTTGTGTGCTGCCTGCCGTAGTTTTATTTGCAATAATTAATTGATACAAACTGGTGGTGCTTCAGTGTCATGATATCCATCTGCTGGGTTACCTGGACTGAGCGTCATTGCTTTTATAAGCATGTCGTGTTGTAATATAGTAGTGTTAATGTTGTTGTTAAGTTCTGTAGTGGGCATGCCATTCTAATATTAATAGTGGACTCTTATTCTAAATTGCCTGTGAATTCCTCTGGAAGGTACAGAATTAGAGTTTTTGTGAAAGTAACTGAATTAGAATCTATGTATGCTTGACATGTATAAAAAACTCTGGGTGAAACAATGTGGGAATTTCTACAGAAAAAAACAATGCATTTTATCCCCCAATCTCATAATCACTATTGGACCTAGCCTTTTTTGTTAGGTCATCCCCAAACATTTTACCTTCACCCCTCCTGCTTTTCCGAATTCATTTTTGTTCGTGCTAATATTCAGTGCATTTTAACACTGCTAACCAGAACTAAAGTGCTTGTGCCCTCTCGGTAAAACATGGTACAACTGGCCTACACCTGATTTAATTTACTTGTAAGTCCCTACTATATAGTACTACCCCCATGCCCCCAGTGCCTGTACATTAAATACTATTGGTGGGCTGGCAGCATTACTCATGCCACCAACTAATGTAGCACTTTAAACGTGTCTCAGGCTTACCACTGCAGCCTGTAGTGCAGTTTTAAACTGCCATTTGACCAGGCAAAATAAATCTTTTCCCAGACCTAAGCTTTCTTGTTATCACATATAGGTCACCCATAAGGGACCCGGAAGACCAAAGGGTAGGGTGCATTGTATTAGAAAAATTATTACATCTGAGTTTTTGTTTGACATATCCTGGCAGTGAAAAACACTGTGCTGACACCCATCTCTCTCATTGACTGTCACTGGACTACCTTATCACATTTAATAAATGCTATTTTATAATTGGGAGGAGATAAAGATGTGCTGTTTAGACTCAAATTTATTGTAATTTAAAATTCTCTTTGATGACATTTCTGAAAATGCCACTTTTAGAAACTTTTAGAAATGTGGCATTTTCTAGTCCTAACCATTTCTGCTTTCTGCAAGTGGCCTGGGTCACATGGCTGTGCATGGCCCTGATGTTGGGGTCTAAGTTTGCCTCCCACGCAGTGACATAAAGAGGATTAGGAGTGGACAGGGTGGGCCATCTTGCCAGGATGGCTGGGGTTGGAGCTGTGTCCTGCCCCACCTGCACTTCAAAGGGATTGTCTCGAGCACATACAACTGAATCTAGCTCCAGCTTTTTGCCACCACAAACTTCTTGGAGCCATGACAGGGGAATAGAGGAACGTTCTAGGACCAAATATGGGGATAGTATACGGATCCCTACACTGTAAAGATTGGCACCCGGTATACATATTGGGTCCTCAGACAACTCTCCAGTTCTCTGTGAGATCTAATCAGAAGGACAGCCTTGCCACCAGAGGACTGCCCTGCTGCTTAGAAGACTGCATTGCTGCTTGAAGGAGAATTGGACCACCTAATTGAACCCAGGACCACCAGAAGTGACTCCAAGTGCTTGTTGGCCGGCCACCCGTATGAGCTAAAGGGACATTACAAGTCCTGAGTTCTTGTACCCTGCACCTGTCCTCTGCTGGAGTTAGTCCTACCTTCCCAAGTAGTCCCCCCCAAGTTCTGGATTCTTGGAAATAGTTTTAGTGGCACTGCTCCGGCCTAACCCTAATAGGTGAGACTTAGTACGTTTTTCAACAAAAACCTCTCGGAGAATCAACAGAAGTATGGTACCTGCCTACCAGCCAATCTGCCAAGCTGTATAAAATACCTCACACAGTACCTATAAGTTATGTGTTACTACTTTGTGCCAAGCTACCAGTGGGTTAAGCACAGGTTGATTTTGATTTTATGGTTTATCTAGACAAGAATTGTAGTTGTTGCCTGAGTGTGGCTTCCACCCCCTCAATCAATAACCCAATTTCTAACAATCACCATTTCCATGCCCCAAGTATTGCTGGGATCACCAATGATGATTACTGTAGGCACGTTTGTGTTATGTGCTCAGTTTGTACTGTGTTCTGTCCAATATGTTCCATATGAGGTTGTGTGCGTGCTGAGTCCTTCTGAAGCCCTTACAATGCATAGCTGACCTATGGTGGGTGCATGTGTTATGTTGTATTCTAAGATGACTGCAGGGTTAACTAGTGGGTGTGTTACTTACAGGGGATCAAAGAAAATGTATTTGCAGCTTTCGTTATCTGTTGAAAATAGCTTTTCTAGCCACTAAAAGAGACTCTGTTGGATTTTACTGTTTTGCCCTCTATTTTCTAGTTGGCCAGAGCAGCGGTAAAAACTGTCCTGAAATATAAAGGAGGCACAGTTTGTTGATTTCAGACCTGGTCCAAGCAATGTGCAATCGCAAATAATGTCCCATTACTGAAACATGCTAAGCAATCAGAGAGCATTGCAGGGCTTAGCAAATCAGGAGATAATTGCAGGCCGAAAAGCTTAATGAGGCCCAACCAACAGCCAAGGCACAAGGGTAGGGATTCCTCTGAGACATTCGCCCCCTGGGGACTTGAACAGTCATTAAAGTAAGGCTTGACACTTCTGACAATTTCGTGCTACTAACACACTCAGTTTGAAATAGTTTTAAGAGAGGAGCTACAGAGCAAATCTAAATCTCTCTAGGATGCCGGAAATAATGAGCTATCAGCAAGCAGGGTATACATGGATGTGTTTTAAAAAGATCAGTTTTAAAAGATCATTTATCCCAATTCAAACGTAGTATTTCATTGCAAGCAGAATGTTATAATAGAAAACTGAATAATTACACATCCCCTGCGCCAACACGATAATTGATCTCTTTATGTGTTCGCTCCATTGTACATTTCAGCGTGGCACTGGGTTTTATTGGCAAGGAAAATATTATTTTTTCCGAGTTGTACGTCTTACTGCGCTCCACTTTCCGAAAAGCCTCACATATATTCCCCTAATTGTTGTAATTAAATGTGGTGCGTGGGTGCTTATGGTCTATGCTATGTAAACATGTATATTTTAGAGCATAATGAGCTCTTGAAGTGGGTGCAGGGGACAGGCTCATCTTTGGAAAGAGAGGAGAGCGCACTGTGTGAGCGCATAAAAGCCAGTCCCTAACTTCACTCTGCAGCACTTAAAAGTGGGCCAATAAAAATGAAGCGCTTATGAGCCTGCCCACACGTTAATGTTTCAGAGAATTGAGATGGCACTTGAATTGTAAAATCTTTCACTGAAACACTCTCTGTTCTTTGAGAAGCCACACAATTAATATTAGGTGAATAAATGAAGGAGGGAATACATTTTTCATACGCCATATAAATGCATACGAGGAAAACTAGTGCATGAGTCGAAAGACAGCTGGAAACTTTGGGTCAGATTCACAAACCCCTTGTGCCACTTTTGAGTCACTTTTCCCATGTTAAAAAGGACGCAAAAGTGGCGCAAGGGGCTTGTAACTATACCCCTTTCTTTCTTAAATAGCCAGTTACTGGTGTCTAGTTGCAAGGCAACACATTGATTTAATCAGTGAATGGGATGACTTAGATACGAAAATTGTAGCTTTCTTGGTTATTTTTTTATTTTTCTGTATTCAACCAAAAGAAGACTCCTGGAAAATAAGAAATGTAATTCCATGTGCAACAAGAGGATATCAGGGATATCTGGAGAGGGATTTTATTTGCTCACATGCTGTTAAATGACTGCCTAGTATGCCGGTACTTAAGGAATTTGAAGGCAGTGTTGTAAACTGCATTGGCTCTTAGCAAAAGAATACATTACCAAATATAATATTCTGCTGATATGGTACAGAATAAGGGCCTCAGCAGGACCAATTTCATCTTTCCCAGTTTATTGTGGCTATGGAATTGGCATAACTTAGGCGGACATAAATTGGGTGGCAAGATGGCTCAGTGAGTAGAACGGTCGCTAACAGCACACAACGTTATCATTAGGTGAAGGCCTCTAATACTGGTCACTTTCATTCATTCTTCCACTCTAGTGCAGTTGGTAAACTCAGTATGAAAGTAAGTAATAATTGCACCTGCTATTGCCACTGATTATAAATACCAGAAGTGTGGTACAAATCAATATATAAAAACATGTTATGATGATTGTCAGTTGTTTAATGAAATGGCCTACTTACACTTTTCAGACAAGAAATAAGAATACTGCACTTTAACCAGAACGGACTATCAGTAGCGGGAGTGGGAATTAGCTCAGGTTGCAGTGACTTGAAAATGCTCATGTACTCAAAGACACAGAGGCTCCTGTTATGGGCTCTGCTTCTGGCGATACAAAGATTAAATGAGTAGATTCATTGATTTTAAGCTTTATTCTCCTCTTGCTGCATCTAGCTATATTCTTAAATTCAGAAGTAAGTTTATTACAATGCCTTTAATTGTATTGATTACTTTTTTGTTTATGTTGAGGATTCATTTATGATGTAGCTCTAAAACAGCAGGATGCAGTTAGTCTTGGACCTGGATCATTCGCTTGTCTTCAGCTGTTCTGTTCAGCAGAATGTGTGTATGAAAAAATAAGTTGTTTGAATGAAAGAGACTGGAGGATTGTCAGACATTTCTGGTGCATGCAGAATCATGTGCTTTGGACTTGGATCCACCTCTGCAGTCTGGTCACCTTAACCCCTTCCACCCTCATGACGAGCTCAGCTCGTCATGAGGTACGCCTGTCGTACGCTCATGACGAGCTGAGCTCGTCATGTAACGCGGTAATTGCGAATCTTCAGCGCACAGCGGTAAAACTCTTAGCGCGGAAGGTGTTAATTGCACAATTGGTCCTATCAAGCCCTCCTCTAGAGATGCCCATTAGACGGAGAGACATCAAGAAATATATCAAAGAACCTGTAGGGAGTGGTAGTAGGGTACAAGTGAGATGAGATAGACAGAGAGCTAAAGTAGAAAGAGGTTAGTAAGAGAGCACTCGAGGTTGAGACAAGTGGTGAAAGCAGTGGCAGGTAGAATATGGGCAGTTACAGTACGAGAACTATATAGGGGAGCAAGCTGGAGAAATCAGGGTGAGGGAAAGAAAGAGGTAAAATGTGAAGTGAGGCGTAGGATGATAAGTCAGGTGTAGAGGGGTAGAAAGAAAGGTAGAATTAAAGTGTTGAAGAGTAGAAAGAGGAGATGTTGACAGAAAAGAGGTGAAGCAAACATACAGAGGTGCGGTAGTAAAAGAGAGCTGAAGGTGAAACAAAGCTAGAGAGTGGTTGAGGTAAAGAGGCAAAGAGTAAGAGGTGAGATATAAAAGTTCATAAAGAGAGGGAGAAGTAGAGGGATGGCTGTAGGTGAGGAAGGGAGAGTGGTTTGATACTGGGAAAGGGGCACAGAAAGATGAGAAAGGGGCAGAAAAAAGAGGTAACGATGGAGATGTGTGATAAGAAAGAAGTAAGACTGTGAGAGAGGTAATGGGAAGAGTGGTCATTTTTAGGACACCACTTTGAAAATTGTTCCAGCGCCACTGGCCTGGGTGCCTTTTTTGACATTTTCATGCTTCTGGCCTGTGTGCCATTGTGTGATGTTTCTATGCTTTCTGGCCCGGGTGCCTTTGTGTAACGTTTCCATGCTTTCTGGCCATGGAGCCTTTGTGTGACATGAGCATGCTTCCTGGTCTGAGACTGAGTACTTATGTGTGACATTTCCATGCTTTCTGGCCTGCAGCTTATGTGTAACATTTCCACGGTTAATGGACTGGGTGCTTATATGTAACATTTCCATGGTTCATGGCCTGGGTGTTTCTGTGTGACATTTCCACAGTTTATGGCATGGGTCCTTATGTGTAACATTTCCAAGCTTTCTGGTCTGGGTGCTTATGTGTGACATCCATGCTTTCTGGCCTGAGAGCTTATGTGTGACATATCCACGGTTAATGGCCTGGGTGCTTGTATGTGACATTTGAAAGGTTTATAGCATGGGTGCTTATGTGTGACATTTCCATGCTTTCTGGACTAGGTGCTTATGTCAGGTCATCATTTGATGGAGAGGTGTGGTGCAGTGGCCAGGGCAGTTCACTTCGGAGCACAGGGTTTAAGGTTCAATCCCCGGCTCCGGTGGCAGCTTAGCTCAGCACCATGTGACTCTGGGCAATAGCTCACTTAGGGACAGATGTAGGTGGCCAAATACCGAGCGGTAATGCAGAAATGTGCAGAATTTTTGCATTACCGACCGGTATTTGGCTGAGAGCAATGTAGGCGAATTTAAGCCTACTTGCAAAATAAGGAATCGCAAAACTGCTATTCCTTATTTTGCTCTTGCATTGAAGGAATCAGAAATACCGATTCCTTAAATGCAATGTAAGTAGCACTAAAAAAAGTGCACTTCAGCTTTAAGGAATCGCTATTTACCACCAACTTAAAGTTGGTGGTAAGTAGCGATTTCCTGTAAGAAAGCACTTTTTTGCTTTGTTAAAAGCGCCATGTTTCACACAATTCCATGCCCTTAGGGCATGTATGTGCGCCACATGTGCCCACATGCTCATTTGATGGTGCAACAGAGTGTCCTTTGGACACCCTGGCACCCTTGAAATAGCTCCCGCTATTTGCGTTTTTGTAATACCGAATCGCAAATAGTGAATATCTTCCCATTCATTCCTATGGGCATCCTAGCCCATAGGAATGAATGACTAGGTATTCCTTAATAACGAATCTCAATTACCGATTCGTTATTAAGGAATATTAAGGAATCGCTAATATTTTAGCGATTCCTACCTACATTTAGTTTAGCGAGTCCTTAATAGCGATTCAGTAAAAATCACTATTAAGGACTCGCTAAATTGAATTTACCTACATCTGGACCTTTATTTCCACAGTGGCCCCCAGCACCTTGAGACCCGTAAGGGTGAGTAGCTTGCGCTTTACAAATACGGATTTACATTTACAATTTACTATGCTTTAAAAGGTAATACAGCTAAATATGTAATGGAAAATGATTTGTGCATCTTTTTGGTCTTTCTTTTTACAAAAAGTTCGTGAGGGAAGAATTCCCGCCCCAAACACCTCTAGCAGTCATTAAGCACAGGACAGGGGAACCTCCTATCTAAACCTCATTATGAGGAATGCTCCCTTGCTGAAATTCAGATTGGGCATTACATCTGACTCTTAGCAGTGCCGGTTGAGGATGTCGGTGGAGCCAATAGAGGAAGTGGGTGGGGCTGGGAAAGTGGGTGTGGCCTCCGACAAACATTTGAGCACCTGGACTTCATATTTTACAAATTAAGCACTGACAAGAGTGGTAGCCAATATGTGATTATAACATACGGCATACAACCAAGCTTGATAGGATAATTTAGTAAAGTCTTTCCAATTTGTGGTTATCTGCTGAATGGCACTGCCAGCAGTAAGTCTTCTATCTTTGTATTATAATTACAACCTGTCCAGATCGAGGATAAACGTCCTAAAAACACATAAGGGACAGAGAAAGAATATTTGAAGTGAAAAATCAAGTTGATTTGAGACCAAACTTTTTCCCAAAATTTACAGACTAGTTGCCATGTGAAGAGAAAATTATGTAAATCTGCATGTTGGGAGGAGCATGTCCATCAAACATCTAGGAAATTAGCGTGTCTTTTATTTAAAGTAACCAGGGTTAGCAAAAGCCTTTTATATATAAAAAAGAGTGTCTGTGTAGTATTGGTTTCCCTCAAAGACTTTCTAATTTTAGTCCCTATTTTATTCCATGTGCCTGTAGACCAATTGACTCCCAAATCCTGTTCCCAAGAAAGTTCCTCCTTAATTTTTTCTCTTGCAATACATGAGGTCTGTAAGTAATTATAAATGACAGATGCCTTGCGGTTGGATTGTATAAGAGAATGTAATTTGTCAACTGAGGAGGGTGTAGGAGCCACAAGAGGAGTTTGAGGTATGTGTTGGGTATAAGCAGTCAAAATAGCTAGTTTCAGGCGAGGATATTTAGAATGGCAGGACTTTGGTAGGTCAAAGAGTCCTCTAATCTGCGTGAAAGACATAATCTGATCCTGTGCATGTAATTGATGTATCCAAATTACACCTCTTTGTCTCCAGGATTTCCAGTAAAAAGGCTTACCACATATCAGTATCATAGTAGTATGCCATATTGTGGATCTGGAGAAAGAAATCCAATTTATAGGGTCTGATGAGGAATTGGGTTTCAAAATCCTAGATGTATGTTTAACTATAGGAGTGGAAAGATGTTGTGGTTTGCGAGCGAAGGAAATGTATTCTTGAAATTAAAATGGAGATGAAAGAAAGTTCAATTGTTGCCCAAAGAGGATAGTCCTCTGAAGTGTTGAAGAGCCATCTTGATGTTTGATAGAGCAAAAAAGATATATGATATGTAGGAAAGCTAGGGAAGTTAACACCCCCTCTGACTTAGGACCAATCAATTTTGTTAATAGGACATGCATGACTTTTTATTGCTCCATAAAAAAGAGGACAATAGAGAATTTATGTTGTTGAATTTTTTTAAAGGAATGGATATTGGGATATTGGAGATTGTATAAAGAACTATATGGTATACCATTATCTTTATGGTGTTGAGACAACCCCACCAAGATAAGTATTAAGGGTGCCATTAATTCTCTGTACACAATTGTCCATACAACATGAAATTGTGCTTGAAATTGAAGGAGTAAAATGTAAACCTAAGTATTTAATATATTGAGGGCTCCAAGTGAAATTTGAGATCATGAAATCAGCTTTTAAAGTATATTTTGTCAAATGTAATATTTTGCATTTATCTTTATTTAATTTATACCCAGAAACAGCTGGAAAGGAGGCATGCTGGGAGAGAAGACTATGGTTGTGAGATAAATAGAAATATATCATCGACATAAGCAGCTAGTTTAATTTGAGTATCGTTAAAATTAAATCCATGAATGTCCTTATTTTGACGAATCCGTGAAAAAAAATGTTCTAAGGCGTAGTTAAAAAGAAATGGAGAAAGTGGGCAGCCTTGAAGAACACCTCTACCTAAACTAAAATAAGAAGATATAGTACAATTTACACATACAGCTGCCCTTGGATTCAAATATAGAATTGAGTTAAGTAAATCATTTTATGACCAAAACCAAACCATTTGAGAGTTTGAAAAAGGTATGTCCATTCTACTCTATCAAACGCTTTTTCTGCATCCAGTGCTACTGCTGTTTGCTGCTAAGGAGTGTGGGACATGGGAGGATTTAGATAAAATGTCAAAAAATGATCGAGTGTTGTCTGTGATAAGGCAACCTTTAACAAATTCAGATTGTTCCATTCCCAACAGGTCAGTCAAGTGAGATTCCAGACGCAAGGCCAGAGTTAAAAAACAAAATTGCAATCAACGTTTAACTAAAGATAAGGGTTGAACATTTTTACAATATCATAAATCCTTCCCTTGCTTGGGAATGAGACAAATGAGAGCATCTGAAAAAGAGCCTGAGGATTTATCTGAATTTAAAAAGGAATTTAGAAAATTATGTAACTTGGGAATTAATAAATGCACAGAATGTGTAAAAAACTCAACAGTGAAACCATCCAGGCCGGGGTCTTTGTCTTTTTTAAGTGTCTCTAATGCAGTAGAGAGTTCCTTTTGTGATAAGTCAGATTTTAAAATAGTAAGATCTATTTGGGGAGTAGATGACCACTGGGTACCAGATAGAAACTGTGATATGTGATGTTCTGTAGGAGGGACTTCTGATGTGTAGAGTGCCTTGCATAATTGAAGGAATTCACTTAAAATGTCATCATCTTTAAATTTCAAAGTTTGTAGCTCATCCATAATAGACTTTATATTAAGTTTGTTATGCTTAACTTTTAAATAATTAGCGAGTATTTTGCCAGCTTTGTTCTGTCCCCCATAAAACTTTGCACTGGATTTTAATAAATATGTTAAAGCACTATTTGTCGATTCCTTATTCGACTGAAATTTGACATTTATAAGTTCTGTTAAGCAATATTTTGATTTTGAGGAATAATAGGAATGCTCAAATTTTATTTTCTTTGCTAAAAGGGATGTGGTGAGTTCTTGTGATTTTTTGCGTTTTTTGGAAACAAAACCAATGATAAAATCCCTAGCTGTTGTTTAATAGCATCCCACACCACATGAAGAGGTAAAACATACGTTTCATTACACAAACAGTAATCATTAAAAAAGAGACAAAAGAAGAATTGAATACTGGATCTAAAAGAAGAGCATTAATAAAACAGCAATTACGGGGAGTACGGGGTTTCTGTAAAATATCTAACCGCATAGTAATAGGAGCGTGATCAGATATTAGAATGGACTCAATATTTGTTGCCATTAATGATTGGAAAACATTATGTGATATGAAAAAATAATCTAATCTTGATTGGGTATGATGAACTGGAGAGTAGAAAGTGTATTCCTTAGTAGTAGGGTTACAAAGTCTTCAAGTATCTATACGTTTATATTGTTTAACACCTTAGCCGCGGTAGGATTTACCGCGGTGCGGTGAGTTTTTTATAACCCCGCGTTACATGACGAGCTCAGCTCGTCATGAGTGTACGAGAGGTGCAACTCATGACGAGCTGAGCTCGTCATGAGCGTGGAAGGGGTTAATAGTTTGAATGAAGAGCTTATGAGCTTTATGATGGACAAAGTAGACCATTGAATTTCGATCTAAAAAGGGGTCAAAAACGTGATTGTCCCCTTATGGATGAAATCGTCGTCAATACAATTAGCGATCTGTTGAGCTAAGGATATCCAAAAAGAGGAATCTCCAGCAGTAGGGGCATAAATATTTAGTAAAGAAACCAAAGCAATACCATTCAAAAGTTTAGTAAACAGCCATCTACCATCTTCATCAGAACATTGTGAAAGTAATTTAACAGAGAGCAATTTTCGACAGAGTGTTAGGACCCCATTGTGTTTGCCATCTCTAGGTGAATAAAAAACCTCCACAACCCAACCTATCTTTAATTTTGTTGACTCCTCAGCCATTAAGTGGCATTCTTGTAAACAGGCTATATCCGCCCCCAATTTGGCTAGATGAGTTAACACCCTTTGCCGTTTAATAGGTGAATGCAAACCTCTGAAATTCCAAGAGACAAGGCTTAAAGACATAAGATAAATGAAAAAATGAATAAGAGACACCAATCAATGTAAAAAAAAAAAACAACAAGAAATATACAAAAAACAGACCAACTATAAGCAAAATTCATTACACTTTTTGTAAAGAGAGGGGAGTAAAAGTAAAGATAGTTAATATGTAACATTTTAGATATAAGGGAAAAAGACACATTATACGAAAGACTGAAAAAATAATAATAAATTAAGAATAAATAAGGGTAATACAAGTGAACGAGCAAGCAAAGACAAAGGAAGGAAAAAAGATAGAGTGAAATAGTATAAAGAAATAAGTTAAAGATAGAAGACAAAAGAAAGGTAGAGAAGAAATAGATTGTTATAAGAAATAGTGGAAGAAGGAAAACTGTACCGAGAAGAAATCCAAGACGCATAAAGGGTGAGGGAGGATGAGGCCACATGGAACGATGACAAGTCCAGACTACACGAGGTGAGGTGGGGAAGACTTTAGTATAAACAACAAGACCAACATGTCAGACAATACGGAGCTGGTAACTATGGGGAGAACAAATTGGTTAGAGCTATTTAAACATTGTTGAGTTGAAAGCACTTTAGCTTAACTTTCTAGAACAAAAGAGTACTAAATTGCAATATGAAACTGGAAAATAAATTCTAGTAAGAAAAAGAGGCAATTTTTAAAAATGGTAAACACTCTATGATCTATAAAAGATACAACAAAGTAAGTGTACACAGCTGTACCTCAGAACCAATCCAAGAAAGGATTCATCTGATATGGAATTTGAAATGAAATGTCCATCTTTTCCGGGCAATGTGAGTTGATGAAACTTTTAAGCTTGCGCGGGTCCTCGTAAGTGACAGTGCTATTATTGAAAGTCACTATGAACAGGTATGGGTAAAATAGGCCAAATCTTGCACCAATAGAGCGTAGAGTCGGCATCATGGCCAGAAATGTCTTGCTTCTGTCCGCTTTAGGTTTTGCATAGTCTTGCGAGAAAAAAAGATGATTGCCTGATGAAGAAATTCTCTTCAAGGACCTAACTGCGAATAATACCTTAAGCAGATCAGTGTATTCGGGAAAATATAGTATAGCTCCTCTTGGTTTTCGCATGGTGGATGACGTCAGATGAAGAGGGCCCAGTCTGTGGGCACAATGAATGTTCAGGATCGTAGTTTCTGGTAAGTTTAGTATCATCTGCAAAAACGTTTTAGAGTAGGCTATATGGTCAGAGCCTTCTGAACCAACAGTCAAACCATATATGCAGAGATTATTCCGCCTATTTCTATTTTCAAGGTTTTCCACCTGCTTCTGCAAAGACGTGACCTGAGATTTAAGGACATAGACTTGAGTGCAGGCTGAGCCCAGAGATTCCACACTTTGCTCAACCTTAGTGATTCTCTCCTCCATCTTTGCCCATCCATCTGTTAAACCTTGTATTTTTTAGTTGATCTCTTCTACAAATGGGACAATGCCTGGATCTCCTCCAGAAGAAAATCCATTGAGACTCACGTGGGTTGTTTTGGAGGAGCCGGAGGATCCTTTTTCAACCGTTTGGTTGCTATCTTGGTGGCTACAGAAGAAGCAGAAGCACTTTTAGAAGAGGAATTCCAGGACTCATCCATTGTGGCAAAGTGAGCTTTGCTTGAACCGGAATCTCCTCAAAACATCAGATGGGCGATCTGGACCACTGGTGCTATCAGTATCAAGTGTCATAAATTCCAGCTAGTAAACCATCAGCTAGAGGGAGTGCATTACAGAAGCACATCCCATAGAAAGCACCATAAACATTCCAGCTACTTGTCAAAATATGCTCAATGACTAAGCACGAAAAATTGTTGGAATAAACATGAGAGTCTCAACGGAGGCAATTAATAAGTAACACAGGCATTGGACAACAAAAAGAGAAACATTGAGGTAAATATTTGATAACCTGCAAGGTAAAGGTATCCATAAAAAAGCATGAAGACACAAAGTATAGACACCAACAGTGTCATTATGACTGAAGCCTGCTATAATTCCTTAATACCAGTGCAGATGTGTCAACTGGAAAGCTTAGTTTAGACAGATCGGTACCTATTTAAAATGGCAAAACATTGCAGGGCACTGCAGAAAATGTAGGACTCAGCAAAATGGCCGCTCGCACCAGACTCACAAAGATGAAAGCTCTGTTTGAAATTCTGGTGAAAGAGCTCTCATGATACTGTCCTCTAGCTGTAACCTTGCTGCCAGCAGTTCACTGTGAGATAAAAGGAGGCTTGTGAACAAAAGGAAAAAGCCAAAAGAGGACTATACAAATAGGAAAAGAAGCTTCCCCCAGCCTGCGAGCTAATTCAAAATGGCGGGTGCCACATCGCTCCGAGAGATAGAGAAAAAGTAAAATAGGTGAAGAAAAGCGCCTTTCATGCCATAAAAAATCCTCTGTCATCTACCGTCATTGTTCCGATGGCCGCACTCTCATTTTCGTGGCTCCTCTCACTAGGGTAAGTCGCTAAATCACTCGTCCGCACCTCCGGCACCGGGCGAGTCCCTGGAAAGCCGCCATCTCCCTTGGGCGCTAGCATGCCCCTATCTAGCTATGTTTTTGAACTCTTCATTTTACATGCAGGCAAGAAAATAGGTGAAAGCCTTCAGTACTACAACTCAAATTGAAAATGAGTCCATGGCTGTTTTTACACTGAGCACATTTGATTAAAATCGGTCAGGCATTGGCCTAGCTATTTGTGAGTTACTCCTCCAAATCTACCAGACCAGGATAAGCAGGCAGCCAGATAATATAAGAAAAGCTCATTTTGTCATTCCAAGCTGATGAAAAACAGAAGAGGTATGGAAGATTCATATATTTTAATTCACTCAGTGTTGGATAGTGGTTTATTAGTGGTGATAAGTTGGTACTTACAACTTATATTAAGGCCACAAACACAATATAATTTTCAGACAAGGTTTAAAAAATTATTCCTTTGCTCAACCCTTGGTAGCTGGCAACGAGCAGGCAGACATAACTTCGGCAACAGGTTTACAAAGCCTTTAAAACACCAATACAGTAAATAACTAAGGGACAACTCGCAATAAAAATCAAACTCCAATTTACAAAAATCGATAATATTTTTATGAACAAATGGACACCAAAGTGACAAATATCTAATGTAGGAAACCATAGATATGATTTTTTAAAGAATAAACACTTTCTACTGCTTAAAAACATATAGCTACACTTTGGGACATCTGGTCGCGCTTGACCAGGACCTAGTCAAAGTTTGAGGCCAACCGTGATCGTGTTGTGGTTAGATACATTAAGCGGGAGGCCTATGTCAAAATGTTACTTTCTGACTTAGAAACTTATCTGAAGGAATTTTTATTGCCATCGATTGGTCCCCTACAGCGGGCTGATTTTGATGCAACGTTGTTGAATGCTGTGTCGTGAGGCCCGGTTAAATTGGGGAATACTTGCATTTTCAGCAGGATGAACCTGGAATCCAGACTGGGTCGTGGTTGAAGGTTACCGCTTCACTCTTGGCTACATGTTGGTCACCAAATGGAGGTTTTTTCATATATTGCTCCAAGTCCACTCCATAATCCTTCTTGAAACAAGGCTAAGTCCTTAAGGCTGTTGTACCAGATTGTGCAGAAGGTGCAGAATTTCAGAGTGCAGTCCTTTGGGTGCAGATCCAGATTCCATCAGGGCAGTCCTTCTTCTCCTGGCATTTTTATGCAGCAGTTCTCAGAAGCTCTGAAGCTTGTCCATATTTATCCTGTGTTCCTGGGCATCAAGCAGGGGTTCTGAAGAGCTGCGATGCGGAGGCGGACATCGTTTTTGAGCTGCTATCCACTTGACATCCAAGGACCTGGTCAGAGCTGGGCTTCACCTTCAGCGATGTGTCAGTTGCAATGACTGCTATACTGACCTTCTGTGCTGGTTCTAATCCATACAGCAGTGGTGATGGGGTAGTTCTGCTCGAGGATGCACTGCTCAGCTGAGGAGATGTGCTGGTTCAGCACAAAGATGTGTTGCTGAGCAGAGAAGATGCATTGCTTCCGCTGGTAAGCACCTTAGTCCTACTTCCAAGGGTCAAATACTGTGGTGGCAGTACTTAGAAGGGTAGACTCACAGATGTCAGAGTCCAGGTGCAGTTGTAAGGTTGTTGGAAGCCTATAATGTCCCTGAGGCTTCGGATCAGGACACCCGCAAACTAGCACTTGGAGTCAGTCTTGGTACTGGGGTCAAGGTTTGCAGGTCCAGTCCTTCTCAACCAGGCAAGAGGGCAGCAGGCAGTGGGTCAGCATAGGAAAGCAGGAATCAGGAATCTAGTGGATTGGCTGTCCTTCCAACAGCATAGCAGTCCTTCTTCCTGGCAGAGTATCCACAGTTCTAGAAGTGTACTGAAGTCATGGTGTCTGAGGTCCTTCTTTTATATGCATTTGTGCGTTTGAATTGGGGAAACACTTCTAAGACATGCATTTGAAGTGCACAGATGATCCGCCATGCTACCACTGGCTCCGGACTCTTCACAGGTCAGATCTTTTGGGTTCCAGTTGATTTCCTACGCTGATGACATGCGGATCATTGTTTCTATCTCCCATGATCTGTAGTCAATAGCAGGGAAATGTAACCAGTGCATGGCCAGCATTATCAGGTTGATGCAGAAAAAATCCCTTGAGATCAATGCAGACAAAACTGAGGTCCTAGTGTTTGGTCCTCAGACCTCAATCTGGTTGAATGTCTGGTGACTGGGAGATTGCGGTCCCCTCTCTGTTCCCGCCAAGACAGTCAAAAACCTGGAGGTCATTTTTGACATGGGCCTGACCTCCGAGTCTCAGGTCAGCCGCACTGTCAGCACTTGGTCGTACATTGCGAAGACTCTCAGAAAGGTGCTCCTGTATTTCAGCAGCACTGCATCGGTCCACGATCATTGCATTACTCACCTCCTGGCTTGACTACTGCAATTCCTTGTATCTGAATATCAGCGTGGCCTCTCTGAACAGTCTTCCGGCTTTTTTCCGTTTAGTCTGCTGCTCTGCACTCTCCTCTCATCTTCTCTACCTCCGAGCGCCCTGGCACCTACGGGTATTAGTGCACTTTAACAATCCTCATCCTATCCTATCATATCCTATCCTATGTGGTGTTTAGGTAGAATACAAAAAACCCAACTACCAACTACACCCAGACATTGGATCAGAGACAGGTTGCAGGCATCAAATGTCTAAGGGAAGCAAATGCCAACGTTCTAAAAGGGGCATTTTTCAGAAATGTAATTTAAAAACCAACTTCACCATAAGTTAGAATTTTAGATTAGGACACCAAACATGAACCTATTCATCATCATCATCAATAATACATAAAAGCAACCATAAAAGCATACAGATAAAACATTATAAACATCCAATATTTACACTGGAAGATATACCGAAACATTCATCATAAAATACATGTTTGGGTAAAGTGCTTCAATGGAAGTCTAAAACAGTGATCATAATGAAAAAACATTCCATACAGAAAATGTAAACAAAAGTCCTAATAAAACCCATAACTATTTCCTCACTAATTTCCTATATCTTATAGCATGAACAAGAAATTGATATCTACCATAATACACTCTTGTTCTGTTGGAAGCAATTCCAGATACCCTAAAGCCTCTTTGCACTTCCTGATATTTCAATTTCTCAAATGAGACTTTAAAAACCGATTTCTCTGTTCTTTATAGAGTTCACATGAACCAGTTATATCTTCTCATTTGGAAATTACGTATGCAAATTGCAAAATGGTAATCCCAATGTTATCCTATGGGAGATATAGGCCCTGCAGTAATGAAAAACACATTTAAGAGATTTTCGCTACCAGTACGTGGGCACCCTGCCCTCTGGGCTGTCCAGAGCATATCCTATGGGCGACATATGTATTAAAAAGGGAGGTTTGGGGCTTTCAAAAGGTTTATTTTACCAAGTCGAAATGGAAATTTAAAATGCACACAAAGCCTCTGCAAAGGCTGGCCTGAGACATGTGTAAAGGGCTACGTAAGTGTGTGGCACAATCAGTGCTGCAGGTGCACTCATAGCTTTTAATCTACAGGCCCTGGACACATGGTGCACTGTACTAGGGACTTATAAGTAAATTAAATATGCCATTTGGGTTTAAACCAGTTCTACCATGTGTTAAGGAGAAAGCACAAGCACTGTAGCACTGGCTAGCAGTGGCAAAGTGCACACAGTCTTAAAGCCAAAATTAATTAATGCAGCAAAAAGGAGAGGAGGCGAGGTAAAACGTTTGGGGATAACCCTGCAGAAAGGGCTATTTCAAATACACACTAAGCCCTGTTGCATTTAGCTAAATGTTACCTCTTGAAACCACTCTGTTACAAATATCTAAGTTCTTATTATCCAATAAAAGCAAACAAAATTACTAATTGCAAGAAGAATTCTTTAAAAACACATTCTGTATTGTTGGTGGAGGAGGTGGCTGGAGATTCTGGCATAGAGTGCGTTGCCATAGACTAGTCTGCTAGTGACTAGGGCTTGAGTGATGGTGCGCCTGGTATTCATGGTGATCCGTTTGAAGATTTCTCTGAGGATACATAGTATGTGGAAGCAAGAGGAGCCAAGTGTGTTCACCTGTGAGGCCATGTTGAGATTGTCACCTTAGAGGATTCCCAGGCTTCCTACATTTTCCTAGGTTTAGGTGTTGGATCAAGCTCTGATGTCTACTAGGTGGTGTTCCAGGGGTAGATTTTGATCCCAAAAACCAGCACTTCTTTCTTATCGGGTTGATTTTCAGGCAGTTGGTTTGCTGGAGCTATTCTTTGAAGAGTGTTAATGGGGGTTGCTGAGACAGAAAGCTGTGACAGGCAGGTGGATCTTTGTTTGAGCTGTAGTCATGTAATCAATGCATTAAGTAAACACAACCAGAATATTACATTAAGGATAATTATATCCAGTAATGCATCAAAATTAACAGATATATGGCATTACAGATAGGCAGTTAAATTTATCTTTGACATTTATTGAACCCATTAGTGTGACTATAGCAACAGAGAAAAATGGAAAGGATGGAAAATTGAAACTGTTCAGAGCAATGTAACTATATGTGAATATTCAGTATGTCTTCTATCAAGAGCATGTGTTTTGTGGCCTCCCTCTTGGAAGCATTTATTGTGAGCGCAATGCTTTGGATCAGTAATATGGGAATAAAGATTCCCACTCACTTAATACAACATAGGGCCTCATTACGATGTCCGTCGGAAAGCATTCCAGCCAACTCTGTCAGAATGGTTTCCATCCGACTCAGGTTCTGTGAATCCCACCGCCTCATTATGATGGTCCCGGACACCGTTCGGTCAGACTCCCATTGACTTCAATGGCAGCCTGTGTTGAGACCGACAACACAGGCTCCCATTGCAAAAAGGGGTGCTTGCGGAAAACCATGCACCCTGTGGCAGGCACCCCAAGGTGCCTGTCACAGTTTCCGTTCTATTGTAATCGGTCAGTCGGAAATGTTTCCAAATCGGACGGAAACATGGGTTCCGACACGGGTTAGGAAAATTAGAATGCCATTCGGACCCTTTCCGACAGACATTGTAATGAGGCCCATAGTTTAGCTAGGTCAAACACTGTTCTCTGGCTTAACGTCTGGCATCCATTGCATAAATCTACAGGCAAAGACATCCAGCCATCAGTGGTGTAACACAAAATAATGGGGCCCTCCCTGAAAAATTTGAAGAGGGGTCCGAGTCTCCCATATCTCAACATGTATTTAGTGGACTTAGCTGAATTGGGCCCCCTGAAGGATTATGGGACCCCGGAAGTCTTGGGGGTATACCTGCACCGCAGGGTCTGTAAGCGCCCGCCAGTCATGCAGTAATATGCGGCACATCTTGTTTTGCACATGAATGTCTGTAGTTATACCAATCCTCTGGAACCCTTTGGGAATGTTGTTAATGAAGGCTCTTAATTATCTATGAAGTATTACTTTGATCAGCACATACAATAAAACCCAGTCTTTGTGTGATTAATTTTATATCAAGCTAGTGCTACATTTTACATATACATTTTAATTGTAATTTCTGCAGAAACAGAACTCTGTAAAGATCTATTATTGTGATATATTATGACAGTGACCCAAAAACAATGCAGAGAAAGGAAAGCAGTAAGGAAGACAGTGAGTGCACAATGGGGGAAATGTTAGGTCAGTAGATCGGAAGCACCTTCCTCCAGATGTGTGTAATTGTCCTCATGAATGTTCGAACCCAGAGAGCTCAGCCAATGGTTGACATATCATGGAAAAAAGCCAAACTTCATTTTCACAATTTTTTGCTGCTCTGAAATATAAACTGTTCACGAACTTACATTTCAAAAGCTAAAATGAACCTAAGTGCTGTGCTATAAATGAGTGGCTGCAGCCATCATTTGAAGCATACGGTTTCCTACAATCTATTTCTTCCTAACTCCATATACTTTATTTCAGCATGTATATTTATAGCAGACAATATTTCTGTACAAGGTATTTATGCAAACAGCCACTTCAACTCGCTCCAGTGAAGGGCCATCTGCTTGCCAGTTTCACAACATCTCCCTAGTGTTCCCGTTTCTGCACCTACTCTCTGGTACCTGTGACAGTGAATGTTTCTCTCTATGTTTTTTCTTTGATGTTGCTGTGCTGTTACTTTACACCTTCTGGTAATATCACACCTATGGGAAACAGGAACAGTTCGTTTTGAAATCTAGACAAAACTCTTACATTATTATGACCCTGTGAACCTATCCAGTCCTTGTCGATGTCTGATAAACTGCTACACAGTCTGGTCAAAATGTGGCATTAGTCCACGCCTTCCTGAAAGGCATTCCTACACACTCCAGCAGGACTTTATATCCAGCCCACATGAGCCTTTTTGGGTCCAGGTCTTGGTGCTCCGACCTGCTACCTGCACCCTAGGTATCTGTATCAGTTTTAAATGCATTCTCTCCCTTGATCCACCGAAGGTACCTGTGCAGTATGTCAGCATGTTCTATTCCCCAATGAAGAAACCTTAGACATGTAATCGTCGGTTGCCCAAGCCACTTACAGCTCTGGAGAGTGATGCACGTGTTCCTAAGTGATTCATGCAACATATTTAATTATGCTAGATAGTAACAATAATGACACTTATGGGTCATATTCACATATGAGGAGATGTGCCTTAATCATCCCTAAATTACAATCTTTGATTACTTTTTCTAAACTTTGCTTCAAAATTATCCAAACGGAATAGGGGGCCCATTAGGATGGCGGGCGGATTGTCCCCACCAGGCTGGCGTTAGCCACCGCCAGCCTAGCGGGGGCAATCCGCCCGCCATACGCACCTAAATTCCCCCCGCCATATTAGGATGGTGGGGGGGACCGCGGCGGACGGCAAGACCGTCCACAGCTTTTCCGCCCCGGTCGCCTTGCGGCCGGGGAGGAAAAGGTTTAATATGATGGCGGTGTCTATTAGACACCGCCAGCCATATTTACATTGCCCAAAAAAGATGCCTTTCCGTGGCGGCAAGCGGTCTTCACTTCGGGGGCCCCCTGCGGGCCTCCGGAGTGAAGGACAGGTGGGGGTGCACACAGGGGTACCTGTGGTACCCCCCCTGCATTTGCATGAACAAAGCGGCAGGCACCATGCGGTGCCTGCCGCTTTGTTACTGCAAATGCATATGTGCAATTTTAGCATTGCGGCGGGCGGTGCTGAGAGCACCGCCCGCCACAATGCTAAACATGCAGGATGCGCCCGCCACAGTGGCGGGCGCATCCTAATCCCCCCAAGGGACCCCCGCCCTTATGGTGGGCGGTCCCAAACACCGATAGGATGGCGGGTGGACTAAGTCCGCCCGCCATCCTAATGAGCCCCCTAGGTCTCCACGAGAGAAGGTAAGGCAAAGCTAGTGCACTCCAATGCTGATAACTTCAGCTCCATTTGCAACACAATGATAAACTGCCCTCCAAGGCATGGCTTCACTTTCTTGAATGAAATCCTTAATGTTTATGTTAATTTCATGTGTATGTTTTGTAAAGCGCATGGCTACCCAAAGGCTTCCCCACGCTGGTGAGCACTGTTCTTAGAGTAGGGCCTCTGGTACATTAAAGGGGAAACAGCCGTGTCTTAAGTTTCTTCCTGAAGGAAAGTTTATTTTCCAGTGCTCTGAGACTGGGTGGAAGATTGTTCCACAACTCCGGTACTATGAGTGCAAACGATCTTCCTCCCCAACTCGTCTTCAACTCATCCTTTTTACCCTGGCTGTACTGAGGAAATGAAGATGCAAAGATCTCAATTGTCCGGTTGGAACATAAATGTTAACCAGTTCTCTGAGCTTTACTGGGCCCTTGTTATGTATGGCCCTATGAGCAACACAGAGGGATTTAAATGTAATCCTTGCCTCAATTGGGAGCCAATGCAGCTGTTTAAGGGGTTTTCTTGCTGAGACATAGCTAGGAACCTTTAGAAGGAGCTTTGCTGCCGCATTTTTCACAGTCTGAAGTCCCTTTATTATGTGTTTGAGTAATCAAACTTAATCAACTATCAGGGTTTAGAGCTCCAAATATTAGCCCAGAAAATCCAGATAATAGGTAATTTTAACGTGTAATTGAACAGCTTGACTACAAATATTCTTTGGACTTATTAAAATCATGGATACCCTGGTTGCCAGGGTGCTTGTTAACAACACCAATGCGGTCTAGAAGCCTTACACTGGACGCATCATCCATGTATGATATATTAAACACAAGTTTAAATAGGAAATAAAAGATATGGGCATTCCTCTCATTATTAACTCCCTTTAATCATTTTAGTCCTCATGTCCAATGTCCTTGTAACCAAGCCCTTAACTAGTAGGCAATACAACACAATAGAGATGGAGAAATTCACAGAATAATTTAAGAAGACACAGGGCAGGCTTTTGCGCTGGTGGCCCTCAGTGCGACAATCTTTATTGGCATACCCCCCATGAACTGCTTCGCTGGGATTCCATCACTATCAACCTCCAACAGTGCCTTTCATTTGTTTTTCCTCACATTGTACCAGTACAGGGTGTCAGAGTTCTTTACATCACACACACTTTACACCGAGACAATAAATCATATCATCCATACTAGAAGGCAGTGTATTTTAAGGGTGTTTGGTCTGGAGAAGCAGAAACTCATGATTTAAAACACACACTGTGGTTGGTGTTAGCTTTACTAATATGAATGTATTTCTACTCAAGAAAGCCCTTTTTAGCATCATTAGGATAATGGAAGACTGCAAACAAATGTTGTAATCTATACCATGCTCTTAGAAATTAAGTTCCTGGGTGACTGGGGTATAAGTCCTGGTCAAGCAGTAAACACAATCCTAGTTAGGGTAAGGCATGAGCAAACTCTAAATTAACTTGCGTTCATCTTCGGGAAGTGTGACACAGAGCGGTCAGGCTTAACGTTAGAGGCAATTTGTGAAGCATTTATGCAACAATTCAAACAGTAAAACAGTGAAGCCATGACACAAAAAGAGTACACAACAAGATGAAAAATAGAGCTTAATAATATAAATTAAACAAGACCAAAACAACAGCAAACAAAAAGTAGAACTTGAGATATTGAATTTTAAAGTTCAATGTAAACTCCAGCACTAAGAAGAAAAAACACAATTTAGAAGTCTAGTTGCACCTGACAGGAACAAAATCAAAAGTTAAGGCCGACTGCCATGTAGTACAGGCCTGCTACAGGGACCCAGTTAGACCAGCTGAACAAAAGTACTCTAATCCTAGCTACAGCAAGGATCTGTATCGAAGATGCATTTTGGAGCACCAGCGATGTGTTAGTTCAGAAGTGCAGCAAGGCTGCAGTGCGAGGTCCTGATACATCACTGTCGAGGATACTGTCAACAAGGCTTGCCATGAGAAGTCTGTCATGTGACTTGCCTTCTTCACATGTACATGTAGGATTAGCGCCAAGATACAATCCAACAGAGTAGAACTCCATAGAGTAGGTATATTCCTGGAGAAAATCTGTCAGAGTTGTACCAACATCCACTACAGTAGAAATCGACTCTGTTGCATCAGGTTAGAGAGAAAAGAACTGCTGAGCTCGGTTGAAAGACATTCTGGAAGAATTCAGACTGTTTTCAGACATACTGCAATGTGCAATGAGCTCAGCATTAATGCCGTCACGGAAGAACTAAGAGCCGTCCACCTCATGGTGATGCATCCTTGGACTATGTTGGACCTGATGACCGTAATGGAGGGAGGGATATGTGCCAAGATCGGTGCGTCCTGTGCACCTTTATCCGAGGCAATAATATGAACAATGGAACACTGAATCTTTCCATCCAAACACTGCATTATTTTCAAAGTGACATGCATAAGTACTGTTGGTTCATCTGGTCCCCCAATTTGTGACAGGACTGTTTATATCTTTGCTGCCCATTCTCATTTTTATACTGTTTTTGTGAGGTTTCTTACAAGTGGGGGTTTCCTGCTGTAAGAACACAGTCCTCACATTGGGTAGATTGCAAGTAACTAGGGAAGTAGTAATAGTTAAAAATAAAATACAACAAATCCCTAATAATGTGACTATACCGACATATGAGGTAAATGATGTAGTTAAAAATTCTACTGGGGAAATGTTAATATTTATGAGGATGTACGTAATGATACATATGTGCATGACAATACATTCGAATCACTGTTGTTGAAATCACCCGATATGACCTCTCCTTCAACCCTGAGTGAGAAATATGTGGTAAGAAAGGCCCTGCAACTTAGGCCTGAGGCAACTGATTGAGAAATAACCAGCAGATAACCAGCAGAACAAACATGCGAATAGGAAAAACCCAGATTTGTCCCAAAGATAGGCAGCACCACCACCATTGTTTCGGGAGAATGGCCACCTTGCAGCATACATAGCTGTGGAGACAGGCATTCACAAAATACCAAAAGTTAGATGCCACATGTAGGTAGGATCACTAAGCCAATCAGGACTTAGCACACACAGCACATGCAGTTATCACACACTCCCCATGCGAACATATGGACACATTACCTACTGACCCGCATTGTGCCCATGCCAGGTCGAGAGCCACCTGCATTTGTTATCAGGTAGAAACAACTTATCGTTCCATGACCAGGCCCACATTCCTCCCCCTAGACAAGATCTATGAATTGTTTTATGATGTTCCCAGAAATGCATTTAAAGGCACTCCAAATGATTACACTTTGAGTCATTACTCAGACCCATTTCTGTGTGCTGTACACCCGCCTGCAGTTTTTAATTAAAGCAACTGTTCCTGCTTTGCAGAACAGCTCATATCTTTGCTTTTTCAAGATAAATTCAGGTTCAAGCAACCATGGCCTGGACATGTGCTCGGTCATTGTGATCCCTGAGCTGACAAGGCTGTGCTACTGGTCCATGTGCCATGGAGAGTTGTATCCACCCTGAAACCCACAGCTGGTAATACTTTTGGATTCTACTCTGACAGCTAGTAAAGTAAAAGAATGGTAGATTTGTACCATTTACTATAACCATGAATACAGGCAAGTATATCAAATATATGACAATAAAAATGTGTACTCCTACGAAGCTACCCTAACTAGATGTACCTAATTGCCTAGCATTTATGTAGGTGTAAAGCCAAGAATCCCTCTAGGATAAAGTCAACCCCATTACCTGAAGTGAGAGACTGTGGGACCCTGTCTTGGTCTCAAGTTGGACACCCCACAAGTAATGGTAGACCACTGCGAGTTGGAGTATCTGCATGCAGGAACCTCATCGTTTAGTGTTGGTGTGTGTCGGCAGGGAAATTGAGATCTCCTCTCCTTGTCTCAGCAAGATGTGGTGTTTTTATACCCAAAGGTCTACCCAGGGGTCCTACCTTGCTGTGCCAGTTGTCGGACTTAGGATGACATCAGGAATGAGCTTTATAATTATTATTACTAGTTATTATACAGGAGAGGGTAGTCCTGCTAAGTTTCCCATAATCCGCATGCATAATGTATGAGGGTTTTACCAGGGAATATCCCACGTTCTGTGTGCAGTGTCGTATCTAGGTAAAAGGTCAGTCCCCAGGAACCGTTATGTGTGTAACGTAGGGTAGAGTAAAGGTGGATGGTTACGATGTTACCTGACCCTATATTGGGGTACCTATATTGAATATAACACAACATGTGGCAAAATAACGATATCTCCTAGCCACACTTATATAACTAAAGTGTTAGTTTAAGAACTCTGTCACCTTGTTGAGAGATAATACGTTTTACAGCATGGTACCTTTGATCAATCACGTTGACCAAACAGAATACCTACAGGAACGCCATAACTGAATACCACCAGCGCATAATAACCACCAAGCGGACCTTCATCAAGAACAAAACTCCACAACAATGCCAATAACGCTAAAGAAAACGTCATACAGCAGTTCACCAAACCTCCCAGCAAAGACACAGACATCACACCATCCCAGGACCTCTGCGACAAGCTCTGCTCCTACTTCCATCTGAAAATCAAAGCCCTCTACAACAACGTCTGCAAACATACTCCACAAAACACACTACATATCACCACCAACGACCAGCTCACCATCACGACCTGGAAACCTGCTGCCGCCGAAGACACCACCATGACCATGAAGAACACCCACTCAGGAGCCCCCAAGGACCCCTGCCTGCTGCACATCTACCACAGAGCTCCCGCCACCACAGCACCCGAACAAGGCCAGACCATTAACACCTCCTTCAAATCTGGCATCTTCCCCGATGACTGGAAGCGTGTATAAGTCAAACCCCTCCTCCAGAACCCCTCAGCCGACCTGACGGTCCAGAAAAACTACCGGCACATCTCTCTCCTTCCCTTCACGGCCAAAGTCACAAAAGATTTGTAAACGCCCAGCTGACCACCTTCATCGAAGATACCACTTCCTCGACCCCTCTTAATCTGGATGACATCCGCATTCTACTCGACCAGGGCCACACTGCGGCCCTCATCCTACTAGACCTTTCTGCAGCCTTCGACACTGCCTCACACCGCACTCTTGCAGACAGACTCCAAGACGCTGGGATATGTGGAATCGCCCTCGACTATGTCTGCTGCTTCCTCTCCGGTAGAACCCAAAGGATCAGACTCCCACCCTTTCTCTCCGAGCCTACAGAGATCAACTGAGGAGTGCCACAAGGATCCTCGCTCAGCCCAATTCTCTTCAACATCTACATGGCCCCCTCGCTACCATTGTCAGACAGTATTGGCTCAGTAGAGTATCCTATGCCAATAACACCCAGCTCCTCCTCTCCCTCATGAAGGACCCCGCGGACATGAGACTCCTCTTCCAGGAATGAAGGAATGAAGGATGTCACAGCCTAGATGAGCAACATCTGCTTGAAGCTCAACCTGGGGAACACAGAGGTCCTCATCCGTGGACCCTCCTCCTCTGCCTGGGACAACACCTGGTGGCCTTCCACCGTCAGAAACACTCTCACTCCATCAAACAATGCCCGAAACCTCAGCATCATCCTAGACTCCTCCGTCAAGATGACCAGCCACTCAACTCCGACACCTCCACCTGTTTAATTTCCCTCCTCATCCTCCGCAAGACCTTCAAGTAGATCCCCAGGAATGCAGAAAGGGTGTCACCCACACACTCATAACCAGCAGACTGGACTACGGCAACGCCCTCTATACCAGAATCAACAGAACCCTGCTACACAAGCTCCAAACCGTCCAGAACACCACGGCCAGACTCATCCTCAGAACCCTGCGACACGAGCACATAATCCAGCACCTACGAGCCCTCCACTGGCTCCCCGTTGAGAAGAGAGTAACCTACCTTCAAATTACTCACCCAGCCCTACAAATCCCTCCACAACATCGGACTCAAATACCTCAACGAGCGAATTCTTTTTTTGCGTATGCAAATGGAACCTCTGCTCTGCCCACCTCACCCTGGCAGAAACCCCACGCTTCCGTAGAACCAGTGCAGGCAGAAGAGACTTCTCCTATGTCACAGAAAAGGTCTGGTATGAGCTCCTAGTCAACATCAGACGTTCCCCTACTCTGCACACCTTCAGAAAGAGCCTCAAGACCTGGCTCTTTGACTGAACCGGAGCTGCACCTCCCCCAGCGTGCTTTCTAAAACCCTGATTGATTGATTGCTGCTGTTCCTGCCTAATCTGACTACAGTATACCTTAAGAACCACCAAAGGCATTTTTGGACCTCTGCAAGATGTTTTCTGGATTGAAATTACCTGCCACTACTCTCTAAGATGAGAAACGAGATGGATTCACCCACTTTCACCCATCAAACCCACCAGATTTCAGGCTGCTGATCCAGTATTGCCTACACTTAACTGTGAATACCAACACCTGTTCTCACTGTGAGGACGTTGTTAGACTCTGCAATAGGCTGCCAAATATTAAATCAACAGAAAACCAGTTTTAGAATCCAGCTCTGTGCACTCATACCTCCCAACAGGCCTGCTGATCTGCCGCTGTCTGCCAGCACGCCATAAGAGGCTCAAAGTCACACCGCCTACGAATTGCCTGCCTTATTATAGCCAGGAGTCATCTACGCTTTGCTTTGGGATTAAAAATCTGAATGCTTTTTCTGACCTTCAAAAGAGGCTCTCAGGTCGGAAAGTTATCCACTCCACTTTCGGAAAGGTGATGCAAGATGGTGACACCTGTTGGAAGCGCCAGTATTGACTCGGTTAATTACCGGTGATCTTCATTACTCCTCGTCATAGTCTTCCTCGTCATAGTCACCCAGGAGCACCCTGTTTTCCAGGCACAAGATTCACCCATAAAAAAAAAAAGTCTCCACCCAATATGGTGGCCTGACAGGAAGTACCTGTCACCCAACCTATAAGGGTGAGGGCAAACATAGAATACAGCCTGAAATACACAAGCAGAGAAAAAAACAAAAGGAAGCAAAACGTTTTGTTCGTCCCCCCACAACCAAGGGTGGACGGGAGGGATCATGACTGTGATGAGGATGACTATGACTCAAAGTAAGATTACCAGTAAGTAACTGAGTTAATACCTTCCTCCTCCGTCTTCCTCATCACAGTCACCCAGGAGCCTATACCAAAGCACTAGACGAAAAAAAGAAACAGACAGCAAAGATGCCAAGGAATCTTCTTTGCAGACAAGCACAATCAATCAGCTAATAGCTGCAAGGACAGCAGAACCAAAATCCCCAGAAAAAACCTCCTCCCTCCACAACTTATAATGGGAGATGAAGGTAAGTGGGGAGGACCATGTCGCCTCAGCACAAAGATCCTTCAAGGAGGTCCCCTTAAAAGAAGCCCAGGATGAAGCCACATCCTTGGTCGAACGACCCTGAATGACCGTAGGAAGAGAGACCTCCCTGAATGTAGGTAGGCCAAGGAGATAGTGAACCAAACCCAATGAGAAAGAGTAGCCATGGTAGGCCGATGACCCTGATGGGTAACCCCAAAGGAGACAAACAAAACATCCACCTTGCGAAGGGATGGGGTACGCACAAGGTAGATAACCAGATCCCTTGTCAAATCCAGGGAATGAAGCCGGATCTCCTCCTCCGTAGAGGGGGCAGGAAAAAAGGCAGGAAGGATAATATCCTGGCACAAATGGAAAGTGGAGGCCATTTTGGGAAGAGAAACCAGGTCAGAAAGGAGGACCACTTTGTCAGGGAAAAACACAAGAGGGAAGATGGCAAAGCAAAGCGCCAAGCTCCCCCAAACGACTCCAAGAGGTAATGGCCACCAGAAAACAAACCTTCAGTAGTAGAAACTCCAGAGACACAGAAGGCAGAGCCTCAAATGGAGAAAGCTGCAAGTCATGAAGGACCAAAATAAGATCCCAGGGGGGATCAGGAGAAGCAACGACAGGCCATCGAGAGTAAAACTGTGCAAAAGGCGAGAAGCCAAGAACTCAAAGGAGACGAGAGAGGCACCACGATAGCCTTAATGGCGGACCACTGTAGAGACCGACAGCCCAAGCAAAAACCCATCCAGAGGATTTCAAGCACAGAACCGCCCTCCCAGGTATCTGGGAGAAACCCCAGCGAAGAACAACAAGCAGAAAAAATCTTCCAGTGATGTCCAAAGACCTCAAGGGTACCTTGCTTTCGAGAATTCTGTATGGACAGGTCCCCCGCAGAGGAACAAGCCAAAGAAACTAGCCTTCGCCTTTCAGCTTCCAAATCCCCAACGCCAACTGACTGAGAGCCTGATGAGTCAGGAGAGGAAAGCAGAGTGGAGAAGGGGACAGCGAGAACCTCCACGGGGGAGCAACCACCAAACAAAGAAGGAGGGGATACCAAGGCAGGTGAGGCCAAAAGGGGACCACCAACAGCACCACCACCCCCTCTGTCCTGATCTTCGCCAAAACCTTACTGAGAATGGGAAAAGGAGGAAAGGTATAGAGAAGACTCTGAGGCCAAGGGAAACTCAGGGAAACCACACCCCATGCCTCCCTGCAAGTAAGTAGGGTGCAAAACCTCGACTGAAGAGCATCCTGAGGGGAGGCAAAGAGATCAAACCCTGGCCTCACAAACTGCATGACAGATTCCGAAAATTCAGAGGAGACAGGGACAGAGAATCCAAAGAAGGTGACTCAGCTGATCCGCATGCCCATTTTCCCTCCCCAGCAGATAGATAGCCGTCAGACCCAGCAGATGGGATTCTACCCTGATCCGCCAGGAGAGCCAAAAGAGGGGAGCGGGTGCCCCCCAATCGATTCAAGTGGGCACGCGCCACCTGATTGTGCATTCGAACCTGAACCCACTCGTCCTGCAGATGACGGGCAAAGTGCAGGAGAGCCTTGAACACGGCAGCCAGTTCCTTCCAATTCAAGGACATCCAGCTCTCCATGGGGGACCAAGAACCCTGAGCAGAAAGAACCATGAGGGTGGCACCTCAAGGACTGGCATCGGTAGTCAGGGTACAGAGAAGAGGAGGGTCACGGGACACCCCTTTCGCCAAGGTTGACCTGAACCAGCCACCAACGCAGCTGGAGAGAAATGGCAGGAGTCACTGGAACATAGGCACCACTATAATCCTGAGACCGCGGATCCTAGTGAGACAGAAGACGATACACTAGATGGAAGAGGTGTCTGCGAGCCGAATGAACCAGAAATCCACAAGCAGATATGTCCCCCTGAACCAGCAACCAATCCCTTGTGGGGGGCGATAGGCAGACAGGAGGGACTCCAGATGGGACCTGAGCTGGAGCTGGCAAGCCGGAGGAAGAAACACCATCCCCAAGAGAGCGCCGATGAACTGGAGATCCTGAAACAGGATGAGGAGGACTTGCTGAGATTCACAAGGAACCCATGGGACTCCAGACAATGCTGCACCAACGTCACTTCCTCCTCGGCCTCAAGGAAACATGATGAAGAAATTTACCAGTCATCAAGGTAGGGAAACAAAAGCACCCCCTGTGCATGCAACAGACCCACCAGGGGAGCCAGGATCTTAATAAACACTCGAGGGGCAGCGGCCAAACCAAAGGAGAGGACACGAAACTGGAAGTGCTGTCCCAGGGCAAAGAACTGTGAATACCTCTGGAAGAGAGGATGCACAGGAATGTGGAAATAAGCATTCAAAATGTCCAAGGATGACATAAAGGCCCCAGAGGAAACAAGGGGCAGAATCTTCAGCAAACTCACCATCTTGAACCTCTGGTAAGGCACATAGGAGAACATATTCTTGAGATCCAGAACAGGCGGAAACCCCGGACGCCTTCTGTACCAGGAACATCAGAGAGTAGCAACCCTGCCCCAACTCGGTCCCGGGAACAGCAACAATGGCACCCTTCTGGAGAAGATCCAAGACCCCTTGCTTCAACCCCCACAGCTTCGGAGGATTCCAAAGAGTAGGGGTGGGAACAAAAAGATCTGGCAGATGAGAAGAGAAGTCGATAGAATAACCTTCAACCACCAGGTGAAGAATCCAGGAATCAGTGACGTGAACCCAAGTGGAAAAAATCTGTCCAATCCGGCCACCCACCTTGAGATAGTCAGGACTTGGGAGAGGCATCGTTAAGGGCAGAACCTGCTGGCTGTTGCTGGGACTTTGCAGAGAAGGGGGTGCCACAGACATGACCCCTCCCCCAAAAGGGCTGGGAAGAACCCCACCCAGCCGAGGGGGGATTTCCAAAGGCACGCCTACAACCAAATCCACGACCCCTCAGAGCAGGCCGCAGAGGTGTCAGGAGATTACGATCCTCCACCGGCTTCTTCAGGAGATCCTCAAGTCGAGGCCCAAACAACTTAGCACCATCAAAGGGCAAGTGCGAAAGAAGGGATGTCCAACAAAAAGCAAACCTGCAGTTCCATAAGTGACAGACAGGAATTAACTTCCGCCCCCTGCTAGAGGGCCTCAGACAAGACTTGAAAATCATGCAGGAGAGACTGAACCCCATTCTAAGGCATATGCCCCCGCCCTGATGGAAAACTTAGCAGCTGAGTAAGCCCTATTAGCAGCACTGTCCACTCTATTATCCACAGGATCGCTAGGAGAGGCATCCTCAGAGATAATGAAACAATTGGAGGCAAGACACACCATAAGATAGTCCACTTTCACCTGAGGGGGATACTCAGTCAGAAAGTTCTGAAGAGGATACTTCTTAGAAAGGAACTGCGGGAACCCGGCCTTCTCAACTTCACCCCATTCCCTGGACAGAAGCGCCCAGATGACCTTATGAATGGGAAGGGCGTCAGGCTTCTTCCGGTGGTACTGGGAGAAAAATGTCTCTTTCTCATCCAGAGGAACAACAGCCTGGAATGCCAAATTGTCCTTAAAGTGTGTTGAGACTTCCTTTAATTTGGCACCTTTAATAAAGCAACCATGCTGCTCCTCATCTGAATCATTAGACTCAGGGTCAGGCCGAGAAGAACCACTGGAGATCTGAGGCACCGGCCCATCTGGAGCCGCAAAGGCAGAAATCCACTGTCTTATTATTCATAGGCTACATGACATCAAGATCCATGCCCACAGGCTCCCTGGAGGAAGCAGGATCAGAATCCGACCCAGAAGTCTGGCATGGACGTTTCTCAGAGCGTTTACCCTCCATATTGAAAAATACAATTGCTGAGGAGGAGGGATCTTAAAAGGGGATGAGAGACACTGCTGCCAAGCAACAAGCCCTGCTCCCCGTGACGCAGTATGCCGGATACAGTCATCCAGAGATCATAAAATGACCCCGTGAACGGCCCGCTTGTGGACTGGAACCTCAGGAATCCAAAGGTAAACCGGGTGCCCTGTACAAATAAGGCACCAGCACACAAAAAGACAGGAAACCCCAGCCACACCAGGCCGCTAAAGCGCAGGAGCGGAAAATGCCACACGCCTCTCCCTAGTCGCTCAGCGCGGGAAGGGTGGTGAGTCCCAGGGCAGAGAAGTGAACAGGCAGCCACTCCCCATCGCTCAGTGCGGGAGCGGCACCAGATGCAACCCGCCGCACCCCGGGGAGTGGAGGCCATAACAAAAGGGGCAGGGATGCTATAGCAGACCCCGCAAGAAAAAAGTAAAAGGACTTACCAAGACCGGAACCGCAACAGCAGGGGGCGGTCCTCACGTACAATGCGGGTTCCAGCCCCAACACAGTGAAAAAACAGTATGTATTCCACGTTTGCCCCACCCTTATAGGCCAGGTGACTGGTACTTCCTGACAGTCCACCATATTGGCTGGGGACTTTTTCCATGGGTGAATGCTTTGCCTGGAACACGAGGTGCTCCACGGTGACTGTGAAGAGGAAGACGGAGGAGGAAGGTAATGGACTGTTAATTGGATATTGCCCGCATCAAACGGGGAGTACTATTTTGTAAGATCCTATGGTAGGCTACCAATAGTAAATCTTAAACCAGCAGGAAGATATTCATAGTGGCCAGTGCAGTGCACCCGTATCTTTTGGCAGGCCCTCTGATTCACTGATTTCTGCAGCGCTCCTGATTGCAAAGAACTCTGAAATCCCTCTTGACCCACGCGCTGAGGGATCTCTCTCACTGTGTAACCTCTCACATGCACAACTGACTGCAAGAGGACTGAGCTAGTCACCCTTTTCCTTCCATCTATTGTGCTGTGATAGGAAATCAGATATAACCATGTGCACAAGGGTTTCCACCCATTGTGCTGTGATAGGAAATCAGATATAACCATTGTGCACAAGTGTTTTTGGGTGTTGCGGGATACTCATACCCACATGGCCTGATGAGCCGTCAAAAGACCTGGCCTATTCCGGATTTATACAGAAGGACTGAGTGGGAACTAAAAACAGATGATCCCCTGTGAATGTGAATGTATATATTGCCCATCATCTTCACCCTCTTCCACTCGCAACTCGTCTATTAGTGTACCAAGTGTTATCCTAATAATCCGGCGTTCTGTTATCTATACCCCTGAACCAAAATGAACAAGTCAACATCATGGCGAACTCTGGACCCAAAGAAAGATACCAGGGAGCAGAGGGACCACACGCCTGGTATAAACAAGATCCAAATCAGACCCAACATCTTGGACTCACCTGTCGAAAACAATCCTCAATTATTACAAATGAAATTTAACCTGAGTCAAACAGGATACAGAATACATAGCAGACTTGATCCAATGGCAAGGGGGTTTTGTAGAAGCTGCCCAACCTTTACCAGATGCTCCATATGTGACAAGCAAGCTATCACTCCCCTGAAAAATGCCTACTGCTTTAGTTTATACTATCGCTTTCCAAACAACCAATAGTTATGGAGCTTGGCCAAAACCTTCAGTAGTTTCTTCTGGTGACTATGGATCATGACACCCCACGAAAATGTCCCTGTGCATCAGTTTGTCACCAGCTCAGCGAATCTCGTTGAAGTAACAATAACCATAAAAACAAACATTTTGTCCAAAGTAGGAACTCAATTAAAAATATGAAGTGTAACCCTAAAGTACTCTGCTGAAATATGGCCAGATGCTAAAGCTGAACCACTGAACATACGTATCCTGTTTTACACAATATGAATCTTCAGAAAAAATTATTTGGTAGATTAAATGTCAAACTCTGTAACTCTGCAATTCATGAACATGCGTTTACTACATACAGCAACTTTGTGCATCACTCTTGCTAGTTCATCACTGTTATTGCAGGTCAGATTTCCAGATCAGGTGATGTGTATGGTTTTTTGCAGCACTTGACAAAAAAGAGTACATTAAGAACTGCAAAAAGGCCATTGATTTAACCACATGACATTGAAGGTGGCTCACCTATTTGCTACTTTTAGCACTACGACCACACAGTGAAACTGTGTAAAAGTATAATTCCTAGGACTTCGGTTGCAAAAGTGCAGGAATAACAATAATAATAACATAGACTTCCACATTTCAGCTATTAAGAAAATGCTAATATCTATCATTTACTGTATGTGTAGTAGTAGTATCCATCCCAGTTAGTATGCTTGTGTTGGTTTAATTACCACTACTTTAATGACAAATTTTATTTTAAGCCAGTTTAGGGATCTTAACAGCGTTGGAAACTATTTTTCTTTACAGGACCTGACCATATTTTACTTGCAACCCAATCTTCTTCCAATTAATGATCACTCAACCAAGTCATGAGGGATTCTTTCAGGCTGCACTGTCTGGAAATGCTAACATAAAAATGCCACCATGTCTCTGTGATTTATGAAGTTCATGGTGTCCACTGGCAACAGGGAAAATTATACTGTGATGAGAACATTTTATTGATTATTTGAAAATGTCTCCATCATCAGTCTCAGATATATCCTTGTGGACTGTTTAACACCACGTTACAATACCACTAGATTGAAAAGTCCATCAATCACTTTTACGCTTTAAATGCAATATCAGTGAACTTAAACTTTTTTCTATGTAGCCCGCGCTATCTTGTCTTCAAAAGCACGAACACCTGGTAAATTCTACCTTGACGCAACCATTAACCATTAACCTTTTATTCTCTCCTTATTTTCTGTTTGCTCCAGCTACATCTATAAAAGAAAATGTTGAGATGATGTTAAAGCATAGAAATTATTAACTTATTTACAAGGCTCAATAAAGGATCCTGCATCATCTTTCTGATTGAAAATCAATGTTAGCGCATTCACTAAGCAGAACCTATGTTTGTGATCCGCTTAATGTATCCAATATAATAAGTTACATATTTGACATGCAATGACATGCAATTCTTTTTCTGTCAGACCCTGTTCCAGAAGCCATATGGATGATGAGGTATCCGGCCCCATTCACATTGGTTGAGGTTGTGTGCCGCTGATATCCTAGGGTCCATCGGCCGATGACTCTGCAAACTGGGCCAAGTACAACTCTTTCCACTCTTGACCTTTAGGGTACTAAGAGTGAGCAGTCATTCGGGGAGATAGTGTTGGGGGAACAAGCTCTTAACAATCAATCAACAACCCCAATTACTTCAATGTTCAGCCAAGTGTTTGTCTTTTAAGATAACAAAATACTTTTTGTTCTCTCAGTTCTACACATTTCAATCCAGTGTACAGGGTTGTGATATTTGCCACAATTCTTCCTTGTGGCACTGTTCCTGCTAAATCGTCCTTTTGATATCTCCAACCCAGTCCACCCTTGATAAACTTACCCTACAGAAATTCAGGAAGAAGCATGAATCAGTCTCAGGTCCAGATTCTGTGCCCCGGAAATCAAATATACAATCAGTTTATGCATGTCACATGTTCTGACACCTCATGGTGTTGTGCTGAGGAAGTTAGCAAGTATCGGGGGCTTAGTCCATTCCCCATTGGAAGTGGCCTGCATTGGAGGCAGCTCTCGAATTCACAAAGAAGATGGACGTGACCCACATTTCGTTCCACATAGCTATCTGGGTTCAGTCTGTCATTGATAGGCTGCTTTGGTGCTTCTGCAGTTCCAGTGGTGATGATTTGTCTGGTTGGTGTGATGGATGCAACCCAGTTTTTGCTTTTGGCCAAACGAAACTGAGGCAAGTTGATGCAGAACATTGAGAGTATGGTACACCTTCCAGTACAAAATCCTATGCCTAGAGAAATTCTTTAACATTTGACACAAGGTTTATGCACTGTTAAGTGTTGCAAATATGCATTGTGTGGAATGATTAGATAAATGAAAATAGTTCTTCTTGTTAGCACCTGTTTCAAGAAGATGTTATTCTTTGAAGCAAAGCCTGCTCTTGCTTTGTTATGGCAATACCCTAGCAAGAATTTGTGCTGATTGCATGACTTTGCATGAATTAGCATGCCACAAATCCTTAGGAAATCTGACCCTCTGTGTCTTTTGTTTTATGAGAGAATCTAGAACGGGTCAGGCCTGGGTAGTAGGATCAGTACCGCTATTTATATTACATTTCAGTACTTTGCTCCAGGAACATCTACTGAGGGTGGTGTTCAATCAATCAATCAGGTTACTTTTAAAGCACAAATGGTCACCCATAAGGGTCTCAAAGGGCTTGGGGGTCTTGGTGGGCCGCTGGGCTGCAGGAGAAGTGATGGGTCAGTCGAAGAGCCAGGTCTTTTGTTCCTTCCTGAATTGAGGAAGTGACAGTGGTTGGCTGAGGTGGAGAGGCAGGGTGTTGAAGGTCTTTGCTGTAAGGTAGGAGAAGGGCCCTCCTCTGGCTGTGTTCTTGCAGATACGATGAATGGTAGCCAGGTCCAGTTGGGCAGAGCGGACTTCTCTGGTGGGTGTGTGGAATGTTAGGGTGTGGTTAAAGTATGCTGTTCCCGCTAGAGCTTTGTAGTCATGCATGAGGAGCCTGAAAGTGATTCTTTGTTGACTGGGAGCCAGTAGACGTCTCTCAGGTGGCCAGTGATGTGGATGCAGCAGGATATGTTGATTATAAGTCTGGCAGAGGCATTCTGAATGTTCTGCAGTTTCTTGAGGAGTTTCTGGGTGATGCCGGCATAGAGTACATTACCATAGTCGATTCTGCTGCTGATGAATGCGTGGGTGACCGTCTTTCTGTACTCGGTGGGGATTCATGTGAAGATCTTTCAGAGCAGGTGTAGCATGTGGAAGCAGGTTGAGGAGACAGCATTGATCTGGTGGCTTATGGGAAGCGAGCAGTCCAGGATGATGCCTAGGTTTTGTGTGTGGTATGTGGGTGTGTTTTGGGGGTGTTCCAAGTGCTACGGGCCACTAGGAATCATCCCAGGAGGAGGGGGTGGAGCCCATGATGAGGTCTTCTCTGAGTTGAGTTTGAGGCAGCTGTTCTTCATCCAGGTGGTGACAGCCTTTATCCCATTGTATGAAGTTGGTCTTGGCGACTGTGGGTTTGTTGGTGAGGGAGAGAGTCAGCTATGTGTCATCAGCATGGGAGACAATGTTGAGTCTGTGGTCCCTGACAATGGCAGCAATGGGCCCATGTAGATGTTGAAGAGAGTGGGCCTCAGGGAGGAGTCCTAAGGAACACCGCAGCAGATCTACGTGGGTTCGGAGAAGAACGGTCATAGTCTGACTCTGTTTGCAGCCTTTGAGGAAGGAACTTATCAATTTCAGGGCTTTGTCGCAGATGCCAGAGTCGGTGTTCCACATGGGAATGCTAGATAAAAAAGCAACGCATACAAAAGGGGCCTGAGGGAAGTTTAAGGACCAGCGTGGGTACACGCCCCACTCATAAATTGCACACACAAAAAGGAACTCCAGAAAAGGTCAGTAGAACACAGGTGTGAACAGACAAGATCCACAAACACCGACAGTGATAAAGGGAATATCTCTTTTTAAGGACAACTCCCCTCACACACCATTGGTGTCATGCTTCATCATAGGTGTGCCTCCTCGCGTCAGAACCTAGTTCTGTCACAGGCTACAAACTCCTCACTACGAGGAGGGAGCTCAGGGATGTTTTTAAATGTGGGCACACGGGTTGTCCTAAAAACCCTATGTGAGCGTGGTGTGTGAAAAAGTAAAGTGTAGTGCTGATTATTTGTGTGTGAGTTAAAGCAGCGGATAGAGGTAGCAGCAAACATTATTCAGCTGCCATGTGGCAGGATTAAAAACAATAAGCTGTGTAATTAGCCTATCCAGATTTGAGATGCTACATTAGTGAGAATGACATGTTTCAGCATTAATGAATTTTATAAGTGTCTAGGCTTTCTTCAGGATCTTTAGAGAACAACTACTGCTATAGTGAATAAGTGCAAATAGTGCAAAATTCAATGGTCGTACATCTGTCCCTTATAACATGATAGTAGATTAAACTGAATGTCAGTAATTTGCTGACCCAGATGTGCTGAAAAAAAACATCACAATGGTCTGACCAATTGTTGACCAATATCTTTGACTTTCAAACACAAATTAACAGTTTAGTTTAACTATGAAACAAGTCAATTATTGTAAACAATCATAAAACATTATGTATCTGCACTGCATTATTGTGATTTTATGAAAATGGCAAAATAAATGAAAGTAATTTTTGTTTTACCTGTTCCTTCCTTTATGTTAACATGTTTGTGTATAGACTATGTGGTTCAGACGTACTACATGCCATGATCATACAGCCATATGAAAGGCATGATCATGTAATGGAAAGCTTAATGACTACTTTCTGAGTACTTATGCTACCTGGTTTTCAGAAATTTTTATAGATAATGTTTCAGATACTAGTTTATGGTAATTAATGTCCATAATATAAGGGTTAGTAAATAGTGTTTAGGGGGATTGTAATACAAAAAGTCTAGTTGATATGTTACAGTAGGGAGAGAGGAGAAGATGTGGCCTAATTGCTAGGGCTGTCAACCTCAAATCTGGGCAACGATGCTCAACATCCTGTGATTCTGGGCAAATCACTTAATCTCCCCGTGCCTAACAAAAACAAATGTGTCCTTATGGATCGCAATTGGTGCTCATGCAAAACTCTCTGATACCTGATACTATTGGGTCAAGTTTGCGTTCTAAAAAAACAAAAAAAAAAGTAACTATAATGCAAGTAAATAAGCAATATCATTTCGGGTATAGTTCTAAACAAAATGTTCAAACAATTCCGTATGTGCATTTTTTTCCAAGTCCCTTTCTATGCAAAAATATAATAACAGTAATTAACAATAGCTTAATTGCTTGTGTCCCTTTCTGAATTTCCTACACATTGACTCCCACAAATTTCTATCTCTACCACATATTCATTAAAGTACAAGGAGAAAATGGTTTTGAAGGCACCTTTTTAGAGCACGCAATATACCACATATTCTAACAGACTTTCTCTAAAGAATTTAGAAAATTCCTTTTAAGAATTACTCATGCCTAAGATTCTAGTTATTCACAGGCTTGAGGTCTGCTCCATTGTCATACTTATTTTTAGCACTGCCTTGCTTAAGCAATATTGTTGTCGGTAATCAATGTTTCAACAGATGTGAACTAAAAGCTGTAGGTGGAATATAAAAACCATGTAAGCACGTTAAGTGCATCTCCTCACACTGTTTTCAAATAGAACATTAACACCTTCAGTCATGTTCCAATACTATTATATTTATTATTTGAGTGTCAGTCTGGAGAATCGTGTTCAGGTATTGGTACCTTATTTTGACCACACCTTTTGAGCCATGTCACTAATACATTTAGGGCCAAGTGTATAAAGCTTTTAATGTATAAAGCCCTGTTTTAAAATTTGGTAACCTATTGATGAATCTGTAAAAGTTTTTATGATTTGGTATTAGGAAGGAGCGTGTTAAGAGCATCGCTTTCTTATACCGAATCTCAATAGTATGCGTGAATGTTTTGCAACTCAAATGTGGTTGCAACGCATTTGTTTTTTACCATCTACTTCAAGTAGGTGGTTACCCATTCGCAAACAGGAAAGGGTCCCCAAGGGACCCATGCCTCTTTGTGAATGTTTGTAAAAGCGTTTTTTAGGAGCAGGCAGTGGTTACAGACCACTGCCTGCTCTTAAACAATGATAAGAAAATATTTAATTTTTCTTTTTTGAAATGCACCCCATTTCATTATTTAAAAGCACTTACAGCATGGTGGTCCATTTACACCAGCAGGCCACCATCTCTGTAATTTTAGTGAATCCCAATGAGTCGCAAACCGAGACCTAACTCATAAATATTACTGAGGTAGGTCCACTTGTGGCCAACTGGAAATCGTAAAATGTGTCAAAGACACATTATTGCATGGGTGTTTGTGATATCTCAATAGCAAACCACAAAAATATCCTATTTGGTAATCACAAAGCTAAACCTATATACATCTGGCCCCATCACTGATTCTTTAATCCCTGGTGTCAAATAATACAGGTGTGCCATGACTAGCCCCAACCACACATGAGTAGGCAGCAATGTCAGAGAAAATATTTCCACTCTGTCATTAACAAAACTTCAGCAAATGAGGCAGATACGTCTGCTGCAGAACGTTGTTTGTGAAAAATATTGAAGCCATGGCAACAGATGCCTGATAATAGGACAAGTGAAATGTAACAAAATTTCAGAACAAACTTATAAGAGTTACAGCAGGCCTGAATTTATATAATTTATATATATATATATATATATATATATATATATATATATATATATATATCAGTGAATGATGATGAATTTTCATATATAAAGATGAAACGCTTTACATATGTGTTGAAAAACTACTAAGATGGCGATTCGTGGAACGTAATCTTTGTTGTCCCTCGTCTGTTTCAATAACACTGTTTTCATGATGCCTCTTTAAAATGGCCTCTTCCGCTGTGACTCAGTAACACAGAAGAAGGAAGAGTGACGAAACGCGTTTGTTGCTGGCTTTAAAATAAACAGTGAGGTCAAATGCCCCCGCGAGTGCGAAGTTTCTTTTGGATTGGAGAGACTACAGCTACTATAAAATGCGTCTTCCATAACCGCACAGTGCTTCACGAGTGGTGGAGTTCGAGCAACAATATATATATATATATATATATATATATATATATTACCTACTGGCGGTCGCCAGTAGGTATATATAGTTAGGATTTTTTCTCTATGGGTTTTTTGAAAATTCTATGTCTAATAACTTTGGCGTTTGTGGACGGAATTGGCTGAAATTTTCAGGAAAATGGCACATTTTGTTTCCGAGCAGCCCCTGAAAATTTTGGGGGGGTTCGTCAAGGGGGGGCCGAGAAAAAAGGGGGGTCCCAAAACGCGTTTTTCCCATGTTAATTTCCATAGGGCGGTTGGCCTCACTTTTAGCCCGAACGGCTGAATGGATTTGCACGAAACTTGGCAAAATTGTAGGGACTGGTAGCCCGATGTGCCTTTTGTAGGTCTCAATATATGTGCTGCAGTGGATTTTGAGAAATTAACGTTTAAAAAAAGATATATATCTGTAACAGCGGACTGGGCAGCGGCCCAGGACGCGGACTTTTCGCGCAACGGAGCTTTGTGAAGCGAAGCTGATTGGTTCTCCGGCGTCTGTCAACATTCCAAACAGTCCGTAGCGGCCGCCATCTTGTCTCTCGGTAGGATCGAGAGACAAGAGGAGGTCAAAACAAAGGGGGAAATAACTATAAGGGGGCATAGTAGATCCTCGCTGACCCCCTAGGTTTGATGTGGAGGTTCTAAAAGGGCCCCGCGGGGCAAAAAAAAAAAATAATAATAATAATCGAACGGCTGAATGGATTTGCACGAAACTTGGCAAAATATTAGGGACTGGTAGCCCGATGTGCCTTTGCTAGGTCTCAATATATGTGCTCCAGTGGATTTTGAGAAATTAACGTTCAAAAAAAGATATATATCTGTAACAGCGCTCCGCTTCGCGTAACGGAGGTTTGCGAAGCTGATTGGTCATTCTGTCACTGGGCTATAGTTGGGCTACATCTGGCTGATATTTGGGCTACATTTGTTTTTTTGTGTGTCTGGCGGCCATCTTTGGGCTACATTGGGCTACATTGGGCTTCATTGGGCTACATTCGGCTAATTAGCAAATAGCTCATCGCAAACTAGGAATGGTAAAGAATCGCTATTTATTCCTTAAAGTTCGCTATTTAGGAAATGCAAAAAACTTTGATGATACATATGGCGGTTCATCTCTAACAAGATAAGAAGCATAGGGATACATTTATGATGACTGGCGCATCACCAGGGATGTGTTAGTCATTCTGTGCCGCTGTTCCGTCACCTATGGTGTGCTGCATTTACAATGCGGCGCATCATGGGGCAAAAACAGCACAGATGCGTGATGTATCTGTGCCGTAAAGGTGGCGCATTGCTGGAGTTGTATCGCAAGTGTGATGAAGCTCCAGCAAGGGTCGGGGGTGCCCCTGTCGCAGGGTTTCTGTTCTCACACAGAACTGTGGACAGAGGATTGGAACCTCGGCGAATGCATTGCTGGAGTTGTATCGCAAGTGTGATGAAGCTCCAGCAAGGGTCGGGGGTGCCCCTGTCGCAGGGTTTCTGTTCTCACACAGAACTGTGGACAGAGGATTGGAACCTCGGCGAATTAGGGTGTCCCAAAACTCACGTTAGTAATCAAAAACTCCTTAGCAAGCTAGGTACAGTGTCACATTGGATATAACAAACTCTCAATGTTTAGACAATCCAGAATATGAACTTATAGTACCTCAGGATACGTGGAACTCATGAACAGCCGGTCGTTATAGATTTCTTAGAAACCAGAACATGGAGTTAAGAAGAACAGATGTGTATTTGAAATGTTTATTTACTAATGCCGTCTTCTCAGGCGTAGTACCTTAGATAATAAAAGTACACATATTATCAGTAGCAAAATTACCAGCATAGTTACTAGTACATAAAAAGTGAATGGTGATAGTATGTTAACATGCTGTAAATGAATAAGAGTTAGCAACACTTATAAGCAGCCGCGGGCCGTGGAGGGAGTTACGGTGAGGCAGGGAGGCGGGGAGGGGGAGAAGCAGGGTGGAGAATACAAGTACACATATTATCAGTAGCAAAATTACCAGCATAGTTACTAGTACATAAAAAGCGAATGGTGACAGTATGTTAACATGCTGTAAATGAATAAGAGTTAGCAACACTTATAAGCAGCCGCGGGCCGTGGAGGGAGTTACGGTGGGGCAGGGAGGCGGGGAGGGGGAGGGGCAAGGTAGAGAGGGCTCCACCCTGCTTCTCCCCCTCCCCGCCTCCCTGCCCCATCGTAACTCCCTCCACGGCCCGCGGCTGCTTATATCTCACCCTCCCTAATACACATATTATATTATTTGCTAAGAAGGTCTCTTTGTGTTGGTTTAGGGCGTGCCCATACTTTAGTGTCTTAGATTTGAAGGAATCACATCAGCATACACCAGCTCTCTCTTCATGTGAACCGCATCAACTGTTGTGTATGTGTGTTCGGCAAAGCAATATAAAACCCGCCTCATGCCCAGAATTGGCAGAAGTTGCACTTATGTTATGAGTATGAAGTCGTGGAGATCAGACCTCATAACAATTCTGTATCGTGTTGTTCTTGAAACTTTAGCACTCGCTGTACAGATATAGTTTAACAAGTAAAGCAGATAGTAGACCAATAACATATTATTCTCATGTAAACCACGATGAACTACTAGGTGGAAAGCTAAAGCAACAACTAAGTGTCTTGTGCAGAAGTTGCAAAAAAGGAAAAATGGCGTTTAAACCGGTAATGAGCCCATGCTAACTTAACACGGTGTAAAGATATCCAGGACCTAGATGACACCTCCCCATGATCCGGAAACGAACTGAATAAGATAATAGAAGTGCCATCTCATGAGAGCAGATTGCAAGTTTATATGTGGACGGTCCGCAAGGTAAAGCATTAAAAACTAGGAAAATTTAATGCTAAAGAAAAATAAAACAGCCAAGTACTTTATCGAGTCTTAAGCCAATAGGCAAGGTAAATAATAAAAACTTGACAAATAAGTCAATGAATTGTCAATGAAATGCTAGTACTCAGCATATCAAACATGAAAAAGGTCTATGACATAACTGTGTATGCAAAATAAGCTGCAACAGCCTCCAATAGGAAGTCACCGTCTTCATCCGAAAACAGTTCAGCCATCCAATTTAAAAGCGGAAAAGAACATACGTGCTCTCCCAGCACCGGATCCTCTATTACCATCAGAGGACAGCTCGGTGGGTTTTCAAGAAAGCTCTGTTCCAAGAAAGACTGTGCTGCCGCCAGTAAATTCCAGGGACCAAGTAGTCCATGCATCAATGCCACAGCCATAATCCTTTCGCCAGGACAAACCAACTCGTGAGTAATGATAGGAGTCATCAGCTGATTAAAGTCGACGTCAGGAGAAACCGGTCCGCAGAGACACAAATCAATGGCCCAATCAAAATCACAGGTCAGGCAGTGAAATACAGGCTGGACACAGGTGAAGTAGGAGAATCGAAAAGATAATCCATATGCCGTGCTTAATATCGCCAACGGCATTGTGCCATAATATTCTAGCATGCGATTGCGGAACAGTGTCAGCAGCTGCAGGGTGGGAGGTTGCATAGGAGGGACATCCATATTTAAAAATGTAAAAAAGCACAAGAGCGTCCGCTGGTAATGCAAGTAAAAATGCCAATCCACGAACCAGAGTGGAGAAAATGGAATGAAAGGAAGCAGGGATGACTCCAAAGATTTTCTCAAATGAAGTCACGAGACCACTGGTAACAACTTTAAAAAAGTGCGCCAGGGACTTTGTGGAGGATGCGTTAAAGATAGTCGGAAACATGTTGCTGAAATTGAAAGGCAAATCTTAATTGAAAAGGGTGTGCACCTCTGTACGGGTGTTCGCTATGTGAAGTACGAAAGTTTCACGGGCCGAACTCAAGGCCACCTCTCTCTGAGACAAAAGAGCTCTTATTCTTGCCATGCCGTTGAAACGTGTCCCAAGGTTGGTATTTGTGGCCAGATTGAAAACTCCCTATGTTCATGTGTGGGAGGAAATAGAACATTTCTGCAGCAAATAACCCGTTCACTTACTGTTACGATAAAAGGAATACTTTTAATTAACTCAGAACAATCTTCATTATTGAGCATCAAATAACTACCATTTTCCAACAACTTGAACGTGGGGATGATAGCAGGAACTGGCGTGCCTTGCAACACGCAAGCCATATTTGGTCGGTGTTTGTTGCATGAACCGTGTAACTGTATGTGCCTACACATTAGTGAATGATCTGGCGTCTCAGTGCATTCCTCTCCATTCAGATAAACTTCTTGATCATCTTTGAAACATCTGTATGTGTATGGAAGCGACCAGACCTCATGAAGAAAAGCACTACCTAAAGGTTCATAACGACCTATTGGTATATATTTCATACAATTTGAAAACTTATATAAAGCAAAAGGCAGCGTTATTAAACCGTGGATAAGGCATGTTGCCAAAAAACCCGCAATCCTCTGCTGATGATGTAACTGAGCATGTCATGAATGATGTAATATGTGACATCATCAGCAGTGGATTACGGGTAATAGTATCTCTAGTTTACTCCCCTATAGCTGTCTTTCTTTTAACATAAGTGTCTGTTTCCTTCCCTTATACTTACTGTTTTTGGTTCGCTTCCGGTTCGCGTACCGGCGAGCGAACTGGGAAGCGAACTAAGAGAAATAGAGGGTGGCACAGTTCCAAATATTGTACCAATTTTTTAATAACGGGGAGGTAGTTCTGAAAAGAACTTTTTTTTTTTTTTTTCTGAACATTTTTTTACTGTTTTTGAATTTTTCGGAACAGTTTTATATTTTTTTGGGTTTTTCTTGGAGGGGGCAATGAAAACGATTCATTGTAAAGGGCTCAACAGGAGCAACAAAACAAAAAAAATAAGTATTTATTATTTTGGGCGTTTCGTACAAACTTGCATATGATAGTCAATAGCTCTGTTGATCAGAGTGATGCTTTTTTCTCCGTAGGAAATGAATCCATCGCAAAATACGCAGATGTGTTTTACATCACCAAATCTCATTTGTATATTTGGCACCATCTCCCTGCCCTCTGGTCCCGTTACTTCCGGTACAACAGATCTTCTGGCCATAATAGGGAGATTATCTAGGTCGTTCCGAAACTGTGCAGCACTGTAGTTGTTAGGATGCCACCTAGTCATATGGCGATGCATTGTGTAGTTTCCGAAACTGTATTTTTTGTCGGTCCCTCTGGACAGTCTATCTTGACATATAAGGCAAGTTACGTATCTTGCATTTACTTTTTTCTGACCTTTGGGAATTTTAAAAAATTGCCAAATGAAGTTTTCTTTCCGGTGAGACATCCTGGGCTGCTCAGGCAAAAACTGCCTCTCTTCGTGCTCGTCCTCCTGTTCCTCTTCTTCTTCTTCTTGTTGAATTATAACTTGAGCAGGTGGTCCACTCTTCCTTGGATGTGGTGGAGGTGGTGGGGAAGCACCAGCTGAAGCTACTAAAGAAGCCATTGCTCAGTGATCACAAAGGGTCTTTCTCTCACAATGATGAAAGTCAGAGTGAGGAAAGAAGGAGGGATTTTCATCATTTGGGAAAAACAAGAGTTCTTAACCAATCAAAAGTGTTCATTTTAGATTATATGACCTAGTCTTACATCATTAGGAAACCAAAAGTGAAATGAACCAATGAAAAGTGTTATTACCAAGTCACATGACTTGCTGTGTTTACGTTAAGCGCTTTGCAGGGCCTCCCGGTTTGCTTCCAGAAACCTGCGCTTTGCGACTCGCTTCGCGTACCAGTTCGCTAACGTAGTACGTCATATGACGTATCACGCGACAACGTGAAATGTCATGCGGACGGGAGGCGTCACGATGTTGTTTTGTAACGCGGCACTTGCGGTAAAGAAACGTTTACCGGCTCGCGGTCTATTTCGCGGCATCAAGGTCAGCTAACGGGAAGCTTCCCGATTTGCGAAGCGGGAACGAAGAAAAAAAAATATTTAAAAAAAAAATTATTCATAAACATATAAAATATATTTTTGGATTTAAAGAAGAATACATTTTACAGCTACAGATATTAGCTGTTAAAAAACCAATGAAATTCACAGAAAAAACCATAGGTTATGGACCATATATAGTTAGGAATTAGCATTTACAAAACCTTGAAAATTCACTGAAAAAACCATAGGTTATAGACCATATATAGTTAGGAATTAGCATTTACAAAACCTTGAAAATTCACTGAAAAAACCATAGGTTATAGACCATATATAGTTAGGAATTAGCATTTAAAAAACCTTATTTTACTCACACAAAACCATTGAAATTCCATATATAGTTAGTTGCACTAACTATATATCGCGCACCCGCAATCCACTGCTGATCATGTCACATATTACATCATTCATGACATGGTCAGTGACATCACTGATGACATCACTGATGACATCTCAAATGACATCACTGATGACATCACTGATGACATCTCAAATGACATCACTGATGACATCACTGATGACATCTCAAATGACATCACTGATGACATCACTGATGACATCTCATTTGACATTACTGATCACATCACTGATGACATCATTCATGTGATAATACGATAAACCTCTTCAGACTCTATAACCTTAGATACACTCAGTGTAAACAGACACTCATAGACTGTCACTCATCCATGGAGTTACTTAGACACTTAGTCAGTCATGCAAAGAATCAATCACACCTCCATTTCCTCAACTATACAGTTATACACACCTTACTTATTCAAACATATACTAAAACATATTTACTCACTTATACAATCCTGGATACAAGTTCACAATGATCCATACAGCCACTCACACATTCACTGGCTCTTATGCACAGTTATTTATATATGGTAACTCTCACATGTACTGTGTTTTACATATGTACTTACTTTGACATGTAGCACTGAGATATCCATTCACTCACCAATACACTCATGCACACAGTCAACCGCCCATACAGCTGTTTCCACATGCACTTTTGAACCCATACATCCAGTCAATCAACTGCTCACACATCTATGCAGAGAGTCATACACCTCCCAGCCACCCACACACACACTCAGTCTCCCATACAAATGCTTGGGCAACCAATCAATAACCCATACAGTTAATCATATAGCTAATGATCAACACATGCAGCAGTTTACAGAACAACAGACATAATGATGCACAAATTAAGACAGTTTAGTCACTAACCCATGCACTCAGTGAGACACATTTAATCAGTCACTCGTACAGTCAGCCATGCCCCTACTAAATCCTTCATCAAGACACTTATACATCCATTCATTCTTCAATATGTAAGACATATTTTAACTTTACAGAATTATACAGTCACTGGATGACGTCATCAGTGATCTCATCAGTGATGTCCTTTGAGATGTCATCAGTGATGTCATCAGTGATGTCACTGACCATGTCATGAATGATGTAATATGTGACATGATCAGCAGTGGATTGCGGGTGCGCGATATATAGTTAGTGCAACTAACTATATATGGAATTTCAATGGTTTTGTGTGAGTAAAATAAGGTTTTTTAAATGCTAATTCCTAACTATATATGGTCTATAACCTATGGTTTTTTTCAGTGAATATATATATATACATATATATATATATATATATATATATATATATATATATATATATATATATATATATGTATTACCTACTGGCGGTTGCCTATAGGTAGATATAGTTAGGACCTAGTTTCCATAAGAAATCCGCAACATTCTATTTAGAATAACTTTGGCGGCGGTAAATGAATACACGCGCAATTCGCCAAGCAAATGGTCTGCTCTGCTCCGCTCCTTCCCTGAAGGTTTGGGGGTGATTCGTCAAGTGGGGGCCAAAAAAAAGGGGGGTCCCAAAACGTGTTTTCCCTATACAATTTTCCGTAGGAATTTTAGCCAGGGCTAAAGCCCGAACGGCTGAACGGATTACATTAAATTTGGCAAAAAGGTAGAGTTTGGTTAGCAGATTGTACTTTTTGTTATATGGTGTAAATCTGTTCAGTAGTTCCTGAGAAAATCAAAAGTAAATTCATAGTGATATCTATAGATGAAGAACCATACTCTGTACTGTACTCTGTACTGTACTCTGTACCTTCCCGAGCACGTGCTGCATGCTGATTAGATGTCAACTGTCTGTCATCACTGCAAACCAGGAAGTGTTGGCACCCATCTTGTGCCTCGGTACAACTGAGGCACAAGAAAGCAGTGAAACAAACGTGCAAAACACACAAAGGGTATATATTACCTACTGATGTCATCAGTAGGTAGATATAGTTAGGACCTAGTTTCCATAGGAAATCCGCAACATTCTATTTGGAATAACTTTGATGTCATCAGTTGTCATGTAGCTACTGTTAATCTAAATACTGTGTTAAGTTAGCATGGGCTTATTAAATGTTTAAACGCCATTTTTCCTTTTGCTGCTTCTGCACACAAGACATAATTGTTGATTTAGCTTTCACCCTAGAGGAGCGTTTGGATTTGCATGAGAATAATATGTTATTGCTCCCCTATCAGCTTTGCTTAATAAACTATGTCTGTACAGTGAGTGCTGAAGCTACTAGGATAACACGAGACAGATTGTTGTGAGAACTGATCTGCGCACCTTCAGAGACATAACATAAGTGCAGCTCCTGCCAAATTCTGCCACACTTGATGCGGTTCGCATGCAGAGAGCTGGTGGAAGCAGATGTGATCTCTTCATACTAAGATCTTGAGGTATGGGCCCGCCCTGCTAAAACCCAAAGAGACCTTGTTATATATTAATATAATATGCTAGTTAGGGAGGGCGAGAAATAGGTGTGGTTAACGCTTATTCATTTCAGCATAGTAGCATGCTGTCGCCATTTGCTTTCTATGGACTAGTAACTATGCTGATAACTTTGCTTCTGATAAAATGTTTCCTTGTATTATCTAAGATACTGCGTTTGAGAATACGACATTAGTAAATAAATATTTCAAATGTGCACGTGTCCTCATTTACTCCACGTTCTGGTTTGAAATGATATTATAACGAAAGAGTGCTCATGTGTTCCACGTAACCTGAGGTATTGTAAGTTCATGTTCTGGTTTGTCTAAGCATTGGGAGTTTGTTATGACCAATGAGACACTGTAGCAAGCTAGGTAAGGGGATTTTGGGTACTGTGGTGAGTTTTGGGTCACCCTAATTCACTGAGGTTCCAAATCTCTATGCACAGTTCTGTAGGAGAACGGAATCCGTGCGACACAGTGATATCAATTGAGATATCATCAGTGATGTCACTGACCGTGTCATGAATGATGTAATATGTGACATCATCAGCAGTGGATTGCGGGCGTGAGAGATATAGTTAGTATCGGAGGAATTTTAATGGTTTTGTACGAGTGAAATGTCCAGCTAACTATAACACCTCTAAAACCTACAGTTTTTTTAGTGAATTTCTAAGTTTTTTTTAAATGCTAATTCCTAACTATATCAGGCCTGAAACCTATGTTTTTTTCAGTGAATATATATATATATATATATATATATATATAATTATATATTACCTACCAAGTAGGTAGTTATAGTTAGGATTGTTTTCCATAGGGAAATCGCAACATTCTATTGGGAATAACTTTGGCGCCGGTTGAGGAATCTTCCAGAATTTTCCCTCAACTTTGCCTCGCGGCTTTCCGCTACTTCCGTGAAAGTTTGGGGGGGATTCGTCAATCGGGGACTGAGATAAAAGGGGGATCCCAAAACGTGTTTTCCCCATGTTAATTTCCATAGGGCGGTCAAACTCACTTTTAGCTCGAACGGCTGAATGGATTTTCACCAAACTTGGCAAAATTGTAGGGACTGGTAGCCCGATGTGCCTTTGCTATGTCTCAAGATATGTGCTCCAGAGGATTTTGAGTAATTTGAGTTTAAAAAAAGATATATATCTATAAGCGCGCCCCGGGAAGCGCACCGGGGAGCGCACCGGGCGCGCTACGCGACTTGCGCACGGAAAGCTGATTGGCTCTCGGGTGTCTGTAAACATTCGAAACAGTCCGCAGCGGCCGCCATCTTGTGTCTCGGTAGGATCGAGACACAAGAGGTGGCAAAAAGCAAAGGGGGAAATGACCAAAAGGGGGCAGGGTACACCCCCCCTGACCCCCTAGGTTTGATGTGGGGGCCATAAAAGGGTCCCGCGGGACAAAAAAAAACAATTACATTTTTTTGGCGATTTTCGCGGGGGGAGCGTACCGGGGAGCGTACCATGGGGAATAAAGAATGACAGTTTTTTTCAAAAATGTAGCATTTTTATATAAATTGGAGGTAGTTCTGAAAAGAACTGTTTTTTTATTCTTTTTGTTGTTTTATATTTTTTAATTGTTTTTTGAATTTTTTTACTTTTTTTGGCTTTTCTTAACAATTTTATATTTTTTTTGTAGTTTTTCTGGGGATCAAACAAAACACAGGGAATTGCAAACAGCTCAACTGGAGCAAAAAAAATAGAAAAAAATTAAGGTCGCTTGCTGCAGTGATGGTTGTCTGCAGCTCGATTGAGTAAAATGATGCTTTGCTCACCATATGAAATTGTTTTGTTGCAATATTTGCAAACAAATTTAAGGTTGGGTTGATTGGAGGCGCTTGAAGAAGAAGGATGGGAAGGGTTCTTGGTCAGTTCCCTGACCTCTGCTGCCGAATAATTGTTCGGGTGCTGCATATGTCTTATCATTGTGTGGTTCCCAAAAGAATACTTTTTCTTTGGGTTCCCTCTTAACAGTTATTGTCCACAGATGAGGCAAGTCACCTTAGCTGCATTCACCTTTTTTGCACTCCTTGGCATCTTGTAAAAGTTCCAAATAAAATGTTCTTTGGGTCTGTATGGGGGATTGTCCTCAGGCAGAAAGTCCCTCTCCACCTCCTCCTCTTCGTCCTCCTCTTCTTGTTGACCACCAATGTGGTCTTGTGGTGGTCCTTGTGGTGGTGGTGGAGGTGGTGGTGGTGCAGATGCACCTGCAGCTGCTACTAGTGAAGCCATTTCTCAAAGAATGAAGGCAGGTCTTCTTCACTCAAAAGTGAAAATGAGGGAAAAAGGTGGGGTCTTTCAACATTTAGAAACCAAAAGTGTTCTGAACCAATCAAAGGTGTTATTTTCAGGTCACATGACCAGACGCGCTTATGCTACGCGCCCCGGGGCGCGCTCGTAGTCGCGCTCCGGGGCGCGCCCGTAGTCGCGCTCCGGGGCCCGCCCGGGGGTGCGTAGCGTAAGCGCGTCAGGACGTTGCGCGAACGTATGCACTCACAATGTTGTTTTCGTTCACGAGAATAGCGCTAACGGGGCGCTCACCGGTACGCGCCCTGGGGCGCGACAATGCACTGCGCTTACCCGTGCATTCACCAGTGGCGCTCCGGGGCCAAAAATAAAAAATAAATAAAAAAAAATTGGACTTTTTATACCTATAGAGATTTGCTATTAAAAAAATATTGAAATTCACTGAAAAAACCATAGGTTTCACACCAGTTATAGTTAGGAATTAGCATTTAAGTGATCAGTGATGTCATTTGAGATGTCATCAGTGATGTCATGAGTGATGTCACTGACCATGTCATGAGTGATGTAATTTGTGACGTCATCAGCAGTGCATTGCTGGCGCGCGAGTTATAGTGAGTACAACTAACTATAACGTGGGAATTTCAATGGTTTTGTATGAGTAAATTGTCCAGCTAACTATAACTGAAGTGAAACCTATGTTTTTTTCAGTGAATTAGCAAGTGTTTTAAATTCTAATTCCTAACTAAAACGTGTGTGAAACCTATGTTTTTTTTCTGTGAATTTCAAAGTTTTTTTAAAAGCTAATTCCTAACTGTAACGTGTGTGAAACCTATGTTTTTTTTCTGTGAATTTCAAAGGTTTTTTAAAAGCTAATTCCTAACTATAACATGTGTGAAACCTATGTTTTTTTTAGTGAATTTGCAACTTTTTTAAAAAGCTAATTTGTAACTTTAACGAGTTTGAAAACTACAATTTTTAAGTGAAATATTGTTTTTAAATGATAGGTAATTATTATATCTACTATTTTTTTTTATTTTTTTATAATTATTTCCTAATTCTGTATTTGTAAAAAACAATTTTTTACATGGTTTTCATATATATGTTTTTTTTATTATTTGTGCACCGGTGCGCTCACGGTACGCGTACCGGCGCGCGCACCGGTACGCTCAGCGAGAGCGCCCTATCGCGATCAAATTTTTTTTTATTTATGTATTAAAAGTAAATAATAATATATAAAAGTACTATTTATAATATTTAAGAACCGTATTTGAACTTTAAACGCATTCCCAAAAAACGAACAAAACGTCACTGCTACGCACCGCGTAAGCGCCCCCGGAAGCGCTCCAGGAAGCGCCCACGTACAGAGCGCGTAGCGTAAGCGCGTCAAGCCATGTGACCTTAAAATAACACTTTTCATTGGTTCAGAATTTTTTTTTCCAAATATTGAGAACCCCACCCATTTCTCTCACTATTGCTTTGTACTTGGAGAGAGCAAGAGGTGTGCTGTGCATTTTCTGCTTCTCAAAGTTTTCTGATCTACAGCAATGGCTGCAAGGGAGTCATCCAGCAGTGATTCTGAAGGTTTTTTGCCTGAGGACTCTCCTCAGCACAAAGAAAAGGACCAATTCATTTGGATGTTTTTTTTCCATCCCTGAAGGAAAAAAAAAGGTTAATGCTGCTAAGGTAACCTGCAAGATATGTGGCACTACTTTTTCCAGAGGCAATCGTAATAGGAAATATAGCTTTGGCATGTCCAGAGAAGACACCCAAATAACTTTGCCAGGGAGAGTGTCAGGGACCTGGCACGGAATGCACCAAGAGATGGCGGCAGCACCTCCACTGGTGAAGCAACAGCTTCGGGAACACCACGTGGAAGAATGATCCCTAACGTGCAGCCGGTCTTAGCAGGCATAACATTTCTATGCGTGGACTGTGATGAACTGCTCTGTTATGGGGAGCAGAGCATTGAACTCATTGCTAGGAAGAGAGAGGAACACCGCTGCCCTCCCCGTCCCTAATTTTTCACCTTTTTTTTGCTCCTGTTGAGCAGTTTTGGAATCCCTGGTTTTGTTTTACCCCTGAAAAAAATACAAAAAAACATAAAATTGTTATAAAAAAGTATAAAAAAAGAAAAAAAAGTTCTTTTCAGAACTACCTCCAATTCTCAAAAAAGAGCTGTATTCTTTACATATTTTACAATTCTTTTTTTCAGAGAATGTGTACTGAATAAATGAATGAATAAAATGAGTGAATGAAGGGGAGAAAGGGATAGAGGGATCAAGTGACATAAGACAAGTGAACAAGAGTGAGTTGAAGTGGAGAGAACGAAGGAGAGTGACAGGGAGTGACGGAAAGAAAGAGTCAAGGTGAAAAAAGGGGATTGATATTGAGAGAAAGAGGGTGATGGACGATAAAGTAATCGGACTGAGAGTAAGGCAAGGGGAGTGAGGGAGAAGGAGGTGGACTGATTGAGAGTGAGTTGATGGCAGTCAGTGTTTGAAGATGAATGAGGGTAATTGAAGGGAATTGACAGTGAGGGGATAGAGGGAGTGAGGCTAACAGAGAGGGAGTGAGGAAAGGGGAGTGAGGTTGTGAGAGGACAGAGGGAGTGAGAGAAGGAGTGAGTGAAGTGGAGTAAGGTGAGTGAGAGAAGGGAAATGTATGAGGGAGCGAAGGAAGGGAACAGAGGGGAACAGGACTGAAGCAGAGGTACTAAGAGAAGGTGACTGGGGGATAAAAGTAAGGGGAAGGGGAATGAAGGATGGAGAATGAGGGGTAGTGAGGGAACCGGAGTAAGGGAACAGGAGTGAGGGAGGGTGAGAGAACGGCAGTGAGGATGAGTAAAGAGGGGTGATAGAGGGTGGATAAAGGCAAGTGAGAGTGAGACTAGGGGAGTGAGAGAGTGAGGAAACAGAGGGAGTGAAGGAAAGAGTGAGAGAAGGGGACTGAGAGAGGAACCAAAGAAAGGTAAGTAAGGGAGTGTGGGAGAGTTAAAGGGAGTGAGCATGAGGAAAGGGGACTGAGAGAGTGAGGGGACGGAGGGAGTGAGGCTAAGAGACAGAGAGTGAGGGAAGGGGAGTGAGGATGTGAAAGGACAGACGGAGTGAGAGAAGGAGTGAGTGAAGTAGAGTAAGGTGAGTGAGGGAAGGGCAATGAGTAAGGGAGCGAAGAAAGGGAACAGAGGGGAACAGGACTGAAGCAGAGGTACTAAGAGAAGGTGACTGGGGGATGAAAGTAAGGGGAAGGGGAATGAAGGATAGGGAATGAGGGGTAGTGAGGGAACCGGAGTAAGGGAACAGGAGTGAGGGAGGGTAAGAGAACGGCAGTGAGGATGAGTAAAGAGGGGTGATAGAGGGTGGATAAAGGCAAGTGAGAGTGAGACTAGGGGACTGAGAGAGTGAGGAGACAGAGGGAATAAAGGAAAGAGTGAGAGAAGGGGACTGAGTGAGGGAGCAAAGAAACGTAAGTAAGGGAGTGTGGGAGAGTTAAAGGGAGTGAGCATGAGGAAAGGGGACTGAGAGAGTGAGGGGACAGAGGGAGTGAGGCTAAGACAGAGGGAGTGAGGGAAGGAGAATGAGGATGTGACAGGACAGAGGGAGTGACAGAAGGAGTGAGTGAAGCGGAGTAAGGTGAGTGAGGGAAGGGCAATGAGTGACGGAGCGAAGAAAGGGAACAGAGGGGAACAGGACTGAAGCAGAGGTACTAAGAGAAGGTGACTGGGGGATGAAAGTAAGGGGAAGGGGAATGAAGGATAGGGAATGAAGGGTAGTGAGGGAACTCAAAGCACCCTAAATTATTTTTTTCACTCTAATTTTTTACACTGTTTTTCCCCGTGGTACGCTCAGGGTACACGTACCGGTAAGCGCCCATGTGCGCGCACCCTGAGCTTACTCCGTGAAATTTAAAAAAAAAAACGAAAACTTTTTGGGCCCTTCGGAGTCCTCCTAGGCCCCCCTGATAAAACATAAGGGGGGCAGGGTGTCTCTACCCTGCCCCCTATCAACGTTTTCCACTTTTATTTTTCATCTCTTGTGTCTCTGTTCTTCAGGGTCACAAGATGGCGGACTATGCAGACCATTTAGAATGTTTACAGACACCCAAGAGCCAATTAGCTTTTGAAATTTAGAACCAATTAAAATGTTTCTTTGGTTTTGAATTTGTGTGTGATGAAGTTTCATTGGTTTTCTACATGAATATACATGAAAAATAAGAGGGAAACGCAGCCATTTTGTGATAGTACTCTTTGAGGTACATTTCTGAGGAATTTTTGGTGTTCTATTTCTGGTGTGAAATTTAGACAGTACTAACTCTTCTACTGCTTTCTAAAAGGTGAGTTGTTAATTTCATTACAAGACCGGAGGCTACATTATGCATTTATCCTTTAATAGCAACTCACACAGCCGCACTACATCACAAAGGATAAAGTTCTAGAGTCATAACAAAGGATGTATCTAGGAGATGATCTGCCTCTTTTAAAAGCGGCTCGCCAGCAGATAAGTCACTACTATTACTTGCTCCTTGATTTTAAGCCTAGATTTGTATTTTGTTATACTCTATATCTCTATGTCGCTTTATTTTCATTGTATTGTACTACCCTTTCAATCCAGGTACTTTTATGCCTATTTGAACCTATTTTCAGCGTTTTAAACCTGTTTTCAGCGTTTTTCTGGTAACCTCGCCATGTTTTTCCTTTAACTCCGTGTCTCAGCACAGATCTTAATGGTGGTGGGTGGCGCAGGCTTCCCCCCTCCCATCCCACCCTCCCTACTAATGGACTTCCAATTTATGGTTGTCCACCCCCCTTCTCCCCTATAAAACGCGCGACCGCGCTCCCCTTCATACCGTCTTTCTGACCGTCCTTCCCTCTTTCCGCCGCCTTAAACGCGCGTCGGATCTCCGCTTCATTCAGCAGAGGCGCGCCTGCGATTTCGCTCCATTTCCTGCCTTTTGGATTAGAGGAAAGCACGCTCGCGACACCCGCGTTGCGTGCCTCCCCTGCCAAGCCACTTTCCTTTCCTCCGGCGGCTGAGCTCGAGCACGACTGATTTAGCTTGTCAGTTGCTCTGCTTCAGCCGCCGGGGACCTACGACCACTGCGCTCGTCTCCCTGACTTATCTAGGGATATTTCTAAACACGCTTTCCTTACAATAAGCGTCCCTTCATTTCATCAATACTTCCCTTCATTTCACCAATACTTTGCTGTAGCCTTAAACCTTAACTTTTCCCATTACTTCATATTGATTATACTGCTCACCATAATTATACCCCTTTACCTATAAAATAATTACCTTTTAATTACCAAAAAAAAAAAAAAAAAAAGGGGGAGTAGCCTGAGGCTTCACCTAAAAAAAATAATAAAAAAAACAATAAAAAAAAAAAAAAAAAGAGGAGTAAAAGGGGGATTTGATTATTATCTTACCTGTTAATAGTCTTTCATCACCACACCATGTCTGACGTGGATTCTGATGACGCCACTGCTAGCTCACCTGCCCCCATTGACGATTCGCTTAAAAAATTTCTGCAACAAGAAATTAAGTCTTGCATGATGTCCTCCCTCAGAGATGTCATGCTCTCTAAAAGACCGGGTGACCCCCAGGATCTCCCCTTACACGGTAAGAGACCCAAAAAGACCAAACATTGCGAAAGCACTACAGGCCCTAGCGCCTTTCAAAGCATAGGAGGTCCTAGCACCTCACTTTGGATGGGAGGCCACCGCGCCCCACTTGAACCTGATGTCCCTCGGGACACTCCTTTGACCGGTGCCCATGGCGGCACAAATGTGTACGGTGCCCCTCGCGGCACACTTTGGAATAGTGCTAATCAAACAAATAGAAATGTTGGTCTTGACCCCTCTCCCTCCTCCTTGGATGACAACTCCTCCAAAGACCCTTCAGACGAGTTCGTCTTTGACCTGGATGAGGTCCAACATGATCTCAACTCCCATTTCGATCCGGAACCTACTCCAAAGAATACTATTTTAAACCCTATTGGAGAGGAAATGTTTTCCCCCCTAAACATTTCTCACCCCAACAGCTCTAAATGGTTCCCGCAGGATCATGTTTCCAAATTTGTTGCACGCTGGTTGAGAAACCTTCTGGATAGAAACACCAGAAACACAATGAGGTCTGAATCCCCCAGACCTACCATTGATGACAGAGTCTGTCAAACTCCAAACCTAGACCCTAGCCTCATTAAATTCCTATTTAAATTAGGACGTGACCCTAGAAAAGGTTTGGAGAGGGCCCTCAAGGGCTGCCAAGACTGACTCTTAGACGTCCTAGGACCCTTGGTTAGAATCCTAGATATGGCGGAACAATCCCACCTCTCCTCTACCCCCTTGAACGTCGACCTCGTTCGAGGTTGGAGCCAAAGGGCCATCGTTCTCCTTGGCAACGCCAATTCTAGTTTGAACATTGAGAGGAGGAGATCTATCCTGAACAAAATCAACCCCAAATTAGGTGACATGGCGGAGAAGGAACCCTCCCAGAACCCCAAAGGCCTCCTTTTCGGAGAGGACATAATCAAAGAGATTGGCAAATACGTATCCACCTTTACTGCCCTTGATAGAGCCCAGAACAACCTGAGACGGGTCTTCAACACCAACGTTTTTGGCCAGGCCGGTAGAAGGGGTCGCTCTTCCGGCCGAGGCAACCAACGACCCTACTCATCCTTCAGAGGAACAGGAAGGGGCTTCTACCCCCCTAGACAACCCTTCTTCCCCCAAAGAGGAAGAGGCCCGAGAAACCGTGGTTCAAGAGGTCGAGGCGCTCCCAACACCTCCAACTCTACAAGTAAGTACTACTCCTCCTTCTTCTATCCCTCCCATAGTAGGGGGCAGGCTAAAACAGTTTTATCATGTTTGGGATTCAATTACCCAAGACCCATGGGTTTTAGAAACCGTCATGGGCTTCAAGATAGACTTCTTACAGATTCCCCTCCAGTCACACCTACCCCACCCCTTTGTCCTCTCAGAAGATCAAGAAAAGATCGTGGAGGAAGAAATCGCTTCCATGCTCAAAAAAGACGCAATAGTGGAGGTTCCTTGGTCCGATGCAAGGTTCATAAGCACACTCTTTCTCGTTCAAAAAAAGGACAAGGGTTGGAGACCCGTAATAAACCTTTGAGAAGTCAACAAATTCCTAGTTTATCGCCATTTCAAAATGGAGGGTATCCACCTCCTGAGGGATCTCCTTCTGGAAGGGGACTGGATGGCCAAGTTAGACCTGAAGGACGCTTACTTCACGATTCCCATGTACAAGGAACATCAACCCTTCCTTCAATTTGCTTGGAAGGAACATCTCTACCAGTTCCAAGCTCTTCCCTTTGGCCTCTCTTCTGCCCCTTGGTGCTTTACCAAGATCATGAAGTGTGTCGTTACAATTCTAAGAGAGAGGGGTATCCGCCTCATCATTTACTTGGACGATATTCTTATCATGTCCCAATCCCGTTCAGACCTCCTAAGAGACCTAGAAACCTCCATGAACCTGATAGAGAGCCTTGGGTTCATCATCAACAGAGACAAATCCATGCTCTCTCCCTGCAGAACTATAGAATTCCTCGGCTTCACTCTAGACACCACGAAATGTCTTCTCCTTCTTCCGGCCAAGAAGATTGCCAAGATCCGGAAGGAGATCAGATCTGTTCTGAAACAAGAGTCTTTAACTCTCCGCGAACTAGCCAGACTACTTGGGCTCCTTTCCTCGTCCATCCAGGCCATTTTTCCCGGCCCTCTGAACTACCGCGCACTTCAGAGAATAAAAAGGAAAGCCCTCAATTCAGGTCTGTGGTATGGGGACCTTGTCTCTCTAGATCCGGATGCGAGAACAGAGCTTTTTTGGTGGCTGGAGAACTTAGATGCCTGGAACGGCAAAGCTATCTTCGGCTCATCCCCGGATTTTGTCCTAGAATCAGACGCCAGTCTTCATGGCTGGGGTGCTCGTTTGGGGGACCAGGACACCGGTGGGGTTTGGACCCTATCGGAATCCTCCCAACACATAAATTTTCTGGAATTGACGGCTGGCTTATACGCTCTTATGAGCTTCAAACACTCCATCCAAGGGAGGTCCGTTGTTCTGAAGATGGACAACGTTTCCGCTGTGGCCTATATCAATCGCCTTGGAGGGACGAGATCTGCAGATCTCTCCAACCTTGCCAGGAGACTTTGGATGTTCTGTCTGGAACACAAAATCTCCCTCAGGGCGGAATATCTCCCCGGGAAATCGAACATTTCAGCAGACTGGAATTCGAGATTCCTTATAGACTTCTCGGACTGGAAAATCGACGTGAACGTCTTCAATTCCCTCTCCCACTTTTGGGGTCCCATAGACGTGGATCTATTCGCCAGCAGGCTCACCTTCCAACTTCCCAACTACTTCAGTTGGATGCCAGACCCGGGCGCTCTTGCTGTGAACGCGTTTCTCCAACCCTGGTCCCACTTCCTGGGTTATGCCTTTCCTCCTTTCGCCATGATTCAGAGAGTCCTTCAGAAGGTCAGATCGGATCAATGCTCCCTGATCCTGATAACTCCCTTTTGGCCGTCCCAAGCCTGGTTCCCGACAGCCCTGGAACTAGCATGCGACAGGCCTGGTCTCAAACGCAGACGGGGAAGATCACCGTCTTATTCTCGAGGGGAATTTGAACCTTCTTGCCTGGAAAGTGTCAGGCAATCTAACGAGCTGTCTGGACTTTCGTCGACAGCTCTCTCTCTCCTCGGAGAATCTTGGGCACCTGGGACACACCTTAGATACAACAGCATTTGGAAGAAATGGTTTCATTGGTGCCTGGAAAGGAGTCTGGATCCCGTGGAGACTCCTGTCGTGAATATCGTTAATTTTCTGGTCGAACAATTTGACAGAGGCCTTTCCTATCGCTCTATTAACTGCTTCAGATCCGCAATCTCCGCTGGTCACGCTCCTATCAACGGTAAATCGGTAGGTAAAAATCCTATCATTTGTAGGGTCCTCAAGAGTATAAGACTAAGGAGACCCCCTAGACCTAAATACCAGACCCTTTGGGATGTCAAGTGCATTTTAGACCTTTTTTGTTCCTGGCCAGATAATTCTTCCCTTAATAGAAAGTTTCTCTCCTTTAAGCTTGCTACACTCTTGTGCTTAATTTCCTGTAGGAGGGTTTCTGACATCAGAAGCTTAGACATTTCAAATAGATGTTATGATATGTTTGGTGTCAAGTTCGAATTACTTAGAAGAACCAAAACGATGTCAGATTTTATCTTCTATCCTCGTTTTGACACCTTACCTAAACTTTGTGTGGTTGCTTGCATGAAAGAATATGACGCTAGGATGTCTCTCCTGCACCCCAATGACGCAAATCAACTCTTAGTTTCCTTTGTGAAACCTTTCAAACCTGTTTCTTCCACCTCCATTGCTAGATGGGTTAAGTCTACCATGAAGCTCGCTGGTGTTGACCTCTCTAAGTTCCAAGCACATTCTGTCAGAGGAGCTATGGCCAGTAAGTCCTTCTGGTCAGGTGGTAAGTTGGATGATATTCTGAAAGCTGCTGACTGGTCAAATGCTAATACCTTTGCTCGTCATTACTGTAAGCCTATCGAGCATATGTCTGAGGTGGTCCTTCGGGGCTACGAACATGCATAATGTAGCCTCCGGTCTTGTAATGAAATTGCGATTCTCCTATTAACATGACCAGAGAATCTGGATTTCATTAAAGACACGGAGGCTGACATTATCCCTCCCTCCTCCCTTTCACAACTTGAGGGGTGTCAACTTATTACATCTACATCTTTGATATATTGTATTTGTGCATGATTTTATGAATTGCTTCAATTGGTTTTAATCTTTGCTATGACCATGTGATGAATTTGCTCTTCAGGCTCTTGGTTCTTACTCATTTCTTTCTTTCAGGCAACTCCGTTTAACCGGCTGGCCTTTGACTTGCTGAAGTTTCTTCCTTGATGTTTCATCTCATGAAGTTGTTTCCCGTTACCGGATTTCTCGGTTCCTTTTGAAGTTCTTCCTGCTGCGATTCTTTTAAAAGAGGCAGATCATCTCCTAGATACATCCTTTGTTATGACTCTAGAACTTTATCCTTTGTGATGTAGTGCGGCTGTGTGAGTTGCTATTAAAGGATAAATGCATAATGTCAGCCTCCGTGTCTTTAATGAAATCCAGATTCTCTGGTCATGTTAATAGGAGAATCGCAATTCGTAAGGGGAATTTAATACTTGATAAAGCTAGTTTTATATTATCTATTACTAAAAACGATAAATTAAAGTGATTTTTTTTCTCTGCAATTTACAGCAAGAAATTTGAAAAGAATATGGATCTGAATGAGGACACCGTTGATATTATTTTTTGAAATTTCTGTGACTTTTTTTGAGGCGAGTTTTATTGAGGTCTTGAATGATCCTGTGATAACACTATCCATGAAGAATTCCTTTTTTTGAGAGGAGATGGAATGGGGGATTTTAATGATGAGACTTTGGATGCTGAATTAATCGAATGTTTGGACTATATTGAGTTCCAGGACTCATGTATGGAGACTTCTGATGAGGAGATTCCTGATCAGTTAATGTTAGAAAATCTTTTAAATTATGAAAATTCTGAAGAATAAATTTATATTTAGAAATTATAAATTGTTTGAGAGATTTTTTATTATTCTATTTGTAATTTATGAGATAGCAGCGAAATGATTGTGGTATAAAGTGAGACTTATAGTATAGAGTGCAACATTTCTGTGTTACATAGTAAGTTTACTCACAGTTACTTCCCTTCTCCCACTATATTTTCTCCAATGTGCATTTCACATCTCTTCTTCATCTCATGCCTTCCTTCTCTCACTATCTATCTCTAATGTACACTATTGCCGCCATTTTGTGTACTTTCAGAAGACAGTGAAATGTAATGCTCCAAAGGTGGAGTGCAAGATCTGCCATACTGTACTGTTCAGAGGAGACCCCAGAAGTAAGTACAGTTTTGATAATTCTACTATGATTCGGCACGTCCAGAGGAGGCACCCCCAGAACTATTCCCGGGAGAGTGTCAGGGCTCTGGCACGAGAGGATTCAAGAGATGGTTCCTCTACTTCAACTGGAGGAGCAACTGCATCGGTGAGGGGGCGACCAGAGCAGCTGATCCCAAATATTCAGCCTGTTTTTAATGACTCCTCCATCAAATGCAAACATTGTGATGCCCTACTTTGTTACGGGGAACAAAGTATTATGATCATTGTTCGAGCATTAGAGAACCACCGCTGCCGTCCCCAGCCCTAATTTTAGTGAGAGAGGAAAGGAAAATGAGTGAGGGAGCAAAAAAAGGGACAAGAAGGGAAGGGAAGTGAAGTAGGGGGATTGAAAGAAGGTGAGTATGTGAGTATAACTAAGTTATAGGGAGTGAGCGTGACAGAAGAGGAGTGAGAGACTAAAGAGACGGAGAGAATGAGGCTAACAGAGAGAGAATGAGGTAAGGGGAGTGTAGAAGTAAGAGGATAGAGGGAGTAAGACAAGGAATTAGTGAAGTGGATTAAGAAGAGTAAGGGAAGGGATAACAGTGAAAGAGCGAAGGATGGGAAGAGAGAGGAAGGAAAGTAAAGGAGAAGGTCTGAAAGAAGGTGAGTGTGGGAGTATGGCTGAGTTATACGGAGAGAGTGTAACAGAAGATGAGTGAGAGACTAAGGGGACGGAGAGAATGAGGCTCACAGAAAGATAATGAGGGAAGGGGAGTGTAGAACTAAGAGGACATCTTATATTCCATCTCAATTGATACCATTACTGAAATAATTTATGCATCTCCCACACCATTTCATATGGTTTTCTGTCTGCTATTCCTATCCCTCTCCATACATTCACTGCTTCCACCCATAATAAAGGTTGCACAAGGCGCTTCAAAAAAAGGAGCATATTTACAAGTCCAATGAAACCATTACACAATTTCTAAACCAGCATTGAATCCAAGCATAAAAAACAATTCATAAAGAAGTCTACCTTATAAACACATAGCTATGTCAAAGATTGCGCACGCAGCTTGTAAATATGCCTCTCTTTTTTTGTATATTCTATCTCAATTTATGCCATTAAAAGAAACCTTTAAACATCTCTCATGGCATTTCATATTCTTGTCTGGGTGCCAATTTTATTATTCTGCATGCATTTTCTACTTGCACCCATGTCAAACATTGCGTAAGAGTCTTGTAAATATGCCCCTCTTTATCTTATATTCCATCTCAATTGATACCATTACTGCAATACTTTATGCATCTCCCACACCATTTCATATGGTTTTCTATCTGCTATTCCTATCCCTCTTCATACATTCACTGCTTCCACCCATACTAAAGGTTGCACAAGGCTCTTCAAAAGAAGGAGCATATTTACAAGTCCAATGAAACCATTACACAATTTCTAAACCAGCATTGAATCCAAGCATAAAAAACAATTTATAAAGAAGTCTACCTTATAAACACACAGCTATGTCAAAGATTGCGCACGCAGCTTGTAAATATGCTTCTCTTTTTCTGTATATTCTATCTCAATTTATGCCATTAAAAGAAACCTTTAAACATCTCTCACGGCATTTCATATTCTTGTCTGGGTGCCAATTTTATTATTCTGCATGCATTTTCTGCTTGCACTCACGTCAAACATTGCGCAAGAGTCTTGTAAATATGCCCCTCTTTATCTTATATTCCATCTCAATTGATACCATTACTGAAATACTTTATGCATCTCCCACACCATTTCATATGGTTTTCTATCTGCTATTCCTATCCCTCTCCATACATTCACTGCTACCACCCATGCTAAAGGTTGCACAAGGCGCTTAAAAAAACAAAGAGCATATTTACAAGTCCAATGAAACCATTACACAATTTCTAAACCAGCATTGAATCTAAGCATAAACAACTATTTATAAAGAAGTCTACCTTATCAACACACAGCTAACATTATGGAAAAAGGTAAAAATATAATTCCTTAATTCACACAGACACTCACTGTGATACTTGTCAAAAATCTTTAAGCTCTCTATCTTTTTTAAAAGAATCATTACTCACCTTTAAAAATGCTTTGAAAGATGTAGAACAGTGTCAGTCACATTCAACAGATTTTCTTAAGCAGAATCTCTGAACAATGCTTCATTCACTGGAGCCTTTCAATAATGGTACAGATTCTTACTCATTTCAGACCCATATTCCCAACTGAACAGCACTCACTTGTAACGCTGCTTGTAAAACTTTTAATATTGGCTGCTTCTTTTAACCTTTAGAGCCTCCTGCTCGTTTTTAGTGTGTATTGTGTTTATCTGCGTATTTTGCACTGACAATTCATTATTAAAATCTGTGACGCTTCGAAATTGGTAAAACTGACCGCATTGCCCACACTTCACCCCAGTGACTTTAGTTTGGGGTTTTTGATCGCCGCCTCACTGCCGACCGCCATTTTGGGTGTGGGGGCTGAGTCGCCATCTAGCTGCTTTGCCGGTTAGCGGTGCAGTCTTTCTAGGGACCCGGGCTTTTCTCTATTTAGGGAGCATTTCGATCTGGTGCTTCGCTTAAACCAACTGAACAGCACTCACTTGTAACGCTGCTTGTAAAACTATTAATATTGGCTGCTTCTTTTAACCTTTAGAGCCTCCTGCTCGTTTTTAGTGTGTATTGTGTTTATCTGCGTATTTTGCACTGACAATTCATTATTAAAATCTGTGACGCTTCGAAATTGGTAAAACTGACCGCATTGCCCACACTTCACCCCAGTGACTTTAGTTTGGGGTTTTTGATCGCCGCCTCACTGCCGACCGCCATTTTGGGTGTGGGGGCTGAGACGCCATCTAGCTGCTTTGCCGGTTAGCGGTGCAGTCTTTCTAGGGACCCGGGCTTTTCTCTATTTAGGGAGCATTTCGATCTGGTGCTTCGCTTAAACCAACTGAACAGCACTCACTTGTAACGCTGCTTGTAAAACTTTTAATATTGGCTGCTTCTTTTAACCTTTAGAGCCTCCTGCTCGTTTTTAGTGTGTATTGTGTTTATCTGCGTATTTTGCACTGACAATTCATTATTAAAATCTGTGACGCTTCGAAATTGGTAAAACTGACCGCATTGCCCACACTTCACCCCAGTGACTTTAGTTTGGGGTTTTTGATCGCCGCCTCACTGCCGACCGCCATTTTGGGTGTGGGGGCTGAGACGCCATCTAGCTGCTTTGCCGGTTAGCGGTGCAGTCTTTCTAGGGAATCTGACCCATACTATTTAATCCTCAGATATGCTAGCGCGCAGCGCACGCGCGCAGCGTCGCGCCGGAGGAGCGCCAGAGGAAAGCCCGTCTGCGCCCGTCCGCGTCCAGGAGGCGGTAGGGGCGGCGGGAGGCGCTACCTCCAGAATATCATATACGGCTGGTGAGCTGCTGGCTATAAGGGCGGGGAGGGGAGCATGTCGTACTGTTTTTCCGGGTAGACATTGTGGGAAGCGGCGCTGCCCTGGCTGCGGTTGGCTCCCAAGTAATATACGTGTAGGGCTACCTGTGGCCCCTGAGGTCACTAACAACCATCAGTGCTTGCTTCTCAATACACGTTCCATGGGCAGGCATGCGCTTAATATCTATGAGCTCCGTGTAACAGAGAGGCCGCTATGTTTAATGCTGACTGAAACCTGGCTGGGAGAAACATCGAATCCCGATATCGCAGCCGCCATCCCCTCTGATTATGTCATCTTACGACAAGATAGAGTGAAAGGGAGAGGTGGTGGTGTGGCGATTGTGGTTAGGAGATCGGCCACCTGCGCTGTAGTCCCGATAGAGCCCATCCCGGGCTGTGAGGCCCTAGCTTTCTCCATGACTCTTTCTGCCCACCAATCCTTTCTGGGGCTTCTTGTTTATCGCCCCCCGGGGCCCCTTGGTTCTTTTTATGAGGATCGGCAGGCAAGGGCCATGGAACTTTGTTTGAAGGGTAAACATTGTCTGGTCTTGGGTGATTTTAACATCCATATGGATCAAGGAGATGAGGGTGACACGATTAGACTCTTGGAAGTCACCGCCCCTCTTGGCCTTATCCCCCACTTGGCTGTACCAACTCATAATAGAGGTCATACTCTTGACCAGGTGTTTTCCACTCTGCCTCTCATCATGGCCCTCCCAATCCCTGTGCTCTGGTCAGATCACTTTCTGATATCTTTTCAGATTGTCGGGGTTGGTAAGCCCGTGTGTGCCGCCACTTGTCCATCGGGGCAGTCCCGTCGAGCCTATCATAAGGTCTCTCTTGAAGATTTGGGACAGGCCTGCCTTGATTATCCCTGCCGGCTGTCTGGAAACCTGGAGTCCGACCTTGTTCAGTTGCAAGATTGGATCAGGGAGCGCCTAAATGAACTTGCTCCCGAATCCTCTCCTCGTAAAATTCCTAGGCGGTCATCTGCACCCTGGTTTACTGAGGCCCTGGCTTCGTCCAGACGTGCCTGTAAGAGTGCGGAAAGACGGTGGCGCCATAGGTACGAGGATGTGGCTAAGACGGATTACAAGTTAGTTATTAAAGCCTATCATGCTGACATTCGGCGAGAAAAACTGCACTATTTCGCGGCTCGAATAGAGTCAGCCTCTAGCTCCTGTAAGGAGATCTTCGCTATCGTGAAGGAGTTTATGTCGCCCAAAGCTATTGCATCTCAGCACGAGTTCTCGGAACCGTGGGTGACCGCACTGGCCAGCTTCTTTCATGACAAGATCAAGCTGATCCAGGACTCTTTCCCAAACCCTGTCATCGGGGCTAGGATGTGCCAGGAGATCCATGGGAATTTGGTGGAAGATTCTGAGTACACTCTATCGGAATTTCCACCTCTATCTATTATTGCGTCGCATGATTTGCTTTCTCAGCTTAAATCCGGTTCACCTGCTGACCCGTGTCCTGCCAGGTTCTTGGCAAGGATGGCGGAGGTGGTCAATCCACTTGTGAATCCTGTGCTGAATTGTTCTTTGACCAGTGGCGTTGTTCCCGGTATTTGGAAAGAGGCGAGGGTTGTTCCGCTTCTCAAAAAACCGGGACTCGACCCTGACCTTCATGCGAACTATCGCCCGATCTCTCTCCTACCTGCTTTTGCTAAAATCGTCGAGAAACATGTCCATGGGGTCCTTTCTGCCTTCCTTGAGTCACACGGCCTGCTTCATGCCTCTCAGTCTGGCTTCCGTACCAACTTTAGCACTGAAACGGCGCTTCTTGAAGTCAGCGAGGCTATCAAGGAGGTGCTGGACTCAGGGGGCAGGGCCATGTTGGTCATGCTTGACCTGTCGGCGGCTTTCGACACCGTCCCTCATGAAGGTCTTCTCCGCAGACTGTATGAGATAGGTCTGCGTGGGACGGTGTTGAGGTGGTTTCAATCTTACCTGACTGGTCGCCGGCAGGTGGTCTGGGCCCCCCCCCCACTCAGCCGAAGTGCCGCCGCTGGGGGTTGGAGTACCGCAGGGCTCCGTGTTGAGCCCGATACTTTTTAATATCTTTCTGACCCCTTTGGCGGTGCTGGCTGAGTCTTTTGGGGCCCAGATAATATCATACGCCGACGATACTCAGCTCCTTTTCACGTGTGCAAAGGGGGCTGAGTTTGATGGAGACAGTATCTGTGGCTGCCTAGGAGCTGTATTTGAATGGTTTCAGGGTCATAGTCTTAAGTGTAACCCTGGAAAATCTGAGGTGCTCTTTTTCGGCTGCCAATCCGACCCGAGCTGGCAGGAATGGTGGCCGCATGACATGTTCCCACCGGCATCTTCCTCCACCGTGGCGAAAAACCTGGGGGTTAAAATTGATAATGGCCTGACCATGAAAGCCCAAATTCTTGGCCTTGTGGGCGTCTGCTTTGGCTTGCTCAGGATGTTGCGGAGGTTTCTCCCTCTGCTCTCTCTTGACCATCGTAAGATTACCGTCCATGCCCTCATAGGATCGAGGCTGGACTATTCCAATGTTCTTTACCTGGGTTTGCCTGACTACCTGATGCAGCGTCTTCAGGTAGTCCAGAATTCGGCCGCCCGCGCCATTTATGGTCTCCCCCGCCGGGCCAGTGCCTCTGATCTTTTATCCACCTTGCACTGGCTCCCTGTCAGAAAGCGAATTGCCTTCAAGGCCCTCACTTTGGCCCACAAGGCGCTCTATTCTACTGGAGCGACCTATATTCAGAAAAGGCTAGCCTTCTATAAACCCACCAGGGTTCTGAGATCAGAAACTCTCTCTCTTGCGGTGGTTCCAGTGGTGAAGAAGGCTCGGACTGGTGGACGCTCCTTCAAACGTCTTGCTCCCCAGCTCTGGAACACTCTCCCCCTGTCACTCCGCAGCACCGCCAATCTGCTTGCCTTTAGGAAGGGACTTAAAACTTGGTTGTTTGGTCTTTAGTCTGGTGTTTCTACTTTTCTTACTGATTCTTTTTTCTCTGTTGTGTTATGTGTTAGCTGCTGACCTGTTGGTCTGAAAGCGCCGGGACACTCCTTTGGAGTATCTGAGCGCTATACAAAACCCCCCCATAACATAACATAACATAACATATTCTTGTACATAGCCAATAAAAATTGTTCCCACACAAATTCAAAACGAAACTGCTCATTTTAATTGGTTGTACATTTCAAGACTTTGAAACTCACATAACATTCACCCATCCCCCCAGTGCTCATTCACCAAGTAACCATGGTAACTCCCTCTTAAACCAGCACACAGTTCACAAGTTTATCATATTATGTTACAAAACAATCCATCAAGGCTGTATGACCTCTCAATCTATTAGCTAATGAAATGCAATGTTTCTTTAAATGACTATTTCTAAACCATTGAAATGACTTCTTACAAAAAAAAAGCATGCACCCTAATTTTCAGTGGAGATTTTTAACAAAGCTCCAATCATTTCTGGTTATTCATCTGCACTGATTCTCAACCACCTTTTTTCATAATCAAACTGCCATTTCATTTCCACAACTCATCTGACTAGAAGAACATCAACCTTCAAAATGACAAAAGTCTGGTTTGTGGGTCATAGCTATGTCCACTGGAGTCAAAAATACGCAGCTAACAGAGGTATTTACAATCTTGATTTACCAAATGTGGACATTATATGGATTGGACAGAGAGGGTTGAGGAGTCACCAATTGATACCATTGGTAAAATCCTTTATGCATTTACCACACCCTGACCTTATAATTGTGCACTGTGGTGGCAATGACTTGGGCACTTTGACTGGGGTAGGTCTGGAAATGCTTTTAAAGGACATCTTTGGGCAATTGATGTCACTTTTTCCAAAAACTGCCTGGTATTTTCTAATATATGCCAAAGGCAAAAATGGAACTGGTCCAACCAATTTTGTCCACAGATTGAGAAAGCTTTCCTCCGAGACTATGGTATGGGTTCCATTTACCACAACAACTTGCGTTACAACATGCAAGACATCTATAGGAGAGATGGTGTGCATTTTACAAATGAGGGGAATAGAGTTTTCCTCTTGAATATAAGACTCTGCATTGGTACCTACTTGTAGGTGCAAAAAACACCCACTTAACACAACAGCTCTTTTCAGAGCTAACTTACCTCTAAACACTCTTCATTATTTTTTACTCTATTTTTTTACACTGTTTTTCCCCGTGGTGCGCTCAGGGTGCGCGTCAGGTCTTATGATTAGGGGAGCGCACCCAGCGCTTACCCCGCGAAATAAAAAAAAAAAGGCTTTTTTGCCCTTCAAGGTCCTTCTAGGCCCCCCTCAGAAAACCTAGGGGGTCAGGGGGTGTCTACTCTGCCCCCTTTTAATTATTTCCCCCTTTATTTTTCACCTCTTGTGTCTCGATTCTACCGAGACACAAGATGGCGGACTCTCGGGACTGTTTAGAATGTTGACAGACACCCAACAGCCAATCAGCGTTCTGCTCGCGCACTCCCGTAGCGCACCGGGTGCGCTCCCTGGTACGCGTACCTGTAGGAGCTCGAAGCGCGCATATAGAAATATATGTGTTTTTGAAGTTAATTTTCAAAATAACCACTGGAGCAATTTTCAGCAAATATAGCAAAGGCACATCTGCGTACCAGTCCCTACAATTTTGCCAAGTTTGGTGTAATTCCGTTCAGCGGTTCGGGCTGTAGACTTGTCAGACCGTCCTATGGAAATTAACATGGGGAAAACACGTTTTGGGACCCCCCTTTTTTCTCAGCCCCCACTTCACGGAAGGGGCGCAGCGGAACTAGCCAAAATTTTGGAAAATTACACACACATTCCTCAACCGGCGCCAGAGTTATTCCCAATAGAATGTTGCTGATTTCCTATGGTAGCCAATCCTAACTATAACTACCTACTGGTGACCGCCAGTAGGTAATATATATATATATATATATATGTATATATATGTATATATATGTATATATATATATATAAATATATATATATACATATATATATATATATATATATATATATGCTATGCTGTGTCTATTAAAACGGCTCCCGAAGGTTTCCCTGTGTGGCCTCTTTCCTTCTCCTACCAGAGGGGTCTGCTTGTTTATATATATATATATATATATATATATATATATATATATATATATATATATATATATATATATATATATATATATATATATATATATATATATATATATATATATATATATATATATATATATAAAATAGCAAACGCCCTGGAGCTTGGAGGCGCACTCGACGATTTTCTCCCTTGACGATGTTGCTGCCTCCCCCGGCCAGAACACCGCACTTTGTCTAGCAGGCAGCATTTACAGCCTGGACGGGAGAGAATCACCGAGTGCGCCTCCAAGCTCCAGGGCGTTTGCTTTTTCATTTACACACGGTGTTCTGGCCATGGGAGGCAGCAACATCGTCAACTGGGACTGACTGCAATTTCCCAGCTGATTGAGGCCGACGATCTGAACTGCTCAGAATGGGTACCGGCACGACTCTCTAAATGCGAACAAAACCTGCTTCCAAAGGACGTGACTCACTTAGAGGAAATATACAGAAAGTGACTTTGAACGTACGCATGAACTTACTAAAAGGAGAGAATTTATCTGCATACAGGACTCCATGCCCCATAATGCACAAAGGAGTGTGTAATGCAAGACACGCCCATGTGGGAGGTATGGTTTAATAAATGCCGGAAATGAAATGCAGACCTCATGTGTATCGTTCAATGCCCAGGAAGAAGGGGCTTATGGCCCTGAAATGCGTAGGCAACAATTTTAATGAAACATGCACTTTGTCTAGCAGGCAGCATTTATAGCCTGGAAGGGAGAGAATCGTTGAGTGCGCCTCCAAGCTCCAGGGCGTTTGCTATTTCATTTACACACGGTGTTCTGGCCGTGGGAGGCAGCAACATCGTCAACTGGGACTGACTGCAATTTCCCAGCTGATTGAGGCCGACGATCTGAACTGCTCAGAATAGGTACCGGCACGACTCTCTAAATGCGCCTCCAAGCTCCAGGGCGTTTGCTATTTCATATATATATAAATATATATATATAACCTACTGGCGGTCGCAGTAGGTAGTTATAGTTAGGATTGTTTTCCATAGGGAAATCACAACATTCATTTGGGAATAACTTTGGCGCCGGTTGAGGAATCTGCCTGAAATTGTCCTCAAATTTGCTTTGCGGCTCTCCGCTCCTTCCCTGAAAGTTTGGGGGGGATTCGTCAATTGGGGGCCGAGATAAAAGGGGTGTCCCAAAACGTGTTTTCCCCATGTTAATTTCCATAGGGCGGTTGGACTCACTTTTAGCTCGAACGGCTGAATGGATTTTCACCAAACTTGGCAAAATTGTAGGGACTGGTAGCCCGATGTGCCTTTGCTATGTCTCAAGATATGTTCTCCAGAGGATTTTGAGTAATTTGGGTTTAAAAAAATATATATATCTATAGCCGCGCCCCAGTACGCGCACCGGGGAGCGCACCAGGCGCGCTACGCGAGTTCGCGCGCGGATGGCTGATTGGCTCTCGGGTGTCTGTAAACATTCCAAACAGTCCGGAGCGGCCGCCATCTTGTGTCTCGGTAGGATCAAGACACAAGAGGTGGCAAAAAACAAAGGGGGAAATGACAAAAAGTGGGCAGGGTAGGTTTGATGTGGGGGCCATAAAAGGCTCCGCGGGGCATAAAAAGAAAAATATGTTTTTTTCGATTTTCGCTGGGGGAGCGCCCGGTACGCGCACCGGGGAGCGTACCGGGGAGCGTACCGAGGGGAAAACCCAGTGAAACAGTAAAATAATAATTTAAAGTGCTTAGAGGTAGGGTAGCTCTGCATAGAGTTGTTGTGTTGTTTGGGTGTTTTAAGTACCAACATGTATGTACTAATGCAGAGTCTTAAATTCAATGTAGACCGTCTCCTCTGTAGATAATTTGCATGTTGTTATTGTGGTATATGGAATCCATATCATAGCCTGTCAGGAAAGCAGAAACAACATGGAGGCAGGAGATGAAAAAGAGATGTCAAATACACATTGGAGGTAATAAAGTGGGAGAAAGGAAGTAACTACGAGCGAAATTACTATGTAACACAAAAAAGTTGCACAGTATACTATAAGTCTGACTTTATATTATAATCAATTTGGTACTAGTTTATGAATTACATATAAAAATGAATAATGTCTCGAACAATTTTTGATTATTAAATATACATTTATTTTTCTGATTCTTTTTCAAAATTTAATAAAACTTCTAACAATATATTGTCTGGAATGTCCTCATTTTCATTCTGTGATTCTATTGCTTCCACACACTGAACTAATTCATTGTCCAGTGACTCATCCATAAAATCAAAATCATCATTCTCATCAATAATTTCTCCAGGGTTGTTCTCCAGAACAATTTTGAAAGAAACATTCTGTTCTCCTTCCATTTTCTTGCTGTAAATTGCATAAAAATAAATATATCAGTAGAGATAGGGCACTGTTGGGTTTAAGTTCAGAAAGGTAGTTTTGATTTTTTAACAGTGAAGTTATCTTTGGGCAGTGTATGGTATCAGGCTGGAAGTAGAAATATAAAAAAGTGTATGTGATAAAGCCTAAGTAAATTCATAATTATACCAGAGAAGCCTAACTCCATCCATAACTATAACAGAGAAGCCTATCTCAATCTATAACTATTACAGAGGGATAGTATATAACCATCAGAAAATGTTTTCCAAATTAACTTAAAGTGCACAACATACTTCACTTTCCAAAATAACAACTTACCTTTGAGAAAGCAGTTGAAGTTCTCAGTGAAAATCCTTTTCAAATGTACTTCAGGAAGTAGTAGTCAAAATGGCTGTGTTTCCCTCTCTTTTTATATATATTCATGTACATAACAAATCAAATGTCAGGAAATAATAGTAGAACATGAAAGTAACATTTTAATTGGTTGTAAATTCTAACACTTCAGATGTTTTTTTGTCATGTAATTTACCTCAGGATATTTAGACAGGGCTACAGGCCAAATGGCTCAATGGAATTTCACCAAATTTGGGAAAATTGTAGGGACTGGTATGTAGTATTGCCTATTCTATATTTGATGAACTTCTCTACAGAGGTTTTTATGTAAATTAACGTTTACATTTTTTGGGGAGCGCGTACCGGCAGCGCAACGGGAGTCCTCCATTTTTTGTTTCGGTAGATTTGAGACAGAAAATGGAGGACAAACAATGTTGGGAATGGGTATAAGGGGGCACGGTAGGCACCCCCTGACCCCCTAGGTTTTCTGAAAAGATAATCATTTGGAGTGATCAGAGGTAGGGTAGCCCTGAAAATAGCTTTTGGGTTGTGTGGCTGATTTAGGTACCTACAAGTAGGTACCAATGCAGAGTCTTAAATTCAGGAGGAATATTCTATTCCCCTCATCTGAGAAGTGTACACCATCTCCTCTGTAGATATCTTGCATGTTGTAACACAAGTTATTGTTGTATATTGAACCCATTCCATAGTCTCTCATGTAAGCAGAAACAGATTTATTCACATGTTTCCGTGCTTTCTCAAATTGTGGACAAAATTGGTTGGACCACTTCCATTTCTGTCTTTGGCATATATTGGAATATACCAAGGCAGTTTGAGGAAAAAGTGCCATCAATTGCTCAAAGGTGTCCTTTAAAAGCATTTCCAGACCTACCCCAGTCAAAGTGCCTAAGTCCTTTCCACCACAGTGCAGAATTATGAGGTGAGGGTGTGGCAGATGCAAAAAGGTTTTCACCAATGGTATCAATTGATGACATCTCAATCTTCTTTGGCCAATCCATTTTATGTCTACATTTGGTAAGTCAAGGTTGTGAAAATGTCTGGTAGCTGCATACCTTTGAGCCCAGTGGATATAGCTTTGTCCAATAATCCAGACAGAATACTTGGTGAGAGGAGGTTCTGGTGCAGTCAGATGAAGTGTAGGAACAAAATGGCAGTTGGAACAGTAGGAGTTTGCAAAAAAAAAACTGTGGAGTTTCAGTGCTCTTGAATCATAAGCAATGATTGGTGGATTCAGAAAGTTGAAAACTGAAAGTTAGGGTGCATGGTTCTGTTCTGTGAAAGAAGTAATTTGAATGGTTAAGAAAAAGTCATTTAAAGAAACATTGCACCTCATAAGCTGGGGTATTGAGATGTCAAACATCCTTGCTGATTTCATTTGCAACATTGTAGAATAAACTTTTAACCCTGAGGGCTCAGTGAGGAGGGAGTTGCTATGGTAACAGGTAGAAAGGGCTGAGGGGGGGAAGGGTGTTGGTTTGAAAATAGAGAGGGAAGAGTTTTAATTGGTTAACAAAAAGGGATATGTGTGTAGAATTAGAGGTTTTCTGTGCCATTAATGGTTGCCGTGCCTGGAGAACATACCTTTTGCTCTGCTAAAGAAATATTGGTGTGTGTGTCTGACACTGTTTTCAATCTCCTAAAGCATTTGTAAAGGTAAGTAATGATTTATTTAATATAGATAGAGAGTTGTATACTGTATGGAGAATGTTTGGAAGCATATTGTGGTTTTTAAATGTTGTTTGTGTCATGCTTTTTCATAATGGTTGGTAAAAGGTTTGTACTGCATAAAGGAATTGTGGGGCATATTATCAAGGGGGTTTATCTCCACTTTTTTGGCTTTAAAAGCCAAGAAAGCGGAGATAAAATTATCTCCCTATTACCTAGCTGTCGCTAACACCAGTTAGCGACAGCTAGTAGGAGATAGCGACCATCTTGGGCCCCACTTTGCATGTCAGTGATATTTATCACTAATGACATGCAAAGTGGGCGTGCCAAGATGTTAGCGACTGGAAACAGTCTCTAACATCGCTATCTCCTATTACCAACTTTTAGAGATATTCGCGCTAAGCGCGAATATCTCCAAAAACTAAAACCTGCCCTGAGCAGTTCTTAGCCATGTTATCCAATGGGAGGTGGATAACATGGCTAAGAGCATTAGCTCGGTAATGCATGAATATCGCTGATATTCATGCATTGCTGCCGTTTTTTTATCGCATTTGCGATAAACCTTGATAATAGCAAGGTTTATCTGCGATAATTTCTGACGATGCTTAGCGTTCAAAAATTTGTTGCTAAGCATCGTTAGCGATAAATATCGCTTAACGTTGGTAATATGCCCCTGTATTTTGTAAAATTGTAAAGTTTCAGTAGTGACATGGAATGCTTGTACATAGGACCTGTGCTGTGTTTCTTAAATGTGAGGTCAAAAACGATTTTGGGGAAAATGAATGGCTTTTATATTTTTGAGAAGGAATAAATAGTGTCTGCATGCTGAAAGAAATACATTTGACCTTTTCACAATGATGTTACCTGTGTTAACTCAGTGTAGGAAGCACATTGAGTTTGTTTGCATAGAGAAATTGTATTTTGTAAAATTGTGAAGTTTTAGTACTGACATGGAATGCTTGTACATAGGAACTGTGCTGTGTTTCTTAAATGTGATGTCAGAAACGATTTTGGGGAAAATGAATGGCTTTTACATTTTTGAGAAGGAATAAATAGTGTCTGCATGCTGAAAGAAATAAATTTGACCTTTTCACAATGATGTTACGTGTGTTAACTCAGTGTAGGAAGCACATTGAGTTTCTTTGCTGTTGGTTTGTGTCATGTTTTTTGAGAATGGTTGAATTTCAGTAGTGAAATTGAATGCTTGTACATAGGACCTGTGCTGTGTTTCTTAAATGTGATGTGAAAAACGATTTGGGGGAAAATTAATGGCTTTTACATTTTTGAGAAGGAATAAATAGTGTCTGCATGCTTAAAGAAATACATTTGACCCTTTCACAATGATGTTACTTGTGTTACCTTAGATTAGGAAGTAGATTGTGCAGATGAGGTGAGGCATGTCCAGAGTGACAGAGGAGGTGAGGCCTGTGTTCAAGACTGTAGTGGGAGAGAGGCCATTCCTAGGGAGCGTAGGTGGTGAGGCCTGTGTGTAAGAGTGCAGTGGACTAGACTTCATGAAGCCTATCCCCTACTGCACTCTTAGACACAGGTCTCACCTTCTTTATACCCCTGGACAGACCTCTCTTCCACTAGACTCTTCAATACAGGCCTCATCTCTTCTGCACCCCTAGACAATCCTCACCTCATCTGCAACCCTGAATAGACTTCAACTAATCTGCATCCTTAGACAGGCCTCAGCTTATTTACACCCTTGAACATGCGTCACCTCATCTGCACCTAGTTACCATCAATTATACTCAATATATTGAGGCCTGTCCAGAGGACACAGATGAGGTAAGGCTTGTCCAAGGGTGAGAGGAGGTCAGTCCTCTCCACTGTGCTCATGGACACTGAATGCTTGTACATAGGACCTGCACTGTGTGTCTGAAATGTTATTTAAAAAACGATTTTGGTGAAAATGAATGACTTTTAGATTTTTGAGAAGAAATAAATAGTGTCTGCATGATTAAATACATATATTTCACCCTTTCACAATAATGTCACCTGTGTTACCTCAGATTAAGAAGTAGATTTTGCGGATGAGGTGAGGCATGTCCAGAGGGACAGAGGAGGTGAGGCCTGTGTTCAAGACTGTAGTGGGAGAGAGGCCTTTCCTAGAGAGCGTAGGTGGTGAGGCCTGTGTCTAAGAGTGCAGTGGACTAGGCTTCATGAAGCCTATCCCCCACTGCACTCTTAGACACAGGTCTCATGTTCTTTGCACCCGTTGACAGACCTCTCTTCCACTACACTCTTCAATACAGGCCATACCTCTTCTGCACCCCTAGACAATCCTCACCTCATCTGCAACCCTGAATAGACTTCAACTAATCTGCATGCTTAGACAGGCCTCAGCTTATTTACACCCTTGGACATGCGTCACCTCATCTGTACCCAGTTACCATCAATTATACTCAATACATTGACGCCTGTCCAGGGGACACAGATGAGGTAAGGCTTGTCCAAGGGTTAGAGGAGGTCAGTCCTCTTCACTGTACTCATGGACACTGAATGCTTGTACATAGGACCTGCACTGTGTGTCTAAAATGTTAGTTAAAAACGATTTTGGTGCAAATCAATGACTCTTAGATTTTTGAGAAGGAATAAATAGTGTCTGCATGATTAAATAAATATATTTCAACCTTTTACAATAATGTCACCTGTGTTACCTTAGATTAGGAAGTAGATGGTGCAGATGAGGTGAGGCATGTCCAGAGTCACAGAGGAGGTGAGGCCTGTATTCAAGACTGTAGTGGGAGAGAGGCCTTTCCTGGGGAGCGTAGGTGGTGAGGCCTGTGTCTAAGAGAGCAGTGGACTAGGCTTCATGAATCCTATCCCCCACTGCAGTCTTAGACACAGGCCTCACCTTCTTTATACCCCTGGACAGACCTCTCTTCCACTACACTCTTCAATACAGGCCTCATCTCTTCTGCACCCCTAGACAATCCTCACCTCATCTGAAACCCTGAATAGACTTCAACTAATCTGCATCCTTAGACAGGCCTCAGCTTATTTACACCCTTGGACATGCGTCACCTCATCTGCACCCAGTTACCATCAATTATACTCAATACATTGAGGCCTGTCCAGAGGACACAGATGAGGTAAGCTTGTCCAAGGGTGAGAGGAGGTCAGTCCTCGCCACTGTACTCATGGACACTGAATGCTTGTACATAGGACCTGCACTGTGTGTCTAAAATGTTATTTAAAAAACGATTTTGGTGAAAATCAATGACTTTAAGATTTTTTAGAAGGAATAAATAGTGTCTGCATGATTAAATACATATATTTCATCCTTTCACAATAATGTCACCTGTGTTAACTCAGATTAGGAAGTAGATTGTGCAGATGAGGTGAGGCATGCCCAGAGGTACAGAGGAGATGAGGCCTATGTTCAAGACTGTAGTGGGAGAGAGGCCTTTCCTGGGAAGCATAGGTGGTGAAGCCTGTGTGTAAGAGTGCAGTGGACCAGACTTCATGAAGCCTATCCCCCACTGCACTCTTAGACACAGGTCTCATCTTCTTTGCACCCGTGGACAGACCTCTCTTCCACTACACTCTTCAATACAGGCCATACCTCTTCTGCACCCCTAGACAATCCTCACCTCATCTGCAACCCTGAATAGACTTCAACTAATCTGCATGCTTAGATAGGCCTCAGCTTATTTACACCCTTGGACATGCGTCACCTCATCTGCACCTAGTTACCATCAATTATACTCAATACATTGAGGTCTGTCCAGAGGACAGAGATGAGGTAAGGCTTGTCCAAGGGTGAGAGGAGGTCAGTCCTCTCCACTGTAGTCATGGACACTGAATGCTTGTAAATAGGACCTGCACTGTGTGTCTAAAATGTTATTTAAAAACGATTTTGGGGCAAATCAATGACTTTTAGATTTTTGAGAAGGAATAAATAGTGTCTGCATGATTAAATAAATATATTTTATCCTTTCACAATAATGCCACCTGTGTTACCTCAGATTAGGAAGTAGATTGTGCAGATGAGGTGAGGCATGTCCAGAGGTACAGAGGAGATGAGGCCTATGTTTAAGACTGTAGTGGGAGAGAGGCCTTTCCTGGGAAGCATAGGTGGTGAAGCCTGTGTGTAAGAGTGCAGTGGACTAGACTTCATGAAGCCTATCCCCTACTGCACTCTTAGACACAGGTCTCACTTTCTTTGTACCTGTGGACAGACCTCTCTTCCACTACACTCTTCAATACAGGTCTCACCTCTTCTGCACCCCTGGAGAATCCTCACCTGATCTGTAACCCTGAATAGACCGTTTGCTTTTTGTCATTGCTTTGTTGTTTGGCAATAGTGGTCTATAATGTGCTATTTTTTTCTTTAACACAGATTGAAATCAAGATTTCAAGAGTAAGGAAAGATGCCCTCAAGGCAAAGAAGAAGGAAAGATGATAAGCGGAAAAAATCAAAAACAGCAACGGAATTACAGCACTCCTCCACAACAAATACTTCAAAAAACAGGAAAAAAGCTCCTGGTAAGACAACTAAGGGGCATATTACCAACGTTAAGCGATATTTATCGCTAACGATGCTTAGCAACAAATTTTTTACCGCTAAGCATCGTCAGAAATTATCGCAGATAAACCTTGCTATTATCAAGGTTTATCGCAAATGCGATAAAAAACGGCCGCAATGCATGAATATCGCTGAAAAGTCAGCGATATTCATGCATTACCGAGCTAATGCTCTTAGCCATGTTATCCACCTCCCATTGGATAACATGGCTAAGAACTGCTCAGGGCAGGTGTTAGTTTTTGGAGATATTCGCGCTTAGCGCGAATATCTCAAAAAGTTGGTAATAGGAGATACCGATGTTAGCGACTGTTTCCAGTCGCTAACATCTTGGCACGCCCACTTTGCATATCATTAGTGATAAATATCACTGACATGCAAAGTGGGGCCCAAGATGGTCGCTATCTCCTACTAGTGGTCGCTAACTGGTGTTAGCGACAGCTAGGTAATAGGGAGATAATTTTATCTCCGCTTTCTTGGCTTGTAAAGCCAAAAAAGCGGAGATAAACCCCCTTGATAATATGCCCCTAAGTCTTTCTTACGGAACATATGTAGATCAAAAAAAATGTTGGACAGCATGTAGAAAAAGAGGAGAGAGTAAATTTGAAAAGGAAGGAGAGGCCCTCAAAAAATCTTACTACTGGAGCAGGAGAGAATAATATGTATAGGAATAGAAGGCAGAATCAGTTTAGAGACATTCGTAAACGAATGTTTTGCAATAGGGTGGTTTTAAATTTGTTAAAAAACATTAGGAAAGGTAAACAGAGAGCTGCTTTTTATAAGAAAAAGAAAAGTGTAGAGAAGATTGTTGATCAGGCTTTTGAAGTTAAGAAAAAATTATTTATTTTAATAATCAATAGAATTAGGACACTTAACAAGACAATTGATGTTTTCAAATCAAACAGTAGATGGAAAAGAGTAATTAATCGGACTAACTTTTGTAAAGTTTTTTCAGGAGAATGGATGCACAGTTCAAGTTGTGAGCCATTTTTTAATGAGGAGAGTTACTTCCAGGAGAATGATTTAGTGCATGCAGTTGACACCAGTGGTCGAGCATATGAGGTGAAAGACGGTTGTCCGATTGAAAAAGAGAAACTTGTGCCTAGAGAACCAGAAGAAGTATTAACTGATGAAGTTTTAGGGAGACGTACTAAGGGTCCAGTGTACACTTGAAAGTGTAGTAGTATTTGTACTGTGCGACAAGAATCAATTGATTTGTTTTGTAATTTCTTACATACATATAGTAAGAAAAGTCTAAAACAAAAAATGAAGTTGTTGCAAGACTTAGATCCTTGCAGAGTGAGAGAAAACACAGGTTTGCAAGGGCATTCACTGGCTTGTCTTTCTAGAAAAGTCTGTCAGAGTGTTTTTCATCATTTTAGGATGTTAGCAGTGCATCATACCAAAATGAGGAAATTACTGAGAATGTTGTATTATGGAAAAAGTCCAGCACTTAAGCTTAAACAATTAAACAGTGCTCTTTTGCATGGAACTGAATTAGATGTGAATAAGATTTGTGAAGAAATTGAGATTTCTTATTTTGGTGAAAAAGAGGACAGTGTAGAAATTGACACAGAAATTCAAGGTAATGTGGAAGACAATGTACAGATTTCAAGTACAGAAAAGTTTGACCAGGAAATTACCAGGTTTAAGGTGAAATCAAGTGAAAGGCCGAATTTTACTTGTGTGTGTTGTCGACGACCTCATTATAAGCATCAAACTAGATTAGTTGATTTATACATAAAAGTGAAAAGATAAATAATTATGAGTGGAAGGATTTTGCAACTTATTTGTGGGTGGAGAATTGTTTTGATTTGAGTTCTGATCAGCGTATTTGTAAATAATGTTATGATAAATTAAATCAAAACAGAATGCCTGCTAGAGCTGTTCATAATAATCTGGAGTTGGTAGACATTCCTCCTGAATTGATGGATTTAAATACATATGAGTCTATCTTGATTCAATATGTCCATCCTTTTCAGGCTATTGTTCGCATGGAGCCTAAGATAGGGAAATTGCCTCCTTCAGATTTAAAGAAAGGGTTAAAGGGAAGAGTTGTTTATTTGCCTCTAGATTTCAAGAAAAATATTGATACAATTGCTGCATAGAAAGTGGAAGAGGAACCTCTGGTTATTCTAGTTAATGGGGTTCCGACAAAGAGTAAGAAAATCTGGCAAGATTTAGTGGATGTTAGGAAAGTCAAAAAGGCAACGTTGTATTTGGTCAAAAACAATGAGTATTACAAACATGTATGTGTTGAAGCAGAGGAAACAGCTGCAGATGAAGACAGTGATTGTTCAGCTGGCCAAATTGAAAAAGTTGATGTATCAAGAAGTGAAGACATATATGAACATTATACTGTTCATCCTTTGCATTCCAGAGAAGTGATGGGGAATGCAATTGACTCGTTTCAAATGAAAGCAGCAAAAGGAAGTCCCATTAGTGTATGGGAAGAAAGTTTGGAAGCTCGTTGTTTTCCACATTTATTTCCAACAGGTCGAGGTGGATGATATGACGATCGACCACTTCCAATTCCTACATCTGAATATCGAACTGTAAGATTATATGCTGAAGATCCAAGGTTTCGTCAATGCATTCCCTATTTGTTTCATCTACTGTATGAAAGTGACTTGAATGGGCTTTCTTATGCAGTAAACCATATACTGAAAAGTGGAGCACATCTGCAAAATGTTTCGGCAAGGGACTTTATGGAGAAAGTGAATCTGCAAGATAATATTTTGGAATCTCATTTAATCAATCTCATGGCATGTCAGCGTGGTACAAATGAGTATTGGTACCGTCGTCATGGGGAATTGAAATGTATGCTAAGAAACTTAGGAACTCCTACATGGTTCCTCACTCTTAGCTGTGCTGAGTATGCATGGGACGACTTACTTCAATTTCTATGAGAGGCAAATGCAAATATACAAAATATAGAATTCAAAACTGCTGGAGAACTGTGTTCTTTGGATCCAGTGAATGTATGCAGATATTTCAATCATAGATTTGAAGCTATGATGTCTTTTATAACCAACAAAAAAAAACCTCCCCTTGGAGAGGTTTTGGATTTCTTTTGGAGAAAGGACTATCAAGCGAGAGGTGCTCCTCATATACATATGTTGTTGTGGATTAAAGATGCACCCAAATTTGGAACAGATTCGGATAAAACAGTGATGAGCTTCATTGAAGAGTATTCAACATGTGCTGTTCCGAAAACTACCGAAGAAAACAGTTTAAGGCAACAAGTTTTACGCTTTAAATCCCATCGTTGTGGAAAGTACTGTCGTCGAAAATTCAGAAACAAGGACAAGTTCTACACAAAATGCCGTTTCGGCTTTCCACGACCAGTGATTTCTAAAGGAAGAGTAAATAATTTGATATCTTCTTTGCGACATACTGTGACGAGGAAATCACCAAAAAATACATACAATTTAAAAAGAAACGAAGAGTCCAAGTACATCAACGGCTACAACCCAGTGATTTTGTCCATGTGGAATGCTAACATGGATATTCAATTCGTTGCTGACAACTCTATTGCTGTGGCTCGATATGTGACGTCTTACATCACAAAAAAATAAAAGACAGAACTGAAGGAAATGTGGGAGGACATTTCACATGAAAAGAGTCTAAGCAAGAAATTATATAGTTACAGTCTGAAGATGTTGTCGCATCGAGAAATTGGAGCATATGAATGTTCTGATCGATTGTCATCAGCAAGTCTCTATGCCAAATCTAGAACCATCATTTGGATAAGTCTAGGTCTTGCTGCAACACGAAACCGAGTTTTGAAATCTGTACAAGAGATAGAGTATTTGGCGGAGAAAGAACCAGAAAGTACAGATATTTTGAAGACAAACATGTTGGATTCATACTATCCAAATAGAAGTCCTCACCTTGAGAACGCTTGTCTCTATGAAGTTCTGCAAAGATATATTTATAAGAGGAACATCAGAGAAGATATCAATAATGGAATATATGCTGTCATTGGATGTGAAGGATGTCTAGTGAAACAGAGAAAAGTTCATTTGATTAATTATCGAAAATTGAGTTGTGAAAATCCAGACAAAAGAGAACTTTACTATTTGGCTCTTCTGCAACTCTTTAAACCATGGCGTACAGAAGAGGAACTACTTGGAGATTTTCTCTGTTATGAAGACTCTTTTAATGCAACCAAGGATACCATAGAATGTCCTGTTTTTCCACATTATCTGCAAATGTTGAATGAAGAAATAGAGCAAGAAGCAACAATTGCTGCAGAGATTGCGAGAGACAGTTCTCAAGACAGTCAGAGTTCTGCTTCATTGAGTCAGGATCCACTAGGAGGACCAATTATCCAAAATGAAGCTGCCACTGCCATGGATGAGGTGGAAAGAGCTATGGAGCAAGCTCAAGAGGATGTAATTAATTTAGAAGATTTGGTGGAACAATTAAACTTTGAGCAGAAACAGATATATGACGAAGTCACAGAACAGGTTGAACATGGATTCAGTCATGAGAAGAAAGAGTGCTCATGTACATCATTTAAGCCTAACCAACTGTACGTGAGTGGAGAAGCGGGAACTGGAAAAAGTTTTCTGATTAAAGCAATTGCAACTTATCTGCAGAAAAGGACTGAATCACCGCTTTCTTGTGTTGTTACCGCTCCAACTGGGCTGGCAGCACATAATATTAAAGGGATTACTTTACATCGTTTACTGATGCTGCCAGTGGAGCATGATAACAAATTGCAATACTACAAGCTATCTGGAGATGCGTGTTCCGGAGTTTCCAGAGTCCTGAAGAAAATGAAACTTCTTTTCATTGATGAACTAAGCATGGTGTCAAATATAATGCTTGCTTTTGTGCATTTGAGAATGCAAGAAACTCTTAGAACAGACTATGATGTTTTATTTGGAGGAAAACATATTATTGTTTTTGGAGATCTTCTGCAGTTGACTCCAGTGAAAGGACAACCTGTGTTCAAAATGCTCACGCATGAAGATACCAGAAAGTGCCTAGGAAGCATTGGAAACGTTAATATATGGTTAAACTTCAAATATGCAGAACTGCTTCAAAATATGCGGCAGGCAAAGGATGAAGATTATAAAAATATTTTACAAGATGTAAGAGTCGGAAAAATAAGTCAGCAAGGGAAAGAAGCTTTACATGGACGGTTAATTTCAAATTTGTACCCAAATGAAAACATTCTTCCAGAGAATATTTTTAAGAAAATTAACGAGAAGAAATCTGGCATATGTTTGATGCCAACTCTGAAAGAATGTTCCATGTTCAACAACAAAATGTTAAATTTAGAAAATGAAGAGATAGTGAAACTGGAAGCTACAGATAAAATATAGCATATGGGAGCAACAATTGTTTTGTCTGAAAATTTGAAATCTAAATTGGATTCATTAGAGAAGACAATATCTAAAACTGCTGGTTTTGAAAAGACTCTGAATGTGTGTTTGAATTGTCGTATCATTTTGAGAAGGAATTTTTTTAAATGTTGAAAGAGGTCTGGTAAATGGGGCAATGGGTCATGTTGTTGGTTTTGTGCATTACAAAAATAGAGATGGAATTGAAATTTTAAAAATTAAATTTGATGGCATTGACGAAATAGAACAAATTTGTCGTTGTTCAGCTAGATTTTTGCTTGTGAAAGACTTATATGTTCACCGAAAACAGTTTCCTGTTTGTTTGGCATATGCAGTGACAATTCATAAATCTCAAGGTTTAAGTGTAGATAGTGCTTTGGTGAACATTGGAAGTTCTGTGTTTAAAGAGGGTATGGGAAATGTGGCATTATCACGAGTCAGAACTTTATCAGGATTGTACTTGATTGAGTGTGATGAAACAAAGATTTGTGCTGATCTAGATTGTGATAAAGAATACAATAGGTTAAGAAGAGAGTATGCTCCACATTTGCCTCAATATCCTCTGTTTGAAAAACGTGTGGTAGGCCGAAAAAGAAGAAATGAGAATAATTGCAGTCAGGTACTAGCAAAAAGACAAAAAGTAGATGAAACTGTAATTGTAAGCAGAAAGTAAAAGGATTCTGTTGAAGATGTTGTTGGATTTCAGTTTGAAAACAGTTCTGGTGTCAACTGCTATGCTAATGTAGTAGTTAATGTTGTTTTTTTTCTTCAAAATTTACAAGAACAGATTGTTGAAAATCGGGATCAAACATTCTGCTGTTTATTGAATTCTGTGTTTGAGAAATGTAGCAGTGATAGAGCAAAAATAGAAAGTGTTTCAGAAATTAGAAATCTTCTAGACATATGTTCTGGTCAAAATCAATTTTCACAGATTATTCAGCAGGATTGTCAGGATTTTTCAATGTATATGTTTGATGTATTGGAAGATGAAGGAGTAGATATAAAAAATCTTTTTAGCCTTTCTTATCAATGGCAGCATGACTGTGACAACTGTACTTTATCAAGTATTACTAGAATAGACACTGAAAGATTTATATATTTGAGTTTAGCAGACTGCAATCAGTGCCTTTTAATAATCTTGTTAAAGCAGCTGATCACAATATGGCATGTACCCAATGTAAGTCTGCAATGCTGTCCACAATAATTTTTCAAACTTATGGTAAATATGTGATTTTAATGTTCCAACGATGTAGACCTGATGGAAGTAAATTGTCAACTTCTATTAAAAATGTTGTGGCTTCTCAGTTATCAATTTCAGGAAGAACCTTTGCAACTGTAGCTATTATTTATCATGACGGTCCTTCAACAACATCAGGGCATTACACATGCTATTTAAAAAGTTGTAAAGGTTGGACCCTTTGTAATGACACTCATTTGACTTTCAAACAACGTTTGCCTTTTGACTTAAGAAATTCATATCTAGTGTTTTTAGAACCAAAATTTAAGTAAAGGTAATTGGCCTATGAAGACGGGAGCAGTTAATAAAGGTTAGTTTGCTGTTTAAAATTATATTCTGAGTAAAAGTGATCAAGATAATATAAAAAATTGAGTTGTCATATAGGTACTGTAAGTGGATCTCATAGTAAGTGATATCAGTATTATAGGAAATGATGAACATGAGTGAGTCAGAGAAGGAATTACGAAGATTTAAATATTGTGAAAATGTTGTTTAAGCCTTTCTTTCAGAACGTCGGAAAAACGGTAATTTTAGAGTTTGTTTTAATTAATTTGAAAATATACTGATACATCTGACACTATTTGGCCTTAAGGAATGGTGAAGGAATGAGCAAAGAGTTATGACTGAACAGAAGGAGTATATGAAAATAATGAAAATATTTCAGATGTTCTTCAAGGTTTTCTTCTAGAAAGTCGATGAAATGGAATTTTTAGAGAACAGCAGAGTACTTTCCAAAGAAAAGGACCTTCATGATATACTATTTGGCCTAAAGGAAAAGTAAGTGAATCAAAGATTAGTGTACATTTGTTATTTTTAAGTTTAGATGTTTTTTTTTAAAACACAATCTTTTTGATTCTTTTTTTTTTCCCCGCTGTAATATGATGAGTAGTTTGAACTCACTTTTTTAAGTGAAATTCAATATATTCTGAGAACAGCAAAAATAAACTATGTAACATGTTGTACAAGTTAATCTATAGTTTGCATTCTGTGATTTAAATTATATTCCCATTGTCTCACACTCACTTTCCTTTTTCCACCCTCTTTCAGCTCTTTTTACTCACTTATAATGTCTTTCTTTCACTCTCTTTCAACCCGGTTCTTTTACTCCACTTCTTTCACAACCCCTCATTCTCATTTCAACTGTCTGCATCCCCTCTCTCCCTCGCATAACTTTTCAGCTTTCAGTCTCTCTGCTTTACTTCCCTTTTCTGTATTTTCCTCCTTTGCTCTTTTAGTAATTCCTCTTTACTCACTCAGCAGTATTGTCGCACTCTATCACTATAAATCACCCACTCTCCCTCGCTTATCTTTGTTTGCTCCTTTCTTTTGACCTCTTCTCTCTATTTTTCGTTCACTACCTCTATGTCCTCAGTGCCTCACTGTCCTTGTGTTATGTTCACTTATGTTTATCTACCTTCTATCATTTCTTTTACAACAACTTTACTGCTCCTCTGTCATCGTTCTTCATCCCATTTCTTTTACTCTGGTTCCATTACTATCCCTCATTTCCTTTCTTTCAATGTCCTTCTCTTTACTTTCATCACCAAATTATTTTCTCTCAGTACCACTGTTTTAGTCGTCTTCTCCTCTCTTTCCTTTTTTTGCTCCCTTACTCATTTCCTTTGCTCACTCATTGTACTCCACCTCACTCAGTTTTTCTCTTAGTGTGTCTGTCTACTAACTTCCTCACTCCATTTCCCTCAATCATTGTATATTATCCTCTCTCCCTTCATCCCTTCACTCTATGACTGTTCTTCACTTACTCTCAGTTATCTTCTATTCCTCATTCTTCTAAATGCATCCTTAATTAGACTCTTTTCCGTCTCTGTCATTATCTTTTTACTTACTACTGTTTCCTGATTTAGTTTTGCTAACTCACATTGTTTTAGTATCTTTCTTACCTTCAGTTCATTTCTCTGTTCTTCTCTTCCTCTCTGTCAGTGAATCTATATGCCTTACTCTTAGCAATTTGCTCTCCTTCTATTTCTTTTTCTCTCTTTTTGTCCTTCTACCTTACTTTATTTCCCATTCTGTGTCCTTCACTCTTACTTTATTTCTAAATACACTGTTATGATTTTTAACCTCTTCATTTGTATCTTTTAATTTAAAATACATATTTTACTAATTATAACTTATTTTTTCTTCTCTCTTTCACAGATACAAAGTGTAGTAAAGAATGTAATTAAAGTTACATTTATTATATGGTAAGTGTGACTACAAAAATGTAGTTTGTCATCACCCTTTGCTTTAACCTCACTAATATTTTCTCAACCAACCTCACTCCTGTTTCTTTACTCTGCTTCCCTCACTTATTCTTATTCTCCATGTTTACTCCCCTTTCCCTATTTCCCCTCTCATATTCAACTTCTTTCAGTCCCCATTCTTTACTTCACTTACCCTCTGTTCCCTTCCTTTGCTTCTTCACTCATTCTCTTTTTCTTAATTATTTACTTCACTCCTACACACACACCTCATCTCCCTCCCAACACATACACACACCTCTTACATACACCCCACACACACACCACACACACACCTCATACACACACACCCCCCCACACACACTCCTCACACACACACACATTCCATACACACACATACATCCCACACACATACCCCCCACACCCACACACCCCTCACACATATCTCACACACCCTCACCTCCACCCACACCGAAACACCCCACACAACCACACCCACACCCACAGACACATCTTACACACCCACACGCCGACCTACGCCCACTGACTCCCTATAAGTCACACACACTGCATTACTTACTTTTCTTTGTTGTTTCACTCAGACCCATTCAGGCACTGTTTCCTTTACTCTCTCTGTCCTTTCTCTTTGTCACTCCCCATGTCTTATCCTGATTCAATTTTTCACCCTCTTTCACCCCTCTTTACTTACACTAACTGCTCTTTTCTCACCCTCCCTCACCGTTGTTCATTTATCCCGGTCCTGTCACTACCCTTCATTCCCCATTTTTTACTGTCCTTTCTTTTTCTTTCAACACCCACTCACATTCTCCCACTATCTCTACTTTAGTCTTCTTCCTCTCTCTTCCCTTCTTTCGCTCCCTTATTCATTTTACTTTTCTCACTTTCACCCTATTACACCTTCTCTGTTTTTTACTATGTAATAAACAATCCCTCTGTGTTTCTCCCTCTAGCTCTCTTTCTCTTAACATTACTCTCTTTGTGTTCTTCCCTCATGCTAACTCCTTCATTAATTTTTTTTTTTTTTGGGTGCGCGCCCCGGTGCGCGTACCCTAAGGAAAAAAAATTGACAGAGATTCTTTAAAAATATAGGTTTATTTTTATAAATTAAAGGTAGTTCTAAAAAGAACTGTTTTTTCTTCTTTTTGTTGTTTTATATTTTTTTATGTTTTTTTGAACATTTTGTACTTTTTTTGGCTTTTCTGAACAGTTTTATATTTTTTTGTATTTTTTATGGGGAGAAACAAAAACAGGGAATTGACAATGGCTCAACTGGAGCAAAAAACAAAAACCGGAAAGAATTAGGGTTTTTTGGGGCAATTGTGGTTGTCACCAGCAAGGACGATGAGCTTTACACTCTTTTCACCATAGGAGATGAGTTTACCACAATGAATACATGTAATTCGGAAATCCTCAAACCGTGGTTGAATGCAAGGGATCGTCTCCCTTGTCTCTGGTCCCGATGGAGTGGGTTGCTTTCTTTTGGAGGTGGTACTTGAAGATTGGGGGAGGTTACTGGCCAGTTCCCTCATCTCTGCAGCAGAATAATTATTCGGATGTTTGCGGTTCATGTGTCTAATCATGGTATTATTACCAAAAGAATATTTCTTGGTAGGGTTCCCCCTTGAAAGTTCCATGCCACAGATTAGGCAAGTCACCTTGGCCGCATTGACTTTTTTCTTGCCCTCTGGGATAGAAAAAAACTCCCATACAATGTGTGGCCTTGGCTTGTATGGGGTATTGTCTTCATGCAGCCATCTTCTCCCCTCCTCCTCTTCCTCTTCCTCCTCCTCCTCTTCTTGACCACCAATGTAATGTTGTGGTGGTCCTCTTGGTGGTGGTGGTGGTGCAGATGCTCCAGCTGCTGCTGCTACTGTAGCCATTTTAAAGTACAAAATATTTCTCTAAGTTGTTCAAACAGGTCTTCCTCAGTCAAAGGACAAAGTCAGAATAAGGAAAAAAGGTGGGGTCTTTCATCATTTGGAAAAAAAAACTGTCCTAAACCAATGAAAAGTGTTATTTTCAGGTCACATGACCCGGGCTTTCATCATTTGGAAACCAAAACTGTTCTGCACCAATAGAAAGTGTTATTTTCAGGTCACATGACCCGACGCGCTTACGCTACGTGCCCCGGGCCGCGCCCATAGTCGCGCTCCGGGGCGCGCCCACAGGCGCGTAGCGTAAGCGCGTCAGGACGTTGCGCGATCGTATGCACTCGCGTGCTTCCGGGTGCGCTTACGCTGTGTGTCATATGACGCATCATGCGGCTACGCGATACGTCACGATGTTGTTTTCGTTCACGGGAATAGCGCTACCGGGACGCTCACCGGTACGCGCCCCGGGGCGCGCCCTATTATTGCATTGAAATTCACTGAAAAAAACATAGGTTTTACACCAGTTATAGTTAGGAATTAGCATTTAAAAAACCTATTAAATTCACTGAAAAAACCATAGGTTTCACACCAGTTATAGTTAGCTGGAAGTTTTACTCGCATAAAACCATTGAAATTCCCACGTTATAGTTAGTTGGACTCACTATAACTTGCGCGTGATTTGTTTCTACAAGGGAGGTTTGTTAAATATTAGCGAGGTGCTCCGACCCCACGCGCCAAGGTCTCCCTGATGATGTCGGGGCTCAAGGTCGGAGATATGAAGGTGGATTGAATTGTCTAATAGCCCAACCCGCCTGCACCAGGCACTACAGTGAAAGGGATGAAATGCTCAACCAAAGAAAATGTGCAGCAGAGGAAGGGAAAACTAATGGACACTTGTCTGTTTGTGATAGACTTTGAAAAGCAAACGCTGAGGTATGGCAATAATGATGGCAGCGAGACATTTTTTCATTAAAAAAACGTTTTATTGAGTTTGAACAATAACAAATCACGTGTATATCAAGAGATAATTGGCACATTTCATCATGAATAACAGTACTCTTATGTAATACATTTAGCACGATCAGGGTGTAACTTGCCATCTTTGATTTGTCCATTTCAATTCCAGCTCTATTGTTGGGGACACAAACAAATCACCTTGATAGGCATTCAATTTGCCCCACTTTTTGTCCCATTTTTTGGGGCACCTTCTTACTTTGAACACCTCTTTTTGCAAAATCAATCACCTATCAAGTTCCCTGGTCCACAGCCGGAGGGAGGGACTATCTGAAACCCCCCACTTCCTCGCTATCTACCTCTTAACCAACGTATAACCCAGCATCATAAATTGTTGTTGAGTTTCCATCCATTCCATATATTTAAGGGACCCAGCCGAAGTGTAATGGTGTGTTCTTTCTCCAATGTTTCTAGCATACTCTCCGTGACCCCTCCCATAGAGGTCTCAATCCAGGGCAGTCCCATATCATATGGTAAAAAGATACGTCTTGTTGACACCCTCTAAGGCTTGTTGCACTGGCTCTGGAGCCTATCCTTGCAAGGGTTGTTCTGGTGAGGTATGATCTGTGTATGATTTTTAGTTCGATAAGTCTGTACCGCAATGTTATGGCTGCCTCGCGAGGGGACATCAGTGATGCCTGACAGTCATCATCATCTATCGGACCTATGTCTAGTTGCCATCTCTCTCGGAGTTTGTGGAAAGTATCTGGTAGGTGACTACAGAGTTTTTTGTATGTGGGTGATATGGCCTTAGTGAGCAGTGGGCCATCAAGTAGCCTGTCTTCCACCGGCGACGAGTCTGGTATATCTGTCATGTCCGGGATAGCTGTGGTGAGGGCGTGCCTAATCTGTAGATATCTAAATACCTCTCCCTGAGCCATATCATATGTCCTCTGTAAGTACTCAAATTTGAGAAGTACCCCCTTTTTTACCAAGTCTCCTGTTGTTGAGATTCCGATTCTGTCACATTTGTCGAACCCGGGGTGAGTGCCGAGATGCCCCAGTCTCTGGGTACACCACAGGGGCATGGCCTTTGCCCATTTTAGACGGGAGTTCGCCAGGTGCCATATCATCACTGTGTGAGCAGTGGGGTCCAATCTAACGATCCTTTCTAGTCTTCGATTATAGTGCCTCCAGGTATCCCGCCCTTCCCATCTGATACCTATCTAACATGTATGCCGGATACACCGGGGATCTGTAGTTCAGTGGTTCACCACCAGCAGATGTGTTGCCCAATAGTAAAGACGGAGATCGGGGAGGGCCACTCCCCGATCGTACCACCCTTTAGTCAGCTTATGCATGGATCCACCATCCCATAGTAACGTTTGTATTTCGCTCTCCACTCCGGCAACATATGAGTCTGGGACCCTGTGGGTGCTGTTTTGAATGTTGTACAAGAACCGGTGAAGGGACACCATCTTAAAAAGGGCTGCTCCCCCCACCAGGGACAGCGACATCGAGCACCAGTGTTTAACGTCAGCTCGTAGCCTGGTCAGAGGGGCTGTTAAGTTTTGGTCGTAAAAAAGTTGGAGGTCTGTAGTAAAAAATATCCCCAAATATCGGAAGCCTTCCGTGGTGATCTCCACTATACAGCCCGACGGTAGCTGGGGTGCCTGGCCCTTAAGAAGGAACAGCACTGATTTGCTCCAATTGATGGCATATCCTGAGTATTTCACAAAGTTTTCAATATATTCAATACCCCATGAAGGGATTTATAGGGGGTGCCAGGTAGAGCCATATATAATCTGCATATAATGATATTCTATCATCGTGTCCCTCTGCCCATTTCAGACCCCTCACCATGGCATCTCGCCTAACCCATGCTGCAAGCGGCTCCAGCATCAGACCGAATAGCAAGGGGGAGAGAGGACAACCTTGCCTGGTGCCTCTATTCAGTGGGAAGGTTTTGGATGTGTAATTATGTACCCGGACCTGTCCCCAAATATATATAATATAAATATAAATATATGCAGTAGTTTCACCCAACCCATGAATTTAGGACCAAATTCCGAATGCCTCAGGACTTCAAATAAGTAGGGCCATTCGATGGAATCAAACGCCATCGAGGCCTCAAAGGAGAGGATGACAGCGTCTTTTTCAAGAAACTCATGACCTGCTATTACATTATGAAGGCTCCTAATGTTTAATGCTGTATTCCTCCCGGGTATGAAGCCCGTCTGGTCTGGGATGACCAATGATGAGATGACCGCTATTAGGGGTAGGGCTAGGAATTTAGTAAAGATCTTTGCTTTCACATTTATTAGAGAAATCGGGCGGTAGGAGCCACATGCCTCTGCCAGCTTACCTGGCTTCCTAAGTACCACAATGGATGCTAGTCTTTGGTCTTCTGGTAGCAGACCTTTCTCATAACTTTCTTCGAGCATAGTCCATAGATGAGGCATCACTTGCGTGGCTACCACTTTCAAAATCTCCATGGGGATCCCTTTGGGGCCCATCGCTTTGCCTGATTGAATTTTGCTCATTGATTGTTGAATGTCCGCATCTGTTAAGTCACCCTCCAATGCCTCCCTGTCTCCGTCCGATAATACTGGTATGTCACTGTGTGCAAGGAGTTGGTGGGAGTCCTCTGACTGTAGGACGTGAATGAGGTGTAGACTTGTTCTAGGTGGTTCGCGAAGGTGTTGGCTATGTCACGTGGGTATGTGATGTGTGACCCATCCCCAAGAGTCAACTGAGGCACCCATCTCTCCCCTTGCTCCCTCCTCGCCAGCCACGCCAGTAATTTCCTGGCTCTGTCTCTAGTTCGTATAGTCTATGTGTGATGTGAAGGAGTTTGGTCTGAATCTTTTCTCTAGCTAATATCTTATATTCTTCTTGCTTGAGCTGCAGGTAGTGTCTAATAATGTCTGAGGGGGTCATATTGTGTTCGTCTTCCAGTCTCTGGAGGTCACTTTCAACCTGATCCATCTTTTGCTGCAGTTGCTTAGTGTACCCTACCCTGGGAGCTGGGGCATGCCCTTTTGTTACTGCTTTGAATGCCTCCCATATCGCTTGCACCGATTCTACGGAACCTAAATTTTCTTTGAAGTAATTCTGGGTCTGTTCCACTAGATCCTCTCTAGCATCAGCGAATTTGTCCATGTGTGTGTGAGGCCGTGACGATTGTCTGGGTAGACGCCTATCTGTGCTGTCATCCATCGTCATGTTAAAATCGCTCCCCATTATTAGCGCGCCTATAAGAAGATCCGCTAGTACCTTCCCTAGATCCGCAAGTGCTTCCCTTCCCATTGCTGGAGGGAGGTACACTGAGACCACATTTAGCATCCTTCCCTCACACTGCACCTCCGCTACCACAAACCTGCCCAGCTGGTCTGCCCATATTCGCCTCACCATAAGTCCCACACTCTTTTTGACCAAGATACCTGTCCCTCAAGAACCCGAGGTGTAGTCCGCATGTACCAGCAGTTTATATCCCCCTCTTGTAAGTAGGGGTGGGGGGAAATTGCTTAATGGCATTAAGCAAATCTTCACGAAAACGTCGAAAATCTCCGCAAACACTCGGAAATATCGCGAAGATGCGGAAGTGCTTGTCTCGCCTGTTTGCGATATTTTTTGTGTGATCACATTAGAAATGTCGCCAACTTGCCCATGCAGTCGCTTATGGGAGCGGCCATCTTGTGTTCCTTTGTCCTGCCCGCTCGTGATGCTTATTTCCTGTTCCGGGTCGCGCAATGCAAGCTCGCGCCCGTTCGCGATAAGTATTTCCTGTTCGGGAACCCTATTTTGTATTCGCGACACTTTCTGCGTGCTCGGGTGGAAAATATAGCGCGAACTTGCCCACGCGGTCGCAATGGGCGTGGCCATCTTGATTTTCACACTATTGCTATGGTTCTGGGGACTGCTTTTCAATCCTTTCTCTATCTTTTCAATCCTTTAGTTGTGTACACTTTTTTTTAATCTTTTTTATTTATTATCTCTCAGACTATTTTCCTGATTCTATATTTTTTGTTTTTGTTTACTTTTTGAGTGCTTTCTAACTACATTTTCACTCTTTTTCTATTACCTGCTTTTTTTTTCTTTTACTTACTTTTTTTATTTTTACATTTTCTTTCCCACTCTGCCTACCCCAGAACCATGTCAAAGGGCCACAGGGCTCAATGTAGCCAGAGCTGTAGCGCCCACCAGGGGTGCAGGGACGGGCCTTATTTGGGGAGTTGGAGTTGGCCGCACCAATTTTAAATAAATTGTGCAGCGCCACCTCCCCTTAACCCTGGCAGCAGGCGGCAGGCCTGGGTCTCAGTACGGGCTCCGGGAGCATTTGCAGCGGTGGAAAAAGGTGTGCAGGGCATTGTTTCGCTGCTCTGGTGTCCGGCGCACACAGAAACAGCTGACGAACCGGTGGTCCGATTTCCTGGACCGGGAGCAGGTCCTGCTGGACCTGCTAGGAGTGGAGGTCCCGGGTCTTGGTGAGTAACTATTTAATTATTACTACTTTGTGTCTGTTCTTCTGCTCTGTGTTATATATTGCGAATATCTTTTTTTCCAACCAGCTGGAATGCTTCTGCTTACATTACAGGTAAATAACGTTTAAAAGTCTTCTGTCATTGTTATGACACAGGTGCTCTGCGCTACTAATCTTACTTGTTTGCAACTTTGCTTTTGCGCTCGCTTTGGTGTATGCAAAAATGTAGTCATGTGCCCTCCATTTATGCATTTTTGAGGACTAAAAGAAGTGGAAATGCATACTTAATGTACAATTAGCATGCCTGGAGTAGGTGTGCTAGGTCAGGTGGTATGAACTACTTAGGCTTAGTTAGTATTCTGGAAGCAGAATGGAACACTGGATTATTGTTGATAAATATTAACTAGTCGATCTGCGAATCCCCCGATACTACTTGTCTACAAGATGAGATAGGTCAATTTTATTGCAATTGTTGTTTACATAAATGTTTTTTTGACCATCCTTTAAAAATATTTTAATTGTTTCACACCAATCATCAATGTTTGTATCTTTCATGATCAGCACCCAGGGGCAAGAAGACGGGGTCTGAGTCGGTGGGAATACTTGAACACCAGGGACTGGAGGACCAGGACCAGGGCTCTTCTGCTGGCCCTAGTAAGTCTTCCTGTTTTTAATATTAATATTTCTTATTCTCTAACTTTTACTGCACCATATTTTTTCCGAACTATTGTTTCCATTTCCTAATGCTATTTTTTACCAATAATTACCCTTCGATCTAGACGATTCTTGTTATCCCTGCCTCTAACTGCCTCTGCTTTGATGACTCTCTGTACTACTACCATTAGTCCGTCTGTAGCTAAGCTTGCCCAGTTGGCCACTCTTTATTTAAAAGATTCATCATTTGGAAACCAAAACTGTTCTGCAGCAATAGAAAGTGTTATTTTCAGGTCACATGACCCGACGCGCTTACACTACGTGCCCCGGGCCGCACCCATAGTCGCGCTCCGGGGTGCCCCCGCGGGCGCGTAGTGTAAGCGCGTCAGGACGTTGCGCGATCGTATGCACTCGCGTGCTTCCGGGTGCGCTTACGCTGTGCGTCATATGACGCATCATGCGGCTACGCGATACGTCACGATGTTGTTTTCGTTCACGGGAATAGCGCTACCGGGATGCTCACCGGTACGCGCCCTGGGGCGCGTCGTATTATTGCATTGAAATTCACTGAAAAAAACATAGGTTTTACACCAGTTATAGTTAGGAATTAGCATTTAAAAAACCTATTAAATTCACTGAAAAAACCATAGGTTTCACACCAGTTATAGTTAGCTGGAAGTTTTACTCGCATAAAACCATTGAAATTCCCACGTTATAGTTAGTTGGACTCACTATAACTTGCGCGTGATTTGTTTCTACAAGGGAGGTTTGTTGAATATTAGCGAGGTGCTCCGGTCCCCACGCGCCAAGGTCTCCCTGACGATGTCGGGGCTCAAGGTCGGAGATATGAAGGTGGATTGAATTGTCTAAGAGCCCAACCCGCCTGCACCAGGCACTACAGTGAAAGGGATGAAATGCTCAACCAAAGAAAATGTGCAGCAGAGGAAGGGAAAACTAATGGACACTTGTCTGTTTGTGATAGACTTTGAAAAGCAAACGCTGAGGTATGGCAATAATGATGGCAGCGAGACATTTTTTCATTAAAAAAACGTTTTATTGAGTTTGAACAATAACAAATCACGTGTATATCAAGAGATAATTGGCACATTTCATCATGCATAGCAGTACTCTTATGTAATACATTTAGCACGATCAGGGTGTAACTTGCCATCTTTGTTTTGTCCATTTCAATTCCAGCTCTATTGTTGGGGACACAAACAAATCACCTTGATAGGCATTCAATTTGCCCCACTTTTTGTCCCATTTTTTGGGGCACCTTCTTACTTTGAACACCTCTTTTTGCAAAATCAATCACCTATCAAGTTCCCTGGTCCACAGCCGGAGGGAGGGACTATCTGAAACCCCCCACTTCCTCGCTATCTCCCTCTTAACCAACGTATAACCCAGCATCATAAATTGTTGTTGAGTTTCCATCAGGTATGTTGGCCCCCATATATTTAAGAGACCCAGCCGAAGTGTAATGGTGTGTTCTTTCTCCAATGCTTCTAGCATACTCTCCGTGACCCCTCCCATAGAGGTCTCAATCCAGGGCAGTCCCATATCATATGGTAAAAAGATACGTCTTGTTGACACCCTCTAAGGCTTGTTGCACTGGCTCTGGAGCCTATCCTTGCAAGGGTTGTTCTGGTGAGGTATGATCTGTGTATGATTTTTAGTTGGATAAGTCTGTACCGCAATGTTATGGCTGCCTCGCGAGGGGACATCAGTGATGCCTGACAGTCATCATCATCTATCGGACCTATGTCTAGTTGCCATCTCTCTCGGAGTTTGTGGAAAGTATCTGGTAGGTGATTACAGAGTTTTTTGTATGTGGGTGATATGGCCTTAGTGAGCAGTGGGCCATCAAGAAGCCTGTCTTCCACAGGCGACGAGTCTGGTATATCTGTCATGTCCGGAATAGCTGTGGTGAGGGCGTGCCTAATCTGTAGATATCTAAATACCTCTCCCTGAGTCATATCATATGTCCTCTGTAAGTACTCAAATTTGAGAAGTACCCCCTTTTTTACCAAGTCTCCTGTTGTTGAGATTCCGATTCTGTCACACTTGTCGAACCCGGGGTGAGTGCTGAGATGCCCCAGTCTCTGGGTACACCACAGGGGCATGGCCTTTGCCCATTTTAGACGGGAGTTCGCCAGGTGCCATATCATCACTGTGTGAGCAGTGGGGCCAATCTAACGATCCTTTCTAGTCTTCGATTATAGTGCCTCCAGGTATCCCGCCCTTCCCATCTGATACCTATCTAACATGTATGCCGGATACACCGGGGATCTGTAGTTCAGTGGTTCACCACCAGCAGATGTGTTGCCCATTAGTAAAGACGGAGATCGGGGAGGGCCACTCCCCGATCGTACCACCCTTTAGTCAGCTTATGCATGGATCCACCATCCCATAGTAACGTTTGTATTTCGCTCTCCACTCCGGCAACATATGAGTCTGGGACCCTGTGGGTGCTGTTTTGAATGTTGTACAAGAACCGGTGAAGGGACACCATCTTAAAAAGGGCTGCTGTCCCCCACCAGGGACAGCGACATCGAGCACCAGTGTTTAACGTCAGCTCGTAGCCTGGTTAGAGGGGCCGTTAAGTTTTGGTCGTAAAAAAGTTGGAGGTCTGTAGTAAAAAATATCCCCAAATATCGGAAGCCTTCCGTGGTGATCTTCACTATACAGCCCGACGGTAGCTGGGGTGCCTGGCCCTTAAGAAGGAACAGCACTGATTTGCTCCAATTGATGGCATATCCTGAGTATTTCACAAAGTTTTCAATATATTCAATACCCCATGAAGGGATTTATAGGGGGTGCCAGGTAGAGCAATATATAATCTGCATATAATGATATTCTATCATCGTGTCCCTCTGCCCATTTCAGACCCCTCACCATGGCATCTCGCCTAACCCATGCTGCAAGCGGCTCCAGCATCAGACCGAATAGCAAGGGGGAGAGAGGACAACCTTGCCTGGTGCCTCTATTCAGTGGGAAGGTTTTGGATGTGTAATTATGTACTCGGACCTGTCCCCAAATATATATAATATAAATATAAATATATGCAGTAGTTTCACCCAACCCATGAATTTAGGACCAAATTCCGTATGCCTCAGGACTTCAAATAAGTAGGGCCATTCGATGGAAACAAACGCCATCGAGGCCTCAAAGGAGAGGATGACAGCTTCTTTTTCAAGAAACTCACGACCTGCTATTACATTATGAAGGCTCCTAATGTTTAATGCTGTATTCCTCCCGGGTATGAAGCCCGTCTGGTCTGGGATGACCAATGATGAGATGACCGCTATTAGGGGTAGGGCTAGGAATTTAGTAAAGATCTTTGCTTTCACATTTATTAGAGAAATCGGGCGGTAGGAGCCACATGCCTCTGCCAGCTTACCTGGCTTCCTAAGTACCACAATGGATGCTAGTCTTTGGTCTTCTGGTAGCAGACCTTTCTCATAACTTTCTTCGAGCATAGTCCATAGATGAGGCATCACTTGCGTGGCTACCACTTTCAAAATCTCCATGGGGATCCCTTTGGGGCCCATCGCTTTGCCTGATTGAATTTTGCTCCTTGCTTGTTGAATCTCCGCATCTGTTAAGTCACCCTCCAATGCCTCCCTGTCTCCGTCCGATAATACTGGTATGTCACTGTGTGCAAGGAGTTGGTGGGAGTCCTCTGACTGTAGGACGTGAATGAGGTGTAGACTTGTTCTAGGTGGTTCGCGAAGGTGTTGGCTATGTCACGTGGGTATGTGATGTGTGACCCATCCCCAAGAGTCAACTGAGGCACCCATCTCTCCCCTTGCTCCCTCCTCGCCAGCCACGCCAGTAATTTCCTGGCTCTGTCTCTAGTTCGTATAGTCTATGTGTGATGTGAAGGAGTTTGGTCTGAATCTTTTCTCTAGCTAATATCTTATATTCTTCTTGCTTGAGCTGCAGGTAGTGTCTAATAATGTCTGAGGGGGTCATATTGTGTTCGTCTTCCAGTCTGTGGAGGTCACTTTCAACCTGATCCATCTTTTGCTGCAGTTGCTTAGTGTACCCTACCCTGAGAGCTGGGGCATGCCCTTTTGTTACTGCTTTGAATGCCTCCCATATCGCTTGCACCGATACTACGGAACCTACATTTTCTTTGAAGTAATTCTGGGTCTGTTCCACTAGATCCTCTCTAGCATCAGCGAATTTGTCCATGTGTGTGTGAGGCCGTGACGATTGTCTGGGTAGACGCCTATCTGTGCTGTCATCCATCGTCATGTTAAAATCGCTCCCCATTATTAGCGCGCCTATAAGAAGATCCGCTAGTACCTTCCCTAGATCCGCAAGTGCTTCCCTTCCCATTGCTGGAGGGAGGTACACTGAGACCACATTTAGCATCCTTCCCTCCCACTGCACCTCCGCTACCACAAACCTGCCCGCCTGGTCTGCCCATATTCGCCTCACCATAAGACCCAAACTCTTTTTGACCAAGATACCTGTCCCTCGAGAACCCGAGGTGTAGTCCGCATGTACCAGCAGTTTATATCCCCCTCTTGTAAGTAGGGGTGGGGGAAAATTGCTTAATGGCATTAAGCAAATCTTCACGAAAACGTCGAAAATCTCCGCAAACACTCGGAAATATCGCGAAGATGCGGAAGTGCTTGTCTCGCCTGTTTGCGATATTTTTTGTGTGATCACATTAGAAATGTCGCCAACTTGCCCATGCAGTCGCTTATGGGAGCGGCCATCTTGTGTTCCTTTGTCCTGCCCGCTCGTGATGCTTATTTCCTGTTCCGGGTCGCGCAATGCAAGCTTGCGCCCGTTTGCGATAAGTATTTCCTGTTCGGGAACGCTATTTTGTATTCGCGACACTTTCTGCGTGCTCGGGTGGAAAATATAGCGCGAACTTGCCCACGCGGTCGCAATGGGCGTGGCCATCTTGATTTTCACACTATTGCTATGGTTCTGGGGCCTGCTTTTCAATCCTTTCTCTATCTTTTCAATCCTTTAGTTGTGTACACTTTTTTTTAATCTTTTTTATTTATTATCTCTCAGACTATTTTCCTGATTCTATATTTTTTGTTTTTGTTTACTTTTTGAGTGCTTTCTAACTACTTTTTCACTCTTTTTCTATTACCTGCTTTTTTTTTCTTTTACTTACTTTTTTTATTTTTACATTTTCTTTCCTGCTGGGGAGTTATAAAAATACTCAGGAGAATTCTTCATTATCTCTCTCTCCCAGCACGGAAGCAGATAGTAGTAGCACTGGTGGGCTCGAGGTTGGATTACTGCAATGTATTATATGCAGATGCCAACAAAGGGCTCACCCAGCGACTACAAATTGTCCAAAATGCTGCGGCCCGTTTTGTCCTAGCACTCCCAAATACTTCATCTGCCACTATGGCCAGAAGGACCCTTCACTGGCTCCCTATTCAATTGAGGATTTCCTTTAAAATTCTCTGTTTAGCCTATAGAGCTCTATCAGAAAGATCTACGCATCCGTTAAGCGCCTTGCTTACTCCCTACCAGCCGGGGAGAGCGCTTAGATCTGCTGAGCTAAATCTGCTGGTTGTCCCTAGAGCCAAAAGAGCACGATGGGGAGATAGGGCATTTTCAATTGTTGCACCTAAGTTGTGGAATTCCCTCCCCCAAGATATCAAGACACAGTCCTCTCTCTCCTCTTTTAAAAAGGCCCTTAAAACCTGGTATTTCGTCAAGGCTTACCCGCAATAGCTGTACAATAGCTGTATAACTGCAATAGTTGTATAACTGTAATAGTTGTACAGCTGCATAGTGGTATTTCTAACAGCTGTTACTGTTTGGTTATGCGCCTTGACGCCCATTGGGCTTAGTTGCGCCATACAAATTGCCTTTAATAATAATAATAATAACTTTCCCACTCTGCCTACCCCAGAACCATGTCAAAGGGCCACAGGGCTCAATGTAGCCAGAGCTGTAGCGCCCACCAGGGGTGCAGGGACGGGCCTTATTTGGGGAGGTGGAGTTGGCCGCACCAATTTTAAATAAATTGTGCAGCGCCACCTCCCCTTAACCCTGGCAGCAGGCGGCAGGCCTGGGTCTGAGTACGGGCTCCGGGAGCATTTGCAGCGGTGGAAAAAGGTGTGCAGGGCATTGTTTCGCTGCTCTGGTGTCCGGCGCACACAGAACCAGCTGACGAACCGGTGGTCCGATTTCCTGGACCGGGAGCAGGTCCTGCTGGACCTGCTAGGAGTGGAGGTCCCGGGTCTTGGTGAGTAACTATTTAATTATTACTACTTTGTGTCTGTTCTTCTGCTCTGTGTTATATATTGCGAATATCTTTTTTTCCAACCAGCTGGAATGCTTCTGCTTACATTACAGGTAAATAACGTTTAAAAGTCTTCTGTCATTGTTATGACACAGGTGCTCTGCGCTACTAATCTTACTTGTTTGCAACTTTGCTTTTGCGCTCGCTTTGGTGTATGCAAAAATGTAGTCATGTGCCCTCCATTTATGCATTTTTGAGGACTAAAAGAAGTGGAAATGCATACTTAATGTACAATTAGCATGCCTGGATTAGGTGTGCTAGGTCAGGTGGTATGAACTACTTAGGCTTAGTTAGTATTCTGGAAGCAGAATGGAACACTGGATTATTGTTGATAAATATTAACTAGTCGATCTGCGAATCCCCCGATACTACTTGTCTACAAGATGAGATAGGTCAATTTTATTGCAATTGTTGTTTACATAAATGTTTTTTTGACCATCCTTTAAAAATATTTTAATTGTTTCACACCAATCATCAATGTTTGTATCTTTCATGATCAGCACCCAGGGGCAAGAAGACGGGGTCTGAGTCGGTGGGAATACTTGAACACCAGCGACTGGAGGACCAGGACCAGGGCTCTTCTGCTGGCCCTGGTAAGTCTTCCTGTTTTTAATATTAATAATTCTTATTCTCTAACTTTTACTGCACCATATTTTTTCCGAACTATTGTTTCCATTTCCTAATGCTATTTTTTACCAATAATTACCCTTCGATCTAGACGATTCTTGTTATCCCTGCCTCTAACTGCCTCTGCTTTGATGACTCTCTGTACTACTACCATTCTGTAGCTAAGCTTGCCCAGTTGGCCACTCTTTATTTAAAAGATTTTAAATAAAACTCTGATTCACCAGTAGCTCTAGCCATTGACTCAAGTCCTTTGAGTTGTCCTCTTGTACTACGTCCTGTCTTATTAATCTTGAGACTTTTCAACAATTCCCACCAAAAAAATTCCAAACCAAATTTTACTATTTTCATAGGATAGGACATACCACTATTGTTTTTAGGGATTTTGCACATACAGGACTTTGCACAAAAAAATAGGATGTTGGTGATGGGAGGTTGAACCTTCCTCACACCTAAATCAGAACACACCACAATCCCCTGCCCAACTAGTTATAGTAGTGTCTCATTAGCTCTCCAAACCCCCCAAGATACCCAACAATGAGTAGACAACCCAGAACATAACACTCCTGACCTCTCAGGCGTGAAAGCAATGCGCATGCACACCCTGCCTTTCGCTCTCTCACTCGTGTAAGTCCACACCAAATACCACGGAGTTTATGTAAGTTCAAAATGTTATTGTCAATTAACGTACTCTGTACGTTGTCCTATAATGCAGCGCCAACAGCAAAATGCATAACATTAAAACAATAAACATTGTTACACTTAGTTACACTTACAACAACTACAAGTCCATAGAACGAAGAAAAAAAAAGGGAAATCATGATAACTGAACAGTGGTGGAAGCACCACCATCCCCTTGGTAGGAATATAGTTTATATAAAATTATAAATGTAGATCTCTGAGCAAATTCTGGGGACCCCTCACCTTAGAAGAACCTAGTACTGTTTACATCATAAGCTCTGCATAGCTCTGGTTCGTAGAAGGAAATCGTCCGTCTGTTATGAGAAAAATGGTGTGCGTTAGTATATTGCAAGCATTTCCCAATCGTGCCAAAAAGTGTAGTATTTTTATACATAAGCAATATGGACTAACACCAGAACTTCAGAAAAAAGTGGCTTGTTTTGGTTGACCTGGTACTCAGCGCTTAGACTGTAGCAGTATGAAGTCATGTGGGCTCAAAGGCGTCTTATATAACAAGCTGCGAGGTAACGTGTGCAAAAAAGAAAAGACAGAAATGAGAGTGGCTAGGTGCACAGCGGATGCTGTAAGAATTTTTTTTTTTTTAAAGTTGGATTATACGGTTGATAGATTTGGGTGCTGCAACAGGTGGCGTAACCGTCCTGGTACGCTAAGTAATATGAATAGAGTGGCGCACAAACACTGTTAGTGCGTCCCTGTCGAGTGAGCACACCGTTGTGGTTCATCAAAATTGGCTGACTCCAAATTTAAATCACATGCAGTTCAAATGTTCGATTCTTTACATGTTTTTAATTGTTCAAAACATATTCAATTGATTAATTTCAATTCAGTTTTTTTTCAAACATGATTCTTCCAAGAAAAATACTATTGCTCCAATGCATTTCGGGCGGAGCCATTTTTCCCAGGAGCTCTAAAGTTCACGGTTAAACTTCCACAGACGTCTTCGGAGTCCTCCGGTGCGATTGGGCTCCGAAGACGTCTGTGGAAGTTCAACCGTGAACTTTAGAGCTCCTGGGAAAAATGGCTCCGCCCGAAATGCATTAGAGCAATAGTATTTTTCTTTGAAGAATCATGTTTAAAAAAAAACTGAATTGAAATTGATCAATTGAATATGTTTTGATCAATTAAAAACATGTAAAGAATCAAACATTTGAACTGCATGTGATTTAAATTTGGAGTCAGCCAATTTTGATGAACCACAACGGTGTGCTCACTCGACAGGGACGCACTAACGGTGTTTGTGCGCCACTTTATTCAAAAAATAAAAGACACAAAGGTAAAACAGTTGCATGGCTCGGGCTAACTAAGCAAAGACTAGAATTACCCTAGGGACTTTTATAACTACTAATGTCTACTCTACTACTATCTGATTTATACTAGTGACGTATGTTATATATGTATGTATTACTATTATCTCATTTTTAAATCTTGCTACTAAAAAATAGGAGGAGTTGCATGTGACACCTAAAAAAGTGTAATGTTTTTTATAGGTATACTACCGACCACCAGTGACGAAGGTGACGCGGCTTGAGAGGATGCAGCAGTTGCAGGGTGAGCTGCTGGGGGTCAGCCAGCAGCAGTGGCGGGCGGTTTCTAAGTTAGATTCCTAATCCTTACTTATTGACATTACACTCACTGCAAGGGTGTACTGTATACTGTACTGTTGGGACTTCCCAAGTAAGAAGTTGTTGTGAACGGTTGAAGAGTGAAGACACCCTTTAATTGGCATTAGTAAAGGCATTAGCGGCGGGAGTGTTGAGTAACCAATGGCCTCTTCTATCTGATTTCAACTCTGCTGTGACAGTTTTACGGAGAAGACTAAAAGTCAGATCAGATGACCTTGATGGATGGGTTGAATGAAAAGGGAAAGAAGGGTGGAAGAAAGAAGTACGTGCGAGATTTAATATTTATGTCTGACAGAGAAGGATATGTGGGATGCATGCATGCATAGGTGGCTGATAGGAATCAGATGCAAGGTTGCTTGAATGCCTGAAAAACTCCTACAAATGTTAAAGCCCAAGGAAGTGGGAGGATAGATACATACCACAAATGTTATGTACTGTGCTTGATAGTGGTGGCATACCACTATGTTTATACTTAGCTTCTCTTACTGCTTTGCTAAGAGTATATTTTACAATAGTCGTTTTGATATATAGCTACTCCTTCAATGGGGAAACCTGATAGGAAGGAGTTGGCCACCAAGGCCCGGCGCCAGAAGCTGGAGGTCATACAGCGTGAATACCCTCAGCTGGTGGTCATGGAAGAGGAGGAGGAGGAGGTGGCAGCAGCTGCAGCCTCCTCCAAAGCCCTGGACCCCAGCCACTGCCCTCCCATTGTACAGCACCACCATCTGGCAGTCGCCCACCGCCACCCCTCCTTCAGCATCACTGGTGCCTCCCTCACTGTGGCTGCAACTGCCGCGCTTTGAAGCACTGTGCTGCACAACTTGAGGAGCAAGTACGAGTCCTCCAGAGTCAAGCCCGCCGAGCCTAAAGACCCTGTTCATTGCCCCTTTTTTATTTATTCTTTTGGTGGGTGGGAATCTGACGTTGGAGTTTCGCATTTCGGACGATTGGACAATTATGTTGGACTTTTTCTTTACGGACATTGGTTGGGCTTAGGGAGAGGGGTGGGTCAGATGTTGTGTTTTTTTTACATAGTTTATTTTTGTTAGGGTATTAAAATTAATATTTCTACTTTACATACAATGTTGTTAATGTTTTGGGGGTGGGGTTACTGTTTTACATCATACTGTTTGCTTGCTGGTGGAGGGCCACCCACAGCCAGTGTTTGATTTAAATAATTGGCTTACTTTGTAAGACACAAACAGATAGAAGCGGCACCCCTCACTGAGTGACTTGTCATACTTGTACTGTCAGTCTCTTCTAGTCTATGCATTCTTTAACTGGTATCAAAGGGGTGTGTAAATTGAATTAATGAAAATATGTCCGTTATTAATTATGCCTCCCCCAAACTTCAATCCTTTCTCTATCTTTTCAATCCTTTAGTTGTGTACACTTTTTTTTAATCTTTTTTATTTATTATCTCTCAGACTATTTTCCTGATTCTATATTTTTTGTTTTTGTTTACTTCTTGAGTGCTTTCTATCTACTTTTTCACTCTTTTTGTATTACCTGCTTTTATTTTCTTTTACTTACTTTTTTTATTTTTACATTTTCTTTCCCACTCTGCCTACCCCAGAACCATGTCAAAGGGCCACAGGGCTCAATGTAGCCAGAGCTGTAGCGCCCACCAGGGGTGAAGGGACGGGCCTTATTTGGGGAGGTGGAGTTGGCCGCACCAATTTTAAATAAATTGTGCAGTGCCACCTCCCCTTAACCCTGGCAGCAGGCGGCAGGCCTGGGTCTGGGTACGGGCTCCGGGAGCATCGACAGCGGTGGAAAAAGGTGTGCAGGGCATTGTTTCGCTGCTCTGGTGTCAGGCGCACACAGAACCAGCTGACGAACCGGTGGTCCGATTTCCTGGACCGGGAGCAGGTCCTGCTGGACCTGCTAGGAGTGGAGGTCCCGGGTCTTGGTGAGTAACTATTTATTTATTACTACTTTGTGTCTGTTCTTCTGCTCTGTGTTATATATTGCGAATATCTTTTTTTCCAACCAGCTAGAATGCTTCTGCTTACATTACAGGTAAATAACGTTTAAAAGTCTTCTGTGATTGTTATGACACAGGTGCTCTGCGCTACTAATCTTACTTGTTTGCAACTTTGCTTTTGCGCTCGCTTTGGTGTATGCAAAAATGTAGTCATGTGCCCTCCATTTATGCATTTTTGAGGACTAAAAGAAGTGGAAATCCATACTTAACCACTTGGATGCTGTGGTATCTGCAGGGGTATAATGTAATTTCCATTGAAATCAATGGAAACTCCATGACGAGTTACCCTTGTCATTAGCAGCCAAGTGGTTAATGTACAATTAGCATGCCTGGATTAGGTGTGCTAGGTCAGGTGGTATGAACTACTTAGGCTTAGTTAGTATTCTGGAAGCAGAATGGAACACTGGATTATTGTTGATAAAGATTAACTAGTCGATCTGCGAATCCCCCGATACTACTTGTCTACAAGATGAGATAGGTCAATTTTATTGCAATTGTTGTTTACATAAATGTTTTTTTGACCATCCTTTAAAAATATTTTAATTGTTTCACACCAATCATCAATGTTTGTATCTTTCATGATCAGCACCCAGGGGCAAGAAGACGGGGTCTGAGTCGGAGGGAATACTTGAACACCTGGGACTGGAGGACCAAGGCTCTTCTGCTGGCGCTAGTAAGTCTTCCTGTTTTTAATATTAATAATTCTTATTCTCTAACTTTTACTGCACCATATTTTTTCCGAACTATTGTTTCCATTCCCTAATGCTATTTTTTTACCAATAATTACCCTTCGATCTAGACGATTCTTGTTATCCCTGCCTCTAACTGCCTCTGCTTTGATGACTCTCTGTACTACTACCATTAGTCCGTCTGTAGCTCAGCTTGCCCAGTTGGCCACTCTTTATTTAAAAGATTTTAAATAAAACTCTGATTCACCAGTAGCTCTAGCCATTGACTCAAGTCCTTTGAGTTGTCCTCTTGTACTACGTCCTGTCTTATTAATCTTGAGACTTTTCAACAATTCCCACCAAAAAAATTCCAAACCAAATTTTACTATTTTCATAGGATAGGACATACCACTATTGTTATAGGGATTTTGCACATACAGAACTTTGCACAAGAAAATAGGATTTTGGTGATGGGAGGTTGGACCTTCCTCACACCTAAATCAGAACACACCACAATCCCCTGCCCAACCAGTTATAGTAGTGTCTCATTAGCTCTCCAAACCCCCCAAGATACCCAACAATGAGTAGACAACCCAGAACATAACACTCCTGACATCTCAGGCGTGAAAGCAATGCGCATGCACACCCTGCCTTTCGCTCTCTCACTCGTGTAAGTCCACACCAAATACCACGGAGTTTATGTAAGTTCAAAATGTTATTGTCAATTGACAAACTCTGTACGTTGTTCTATAATGCAGCACCAACAGCAAAATGCATAACATTAAAACAATAAACATTGTTACACTTAGTTACACTTACAACAACTACAAGTCTATAGAACGAAGAAAAAAAAGGGAAATCATGATAACTGAACAGTGGTGGAAGCACCACCATCCCCTTGGTAGGAATATAGTTTATATAAAATTATAAATGTAGATCTCTGAGCAAATTCTGAGGACCCCTCACCTTAGAAGAACCTAGTACTGTTTACATCATAAGCTCTGCATAGCTCTGGTTCGTAGAAGGAAATCTTCCGTCTGTTATGAGAAAAATGGTGTGCGTTAGTATATTGCAAGCATTTCCCAATCGTGCCAAAAAGTGTAGTATTTTTATGCATAAGCAATATGGACTAACACCAGAACTTCAGAAAAAAGTGGCTTGTTTTGGTTGACCTGGTACTCAGCGCTTAGACTGTAGCAGTATGAAGTCATGTGGGCTCAAAGGCGTCTTATATAACAAGCTGCGAGGTAACGTGTGCAAAAAATAAAAGACAGAAATGAGAGTGGCTAGGTGCACAGCGGATGCTGTAAGAATTTTTTTTGAAAAAAAGTTGGATTATACGGTTGATAGATTTGGGTGCTGCAACATGTGGCGTAACCGTCCCGGTACGCGAAGTAATATGAATAAAGTGGCGCACAAACACCGTTAGTGCGTCCCTGTCGAGTGAGCACACCGTTGTGGTTCATCAAAATTGGCTGACTCCAAATTTAAATCACATGCAGTTCAAATGTTCGATTCTTTACATGTTTTTAATTGTTCAAAACATTCAATTGATCAATTTCAATTCAGTTTTTTTTCAAACATGATTCTTCAAAGAAAAATACTATTGCTCCAATGCATTTCGGGCGGAGCCATTTTTCCCAGGAGCTCTAAAGTTCACGGTTGAACTTCCACAGACGTCTTCGGAGTCCTCGATTGGGCTCCGAAGACGTCTGTGGAAGTTCAACCGTGAACTTTAGAGCTCCTGGGAAAAATGGCTCCGCCCGAAATGCATTGGAGCAATTGTATTTTTCTTTGAAGAATCATGTTTGAAAAAAAACTGAATTGAAATTGATCAATTGAATATCTTTTGAACAATTAAAAACATGTAAAGAATCGAACATTTTAACTGCATGTGATTTAAATTTGGAGTCAGACAATTTTGATGAACCACAACGGTGTGCTCACTCGACAGGGACACACTAACGGTGTTTGTGCGCCACTTTATTCAAAAAATAAAAGACACAAAGGTAAAACGGTTGCATGGCTCGGGCTAACTAAGCAAAGACTAGAATTACCCTAGGGACTTTTATAACTACTAATGTCTACTCTACTACTATCTGATTTATACTAGTGATGTATGTTATGTATGTATGTATTACTATTATCTCATTTTTAAATCTTGCTACTAAAAAATAGGAGGAGTTATTATTATTATTATTATGTTTCTTATATAGCGCCTGAATCGACCCCCGAAGGGGTATCTCCGCGCTTGCCTTGGGAACCCGTCCTGGCTTTTCCCTGTGAGATAGCCCCTACAGGGCATCCCCAAGGTGAAAGCCAGGCATCCCGCCGCAGGGGGGCCGTTGTGGAGATTAAGCAAGCTTAATGCCCAGAGTTGCAGAGTGTGAACCCATGATTAGGTCAGGCACCGAAGCGAGAATTATCGAGTCCATGGACATTTGAGCTCAAGACCCTGCCGCGTCGGGAATTGAACCCTGGTCCCGGGTCTGACCTCTGCTTCAGGGTCTGCCTGCTCTAACCAGTGAGCCACACTTCTCCACGTTGTATGTGACATCTAAAAAAGTGTAATGTTTTTTATAGGTATACTACCGACCACCAGTGACGAAGGTGACGCGGCTTGAGAGGATGCAGCAGTTGCAGGGTGAGCGGCTGGGGGTCAGCCAGCAGCAGTGGCGGGCGGTTTCTAAGTTAGATTCCTAATCCTTACTTATTGACATTACACTCACTGCAAGGGTGTACTGTATACTGTACTGTTGGGACTTCCCAAGTAAGAAGTTGTTGTGAACGGTTGAAGAGTGAAGACACCCTTTAATTGGCATTAGTAAAGGCATTAGCGGCGGGAGTGTTGAGTAACCAATGGCCTCTTCTATCTGATTTCAACTCTGCTGTGACAGTTTTATGGAGAAGACTAAAAGTCAGATCAGATGACCTTGATGGATGGGTTGAATGAAAAGGGAAAGAAGGGTGGAAGAAAGAAGTACGTGCGAGATTTAATATTTATGTCTGACAGAGAAGGATATGTGGGATGCATGCATGCATAGGTGGCTGATAGGAATCAGATGCAAGGTTGCTTGAATGCCTGAAAAACTCCTACAAATGTTAAAGCCCAAGGAAGTGGGAGGATAGATACATACCACAAATGTTATGTACTGTGCTTGATAGTGGTGGCATACCACTATGTTTATACTTAGCTTCTCTTACTGCTTTGCTAAGAGTATATTTTACAATAGTCGTTTTGATATATAGCTACTCCTTCAACGGGGAAACCTGATAGGAAGGAGTTGGCCACCATGGCCCGGCGCCGGAAGCTGGAGGTCATACAGCGTGAATACCCTCGGCTGGTGGTCATGGAAGAGGAGGAGGAGGAGGTGGCAGCAGCTGCAGCCTCCTCCAAAGCCCTGGACCCCAGCCACTGCCCTCCCATTGTAAAGCACCACCGTCTGGCAGTCAACCACCGCCACCCCTCCTTCAGCATCACTGGTGCCCCCTCACTGTGGCTGCAACTGCCGCGCTTTGAAGCACTGTGCTGCACAACTTGAGGAGCAAGTACGAGTCCTCCAGAGTCAAGCCCGCCGAGCCTAAAGACCCTGTTCATTGCCCCTTTTTTATTTATTCTTTTGGTGGGTGGGAATCTGACGTTGGAGTATCGCATTTCGGACGATTGGACAATTATGTTGGACTTTTTCTTTACGGACATTGGTTGGGCTTAGGGAGAGGGGTGGGTCAGATGTTGTGTTTTTTTTACATAGTTTATTTTTGTTAGGGTATTAAAATTAATATTTCTACTTTACATACAATGTTGTTAATGTTTTGGGGGTGGGGTTACTGTTTTACATCATACTGTTTGCTTGCTGGTGGAGGGCCACCCACAGCCAGTGTTTGATTTAAATAATTGGCTGACTTTGTAAGACACAAACAGATAGAAGCGGCACCCCTCACTGAGTGACTTGTCATACTAGTACTGTCAGTCTCTTCTAGTCTATGCATTCTTTAACTGGTATCAAAGGGGTGTGTAAATTGAATTAATGAAAATATGTCCGTTATTAATTATGCCTCCCCCAAACTTCTCTTACCTTTGCTTGATGTTTAACTTAGGCACAGCGATGGCTGCATGGTGATGATGGTTTCCTTTCCTAACATGCCATGGTTGTGGTGTTAGTAGTAGTAGTAGCAGACACTGGCAGCACCATTTGCAAAAAAAGAAAATGAGACAGTCAGTCGCCTGCCAGAGACTCTCCGAGTAATAGTAGAATGAAGTACAGTACAGAACTTACTGCAAAACAATAATATGCAAAAATTGTTTACAACAAAACATAATGGTGGTGGGGATAGCCTAGTACCCAGAGTTACAAACTATAGTTGTGTCGAGTCACTTGACTAGGCCTACAGTAAACTGGACACAAGCGTAACCGTTAGTGCTGTGTAGGAGGATGCCAACAAATCCAATCGATGTCGGCAATTAATGCTGATGTATAGGTTCCTTTGGCAAAAAAAATCACCTCCCAAATATACTGCTCATGGTTGGGAAAGCAGAGGAAGATCCTCGCCCTGCCTTGAAATTGAAGTACTGTTTCTTTTACCACATCCGCCCCAGCAAGCCTGTGATAAATTATTGGTGTACATTTAATTTACCAAATAACTAAACAATTGCCAGTACTCATTTATTTTTGAGGGGTCATATTGAAAATCAAACAACATGTGCCACAGACCTCTTTTACAGTCAGAAATGAATCCTTTTATTTATTTCAATGTGTTTCTCACATACAAATAACAAACAATCGACAATTCTTTAAACCTTTATTCATCGCACCTCAAAAGCTTCTAGTTAAAGCTTTCTAGCTAAAAAACATTCTCATTAACATTCTGCTCATACATTCCTCCCACTTCATACCATTCCATGCATATTGTGTTTTCACTCACTCACCACATCACCAGCATTCACCCTATACAACAAATAATTGATTTCTCTTTGAGACATTCAACAAAATGCCATAGAAAATGTGTTACAACATATATACACTATATCAAACAAATTATACTATTTCACTATTCTCATGGCCAAAAAAGCAGGTCTACGTGTTTCAAACCCCCTCAGTTCACGGGGTTCTCCTCAGGACCTAAAAGCTGGAAAAAGACAAAAACACTCTTTCAGTCTCTATGGATGCCCTAGCCGGCCTCCCATTGCACTCTGTTCCCTTTTTGGCAACATTCGCTTACCTCAAATGTGGTCTAGATCATCCAATCTAGCAAGCTCAGCAATGCCACCTGTATCAGAAAAAGACAAGAATAAACACACAAACCTTAACCAATTCCAATCTACACTGTACCATCTTTCTTTATTAGTACACTTTAAAAAGCATATTTTCTTACATTGGTGCTTCTTGGGAAATTCCCCTTTTCAATCTCGTGTTCCCAGCAGATTATTGCTAAAAATCAAAGCCCTTCTGTTAAGAAACCTATTTCTCTAATGTTGTTGGAGTCTGTGCACAGTTTTTTATTCGTCTGGAAACTCACTTGGGAAAACATGGAATTGTGTGGACTCCACACGGCCCTGTTTGTTTGTTTTGGAAAGTCTGGGGGCAGCGCCTGCAATGTCAATAATGAGAGTGTTATGGCAATCCTTCGCAAACTCTCTTATCGGGAGAAAGTCTGTGCATGGTCTCTTTTACTTCAAGCCTACCTCCTTGTTTGAAGGACGAGTCCTCAGTTCATCCGTTGGCCGCTCCAGTTCTTCCAGCTGCGGGGTGCGGTGCGCGTTGTCTTAAACGTGCTGCAATTCCTGTTTAGCCCTTCTGGGAGTTGTAGTACTGCTCATCGCTGAAGGGAGAAGTTTTTTCTGCTTCAAACTTTCTCGGTATTCTTCTATTGTTTGGGGGCCTCAGGCGAAAAAAACACGTGTTTTTTTTAGAACAATAATACAACTATTCCCTGGCTTTTTTTTTTAGCACGTTGCTTGTCCGATCTCTATGCGCATGGCGTTTGTGGGGATTGTAGCTCCCAGCTAGGGGTTTGACCAAACTTCATTCACAACTGGATGCACCATATACATTGGCAAGGCATAGGTGTGCCCTTGATGTTTTTGGATGTGCTAGACTTAGATTCAAAAAGAGGGCGGGAACGGATCGCATGATTTACTTGAATAGACAACTGACTGCCGGTCCATCCGTTAACATGCACCACACCCCGCGGCTGGAGAAACTGAAGCGGCCAACGGAGGAACTGAGGACTCGTCCCTCGAGCAAGGAGGTAGGCTTGAAGTAAAAGATACCCTGCACAGACTTTATCCCGATAAGAGAGATCGCGAAGGATTGCCATAACACTCTCGTTATTGATATTGCAGGCGTTGCCCCCAGACTTTCCAAAATAAACACACAGGGACGAGTGAAGTCAACATGATCCCACGTTTTTTCAAGTGAGTATCCAGACGAATGAAAAACTGTGCACAGACTCCTGCGACATCAGAGCAATAGGCTTTTTAACAGAAGGGCTTTCTTTTTAGGAATAATCTGCTGGGAACACGAGATTAAAAAGAGAGGAATTTCCCAAGAAGCACCGATGTGAGAAAATAAGCTTTTTGAAGTGTACTGATAGAGAAAGATGGTCCAATGTAGATTGGAATAGGAAAAGGTTTGTGTCTTGATTCTTGTCTTTTTCTGAAACAGATGGCATTGTTGAGCTTGCTAGATCGGATGATGTAGACCACGTTTGAGGTAAGCGAATGTTGCCAAATAGGGAACAAAGTGCAATGGGAGGCTGGCTAGGGCATCTATAGAGACTGAAAGAGTATTTTAGTCTTTTTCCAGCTTTTAGGTCCTGAGGAGAACCCCGAGAACTGAGGGGGTTTGAAACACTTATACCTGCTTTTTTTGCTATAAGAATTGTGAATGAAGTTTAATTTGTTTGATATAGTGTATATAAGTTGTAACACTATTTCTATGGCATTTTGTTGAACGTCTTTAAGAGAAATCAATCATTTTTTGTATAAGGTGAATGCTGGTGATGTGGTGAGTGAGTGATAACACAGTATGAGTATGCATCGAATGGTATGAAGTGGGAGGAATGTATGACAAGAATGTTAATGAGAATGTTTTATAACTAGAAGGTTTTGAGGTGCGACCTATAAAGGTTTGAAGAATTGTAGTTTGTTTGTTATTTATATATGCGAAACAAATTGAAATAAATACAAGGATTCATTTCTGACGGAAAAAGAGGTCTGAGGCACTTGTTGTTTGATTTTCAATATGGCCCCTCGAAAATATATGAGTATGACTAGGCATCAACTCTGGCAATTGTTTAATTCTTTAGTAAATTGATGCTTGGCCCTACTGGTTTGAGCCCAAACCCAGTCTTGGTACATTTAATTTAGTCACACCTCCATAAGTCACACAGCCCTGGGGAAGAGGGTTAGGGTTTGTTGAATGAATGGGAAGGGGGGTTTGGGGAAAGGTTTGACACTGAAAAACAGTACGCATGGACAAACAACAAACGTCAATCTTTGTAGACTACCATATCCATATCAATATGTTAAGGGAGAAAATGGAAATGCATGCATGATAATGATTGATAAGGAGACCCGGATTACATATAGTTTGTGTTCAGTTGTTCCTGGCTTTCTTTTACAGATAGCAAAGAAAATTCTAAAACATCTGTGGGGATGAATTGTAAACAGAGAGCAATCCTAATGATAATAATAACAACAAGAACACACTGTTGTAAAGATTGTAGACAAAAAAATTAATCAAATTATTTAAAAGATGATGAAAGTTGATACTGTATCTGTGTTATCCTGGTCAAAAATTTGGATTTGCATCTCGGCGTTCCTCATGGTCCTCTCGTCTATCAATCTTGGGTGTCGCCACTGCCTGCCTGGCAGATGTAGATTCATTGGTAAGGTAAGTGTACATTGTTTTCCCAAGTATAGCACAGGGTAAGGCCGGGCCTGTAGTTCTAGATGGAAAAACAAAAGGGATATTGAGAAACCAAGTCCCAAAGTGCCATCAATTAGGATAATTGTAGTTCTTACTTTAACATAGTGTTCTTTCACAAGACGGAAAAAATACACCACAAATCCAATGGACATGAATAAAAAAAATTGAAAAAAGCACCAGCCAAATGTAAGTCCATGAGGGAATTAAAAAATGTTTTGTAAACCAAACAGCAAAAATCGAAACTTTTGAAGGGGACTTTGATGTGGTAGAGTCAGTGTCAAATGAAAAACGTGATTGATTGGACACACAGTTCTCTGAATCAGGCATGGATAAGTCTGTGTGATAAGTGTACTCAGTAAAATCAAGAGGATCACCAGCCGGTGGAGTCAATAAAGGATTCATAACTGTAGTCATCTCGATGGCAACATCAAGCGCGGCAATAGTTGTCGGAGCCAAAACAGAATTTCGCATCATAGCTGGACAAGAGACCGCTGGTGTCATACTAAGAAGTATCCGCCAATCTATGTAGTTTGACATTGTCAATAGAGATGTACCTGTTTTGCTTTTGACCAGGAAGTGGAGATAAAATGACTGTTCTTGTACCCTGCAGTCCAAGCAGAGGAACTGGAGCACGATATAAGGGACCAAACTCCTCTTGTTTGCGACCTTTTCTTGGACCAGTTCACCAACTCGGAGTAGCCAGCCAACTACTGGAATCTGCAATGCAGCATCAGATGTGGAGGGCAAATGTTCCTTTGCAAGACTGTCTCTGGTCTTTTGTAGGTTCTGTGAAATATTAGAATGTTCATCTACGTCAAAGGATGCGGCTGATGCCGCCATGTCTAGACCCTCAAGAACGCACATTTTGATACCAAAGAGCATTTCGTATGGGGTACTCCCACCCAGAGACCTTCTAGAGAGATTATTAAGTGCATGCTGAACGCTATTGAGGTGGAGCCAGTTCCGGCTTGTACCTAATACCCTAGCTGTCAAGGATTGCTTTAAGTCATGATTTATCTGCTCCAAAACACTGTGGCTCTCAGACCGATATGGAGACGAAAATTTTACTTTGACCCCCAATGAACGTATGGCATCCTTGTATGCCTTAGAGGCAAATGCTGGACCCTGGTCCGAATGAAAGGTACCACATGCAAAAATTTCCACAAAGATATGCAAATCTCTTATGACAGATCGATAATCAGCACTCCTTTCTGGCCACAACCACACAAAGCGTGTGCAGGAATCAACTGTAACTAAGATGTACTTATATGCAGCGTCAGAAGAGAAAGGACCGCAGTGATCTAAATAAACACACGCAAGTGGTTTATTAGATATGTACAACTGTGTCTGTTGTGGCAATAGCTGCCAAGATGTCATCATCAATCTTAGTTTTGGAACATGTTACTGCTGCTACGGAATATGCTGCAACTGCTGTCTTGGCCGCTTCATCGGCAAGACTGTTGCCTATAGCGTGAACTCCTACACGCTATGAATTACAAGCACAAGTGGGAGCTGTTCTTTGAGTTCTGCCCTCGAACCCAGATAATTTTTTTATATTGTGCGTCCTTTGGAGTCACGATAGTCATTTTGAGCCTAAAAGGATAAATTGCCATTGTATGATTGAACACAGTAGTATGAGACGTTTTATAATAAGAGCATCAGAGCACGAAGGTCTGCCAATTGGGCAGTACAGTCCCCTAATGTCTGTATATGCACGACATCGGACTTGAATCCACCATCCACCATAGTACCGACCACTATTGCGCAGGCCTAAGAATATGTGTGCTTTGAATCCGTAGACGCTTGCGCAGACCCGTCAATGTAAAAGATATAATGGAAATCCTCAAGTCGCCGCATGGTCAGAGGAGCAGGATGAACAAATTCATACTGCAAAAACTCTTGAGTCTGCAGAGAGGAATCATAAATGAATGTGACATCAAGATGTCAAGGAAGTGGCCCTTTGTACCCACCTCGGATGCAAAGCCTTTTAATTTGGTACACTGGCTTTCATCACTGCCTGCAAGGCAAGATACAGAGTAACAACCAAAATGCGTTTCCCTGCAACAGTGCACGTTCCTTAAAAATCGCCATTTGCACTGCTGTCAAAACTTTTTCCACAGTGGAAAACCGCAACTCACCCAAAGTGTACAAGTGTGACTTGTAAGCGATAGGGACTGTGTCACCCTCATTAAATGTGAAGTAGAAGATACCCACCACCCCTGATACAATTCTTATCACCAGGTTGCTGTGGTTATCATGAGTCAACAAAAATTTAGATTCTAGAAGAGCAGCCTGCAAATATTGCAAGATGGTGGAATGTGTGGGCATCCAGTACAAGTTGGAGAAAGTAGGTTGTATCAAAGTGTAAAGAGGCTTGATACGCTGGGCATAATTGGGAATGTGGGTAGGCCCGAAATTTAAAAAGCCTATTTAAAGATTGCAGTTTTTTTCAGTGTTGTGGGATTGCACAGTTGTGCGCATTTCTCCAGGAAGTGACGAGCTAAACCTCGACCTTCATTGTTGAGCTCGTAGGCCAGGAACAACACTGTGTACTCTGCAATGTGACTTAACGCAAAGTTGAATTTATAGCCAAAACCCGCAAAACGGCAAATTATCCGGTCAACACAGCACAGATGCTGCCATAATTCGTCGTCTGTGAGATAGATGTCATCCACATACGAACATGCATCTGCGTCGAGTCCCTCCAAAAGAAAGACTACGCGGGCGGCAAAGACGCCTGGACTGTTATTATAGGCCATAGCCAGACAACGAAATTGGCGTTGTTTGCCACCACTGGTAAAAGCTGTCCATTGACTAATAATAGGGGACAGGTTGTGGGCAAAAAAGCCATTGGATATGTCAATCGTGGTTTTGAACCTTTTGCGCACAAGACTATCCAAAAGAGCAGAACTGTGAGTATTTTGTACCGCACACGTACGACAATGGGAGTTCAGGTGGCGGTAATCCAACACCAAACGGTGCAAGCCATCCGGCTTGGTCACAGTAAAAAGAGGGTTATTCATCGGAGACACACATGTTTCAATTACCGCTTGATATTCCAATTGCTCAAGGATTTCTGCTACGGGAGTCTTCGCTTCACGTCGCATGGGGTATTGGGGTTGAGGCTGTGGCATCGACCGTAAGGGAATCTCATGTCTGGGTGAAAATTTGTCCCAACCACAGTGAGTACGGTACAAATCCAGCGCAAGCACCTTAGCCCATTCTTTTGCAAACTGCATGGCTTGCTCCTTCGGCACTGTGTGCGCGAACCTAGGGAAGATTACCTCCTTGCCTTGCGGAGCTGGCAAAACAAAAGGTGGGGGCCAGTCAACCTCCGCCAACAAAATGTCATGGGTAGTAGTAGATATTCCCAAAATACCCATTTTATGGAACGTGTAAGTCACCTTCAATTAAAAGGACAATTTCAAATAGTCTTTCAGGGGGTGCCACTCTAGCGCCAGCTGTCTCAACTACAACGAATTTGTCAGTCGCTGTCACCTTCAGTAGTGGATACAGGGCCTGTCGCATTATGGTAATCTTCGCCACGCTGTCCAACAGCGTCAACGCCAATGTCAGATTCCGAAGCTGCGCTCTCACAATCTGTGGCATATCTCACTGTTACTGCAGCAACTTTCTTCTTCTGAAACTGGGGTCTCTGAGGCGGAGAGTCGTCCTTCTTGCCTTTACTGTCAGCCTTGTGGGGTGGGTCTTGCTTCACACCCCTCCCCCGGCTGCCGTCTCCTCCACCGGTGGGTGGGACCGATGAATCCTACAAAGAGTGAGAAGAACGTTGATGATGAACCTGGAAACGATCAGGTAACTTAATGCTAGCGCGGTCGCGCAATTCATAAGTGCACTCTGTAGACACAGGTATTGGCGAGGCAGAACGGGACCCCTGCTTCTGTTGCTTTTCCCCCTATTTTTAGTCCAGGTCTGTTGCTGACCTGACTTTGCCACCTGTGTTTGCTTTTACGCTGTCTTGGCAAAAGGCTTAACACCTAAACTATTACGGCCAACGGTCTTATAAGCCGCCGTGATAATTCTCGGTAACTGACAGTGTGGTATCGGGTTTCGTCAGGCCTACATACTCTGCAAATACTCTCGAACACCATAGAATAGAAGTTGGCACGGAAACTGGAAAATGCGAAAGACAAGTTTATTAGGACCCCATGGGGTGGTGGTACATTCCTACAGCACCCTTCGGCAATGCAAGAAGTATCACACCGAACATCGGTGAGCGACCTCTTTTATACAAGTCTAACGGTAAAAAAAAAGGTAGGCGGTATACATTTGAACAGTTTTAGGTACATATAAGGGCATTTTTGGAACACAGCCAGATTGTGGGAGGTGCTTGATACCACTGGTCAGTTTGGGGAACATTCCTAAGAAGTGACCACTCGTTAGTCCAAAGATCGTGTGTACGCATGTGCGAGATTGACCATTGCTAAAAATAGCCTGTTGCTGGGCAGGGTAAAGGTTCATTGGCATGGAGGAAGGACGAAAGGGCACGCTGACCACGAGGCCGCATGTTCATACAAAATGGAAGCCACCAAATACAAAATGGCCCCGTACGTTTAGTCAAGTTAACAGTAAAAGCTTGTGTAGCTGAGCTAAATGCTAACTCAGGTGCTGCCAAATTACGACATTGGGGTTTCTCTGCATCGGGGACATTGCGCAAAGCATTAGACACCTGAAAGCTTACTGCATCTCCCTTAATGTTAGCAAGGACAAGATTGGAAACTACGGCAAACACTCCAATGAGTCTCATTCCCGATTCAACAGATGCCTCACGCCCGTGTTCATCCTGAAAATGCCTAAGGACGGAGGGTAGGATAGACATTGTCGGGGTGCCGAAGCATCTCGTATAGGCTGCCGCAGTTACTTCAGGTATGCAAACTAATTGTAGGAATCCTGTGTTTCTCCACAGGAGTCGTGTTTGGAAATACTGCCTCGAGATGGTCAAATTTCTCGGCAAGCCAAAAAGGCATTTCATCCTTATCTTGGGGACGCTGGCCCATAACTGCATTAACCATAACGGGACTAAGCTTCAACCTGTTTGGCCCAACTGGATGCGCTGCAACACCAGGGCCCCCATCTAGGATGTTGTGGGAAATGTAATGAACCAAAGTCCTTAACCGCTACTGCAGAGGTATAAAGGGGCCTCAAATCAAGTAAGGGACATTCCCCTGCACGCGTGTGCGGGGTAAATCCAGCCAAAACAGGCAAAGAAGCACCTGGAATGGACAAAGGACGCAATGTAATTGCAGTGAAAGGGTGGGGAAGGGCGCCATCTAACCAAACGCGGTGCTGCCAAGCAGAAACCGGAACCTCCTGTGTCCTATAAGGAGTGCAATCCGCAGGCATGGCAGTGAGTGTTTTTATATTATCAAGCTTGAAAAGACCAATTTAACTATAGGTAGGTTTATCAGTCACCACTGTCAACCGGAAACAATAGTGAGGGGGTCAGGGACTGATATAGCACTACTCGAGAGTCTCACAATAAGACCACAATGTTAGGTGTGCCATGTCGCAGGGATTCTGCTCCTACACAGAACTGTGTGGAGAGGTGTAAAAAGGGACATGGCCTGGCCCACCTCTCTGCAACGCAACGCAGTAGCGCTTACTGGAGGTATCTGGTGGGGTTGTTGCCCCCCAGGAACCCTCTGGATTGAAGAGGATTTATATCCCAACTTAATACGCGCCACAGGTCGTGTTCATGTTTGCACACATGTCACCTCAGGCCCCGCACCCTCCCTTCACCACGGTGCAAACGTGCCTTGTGGCACATTTTAAGTTTGTGGATTAAGACCCCTTGAATCCTGAGGGTTCCTGGGGTCCAGGTACCTCCAATAAGCGCCACAGAGTTGCGTTGCAGAGAGGTGTAAAAAGGAGCATGGCCTATGAACACCTCTCTGCAACACAGCTCCTGGCGCATACTGGAGGTACCTGGTGGGCTAGTAGGACCCAGGGGCCGTCAAGATTCAAGGGGACTTAATCTCCCAACTTAAAATGGCCACATTGTGTGTTTGCGCACATGTCACCTCAGGCCTTCCCCTCCCTTCACCACTGTGCAAACGCGCTCCGTAGCACGTTTTAAGAGGTAGTTTTAATCCCCTTGCCCTATGATGTACTAGGGCCTTACAGAGGAGGTCGTGCCAATTACAGGGGTACCCCAACGCATAGTTTTCCCCAGTGTATGTAGGTGTTATCACTGTATTCTAAGTGTCTTTTAGCATAGCACTGGCTCTAGGCCTGGTTAGTCAGAGTCAGTTACCACCAGTACCCATCTGAAAAAGCTGTGGGCACAGGATGATTTTGAAACAAGGCCTCTCTCTGCTCCTCTGTTTGTTCTTTCTGCACATGTCTTGCTTCTTCCTGTCTTGCTTCTTCCTGTACTTTTCTTTGTCTTTGTGGACTTCCGTTGCTTCTTTCTGCATTCCTTTTGCTTCTTTCTGTGCATTTTGTCTTCTTTCTTAACATGTCCTACCTCTGTAGGAATAGTTAGAAACTAGCATTTCGAAACCCTTTGAAATTCACTGGAAAAACCATAGGTTTCAGGCACTTTAGAGTTAGAAATTAGCATTTAAAAAACCTTTGAAATTCACTGAAGAAAGAACCACAGGTTTTAGGCACGTTATAGTTAGAAATTAGCATTTCAAAATCCTTAGAAATTCACAGAAAAAACTATAGGTTTTAGGGGCATTATAGTTAGTTGGACATTTCACTCATACAAAACCATAGAAATTCCCCCTTTATAGTTAGTTCAGCTAACTATAACTTGCGCACCCGCAATGCACTGCTGATGACGTCACATATTACATCACTCATGACATGGTCAGTGACATCACTCATGACATCACGGATGACATCTCAAATGACGTCACTGATGACATCATCCATGTTATAATTTCATGCATCTCCTCACACCCTAATATAACTTTAGATACACCCACTCTAAGTAGCAGACTGCCATTCTCAAAACCATAGACACTCCTACACCAATAACTACATACACTTACTGATTCTTAGGTCTACACACACATCCACTCAGTAACCCGTACAGGTTCCTGCAGGCTTGCTTGGAATCTAGGAGTTCTGAGTGAACCTGCTGTCCCTCTTGCTGGTGTCTCTGTGGGGGGGTTTCTTCAGTGGGGCGAGGGTGTTGGGGCAGTCCTAGATCCAGCATCTGAGGTTGTGGGCAGCAACGTCAGTGTTGGAGGGTTCGGTGCATGGGCTGAGTGCGAGGTTTGCATGTAGTTGGTCTTGGGTGATTTTGCTGCAGCTGTGGCGGGGGATCTGTTGGGTGCGGTGGTGTGTGGTGGGTTTCTGGAAGGTGAAGTGGATGCAGTGGTGATCGGTCCAGAGGAGTTCAGTGGTCTGGCTGACGGAGACGTGCGGGCTTGAGGAGAAGACGGGGTCAATCGTGTGGCTGGCAGAGTGGGTGGACATTGTGACGAGTTGTCTCAGTCCGAGATTGGCGAGGTTATCGATCAGGGTTGTGGAGTTGTTGTCATTGTTATTCTCAAGGTGAAAGTTCAGGTCTCCGAGGAGGATGTAGTCGGTGGAGGTCAGGGCGTGTGTGCTGAGGAAGTCGGCGATGGAGTCGCTGAACTGAGGGTGGGATCCGGGGGGGGCGGTAGACGAGGGTGCCTCGGAGAGTGGAGTTGGGGTCTGTGTGGATCTGAAAATGCTGATGCTGTTCTTGAGAACGATGACGATTCCTCCTCCGACTCCGTTGGTGCGGTCTCTGCGGGTGGTCTTGTAGCTGTCTGGGATGGCTATGGCGATGTCGGGTGCAGAGGAGTTGTTCAACCAGGTCTCTGTCAGGAAGGCGACGTCTGGGGAGGTTGTGTTGAGCAGGTCCCAGAGCTCGACGGTATGTTTGCGTGCGGAGCGGGTGTTCAGTAGTATGCATGGGAGGTGGTTGAGGTCTTTCTTGGTGGGTGGTTCATTGGCTCTGTGGCTGGTGTAGCTGCAGTTCCGGCAGGTGAAGGGAATATGTGTGCATTTCGGGGCAGCCTTAAAGCAGTTGTGGGTCCGGGGCTGAGAGCTTGCAGAGTGTTGGCGCCGTAGTGGCGGCAGTCGTCATGGCGGGTGCAGGGGCCAGAGGTTCTGGCGCTGGGCGCGGTCCAGGCACGGACGGGCGCAGACGGGCTTGCCACGCATCAGCGGTGCTACCGCGCAGCGCTCGGCATGTATGGGGAGGTGGGAGGTGGGGACAGCGAATGGGCAGTCAGGGGGGCGGAGCAGCAAGGGACGCAGCGGGGGGTGGTGAGGGGCGACAAAGGAAACAGAAGGCAAAAGGGCACAACAATTGAGGGGAAAACAAGTGGCAGAGAGGGCAGAAAGGTCACAAAAAGGGCAAAAAGGCCACTAGAGTACAGGGAGAAACGAGTGTCAAAGAAGGCAAAAGGTCACAAGAAGGGCAAAAAGGTCACAGAAAAACGGGGAGAAACGAGTGGCACAGAAGGCAAAAGGTCACAAGAAAGGGCAGAAAGGTCACAACAAACGGGGGAAACGAGTGGCACAGAAGGCAGAAAGGTCACAGAAATGCAGGGGCAGCTAAGCAACAGAAGGCAAAAACAGGCAAAGAGACGCAGGGGCCGCGAGGGGAGAAAATGCAGTCACTACAACGGGAGCAATGAAAGAAAATACAGGAAATACAATGGAGGATGAGCAAACCTACGGCCTACCACGTGCCACTATGGATGAGGAGCAAATGGTAGCCTGCGGGTGGAGGAGGACCTCTAACTTCATCAGCAGCGGCAGCATACCCTGCCGATCTCCCCCAAAAGTTAAGGCACCACTCTGCAAACGGAAATAATTCCCCTTGAATACTGGGGTCCCTGGGGGCCAAGTAGCCAATCAGGAACCCCCAGTATGCGTCAGGGGGCTGCCTTGCAGAGATGTGTAAAGAGGCCACACCCCTGGCGCGTTTGCAGATGGGGAAGTAATTCCCCTTAAATACTGGTGGTCCCTGGCGGCCAAGTAGCCCACCAGGTACCTCCAGTAAACACCACAGAACTGCACTGCAGAGTGTTGTAAAAAGGGGCATGGCCTCATTACACCTCTCAGCATTGCAGCCCCCTGGCGCATACTGGAGGTTCCTAGTGTGCTAGTTGGCCCCCAAGGACCCCCAAAATGCAAGGGGAATTAGTTCCCCCTCTGCAAACGTGCCAGGGGGCTGCGTTGCAGAGAGGTGTAAAAAGGGGCGTGGCCTCAGAACACCTCTCTCCAATGCAACTCCCTGGCGCATACTGGAGGTTCCTGGTGGGCTAGTTGGCCCCCAGGGACCCCCAGTATGCAAGGGGAATTAGTTCCCCCTCTGCAAATGCAGCAGGGGGCTGCCTTGCAAAGAGGTGTAAAAAGGGGTGGGGCCTCACTACACCCCTCTGCAACACAGCCCCCTGGCACATACTAGAGGTCCCTGGTGGGCTAGTTGGCCGCCAGGAACCCCCAGTATGCAAGGGGAATTAGTTTTCCCTCTGCAAACGCGCCAGGGGGCTGCGTTGCAGAGAGGTGTAATGAGGCCACGCCCCTTTTTACACCTCTCTGCAACACAGCCGCCTGGTTTCACACCAGTTATAGTTAGCTGGACATTTTACTCATAGAAAACTATTGAAATTAGTTAATTGTACTCACTATAACTTGCGCGCCCCAATCCACTGCTGATGATGTCACATATTACATCATTCATGACATGGTCAGTGACATCACTGATGACATCATCTCAAATGACATCACTGATGACATCATCCATGCGACAATGAAATACACCTCATCACACACTAGTATAATCTTTCATCACTCACTGTAAAATAGAAAGTGCCATATTTGAAGCCATTGACACACCAATAGAAATTTCTAAACACCCACTCAGTTATTCATAGAACTATACACACATCTAATCATTTACCTATAGATTCAGTGTTATATGCAGTGAATAATCAACAGAACACTATCAAATATACGTATACACCTATTACACACCAGCACACATTGTATTCATCCTTCTGACTTATGCAAACAATTGATTATACTTACATTTACTCACCCACACACTTTACAAACACCACTTCACCAATATAGATGGTAACTCACACTTAGTGTGTTATAAAATCACTATTACAAGTATACAGTTATCCATATAGTGACTCATACAATCACTAAGTCTTAGGCACACTTAATTAGATATAAGTGTCACATACACTGCCTTTTTTTCAAGTTTAATGGAGATGTACCATTGAGAGAAATATTTAATCACCACCACACCCATAAACATATACACTCACTGAAACAACTGTTATAGCATGTAGTCTTAACCTCATATACCTACTGAATGAACTATTCACAAATTTTTGGCACTCACACCCCCCCACCAAACCACATAGACATTCATTTACCCATACAAATACTAAGTTAAGAAATCAATAACAAATATAGTCTTTAACATAGCAATTAAGACATAGCAATAAAGACTTTCACACAGTTTAGTAACTACACGTTATATATAGTGAGACTCTACAAAATAGTCAAGGAAACAATCAATGACACTGTTACTAAATCCACCATCCACACATTTATATTTATATATCCACTCATTCTTCAATGCAAAGTAGTGTATTTATAATACATATTTAAATATCAAAGCAAACCACATTCACTGAATGATGTCATCAGTGATGTCATGTGAGATGTCATCAGTGATGTCATCAGTGATGTCACTGACCATGTCATGAATGATGTAATATGTGACATCATCAGCAGTGGATTGCGGGCGCGCCAGTTATAGTGAGTACAACTAACTATAACGGGGGAATATCAATGGTTTTGTATGAGTAAAATGTCCAGCTAATTATAGCTGATGTGAAACCTATGGTTTTTTCAGTGAATTTCAAAGGTTTTTTAAATGCTAATTCCTAACTATAACGAGTGTGAAACCTAAGGGGCCTTATTTACGATCCCCTTGCTCCTCTGGAACGTCACTTTTTGTGACGTTCCGGTGGCGCAGAAGACTGAGTGCTATTTATCAGGCAGGACTAAGCCACTTTTTGTGGCGTAATCCTGCCTGATGAATATAAGTCCCTTTAACGCAGTGTCCTGCGTTAAAGGGGCGTGCAATGGGTGTTGCTGGGGGCGTTCCCAGCAGCATCCATGGACATAAGTAATTTATAGCATCCTCAAAGTCAGTCTTTCAAAAATTCCAAAGTATAGGACATGATAATCCAAATCCAAATGTTTCTCAAGAAAAGTCATAAACCGTGTCCGTGGGTCATATCTGCCCAAACACTGATATTCCGAACGATTGAAAATGACTTTGGAATTTTTGAAAGACTGACTTTGAGGATGCTATAAATTACTCAAGTCTGCCCGAATTGTGTGGGTAAAATTGATACCTAGTCACTTTGAATAAGAATGTACTTACGACTCGTCTAACATTTGGAAGAAATATCTAGTTATATGACAACAGGATAACGACATAACTTGAAGGAAATAAGAACGCCCTGAAGAAGTTCTGTTGTACAGAACGAAACGCGTCGGCTGGCTGTGGTACATAAACTTAAGGAAAATAAAAGCATTTGAATATACACCAAGATTTAGCGCTTCAATAAGGACTCTAAGTAATACGATTTGATTGGACCTGTTGTGCAAGTGTTGCTGTGCCAAACTTTGGAATATTCTCCACTACTCTCTACTACTCACTCTCTACTACTCCACTACTCTCTAATACTCACTCTCTACTACTCATTCTCTACTACTCTACTACTCTCTACTACTCTCTACTACTCTTTCTCTACTACTCACTTCCTACTAATCACTCTCTACTACTCTCTACTCTCTACTACTCACTCTTTACTACTCACTCTCTACTACTCTCTACTACTCACTCTCTACTTCTCACTCTCTACTACTCTCTACTACTCACTCTCTACTACTCTCTCTCTACTACTCTCTACTACTCACTCTCTACTACTCACTCTACTACTCACTCTACTACTCACTCTCTACTACTCTAATACTCACTCTCTATTACTCTCTCACTACTACTCTTTACTATTCTCTCTCTCTGCTACTCACTCTCTACTACTCACTCTCTACTACTCTCTACTACTCACTCTCTACTACTCACTCTCTACTACTCACTCATTACTACTCTCTAGTACTCACTCTCTACTGCTCTCTACTACTCACTCTACTGCTTACTCTCTACTACTCTCTACTACTCACATTTTCTACTACTCACTCTCTACTACTCTCTACTACTCACTCTACTATTCACTCTACTACTCTCTACTACTCACTCTCTGCTACTCTCTCTACTGCTCTCTGCTACTCTCTACTACTTACTCTCTACTCTCTACCTCTCTACCTCTCTCTACTTCTCTCTCTACTAGTCTCTACCTCTCTACCTCTACCTCTCTACCTCTCTACCTCTACACCTCTACCTCTACACCTCTACCTCTCTACCTCTCTCTACACGCACACATATACACATATATATATGCATATGCATTTATATATATGTATGTGTATATATATATACATACATATGCAAGTAACTTCTCCCGCGAAAAAGAAAAGACAGGAACCCAGGGGGACAGGTTGGAGAGGCTTTAATGTTCAAGATTCTGCTCCAGTGGCGGCGAATGCATTTCGGTGAAAACCTTCTTCAGCGCCCAACACCAGACCCATGTGACTCCATGTAAGTCTGTCCTGCCGCTATTTGAATAATTCAAAACAGGTCCGCTCCTCCCCCGATGACAATGGTATTCACCTGTTGCAGTTAGTTCACATCTAAGAACTGCAACACCCATAATGCAATGTGGCGGCAATGCGGGTCAGTGAAAATTTGCGGGGAGAGATGGTCAGTAGTTTGCTGCGGTACCCCAATGCTGGCAGGCACGATGATACAAACTGCCGATTTCCAGAACACTTGGTCTCCCCTCAGGTCCCCCTATTACTGCCACAGCCACATACATATATAAACATATATATTCTGCTTATCTATATCAATGCAAATATAAATGCATGCATACATATACATATATGCATACATATGCATGGTATTTACATGAAAGTTTGAAAAACACTAATAAAAGCAAAGCTAAAAGGCCACCTCGTTACAAACAGAATGGCTTTAACTTAAACGAGGGCGAGATCTATTGCATTTTCAATGCTTGTTTACTTTGGTTCCATCAAGAAGGCATTCAGATGTGTCACACATTTGCCATAAATTCTGAATGTTAGCACTCTAGTTGCTCATTAGATCACTGTAGTAAAGCTACTGCTCACCAGGGAATTCTGCTGCTGGTATTCAAAGTGCATGTTTCAGTCTGCATGTCAGAATTATTTTTATGAAATAGAAGAAGATTTGAGAAGTCAAAATGTGCCCCAATTTTTCTTTCGTCAGCACTAATCATAATTTCTATGGCAAAATGAACCCCCTCATTTTGTTCCTTTGCAAATTAAATGTTTTAATTGTTACCACTTTATTCCAATCAAGATGACTTTAGGTGTGCCATACTTTTGTCATAAGTAAGACTGTTAGCGCTCTAGTTGTTCTTTAGAACACTCTGGGACATTCTGTCATTGGGCTATACTTGGGCTACATCTGGGGGATATTTGTGCTACATTTGGGCTCTTTTGTCTCTGGTGGCCATCTTGGGAGATTTATTTGTTATGAAGTTTCCTAATTTCCTCATTTACTACAGTCTTCTCAGTAGGAAATACTTTCAGTTTTCTACTTTGATTCCATCAAGAAGGCATTCAGATGTGACACACATTTGCCATAAATTCAGAATGTTAGGACGCTAGTTGCTTATTAGATCACTGTAGTAAAGCTACTGCTCACCAGGGAAGTCTGCTGCTGGTATTGAAAGTGCATGTTTCAGTCTGCATGTCAGATTTTTTTAATAAAATGGAAGAGGATTTGAGAAGTCACTCAAAATGTGCCCTAATTTTTCTTTCTGAAGAACTAATCATACTTTCTATGGCAAAATGAACCCCCTCATTTTGTTCCTTTTTAAATTAAATGTTTTCAGACTTACCACTTCATTCCAATCAAGATGGCTTCTGGTGTGCCATACTTTTGTCATAAGTAAGACTGTTAGCGCTCTAGTTGTTCTTTAGAACACTCTGGTACATTCTGTCATTGGGCTATACTTGGGCTGCATCTGGGTGATATTTGGGCTACATTTGGGGTCTTTTGTCTCTGGTGGCCATCTTGGAAGACTGCATGTCAGAATGTTTTAATGAAATAGAAGAGGATTTGAGAAGTCACTCAAAATGTGCCCTTATTTTTCTTTCTGCAGCACTAATCATACTTTCTATGGCAAAATATACCCCCTCATTTTGTTCCTTTTTAAATTAAATGTTTTAAGAGTTACCACTTTATTCCAATCAAGATGGCTTCAGGTGTTTCATACCTTTGTAATAAGTAGGACTGTTAGCGCTCTAGTTGTTCTTTAAAACACTCTGGGAAGCTGCTGTAGAACACAAAGGAATCAACTGACAGTCTCTGTCCTTGTTGGATGTACATGTTTTACTGAGAATGTCAGACTTCATTCTCACATGACTGAGAAAGATAATGTGAATTTACAGAAAATATGCTTTCAGTTTAGCTTATAGATCCCCTTCCAAACCACTGAGGGAAAAGCATGAGATAATAGTTTTCTTTCAAACATGATTCATGACATCCCAGCAGAAGGCTTTTTCACATGGTAAAATCACCTTAGAACACACCACAATTCCTAAAATGAGTATGGTACCATCAACAAATGATTTATAATGTAACTAAAGTCCTAAAACCTTCTAATACCTGCAATGCTTCTTAATGAGGTGCTATCATGTATATTGGTCCCAAGATGGTTGCCAACACTTCTTGGATGAAGTGCTGACAGCCAATCAGATCTCAAGATGAGATGCGTGGTTAGGCTCCGCCCAGATATATATATTTTTTTCTTTTGATTTTCTCAGGAACTACTGAAGGGATTTACACCATTTAACCAAAAGAGTGATCTGCGTACCAGACCCTACCATTTTCCCAGATTTGGTGTAATTCCGTTCAGCAGTTCAGGCTGTAGCCGTGTGTAATCATCCTATGGAAATTAACATGGGGAAAACACATTTTGGGACCCCCCTTTTTTCTCGCCCCTGCTTGACGAATCTTCCCGAGACTTTCAGGGACGGAGTCGAGCGAGCCATCTTCTTTGAGAAATTCGCAAAGATTCAACAACCGGCACCAAAGTTATTCCCAATAGAATGTTGCGGATTTCCTATGGAAACTAGGTCCTAACTATAACTACCTACTGGCGACCGCCAGTAGGTAATATATATATATATATGCTAAGGTGTATTGAAGTATGAGTGGGTGTATGAGTGTCTGAATAGATGACTTAGAAGGTGTTTGACTGACTGTATAAGTGAGGGATTAAATGTGTCTTACTGAATGCATGGCTTAGTGTATAAATGTCTGTATCAGTATGTAAGTTGAGAGTGGCTGCATGGCTGAGTGAGTGCTTGTATCAGTGAGTGTATAAGAGAGTAAGTATGTTTTAGTATCTGTATGAATAAGTGAGGTGGTGTGTGTATAGGTGAGTCAATGGGAGTGTGATTGAGTAACTATAGATGAGTGGTGGTGTGTCACAGTCTGTATATTTGTATGTGTGCTTATAATAGTGCTGTATTAATGAGTGACTGCATGTATGAGTGACTGTATGAGTGAATAAGTGAATGTGTGTGTGTGGACTTAGTTGTAAGTGATACTGGTTTGTCTATGTTTTCGAAAATGGTTGTCTGTATTTTAAGAGTGGGTGTATCAAATGTTAAATTAGAGTGTGAGGAGGTGCATCAGATTATCAGGTGGATGATATCATCATTGATGTCATCAGTGATGTCATTTGAGATGTCATCAGTGAGGTCATTGAGTTTCGATGCACAGAGCATCTTCCTTATAGGCATAGTCCTTAAGACAGCGCAGTAAGGCTAGAGCAAAGATACTTTCCCTGACACCCATAATCCTACAGAGGAAAAGATATGCATCAGGCGACAAACTATGTTTTTATAGGCTGCCAAGGAGAGTCATCAATATATATGGGAAGGTGGACTTACTGCCGAGTGCCCTCTTAAAGCTCACGGACATTTGTTGAATTATGTATCTACATGGCGGCCCTGCCATGGGAAGGAGCACCATATTGATGATGAAAAAGAGAGGCTGTGGCTGGGAACTGTTCCGCGACCATACAGAGCAGTAAGCCTGGAGCAAAGAGACTTCCCCTGACACCCTTGGTCCTACAAAGGAAAAAATATGCTTTTAATTTGAATTTACCAACAGGAACCCACTTAGAGAAGATTGTTGCTCACTTGGGGACAACATATCCCATTTTGCTATATAATAGACTGCACTACGCAAAGCCCATTTATGGAAATTGAACATTTACGCAAGGCCAAGTTGTACTAAAAGTGAGCCCTTTCTGTGGTAGTCTGTAAGCAAGCCTGCAAGGAAGATGCTTTTTGCAGCGAAACGTGTCAGGCGACATTTTATGGGATTCCAAGGAGAGTCATCAACATAGACCGGAAGGTTGACTTACTGCTGAGTGCCCCCCTAAAGATCACGGGCATTTGTTTAATTATATATATTTTTTTATAGCATATTTCTTTTCAAAAACTTTACCAAGCACTTTTTCAGTACCTTTGCTGTATCAGAGTTCTTCTTGCAATGTAATTGAAAAGCTAAGGTAATAGTTTGTGTCTTCTCAATTTGAAACTCATCTATAGAGATCATGGCTGCCTCTCAGTGTCTTGTTGAGATGTATTGATTTGTGCCACTGACTTGAAATCAGTAACAGAGATTCAATGTTTAACCCTTTTATATGGAAGCTAAAGAAGTAAACAACCTTGCTCATTTTTAGTGCTCGCAATGTGCAACATTGCAACATTAGCAATTCACTACTGAAGCAGCCTATTTGCTCAGATAAATTAAGAAACAGCGTACATACAATAAACTATTATCAAATCTTATCATATTAATTTTGTTTTAGCATGTAAGCACTAATGCACACAACACAAACTGAATGATATTCTAAAATAAAGTACTCTAGACAGTATGATGTTGGTTACATCAATGCCGTTCCAATTACAAGGACCTATTTTAATAGTTACTAGGTTTATCATTTCCCAGCCACCTCTTCATGCTAAACATTTAAGCATAAACTGAGTAACTAGACCCTGCATATAGGATGGATCTATCGTCAATAAACTGGGGTCTTGAAATATGCATGTAAAAAATACCATTTAAACCAAACAACGTAGAGAAGTGCTTCCTAAAGTTTTTAAAACCATGACCCAATTTTTAAAGCGACAAAATTTCCCGACTCGCCAAGCATTAACGGAAATGAGGTGCACAATTTTTTTATGTAACTAATGCATTCTGTGATAACACTGTAGTTATTTACAAGTAGCACATTTTCCATTGAAAAGGCAACTGTATTTGTACAGACATACAGTTTTACTGGTAAAACCATATTGCACACAAATGATAATCTGTGGAAATTGGTTTTCAGTGAATATATATCATTTGTGCACCACCAAGTAAAGTGTCTTGATTTTTTTTTTGGATCCTATTAAAATGTTTTTTTTCATCACACTTCGAAATTACAAAATATGTGCTACATTTTTGCTTTTCTATCTGCTGTATATTTAATTTACAGATATTTACATTTTCTATATAACAAACAAATGACATCCTACTGCCTTTCCTTTCACCTCCCTGTAGCCCACCGAGATTGTCAAATAATTCACTTTACTTTTTTTCTCTGACTGTAAAGTGAAAGGAGTTTGAGAACACCAATTCCCATGTAAAAACATATGTAGCAATCTGGTAGAAGACATACATTTGACCTCTGTTTTTAAAGGACAGAAAATGTGATAAGATGAATATAGAAAGTATCTACATATTTATTACTTGGACTTTCCCCACTCACCAAATGTCGGTGATCCACAGTTTGTAATACACTGATGTAGAGTATATGTAAAAGAGATTTTAATGAATAAAGAAATGGTATATATTACCACCCATGGAACACCTTCCTGGGGCAGAGTAACTCAAGCCAGAGATGTGTGCTAGGATGCGTTACTCTGGATTTATCAAGCCATGCAGGGCCACACAAGATGGCCTTGCATTGCTTCATAAAGCTAACTTAGTCGTTTTGTCACCCTTGTGCCAGTTTGCGAGGCGCAAGGGCAATTCAACTACTTGATAAATATTCTACACAGTGAGGATTTCTTTGGGCAGCATGCCCCTGTCATGGATTATGTTCTACATTAATTTACATGATAGATTTCCCTGTCAGCTGCTGGGCCTAGTCCAACAAGATGCCTTGTCATCTCATCAGTAGGTGTTTCCTTACCATTGAAATTAATGCAGCAGCTGAGATGCCATTTTGAGGTCTGCCTGCAACCTGTTTAGATTTCTGGAGATACCCGTTGATACTTTTAAAAACATACATACATTGGCCTTCATAGCACTATACTTTCTCACTCCATGTTTAGTGTTTCATTCCGTCTTTTTGAAAGACTCCGTCATAACACTTTTTCTGTCAAAAACACTTATTTATCTCAAACATGCAAACACAACAGAACACAATGCTTTTCATAACTGTTATTTACTGCAGTAAGCATTTTTAATACTTTTTTCATGACTCAAGTGGTAGACTGAACTAATCACAGCCACCTATTGGATTGTCTATTTGAACATTGGGGGGAATATTTACAAAACATTACTGCAACACACAGCAGTGATGACTTATGCGGAGCTGTGGTATATAGTAGCAAACTGATGCCATGTTTGAAACGTTAGGCAAAATTCAAATATTTCTCTTATTTTTGACCTGCCTCAAGGAGGAGTTGTTGTTTGACACAGAGCCAGGTCGGTGAATTTGTGTAGCAGAGGTGTTAGCATTGTAATGCTCAAGAAGCATTCATGGAACACCATCTTGATGCAATGAACCCTAAAGCAGAGCACAGCGCTATTTGCACTAAACAAAGTACAACTTTCCAGGTACCCAGAGTGACTCCAAGGACTCGTTGGATGGCGTCGTGATATGAAGCCTCAGGGACACACAGGGTTTCATCAACCTTGCACCCGTGCCTGGACTCTGCCATCTGTTTGTCTACCCTGCCAAGCAGTGGCACCCCAGGCCTGGACCCTCTAAGTGGGCATTAGGTGCTCTGACAGCGCCTGTGGATCCAGTGTAAATGATGCATCTCCTGTACTACGCAGCACAAACCTGAGCAAAACCAATGCATCTCAGCTTCTGAATGGATTGGACCCGCCGCAAAGACCCACATCACCTCCACAGCCCAGCAGAATTGCCACTAGGCAACTCATCCTCAGTGCAGGCCCTTACATCCCTCATCGATGGCAGCCTTGTCAATGACACCAGAATTGGCATTACAGCTTTGCATTTCTTTAAAACCAATGCATCGCCCTTAACACTATTAATGAGAAAACAATGAATGCGGTATTATTTATTCTCTTTTGAGTATGTCCTGGTATTTAATTATTGGTATAACTATAGTGACATTATGATCATTGTTATAAGCATGCAAGTTATTGTTTGCTTAACTGTTGTGCAGTGTTTTTTAGATTTAATGGGTAACTATACATATACTTTAACTATGGTTATTTTATTAATTTTGGGGTGCTTACCTAAACATGAATAAAAGTGTTATACGGAAAGCTAATCATTACTCCAAGGTGCTGCTTCTTGGACAGCTATGGTTGGCCCACCTGGCCCTCCTCCTCAGACAGTCAAAGCCTCCTGTGCAAGGCTCATGTTCAGTGGCCTCAATCTGTGGGTGGCCAAACCATACCAGCACACACTTTGGGTGAGCAATTGCAGTCTGGCATCCATTTCTCTTTTTTGTTCATTTGTATGTATCCATGAACCACAGAAAAGTATTGTGGGCCTGGGCCGGACCTTTCAATAGTCTCCTGATACAGTACAGGGTCTAAAAACTCTGTGGAAGGTCCGCTAGTGATGCACAAGTCAACAGTAGGAGGGCTAATATTTTTGGGCTAACTTCAATGAGCCTAATTGTTCGATAAGTAACAGGAAGGGGTAGTGATCCCTTTTTTATAAATTGGTATATTTTCCTCCCTTGCCCAGGTGGTGCGGATCAACATTCCCTGCAGGATAGAGTTAAACAAAGTCCACAGGTAGGGGCCCAGATAGAAGGTTTACTACGGAAGAGGTCCCCAGGGATCTTAAGTAACCCTGGAGCCTAAGATGGTGCTGCCCTGCTTAAGGCTTTGGTTATCTCCTTGAGGAAAATTATGGGAGCATCATCGCAGATTATCCGCGAAGGACAGAAATTGTTATCAGCTATCCCATCCTTGACCTTTACCCTTAGATATAGATATTCAAGATGAGCCGTCCAAACATCTGCCCCTATATTAGGTTCTATGGCTGGTTTACCTACAGAGCAGACACTATTTATCACATTCCAAAAAGTCATCATATCATTTGCACTAAGGGCACTTCTCAGGGTGTCCCACTTATCACTTTCTCATCTTCTTTTTGCCTTGTAAGTGATGCTTTTTTAGGCCACCGTTTTTTCTCTTATTAGCAGCCTGTCCTTGAGTTGCAGAGATGAGGGCTAACTTGGCAAAACAGCGGCTATAGCAATACCAGAGGTGTCGTGATCTAATGTTTTTTCTTAATCTTTTATTGGGACAAAAAATATTAGGCATAGTAGATAATTAGACTTGATCGTTATTAAAGATTTTAGTGAGGGAGAAAGAGAAGCCGTCGGTCAAAATAGATTGTTTCTTTGCCATAAGGAATGGGATGATGGTTTGATATAGAGAGGACAGCTTTTACTGAGATTGACAGATTTCCCTCCATTGAACTCTCCTCCTGCAATTAGTCAGTGTTAATCTGTAGTCAGGTGCAGGTTTTGATTCAGATGGGCTCTTGGCACAAGGCAAGATCACCTCTAAAATAAAAACATTATGGTCTCTATCATAACGGGGCAGAATCTTAAAAAATATCACCCTATGCCACGATTTTGAGTCTGCCAGAATATTATCTAAGATAGAGGCATGTCCTATGCGACTAAAGGTGTTATTCCCCAGTGTGCCAGAATGTGTGCAACCATTACATGCACTTAATGAATGATGCAATGTGAGGGTGTTCATCTGAAGCACCAATCGGGTCCACGCCCTAGTTGGTAAAATATTGGGCTCTGGTATGGCCCAGTGTAAATACTCATCACCGAGGTTATCTACATGCAGGCCATTCAGGGTCTCGAACTGGCAATTAAAATCACCACTGACAATCACAAGAAGTTATCAGGAATGGTGAATAGAAAGACGTTCAGTTGATCAAGATGTGGAAAAGTAAATTTTGCCATGTTCTGTGTCCCTACGTGTCCCCCATCTTATGTTATGTGTGCATGATTAATATGCATATGTATCCCCCATGTTCGATTAAAGACGCAATTACAGTTGTGTCCATCTCTAGTATGCTAGTTTCCAGTTCTCGTGAAAGCTACGAGTATTAGGCCTATGTAAAGTTGCGTTGCCACGTTTCTCAGTGTGCACGTTATTTCATTGAAAAGTCCCCGTTCCTAGGCCTCAAAAGGGCCTGGACACCAGATTCAGCTCCTGTCTCCTGAAGCCCTCGCTGAGGAGCGATACAGCCCCCACCTGTATCCTCGACCCTTCACTTACTTCCTGCCTCACAGTGCCCGGCTCAGCCTGGCTCTGCCTACGAGTCTGCCAAGACTATGTTATGATTCTAGTTATCAGTCCAGCCCTCCTTCTCTGCATTCCTAAGCTACTGAATCGCATCAATAGTTTCCGTCATTGTCTAGCCTTTACGTCTCCATGTAAGAGAAATACTGTATTAATGGTCATTTAATATTCCTCAACACGCACTACATGTAGAATAATGCATGCACCAGTCTTAGAATCTGTTAGCCTTTACCCTGATAACTTTTGGATTCTATCAACATGTTCTCTAAACATCAGATACTAGATAGTGTTTAGGTACATATCGCTCTGACTCTCCAGACTTCAGTCTCTGCTCCTAGCGCAGAAGTCATAGCCCCCAGCTTCTCCCAGTAACACGTCATTGTCAGTTTGCACGCACCATTAGGTTAGAGGTCCCGGCTCCTTAGGTAGCCCCCTCCATGTTTCCGCCCCATTTATGACATATTCTGTTACGTTTACATCACATGTCTATGTATACGCCTCTTGTTACACCTACTTTCACCCTTATCTTTCGCGACTGCTATTGACCACACCCACTGCTCCGCCTACTGTATTCACTGTAATGCAACTGTTTTAGTATATATGCTTGTGTACTGTTATTAAATGCTACGCCGATTCCTTTTCCCTAGCGCGCTCATTTCCCTGTCCCCCCTGCAGGGCCCTGCCATCCTGTTCCCGTGCAGGTTGTCCTGTTCCTGTCCTTTATGCTGTATTAAACCTGCAAACTCCTACTACCTCGAATCTTGACTCTTATTTATTGAGCTATCTGTTATTGCTATGTCCAGTCAAACCTAGATCCGGTATTATTTATTTATATACCACAGAATGGCGCCCGAATAGGGACTTGCCCTTTCCCCACGCGCCGGTGAAGCCACGCCGGCCCCCTGACCCTCTGCAGCCGTGACGGAACCATAACGTGCACACGTGCAGATATTTCTGCTTCAAGTATCCCTCAGGCCCACGGAGGAGACGGAGGTGGCGGTCCAGCATCCAGACGAGGCGGTGGAGGAACGCGGCGAGTCCCGACCAGAGCCCAAGCCGAGAGTCCAAGGTCCGAGGTATCCGGAGGCCCACCCGTAACTGAAGTCCGAAGTTCGTCCGTCCGGCGTCGATGCAGTCCAGTCCAGTCCGAGGCCTTCCGTTCTTGCTGCCCGGTGAGTACCGTTGCTGGGGTAGTATCTAGACAGGGTCAATCTAATTGACTCTGGTCCGTGGGTTTTGGTGGTACACAGACCCAAAACGAAGTGTCCACTTCGGTGGATGCGGGTCCTGACGTGTCTCTTTATGAGACCGGTAAGTTTCGTACTGTTTCAGCAGTGCATCTAGTCTCTGTTCTAGTCAGTTCTGTTCTCGAGAAGATTCATGTATTCTGTTTTCAGTATTCCAGGTAGTATTCTGTTCGAACTGTTATTTTAAATGTTCTTTATGTATTTTAATGTCGTGGTATGAAAGTGGTGTAGTTATCGTGTTCATTGTGTATTGTATTGTGTCTAGGTTACAGTTCAGTCATGCCCTTATTTTCTAAACTACGTCAGTTGAAAACTAGAAAAGGTCTGTTAGAAGCAGCAGTTCCTGTCCCGCCTAGGGACAGTCCAGGTCATTTTATGTATCAGAAGCATGGCATAAGTGCCATATTATATCTAGATTTATGGGTGGAATACACCAAGGAGTTAGAAGAAAAGTATAGATGGCCCGTATCAGGTACGTGGGATGCCGAGTGCATCATGAGAGTAGAAGAAGCATTATGGAAAAAGAAAGCCAGACAGTCACAGAAAGATGCCATCGAGTTATGGCGCAAAGAATCTCATAAAAGAACCGAAAAAGAAATCAGAAAGTCAGAACTAAGTAGAGAATCTTTAGAACGAGCCCAAGAAAGGGAATTAATCGAGATAGGTGAACGAGTTAAAACCGAACAGTCAGACAGACAGAGGAATGCCCTCATTAAGGGTATGTACCCTCTTCTTGTCGAGGGCTTGCCAAAAGCAACCCCGGAGGCATCCAGTAAATTTCCGCCACCATTAGTTCCGACCAAGCTACGTCACAAACCGACCGCAGCTGATATTTTTATCTCATCCTATTTGGACGACACAGTCCCGGAATATGCAAATCCTGTTCCGCCAGCTCCTGTAAATAATGTAAATCCTGCTCCTCCAGACACCGGGGCACCTTTTGCAGTACCTGCTACGGTACCCCCGGTCCAGCCTACATTACAATTTCCCACTCTGCCAGCACGAAGAGTATCAGTAGACAATTCTAGTTTAGGGGCCGCAGGAGGAGGTCCTCCTGGTACCCCGCCACCACACCAACGTGTAACGTTGGTTGAGTTACATGAATGTGCGTTACAGCGTACGCCCAAATATAAGTCCGTTGCAGATATCCGACGAGCTCTCACTGAATGCCGCTATGATCCAGTTGCAGGTGATGATAGTACAGTTATATATTCCATCCGTGTAAGACGGGTGACCGGGTATTTGGACACCCTACCGAATATGAAAGAAGATCTAGACAGAATATATCGTTTCATCCGTACAGGGGATGATCCAGAAAGTATTGGCGAAGCCATGTCTCAAAGGAAAGCTGAGATCCAGCTCATGCTATTAAAGTTTTTGATTAATTGTTTAATAAGAGAGCAAGATTACCCGTCCAAAGATCCGGCCGAAATGAGAATCCTGACAAGGTGGAGTGATAATATAGCCGAGGGTAAGCACAGAACCATCAGTAGTATAGAGAGTATGTACAAGAAAATTCGTAAAGAAATAATAAGGTTACACGAGAAACGCAAAGAAGCACTAGTAAGCGAGAAAGAAAATGACTCTTCTACTGAAGAGGTAGACGACGAGAATCCCACCAGAATAGCGTATGTAGGTAGAACTAGACTTTCCGACCGACATTCACGTCTAGATTACAAGAAAACTGTTCCTCATCCAGCACCAGAACAACGTTCTCTAGAACAAGTATTTCAAGCTACCGATCACATTCTGAAATCACGAATCGGTTACAGTGAGTTAAGTACCATGCATGAACAAGAACTAGCCCGATCAGCAGTCCGATGGATTACTGATTCTACCACTTTTCCAGACGAAATAGTGGCACAAATGTTTCTGAAACTGCCCCCAGCCGAGCAACGACTGGTGGGTATGTATATGATCCAGCACCTCATTACTCTGTATGAGGGTCAGCATTCTGATCCAGGTCCATTACACGATGTCCTGAACGAGTTACTCCAGTATAGATGGAAAGGTCTAGGTACCGATTTAATTAGTGTCATTCTAGAACAGCGCCACAAATATAGAACGTTTTTGAACCCTTATTTTGTTCATGTCTCACCCCCAGAAAGTAAACCCTTTTACATAGACAGACAGAATCCGTTACAAGAAGTACATCCAGTTAGGACAGCGGATGGTGAAATGCAACGAGTGTTTGTTTACACTCCGATTACAAAGATGGACCTCTTAGAGATGAAGAAATTAATTCCCTGTCATGACAAAGATCCAGCAGGGTTCCACCGAGAATTAAAAGACATGCTCCGTATGGGAGAATACACGTATCCAGATATAATTAAAATGTTAAAGGTCCTGTTGCCCGCAGGGGTATATGAAAAACTCAAGGAAAAAGAATGGGAGGTGGGAGAGAAAAAGATCGATTGGGCAGTTCTAGAAGCTGAAGATAAGATACGAGTACCAGGTACTGGTCTAGGAGAGAAATGTAAAGAATTACCAGAACTGTTAATACAAGTTTCGCCCAGATTATTAGCCACTAAAAAGGAAGACTGGGATGCAATCTCAGCCTGTAAACAGAAACAAGATGAAGACACTAGTGATTTTTATTCTAGATTTGAGAAATGCTTTATTATAAACAGTGGCTTGAAGACTAGTAGCGAATCGTACCCTCATCTTTTTGTCACTAAATTAGTCGAGAATTCAAGTTCACAAGTTAAAAATCGAGTTTTGAAAGTCGAAAGTACATGGCAAGCTAGTACCCCGTTCCAGATGTTACAGATGCTCCAGTACCACCAGAATAGAATCAGAGAAGAGCAAGAACACGAGAGAAAGCGTATGAAAGACACGAAAATGAAAGTACTAGTTGCACAATCTGTTCCACAAGACAGTCAGAAGAGGGGTCCGAATCAAGCCAGTCATCCTGCAGCTCCCGTCAGAGGGACATGCAATTATTGTAAACAGCCAGGTCATTTCATAAACGAGTGTGCAGTTCTGAAACACAATATAGCTACTGGTAAGACTAAAGAAAGACCACGTCCGCCTAGACAAGAACAAGTTTCACAGACTTCTCAGCCACAGAATGCACAACAGACAGTTCCAGCACCGCAGCCTATTGCTGCAACACAGCATGTTACACAGCAGATGTACCAGTATGCACAGTCCGAGTATCCAGAGTATCAGCCATATTCATGAAACAGCCTAGAGAGGGAGGTAGGCTTGCCTCTCATCGAGATACCTGTAGATCAAGAGGGTCCCTATGTTCACAGTCAAGTATTAGGGAAAGATAGAAAGTTTTTGATTGATACAGGGGCAAGTAGGACGACCATTAGTCACGCCGAAGTTCCAGGGGCTCCGCTCTCAGGCTCAAGAAATGTTTCCCTTGGATTTTCCGGAAAGCCTATTATAAACGAGATATCTAAGCCAGTTACTCTAGAAGTAGGTCCATTGTCCCGCACTACTGATCTGTTACTTACGAAGTCATGTCCAGAAAATTTGTTAGGAATTAAAACACTGAAAGAATTAGGTGCAGTTATTTGCTGTTCCCCCGAGGGAATACGATTGTTTTTACGTGACTTCAAGGGTCACTATGTATTACGAGATTTTGATCCAAGATTGTCCAATGTTCCGCAGCATCTATGGGCGCAAGGTCCAACTGATGTTGGCTTCATGCAAATCACACCCCATCGTGTGACTCTCAAGCCAGGTGTAGTCCTGCCACGAATCAGACAGTACAGACTGCCACCTGAGGCTGTAGCAGCCTTATCCAAAATTATTGACGAGCTCATGGCTCAAGGAGTAGTTGTAGAAACTGACTCCAACGTATGTAATTCTCCGATCATTCCCGTCATGAAACGTACTGATCCAAATGCACCCCCAGTATATCGATTAGTGATTGACCTTCGAGAACTCAATAAATGTATTATTCCCCAGTACCCAGTTGTCCCAGATATTTCTTCCCTACTGACAGCTATTGATTCTGAAGCCTCATTTTTTACAGTCATAGACCTCAAGAACGCATTTTTCAGTGTCCCCATTCATCCAGACAGCCAGTTTCTTTTCGGATTTTGTTTAAATGGAAGGAGCTATAAGTTCACACGAGCTCCTCAAGGTTTCACAGAAAGTCCTAGTATTTACAGTCAAGCACTTAAGAGACAACTAGACAACATTCACATGCCAACTGACACTGCCCTGCTCCAGTATGTCGATGATCTACTGATCACAGCCCGTTCTGAACGTGCTTGCGAGCGAGCATCACTTACAGTCTTGTATTTCCTTGCCGAGATGGGGCACAAGGTGTCCCCTTCAAAGCTTCAATTCTGTGTCCAGCAAGTGATCTATTTAGGCCACTTACTGTCCAAGAGGGGTAGGCAGTTGACACCTGACCGTATCCAGTTAATAGCGAGTCTTCCTCAGCCCAAGACACAGAAGGAGGTACGTGCTTTTATCGGCCTTACTTCTTACTGCAGACAATGGATTCCTCAGTATGCATTTCTAGCTAAACCACTGATACAGTTAACGACACAGGAGGCAGCCGTATCGACTGTCCTCCCTTGGACATCTGAACATACACTTAGTTTCAATGAGTTAAAGAAAGCTCTATGCCAAGCTCCAGTTCTAGCTACACCGAACTACAGTAAGCCTTTTACACTTTTCGTCACTGAACGTGAAGGTACAGCATTATCTGTTCTCACACAAGATCAAGCAGGACAATACAAGCCCTGTGCTTATTTTTCGAGCACATTAGATCCAGTAGCCCAGGCTCTGCCTGCGTGCCTCAAGTCAGTTGCAGCCACAGCACTAGCTATCAGACAAAGTGATTCCATAGTATTAGGACACTCCCTGACAGTACAAGTTCCACACTCCGTGGAAGTTCTTTTAAACCGAACACAGACTCAGCACTTGACAATTGCACGTTTAACAGGTTATGAATTGACACTGTTCCAGCCACACATAGAAATCAGACGCTGCAACGTTCTAAATCCTGCTACACTGTTACCGTCAGTTACTTCAAATCCTGCCACACATGACTGTGTGGAAGTAGTTAATACTATGACTAAGCCAAGACAAGATCTGACAGATATTCCATTACCAGATCCCGACCTGACACTTTATGTGGATGGTTCATGTATGAGAACAAGTACAGGAGAACTAGTAGCCGCGTATGCAGTGACTACTGACACTGAAGTTATAGAAACACACCGTATTGACACTCTGTCTGCTCAAGCAGCAGAGCTAGTTGCTCTAACCCAAGCCTGCATACACGCCAAGAACCTGAAAGTCAATGTTTACACAGATTCACGTTACGCATTTGGAGTCGTACACGACTTTGGAGTGCTCTGGCAGGAGAGAGGTTTCATGACTTCTCATGGAACCAAGATTCAGCATGGTCTCTTTATTCAAGCTCTGTTAGATACCATACATTTACCGACATCTATTGCTATCATGAAATGCAAAGCACATACGAAAGTTACTGACACTATTTCTCAAGGTAATGATCTAGCAGATCGCACAGCCAAGCTTACAGCACAGACTCCAGACATTTCAGTTAATCCGATACAGACACATACTCCAGATCTGACTACCTGTATGACAGTTAAGGACCCCACTCAAGATGTCATAGATATCCAGTTACATGCTACTCCCGATGAAATCAAGAAATGGTCCGAACAAGGAGGGGTCCAGACAGATCAGGGATGGGTGACAAAAGGAAAAGCCACATGGTTTCTCCCCGACTCTATGGTTCAAGTCATTATCAATACCGCACATAGTCCAGTACATTTAGGAGAAAAAGCTATGTTAGATAGTATCCAGAACATTTGGTTCAACAAGCATTTACGGGCTGCAGCCAAGCAGAAGGTCCGTACCTGTATGATATGTTGCCAGTTTAATCCAGGTAAAAGTGTCCCGGTGGAACAAGGTGGATTCCAGCCTCCTGACCACCCTTTCGAAGTCCTCCAAATGGATTATATTCAGATGGAGCGATGTCGAGGTTTCAAGTATGTCCTTGTAGTTGTATGCGCTTTGTCCAGATGGACAGAAGCATATCCAGTTCCAGATTACACAGCCACGACCACTGCCAAGCAGTTGGTTCGTGAGTTTTTCCCCCGTTATGGACTCCCTAGGGTTGTATATTCTGATAACGGCCAGCCATTCTCATCCGAGTTAATGAAACATGTTTCCCTTTTGTTAGGGTACCAGTGGAAGTTCCATTGTGTACGCCATCCTGAAGCAGCCGGTCTCGTAGAGAGACATAATCAGACCCTGAAAATTCGAATTGCAAAAGTATGTAAAGAGAAAGGTGTGGACTGGCTGGTAGCTCTGCCAGTTGCTTTGTTTTATATGCGCATGGTCGCACATTCCAGATCAGGTCTGTCCCCGTACGAGGTCGTATTCGGCCGCCCCCCTAACATGTGGGGTACACCTAGACCCCGAAGTATTACCGATGTTTCAAGTAATATGCTGACAGATTACCTAGCTTCCTTGATGTCTGCCCTACACTCTTGTCGTTCACAGGTTGCCGCCGCATTTCCAGACAATACCGAGGTGGCACCGCATGAAATCGTTCCCGGATGTATGGTTCTTGTCCGGAATTTTGATCGTTCAAGTCCGCTGGAGCCCCGCTGGAAAGAACCCAAACAGGTCCTCCTGGCCACCCGTACTGCCGTCAAGCTGGAAGGCAGGAAGGGCTGGGTCCACCTGTCTCATGTGAAACAGTTTTACGGACTAAAGACTGTTCCCAAGAACATTTCCGAGGATTTCAAAGACTGCCAAAGTACTATTCTCAAGGACTGTCCCGCAAAAGACAATGATACAGATTCCTCCCTGTTAGAGAAAACTCCGCAGCAGGAGTATAAGAAAAAATTAAGGTCTAGTAAAATAAGTCAGCCAGTTTGATTGTCTAAGTCCTCCCCTAGGTGAAACGGTTAGACCGGTTTCTGACATGTATATAATAGACCCCCACAGAGAGAGAGTTAGTGAGAACTCTAAAAGTTGCACTATTATTTTATGTTTTCTGCTATATCTCAGCCTTATGATTACCTGCACAAGTTATGCATTTTATTTGTGTTTTCCAGTTTCTCATGTAAATGAGTCTTCTAATGTTACAATAGAGCACACGTTTAGTGATCTACCTCCTCATGAACTCTCATATCGTCTTGCTATGCGTAATAATTCCTTTATCCGCATGTTACATTATTCACACCAGACCAGCAATGCCACTAATTGTTGGGTGTGTGGTCGACTCCCCCCTTTCCAGACACCGAAGGGAGTTCTGCCACTCTTTCCTTATCCATTCTCACATAATGGTTCGTGTGGAGCATGGTCCACGTTAACGTCATCCTCAACAGATATGTCTTTTCTTAACAGTACATGTTTCCCAAGCAAGCAAGGTCTTCCCCACAGAACAGGGTTAGATCTAGAAAATGAAGTTTATAATTTGGGTAATTATTCTTCGACTTTTATGGTCCTGAATGTTCAGTCTGATACTACTCCAGACTTACCTGCTATGTCAGTATTACCAGTAAAAGGTGAATTATGTGTCCGAAATAATGGTTCCGTACATGTAGGCCATAGTGATTGTACTACTATTGTCAAGTATAGTGACAGTGGGAAATCTATTTTCAAAGCTTCACGTCATTCTTATTTTGTTTGTGGTCAGACCGCATATGTTCGTCTGCCCCTCGATTGGGAGGGAACCTGTTACATTGCCTTCCTACTGCCACCAGTTTTCCTAGCCCCACCTGACTATCATAGGAATTCCCACCTAGTACATACTAGACACAAAAGAGACCTTCCGATTGTCGATTATACTGAAACTGCTCTAGAACAATACATAGATATCAATAAAGGTGTCTTCCCCTATTTAGGTACTGTCGTGAATAGTAAACTGATACGTAGATTAACGAGAACCCTTGAAGCAGTAGTGACTGAGACTACTACTGCTCTAGGTAACTTAACCGAAGAGCAATCCTTTATGAGAATTGTCGTGCTCCAGAATCGTCTCGTCCTTGACGTCATACTGGCCGATAGGGGCGGGGCATGTAGAGTCATCGGATCTAGTTGCTGCATTTTCATTCCTAATAACGCACCGTCTGTTTATTCAGCTATTACCAGACTCCATAATATTGCCCATATGTTACACCAAAATCCAGGCACCTGGACATGGTCCGGTTGGTTCTGGGATATAATTTCCGCCTGGGGATGGAAAGTATTGTCATTTCTGGGTATTGCAGTAGCGATCATATTCAGTTGCTGCCTCTGTTTACAATGTGGCCCTGCGATTTGCGGCATTTGTGCTACCTCTTGTATTCCTAGCCCCAAGTCCCGTTCTAAATCCAGTTCCAAGAAAATTCGAGACGAGCAAATGATACTGTATGAAATGATAGATGGTATCATGAATATTGATGTTTCCTGATGGAAACGTAGTGACTAGGAGGGAATGTGGAAAAGTAAATTTTGCCATGTTCTGTGTCCCTACGTGTCCCCCATCTTATGTTATGTGTGCATGATTAATATGCATATGTATCCCCCATGTTCGATTAAAGACGCAATTACCGTTGTGTCCATCTCTAGTATGCTAGTTTCCAGTTCTCGTGAAAGCTACGAGTATTAGGCCTATGTAAAGTTGCGTTGCCACGTTTCTCAGTGTGCACGTTATTTCATTGAAAAGTCCCCGTTCCTAGGCCTCAAAAGGGCCTGGACACCAGATTCAGCTCCTGTCTCCTGAAGCCCTCGCTGAGGAGCGATACAGCCCCCACCTGTATCCTCGACCCTTCACTTACTTCCTGCCTCACAGTGCCCGGCTCAGCCTGGCTCTGCCTACGAGTCTGCCAAGACTATGTTATGATTCTAGTTATCAGTCCAGCCCTCCTTCTCTGCATTCCTAAGCTACTGAATCGCATCAATAGTTTCCGTCATTGTCTAGCCTTTACGTCTCCATGTAAGAGAAATACTGTATTAATGGTCATTTAATATTCCTCAACACGCACTACATGTAGAATAATGCATGCACCAGTCTTAGAATCTGTTAGCCTTTACCCTGATAACTTTTGGATTCTATCAACATGTTCTCTAAACATCAGATACTAGATAGTGTTTAGGTACATATCGCTCTGACTCTCCAGACTTCAGTCTCTGCTCCTAGCGCAGAAGTCATAGCCCCCAGCTTCTCCCAGTAACACGTCATTGTCAGTTTGCACGCACCATTAGGTTAGAGGTCCCGGCTCCTTAGGTAGCCCCCTCCATGTTTCCGCCCCATTTATGACATATTCTGTTACGTTTACATCACATGTCTATGTATACGCCTCTTGTTACACCTACTTTCACCCTTATCTTTCGCGACTGCTATTGACCACACCCACTGCTCCGCCTACTGTATTCACTGTAATGCAACTGTTTTAGTATATATGCTTGTGTACTGTTATTAAATGCTACGCCGATTCCTTTTCCCTAGCGCGCTCATTTCCCTGTCCCCCCTGCAGGGCCCTGCCATCCTATTCCCGTGCAGGTTGTCCTGTTCCTGTCCTTTATGCTGTATTAAACCTGCAAACTCCTACTACCTCGAATCTTGACTCTTATTTATTGAGCTATCTGTTATTGCTATGTCCAGTCAAACCTAGATCCGGTATTATTTATTTATATACCACAAAGAGCCAACCGGTCGGGAATAGACATTTATCAGGGCTATTCTGACCTTTGGAGAAAAGATAAGAAATATACAAAGGATATCACATGAAGATGTCTCTATATGTTTGGCTACGCAACCCAGATGCACACCAACCCAGGTACAAAGTCCCCCTGAGGGCCTTCCCCTACCCCCGAAAGAGGCTGCCATGCAAAATGACGCATAGCCTAGTCTAACCCAGGTTTCCTGGAGCATGCAGATCTCATGTTGTTGTATAAATGCCCCCCACTCTGGGTTTTCCAGTTAAGTAGTGAAACCTGTATTGCAATTAAGTGCCTGCATGGACTCATGAGTAAGCCCGGGCATAAAACTCCGCTCCGCTTGTGGAGTTTGCAGATTTTTGGCAACTCTGCATTCCACATAGAACGCAGAGATAGCAAAACCTCTGCGCTCCGGAAGGGAGCATATTTTATTTGTGTCAGCGTGCTCAAAAGCTTTTTTGTGCAAGCAGGAACAATTTACTGGGACGCCTACAATCGCAGGCAAGATTTCCCAGGTGTTTGCGAGCGCCACAAGATTTGGTACCGCAAGAGTGTGCAATTGCGAACACGTCATTCAGGCGTGCCATCAGACTTACGGCTGAAGTTTGTGACGATCCCGATCCGGAGCATGCAAAATTTGCAATCGGGAGAAGAATCTTTCACAAGCAGCATCAAAACCTTCTCAAAATGATGAGTTGGATTATATAAACTCCTCAGATTGAAATTTGGCTGTACTATTTTGTGCAAGGAGTCCTTTTTATTTTTTTACTTTTTTTTAAAGAGGAAGGAAGTGCCCCAGTGTCTCCAAATTCCTGTTCATGTCCAGCAGCGTCCTCCTAGTGCTTTGTCTACCTCCTGTTCACTTTTCATTTGGAGCTGGAAGAATCCCTTATTATGTCTGCTGCATCATATCATTGGATTTGAGGACTTTTTGATTTGAGATTTCACAAGTAAGTTGAAAAACTGGTGTTGTTATTTTTTTGTACTTTTCATTGTTTTTTTAAATGTATTATGGTGCGTTGCCTTTTGTTTCAGTGGGGGCCTAGTTGTTTCTTTGTGTGTAATTGTTCTTCTAGTTTTCTTTTATAAGGGTAACATGTTGAACAGTTCACTACATTTTCTCCAATTTTTAAAATCAATTTACAATATTAATTTAATTTACTGGTCCAGTAGTAGTTTGTACCACTGGACTCAGCCTCATCTGCTGCCCCATCCCCACTGCCTGACCCCTCAGGCTCTGAAACCTTTCTAAGATCATCTAACAGTAGTACTTCCTTGAGGGGTTGGGTATTGGCACTTTTGCCTGTCTTTGATGTCCTCATAGTACACACAGCCCTTAATTTTAGGATTAGGAATGTGTCATACTTGCAATCCTGTAACATACTGACATCTGGCAGGACCCACTGGTTCCTGGCCTTGAAGACATTACTAGTGAGGTGCAGTGTATGCACCTACCTACTCTAGTTAATACCTACTAAACTCTCTTGAGTTGTAGAACCGGTGTGCTAAGCCCTTAACACACAACTCTAAGTTCAGTAGAACTTACTGTATTTAGGCTTGCATTATATGTACCTGTGGTACCTTTAGTGGTTTTCAGTTAGTCAATCACTTGAGATTACCTGGTAAAACAATGGCAAGCTGGAATCCCACACACTACACACCAATGTGAGAAGTTGGCCTGGCATATGCTGTCCACTATTCTAGTGGGCACCTTGCACCTCCATGGGGAAAGTCGCTGTTGGAAATTTAAAGATAAAGGACACTTAGAGGAAGACTTTGAAGCAAACCCCTTTAGACTTACGGGGTTCTAGAGCCAACACCCACAGAAACACTGGAGTACTCGAGTTACCTCACCCTTGGAAGCTGGGTGCATGGGTGTCTTTTGGTGTCGAGTTTTGTCGTCGTTTTCAATGATGATCTGCTTCAAAGTGCTGCTGCGGAAGAACTGGAAAGTATCCAGTGTGATCCAAGCCTGGATCAAAGATGAGAAGAACCTGAAATCAGGTGGACAGAGTCTGGGTCACTAGCCAGTGACCAGGGGCACTATAGTCGAACGCCCACCGATGTCGGGTGATTTCAGGTGAAGAAGGTGAAGCTTGACTCTTCAGCCACGAGGACCAGGAGGTGTTGACAACAACCAGGATCTGGAATTGAGCTCTCCCATGAAGGCTGTCAAGTGCTACGGTGTTGGTGCCTGAATTGGACCCAACACGCCTTGGCCACAACAACCCACACAGGAATCAAAGAAGTGCTTTGGTGTGGACCAGCAAGGTCCGAGGGACTCACCACTTGGTAGAGAGTCAGGGCATGTCTGGAGCAACCAGGAGAGCCCAACAAACTCTGAGATGCCTCCATGGGGACCCACCAGTCGACGGACCAGGGATCGCAAAGGAGCCTCAAGCTGAAATGCAAGAAGCAGGCTCATGGAACACTCGTGGAGTGTAGGCCCACAATCTTCAGTGCAGATGGTGCTCGGGGCTTGGGCTACAAGAAGCTTAAAGCACAATTTCAAGGAATGTTGAGAAGTCAATGCACTAGCAAATGTGCCTGGTATCCAGGGGTTCCAGTTCCACGTCACTCGTGAGGGCTGCGGGTAAGAGCTTTGCTGGGGACTTGGGTCGGCCTCTAAGAAGTCAGAAAATCTTCGTCCTGGTCTGCAAATACTTCGGAGTCCAGCAGGAGCTTCAGAGATGCAGACCGGCAAATGCTTTGTTGGTGCCTTCTTGAGCAGGGGAGTCACTCCTTGACCCCAAGGGAGATTCTTTCGTCCTTTAGTCTTTAGTAAAACATAGAAGTTCCAGGATTCAGTTTCAGAGTTTCATCCAGGTGTAATCTAAAGTCCTGTTGCCAGGGGTCCCTTACACATACTAAGAAAAGGGGTTGGACATACTCTGGGGGACGCTCCTATGGAAGGGTCTGGAAAGAGGGGTGGCTACACCCATTTCTTTGTCCACCAGAGCAGGGGCTGGTAGCCCCTGCAACCAGTTTGAACTGGACTATGCACAGGGACACCAAATGTGCCCCCAGTGCTGACTTCAAAGCACTCTCAGAGTGCACCCACTCAGCCCCAATACGCTAAAGCCTGTCTGGGAGGTGGTTACACCTCCCTGTGACAGGAAACCTATTATCCAGGCCTCTCCTGCCAGAGTTTCGGTCAGCAGCAGGAGGCCTGACTCGTGTCTGTGGCTGCAGAATCCATTTTGTGATGCCAGGGCTCTTTTAAACTATTACCGGTTAGACCAGTGTGTACATGTCTCTCCCTCTAGAAGGGTGGAATTTTACCCCCACTGCCAGTACTGGCCGGCGGTAGGATTCCAACGTTTTTGACACCAAACACGACATGTTTCAATGCAGCCATTCCAAAGTTAGCTTTTACCGCGAGGTTATAATGCACTTAAGAGTATATGGTTTGGGTGCATCACAGAACATCCTCAGAGAATATGCTCCGAAAGCTGCAGAGAGCCCAACTCATGCATGGGCACCCTCTCACACATAACCAAGCACTCTGCCTTCAGGATTGATAAGGTCTGCCATAGGAGTGACTGATATATGTCAGTGATTAAAGGTAGATATAGGTAACATATATAGCAGTAGCAGTCCTGTAGTGTCATTTTGAAAGGCTTCCCAGGGGTGTACTATAAACTAGGGACTCACAAGCGTACCCCAGTAACCAAACTGGAATCTACCTAATGTACATGCAATCAATTTAGAGAGGAAAGCAGATAGGCTGAGGCCCTGAATAGCAGGATCCCAGCCAAACTAAGTGAAAAAACCATCAAAACACCAGAATAAAAGTGGGGGCAACCATGTAGTCAGATTCCACCTTCCTACAATGGGTTTTATGTGAGAGGGTGCCCCTGCATGAGCAGAGCCTCTCTGCAGCCTTCAGAGACCGTTCTCCCGGTATGGCTGTGACTCAGCCGGACATATAGGTTGAGGTGCTTTATAACCTCACGGTAAATGCTATCTCGAAAATGAGGGCATAGAAACATATTGTGTTTGGTATCAAACACCTTGGAATCATACCTCCACACCGGTAACTGGTTTGGGAGGTATGATTCTACCCTTCAGAAGCGTTCTTTGTGGGGTCACTGGTCTATCCCGTGCCAGCCTTCTCCACCTGGACAGCACAAAAATGATGCTGGTAACCAGAGACACATTTCTGCCCTCCTGCTGCTGAGCCAAGCTCGAGCAGAGGAAGGCAGCACAATAGGGATCCCGTGACAGGGAAGTGTGACCCCTACCAGACAGGATTTAGTGTAGTGGGGCTGGGTGGGTGCACTCTGAGAGTGCCTCAAAATCTGCACCGGGGGCACATTTGGTGTCCCTGTGCATAACCCAGCCCAAACCAGTTCTCAGGGCCATTGGCTCCTGCTCTGGTGTGAAACCACTCCTCTGCTCTGCCCCTCCCACTCTCTCCCATGGGTACAAAAGGGCTGACCTGGCTGTACGACTTTAGATTTTATGTGGACAAGATTCTACACCTCTGACCTTTGACCATCTGGACACTCTGGACTTCGCTGGTCCTGGACTAGGCTTGGCTTCGTCCCACTGTCTGTCCAAAGTTTAGTTTATTCCTTTGCTCCAAACAGGCTCCGTGGAGGACCTGTGGTGCACTAAAGACATCTGAAGAATCTCCCTTGGAAAGAAGGAGTCATTCCACTGCTTTCGCAGGCACCTAACCGCAACTGACTGGTCTGCTGCTCCTGGGCTCCTGTGGACTCCGAAGATTTCCGCAACACTGGAGGTGAGTTTCTGAAGGTCATTGAGGTCGATCTGTTCTCTCACTGAGTTTGAGGACAGTATCCCTCGTGGGGACTGCGTAACCCAAACCCATGTGCAACACGTCCATTTGCAGTTGCATAAGCTTGTTGGCAATTCCCGAGCTTGTGCATTGAAATCCATTTAGTCCTGACCCTGAGCAGTATTTGCACCAAAGAACTCTGGCCTCCTCACACCGAGTGCTCCATGGGCTGGTGCTTTGCAATCTTGCTCAAGGTCCCTTTGTGACTCCTGTTCATTCAGCCTGTGGGTCCTCCTGAGGGTCATCTTGATTTCTCCTTTACTTTCCTGGTTACTCCAGACTTGCTAGGTGAGTGCCCTGGACCTTGCTGGTCCATACCGAAACCTGTTTGACCTTCCTGCATGGGTTGCTTTTGCAAAGGCTTGTTGGTGCCTTCGGGATACCGACCCCTCAGCACTCAACATCCTTTGTGGGACAGGTCGCCTCCGGCTCCTGGTTGTCCTCAACATCTCCTGGTCCTCGTGGCTGCAGAGTCAAGCATCCCTTCTTTCAATCAATCAATCAATCACAGAACTTGTAAAGTGCACTACTCACCCGTGAGGGTCTCAAGGCGCTGAGGGGGGTGGGGACTGCTGCTACTGTTCGAAGAGGCAGGTCTTGAGGAGCTTCCTGAAGGTGAGCAGGTCCTGGGTCTACCCTAGGTGGGTGGGAAGGGTGTTCCAGGTCTTCGCAGCGAGGAAGGAGAAGGATCTGCCTCCGGAGGTGTTACGCTGGATTCGTGGGACGGCGGCGAGGGCGAAGCTGGCGGAGCGGAGCTGGCGGGCTGGGGTGTAGAAGTTGAGTCTGTCATTCAGGGTGGCTAGTCCGGAGTTGTGGAGAGGGAGTAGTCGAGGATGAATCCCAAGTTGCGTACGTGGTCCGTGGGCGTCGGAGCTGTTCCTAGTGTTGTCGGCCCCCAGGAGTCGTCCCAGGCAGACGGGGTAGGGCCGAGGATGAGGACTTCCGTCTTGTCCGAGTTCAGCTTCAGGCGGCTGCTCCTCATCCACTCTGCGACGGCCTTCATATCGTCGTGTAGGTTGGTTTTGGTGGTATGTGAGTCCTTGGTAAGGGAGAGGATGAGCTGGGTGTTGTCGGCGTAGGAGATGATGTTCAGGTCAGGTTGGCGGGCCACTTGTGCTAGGGGGGCCATGTAGATGTTGAACAGCATCAGGCACATAGAAGGCAAAACGCTTCCTGAGATAGATAGGGCCATGTCCATGTAGGGCCCGGTGTGCCAGGGTGATGGCTTTCAACTGTACTCGCTGCTCCACAGGCAGCCAGTGCAGATCCCGTAAATATTGCCTAGCACTGGATCTACTCATGGCATTATACAAGAGTCTAGCCGTGGCATTATGTATTGTTTGAAGTTTTTGCATCAAGAAGTCATGTAGACCTATGAGCAGAGCATTGGCAAAGTCAAGCCGTGAGAGAATTAAAGCATGAGCGACTGCCTCTTTGGCCACTCTCGGGAGCAGGGGGAAGTGTTTTGAGAGTGCCAAAGCAGCAGTCAGTTTTTTAACGTGGTCGATAAACCGGAGGTCCTTGCTAAACTTCACCCCCAAATTTTTAACAGGTCCGTCCTCAAAACGAGGGCAAGGGAATTGAGGCGGCCATAGAGATTGTCTGAAATCCGAGGGAAAATGGCCGTACAGGAGAACTTCAGACTTGTCCTCGTTGCACTTTAGAGAGGCCTGGGCTAACCAGCAGAGTACTGATGCTAGACATGACTGGGCGATGTTAGTGTCCAGATCCGAGCCCTTCCATGTAAATAGAAGCTGAGTATCATCAGCATACGCTATCACTTTTGCCCCCAGCTTCTCTGCTAGATAAACCAGAGGGGTTAAGTAGATATTGAATAGAAGGGGGCTCAAAGTGGAACCCTGCAGAACCCCTGTAGCAATGTTCCTGACAGAGGAAGAGCAGGAAGCCAAGCAGTGCTGCGTGCGGGATTCCAAAAAAGATTTGACCCACTTCGAAACCAGGCCAGAAATACCAATAGCAGACAGCCGGGCCAGAAGCAGCTGGTGGGGCACAATATCGAAGGCGGCAGAGAGGTCAAGTAAAATCAGGGCCTCCCTGCTGCCCCCGTCAAGACACTCCCTAATCTCCTCCGACATCTCCACCAGGGCAGTCTCCGTGCTATATGCAGATCTGAACCCCGACTGGGCTGGATGCAAAGCACCTGAGGATTCCACAAAAGTCTCAAGCTGTCGAAAAGCCACTTTTTCACAGACCTTGGCCAAGGCTGGTAGTAGCGAAATCGGCCGGTAATTGGTGGGGACCGCCGGGTCCAGAGACGGTTTTTTAAGAAGGGGAAGCAATTTGGCCTGTTTCCATTGAGCTGGAACTGAGGCGGTCTGAAGGGAGAGATTCACAATGTCACCTACTGCTGTGCAGACCTCCTTGGCTACCCCAGCTAAAACCGGTGCCGGGCACGGATCGGCAAGTGAGCCAGACTTAAGGGAACTAAGAATGGCCTGAATGTCTGACTTGGCTGCAGGTGCAAATGAGGTGAGCTGATGGGTAGCCACACACGAAATGGTGGGGGACCCTGGGGAAGAGAGCTCCACAATTCTAGGATGCGAGCCGACCCTGTCCAGAATCTTTAATATCTTGTCCACAACAAAAGTGGACAGCTCCTCACACCAATGTTGTGAAACAGGAAGCGCCCTTTGGTCAGCGCCGGGGGATAGAAAGCTCTTAACGATAGCAAAGATTTCCTTACTACTGTTTTGAGCAAACGCGATCCTCCCGGCGAAGTAGTTGCTTTTAGCTAACCTAATGGCCAAATAGTAGTCCCTCTGAGCCAAGCACAGTGTCCTCTTGGCCGACGGGCAATACTTCTGACGCCAATTATATTCCAGCTTTTTGCACCCCAGTTTCAGATCCCTGAGCTGATTTGAGAACCAGGGCTGTGAGGGGAGAGAGTGCCGGTTGCGACCTCGAGTGACTTTAGAACTGGCGCTGACCCCCAGCCTGATCCAGCGATCGAAGCTATCCACCGCCCCTTCCAAATCAGAGGCTGGTTGGACAAGACTGGAGTAGAGCCATCATGAGAGTCGGAAGATTAATCTTCACAGGGTATAGATCGGGCAGCAGGTCCGGGCTTCTAGCAGGCCGGCCTGAGGACCAAGAGAATCCGATCAAGTGGTGGTCTGACCAGGTCACACGATCAGGCTCCAGTAGTATATAGTGATACCTTCACTTCAACTCTGGCCTTAATTTTGACAGCTCCGGCCAGGAATCCTGGCCTTAAAAAGTGATGGGTCTAGTCTTAATTATGACAGGCCTAGTCTTAAACTCCTGGCCGGAAATTTGACAGCTCTGGCTGGAAACCCTGGCCTTAAATTTTGACAGGGCCGGGCGCAGGCTGTTGGCCTTAAACAGTCCTGGCCTTAAAAGGGGGGTGACATGTAGGGATATTCCCAAGAAGTAACAGGCTGCATCTTAATTATGACAGGCCTAGTCTTAAACTCCTGGCCGGAAATTTGACTGCTCTGGCTGGAAACCCTGGCCTTAAATTTAACAGGGCCGGGCCTTAAAAGGGGGGCGGCTGAGTCATAGGGGGGTGTGTAGTTTTGTTTTGGAGACATAGGCATGGCGGAGCCGTCAGAATACATATAAGCCGGTGTCAGGAGCCTGATATAGCAAGCAAGCAACCGCTGGACTACGTGAAGGAGCGCCATGGCAGAAAAGAAGAGCTACAACCCATTTGCGAGAAAACACGGGGTTGGTGGCTCACAGACCCCCTTCATTAGCTATTACAGAACCATAAGCCCTTTGGTAATGGACGAGAATGCTCAATCAGAAGAACCTAAGGATATGGGTTGCGACGTTACTGCTTATGGCTGTGGGTTTGCTAAGCGCTTTGGCGCCCCTGGTTTCAAGGATTGGCGGTGTCCGCTGTCCCCGATTAAGAGCGATAGCAGCAGCGGCTCTAGCGAGGGTTCGAGTGGCGACTTGACGGTTGAGCAAAGCATGCTCTTGGAGTCGGAGGATGCGGAGGACACCATAGTTCCGCCTAATACACCCGTCTATGAAGACGTGGGTTTTCGCGAGAGTCTTTTTCCTGAGAATGTCCCTGTTCAAAAACTTGATGCAAACGTGGAAGCTGAGGGAGCATCGGATGTTATTCCCGCCTCTCAAAATGTCAGAACCGCGGCTGATGGGGCATCGCAGGATATTAACAACTCTCAAGATGGCAGAGCCGCAGCCGAGGGTGTTGAAAATGTGGGGGTGAGTTAAAATGTTATGAGCAGCCATTTATCATAAGGGTGTATTTTATTTCTACAACTATCGAACGCTAATATTTCGTTTTTGTTTGTGACCCTCTAGAGAGCAGAACCAGTGGGGTGCACTTACTTCATAATGCACAAAGAAAATGAAACTATGCCCCCTCCTAATACCCACATCTATGAAACCATGGATGTTCAGAAGGCTATGAGTCCTACGAAGGTAGTTGTGCAACAGCCTGATACAAGCGTTGAAGATGAAGGGTCCCCAATGGATGTTACCGACTCTCAAGATTTCAGAGGCGCTGCAGAGGGTGGTGAAAGTGTGTGGGTAAGTAAAAAAATGTTAGGCGTAGACCCTTTACTTGAAAGTTTGTTGTCTTTCTACCGCTAACGGGGTGTCAATATTTGTCTTTTGAACCTAGGATGAAACACCGAAAAGAACTGAGGCCCAGGGGCAGACTGCAAAAGGTCGCAGCTTGAATCTGTCCTGTATATGCTGTGCAAACCAGACTGGAAGTTCCACAAAGCCGAGTTCACCGCTGCCCATGGAATGTGAAGATGGTTCTAAGAACGATGAGTTTGTAAAAGCAACGGCGTGGTTCCCCAGAGACACTATAGCTGGTGTCAAAGGTTTCGCAGCTATAGTTGTACGCGCGTGTGTCAAACGGGACTATTACAACATGTGTTTCGGCCACCGTATTAGGGACCCTCAACAGGAGGCGCACGAGTGTCTAGCCGAATCATACAGAGACCGAATGATACGGCACATATGTAGTTTGCTTGATCCGTACAAGATGTATAAGCTGCTAAGGGTGGTGCACGGCCTGAGTGATGAAAATAATTTTGTCCACCCTAACATGTTGAAGATCTTGATGGCGACAGTAAAGGAGATACGCTATGCCAACGACCCCTGCGCAAAACTAAGAGGCATGCCAAACGCCTGTGCGTGCTGTGACAGAAAAATGATAGAAAGACTTATAGAAAGGCGCATGTGTAATGTGTATCTAAAAAGCAGAAAAGTAGTGGCCATCGCACCACAAAGGCTATTTTATAATAGATAAGTCCTGATGTATTGCTAAGTGCTAGCGTGTATTTAAAAGTAAAGTAGTAGAATGTTACACCCAAAAAAGTATATGTGTTAAACCGTACTTACTACGCATACTGTGAAAAGATATGAAACCCCTTTTTGTTTTGTGATTTGGTAATACTCATTATTTTTAATAAAATGTTCTTACACAAAACAAGCGTCTTTCATTTCCTGTACTCTAATGACTGCTAACATGTCGGAAGGCCTGTTAAGAAAACTTTATTATGATACAAGAGGGGTTGGCAGCTTTGGAAGCGGCGCCGCTCTATATAGAAGGGCTGTGGCTGAAAAGAAGTCGGTAAGCAGAGAAGCTGTGAAGACATGGTTATCAGGAGAGGAGGCGTATTCACTACATAAACCAGCCAGAAGACGCTTTAAGAGGCGTCCTACAATCGTTAATGCGTGTATAGATTATCAGTGGCAGGCGGACATAATCAGCCTTCAAGATACTGCAAAACATAACGACGGCGCCTGTTATATATTAACAGTCATAGATGTGTTGTCCAAATACGCGTACGCAGAGGCGCTGCGTGATAAAAGTGGAGCTAGCGTCACGGCCGCTTTTAAAGCCATCTTCGATAAGGGACGTATTCCTCAAAAACTACAAACAGACGCAGGAAAAGAATTCTTAAACAAGTCATTTCAGAAATTATTAAAGCAGCACAATGTTCAACATTTTGTAACACACACCGAGGTAAAAGCAGCGGTTGTAGAAAGGTTTAACAGAACTTTAAAGTCTAAGATGTGGCGGTATTTTACGGCCAACAATACGTACAGATACGTGGATGTTCTACAGGCTTTTTTAGCTGTATATAATGCCAGTTATCATAGGACCATCAAAATGGCACCTGAAGAGGTAACATCTAGTAATTCGTTAACTGCTTGGAGAAACTTGTATGGTCCTAACTTTGGGACAAAGGTGAAGAAGTCTATATTTAAAAATGGTGATCACGTTAGGATTTCAAAACTGAAAGGAGTCTTCACAAAGGGTTACCAACAGACCTTTAGTGATGAAATATTTATAGTGGAAAGTGTGGAGCTTAAGGAAGGGCTGTATATTTACAGGTTAAAGGACTACGATGGGGAAACGGTGTCGGGATCCTTTTACAAGGAAGAGTTACAAAAGGTGCCCAATGATCCAAACCGTGTGTATAGGGTTGAAAAGGTTCTGAAAAGGCAAGGTACAGGTGCTAAGAGCCAGGCATATGTCAAATGGCGCGGCTGGCCTGAGAAATTTAACAGTTGGGTGTTGGCCAGCTCCCTGAAGGGTGTGTGAGCTAAAAGCCGCTGCTACGATGGAGACTACACCCTTTTATATAACCTTACCATCCAACGCTTCTAAGGACATGTTCCCCAGCAATCAGATTTCTAATTACACCGTCAAATTGGCTAAGGCTGTGGACCTGAAGGGGGACTGGGAGGTTGCCCTAACAGAAATACAATACCCTAGAACATGGAATACATTTACAGCGGCCGAAGCCAAGTTTCACATCAAGAGGGAGCAGGACCCCATGGGCATACACACATCCTTCCCGCCCGGCTACTACCCAAACATTACAAGCATTATCGAAGCCATCAACAAATCCATAGCCGCTATAGAACCACATCCGAATATTCATCTGGCCCTAGATAATGTGAGAAGGAAGGTGTTTCTTAAATCCATAAATCGAAACACCCTGTTTAACTGCTCAGGTAAATTAAAAAGGATTTTAGGGACAGTACAACATGTGAAAAGCCCCGTGGAACAAGATCAAACGTGCCCCGATATTAATGGGGGGTTCTACACGCTCTACGTGTACAGCGATATTGTAGAGTCTCAGAGGATAGGTGATAGTTACTCGCCATTGTTAAGGTGGGTGCATGTACAGGGTGATAATAATACCATGGTCAACATACAATTTAACAAACCCGACTACGTCGCAGTTTCTAAAAACCATTTTGACACTATTTCAATTATGATCTACGATGATCAGTCTGAGCCGGTGGCCTTTAAATACGGGAAAGTTATTGTCAAGCTTCATTTAAGGCCTAGACACGACAGAGGGTATTAGGCAGCCATCATGGTGGTTATGAAAACCTACGGAGATCCGTCTATGTACAGAGACTATTACAGAAGTCAAGCCGGTTATGGAGGACCACCGTACTTTCAAGGTTCACCCGTTATGTACGGGGCTGGATTAGGAGGATTCTTTAGGAGTCTGTTTAGAAGAGCTATGCCTTTCCTGAGAAGAGGCTATGAAATTGCAAAACCTCATGTTAAGGCGGCTGCCTCGAACATTGCCCAGGAGGTGGTGGGGTCTGTTACCTCGGCGGTTGCAGAGCGCATGAACAAGCAGCCTCAAGAAGGAGCTGGTTTGATGTATAAGCCACGCGCTAGTGTCAAAAGGAAACGGGGTGTTTCCAGACGCCGGGGTCCCCCAGCCCCCTATAAAAAAAGGAGGACCGCTTCAAAACGTCCTCAGAAAAGAAGAGCTCCAAGACGGAAGAGAGCTGCAAAGAAGCGAACCGGCTCTAAAGTAAATATTTTTTAAAGCCTTGTAAGCACAGCCATGGCCTTCGTACATTGTGGATCTGGAGAGTGCGCCAAATCCGAGTTGGACTTGTTTAGTCTAAAGCCCACACAGACAAGCATCGAAAACAGCTTCTTCATGGAGGTGTCGCCTTTAGCAGCATTGACACCGTTGGCACCTATAGAGTTTTATGTGTCAGGGGCCACGGATATGTATTTGGATCTCAACAACACTCTGCTGCATCTTATGTGTAAAATCGTAAAAGCGGATGGGACCGACATTGACGACGGTTCTAAGGTGGCACCAATCGCTTACCCTGTAGCTACCATGTTTAATCAAGTGGACATCACCCAGGGCGACCGACTCATCACCCAGAACGATAACATGTACGCCTACAGAGCCTACATAGAGAGTATTCTAAATTACAGTAGCGATGCCCTTGACACACAACTTTCAGCGGGTCTCTTTCACAGGGATACACACGGACAGTTTGAAAGCACAGCTCTGGATGGTGATAATAAGGGCTTTATAAAAAGAGCGGGGGATGCTACAGCCAGCCGTACCTTTGACCTCCTGGGGCGCATACATTCGGACCTCTTCTTCCAAGATAAACTGCTCATCAACGGAATTGATCTTAAGATCAAGCTCAATCGTAACAAGGACTCATTCTGCCTCATCAACGGGGATGCGGAACAGTACAAGCTGAACATACTGTCCGCGAGCCTGTTTGTAAAGAGAGTGAAAGTGTCCCCGAGCGTCAGGCTAGCGCACGCCGAAGCTTTGCAAATATCCAACGCCAAGTACGCTGTGGAAAGAGTAGCTCTGAAGGTATTCAGCATCCCTGCAGGTACCCGCTTAACACAACAGCAGAATCTATTTCTGGGACAGCTACCAAAGCTCATCATCATAGGGTTTGTGGACAATACAGCTTTTAGTGGCACCTATGCCTCAAACCCCTTCAATTTTAAACACTACAACATCAACTACGCGGCGCTGGTCCACGAGGGCAATGTGATTCCTGCAAAACCCTACACCCCCAGTTTTGCAGCAGGGCATTACATCAGGGAATATCAGGGACTGGTTTCGATAACAGGCAAGCATCAAAGGGACTGCGGTGTAGCGGTGTCAAGAGAAGGCTATGGCCGTGGATACACGTTGTTCGCATTCGACCTGACACCGGACATGGAAGATGGCGATCACTACAACCTGGTCAAAAATGGGAATCTAAAAGCTGAAATACGATTCGCAGCTCCACTGGCGACGAATGTGAACATGGTCGTATTCTCTGTATTCGACAGCATCATTCAGATCAACCACGCAAGGCAGATTTTGTTTGACTATCTTTAAAAACATTTGTGAAATGGATACGGTGCAGATACGTGACTTCTTAAGCAGACATAAATACGCTAGGAAATACTTTTTGGGTGTTTTCCCTAGCGATGGGTTACCAGGCGACATAGGGGCAGAAAGACCATGCACCCTAGTCTTTAACACAGACCCGCATGACCAGGCTGGGACACATTGGGCAGCCATGTTTATAGATGTTGACAAGGTTACAGTGTTTGACAGTACAGCAGAGTTCCCTGAGCACAAACTCTATACAACCCCTATATTCAAGTTTGTGAAAAAAGCTGCAGCGGTGGTGGAGTATAACAAACTAAGGGTGCAGGATTCCATGGCCATCACATGCGGGGAACATTGTATTTATTTTATCAGTAAAATGTCACAGGGTCTTTCGTTTAGAAATTTCTTAAAGCTATATCCGGGGGATCTTGTTAACAATGACCGTATAGTTGTGAGATATGTAAAAGAAAACACCAGGGTGTCGGTCAGACCTGTGAAAACTGAATATGTACCTTGTCAAAACTGTAAGAGTTTATAACAGTTGTATGCTTAATGTTGAACGTTTAAAATAAAAGACATTATATTTTTAAAAACATGCATTCAGACTCGTTATTTCAATATACATGCACCATAAAATGTTTTTTGAAAGACGACTGAGACGGTTTGTAAAGTTATAACAAGGTGTTTATTACAAAATATGTAGTTGACAAAACTTTATTGCAGAAACCTAGGAATAAAAAATTCACACACACTTAATCAAAAATCCATGCGAAGGGTGGCTGGGGCAATGTCTTTTTTTTTTTTCGAGCTGGCACCGACGGTGCAGGAGTAGTCCATTTAGGGGATAGTCTGTGGCCTTCAGAGCCTGTAGGCGATGGCAGTAGGGGACTCTTCAAATTGTCTAGCAGGCGGCGGTGTTCATTATTACCAACAAGCGCGGAGGGTATATTGAGTTCAGCAGCGGCCTTCAGAAACTGCTCCCAGCCTCTCGGGGCATTTTGAGGCGTTAGGATTTTGGGGTGTGTGAGACCTTTGACTAGATCGTACATATGCGACCCTGCAACAGGCTTTCCCTTGTAGAGGAACTCGCCGCGATCATTCCAAGAGGTTAGGTCTTTAGAAGCGGCTAGTTTACTCATGAGCATCTGCGCAGCCCCTCTGTGCCTTTGACCTATATTTTTTAGGAGGTCTCCAACAAAGGTATCTGAGGCTGTCGCACCATCGGGAGGCGGTTGTAGGGGCTGCGGATCGGGGGCCTGAGCAGCTGGTTGTTCAGAGTCTGGGGTATATAGAGTCAACTTGTTCTTCGCGGTATTCCACTGGGTGTAGTAATTTAAGAATTTTTTGAGAGTGCTGTTGTAAAGGTTAGCCTTGTCATAGGGGTTTAGATCAGTCCTGCTCAAAATGTCTTTAATTTCAGTATCCAGGCGTAGAGTCTCATTTCTACGGATATCCCAGGCGTTGTCATTGGTGGACCCCATTTGCTCCATCTGCTGCCTAGGAACCAGATACATTTTTGTGGCGTGGTCCATCACTCACCCGTGAGGAGGCTTGTAATTACAGGTATAGCTATCCCCAGCAAGCTACCTATAAAACCTCCAGACTGTTTCACCAGTTTCTTCTTTGTTATGAGTGAGCCCCTTTTATTACTGAGCTTCTTGATAAGCCCCTTCTTCTTCTTCAGAACCTGTAACTGCCGCTTTGATATAGGGACGTTGCCTTTTAGGGTGTTTAGGGCTATTTCTGAAATGGCAGCCACTAAATCGTCAGAAGCGGTGCCCAGGATGGCCTTTCGATGTTGGGGACTGGCTTTAACAAGCATTTTCAGGAGGGCTAAATTGCGGCGTAGGTGTGCAGACATGGTCACCACTGTGCGTTGTAAGGGCGTGGCTGTAAATGGTTCTAAAATACATCAGTGTTGCTTTTTATAGGTCCTGGTCTTGGGCTTTGGGGTGTAAACTACTGGTAGCTCTGGGGGAAAAATATCAGCCCTTAGTCTATAGTCTTCTAGAGTTTCATTTTTTAAGTCTACCAACAGGTACCCGTGGGGTTTTGCTGTAGCGTCGTTAAAGGCCTCCATGAAGAAGTGTGTGTTTCCTGGGTACATCTGTTTAGCTATGACGGATATTTGTTGTTTGTCACGAGGGTTTTTAAATAAAACAAGGTATGAAGCGTTGAGAGCTATAGACCTACTGTTCTTGCCTTTGTAAAACAAGTTCTGCACAATGTAGCAGATGCTTAGATTACGATGATGGGAATATTGGGTAAAAGCTCTCTCTAACTCGGGATGATCACCACCTTCACGCATCAGATCATCAACAATTATCATATTTACAAGGGTTGGGGGTAGTAGCTCATCATCGTTGAGGTTATCCGGTATACCCTCTATAAATTTGATATGTGGGAACCGGCGGCCCAAATCTGTATAAAGAGGCTGCCAGCATGAATAAAGCCACACAATGTTGTTAGGGGTTTGTGATAAAGCAGAGCCGGCATTTTCTAAGAGCTTTTTTATAAAGTAGCTTTTCCCGCAGTTTGAGGGGCCTGCTAGCACGCAGGAGAACGGATGCTGTAACCTAGTGTCCATGCTGTGGCGGCTGTCTCTCTAATGGGTCTAGTAACCATAAGGCAGTGTTTTATAGTCGGTGGTCAGGACCCTTTTATCAAAAACAACTCGCAATGTTTTATGTAGAGGCTGGGTTGTGATTTCCCACTTCTTTTTGGATCTGACTATGCAGGGCTGGTTCACGACTATGGTTTTAGCATTCTCAGAATCGTCTGCTGTAGCGTATTCATGCACCAGATTCTTCAAACTATCAAAATTGATTTTTAGGGTGTTGCTGACATTTAATGTTATCCCTTTGACCTTCATACACACCTTGTTCTTGTTGGTACGGTAGCTGTATGTTTTAGGTCCGGAGGACGTAAATTCTTTTATAAACTCATCCTTATCTAGCTCACTGGTTAGATTACCCAGATAATCTCCCAGAGGGGGGTCTTCATCCCCCGGCTTGCTCAGAAAAATCACAGAATCTGTATCGTGATACAAGCAGCGATCCTGGAGCTTATCCATAACCCCGTAAAGCTCTAGACGAGCGTGGGCAGTCGTGAAGCAGGCTATGAAAATGTTTATGTTGTTACTCGATGTGGGGTACTCTTGGGCGTATTTCCAACACAAAGCAGCGGTATCGTCATCGATAAAGTCGCAGCTGGACACCTCGTAGCATGGGGCAAACAGGTACTTGAACAGTTCATCAGGATCTGATATTAAGGTAGTATTTGAAAGGTTTGTGCGCTGTGCAAATTTTCCCCATAAGGAGTTGAGACAGAGTTTGGCTAACTGGCGGCGTGCAGGATTGACCTCTATCAGCTGGGGGCGTAAACGGATACCCTCGTGAGCGTAGTAGTCGTCGATGTATTTCTGTTTTGCATCCTGACTAGTACACCATTCAGGATACCCTGAGGCCTCCTGTTTGTCTCTGAGAAACAAATTAATGTAGGGGGCAAAGAGTTGTGTTATAGTGCTCTTAAAATGCCACACTTCGTGCACTCTACCTAGCCTGTACCCTTTCTCTAAGGCAGCTTGTACCTCGATGCTACACCAGGTCCCTGTGAGCATCCTTTGTTCATCGGTGTGTCTGCAACCGTCAACTTCTTTAAGCATCGCACATGTTCGACAGAGGGGGAACATCAGCTTGCCATCGACTCTGCATGGTAACACCGGGAAGTAAAGCTGCTTAGGAGGATAGATTTCACATTTGATAAGCCCAAAGTATTCGGATAGGGGCTTAAAATCTCTATAGATGATGGTGGGATGACCCAGCGGGTACAACTTCATCTTGTTCACAAAAGGGTACAGACTGGTGAAATCATAGTAGTGTATTTTCTCACCCTCACCAGCGGCCTTGTACAGTTGTATGGCATTTGTGCGCCCCCCAAATAAGGCATCGCGGGGTTCCAGAGGTGTGGGTAAATCACGGTTCTTAAGAAAAGAGCAGAGGTCTGTGTCGGTTTTTAACATGTCTAACCACTCGTGCTCCCAAAGAACTCGCATAGCAAAGCCCTGGTTTTCAACATACTGTGCCTTTGTCAGAGTACGTCTGTATAAGTGTTCAAATTTGGACCCCAGCATTTTGTTATACTCGTGGGGCTTGTAACACTTGGGGCATCCGTGGTAAAAGCAACCGTTGAATTCAAAGGCCGTCGGCACACCGTTAATTACAGAGAACCCGTCCAGGTAATAGGGCCCCAGGCGGTATTCACCACCCTGTAAGGCATGTTGAATTTGTATGTCTTCCTTCTCAGAGACGTGCATGAGCCACTGGATAGAGGGGGTTGAATAACGTTTCTGTTTACCGTTATAGAGGTCTGGCGGTACTAGAGCTATAGTTTCGGGCCTTAAAAACATGTGTTTGTAGATGGACATACACATGGATGCCAGAGTGACGTTTTGAAATGGGTCTATGTATTCGACCGCATGCCGCGTTTCAGGGGTTTTGGATTTCAACACCGTTACTTCTTTAGTCATAGACACCACAGCATCTCTGAAGATGTTACAAGCTTGCCGCAGGATCATTACATCAGCCTGACAATAAGCTTTCAACTCTGTTTGAAAGTGAAACGCCTTTTCACGGTTTTCAGAGTACCATTGTAGAAAGCTCACTTTCTCATCAGGCATCATGTATTCCACCCCGTAGCTGTCGGTAGGAGGCATGGGTCCCACATAATTCTGATTAGCCCAGGTGTTAAAAAAGTGTGGAAAATAACCTTTACACCCAGGGAACCCAAAGGCCTTTGGCAGCTTGCTCAATTTCATGGGTAGGAAATTCAGGGTGTCCATGAAGCGTATTTTTAAAGGGCATACCGTCATAAACATCAGTTTAGACCCCTGTGTTATGAGTTCCACCGGTATCTTTTCACGAGTCATAGGCTTTCGAGTTGTGGGCGAGCATGGTATATCCTTGGAATTTGGCTTGAATGAAAGTGCTCAGGAAATCACCAACGCACGTTCGTCCCTCAAACTCCCAGCTGTCGTCGGAAGTTAGATGGTGGGCGTAAATATAGTTAGGTTGGTGTACCCCCGTCTCTTGTGTGCACTCTATATCAAACACTATATAGTCCTCGGTCTTGGTCTGAGGTAGACCTTTAACCATATAACACTGATGGCTGGTGCCTGCCTCGTAAGACACATGACATTGCACTTGTGATCCGTTGCCACATACCGCCCACACTCACTGCAGTCCTTTTTAGGGACGCATGTGAAAGATTTCTCGTGTATGCTCAAGCAGTTTTGCGAGCGACAAAACATCCTACATGTGCCGCACCTCACCTTCAGGGTAGCGTCTTCTATACAGCCGTCCCTCTGACACATCTTGCAATGCATTTCACATTGGTGGTATGTTTTATTGCTGTATATATGGTCACAGTGGGCGCACACATTCCTGACACCCAAAAAACCTTTAAGGTTCAAGATGCCGTAAAAATGATTTTCGGCGTGGAGGACATATACGGTCTTGTTTCTCACAGGGCCCCCTGTTGTAAAGTACTTCCAGGAACCGTTGTGATGAAGAACTTTCACCGTCACGGCGAAATAGTTCTCAAAAAGACCTATATCGCCAAAGCCGACCATTCGGTCAGGAGGTATTTCAAGAACCTCATGGGCAGCTCTAGACATGATGACAGCGTCAGGGGTCTTGCGAGCCAGCAGCCCCACGATGCTGGCCGCCAGACAGGTGTTGGCAGAGGGGCTGTTAAAGTTGAGCAGCCACCTCTGTTTCTTACCAATTATTTGACTGTAGAGTATGCTCTTTAAAGGTCTGGAAACACCACCCTCACGCCCCTGTACAATGAGGGCTATGACTCTAAAAGTGCCATAGGCGACTAGTTCTGCCTTACTCTGTAAAAGCCTTGAGAGGTTTTCTAAAAATTGCACAGCGTCAAAAACATCTCGGGCCTTCCGCCTGGTGAACAACGGAGTGTCAAAACCCTGCCCCTGGAAGCGGAGTTGGAAAAAGTCATTAGGCCCCACATTGTGTAACAACCTTTCTATGAGCTCCTGCACAGCCTGATGTATAGCCAGAACACCCTGATCGGATGATGTTATTTGATGGATGTTAATAAATCTAAACTCCTCATAGTGTTCTACGGCCCTAAACTTCTCTACATTGCGAGTGTAACTTCTAACACTCTCTAAACACAAGGGCTCTGGGCCCTCAGCAGTAGGAGTGTGAATTGCGGAGGTGTTCTCTGTTGTGTCATTTTGGGGGGTCCTGGTGGGACCTGTCTCAGGAGTCCTTGTAAACCTGCGGGTAGCGCATATTCTAGCCTTCTTCAGCTTATTTATTAAGCGCCTGCGTTGCTTTGTACTATTAAGCCACTTTTTTTTTCTTTTACGACCCCAGGCTTTTCGAGATACCATGCCCCAGCCTATCTGAACAGGTTGGTTGGTGTCATTGTACGCCTTGTTCATGGAGGCCGCTGCTACAGTTCCACCCCTAGGTCCTTCTGAATGTTGCTGTGTTTGGAGTTTTAAAGTCCGCCCCCCTACCCCCTTCAAATGGCCGACCCTCGGTATGTTTGACCCTGCACCTATGTATTGTCGGCGGTAAAGTGTTGGTTTATATGTTTCAGGAGCTGTTCTTGAAACTATGGGCCCTTGTTTGAAGGGGTCGAGGGAAACAGATGTTTCTTGTTTGAAGGGTTGTGAGGCATCAGATGTACGCTGCTTGAGCAGTCTTAAGAAGCGTGCAGACTTTGTCACTAACCTCTGGACCTTACGGGTATATTTTGGGGGCCTCTTATGAGCACCACTGGCTGTGGGGGTCTTTAGGGGCCGGTGTTGCCATAGTCACGCCCGTATAGCATGTATGTCTGCCACAGCCGCCTGACACTCCTGGATGATCACTTTTTTACACACCCCAACCCTTTCCACGATCTTCTGATGGGTCATACTTGTGTACAGGGGCTTGTTCACCCCCACCCCCCATTTTAGGTTTGCGGCGAGCGCCTGGCGTTTTAGTTTTCGAACAGCCATCTGCATCTCTTTTACATGACCCGCAAATACCTCATATGTGTTTACAGACCCCTCTTGCGCCTGCTTAGAGGGCCCCACCTTGCGAGGCCTTATAAATGGCTGCAACGTCTTAGGACCATCTATACTGCTAACAGCCTTAGCACCATTCTGTAAAGCCTGTTCCGATAGTGTTCTAGAAATAGGACCCCCCGGCGAACGCCCTGGTGCGGACAGGAATGGAACATTGCAAACTTTGTATGGAAAAAGCGGCTGTACCCCCTGGGCCCCCGTGGTCTTGTCATCCACACTTATTGCTGAGGGCTGTGTGGGGCTTACGACGGCCGCGGGGCTGGACCCGGGACTGTACACGTGGCTGGCAGCGGGGCTGGACACAGGCCTGTACACGGGGCTGGCAGGTGGGCTGGACGCGGGACTGGACACGGGACTGTACACGGGGCTGGCAGCTGGGCTGGACGCGGGGCTGGGCGCGGGGCTGGCAGCAGGGCTGGTGGGGTCGTATGCCCCCGGAGGGGTACTAGGGGACAATGGGTATGAGGATTGTGAGGAGCTGTCGTTATAATCAGGGGTCCTAGCTGAAATGCCTGTGTCAGGGTGTGCTGACCTGTTAGCTGGGTTCTGTAAACCCGCTGTGCTCAAAGACCCCTGGGACACCGCTTCAGGGGTTCTACCTAGGCTGTCTACCACCCCCCTAATCAGCTCAAGAGCTGGGGTGTTCACGATAGAAGGCCCTTCTAGGGGTTGCGTGTTATTACCCGTTGAGACCCTAGGCTGTGCCTGAACACTTACAACCGGCTTTGGGGGCTGCTCAGGGGCGTGTACCTCTACATGTACAGTTATTTTATTTGGTACTGTCTGGGGTTTCAGGATGCTGGATGGGTCCAGCGTTGCATTATGGTTGCTGAGGGACGCTGCTATCTGTAGCTTAGGGACCCCCGGTTTCAGCTTCAGATGTTTTCTTGAGAGGCGCGATGTTTTAGGGGGCTGTGGCGGCGCCATCTCTTCTACATCCACAGCTACAACTACCGCCTCCTTGGGGCTCCCGGGTGTATAGGCCTCATTCAAAGGTTTAACAGTCTTTTTTACAGATAGGTCTAAGGGGCTATCATGGGGTTCAGGGGTCCTAGGTTTCTTCTTCTCGGGGCTTAAGGGCTTTGCCTGGACCTCTGGGAGCATCGGAGCCGTCTTCTTTAAGTTTAAGGGTTCTGCTTGGGGCTCTGTGAATACCTTGGAGGACTTCACACGTTTTAAAGGGTTGGGAAGGTTCTCTGAGTCCTTATGTTTCTTCTTAAGGGCGGCAGTGATTGAGACACCTTTCCCTTTTGATACGATGAGAGGGCCCAGACCCACTGTAGCTGTTTTACACAGACCCTGCCCTGTGTTATCTGTGTTTGTCAAGACTCCGCCAGTGCTGACTCCACCCCTGTGCAGAATAGATTGGTGTAGAGGATTGTTCATCATGTTTGGTGTGTAGTGCGCGGAGACTTTTTCGTGGCGTACACGCCTACTCACACCTTTTGTAGCGCTTCTGTTGTTCTGGACGGTTGCTGTTATGTCCCTTAAGGGCTGCGCCGACCTCTCTTCAGCAGCATGTTTCTGAGCCGCTTCTAAAATATAAACAGAAAAAATATATATGTTAGAGAAAGTATAAAAAGAACACACACACACACACAATCCTAAGTTCTACACCGCCGCCTTTTTATATAGGCCTTGCTACAAGTCGTTGTACCCTTCTGCTTGAGAGTCTGTAACACCGATAGTACTTTTCACACCCTTTGTAACAAACACACCTGATAGAGGTCTTTTTGCAACTCCTTTCTTTGACGGTGGTCCCACTTTAGAAGGTAAAGCTTTCCTCTTCAAAGGGCTTTCTTTTGATTCTCGCGACGCCTCTTGTACCTCGACGCCGTTCGGGCATAACGTGGGGGTGCCTGTAAAGAAAAAATAATACCCCGCCTTAGTCATATTTCTGAGGAGTCCCACTATACACCATCAGGGTCAGGACTGTGGCCTACCCCGCCAACTCCCCAGCGTCTTAGACAGTTTAAAATAACAGGGGCTTTTTAATTACATGTAGGAACTGAAGTGTTTTGCACACTGTTCAGAGCGTCTTGAGCCTCGATGTACTCCATAAGCTCGTCAAAAGCTTGTTGTAGGTCAGGGTCATAAGCTGTAAAAGCATACATACATGAGAGCCCATTAGAAAAAGAGAACTTCTGAGAGACTGGTGTACAAAACTACGTAGAACTACATAACTCTAAATATATATATATATATATATACCTGGCTGTGGGGCCGACAGGTGACCAGCGTTGCTAGTTATTACAGCTGGGTCCAGCGCCGGGGGCACATTGGTGACGGTTGCATTTGCAGGGTCTTGCATCTGTATTAAACATTAAATTAAAAAAAGAAATAAAAACGGTTTTAGTAAACGCTTACAGCGGCAAAGCATGTATTGTAATAGTTATGCACCCTTGGGGATAGCGTTAGCAAACATTTTAAAATAAATAGAAGCACCCTACGCCATATCCTGTAATTCTGGGTACATGACTTAATGTACCACCAACATCCTACCTTGCGACCATTGCGCCTAAGTGCTGGGCACTCTTTTGTAACATGTACACGCCTCTTTTCTTTTGTAACACCCTGCTTGCGCCCCTCTTGATTACGCCACATTGTCTACCACGTATTGCAGTATTATACCTCTACCTGTAACCTGCACACATTGCACTTTTTTTTCCTCATGTAATGCCCCGTTTGATAACGCCTGTATTTTGTTTGCTCACCATTGAAATTTTTTGTCCATGTAACTTATCGCCTGCTCTTGTAATTTGCGCTAACAACCAGTATTTTTTTCTGTTTGTATCTTTTATGTAACACCTGTAATTCTTAGACCTTATGTTTTACATAAGACTCTTGTGTAAAGCGCTTTGACACATTCCAATGCTAACTCTCAGTCTCACATATATTGCAGTATTATACCTCTATATTTTATTTTGTACGCTTTTTGTAACCTGCACACGTCACTTTTTCCGCCTGCAATGCATCGTTTGCTACCTCTTGTATTTGGTTGACTCACGATTGTCACTTTTGTAATGCACCGTTTACTACCTCTTATACTCTTTTGGCGCACAATTGTAATTTTGCTTCATTTAATGTAACGTTTGCCTTTGTATTTTGCTCACTTGTAATGTTCTCATGTAGCAGTTCTGTTCCTATTGTGAAGCGCTCTAACACCTTCGTGTTCGCGCTATCTCTCAATAAATAAAATAAAAAACACACACCGGGCCTGCAGGCTTGGCCCGCCCCTTCAGTGATGTCACCAGCTCATCACTGGTGGGGGCGGCCCTAACCCTGCAGCCCCGGAGAAGCTCACGCCGCCATGCTGCCGCTGCTGGATCCACGTGGGGCCGTGGGAAAATGCCCACAGGACCCCTCACAGCACCAAGGACACCGGAGTCCGCCCCCCAGAGTCCCCCGAGCAGCGCCCCGATACAAGCGGGCTCGGGGATATATTTTAAAAAACGGCCCAATTATGCACACGGGCTCCGGAGCCCCACCGGGCACCCGGAGCCCGCCCCCTAGAGCCCCCCGAGCAGCGCCATGGTGAAGCGGGCTCGGGGCATTTTATTTTAAATAAGAACGGCCACGGAGGCCCTGGGACACCGGGAGACCGGCACCCCGAGCAGCGCCATGGTGAAGCGGACTCGGGGCATTGTTTTAAAAATAACGCTGCACTAGGGACCCAGAGACCCCCAGGACACACAGAGACAGCCCCATAACACCCCAAAGGACTATGGCGACCCACCAGGAGCCCCCCCCTCGACAACTGGCCCCCGGGTTTATTTATTTTTTAAATACAAGGCCCTCAGGACCCCACCAAGGAGCAGCAAGGACCCCCGGAGCCCCCCTGGACCCCTCCAACTCTCTACAGCGGTTTGGTGAGTGCAACAAGGCATTATTTATTTTTAATTATATGCCATGTATATTATTTAAAGCCCCTATGGTACCGTTACAGTGTAGTTAAATGTTTCTATGAACTGTAAAATGCACGTTTCCCCTCTGCATGTACCCTCCTAAGACCTACAACATTATGCCCTTAAATAAAAAAACGCCTGCAAACTCTGCGCCATCCCCCACAACACCACCCCTATTAACATTAATTGTCTACACACATAGCTTTAAACTCAAACCTTCAACACAGCCTTTATTCATTTTAAATACATTTACATTTCACGTCTTGTAAAAAACTTCATTGGCACCTTTATTCACATTAAACACAACACATCGCCTTAAACATTAACAGTTTACAAAGTACTCTTTAGCATTTTCAAAACTACAGTTTTGTATACTTTTAACACCACATAAACATACATCCTTGCGCCCATGCTTTATTTACCTTCTCTACATGTTCACAGGCGGCGTCAATCTGGGAAAAGTTGCTCGGGTCCATTCTTGCCTTTAAGTTCCAAGGGTTGGCGCTGTGACTCCAAGACAGTCCACTTGCTCCCCAAGGGTGTTGAAGGGCTTGTTGGTGAAGAAATACTCAAAGTGCAACAAAAAAAAAAAAGCAATCCACAGCAGTCGCTCCCAGAAGTTTTTTGAATGGGTGTTTGACAGTGTTCCATGAGGGGCCTTTTTATACCTGTCCATGCATGCTAATTAGAAGCCCCCACACCCCTTATGACTTGAGGGGGTTTAGAACAATGTCTTGGGGTCTTTGGATGGGAACTTTTTTTCTATGCTTGCACAGTTTACGCTGTATACATCTGTTACTTACATTCATGGCTTATCTTGGGGAAGAGAGACCCCCGGGAACCGACCTTTGCCCCATCACTAAACCCATCACATGTCATCTTTCCAGCCAGAGTCATCAAGTCCTGGCCTAAACTGTCACAATTGCGGCCAGCATGTCCAGTTTCGACCCTGGGGCTTTGGAGGTGTGTGAATTACGTCAGAGCACTTAGCCTTCTGCTTCAGGTTCTCATGGGAAGACTTGCCATGACATCTGTCTTTTTCACCTTGCACAGTTTACGCTGTATACATCTGTTACTTACATTCATGGCTTATCTTGGGGAAGAGTAGGGTGCTTGGGGCCATATTTTAAAATGGCTTATCTTGGGAAGTAGAGACCCCCGGGAACCGACCTTTGGCCCATCACTAAACCCATCACATGTCATCTTTCCAGCCAGAGTCATCAAGTCGTGGCCTAAACTGTCACAATTCCGGCCAGCATGTCCAGTTTCGACCCTGGGGCTTTGGAGGTGTGTGAATTACGGCCGAGCACTTAGCATCCTATTTCAGGTTCTCATGGGGAAACCTTGCCATGACATCTGTCTTTTTCAACATCTTAAAGCTCAGGGTGGCTGAACATGGCTTGTGCTTTTTAAAACACACTATGGGTTTCCCAACAGCTACAATTTAAAAGCTCCCCTTTTTTTTTTTCAAACATAAAAAAACATCTCCCAACACACAGGGTTGGGGACTCAAGCCTGTTCAGCAGCTGTTCAGCCTGCAGCTGTCTGCAACACCCAGTTTTAAACATGCACAGACATTTCCAGCCTGCACGCACTTTCATATGCACTTTTAAAACATGTACACAATTACCACATGTTTTGCAGCCTGTTACTTCTTGGGAATATCCCTACATGTCACCCCCCTTTTAAGGCCAGGACTGTTTAAGGCCAACAGCCTGCGCCCGGCCCTGTCAAAATTTAAGGCCAGGGTTTCCAGCCAGAGCTGTCAAATTTCCGGCCAGGAGTTTAAGACTAGGCCTGTCATAATTAAGACTAGACCCATCACTTTTTAAGGCCAGGATTCCTGGCCGGAGCTGTCAAAATTAAGGCCAGAGTTGAAGTGAAGGTATCACTATATACTACTGGCTCCTCTACCTTAATGGGAAAATTAGTGCAGACCAAATCAATGAGCTGGCCGCCCACCTGGGAGGGTGATTTCCCATATTGGGTCAACTGCGCTAGGCCCAAAGAATCCAAAAGAGACTCCGCATCCCGGGCTGCCGGGGTGTCCAAATGTATGAAATATTATAGTCCCCCAGAAGGAGAAACTTAGGGTAGCGGAGGGCACGTGGTACGATAATATCATCACACGCCTTTAATATGGCACATTCCTGCATTTTCCCTGTGACACAGGGCAGCGTAGGAAGGTGACTTGCTGTGCTGCGTTGCCCAGCGTCACAATCTTCATAAATATGGCCCCTAGTAAATAATGAAGTAGTACTATTACAAAACATTCTGCGTTAAGCCACTTAATATGCCTTTTCCGACACATAATTTAGTCAGCTCAGCTGCATAATTTGGTCCTCCCCCGCCGCATAATTCCAGTGGCCCTGCTGTTAATAACACTGTTAGTTCTCTATGTTAGAATGTTAGTGGGATGGAAATTGTATGCAAACAGTCAAGCCAAAGACTTTAGAAGAGCGAAAGTGGAAGGCTGCAGCACACTATAATCAGAGACAGCTGGACCACGGATGGAAGCTGTCTTAGCCTCCTGAAAAGAGGCGGAAGCTAATCTTTATCTGAGGGGCGCACATTACAGAAGTCCACCACAGAGATGTCATCTACAAATATATGATGTTCGTAGTACAGTTGAGTGAACCCTGAATGCAGGCTGCAGATTGCCCGTCAGCTCTTCAAGAGGCAGCCATTTTTCTTCCTTCAACAAAGCAAACACTTAGGAACATGTATAAATAGCTTGGCTCAGCGGCATTCGTTTTGTTTATGCAGATCAGCTCGGCTGTATCTTTCAACAAAGCCGCCACATTTAAAGCAATCAAAAAGGAGACAGGTTCTGAACCGTAATTGAAATGCAAATAAACAGCGATTACTTAGCCATGCATTTTATGGGTGATGCACTCTGGTTTCTGCAGTAAACAAAGACGATTAGTGGCTCATTGTTCAGCCAGCCTGTTCAGTGAAGTTAACTCCTCGGTGTCAAGGTTTGTCCTTTACTCCTTAGACTCTAGTAGAAGTCGACCATTTATTTATACTAACCCTGGGCGAAGAACTTCGCTCCGTTCGCGGAGCTTGCGGAGTTTTGGCAACTCCGCGTTCTACGGAGAACGCGAAGCTGTCGATTACTCCGCGATCCGGTGCGTAGCGTAGTTCTCGCGCGCTGAATAACATTATCGCGTGCGCCGGGGGTAAGTTCGCGCGATATTTGACGCGATCACGCACTTTGGAAATAAGGGAACGCAAGCGGGCGGGACAAACCTCTTGTGTAACTTAGCGCGCTAGCTATCTCGAGCATGCAGGCAGCGCCCCGAACACGCGCACCGCGCTCCCGAAGACGAAAAACGGCGCGCGAACGGGTCTAGCAAGCTACTACGCATGTCCGCGGAGCTACGCGAAGGTCGCGGAGTGCAACTGCGTCTTCGCGTAGCTCCGCGGAGTGCGGCTCCGCGAACTACGCCCAGGGTTAATTTATACCAACAGTAAATACACTGGGCCTCATTTATGAAGGCCTTGCGCCGCCGATGCGTCACTTTTTCCCATGTTAAAAGTGACGCACCGGCGGCGCAAGGCCTTCATAAATAAGGCCCACTGTACTTTAAGCCAAACTGTTCTCTGATGCTTTAGATGCTTCAAGCGCATTGCTTTATGGTTCTAGGAAAATCCAATCTGGAGTACTGTCTGTGTATGTTCAAAACCAGTTTACCTCTCAAACCACAGCATCTCATCCTCAGGTTGCACCTTTTTCTTTAATTTCTTTTTTGAATCAAAAATCGGGAATCCCAACAGCTGGCAATTCACAACAGCTGTCAATCATAGTTTTAGTACAATCGCAATATAATTTGGATACATATTATTTTATCATCTTCTTTTGAAAAGTCGATTTGAGAAACTGCTCCACATTTCAACTCTCTTCACTCCATTTTTTAACCACGGCTGTCAGTAGGGTTTTTGTGGATTTAGTGAATACAGATCAATAGATAACTGAGTGAGTGCGTGGATGGCCGAGTGATTGAGTGTATGGTGTATTTAACCCGGCGGGAAGTAGATACCACATGTGATAATAACTTCTATTCCAAGTATTGAAAACAAAAATGGAGCATTGCACGCCCAAACATTTTTATCACACCGAATTCCACATGTTTTGCCATTTTTCCGGGCCTTTTACCTTGATGAATTATTACAGTTTTGACCTACCGGAATTTATCAGGGAAGCATTTTGAGTATGTGAAAATTATCACACAACATGCCATTCCGATCATATAGTCTAAGTCTATGGTTGCACTCATTTAGAAATAATAGTCTATTTTACAGTTAGGACCATAAAATAGGTTTAACACAATCCAACAAGAAGAGAAGTTCACCCAGTTTTCATAACCTCACTGTCACTACTTTTTGTTAGCACTCAGCATGATTGCAAGAAGATCAACATATTTGTCTTAAGCTAGGCATACAAATGTCCTTTTCGTTGGGTCTAGCAGGGAAAAAAACACCATAGACTTTTCTTTAGGTACTCTGGATGTTGTTTGGACTAGATATTGCATACAAATATTGTGTTGCAGAAATATTGTGTCAAGAATATCGGTATTTCACATCTATCATGGACAGGATTATCTGAGATAAAAATATTGCTTTAAGTGTTGTTTTCAATATCGATGTAAAAAAATGTGGTAAATATCATTGGATATAATATTGAATTTTAGTAAAATAGTGTGTAATGTATTGCTTGTTTAGGTCTCGCCTAAGCAGTGCACATGCGCTGCCTAGGAAAAAGACCTCTTGTAATCGATTAGGTTTTGAGGGCAAAATTGTTCAAGCGTTGCATTGCTTTGAATGGCAACAGGTGCATGTTTGGCGATTCCCATGCGGGTGCGAGAGGCGCCATGTGTTAGCAATTATTGCGCTCACTCTCGCAAGGTAAATGCTGTGTGTTCCTGCTCTTGGCCGCACCCCCCCATCCCCTACTTGCGCATGCTTGTTTTTCTTTAGACATTCAGCCGTCTTGTGCGGTTTCTTGCTTACCCCATGCCGTTCTAATTCCCTTGATGCATAGCTAGAATCTGCTCCAAGTGCGAGCAAAATGCTTTCACTTTCGCGGTTGTATTCCAATTCTCCACTTTCTGTGAAGAAGCGATAGCGAAATGCTTTCACTTTCGCGGTTGTTTTCCATTTCTCCACTGTCTGTGAAGTGAGCTCATCTCTCCTCCCTGACTTTGGAAGCGAGTGCTCTGTGCCCCTTCGGCTTAGTTTCTTTTTGTTGCGGTGGCTTTTTTATTTTCTCAGAGTGATTAACCGGGAGTCAGAAGAATATGCCAGATGTTGGCGGGGGTCCGTGAGTTCAGGGGTCTCTGGAAGAAGTTTCGGGCTCAGGTCAGGAAAGCAATACTTGTTTATTTTGTCGCAGTTTTGTTGAAGCGCCTCGCATCCCTCAGAATGCACACCGCCCCTTGCCAGACATCCATGTTTGTCCATGTTCTTGACACCCCCACTCCCCGCAGGGTGGCAGCTGCAGTGCCTCCTTGTCTCCCCTGGACCACTCCCCCTTGTTTATATATATATATATATATTACCTACTGGCGGTCGCCAGTAGGTATACATAGTTAGGATTTTTTCCCTATGGGATTTTTGAAAATTCTATGTCTAATAACTTTGGCGTTTGTGGACGGAATTGGCTGAAATTTTCAGGAAAATGGCACATTTTGTTTCTGAGCAGCCCCTGAAAATTTTTGGGGGGTTCGTCAAGGGGGGGCCGAGAAAAAAGGGGGGTCCCAAAACGCGTTTTTCCCATGTTAATTTCCATAGGGCGGTTGGCCTCACTTTTAGCCCGAACGGCTGAATGGATTTGCACGAAACTTGGCAAAATTGTAGGGACTGGTAGCCCGATGTGCCTTTTGTAGGTCTCAATATATGTGCTCCAGTGGATTTTGAGAAATTAACGTTTAAAAAAAGATATATATCTGTAACAGCGGACTGGGCAGCGGCCCAGGACGCGTACTTTTCGCGCAACGGAGCTTTGTGAAGCGAAGCTGATTGGTTCTCCGGCGTCTGTCAACATTCCAAACAGTCCGTAGCGGCCGCCATCTTGTCTCTCGGTAGGATCGAGAGACAAGAGGAGGTCAAAACAAAGGGGGAAATAACTATAAGGGGGCATAGTAGATCCTCGCTGACCCCCTAGGTTTGATGTGGAGGTTTTAAAAGGGCCCCGCGGGGCAAAAAAAAAAAATAATAATAATAATCGAACGGCTGAATGGATTTGCACGAAACTTGGCAAAATATTAGGGACTGGTAGCCCGATGTGCCTTTGCTAGGTCTCAATATATGTGCTCCAGTGGATTTTGAGAAATTAACGTTCAAAAAAAGATATATATCTGTAACAGCGCTCCGCTTCGCGTAACGGAGGTTTGCGAAGCTGATTGGTCATTCTGTCACTGGGCTATAGTTGGGCTACATCTGGCTGATATTTGGGCTACATTTGTTTTTTTGTGTGTCTGGCGGCCATCTTTGGGCTACATTGGGCTACATTGGGCTACATTTGGGCTCCAACATATATATAGGCCAATGTAGCCCAATATATATTTTTCAAAGTTAATTTTCGTAAAAACCACTGGAGCATATATCTTGAGACATAGCAAAGGCACATCGGGCTACCAGTCCCTACAATTTTGCCAAGTTTCGTGGAAATCCATTCAGCCGTTCGAGCTAAAAGTGAGTCCAACCGCCCTATGGAAATGAAGGAAATGAATGGGTAATTTGTAATTAGCAAATAGCTCATCGCAAACTAGGAATGGTAAAGAATCGCTATTTATTCCTTAAAGTTCGCTATTTAGGAAATGCAAAAAACTTTGATGATACATATGGCGGTTCATCTCTAACAAGATAAGAAGCATAGGGATACATTTATGATGACTGGCGCATCACCAGGGATGTGTTAGTCATTCTGTGCCGCTGTTCCGTCACCTATGGTGTGCTGCATTTACAATGCGGCGCATCATGGGGCAAAAACAGCACAGATGCGTGATGTATCTGTGCCGTAAAGGTGGCGCATTGCTGGAGTTGTATCGCAAGTGTGATGAAGCTCCAGCAAGGGTCGGGGGTGCCCCTGTCGCAGGGTTTCTGTTCTCGCACAGAACTGTGGACAGAGGATTGGAACCTCGGCGAATTAGGGTGTCCCAAAACTCACGTTAGTAATCAAAAACTCCTTAGCAAGCTAGGTACAGTGTCACATTGGATATAACAAACTCTCAATGTTTAGACAATCCAGAATATGAACTTATAGTACCTCCGGATACGTGGAACTCATGAACAGTCGGTCGTTATATATTTCTTAGAAACCAGAACATGGAGTTAAGAAGAACACATGTGTATTTGAAATGTTTATTTACTAATGCCGTCTTCACAGGCGTAGTATCTTAGATAATACAAGTACACATATTATCAGTAGCAAAATTACCAGCATAGTTACTAGTACATAAAAAGCGAATGGTGATAGTATGTTAACATGCTGTAAATGAATAAGAGCTAGCAACACTTATAAGCAGCCGCGGGCCGTGGAGGGAGTTACGGTGGGGCAGGGAGGCGGGGAGGGGGAGGGGCAAGGTAGAGAGGGCTCCACCCTGCTTCTCCCCCTCCCCGCCTCCCTGCCTCACCGTAACTCCCTCCACGGCCCGCGGCTGCTTATATCTCACCCTCCCTAATACACATATTATATTATTTGCTAAGAAGGTCTCTTTGTGTTGGTTTAGGGCGTGCCCATACTTTAGTGTCTTAGATTTGAAGGAATCACATCAGCATACACCAGCTCTCTCTTCATGTGAGCCGCATCAACTGTTGTGTATGTGTGTTCGGCAAAGCAATATAAAACCCGCCTCATGCCCAGAATTGGCAGAAGTTGCACTTATGTTATGAGTATGAAGTCGTGGAGATCAGACCTCATAACAATTCTGTATCGTGTTGTTCTTGAAACTTTAGCACTCGCTGTACAGATATAGTTTAACAAGCAAAGCAGATAGTAGAGCAATAACATATTATTCTCATGTAAACCACGATGAACTACTAGGTGGAAAGCTAAAGCAACAACTAAGTGTCGTGTGCAGAAGTTGCAAAAAAGGAAAAATGGCGTTTAAACCGGTAATGAGCCCATGCTAACTTAACACGGTGTAAAGATATCCAGGACCTAGATGACACCTCCCCATGATCCGGAAACGAACTGAATAAGATAATAGAAGTGCCATCTCATGAGAGCAGATTGCAAGTTTATATGTGGACGGTCCGCAAGGTAAAGCATTAAAAACTAGGAAAATTTAATGCTAAAGAAAAATAAAACAGCCAAGTACTTTATCGAGTCTTAAGCCAATAGGCAAGGTAAATAATAAAAACTTGACAAATAAGTCAATGAATTGTCAATGAAATGCTAGTACTCAGCATATCAAACATGAAAAAGGTCTATGACATAACTGTGTATGCAAAATAAGCTGCAACAGCCTCCAATAGGAAGTCACCGTCTTCATCCGAAAACAGTTCAGCCATCCAATTTAAAAGCGGAAAAGAACATACGTGCTCTCCCAGCACCGGATCCTCTATCACCATCAGAGGACAGCTCGGTGGGTTTTCAAGAAAGCTCTGTTCCAAGAAAGACTGTGCTGCCGCCAGTAAATTCCAGGGACCAAGTAGTCCATGCATCAATGCCACAGCCATAATCCTTTCGCCAGGACAAACCAACTCGTGAGTAATGATAGGAGTCATCAGCTGATTAAAGTCGACGTCAGGAGAAACCGGTCCGCAGAGACACAAATCAATGGCCCAATCGAAATCACAGGTCAGGCAGTGAAATACAGGCTGGACACAGGTGAAGTAGGAGAATCGAAAAGATAATCCATATGCCGTGCTTAATATCGCCAACGGCATTGTGCCATAATATTCTAGCATGCGATTGCGGAACAGTGTCAGCAGCTGCAGGGTGGGAGGTTGCATAGGAGGGACATCCATATTTAAAAATGTAAAAAAGCACAAGAGCGTCCGCTGGTAATGCAAGTAAAAATGCCAATCCACGAACCAGAGTGGAGAAAATAGAATGAAAGGAAGCAGGGATGACTCCAAAGATTTTCTCAAATGAAGTCACGAGACCACTGGTAACAACTTTAAAAAAGTGCGCCAGGGACTTTGTGGAGGATGCGTTAAAGATAGTCGGAACCATCTTGCTGAATTTGAAAGGCAAATCTGAATTGAAAAGTGTGTGCACCTCTGTACGGGTGTTCGCTATGTGAAGCACGAAAGTTTCACGGGCCGAAGTCAAGGCCACCTCTCTCTGAGACAAAAGAGCTCTTATTCTTGCCATGCCGTTGAAATCTGTCCCAAGGTTGGTATTTGTGGCCAGATTGAAAACTCCCTATGTTCATGTGTGGGAGGAAACAGAACATTTCTGCAGCAAATAACCCGTTCACTTACTGTTACGATAAAAGGAATACTTTTAATTAACTCAGAACAATCTTCATTATTGAGCATCAAATAACTACCATTTTCCAACAACTTGAACGTGGGGATGATAGCAGGAACTGGCGTGCCTTGCAACATGCAAGCCATATTTGGTCGGTGTTTGTTGCATGAACCGTGTAACTGTATGTGCCTACACATTAGTGAATGATCTGGCGTCTCAGTGCATTCCTCTCCATTCAGATAAACTTCTTGATCATCTTTGAAACATCTGTATGTGTATGGAAGCGACCAGACCTCATGAAGAAAAGCACTACCTAAAGGTTCATAACGACCTATTGGTATATATTTCATACAATTTGAAAACTTATATAAAGCAAAAGGCAGCGTTATTAAACCGTGGATAAGGCACGTTGCCAAAAAACCCGCAATCCTCTGCTGATGATGTCACTGAGCATGTCATGAATGATGTAATATGTGACATCATCAGCAGTGGATTACGGGTAATAGTATCTCTAGTTTACTCCCCTATAGCTGTCTTTCTTTTAACATAAGTGTCTGTTTCCTTCCCTTATACTTACTGTTTTTGGTTCGCTTCCGGTTCGCGTACCGGCGAGCGAACTGGGAAGCGAACTAAGAGAAATAGAGGTTGGCACAGTTCCAAATATTGTACCAATTTTTTTAATAACGGGGAGGTAGTTCTGAAAAGAACTTTTTTTTTTATTTTTCTGAACATTTTTTTACTTTTTTTGAATTTACCTGAACAGTTTTATATTTTTTGGGGTTTTTCTTGGAGGGGGCAATGAAAACGATTCATTGTAAAGGGCTCAACAGGAGCAACAAAACAAAAAAAAGAAGTATTTATTATTTTGGGCGTTTCGTACAAACTTGCATATGATAGTCAATAGCTCTGTTGATCAGAGTGATGCTTTTTTCTCCGTAGGAAATGAATCCATCGCAAAATACGCAGATGTGTTTTACATCACCAAATCTCATTTGTATATTTGGCACCATCTCCCTGCCCTCTGGTCCCGTTACTTCCGGTACAACAGATCTTCTGGCCATAATAGGGAGATTATCTAGGTCGTTCCGAAATTGTGCAGCACTGTAGTTGTTAGGATGCCACCTAGTCATATGGCGATGCATTGTGTAGTTTCCGAAACTGTATTTTTTGTCGGTCCCTCTGGACAGTCTATCTTGACATATAAGGCAAGTTACGTATCTTGCATTTACTTTTTTCTGACCTTTGGGAATTTAAAAAAATTGCCAAATGAAGTTTTCTTTCCGGTGAGACGTCCTGGGCTGCTCAGGCAAAAACTGCCTCTCTTCGTGCTCGTCCTCCTGTTCCTCTTCTTCCTCTTCTTGTTGAATTATAACTTGAGCAGGTGGTCCACTCTTCCTTGGATGTGGTGGAGGTGGTGGGGAAGCACCAGCTGAAGCTACTAAAGAAGCCATTGCTCAGTGATCACAAAGGGTCTTTCTCTCACAATGATGAAAGTCAGAGTGAGGAAAGAAGGAGGGATTTTCATCATTTGGGAAAAACAAGAGTTCTCAACCAATCAAAAGTGTTCATTTTAGATTATATGACCTAGTCTTACATCATTAGGAAACCAAAAGTGAAATGAACCAATGAAAAGTGTTATTACCAAGTCACATGACTTGCTGTGTTTACGTTAAGCGCTTTGCAGGGCCTCCCGGTTTGCTTCCAGAAACCTGCGCTTTGCGACTCGCTTCGCGTACCAGTTCGCTAACGTAGTACGTCATATGACGTATCACGCGACAACGTGAAACGTCATGCGGACGGGAGGCGTCACGATGTTGTTTTCTAACGCGGCACTTGCGGTAAAGAAACGTTTACCGGCTCGCGGTCTATTTCGCGGCATCAAGGTCAGCTAACGGGAAGCTTCCCGATTCGCGAAGCGGGAACGAAGAAAAAAAAATATTTAAAAAAAAAATTATTCATAAACATATAAAATATATTTTTGGATTTAAAGAAGAATACATTTTACAGCTACAGATATTAGCTGTTAAAAAACCAATGAAATTCACAGAAAAAACCATAGGTTATAGACCATATATAGTTAGGAATTAGCATTTACAAAACCTTGAAAATTCACTGAAAAAACCATAGGTTATAGACCATATATAGTTAGGAATTAGCATTTAGAAAACCTTATTTTACTCACACAAAACCATTGAAATTCCATATATAGTTAGTTGCACTAACTATATATCGCGCACCCGCAATCCACTGCTGATGATGTCACATATTACATCATTCATGACATGGTCAGTGACATCACTGATGACATCACTGATGACAACATCCAGTGATTATGTGTTTCTGTAAAGTTTAAATATGTTTTACATATTGAAGAATGAGTGGATGTATAAGTGTCTGAATGAAGGTTTTAGTAGGTGCGTGATTGACTGTATGAGTGAGTGATTAAATGCGTCTTACTGAATGCACGGGTTAGTGACTAAACTGTCTAAAAGTGTGCATCAGTATGTCTGTTGTTGTGCAAGCTGCTGCATGTGTTGATCAGTAGCTATATAATTAGCTATATGGGTTATTGATTGGTTGCACAAGTATTTGTATGGGAGACTGAGTGTGTGTATGGCTGGCTGGGAGGTGTGTGACTCTGTGCAGATCAATGTGTACTTGTATCAGTGATTCTATAAGAGAGTAACTATGTGTTAGTATATGTTTCAAAAATGTAAGGTGTTCTGTGTTTAACTGTATAGATGAGAAAATGGAAGTGTGATTGATTCTTTTCAGGACTGACTAGGTGTGTGAGTAACTCCATGGATGAGTGGCAGAGTGTGAGTGTCTGTATAGGTGTATGAGTGCATATGATAGTGTTGTAAAGATGAGTGATTGTATGTATGAATGATTGTATGAGTGAATGTGTGTGTAGACATAGGAATCAGTGAGTGCGTATGTAGTAACTAGTATTGGTGTGTCAATGGTTTCAAAAATGATACTCTCTATTTAACACTGGGTGTAACGGAGGTTATATTAGAGTGTGAGGAGATGCATTGTATTATCACATGAATGATATCATCAGTGATGTGATCATTGATGTCAAGTGAGATGTCATCAGTGATGTCATTTGAGATGTCATCAGTGATGTCATTTGAGATGTCATCAGTGATGTCATCAGTGATGTCACTGACCATGTCATGAATGATGTAATATGTGACATCATCAGCAGTGGATTGCGGGTGCGCGATATATAGTTAGTGCAACTAACTATATATGGAATTTCAATGGTTTTGTGTGAGTAAAATAAGGTTTTCTAAATGCTAATTCCTAACTATATATGGTCTATAACCTATGGTTTTTTCAGTGAATTTTCAAGGTTTTGTAAATGCTAATTCCTAACTATATATGGTCTATAACCTATGGTTTTTTCTGTGAATATATATATATATATATATATATATATATATATATATATATATATATATTACCTACTGGCGGTCGCCAGTAGGTATATATAGTTAGGATTTTCTCTCTATGGGATTTTTGAAAATTCTATGTCTAATAACTTTGGCGTTTGTGGACGGAATTGGCTGAAATTTTCAGGACAATGGAACATTTTGTTTCTGAGCAGTCCCTGAAATTTTGGGGGGGTTCGTCAAGGGGGGGCCGAGAAAAAAGGGGGGTCCCAAAACGCGTTTTTCCCATGTTAATTTCCATTGGGCGGTTGGCCTCACTTTTAGCCCGAACGGCTGAATGGATTTGCACGAAACTTGGCAAAATTGTAGGGACCGGTAGCCCGATGTGCCTTTGCTAGGTCTCAATATATGTGCTCCAGTGGATTTTGAGAAATTAACGTTCAAAAAAAGATATATATCTGTGACAGCGTCCCGGGTAGCGCTCCGTTTCGCGTACTTTTCGCGTTACGGAGCTTTGCGAAGCGGAGCTGATTGGCTCTCCGGTGTCTGTAAACATTCCAAACAGTCCGTAGCGGCCGCCATCTTGTCTCTCGGTAGGATCGAGAGACAAGAGAAGGCCAAAGCGAAGGGGCAAATGACCATAAGGGGGCATAGTAGATCCTCCCTGACCCCCTAGGTTTGATGTGGAGGCTTTAAAAGGGCCCCGCGGGGCAAAAAAACCAAAAAAAACGTTTTTTTTCGTGGGGTGTGCCCGGTACGCGTAACGGAAAGCGGACTGGGGAGCGTACTACAAGGAAACAAGAATGATTGACTTTTAACTTATTGTATGTTTATAGACTTTTTTTTTTTTTTTTTTCTGCTGAGTGACGTCTCGGCCTATCTCCACGGGATGCAGTCCCTACCATCTCGGCGTTTAAGCCCAGGGGGACCGGTAGTGTGGGAGAGATAACGTCTGTTAATGTTCGATTCGAAGGAAATCAGGAAGTGTTGATAAACATTGTCTGCGCCATCTTGCCTTTTTTCAAATGCCACACTTTTGTCGTGCACGGCAGCCATTTTAGATGCCTTGACCAGACCCACTCTCTGCACGCTGTCGATCCTTAGCATGGCTCCCCACCCTCGCAAGCATCTCCCCCAGGCACTGGTCACCCCCGCTCTCTGTCTTATGAATGGGCAATAAACCTCCCCCCATCTGCGCTGCTCTTCCCTGAGAATCACACCCTGTGCCCGCCCGACACCTCCCTTACGCCCTATTCACTACCGCACCCTATGACACTCCTCTTCCTCTGTGTCCGATTGTCCAGGCCGGTCCCAGGCTATCACCTAGCCCTGCAGATGTAGTTTATGGCCCCAGCTGTAAAGAATCACCCCTCTTCAAAGGAGTTACAGTAGATCAAGGCCCCCACCCGATGAGACTCGTCACACCACACGCGTTCCTACTATCTGAAAACCATCCTGTATTGTGATTGGGGAGGGGACCGAGCCTGAAGCGGAAGATTCCCGGGATGCCTCTTTGTACATCAAAGTTTTTACAATTATGTGTCACATTAAAAATATATAGCACTCCAACAAAGTAGTAGGATTATAAAACTTTAATAACTTATAAATATATACAACGCAACAAAAACAGTAAATACAGTTAAACATTTTTTTGAAAAAAGAAGCAACAATGGTCAGTAGCTGTGTTTTGTGCGAATAGTCCCAAGGCAGCACAACGTGCTGAGTTCTGGACGGCACCCAGGTGATGTTACCTGGGTGCCGCACTGGTTTTTGGTATCCTACAATGCAGCTCCGAAAAACGGCGTGGGGCGTCCCGGGGGATGCGGGGGGAGGCCTCGTCAGTAGCGGTCTGTTGTGCGAATAGTCCCAAGGCAGCAGAACGCGCTGAGATGTGGATGGCACCCAGGTGATGTCCAGTAAGTTGCCGCACTGGTTTTGGTATCCTACAATGCTGCTCCGAATAACGGCGTGGGGCGCCCCGGGGGAGGGGGTGAGGCGGCGTGAACGGGCCTCCCCAGGTGGAGGCTCGTCTGCTGTAGTGGGGCGCCCCTTTACCGTTTCAGTTGCCATTCCGCCCGCTTTTGGTACACTGTGCCAAAATCCGCCATTCAGCTGAGTTGCGCCCACTCTTACGGTGCAGCGATAGGCGGCTGCCACAGGACTCTCAAAATGGCGGCAGGCTCTTTCCTTTTTGGGCCTGGTCCACTGAAATGGCCCTGGGACACCTTGGAACTCGGACGCTTGTCTGCTAGGTCTTGGACCCCATTCTCGAAAGCGTCCCCTCAGCCTTGAAGATTCTACAAAAGTCTTGGGGGCCCCCGACTCCTGCAGGCTTCCGGTGGGGAGCGGCTGCCATGATTGCTTGCGGAATGACCACGACGGAGCCACGAGATGGTGGTGCTTTCATGCTGACGCCAGCTTCAGTCTGAAACATCCAGAAACAAGGTGGGGCTTTCATCGTTTGGGAAAAAAAAATGTTTTAATCCAATGAAAACTGTTATTTTTAGGTCATATGATCAAGCCTTCCATCATTAGGAAACCAAAAGTAAAATGAACCAATGAAAAGTTTTATAAACAAGTCACATGACCTGTTATGCGGCATAGGGCTATAAAAAGCGTAGAAAATCCGTTGGCACGTGAGGCGGCGTCAGTAGCGGACCGATGTGCGAATAGGCCGAAGGCAGCACAACGCGCCAAGATCCGGATGGCACCGAGGTGGTGTCCAGCAAGTTGCCGCACTGGTGTGGCCATCCTACAATGCTGCGCCGAAAGTCGGCGTGGGGCGCCCCGTTGGCCTGTGAGTTCGCGTCAGTCAGTGGGGGCTGTTTGAGGATCTGATTGCATTGGAAAGCAATGTGATGCTGTGCGTCGCCCCCAAGATGGAGGTTCCTCGGCTGCAGTGGGGCCCCCCTTGGTGTTTCAGTCGCTATGCAGCTGAGTTGCGTGCGCACTTGCGGCGAATAGGCCGAAGGCAGCACAACGCGCCAAGATCCGGATGGCACCGAGGTGGTGTCCAGCAAGTTGCCGCACTGGTGTGGCCATCCTACAATGCTGCGCCGAAAGTCGGCGTGGGGTGCCCCGTTGGCCTGTGAGGTGGCGTCAGTAGCGGACCGATGTGTGAATAGGCCGGAACCAGCACAAGGCGCCAAGATCCGGATGGCACCGAGGTGGTGTCATAGTTGAGAGTTCTGAGAAGCGGGGGGGAGGCGGCGCAAACGAGTCTCTCCCTCCATGTGGAGGCACTTCATCTGCAGTGGGGCGCCGAGATCCGAATGGCACCGAGGTGGTGTCTAGCAAGTTGCCGCACTGGTGTGTGTTGAAAAGATGGAAGGTCCACAGCAAGTCTATGTTCCTTCAGTGGAGCGCCGTCTAGCTGAGTTTCGCCCGCTCTTGCTGCTACAGCGACAGGCGGCTGCAACAGGACTCTCAAAATGGCGGCCTGTTCTTTGGATTTGGGCCTGGTCCACTAAAATGGCCCTGGGACACCGTAGAACTCGGACGCTCGAATTTTTTTTCCTTTCCTCTACATACAAAAAAGGTAAATGCCCGGTACGTTACCTGCCTCATCTGCCACGATGTACTCTCCAGAGGAACCGAAAAAAAATATAGTTATGGTAATTGTGGCAAATTAATTTCATGTGGACAGATGAGTGTTACTCTAATAAATACAGCATATGAACATCATCATAGTCGATGGTTGGTGGAGACATTTTGACTATATCCTGGACCTGCCCGTCCTCGCCCAAAATGGCGCCGGAATAAATGGGACTCGTAACTCCTTGTTGTGTACTGGTTGCACAACCTTGATATCACGAGATACGTATGCAGTTTTGAAGCACATGGCGGGCGGGGACGAGAATTGATTGAATATTTCGACATCCCTATTGATATTAAGTTCTGATGTGTTATTGATTACTGTACTATTGAAAGTTTGAATTAACGTCACCCATGGTACTTGCCCGCAAATGTATATCTAGATAATTTTATTGTAACTGGCCCTGTCGTATTTTAATTATAAAATGTACGTCCACCGATTCCGCAACTGTTAGACACCTTAGTTCTTGCAACCTAATGGCCCGCCCGTTACGCTCCTCTACAGTGTAAATGTCTCCTCATCATATATGATTACAGTTTGCTCCGTGGCCGGCCCACGTGGTTATAGGCCCGTATTTGTATACTGACATTTTCACAATAAAGGTTTTTAAAAGAAAACATGGTAGTAGTATTTACATTGGTAAAGTTTTTAATAATAGTCACTGTTTTCGAATCAGTAAAAGGCAAGTGAAATAAAGCAGTCCAATTACATGAAGGGTAAAAGGTATAATACGCAGGAACGCAGTAAAGATAAATGGTCAAGGGCTGTTGTGTTTTCTACTCCTGCAACATAAAGTGATCGATAAGAATCTGATATTCAGGCGTATCGGCGACTAAGACAGCAGGCCGAGCCTCTTTTGCTCAACGGCTCCGTCATGGGACGAAGAAACGCCCTTTTTCTCGAAAAAGGAATATATTTTACTTGCAGGACAGTTGTAAATTTTCCGGGAAAGTACATTAGCCTGGAATATGTTTAAGAAAAAATAATGTTCGAAAGCAATAAAAAGCGTAATTTTTAGGTCATATGACCAAGCCTTTCATCATTAGAATAAGAAAAGTAAAATGAAAACCAATGAAAAGTTTTATTAACAAGTCACATGACCTGTTATGCTTACGTTACGCGCTGCGCGCCGCGCCCCGGATCGGTTCCGGGAAGCTGCGCTTCGCGCACCGGAGCACTTCCGGATGCGCTAACGCGGCGCGTCATATGACGCATTACGCGACAACGCAGGTCCAGAATATAGTCAAAATGTCTCCACCAACCAGCGGTCGGAACACAACCCCTTTCAGCAGGCTAAATAGTTCTGTTAAATGACAACAGAAGGGACAGGCAACAAGAACCATCAGTTAAAGAGGGGGGGGCAAGTTCTTCTCTACCGGGTCACGTTGGGGCGCTACCGGAACTGATCGAATTGGTAGTCTACAGTGTTTCTGGATGTTTCAGACTGCAGCTGGCGTCAGCATGAGAGCACCACCATCTCGTAGCTCCGTCGTGGCCATTCCACGAGCAATCATGGCAGCCGCTCCCCACCAGAAGCCTGCAGGGGTCGGGGGCCCCCAAGACTTTTGTAGAATCTTCAAGGCTGAGGGGACGCTTTCAAGAATGGAGCCCAAGCCCTAGCAGACAAGCGTCTGAGTTCCAAGGTGTTGCAGGGCCATTTTAGTGGGCCACGCCCAAATCTGAAGTGCCGGCCGCCATTTTTAGAGTCCTGTGGCAGCCGCCTATCGCAGCACCGCAAGAGCGGGAGCAACTCAACTACATGGTGAGCGAAACGCTGTAGTCGCAAGAGCGGGCGGTAAACAGCTGAATAGCGGAAGAGGCACAGTGTAGCAAAAGCGGGCGGAATGGCAACTGAAACGGTGAAGGGGCGCCCCACTACAGCGTGTCTTCAGGTCAAACAGATTGTGGGACAAGGTCCAGAATGGAAGAGTCACCAAAAGGCAAAAAGTTCCGCTTGACCCCGGGAGCCGGCCACCTATGTCGGGGGCGATCTCAGGCCACACCAGGGCAACACGACTTGGGGAGGGGGCCGGAGCCAAGCGCCCCCTCCGAGTCCGCGCCATCACACCGTCCCTCGGGGGCCTCCGTCAAGCGGTTCAGGGAGGCACCGCATCACATTGTTTTCAAATGCAGTCACGTCCTCAAACAGCCCCCACTTACATTGAGAATAGTGAAGCTGTAGCAGGTGCAAATAAGCTTCAGACAGTCTAACAAGCACTCCTAAAAACTTTGAACTATCAGAGTGCATGAGTTTCATGCTCGATCGATTGAGCTAGCCGGATCGGGCAACAAAAAGTATAAAATAGTTATGTAAATAGTTATTTAATAAAATGTTTTACCCTGTTACTTTGCTGGTGTGTTGTATATATTTGTAATATTTGCATAGAGTTTATCGTTATTTTGGGCGGGGTGGGTGGCGGAGCCGAGCTGTCTTGCAGCCATCATGGTGTGGAGCTCAGTTCATCTCACTAGTTTCGTATTTCTCATGGGGTTGTTCCTAATGTTTCTATTTTAGCGAGGTCAAAAAGAGATCCCATTAGTGGCCTACTGATTTTGCTCGATTCCTTTTGTTTTTTTACACGATTTTTCACTATCTGCAAAGACTAAACAGAGTATTGCGACTCTGTGCTTGTTTGTAAATAGAGAATGAACCAAAGAGAACCAATTCTAAAACAGTAAATGCTTGGATAACAATCAATCAAATGGAGAGAGAAGCAGGCACGACGGATTACAACGGGGGCAAAGGCCTGCGTTATCTACCCTTCACTATCTGCAAAGAGAGAGTACTCCTAATAGAAATGAGGGGGGGGGGGCAGCATTCAAAGCAGATAAGTGTGCATAAACACGAAAATGTTTTTACTTACCACGTACTTGACATTCGACAGCTTATGATATTTGCTATTAAAAAACCATTGGAATTCACTGAAAAAACCATAGGTTATAGACCATATATAGTTAGGAATTAGCATTTACAAAACCTTTAAAATTCACTGAAAAAACCATAGGTTATAGACCATATATAGTTAGGAATTAGCATTTACAAAACCTTGAAAATTCACTGAAAAAACCATAGGTTATAGACCATATATAGTTAGGAATTAGCATTTGTGAGTAAAATAAGGTTTTTTAAATGCTAATTCCTAACTATATATGGTCTATAACCTATGGTTTTTTCAGTGAATATATATATATATATATATATATATATATATATATATATATATATAACTTATTGGATTAGTGCTTCTTCATGCTGGGCTGCTTCAGAGTGCTGACATCCATTTTTACATTAAGCCGACTGAACTGAAGTTGCGTTATTGATTTTAAGCGCGCAAGGGACATGTATGGTGTGATAGGAAGCAGAGACAGCGGGTGGGGTGAGTAGCAAAGAAGAGTGCATGAGAGTTGCAGACAGACATAGCAATATTTCTAGGCTCCTGTGTTTTGGTGCTTACACGGCAGACAGAGGTCAGGGTGTGGGATAACGGCCTGTGCTGCTGACTTCGGGGCCACGAGGAGCCAGGTTCGAGTCTCGGTGTCAACATCCTGTGATTATGGGAAAATCACTTAATCTCCCATGCCTAAAATTTAGCACCTTGAGTACCTCCCGGGCGAATTGCTGCGCTTTACAAATCCTGGTTTTATTTATAGATTGCTCTGGAGGGAGGTGTCTACAATGATTCTGAAAGATACTTCACTCCTCTATCCCTCTGCATCTAGCAATAGTGCACCGTCAACATACCCGGGGCATCAACTCTCGCGCCAGCTAGCCATGTTCCCCAAACCACTGCAAGCTATTGATCCATGCCCTCTAATTACTGTGATGTTATCAGTCCATGTGAACCAAACTTCCTGGGGTGACAAGCTCCACATATTATCGCTGTACATCAGGTCCAACTTTCCATTTGCCAATTTGTCACAAGCCCTCACGCTGGCCATTCTTGTGGTCTCACTACCAGCACTCTCACCAGGAGCTCCGAGCACCTCATTCCGTTGTGTGTCACAAACTCCACAACCATCACACTGCCTAATGAACAATAAGGTAGTGCCCGAAGGGATGGTCTAATAGGTCAGTGTGTCATACTTTTTTATTTGGCTTTTTATGGGCCTGTTGTATAGTAAGCTCTGCTGGTTTTTACAGTTCATTAACCTGATATTAAAACAAACATTGCCTGCAAGTAACACTGTTGTTTCATACTCACATTGTTTTTACAAGATATCTTCAGACCTCATTGGGTGTCCTGCAGCAGTAGTTTACCACAAACATTGATGTACTAAATGGCTAATGTAATGTAAAGGATAATGCACTGCATGGCTAAACACTTAGAAGGTCCCAAAGGCAAAGACCTATTGGCTTTGCCAATGCTTGTTTTTCTATAGGGCTGATTACGATGGCGGGCGGACCTCCTAGTGGTGTTTGGGACCTCCCGCCAGACATGCGGCGGTCCTACCACTGCAATTAGGATGCGCCCGTCAGTATGGCAGCGGTCCTACCATTGCAATTAGGATGCGCCCGCCAGTATAGCGGGCGCATCTAAATTGCAGTGGTGAGCTTTTATCATTGCGGACGGTGCTGTTGGCTGCAGCACCATCTGCAACGCTAAAATGCCATGCTGAGCATTGCCCTCCACTACGAGGCAGGCACCATGCTGTGCCTGCCACTTGGTGCATGGAAATGCAGGGGGTACCATGGGTACCCCCCAGTGCAGTGACACCCCCCAACAAGGGGGGCCCACAACGGGCCCCCAAAGCCTATCCCCGCCAGCCTTTCCATGGCGGCTATGCCGCCATGGAAAGGCCTTCCAAAACCCACATCCTAATTTGGTGGACAGTGCCTGCTTGGCACCACCACCAGCACTGCATCATCCACTAGGCAATCAGGACGATTGCCGTTGGCGGTGAAGCAGCGGACAGATTTTGCATCTGCCGCAGTACTAAATGCCATCCAAATTGGGCAGTGGGTAAAATTCTCAGTGATGGCCGAAGGACCACCGGCCCAGGGGTGGCAGTCCTTTCCACCATCATAATGACCCCCTATGTGTTTATATCTTTTATATATTTTAAATTAAAAATCATTTTTATTTAATTGTAATAATTTGTAAATTTTCATTGTTTCAATTTTTTTTTAAAGAATTGAAATGAGCAGAGCTCAAGAAATCTGGGTCAGTTCCTGCAGAATCCCCATCCACAAAACCAAGCCCATGGTAAACACCGCACACTCACCAGCAATGAGGGCAGACAACCACTGCACCCCTGTTTAAACATGTGAAAACAGAGCGACAGACAGGGGCCACAGCCCAACAAGAACTCAGGCAGGGAGGAGGCAATGTCTGGGGAGGCAATGCTTTTAAACAATCACATAACCCACCTACGCAGTAGATTCAAAACCCTAATGCACAACATAAACTTCATGGACACCTTAACACATATTTCTAAAGAAAGGCTAATAAGACAACGTTAGGAATTCAGAGTTTTTTCTTGTGTTCAGGGAACTCAGGGCTGCTGTACATTATGTCTATCGGGGATCTGCATTAGAGTCTACCATTCAGGTGCCCTAAGGAGTCTAAGCACCACTCTGCTGCTGATCCCCCATTGTGGGGTTGATTGGCCACGCCTGGGGAAGGGCAGTCTGATGAGGGGAGTGGACAGCTCTCCATCCAGTGCATAAAAGCAAGCATCAATCTAGGTAGGATGAGCAGTTAGAGCACCAACTTTTATAAAAAATGATTCTTGGAGGTAGCAAGGCCACCACACCAGTGCACAAACATGTCTGCTCCCACCCCGTTTGTGGTCACAGGTTGGCCCTTAGCATTTCTTAGCATGTCTGGTGGAGTTTATAGCCATCCACCTTGATGGTATGAAGAGAAATTAGTTTTGTAGGGGAGAGTTAAATACCTACATGGACAACCCCTGTCAGGAAATATGGGACACTGAGATGGATAGGTACACGTGGTTAGAAGGAACTGGGCAACCCCTAATTCTACAGAAATGTACACTGCATACCTTAGGTTTCAAAGTAAAGGAACAATTCCACTTAGCACTAATGAGCAATATGGAGCAGTACTGCGCTTACCAGACATGCACTAGGGCACTTAAACACTTATAATTATGTTACTCGAATATGAATTTATCCTGAAAAAAACAGAGGCAATGGTCATTTGGCAGAACAGGAACAATTGGTTTAATTAAACACTGCGGCCGGGAGTACCACATACAGAAACGAGTCTGAGAACTGACTCAAAATACAATTGTTTCGAACATCTTTTTATACATTTCTTAAAGCATACGTAAAACAATTCATCTATCCTGTTTTGGGAGTGGAATGTGGGCCTAGTCATGATGCCATAAATCCCTCACACCTGATGACAAATGCAGGTAAATCTCGACATTGCTTGGCTACAATGAGGGCTATTGGTAAAGTGTCCAAATCTCCGACATGGGACAGAGTACATTTTAATATTCATAATGAAACCAAAATGACAATAAACCAATAAGAGTAACTAAAGATATGGATTTTTAAAGTTTTAGCAGAAATAGTGCCACAAGGCTCCAATGATAACCTATGCATGTCTTAAACTGAGATCCAGGCATGATTTTAAGCCAACTGTGATGGAGCCCTGATCGGATGCAACAAGTGAATTGATTCCAGTAAATATTCTAGAAGTTGAAAAGTGTTCAAGACCTTCTTCTAGTGCTCAAACCACCATAGGGGACCTCTTCTAAAGCACCCAGGACTTCAAAGGTAAAGCACATGGAGACTCTCAGAGTGTCAGGCAGATGCCAACAACAAAGTTCAGACCACGTCCAAATTCCACTAGCTGGGAACTTTAGGTGAAAAACCTGTTGAAGCTGTGTCCCTGTAGATGCACAGAAGGTTAGCCGATTTTCCTTAGGAGTCTATATTTTTGCCCTAAAAATAACTAGGAGCACAACAGCTCCTTCTAAGTTTCTCTCAGGTCCCAGACAGTAGGTCACATCCTTTTCTTTTCTTCCACAAGCCCAGAAAGTGTCTTGGGGAGCCACATTTATGGTTGGCACCAGCTAGTCGGTGCAGGTGACTCCTGGGAAACCTGGGTGTAAAACTCCACTCCGCCTTACTGAGTTTGCAGAGTTTTGGCAAATCCCTCACCTCTCCTTATCTCTCAGAGCCTAGACACAAATTTTTCCTCTGCTAGTGCGCTGCCCAGCATCATTTATTAATACCCGATATGCCTTACCTTTTGCAACTATCCCTCTTTGGCTCATTCTTTCGCCATTATGGCCTTTCCCCATCTCTTTTCAACCAGTCTCTTGGTCCATGATTGAGTGTTTTTATTTCTCCCCCAGCGACACTGTTACCTAAGTATCTGTAACATGGTCCTGATGATGGCCTAACATGGTATATGGGCCAAAACGCCGTCAACTTTCACTCCATAATTTACGGCGCCTTTCTCATGATTGCCCACCTATATTATCTTGTACTATCTGCATTCATTGTATGGCCATCACTACGAATACACTATGTACATATAATTTGTTTTGTATGCGCCCTTCTTCCGCTATAGATACTTCCTCACGTGTCACCAGCGCCGTTAACTCCTTCACGAGCACTTGTACACAGTATAACACAGGTGACATGTCAGTCAATGTAACACACTGCTTCCTTTGTCTTTACATATATGACTAATGATGGACTTAACCCTTTTTGCAGGGTCATCCCTAAACTTTTTGCCTTTCTCCTAGCCTTCTTTCAGACATGGTTTTGGTGGATTTAGGACTCAGGGCACTTTAGCACCGCTGTCCAGTGTAAAGTGTGTGTGCTCTCTGTGTTAAATATGGTAAGATTGCTCTACACCTGTTTGGCATATTTAATGTACCGTGTCAGTCCCTTGTAAAGTGGTATCGCATATACCCAGGGCTGGTAAATCAAATCCTACTGGTGGGCTTGCAGCGCTGATTGCGCCACCCACCAAAGTAGCCATACAAACCTATCTTAGGCCTCTGCCATGGCAGGGCCTGTGTGCGCAGTGTTACTGCCGCTGTGATGTGGCACTTAAAGTGTGTGCCATGTCTGTGATCCCCCTTATATTACATGTCAGTCACCGCTAAGGTGACTGACATGGGCAGGGTGCATTGTCGGTAAATGATAGGACATGTACCTTAAGTGTGTGACATGTCCTGGTAGTGACAAACAGCCGTTTTGGTTTCTCACTACTGTGGGGCTGCCTACCCATAGGAATGCATTGGGGATTCCCTGATAAGTGTTTCAGTGGTAATTCCTTATATGAGAGGCATAGTGTGGTCAAGTATGCTATGTTTGGAATAGTGATAATAAATGCTAAGCGATGATGTGCGCATATATATTAAAACTATTTTAGAAGTGCCACTTTTAGAAGTTGGGATTTCTGTGTGCTATGTGTCTGCCTGCCTGGTGTGAATTGCACGTCTGGCTTATGAGTGACAGGGGCTGGTGAGGTGTTTATGACTCCAGGAGGGACAAGGTGAGTCAGCGCTAGGCTGAACAGGACATCTGCATTTGCAGTAGTCCCTGAATAGGATTGTGCCTGCCCTAGTGAATGCTGGCTCCACCCCTCTGGGTTTCAAATAGCGCAAACTTGACCTGAATCAGGTATAAGCGCACTTTACATAGCACCAGTTACGTTACATGAGGACACACATTCATTTTTGTTAGGCACGGGGAGATTAAGTGATTTGCACAGAATCACAGGATGTTCAGCGTCATTGCCGAGACTCAAACCCAGTTCCCCAGGTTTGAGGATGACCACCCTAGCCGCTAGACCAACTCCTCTCCCCAGTTGCATCTGGTTTCCCCAAAGCCCTGTCCTGCAGACAAAGAGAATATGTGTATAATTACTGGGGCTGTGCCCTCATGAAGATGTGCTATTCCTGGACCTTTGGAGGCTTGCTGCTGCTGGGACCCAGGAGGAACTGCCATGGGGGCTTGCTTCCCTGCTGGAGGGCCCTGTGTGATGGCCTCCCTGGGCCCAGCTATGCTCCTTGTACTTTAAAGGACTCATACCTTGTGAGCGCTATCCTTTTATTGAAGGCAAAGAAAGAGCATGTGTGCTCTGTAGTGCTGGGTTGCCAGAGCATCTGGAGGGAATCCCAGCACGGGGATTCCCCTGCACAGCGTGGGTGTACCCACACCGCATTGGCTATTTATTGAGCGGGAACCCACACCGCAATTGCAGCCGCATTGTAGATAATATTATTAGCAGGTGCCCACCCCACATTTGTGGTTTTTGAAAAGCAAGTGCCTACCCCGCACTTATGCGTATTTTAATTAGCGGGAGCCCACCCCGTGTTTTTGTGTTCCTTAGCGGGTGCCCACCCCGCACTGTAGTGCTGAAAATGAATCACCGCCACAGCCCGATCTGAAATGGAGAGCCGCCACAATGAGCGTAAGTCAGGCAGGTGGCCGACTGACTGTGGGAAGAGCCTGGAAGCCAGCATGTCTGGAGCGGGGCTCCCGTGAGCTGTGAGAGCCTTGTAGGCTCAATGCCTAAATCCCGGTCCCAGACGAGGGACCGGGCGAAGTGAGGCAAGGTATGTAAGCACCTGACAGAAAGCGGGCCCCCTCGTGAGCTGAGAGGAACCCGCGTTCCCGCGTGTGGTGAAGTTGAAGAGAGGCCCCCGCAGTGGACCTATCGGGCACATTTTCGGTGCCTGGAGATTGTCCTGCAGAGTCCCCCCAGAGAGCCCGGTGAGTGGGGTCTGATCCCTTGTGGGAGGCTGCATTTGTTTCACAAAGTCCCCGTGGGGTTTGGGGGCATTTCTTGGTGCCCTCAGTTTGTTAGTGCAAGTCAAAGCACAGTGCCTGAGCGGTCTTGCAACGAGGGTGGGCCGCTCCAAGGATGGGGGCAAATCTTGAGCTCCAGAGGACCTGCCAGGGCCTCTTTATTTTATTTACAGCTGTGGCACACCAGCTCAGGCAGATGTAACGTTTGACCCACTTTTGGTTTTAAGAGTCCCAGAGTGGGGTACAGTGAGTGCCAGTACCCCAGTATCTTCCCAGCTGTGCAGCACCAGCGCGGGCAGCTGCAACATTGGCCACCTTTGTCATAGAAAGTCCCAGAGGAGGCTCCAGAGGGCACAGTCGGTGCCAGTGCCTACAGCTTTCTGAACAGCTACACCGGAATTAGCAGCAGCGCCCACGTTTAGGCCTAAGCAATATCGCACTTTCGAGATTCTGCTGCATTATCAGCCAGCTCTGACATTTGGGACATAGGGCATTTCCCCTCTGAGAAGGCCAGTTGGCCTGGGGGTCAGTTGTAGGTTGGTAGGGCGCAGGACCCTACTGTGATTTATATATGATGTGCCAAATGTCATTCATGCACCCTGATTTAAGCCTCTAATGAGGTTTATGCTCATGAGGTTTTTGCATAATGTGTTTATGCTGGTGAGGCCTAATGCATACTGTGTTTATGGTTAGGAGTGTGTCTAACGCTAATGAGGGTATGCCTAATGTCATGCTATGATATTTTAGGAGGGTGTCTAATGCTAATATGATAATGCTTAAGTCCCTTGCTCATTGCACCATCAGGATTCAAGCAAGCCGGGCCGAAGACGGCTGTAATGCCAGAAACCGGTCCCCGGAAGCTTGTTTCCTTTCCAGTGAAGAATTGGCTTGGTAGTTTGGTCTGCCCTGTTCCCATGATGCACTGGGCCAGGGACAGACTAATTTGCATATAGCCAGGTTCTGAACTGGGATGGTGCAGTGAGCTAAAAAACGGTGATGGATCAAGCCCTGATCTGTTGACTGGGTAGGAGTGTTCTGATTAACTCAGATACTCTGTCCATCACCACCCCCTTTTTGAAATTATTTTGGCCACCATGAGTGTGGAAGGGTATGCTCAGACATGAGTCCCTTGCTCATTGCACCATCAGGATTCAAGCAAGCCGGGCCGAAGACGGCTGTAATGCCAGAAACCGGTCCCCGGAAGCTTGTTTCCTTTCCAGTGAAGAATTGGCTTGGTAGTTTGGTCTGCCCTGTTCCCATGATGCACTGGGCCAGGGACAGACTAATTTGCATATAGCTAGGTTCTGAACTGGGATGGTGCAGTGAGCTAAAAAACGGTGATGGATCAAGCCCTGATCTGTTGACTGGGTAGGAGTGTTCTGATTAACTCAGATACTCTGTCCATCACCACCCCCTTTTTGAAATTATTTTGGCCACCATGAGTGTGGAAGGGTATGCTCAGACATGAGTCCCTTGCTCATTGCACCATCAGGATTCAAGCCAGCCGGGCCGAAGACGGCTGTAATGCCAGAAACCGGTCCCCGGAAGCTTGTTTCCTTTCCAGTGAAGAATTAGCTTGGTAGTTTGGTCTGCCCTGTTCCCATGATGCACTGGGCCAGGGACAGACTAATTTGCATATAGCCAGGTTCTGAACTGGGATGGTGCAGTGAGCTAAAAAACGGTGATGGATCAAGCCCTGATCTGTTGACTGGGTAGGAGTGTTCTGATTAACTCAGATACTCTGTCCATCACCACACCCTTTTTGAAATTAAGTCATTATGATGCCAGTAGTTACTGGTTGTCATTTTACTTACCTGTTCTGCTGGTTCTGAGCATGGCACGATTGGCCTGGTCCTGTATGTAATCCCCTGTGAATATTGCCTGGTGCCAGTTGGCACAATGTAAATGTGTGATTATGTTTCTAATGTTTTTATGATAATACAAAGGCTATTTTTGATACAACCTTGTGTGGAGTTCCCTTTTGTGGTGTGCCTAGTGTGTTGCTGCTGTGTGTGTGTTATGCAAACGCTTTACACATTGCCTCTGGGATAAGCCTGACTGCTCGTGACAAGCTACCAAGGGGGTGAGCAGGGGTTATCTTCAGCGTGTAACTCCCTTGACCTAACTAGAGTCATGGTTTCTTATTGGCTTTGGTGCAAGTCTTAACCAACCAGAAATCCCATTTCTAACAACTAAATATATGCAAAAGTTTAGCATTTTTCATATGTCTCTGCAATGTATTGTCTCCCTGCTCCCCGTCCCTTGCTCGCAGCAACTATTTGTGCTCGCATAGAAATTGCCTTTCAAATTATACCCTGCTAGACACTGTTGAATACTACACACCTCTACCTTGGTCCCTACCAGGTTTATGGGCTACCTCCTGTAGTTTGTTACTGCTGTGAGGGATGGGGCACAGATACCACCAACACAGATACCACCAACATCACCTCTAGCTGCCATATTTTCAATGTCCCGGCAGCGATCTACATCTACCACAACCACCTCAGTAGAAGTAGGTACTGTAGAAAGTAAAAAGTCACGCCCACCTACCAGTTCTTTGGGCTTGCAGGTGACACCTGCAGCATCAGAAAGTTGGCCTCCCCGGTTTGGGACTTCTTTTCGGTTAGCAAGAAGGAGATGAGCATTGCTATATGCTCCATTTGTGGAGTAGGTGTTAGTCGGGGTAAGTTTGGTATAAACTATGGTACCAGAGCCCAAATACCCCATCTGAGAAAACACCACTTGATCCAGTGGGAGGTTCACTTTGCAGCTAAAAAACTGAAAGTGTTGTTGGTGGAGGGGATGAAGATCCGATCACAGTGGAAGGTGACAATTAGGGAGACATTTTCTCTGGTACACAAAGCAGCCCTGTCTCTAGCAGTGCAGTGGTACAGCCTACATCGTCATCAGCAACATCGCAATGGCACAAGAGTCAGGTTGATTCGAGGCACCAAGGGGTCCAAGGCAAGAGAGTGCCACACCGAAAAAACGTGAATTGAGCCAAACAATATCTGGTCTCAAAAAGTCACCTGCATCAGTGGCGCCAGAAAAGAAAAAAATCCAGGCTAGAATTCTCACCATGTTTAGGCCGGAGAGGCAGTATGGACACAACCACACAACAGCACGTGTGTACGGCACGAAGCTGGCTAAAATTTTAGCACTGTATCTCCTCTCTATTTCTTTTGTAAACGGGTTGGGTTTTCTTGAATTTGTGGCAGTCATCTGCCCAAAATGGAAGGTCACAGCCTTTCCTATTTCGCTAAAGTATCTCTTCCAGCACTACATCACGACGTGCTGGAATTGCTTGAACAAGCTTTGCAGCAGAGTCCTGTTCACACTATCCACCTGTCGACAGACATGTGGACAAGTTGTCAAGCCACTGATTACATGTGCATCACTGCACACTGGATCTCTTTTGTGGGTGTTAGAGAAAAGATGTCTGCAGGTGTTGACACAGCAGAAATTGTAATGGCACCCGTAAGCATGCTACAGTAGCCATGTTCGCCGTGAAGAAATCCCACACTGCTGCAAACATTTTGGAAGACTTTAACACTAAGACCCTTGAATGGCTGTAACCAATAGGGCTTAACATTGGTTTTGTTGCCACAGAAAATCACAGTATTATAGTGAAGATCATGGCTGATGGTGGGTATTTCAGGGTCCTGTGTTTGACGCACTGCATTACTCTCATTGTTCAAGACTTTCTGGAAAAAGACCAAGTCAGCAAATACTGACCACAGGCTGAAGAATCTGCACACATTTCAGCCATTCTTTTAAAGCCCGGAAGCAGCTGAAGATTATTCAACGTGGTAATAGAATTCCAGTTAAAGCACTCATCCAAGAGGTGCCAACAACCTGGAACTAAACTTATTACATGCTTGAACGTCTGTTGAGCAGTACAGACCAATCAATGAATATGTCATGCAAAGAGGGGATGAAACTGTGAAAGGCATGTTCATTGAGATGGACCAATGAACCCTAGTTAACTGCCTGCCTAGTCAAATGCTGCTTCCTTTTGAGGTCTTCACATGTGAAGTCAGCAAGGAGGACTGTACCATGGGTCAAGCTATCCCATTGTTGCACATGCTACAGGAACAGATAAGTGAGATGTCTCCAATGTATGCATGTGTGGAGAAAATAAAAGATGCATATGAGTTGATAGAGAGCTAAATCATTCACTTATCTGAAAATATAAGGGTGAAAAGAGGCATTGTGTCATCCGATCTCATTCGCTAATCACAATCATCTCAACCTCCTTTGATGGGTCAATAAGTGTGCATTTAGTCTTATTCATGGATGGATGCATGCATAATGCATACACCAAATGGGTTTGTTGCTGCTACTTGCTAGTCACTATACGAACTACAAAAAAAAAGGTTCTATTAGAAAGAGTACGCGGGCCACTAAATTACTACTAATACTACTAAGTAACTAACTAACTACCACTTTCTTAATGACAGGACAAAGGAAAGGAGTCTTTCTAGTCTGCATTACCTAACCTAAGTTTTTATATAATCTGCCCAAGTCAGTCCAAAGTTGCGAACAAAAGTACGATTAGGTAGTGCCAAGCCTGTCTAGAATAACAATCATGTGACATAATATACATTTTTAAACCTAACTTACCTACATGTGAGCAGCAGCATTCTAGCTATTTGGGAAAAAAAGATATTCGCAATCACATAGAACACACAATAATAAAGATATTTAGCTACTCACCATGCCCGCAACCTCAACACCTAGCAGGTCTAGCAGGTCCTGTTATCGGTCCAGGATATCGGACCACCGGTGCTTCAGTTGGCTATGCGTGCGCAGGACCTCAGAGCAATGATAGACTGTCCGGCGCATCCTTGTCCAACCCTAGTGATGCTCCCAGATCCCGTACCCGGATCCAGGCCTGTCGCCTGCTGCCAGGTTGGTGGGGAGGTCCTGTACAACAAAAAGAACCTCCGAAAACAAGGAAGGCGGTTCCTCTTTGCCCGGGTCGCAGTCTCTGCCATGATGCTGGCGGGGGCGGAATAGAAAATGTAGGGAAGGGAAGAACAAAGGAAGTAAAAAAAATTAAAAAGCAAGTCATATAGAAAAACAGTACAAAACGCACAAAAAAACCCCAAAAAGTAGAAAACAACACAAAATATATACTTAAGAAGACACAGGGAAAGATAGTCAATAAAAAAGAACATAAAAAAAGTTTTCAGAAAGAAGGATTGAAAAGAATAAAGCAAGATTGGGAGTAGGCCTCAGCACCATACAGCGAGAAGAAAACAAGATGGACACACCCATGCACGACCACGTGGTGCAATTTGCATAATATTTCCCCCAAACATGCAATCCGCGTATGGCAGAAACAGCACATGAATGGGCAAAACAAGCAACTTTCCCACTCACAGAACTCTGCATACTGCGGTGGAGTTTTTTACCGCTTTGTGAGCTCCGCCCAGGTTGACTCCTGGGCACTTCCTTTCCAATAGAGTAAATGTCCCCCGTGGCAGCCTGTAAGACGTTGGTGATTAGTAGGTGGAGGTATACACCTACAGCTAGTAATAATACCACAATCACTAATAAGCTTCAGTCAAGTCTGCATAAATTAATCCTTACTCAACCCTTGGTAGCTTGGCAATGAAGAGTAAGGTTTAAATTAGGAGACAGGTAAGTGTAAATCATTCAATGTCACCAAACCAGTAAATAAGAATAAGACACAACACAATAAAAATCTGACCCCAGTATATACAAATACCTTTAAAATCTTTAAAATTACACCACAACTGAAAAAAACCGAACTGTAGGGAACTGGAGATATGAATTTTTAAAGATTAAATAGCACCACTTGCAGCTATCTGTCTGACCATGATGGAACACTCTTCAGGAAGGTTGAACACTGGGTCCTGGTCAAGAATTTACCTTCAGACTTAGGGGTTTATTTATAAGAGTCCTAAGCCACCAGAGCATCACTTTTTGACACTCTGTGGTGCAGGCCTCTCAATCATTTTGCAAAGCCACCCTGTATGGCTTCTCATAGTCTCAGAGATATATAATAGGGCAGCACAAACTTTTTTTTAACCCTTTAAATGCAAAGCACTGCGTTGCCTTACTCTGCTTCAAGGAGGTATTTACTGAGTGCTGTGGTGAGTGTCCGCACGTTTGAGAAATCAGGACCTGTTAGCACTGTCCTCTCACAATCAAGAGAGTAAGGACTGCCCCGCTAGATCCCCTGGCCTGCATCCCAAAGGATGCCACTCTGAAGGACTGCAACTGCTGTACAATTGTAGCTGCAGCCCTAAGAACTTTGCCTTGCTTTAAGAAGGTTTAAGGAGTGGACTCCCTGCAAGTTACAGGTTAACTGAGCTCACCTGCATCATTTTCAATTAAGAAATCCCCATCCTGGAGCGTGTCTGTTGGATTGGTGTTGTGAACACTTTGAAATCTCAAGGTGGAACTTCAGGAAGAAGATCCAGACATTTGGAGACATTTGAAGCAAAATTGGTAAAAAGCTTGAAAAGCTGACTAGGTCCATTGTATGAATTGTAGTCTCAGACCCCAAGAGGCAAACCAGAGCATCAGAACCCTTGGCTGTTGTTGTAGACCACATTCTAGCATAAAGAAACACTTCTGGAGGTAAGTGTGAAAGTGATACATTGTGGGTGTCCTGAGCTCTGGACTTAGTCACGGTCCAGCTCAACCTTTTTTTTAACCCTTTGAACGCTATTTGCTTCTAAGCATTAGTTTTACTTTTGACCTTTCAAAATTCATATTTATAGTTCCCTACATTTGATTTTTGTCTATTTGTTCATAAAATTATAGCATGTTTTTATAAATTGTGTTGGATTTTTAATGTGTGTTATATGATACCTATTTAATTTATTAGTGTTTTTATATGCTCTCCACACCTTTCTCCTAAGTTAAGCCTGCCTGCTCATTTCCAGCTACCAAGGGTTGAGCAAGAGAATATATTACTGAGACCTCAACTGAAACTTTTATTGTGTTTGTGACTTTATCTTCTTCGACGCTCATGATGAGCTGAGCTCGTCTTGAGCCACGGCGCTCCGGTGCTCATGACGAGCTCAGCTCGTCATGGGCCGTGGAACGCTCAGGTGCGGGGAGAATTCCCCCGCTGTGCTGAGCGTTCCACGGGAGCCAATGCACCTGTGACGAGCTGAGCTCGTCATGAGCACCGGAGCGCCGTAGCTCATGACGAGCTGAGCTCGCCATGAACATGGGGGCGCTGTGCGCACCCCCTCCCCCCCAGCACAGCGGGGGAATAACCCCCGCAGCGAAGGGGTTATTACTAGTGGTAGGTCCCTACTTATCACTACTAATAAACCACTTTCCAACACCTATAGATTTTGAGGCTGCCCCAGATTTACAAAACCACATAAATGTGGGGCAGCACCAAAATCTTATGCCTTCCCGGAACAGCAGTAATGAGGATAAATGTTTTCTCTTCTCCTCATTTTTTCCTCTTTCCATGTGTGGTGAATTCTGCACCACACATAGAATGAGGAAAATATCTCCATGGATTGCTTTTGTGGAGGCAGATACCCTGTCCTGCAAAAAAAACAATCCTGCCATCAACACAGACACCCTTGTACCATGGTGCCAGGGTACCAGCATTGGCACTAGGCACGACATTTTGGACTGGCTGAAAGGACAGAAATGCACCGTATCTGGTAAATACAGTGCATTCTTGAGCTTTAATATTGGTATACGGAAGCACAGCAAAAGACGTGCAGTGCAGCCCTACGCCTTTTTTTGTAGATGTGCCCCTTGAACTTTTTCTTTGAGCTTTTCTCTTGATGTCAAGCACTTGGGTTCCTTTTCTCCAGATTTTGCTAGAACTTTTGCAGCCTGCTGCACTACAATGCCTCGATGAGCCGTGGAAGTCTGTGTCGTCGGCAACGATAGCAAGGAGCTTCAGAGCTTTCAGGGAGACAAACTGTGTGGTCAGGCCAATTTTCAAGTCACCGACAATGCTTGACTCTCGACTTTGAGCTAGTCTTCTTCTGGAACTTTGTAGAAAGTTTTCAAACTTTCAGAACTTCCTCTCTGTGGTTTTCTTTGGGTTGAAACATGTCCAGAAGCACCAGCCAAGGATTCAGTAGCTCTGGATTGCCTCTTGGGACTCCGTTTCCCGCAATGTACCTGGGCAGTCTAGGTAAATCCAGTTATAGCTGGTCAGCTGGAGTAGCCCTCTCTTGGTCTGCAGCAAGTCACTTCTGTCAACAGAACATGTTTCCTTTGGAAAAAACTGCTAGTCTAATACTAATAACTGTATATCCTGTTATACAACACACACTCAGGCATTCAACCTGTCCGCATACATAGAGGGAGCAGGATAATTCTATGCCCCAAGCCCTTTGCTGGAAAAATAAAAACAATAATTAAAAAGAAAAATATTGATTTATTTCTCAAATAATTCCAGATTAAAGTTAAAAAAGCAGAAGCGTAACAGTACACGAGTGAACAGTATTTCTGTTACTGTATCGGTGAGGGGTTTAGATTATTCACAGGAAGTGATGGCGCTCTAGCATGTGCGCATATGAGTCTTAACTGAGGCTAATAAGTATACGGTTCAAACAGGTCAGGGGAGAACAAACCCAAATCAAACAACCCCTGCACAAGTGTGGATGTGAGCCCACACGTACAGGGCTGTTGGTATAATATGGCGGCAAATAAATCAACACACCGGTGATAATTCCAACTCGGTTGTGGTTAAAGGAGTGAGCGATCCAGGTTAAAGATCGGGAGTCAACACCTCCGCAAGTCTACAGGTCAAGAGTCACGGTTGTAATGGATGGGTGCGTCCGTTACGGTGGTGGATCTATGCTGTAGTTGCGCGACTCGTCTGTTCTGTTGTTCCAGGTAACCGGAATCAGGTCTCAGCCTCTAAATGAAATTATCACGAATGTGGGCCCTCTAATGACTTAGGGCCAGATGTAGGTAAATGTCATTTACCGATTCTTAAATACCGAATTTTACCGATTCGGTATTCAAAAACTCGGTAAATGAGATGTAGGGAAAAAATCGGTATTTTTTACTGAATCGGTAAAAATCGGTATCCGACTTTCGGAAATTACCGAATCGGTATTTACCGAATCGGTAATTACCGAATCGGTATTTCCCATTCATTCCTATGGGCCAAAAGGCCCATAGGAATGAATGGGAAATACCAAATCGGTAATTACCGATTTGGTAAATACCGATTCGGTAATTTCCGAATCGGCAAGCAAGCAAAAATGAAGCTATAAGAAAACAGCCAATCAGGTTTACCACCCTCCCTCTCCCTACCAGGAAGTGGCTACACAGGCAGCTGCAACTAATTAGAAGGTTCTGGAGAGGCAGTCAGAGCTGAGCAGAGACACAGAGCAGCAGGGAGAGTTTTGTTGAAACTTTACAAAAACAAAAATGGCAAGCAGCAGTGAAAGTCAGAAGGCTGAAAGGAAGAGGAAGATAAAGTTCAGCAGCATGGAGTTGCAGGTACTGGTAGACAAACTATTTGGCAGGCACTCCGTCACTGTTCCTGAATCTGCAAAACGAAAAATCTGGCTGGCAATTGCAGAAAAAGTCAATGCAGTGGGAGTCACACCCAGGAACATTGAGGATCTTAAAAAAAGATTCTATGATATCAGGAGCCTCACCAAGAAGAAGATGTCTGAAATACACAAGCAGGCTGGTCTCACGGGTGGAGGCAGGAACCCAGCGCCCCCCCTGACTGACCTGGAGGAGTTGGTGGCCCCAACCATTGAGGCAGACAGCGTCGTGGGCCTCGGAGATGTGGACAGCTCAGCCAGAGCAACTAAAAAAGGTAAGACGCATGCGCAGCATGACACCCCATATCAACCTGCTTCCCTTTACCCTTTGTGGACAAGCCAACCCCAGTCCAGTACTGCTAGCACTATACAGGAGCAATGCATCATGGGAAATGTAGTCAGCCAATGTAAGACCATGTGTAACTGCGCAGACATCAGCAAGTCACTGAAAGTAATGCAGGCAAATGAAAGTGAAATGTGTAAAGCATTTATTGTAGTGACTGTGACACAGTAGCACACAGTTGATATATGCTAATTTATACCTAGGTGCAAATTCAGCCAGTCGACCCACAGAAACAGAAGGGACTGCACCAGCAAGGGAGGAGAGTGAGGAAGGAGGGCCAAGCCAAGTACAAGCCTCGCAGGAGGAAGGCGACACGACAGGCAGCGCCCATGAGGATGAAAGTGTACAGACCCCAGAATTGCCGCACTCCCCACAGCTCTCACAATCCCCTCCCCTGGTTTTCTCACCAGCAACCTCCCCAACACTGTTCCTGTCCACTCCTGCAACCCCAACAGCCAGGAGGCGTGTTGTGGCCCCACTACCAGCAATGGAGGCAGCAGAGGGTGAGGCTCAAGTCACTGTAGCTGTGAGTCCTGCTGCACTGCAGTCCACCAATGAGCCAGTCACCTCGCGCAGAAAGCAACGCAGACCCAGCAGTGCAGGTGGACGTGGAGATGGCACTGTGTTACATGGGCTGGAGGGGAGCATGGTGCGCATACAACGGATGCAGGGAAAATCCATTCAGGCCTGCCATCGCCAATTCCGAGTCCTGAATGAACAAATAGGAGACATGGGGAAGGGCATCAGAGACATTGCTGATTCCAATAAGGAGGTTGCCAAAAAAAATGCAGACCTTGCTGCAGGAATGCAGCAGATGAGCAACTCCATCACCCAGCTCTGCTCAAAACTAAACAGCCTGGAACACACAAGGCGCAGGGAGGCCCGTGTCCACAATACGGCCATTAATCCTCTGGCCACTGCCACATCCCAGCTATGCCGTATGGGCATTAATATGCAGGAGAGCCTGACACAGAATACGGCCGAGGTCACCAGGGGCATGGCCAGAATCACTAGTGCACTAGAGGCTATGCTGATTTCACACACTGCACAGGATCCTGCCCTGGATGTGGCAGAGGCAGAAGACAGTAGTAGCCACAGCAGCATGGCAAGCGCTGTAGTGGAGCCACGTAGGAGTAGCAGGCACCCAGCTGAGGCTGCAGGGCATGCTAAAAGCAGCGACCAACATCCCAGTGGCTCAGGGAAGCGCGGGCGCAAGTGACATTGCCGGTCATGGGTGACGTAACCCGGGACATACAGTCCCCAAGTTTAAAATGTTTAATTTGTTGCACTTCCGTGCTTAAATGTTGTGGCAACATTCAATTACGTTGTTCTCATACACAACCTGTCTGTGTCTCATTACTTACTCAGAAATAATTGCGTGTAATCTCCTCATGTCTGTATCTGCTATCACTTGGTGTTGACACTCCAGCAGGTTGTGTTTCAGGCACAGCAATGTCGTCGTCATGATCCTCGTAGTCAGACAACTCCACCTCAGTACCCTTCTTCACAGCAAGGTTGTGCAACATAGCAAAGGCAGCAATGATCTTACAGCAGGTGATTGGGGTATACTGCCTTGCACCTCCGCTCTTGTGCAAGCATCTAAACCTGCTTTTCCAGATACCAAATATTTGTTCTACCACATTCCTTGTGCTCTTGTGGGCCCGGTTATATCTCCTTTGGCTGGGTGTTGAGGGGTTGAGGTAGGGGGTGAGTATGAAGGAGCGGAGGGCATATGCACTGTCTCCTAAAAGGAAATGGGAATACATTACTCACATGCATACATGTACTTCTTACTGCAATAGGTGTTAAGGGGGTCGGACACTGTGTCTTACCTAGGAGGTATCCTTCACCAAACTCCCCTGCAGTCAGCCGTGCATAGATGCCGCTGTTCTGAAATATATAGGAGTCTTGGGTACTCCCAGGGAATTTTGCGTTAAGGTCAGTGATGGCGCACTTTGCATTGCAAATCCCCTGCACATTGAGTGTGTGGGTGGACTTCCTGTTCCTCTATATATATTCAGTGGCAGCAGGGGGACAAATGGGAATGTGCGTGCCATCTATGCAGCCAATTATATTGGGGAATCGAGCCATCTGGTAAAAGTCTGATTTTGTTTGGACCAGTTCAGCATGGGTTGCAGGAAAAGAAATGTAATGCTCCATCCTCTGTAACATGGCGTCAAGGAATTTGTGGAAAAACCTTGACAGGCTGCTCTGGGTCACCCCACCTACCGCAGCAACCACGCTCTGGTAGCTCCCAGACGCAAGCAGGTATAGGCTGCACAGCACCTGCACGTGGGGTGGAATTGTGTGTGCCCTTGGGGTGGTGTGCTCCAACAGTGGTGTAAGGTCCCTGATGATGTCCAAGATGGTGTCGGGGGCCAACCTGTACCTCTGGAGTATCTCTGCCTCTGTGAGCATGAACAAGGTGACCCTCTGTCTGTAGACCTGCTCCTCTCTCTGCCATTCCCTCTCTCCTTCCTCCTGAAGCCGTAGCCATCTTGCAATGACATAAAATGCCGCCATTGTGCAAACGGAATTGCATTTTGGGTCCTTTTTTATAGGATGCACCTGGTTACCACCTGATTTCAATCCATGGTAAATACCGACTCTTAAATACCGATTTTGAAGCAAATTCGGTATTTAAGAGCTTCCCTACATCTCAATATTCAATTTTACCACTTCTTATTTACCGATTCAGTATTTTACCGATTCGGTAAATTTACCGATTCGGTAAAATTACCGATTCGGTAAAAATACTGAGTCGGTAAATTATCCGATTTGGTATTTTACCGATTCGGTAACTTTACCGATTTGGTAAATTTACCGAATCGGACGATTTTCGGTCTCCTACATCCCGAATGCTCTATACCGGTCGGTAACGGCCGAAAATACTGATTTTCGGCCGTTACCGACCGGTAAATGGCTACCTACATCTGGCCCCTAGTCTTTTCTCTTTTACATATACTCTCCTTGTTTTTATGTGATATCTGTTCTTAATGGTAATTTGTATGTAATTTCTGTGTTTTTTTACGATATTTTGATGTAACAGAAACACTGAACAAAAGTCCCGTGCACATGTCCTAGTGTAATGGGTTTTAGTGTAAAATCCAAACTTCGAACACAATGAACTTGTAGAAATAACGAAGGTTGACATCTCGAGTTTTTTTCAAGTAGATGGATTTATAAGTCGGTCCAGATCAGTACAGAGTAAAACTAAATATAAACCAGCCGACACGAGTTTCGTCACAACGTGTTACAATTGTGACTCTTCAGGGCTGTTGGTATAATATGGCGGCAAATAAATTATCACCTTGCTGTACTCCAGCCACATGCCTTGGAGTGCAGTGGAGTTCGTTTTCAAAATAATATGTCATTGATATGTAGACGGTCCCCAGTGTTCTTATCAACACCACATGTTTCTTCATATGGGCAGCCAATACTGGGAATGGACGGTCATGCTCCTTTCCATTCCGTTAATAAGTTATCAGAAATAGCTGCATTGCTTTTACCAACATATATTCACATGTGGAAAGTGACCTTGATACATCAGTTCAAGTATTTAACTCAAAGCTAGTTTTTGGTATCTTGATGACTACTAACGCCCATACAGAGCAGCACTCAAATCTTTAAGTTAAGTCTAATCAGTTTGTAAGGTACCTCAGACCAGGGTATTGAAGTGCTGGCAAAATTAAATCTCAGAAACATAAGGTTTCAGGGAGGGAAGACCTATATCTGGGTACCCACATGTCAATACTTTTTTGATCAGATCCAAAACCTTATGCTTTACCCTGTCAACAATTGGGAGCCAGGTTAGTTTACTAAGGGGCTCATTACGATGTTGCGCGGAAAGCCTCCTCCTGACAGTTGTGATCTCCTCGACTGCATCAGAGCCCTTCCGACTGACTTGATGGTTTACATTCCAACCGGCCGATTACAATGTTCGCCGTCGGAATGTAAACCGCGCAGTAATTCTGAATCGGTTCCGAGCAACTCCCGGAGTATTCATGTTGGCCTGTTGGCCGGAACTGCATCGTTCACCCATATGGAGAGCGTTTCTGCCCTGAGGATTACGTTGTAGATTACTAACAGCCTTTCTGTGTTAGCCTGTCTGACACAGAAAGGATGACAGAAAGTGACGTTGGGGCCCCCTGGCAGGGACCACTAGACCGGGCGGCCTACAGTTGATGGCCGAGGGGGTACTTAAGTGACACCCTATAATACTTTGAACTGTTTGGCAGGCACCGTGGGGTGCCTGTGACAGGATGCAGGGTTTTCCGCAAGCACCCCATTTCCCCATAGGCGTTTGTGGTACAGCAAGTTGTCGGGCGGAACACGAGTTCCCATTGGGAACAACTCCGACCGAACAGTGTTCGGTCGCATTGTAATCTGGCTGTTGTACCCACTGAGTCGATGTCGGGTGGAGGCTTTCTGCCTGACCTCGTAATGAGCACCAAAGTGTGGGGCTGGTTGCCCCCAGCGTGCAACACCAGCTATAGGTTTAGCAGCTTGAATTCTGGAGACTGGTCATCACATTCTTGGGGACTTCCATATACATAGACCTTCAGGTTTCCAGTCTGGCTCTTGCCATGGTGGATCTTTTATTTTCAGGAATGATTTGCCTGTCTCTATCTCTCTCTCGCCCGTGCATGCACACCAATATACACACACACACTCTTTTCTCTGTCTTTCATTTTCTCTCTCCTCCTCTCCACTTCTTTCTCCTCTGAATCCCTCTCTCTTACCTTGTTTCAGTCTCTTTTTTCATCCTATTTTTCACTCTCATTCTCCTTTTCTTATTGTCTCCCTGCCCCATTTTGCCTCCTTCCCTGTTTCACACTCTTTCTCTTTTTTTCTATTTCCTTCAATCTTTCTCTCCCTCTGTGCCTATTGTTCTGCTAATCTCGCGCTGCTATCGTTGATAGGTTCTGTCAAATTACAGTTGTGAAGTAGTCTGAAGGCAGCCTGATATAGGAGGCTCTGACAATCAGGTTGGGCCATGCACACTTGAGTGATGAGATAAGAGCCTGGTGCCAAGAGATTTCAATATCAACTCATGTGTTTCTGAAGTCCTTCTTGTCACTGTGAAAGAAAACGTAATGGGTTTCCGAGCACAGAACACAGAAAAAGTTTTAAGTCACTCTTTTAGACGTAGGAAGGTCATTCAAATGCAATACGAGACAATGTTTACATAAGTGTAGCTCTTTGTGCTTAGAATAGAGAAACAGCGAAGATGTGAAAAAATATAGCGAGGTGAATAACAATCTACATCTTGCCTGTGAATTTCTTTCCACTCAAACTGTCATTTTGAAAGTCACTTTGCGGTGTGCGAGTGTGAAGGAGGGGCAGTTGGCTACGCATCGCTGCTTGTGCGCTGCCTAGTCTAAGGAGTAGGATCTTGTGATGCCTGTCAGAGCAGTGCAGCGCTTGTCACAAGAAACAAATGTGAGCATATTGTGCTGCACCTCTTTTCAGACTACAGACTACATGCCAGGTCCCCGCTTGTAGTCCTCACACAGCATTAAAAAGGATGCATTTGTGGCTATCAAATAGGAATTATAAAGCCACGTAGGCTGTACTGAGTAGTGCTTTGTATGTCTGGCCTACAGAGCGCATGCAATGTTCTATGAGACTTAGGGGCAGATTTATGATGACTGGCGCATCCCCAGGGATGCGCCAGTCATCCTGCGCCGCTGCTCCGCCACCCATGGTGCGCCGCATTTACAATGCAGCGCACCATGGGGCAAAAACGGCACAGATGCGTGACGCATCTGTGCCGAAAAGGTGGCGCAGTGCTGGAGCTGTGTCGCAAGCGCGACGCAGCTCCAGCAAGGCTCGGGGGTGCCCCATCTCCACAATGCTGCCTCAAGACCTACGCCTGCTTCAAGCAGGCGCAGGCTTTTGACGCAGCATTGTCCTGAAAGTGACTGAGTGAAATCTTATAGATTTCACTCAGCCACTTTTGCGAGGCGCACCTGCCCCGGAACGCCCACCCTGCGCCGGAACGCCTCCTGATGGCGCAGGGCTTTACAACGTGACGCATCTCCTAGATGCGTCACGTTGTAAATAGGGCGCATTGTTTGCGCCGCCGTTGCGTCAAATAAAGTGACGCACCGGCGGCGCAAAGCCTTCATAAATCTGCCCCTTACTGTTTACAATTCAGTGGGCTAACAACCCACCCACAGGACACCATTAGTTGTTTTCTTTATCACTCTCGTTTGCAATCGTCTGATTACTTTGCTCCTGTAGGTTTCCCTCCTTTTTGTGTTACCTCCTCCCTTTAGAATGTACCAAGTACATATTATTCCTTGCCTTTGTTCTTACTTGTCTTTTTTAATAAGTTTTTCAGTAATATTCCTGGACGTGCAATGTGCTTTCAGATTTTTAACATAGGCAAATGTCTTCTTATTTATGTTGCTTTCACTCCATCTGCCATCTCTATTGATGCATTAGTTACTTACACCCACATTTGTGCTACTCTACCCCACTCCACTCTATGCCAGCCTACTCTATGTCATTCTACGCTATGACATACCATTCTACTCTACCCCACTCTACTCTATCCTGCTACTTCACCTCACTTTAAGCCACTCCACTGTATGCCACTCCACTCTATGCCACACCGCTCTATGCCACTTTAATCTATGCCATCCCACTCTATGCCACTTTACTCTATGCCATCCCACTCCACACCACTCTAAGTCACTATACTGAAAACCACTCTAATCTATGCCACTCCACTCTATTCCACTCCGCTCTTTGCCATGAAAATATGACACTCTGTGCAACTACACTCCACAGCACTCCACTGATCAATATGCCACTCCACTCTTGATCCGCGCCACTCTGTAGCATGCTCCTCTATACCACTCCACTCTATGCCAATCTACTTTATGCCACTGTACACTACATAATTCTATTCTGTATGATTCTACTTTGCATCACTCTACTCTGTGCTAATCCATGCCACTCCACTCCACTTCACTCTACTCCACTCCACCCCACTCTACTCTACAACACACCATAATATAAATCTTTATTTGGATATAAAATATCCTTAAAAGAGCACCTCAAAGATTCCAACAACAATACATGTTATTGAGAGAAAAAAAGGAAAATCAATTAAACAACAGTGATTAAATGAGAATCTTCCAAATTGCATTAGGGGGCTTCAATTACATATGAGTGTCAGTCAGTCAGTCAAAGAAACTTTATTCGGTTATTTAAAACCATAAAAGCAAGACATGGTATACAAAACAAGTTTAAAATTCAATTAAACTTATAAAAAAAGACATTACTACACCTTCATAAAAAGCACAAAGAACCGAATATTATTAAAAATAAATGACTGTAAAAGCAAATTTACATGGTGTCCAACAAAAGTTATACAAGTGTCAAAATTTGGTTGTTAGAAATAGCAGCCATTCTTAGTTTATTTTGTCTGGCAGCTGCTGCCAGAAAACAAGCTACCCCATATGTTGTCTGTACCGAGTTCAGCATCTGTAAATATAATAATGCTGGCCGTACCTGGACAAAGTTCAATTTTTTCAGGATAGGTACCAGGAATTTTTTGCGAGCCACCAAATAATGTTCACAAAGCATAACTAAGTGGAGGGTGTCCTGTGTGGAAAAACAGTCGCAGGTACAGAGGGGTAAGTTCTCTGGTAAGCCCCACTTTGATTGTGAGCCAAGCACAAGGTGTATTAGATTGAACCTGAACCTTATGAGTAAAAAGCGATGGTAAGGCTTAGTAACATATTTCAAGTAAGGTTCCATGGCTAAAGTTGAGGAGAGTTGAAAAAGTGATCGTACCATTGGTTTACCTAATTCAACCGTTTCCCTTTCAGCCTCCAACAGGTTTTGAAAATGCAGCTTGACCCACTTTACATCCTCTTTTTTTAAATTGTGGGGTAAAGAGTACATTTCTGGACGCCCAAGTCTCGCGCATGCCGCTCTAACATACGCCAGCCACGGGATGTTATTGGCTTTATCCAGAGACAGACAATCTTTGAGGATGCAATGATTTAGACTGATTTCCTCGTTTGTCCACGTTTTAACCCAATATATCACTGGGGCCATTTTTAGGAGGTCAGTAACGTGACCCAAGCCTAATTCGTTATGAATTGTGTGTATAGGGGAAGATTTAGGTAGTGATAATAAGGCTCGCAAAAAATTATTTTCTGCGATCTGAATGCCTGGGCATGAAACATAGCCCCATATGGCAGCCCCATAAGAGGCAATTGCCAAACATTTAGCTTTGTAGATGCGGGTCATAGCTTCCATAGGTTTTGATCCCAGTTTTTTAGAGAAGTGCAGGAGGGCTGTAGTGGATCTAGTAACTCCATTCTGTTTTAATCTCATTTGTGCACCCCATGTTCCTTTCTCATCGAAGGTGACGCCCAGATAGCAAAAGAAAGGGACCCTGGAAATTGGTGAACTATTACAGCTAAAAGATCTGATCTTCGTGTGTTTTTTTCGTGAGCCTGCAACCATAACATGGGATTTGGTCGAGTTGATTTTAAGATCGAGAGCTTCCATGAAGAGGCCAAAGTGATCTAAGAGTTTTTGAAGGCCTGTGCCAGTCCGAGCTAAGAGGACGGCGTCGTCCGCGTATAGGAGGACCGGAATAGGAACCCCCCCCATACGCGGAATATCTGGGGTGACTGAGTTCAAAGAATTACCTAGGGAGTTGATGTACAGTGTGAAAAGGAGAGGTGCCAGAATGCAGCCTTGTCTGACACCTCTTCCAGACTTCAACTTTGCTGTGCACCTTCCCTCCCTGTTCACCCTAACAGATGCAAATAAATTTGAATGAAGGTCGTGCAGAAAATTAACCAAAGTTATGTCCAAACCCATATTACCCAAAATAGACCACAGCTTTGAACGATTGACCAAATCAAAAGTGGATGATAAGTCCATGAAACCCAAATAAAGGAGTCCCCCCTTCACCACTGTGTACTTGCTGATAATTAAGTGGAGGTTGAGACACTGGTCCATAGTCCCTCTGTGTGCTCTGAAGCCATACTGTAACTCCGAGAGGATCCTGCTCTCTCCAAGCCAATCCTCAAGCCTCTGCAAAATGACCCTGCCCAAGATCTTAACGGCAGAGTCCAGCAGGGAGATTGGCCTGTAGCAAGCCGGGTCCCCCCTGTTCCCTTTCTTAAATATGGGCACAATGATAGAGGTGGACCAAGAGGAAGGAAAACCAGCTGAGGGTATTGCGTTAAAAACGTTCATTAATATCTTCGACCAGAATTGGGGGTATTGGATGTAGAGATCTGCAGGAACCCCATCAGGGCCCGGGGCTTTGTGTTTGCTTGTGTCTCTAATCGCCCTTTCAACCTCCAAACTACTAAATTCCATAACCAGGTTAGGGGATTTATGGGCATTATCGGTTAGACCAGGTGCTGTGGATTCGTAGATCTTTTCGAAGTGGGCTACCCATCTATCATCTTCTATTACACAGTCCATGTCGGTCTTCCCTTCATTAGAAAAGAAGGGTTGGTTCACAATGGCCCAAAACTTTTTGCTGTCTCTCTGTACATCTGTAGATAAAAGGCTCTCCCAAGCTTCTTCCTTGATTCCAGATTTACGTTTAAAAACTGCAGTTTTGTAATCCTTCCTTAAATTGGCCACCAACGTCCTGTCCCTAGGTTTTTGTTTTAGCGCTTTTATCAGAGCACTATGTTTCTGGGAACATTCTTTATTGAACCATTTCTGGGGTTTCTTACTCCTTAGCCCGATAGACCTTAGCTCCAAGTTCTTAGCAATCCTTCCGCATATCTCCTCGTATGCGACTACTACATCCGGGCCTCGAGCATTTGGGTCCAGACATACTGCCATATCCGCCTCTGACTCTTGGGCAAGTGAATGGAAGAAGTGTTCAGGGACTATTTGTTCCCATTTTAGGCGCCTTCCCTGGTCTTTAGTTATCAAGTCCCTTGGGGCTGCCACATCTGATGGATTATGGGTCCGGAAACAATCTAGGTCCAGCATCAGGAGGACAGGATTGTGATCACTGAAACTAGCAGTGACCACCATGTACTCGCGTGCCTTGGCTAGTACCCCAGATGAAACAAAAATGAAGTCTATAATAGTATTAGCGTCTTTCCCCACAAAGGTTGGAGCTCTGGGATCGTTCCTACTTTGGGCAAATTCAAATAAATTTAAACTCGCCAGGAAAGACTCAAGACACTCACCCTCAATTGTATGCACAAAATGGGGGATGGCTTCCGTCGGTGAGCCCCCATAACTGTCATTAAGGCAATCACCCTCACAGGGGTGAATATTAAAATCACCCAAAATAATCATCTCTATGGGAGAGGTGCAGTCGATTCTATAGGCTGACAAAAATTGTAGTAAGGAAGTCAAATGTTCATTCACAAATAAAGACTCCCTGGAATTATAAAAATTAACCACTAAGAGAGGTTGGAAGCCAGGTAAGGTCCATTCCACGACTAGCGTGTTTGGAGGTGCAGATTCCAATTGTTTGAATGCCCCTACCAACTCCAAGTAACACAATGTAAGTAGGCCACCTTTTGCCCTACCTCTTGCACTAGGAGCTGCTGGGGTAAAAAAACTACGAAAGCCATCTAGTGCAAAATTAGTTGTGGTGTCCCAGGTTTCTTGCAGACCCACTATGTCGTATTGTTTTACAAACTCTTGCCATATGGGGTCCAACGCCTTTGCATTTAGACCTGCCACATTCCAGGTAAGGAATTTACAAAGTTGGGGAGGTGCGACTGGGAGAAAAGATGGTGTGCCCCGGTTCTGCGCCTCCAACAAACTATCAGAGGGAGTAAAAGGGAGTTTGTCAGTAAACAAAAACGATGTTGCCACTTCCTTATGAGGGGTAATTAGACTGGACTGATGCCCCATTCCCTTTGGAGAGCCCCACATATGTCAGTCCACCCAGTCTGTGTTTGAGAGGCATTCAAAACGATTCGCCATTGGGAAGTACAGAGCATTGGGAGGTCCGTTTCGCTGTTGGGGGAAATGATATAGTTGAGAAGAATGCGGACCAAAGGAAGGGCCACCTTGAGGTGGTCTGCCTCCTCTATTCCCAACCAGGTTCCAACCCCCACCCCATTCCTCCTCCCATCCAGGGGTTTGTGGCATCCAGGGAGGATTGAATCTCTGTCTGGGTTTACGATCGTGAGAACCCTTAAGCCAACTCCATCGATTGTCAGCTTGATTGTGTGGGAGATAAAAATAGGAGAGAGGTCTAGCAGTTACTGTGCTCGCCTGGTATCTCGGGGCCCTTCTGCTAAAAATAAATTCTACGACCTCAATATTCTCGAAGGTAATCACTACGCAATCCCCTGGGAGATTTTTCCTATTATGTCCTACCCATGGAGCTCTCTCTATCATCAAGATATTGCAGGGAATATTTGGAGGGAGAGGATAATTATTGGCTAGCCAGTGGCATACTTTATTTTTTAGGGTCTGATATGACTCTTGTTCAGTTGCGGGTATCTCTGTGACCCCAGTAAGTATAACAACATAGGGACAGGCATCTGGAGGCAAATGGATATTTTTCCGGACCTTACATTTAACATTATCAAGTGCTTCAGGGATTGTCGGTTGGGATAGACCATCCCTAGAGGTAGCCTGAGGAGTTAAATTTGAGTTGTTTTTTGAAGGTGTATGGCCGGAGGCAGTTTTCTTAGTTCCCTCTGCTGAAGGGGGCTTATTGTTAGAAATAGTTTGAATTGTGGTATTACTATTATTCTTGGGCAACCCTTTATCGGTCTCCAATATTTTTGTAGAAATCGCCTGGGGTTTTAGTGGTTTAGGCTGATTAGAGATCTGGGCAGTTTTATTATTTAAGGAGAAACTAGGGGCACTTATATCCTTGTGTATGTTTTTAAGGACAGTTTCAAGACAGCGTAGTCTTACCTTTATGGGTTCTAGCAGTGATTTCAACATATTGAAAATCACAGAGTTGTTAATAGTTAAACCATCCTCCTCCTGTGGTGGCATTATTGGAGGAGGATTATCAGCGACTACACTAGACTGTAAAATTTCCTCCAGGCTTGGATCAATTAAAGTGTCGTCTGGTAGATTTAGGGGTAAACCAACCTTGTTTGGGAGTGTCCCCTCTGTTGAGCTAGTTTGAACCTCAGAGAGCTTCTCGCTGTTAGTGGAATTAGGGTTGGTGTGTGTCTGGCCCTTCTTTCGTATACAAGTAGTTTGTTTGTTCCCCTTCTGTTTCTGTTTAGGAATAGCCCCTTCAATCCTGCCCCTCTCACTTCTAACGTTAACATCGGTGGTATCACAGGTGTATGACTCTTGCGGTTGTGTACCACTCAGAGTTAGAATATTAAGGTTAGGTGAAGCCTCCAAGTCCTGAACGGTGTCAGTGTTACTATTAGAGCCATCCATAGCCCCAATATCTCCGTTGCTATGTATTAGAGCCTGGGTTTCTGGACGGCAAACAGTGGTAGGGGTTTGGGCCAACGCAATCAGACCCAATGATGAACGTTTGGCCATGGCCAGATCTTGTGATACTCTCCTGTCCATTAATACGATTCCCTCGTCAATTAGTGCCTGTGTGCGGGTAATAAAGTCATCCAGTGTCCCAGTAAGTTTTTTAGCACTAGCAACAGCCATACTTCTAGTTTTTCGAGTGGACATAACCTGTATGCCCTAGGGGTGCAAAGTGCGAGCAAGATTGCTACAATCGACCAGGGTCAGTGGCCCAGCCCGGCCTCCTCTGGCCTCTGAGGGCCACAGAGGGCCCGCCCTTTGCCCGGGCTTAGCCCCGGGCACTCCCGCGCGCTCCCGCGCAGTGTGTTGGTCCGATTCTTATAGGCGTCAGTAATTAGGGCGGGTCGGTCAGGGAGAGCGGGCCAGGTGACTTGGCCTCTGGGAAGCCGGGACTCCTGGGAAAGCGAGTCCCGGACCCAGTGCTCGCAGCCCTGTCTCTCACTCTCTCACCCAGCAGGGGCCAAAAAACGGATGTGCAGCCTCAACGCAGCGGGACCCGCGCAGCGGGTTCCGCAAGCTGCTGGTCAATCCTTCCCTCGACGATGTCAACTCCTTCCTTCCTCCACAGGGCAAAAAGTCAGTGTGGCGTTCCCGGGTTCCTAAACGGGCAGAATCCTTTTCACCTGATTCTGCTGGGCGGGGCGGTCAGGGAGAGCGGGCCAGGTGACTTGGCCTCTGGGAAGCCGGGACTCCTGGGAAAGCGAGTCCCGGACCCAGTGCTCGCAGCCCTGTCTCTCACTCTCTCACCCAGCAGGGGCCAAAAAACGGATGTGCAGCCTCAACGCAGCGGGACCCGCGCAGCGGGTTCCGCAAGCTGCTGGTCAATCCTTCCCTCGACGATGTCAACTCCTTCCTTCCTCCACAGGGCAAAAAGTCAGTGTGGCGTTCCATATGAGTGATTAAAAAACATAATGTGCAGAACAACAAGGTCAACATAGCATTAAAACACAAGAGGTTTGTGGTACTGACAATTAGCAATGTTGGGCTTGTAAAAACAGTCTGATGTTCAACAAATAGCAGCAGGTTATGATAAAATGCGATCAAATAAAAACGGTTTTAGCAGCATAGAAATAAAGTGCAGTTTAATATAAACTTTTACTTAGAAGGCAGAAGGCATTGGCAGGCCCTTCCGGTTACTGAGTGAAATTACGGTATGCATGACGTATAAAGGTTGTAAGGCCTATATTTAAAGCTGTATTTTTGGGGCTCAGAGCTGCAATAATTGCCTGTCTGCAGGTCCGAATACCCAACCTATTCCACTCAGTTTTCAATTTACGTCTGTGCTGTGGCATAAGGGCGGGGCAAAGACAAACCACATCCTCCAAGGTTTCAGCCGTCTTGCCACACCCTCTACACAATAAATCTTCTGACATACGACGCCAAGAGGGCAAATCTTTTAGAAATTGCCAGTCTCCCAATCTGATAGCCATAAAGCTGAGTTTTAAGTACAGGGAGTAAGTGCAGGACAGGTAGGTAGCAGGAGATATCCGCCTGTAAGAATTCATAATTGCCCATGCATGTCTGCGTTTAGCGAAATGGGCTTTATCAATAATAAGGGAGCTCATTCTGACACATTTCTTAATGCTAGATTTAAATGCAGGCCACTCTACTCAGGCCCACTCTATGCCGCTCTACTCTATGTTCCTCTAATCTAAGCCACTCTACTCTAAGTCACCCTACTCTACACCACTCTTCTCCACTCCACTCTACACCATTCCACTCCAGACAATGCCACTGTATGGTACGCTATTCCACTCTACTTTAGTCCATTCCATTCCACAATATGTCACTCTACTCTTCTTCACTCTACGCCACTATCCTCTATGCAATGCCACTAACTTTAAGGTATGCTGAACAACAGACACGTTGTTGTACAACTAGGCTAAAGGACATTGGCGAAGCCAATTGCTCTCACTTGGGCGACACCTATTGGCTATGTCACTGCTTGTTCTGAATGAAATGTATCATTAATTCATAGTCACTTAAAAATGTGATCCATATTTTCCATAAATTTCCAGCACATCTTGTCAACACATTACTCCCCCATGCATCTATTTGTGGCCAATATCATTTTCATTGCAGCTCTATTAATAACTGTGCTATTAAACGCTTATGTGATTCATTTAATGCAGTGGGAGTGGTCACATGTATGATACGGCATCAGATTAATTGAAAAGACACATGGTCAGTGATTTGTAGCTGTACCTGGTCACCTCAGTCCAATAACTGAGGACATTAGATATAAGGATAAGTGAGGTAGAACAGCTGTCACCTCTGCCTATTAATATTTCGAAGATGACTGTGATCAGAAACACTCAGTCAGCTACTTCACTGTGGACAACTGCCTGCCCTTCTACAGATGTGGGGATCAAGGCCTGCAATGGATAGATTGCTATAAGGTGGATTCCCAAATCATCTTCTCCCTGTCAGAATCAAACCCACTGACCCCATCCCGTCTTAAACAAGGTCTCCAAAACATCTTCAGCTGGATGTCCACAAACCAGCTGAAGTTGAACGGAGACAAGACCGAAATCCTCCTCCTGGGGAAAAATAAAGACCTTGGAACGCAACTCACTGGCCCTCCGAGCTTGGTTCCACCCCACTCCTGCCACCCAAGTAAGAAATCTAGGGGTTACCATCGATAACACCTTGTCCATGAAGCAGCAGGCTAACAAAGTGGTTGGCCTTTGCTTCACCATCTTGAAATGGTTAAAAAAGATCCTGTGGATGCTGCCCCTTGATACTCAAAAGTCCGTAGTCAATGCACTTATCACATCTCGTCTTGACTACGGCAACATTCTCTACTTGGGCTCAAACAAATCTGTCATTAACCGCTTACAACTAGTCCAGAATTCAGCGGCAAGACTACTTTGTAATATTCCAAAAACCTCCAGTGTGTCAAACCATCTAAAAGACCTACATTGGCTCAGGGTGGAGAGCCGCATTAGGTTCAAAGCCCTGAGCTATATGTTTAGGATCAAATCTAGTACCGCCCCTAAATATCTACAAACCCTTGCAACCCCCTACATTCCGGCAAGAGCGCTGCGCTCTCAATTTTCCGCAAACTTTTCAACCCCGAAATTCAGGCTCGCGAGAATGGGAGGAAGATCCTTCTCTGTCCTAGGGCCTACGCTCTGGAACAAACTCCCTCTCCATATCAGCAAAGAAGACAGTTATGTCAGCTTCAGAAAACACCTAAAGACCTGGCTCTTCCAGAAATAATCCACCTTGTCATAATCCACCTTCTCAATCGCTTCAATTTTGCCATCGGCGCCGGGAAACCCTTGTTGGGTAGCTGCGCGCCATACAAATGTAAAAATAAATAAATAAATAAGAAGTGCACACATTATTATCTCAAAATATATCAGAGTTAATGCATGTTTTTCTGACAGAAGAACTTGGAGTCAATTGCTTTCCGAGCTCTATTGTCAGTGAACATTCATTAACTCATAGATATTTCAAGTTAATGTATGCGCTGAAGCCGCTAACAAGAAGTATACAGATCCCCTCTGGGCTGAGTTTTTATTTCTGGTCAGTTACAACACACCAGGGCGCTAGCCCTATTGACATTCTCTATTAGACAAGGTTTGATAATGGAGGACTAGGTTACACTGCCACAGTACCTTTAAAAAAGATTGGAGTATTTCTTAGTAGGCCAAATCCAGTTCCTTAATAATCTATCAGAGGAAGTGGTACCTTAATTATATTTCACTGTAAGTCAGACTTTGGAAAATAAGACGTTTCCCTCTACAGTCACATGAATATTGGATCAAATATATCAGGTTGAAAAGAAGCAACGCGGACCAAATAAACAAACCGCTTTACCCAAGCATTTGGCACACTAGGACCCATCTTTACGAAGACTTTGACACAAAGTGTTCAGTCATATATACAAATCTACGCAAAGTCTGATTTGCATGGCCGTGTGTGGCTTTGTAACGCAAGGCAGCTGCTTGCTCTATGTTACATCACATTTAAATTTGAGAATGCATTCCTATCAATCCAACCATTGGTTTTGGCACATTCCCAGATTTACAAAGACTTGTACACCTGGAAATGCATCAAAATGCTATATCTTCCCTAGTGAGGCGTAACATGGAAATATGTGTTCACTTCTCTTTGTTACTTCTTTTATCCATTTGTTCTGCATTCTGCAGCACATATAGTAAGCGGGAAATGTTTCTAAGGATAGTGTTTTGCCCTGGAAGGCGTGCTTTCCTGCACAAAAAAAGCTGCTTTAACGCAGGCACACTTGCACTATTCTGCAACAGTGCCTGCGTTGGTGCAAGAAGATACACCGTGCGCCAGTACAAGGAGAGAGCAGATGTGCTCCATATCTTTGTAAATATGAGGGTTTTTGCTCTTTCTCTTTCACACATTGCAGAGCAGCAACTCTGCTTGCTACCCTCAATTGTGTGAAAGTTTAGTAAATGTACTCCTATGTCTGGTATGAAAGACAGAAAAACAGCACTGAGCAACAGTTGTTACATCTATTTATACTCTTACTTTCTCCTCAAATTTGAGGCAACATGTGAGGTACAGGGAAGGATGAGAGCAACCATTACCATCTGTTTTGTACTTTTTGGGCTCATGTGTCACCTGATATAACATGCATACATGCTCCCGACACTAGGTGACACTTTCTGACTCGAACACTAATGAGGGATGAAATCAGTGTTTAATTGCTGCGGGTGTTTGCATTTGCTCGACACTGGCACTTTTTACTAAACAGAAACATATATTTATCTCCCACAGGGTGACACTGTGTGCCTTATTTTATTTTTTTGGGCACAACTGCTTATTACTGGAGTAGCTGAAGTGGACTTCCACAAAATATTTTGGGCCCTGGAACTTGATTTTTTACAAATTAAGGACTGGCTGAAGCCCACCCAGTACATATGACAAATGTTGAAAGTGGGGGTCCCTAGCGCTTTCCGCCGCCAACAAATGCTGGAGGCGGGAATCCCCAAACTCTCCCTTCAACGTTAGGCTAAGTAAGGACACATTCTGAGATAGCCCTGCTCACCCCCTTAGTAGCTTGGCACGAGCAGCCAGGCTTATCTCTAAGACACAAGTGTACAGTATGTGCAACCACGCTCACAGAAACCAATGATGTCACCACAAATAGACATCAAAAACGTTTTTATAAAATGAGTATAAACTTTATATAAGAAGTTATACAATATGACCACACAATACAAAATCAACATACAAGAATGGGTAGTGTTCTTTCCGGTGGGTTGATAGGTTCTAATCCCAACCACCATTTCTAACCAACAGTTAAGCTCACTTCTAACTGATCCAAAAGGTTACGCCAGTCGTATTGCTAGAATCACATATGTTGCAAAAGTAAACACATACTGCAATGTGTAACAATATTCTCTTGTGCTGTGCAACAGAGAAACAAAGCCATAAGTAGTGCCACAGTCATGTACTGTGAAATAGAAGGAACAATGCAATGTGTATCACTATGAGCATGCCCTGTACCAGGAAGAAACAAAGCAATGCGTCATGCTACAATCCTGTACTGTGCAATGAAGAAATAATGCAATATGCCACATTATAATCAGGTACTGTGCAATGAAGAAATAATGCAATGCGCCACGTTACAATCATGTAATCTGCAAGGGAAAAATAACTTAGTGCATAGTGTGCCAAGCATGTAGTTTGTCAGGCACAATTGAGGTCAGGCGTCATATGACAGTTCAACAGTTCGTTAGCAGCAATAATGCAAAGTGTAATACAACAGTTTAGGTGCTCCATTAACAGTGCCCCCAATTTGGATCAATGATGACACAAAAGTACTGCTACCCACTCTGACCCCAGTACTGCCCCTCCCTGGCCCAGCACGGCCTGAGCAGAAACAACAGGCTTGCACAATTGACATAAGCGAGAGGCCGAGAGAGTGTCCCTCCGGGCCCGCTCCCGACCCCAGGTGGTGATCCACGTTACCTGGAGGGCATGACCACACTATCCCCTCTGACTTCAGCGACTTGGGACTCGATCCAGAACTCCGTTATGGGGTGTGGTGAGCTCAGGCCGGCGGCTCAGCTCCCCCGGGGCTGCCGGTCCATGGCCGCTGCTGTTCTACTCCGAGGGCCCAATGACTTGGCCCTTCCTTCCGGCGGTCTCAGTGAACAACGAGACCCGCCCTCAGCACTGTGGAGACTTTACTTCAAATTCAGTGCACACCCTACACAGGCATTTTGTTTCACTTCTCAATGTGCAAATGCAGTTTCCCTGAAATCACGTGACTATGCCTTTCTTTCTTATCCATGGCGTCAGCCAAACCATGGTCGATGTCTGCTAACTGGTAGCTCCAGGGAAACTCAAGGTCGCACCTGCCTTCTTGGTGGGATGCGTACATTCTCACAAAACCCGTTCTTGTCCTCCCCGGCTTTAGATAGACCGGGAGCCAACTGGTTGACCTGCCCCCGGATTAGCTGAAGCCTAGGATAGTAGCAATCAATTGTGCCTTATATGGGTATTCCTTTTTGGCCTGTTGACAAACTGTGTTTTTCCTTGTAGGGTGTCATTCTCGATGTGTGAAATGTATATATGCTTTGTGCTTTGAATATGTAGTCAGTCTCCTCTGCGCAACTGAGTGGTTGTGTAGACTGGGGCTCCCCTGTCAGGGTTTGTCTCATACGAATAAACGATTGAACCTTCTCCATTGCTGACTGAATTACTGATTATCTTGTAATAATATATGGGTCATTGGTAAGTGTGACCCGCTAGGATTAATTTGATCCCTTCAGTTGGCGACTCCGCCGGGACTCCGCGATAGGGTAGTCCCCTCCTGTAAGCAGGAGTAGCGGGATAAGGAGGAGTTCTGGCCGAGTGGGTGGACAGAAAGAGGATCCTAATTTAAGACACCCGTTTGTGGTAAGAAAGCAAGCCGTTCCCCCCCTCGAGTCCAGTACCCCTCCCAGCGGTTGAAGACCCTACGCCGGAGTCCTACGGGCTTAACCCGAGAGAAGAACAGACTGTGTCGGTCTGTTTAGATATCGGCAGTGGAGAACCTGCAATCGACCTGAGTGCACCAGGTGAGTGACCTTTGAAATCCAATTGGATATGACTCACTTCAAGGAAGTTTTTCTTTTTGGATATACAGTTAACTGTTTTTGTTTGAATGTGGCCGGGGAAGCCGGATCACGAGGGAATCGGGGGGATCTATCGGTGTGGCGAAGGGGCTGAACGAGTAGAGACCTCACGAACTTGTTTTGTGATTAATTAAGACTACCTCTGATGCCTTGGTAGAGTACGGTGTTGCTCGCTTGGCCGAATTCTCTTTGGGACAGCTCTGGGAGCGACTGGGTAAGCTAGGGGTCTGGGGACGTGTCCAGATACCCGGCCCAACCAGAACGGGACCGTGGGGTGCCCTGTGAGAGAATTCGAGGTTTACCTATCTGAGGGTCTCGGAGCACTCTAACGATTGTCTCTTTTTGTGAATCTGTTGGTCTATATTTCTTTTGAATCGATTCCCCGAACAGGAGTCGACGGGCTCTGTTCGTATTTGAAGATGTCATTTGCATTTGATTAGGTTTCGAGAACTAACTGCCTTGCACTGCTTTGCAGCACTTTATTGTTATGAATGTATGAATGAAGTATTATGAGAGGACGCGTCCGATTGAGTATGTGTGATTATATGTGAAAGGAACGAGTAGAATAAAAAGAATAATGCCGTGTTTCAATAAAATATGTTTTGGGTGCTGTTGTCGGAGAGTTACGCGGCTCGAAGAAAGACAGCCTGCCCCTCCTGAGGGCAGCCCCAGTTTCGACATGTACACCAAACATGGATTACAGCCACTTTTGTTTAACACTCTGTGGAATAAGTATACTAAGGATTATTCGGATTTACAGTGGCCTCTTTCGGGGTCTTTTGATGAGAAAAAGATAAATTATATACAGAATAAATTATTTATGAAAAAGAGTCGTCAGTCAATGTTTGATTCCTTGAACTTATGGTTGAAGGAAGCAAAAAGACGACGAATTAGGGAAGAGAAGCTGGGGAAGATGAAGTCGGGTCAGATGGTTACACAGAAAGCTATGGCATATGATAAAGACAAAGTAGAGAAGAATATCGAACAGATGGATAGGCAGTTTTGGTTGGATACGGATAAAAGCTATGTAGCTAGACCAGAGACAGGGGCTGAATTGGAAGAATTGTTGGAAACCCGACCACCTCCCCCTTATGCCCCACAAGGTCTGTATCCGGCCGTGCCTGTGGTGCATCCGGACCAGACGGGTGCTGTTGCAGCCACCCGACTACGGTCGGGAATGATTGCTACGGCCCCCGTTGGCGGAACAGGACCCGATGTTCCGATTTCCCCTCCTTCTCTTTGATTAACTATCTCACCCTTATTATCTCTTCGGCCGGACGCGGCTGTTCCTTCTCCCTTGCACCCAGTATTTCTCTCTCCTCCAACACAGACCTCTTTAGATCTTTGAAATATGGTTGGCCCTGGGGCCACACCCAAGCGACCGATGTCTGACCCGAGTGATCAACGAGCTTTCACTCGGTCGCTGTTAGGGCAGGAGGAGAGAAGAGCTATTATAAGTCAGGCATCCCAGTGGATGCGGAATCCCATTTATACCCCAGAGGATATCTGGAGCACTATGAAGGATTTTGAACCCGTTGCACAACAATTAGCTCTAGAGAGCATGGCGATCCGACTGATCTCACTATGGGAACAATGTTTTGAGGAGGGATTACCTCCTCAGATTTTGCGTGACATCAGGGATCATGCTCACAAATTTCATCTCCAAGTTGAAGAAGTATATCAGAATGTTAACGTTCTTTTGAGTTATAGGGAAAGAATGCACCGTAAGAGCGCTGAATGGGGAGCACAGCATCCCATGCGAGAGGTGCATCCCCTCTTTTTCCCTGAAGTACCTGAATTAAAAGATGCTAATAATGTAGTAACTAGGGCCAGGGTGGATGCCAGGCTTCAGGAACAAAGGGTTTATACCCCTTGGAAACGGAGTGAAGTGCTTACATTAAAAGCCCAGTTACCAGACCCTCGTAAAAATCCAACAGCTTATTACAAAGAATTGACCGAAGCTGCCAATTCTGCTATCATGACTATAGCTGATATCAAGCTATTTTTTGGTCTCCTAATCCCGGTTGATATCTGGAGGCAGATTCATGATACTGACCATATTCCCGAGTTAGGAGGTACATGGAACCAGTTAAAAGATTGGGACAAGGAACGAAAACCCGGAGAGAAGCCCCGGGATGAAATATTAGCCGTGCCTGAAAAAATTGTTGCATTCATGAAAATCCTGTTACCTCCAAGAAAGGTAGATTGGGACAAACTAACAGCATGTAGGCAGAAGAAGGATGAGAGTGTGTCTGACTTCTTTACTCGGTTTGAGAAAGTGTTTATAGATTTCATTGGACAGGATCTCTCTACAGAAGGGGGAATTCGATTATTCATAAACAGGTTTGTTACAAATCTACTCCCGGAGGTTATGTCCCGCCTTCAGTCATCTGAAAGTACGTGGACTACAGCTGCATCGTCCGTCATTCTTAGTATGGCCCAATATTACGAGCAAGAATGAGAGCAAGGGTAGATTGGAAAAGAAAACTAAAGATCTAAAAACAAGGGTGTTATTGCAACAAGTCAGCAGAGGTCAAATTACAGGAAGGGGAGTGCGGGGCTCGTATCAAAGGGGCCAGTCAGCGGGGCGAGGCTGAGGGGGCCCGCCGAATATCGGGATAAACCAATGTTCGTATTGTAAAAAAGAGGGACATTGGAGAGTAGATTGCCCTCTGCTACATGGTCGAAACGGACCCAGTAGGGGTCGAGGAAGAGGTCGGGGAAATATAGATCGAAATAGCATGAGGAGAGAGGAAATGCAGCATGAGGGTTCTCGTAAAAATCATTTTGACGACCCCCAAAATAGACAATATTACAATGAAAGCTATCAAAATGACAGATACGAGGACCGGCATGAGACAGCCAAGGACAGAGCGGGGGCCGTATTACAGTACCAGTGGACCGAGAGGGACCTTATGTAGAAGGAGAACTATTGGGTACATCCGGGAAGTTTTTAGTGGATACTGGGGCGATGAGTAGTTCAGTCGCCCTGGCTCTGGTCCCAGGCGCAGCTCTGTCTGGCAAAAATAATGTATCAGTCGGATTCTCTGGAATACCGGTAGTCAGCCCCATTTCAAAACCTCTGCCTTTTACGATTGGTCCTATTTCTGTGCATACCCCTTTTCTCCTTACCTCTAATTGTGGAGAGAATTTGTTAGGTTTGGATATTTTAAAGAAACTTCATGCATGAATCTACTGTTCACCCGATGGTGTTTACCTAACTATGCAGAAACCACCTGTAGAGATGGCTCAGTATTTTGCTAAAAACGAACCCTTGCCTCCTGAATTTGCTACCATCCCCCCAACCTTGTGGGCGAAAGGGGATACCAATGTGGGTCTGTTAAGAATAGACCCTGTGTCGATCACCATAAAACCAAATGCAAAGATGCCTCGCATTCCACAGTATAAAATATCACCGGAGGGCGAACAAGCATTGCTCCATATCATTTGTGATTTAGTTGGAAAAGGGGTAGTGGATGAAACAGCGGCAAATATCTGTAACAGTCCCATTTTGCCGATTTTGAAGAAAACTCTAATTGATGGCCCCCCGGATTATAAATCTGCATATCGTTTTGTGATTGACCTTAGAGCAGTCAATAAAATAGTGGTCCCACAAAACCCAGTGGTACCAGATATCACTTCGATTCTTACCATGATTCCCCCTACTGCTCGATATTTTTCTGTTATCGATTTGAAGAATGCCTTCTTTAGCATTCCTATTCATCCTGATAGCAGACATCTCCTCGGATTCTCATTAGGAGGTCGAAGTTTTAGATTTACGCTCGCACCTCAAGGCTATACAGAAAGTCCTAGTATATATAGCCAGGCCTTGAAAGCAGTATTGGATGAACTAGTTTTACCCACCGGCAACACAATCATTCAATATGTCGACGACATTTTGGTGGCCTCTGATACGGAGGAGGGGTGCAGAGATGCTACTGTAAAGTTGTTACATCATTTGGCTAAAAACGGAAATAAGGTCTCCCTTTCCAAATTTCAATATTGTTGACAGGAAGTGACCTACCTTGGCCACTTACTGTCAAAAGCGGGGAGATGACTAACACCAGAACGAATATCTATGTGTGGAGAAGCGTGGCTCAATGGTTAGAGCGGCAGACCCTGATGCAGAGGTCTGGCCCGGGACCAGAGTTCAATTCCCGCCTCGGCGGCTCTTGGACTCAATTTCCCCGGACCTGATAATTCTCGCCTCGGTGCCTAGTCTAATCATGGGTCCCACTCTGTGACTCTGGGCAATAGCTTGCTTAATCTCCACAACGGCCCCCGCAGCGCTGTGGATGCCTGGCTTCACCTTGGGGGTGCCCAGGAGTGGACATTTCACAGGAAAACCAGAATGGGTTCCACAGCAGTATGAATACAGCGCTACGAGGCCTCCGGGTAGAAGTGCGCTATATAAATACAATACATTTATCTGTAATTACTAACATGTCTGTACCTCGTACTCAACGTGATGTTCGTGCTTTTCTTGGCATAACCTCTTACTGTCGCCAATGGATTCATAACTCTTCCCTTATCTCTAAACCCTTGTTGTACTTGACTACCAAAGATGTGCATCAACCCCTACCCTGGACGGATGAATGTCAAAAAGCCTTTGACTCTTTGAAATCTGCTTTGTGTTCTGCACCTGTCTACCAGACATTCCTTTACCAGAACCCCAAGGAGAATTGTATGTTGATGGTTCCTGTTTTACGTTACCAGATGGAACCGCAACAGCTGCGTATGCTATTACGACTTTTAAGACAGTAGTGGAAACTGCTAGGCTTTCACACCACTCAGCCCAGGCAGCTGAACTAATAGCCTTGTTACGTGCGTGTGAAATTAGCAAAGGATTGAGAGTAAACATTTACACGGACAGCCAGTACGCCTTTGGCGTTGCCCATAGTTTTGGGAGGTTATGGAGGGAGAGGGGTTTCTTTACCACACATGGCCAAAAGATTCAACATGGTCCTTTAATTGATCGTTTGTTGTTAGCTTTGACACTGCCAGATAAAGTGGCCATTATCAAATGTAGCGCCCATCAGAAAATAGTCGATTCTATAGGAAAGGGAAATGCCTATGCTGATTCAGTGGCGAAGGAAACAGCTCAGACTAAAGCAACTCCCATGTTTCCCAGTACCTCAGCTCGATGGGTGGCGGAAACTTCTCTGTTTGACAATACCATAGAGAGTGTAAGGGAATTACAGAAAGAAGCCACCATAGATGAAACAAAGAAATGGGAGCAGGAAGTAGGGAAACTGGACAAGAATGAATGTTGGATAGATCGAACTGAGAGACAGCGTTGGTTACTCCCTAATGCATTAGTATATGCAGTAGTGACCATGGCCCACGGCCCGGCACACATAGGAGCAAAAAGTATTTGTGCTGTATTAGACCCCGTCTGGAACAACCCAAACATTCCCAAAACAGCTGCACATGTGGTCAAATACTGTCCAGTGTGCTTACGCTATAATTCGGGGGCAGAGAGTCCGTTCTTAGTGGAAATTTTGCACCACCATCCTTGCCTTCTGAAGTTATTCAGATTGATTACATCCAAATGGAGAGGGTTAATAACTTGAAATATGTGCTGGTGATGGTTTGTGCTTTCAGTAAATGGGTTGAAGCCTACCCCACCAAAGAAGCCACGGCGGTGGCAACTGCTAAAGCTTTAATTACAGAATATTTCCCCAGATACTGCTTGCCCCGAATTATATGGTCGGAAAATGGAACGCATTTTAATTCAGCATTAGTTCAAAGCGTATGTGATGGTTTACAGATTCGCCAAAAGTTTCATGCAGCCAGACACCCCAGTCAGCAGGACTAGTTGAAAAATACAATGGCATATTAAAGTTGAAAATGGCCAAGATTTGCGCAAGCACTGGAGTAAAGTGGCCTGATGCACTCCCTTTGGCATTACTATCCTTAAGAACAACTCCACACACGAGAACCGGGTTGTCTCCATATGAGGTCATTTTTGGCAGACCTGCCAACGTGTGGGGAGTCCCTAGACCTAGGTCCTTTAGAGACATTGATTATCCTTTGATGACAGATTATTTATATGCTTTAACTAAAGATCTGCGTTCTATTCATCAACAGGTATCCGAGACATTGCGGCCGCTACCAGAGGGTCCTGGACATCGCTTTGAGCCCGGTCAGTGGGTTCTAGTACGGAACTACCAGAGGAAATCAAGTTTGGAGCCGAAATGGTCTGAGCCTTACCAGATCATTCTTGTAACCAGGTCAGCTGTACAGGTGCACGGGCGGAAACACTGGATCCATGGGAGCCATTTGAAGCGGCTCCCTCTACCTTTGCCCTTTGATTTGCAAAACCGCGAAGGAATACCAAGCCAAGAAGGAGAATCGCCTCAGAGCTTTGTCCCTTTCTCAGAAGCTCGAGACAGGGGGCAGCCAAGTGAAACTGAGCCCCCAGTCGACAAAGTGGTGGCCCAACCAGCGGAGACCAGTATTGAGGGTCCATCACAAGATTCGGATGTATCTGATGCCCTTGCCCCTGAATTGTTTTCTGATCAGGAACGACCTGGTCACCACAAATACGACCTGCGGCCCCGAAAACAGCGCGGTACTCCAGCCCCTCCTGCTAGGAGATAGGGAAAGACTTGAGTTCAGAAACCTTGGATAGATTTGCTGGAGTACTGAGCGAGACACTGGACTGAACACGTTGGGAGCTAGGAACATTGTGCTAAATAGCTCTGTTCAGAAAGAAATACTGAGTTGGGGGCTGCGGTCGTTCTACAAAACAAAGGAAATTGTTTGCTGTTTTGTCCAATGGATATGAATGACGAGAGTCTACCTGTGAGACTCTGAACGGACACAGGGAGAAGAACCCCTCTGGTGGCGTGCGTGCTTTGCGGATACAGATAGCTTTTGGACTTATAGAGAGGGACCGAGTTATATCTGAACTTTTAGCAAGCATGTTCCCTTTTGCCCGATTTGCAATGAAAGATGAGAGACCTCTAGCCCCTCGGCGATATATGGATAATATGCATTTGTTTTCCGGATGGTCCACCAGAGTGAAGGTGGCATTCGTTGTTTTTATCATTATTATTACGAATATTATGATGAGTGTGTTTGTATATCTAGAATTTCAGCATCCAGTACAGAAATTACTAGGCACCACTGTTGCCCCAGAAGAACATCTCTTTTACTCTTTACCCCCTCATAAAGCTAGGCATAGAGAGACGTATATGAAAAATGCCTTTATAGAAATGTTGCATCAGACCCATTCCACTACAAATACGACAAACTGTTGGGTATGTGGACTACTTCCCTCAGTTATGCACCAACATGAATTGTTTATTTCCCTACCAATGTTCTATTTAGCCAGTTGTGAGGCATGGTTCCAATTGCTATCTTTGATGTATTCACATTATGTAGCCGAACCGAAAATGTATACTGAAAAGGATTATGAGGCCATTTTAAAATACATAGAAAAACATCAGGGATTTGATGCAATGGGGAATGAAGGGGAGGGCTCATTAGAGCCTAATGCCTGCATGAATCTATATACTGACTATAAGAATGTTACCTGGCTAATGGAAGAAATGCAGGATTTTGAGCTCTTCAATGATACAATGTACTTTCAGCATTTTAAGGACCGGAATGTTACAAATGACAAGGCCCTCCTAATCCCTATCATTAATACTACCTCCCCGTTCTGCATACAGGGTAGAGGCCACGTTAAGGTAGGCAGCAGTAGATGTAATTACACCTACACTCAACAAGTATACAGTACCCCACCTATGATCACCCCACCAAATGTCTATTTTGTGTGCGGTGAGAATGCTTACACATGGCTTCCCCGTGGATGGGCAGGAAGTTGTTATCTTTCGTTTCTTTATCCCCCTGTATATATCGCCCCTCCTGACTATCATAGAACTCATCAGCTGGTACAGAAAGAGGAAGTGGTGAGCCGGAACATTAGGAGTTATTATCTTGATGCCACTGATCAAACAGATACTTCCTTACAGCAATTTGAAGACTTTGCAAAGGGACTTACCCCATTCTGGGGGCCCATATTCAATAGCCGCAGTATAAGACGTTTGTCAAGGATAGTTGAGAATGTGGTCCAGACCACCACTGGAATACTCACTAATATCACAGTAGAGCTTGCTGCGACAAGGCTCCCTTCGCTCCAGAACCGGATGGTTCTTGACGTCATCCTCGTGTGATCGGCAGCTCTTGCTGCGTGTTTATTCCAGACTCAGCACCCACTATTCATTTAGCTATACAGAAGCTACACCGATTGGCTAGTGAGGCCCATGTTGATAATGGCACCTGGTCCCTTAGCAGTTGGTTTTGGCGTCTTTTAGCCACCTGGGGTTGGAAGATATTTGTGATATTGGCAGGGGAATTTGGAGTAATTTTTACATGCTGCTTGTGTCTCCAATGCGGCCCTGCCTGTTGCTCGTTTTGTGCCACCAGGATCACGTCAGCATTCCAATTTTCCCGACAGATAAAGGTAGAAAAACAAATGATCCAAAAGGAAGTAAACGACCTTATGCAAATAGATGAGGGGGTATTCGTAGAATAGAAGTATGTGTATTGGCCATATTAGGCCAAAAGGGCCGTCTGTAGGGATCGAATTTGCAATAAACATATTATTGGCCTAATATATCCAATATATTCCTTGTAAACATATACTCGATTGATTAGAATGAAGTGCATTCATTTAGTTACCTGCATTCACTCTTTCTCTGTGATAGTACTATTGGCACGGCTGGAGCCATTTTGTTTCGCTTCTCAGTGTGCAAATGCAGTTTCCCTGAAATCACGTGACTATGCCTTTCTTTCTTATCCATGGTGTCAGCCAAACCATGGTCGATATCTGCTAACTGGTAGCTCCAGGGAAACTCAAGGTTGCACTTGCCTTCTTGGTGGGATGCGTACATTCTCACAAAACCCGTTCTTGTCCTCCCCGGCTTTAGATAGACTGGGAGGCAACTGGTTGACCTGCCCCCGGAATAGCTGAAGCCTAGGATAGTAGCAATCAATTGTGCCTTATATGGGTATTCCTTTTTGGTCTGTTGACAAACTGTGTTTTTCCCTGTAGGGTGTCATTCTCGATGTGTGAAACGTATATATGCTTTGTGCTTTGAATATGTAGTCAGTCTCCTCTGCGCACTTGAGTGGTTATGTAGACCGGGGCTCCCCTGTCAGGGTTTGTCTTATATGAATAAACGATTGAACCTTCTCCATTGCCGACTGAATTACTGATTATCTTGTAATAATATATGGGTCATTGGTAAGTGTGACCCGCTAGGATTAATTTGATCCCTTCACCTGTAACTGGACCTCTGCATCAACTGTGGCTTGTGATGACAACTTGCTCTGTAATGGCCCATGTCATTCAGAGATTCACTGCGCATCCATGTGTGACAGAAGAAGATGTAGGCTATGAAAAATACACTTAGTGGCCAATTACGATACAGCCCGTAAAGGCTCTGACTTCCTTCCGGATCATTTACGGTTGCATCGTAATGGTCCGCTCGGTTTACTTTCCGACCGCCTCATTATGTTGGAAGTGGTCGGAAAGTGAACCGGCCAGCCATTCTGGCTGGGTTCCAATGGGCTTGTAATCTCAAGGGCAGGTCTCTCCGCCCTTGAGATTATGATCACAGTTTCCCACATGGTTTTCATGCCAGCCTGTCCGACATGGAAACCATGTCGGAAAGCATGTTTGAGGGCCCCTTTGTTGCATGGCCTCCGGCTGGAGTTCGAGCGGACAGCTATGGTGTTGATCTCTGCACCTTGTGGTGCCAGCCATGGGGTGCAGGGATGAACTGCATCTCACTTTTCTCAATGGGTGCTTGTGTTATGGCCGGCATTACACGAGTTCCCATTAGGAAAAGTTGAATGCTATCAAACAGTGTTCGGTCGCACAATAATAGGCCAGTCGGGACCACCGACCAGGTGTCGGTCAGTCCTATGACTGAGTCGGTGTTGGGCCGAATGAATTCCACCCAACATCAAAATAATGCCCATAGTCTTATGTGTTTATTAATGGCAATAAGCGACCAGTCTAAAAGACACAATTGAGTGGTGGAGTCTGTGGCATTGATAATGATCATTGGGTATGGGTGCATAAACTGTTTGTAGTTGGAAAGTATTAAAAACGAACACTATCACACTAAGGATCCAAGGGAGACAATCCCAGAGGAGAGCAGGTCACTCCCTATCTATACATGAAACTCTCTAAAGATATGCTCTTCTTAGGTAGGGGGCTGTGTGTTAGAAATAAGGGGAAGTGATCCGTTATAAGGACAAGCCCCCTCATTCACCCAAGGGTGACATGCTTCATCATTGAGCTTACTCCTCACATCAAGGCCGCATGGTCCCAGGTGTGGGCTACAACTCTCCACCTAGTGTAGTGGGTGGAGAGGAATGAGGTTTTTTTCTAACACAGAACCCCCAACCTAAGAAAAGCATATCTTTAGTGAGATTCAAGTATTGAAAATTTCCATCTTTTTCATCGCATTTCCCCAGCTTTTAGCCTTTTTTGACTACACCACTTTGTTTGTCTATAGGATTCTGTTTAGAACTTCTGTTTGGAAGGGAGAAGCCACGCACCTTACCACTGTTAAACAATGGTAAAGAGTTTGGGCTCTCTGTTCTAAACATAATACAATAGACACATGCCTAATTAGCACATTTATTTTTATATACGTCCCTTTTACATCTGCTATGCATGTATATACTTAGAGCCAGTAAACTAAATGCTACAAGTGGGCTGTAGCACCCATTATGTCACCCACTAAATTAGCATTAAAACCCTGTCTCACACTTGCCATTGCAGCCTGTTGTACAGTTTGAGCTGATTTGCCACCCAAGGATTGCACACTGAAGGAATGCACCTGCTGAGCAATCTGCAACTACAGCCATAGGCAGTTGTCTGGCTTCACAAGGATTAAGGAGTGGGCTCCTTGACAGCAACAGGCTAACAGAGCTCACCTGCACCGTCTCCACCACGAAATCCCCAGGGTGGAGTGCGTGCAGTAGACTTTTAAGGATTTGGCCCAGTGCATTGTGGGAATTGTGGTCCTAACATCCCAAGGACTATCTCAGAGCTTCTAGACCCTTGGATTGGTGTTTTGGACACTCTGATCCCACAGGAGGTACTTAAGGAAGAAGGTCCACAAATGTGGAACAACTTTTGTAAAAATAAAAGCTCCATACATTGACCAGGTGCATTGTAGGAGTTGTATTCCCAGAACCCAAGAGGCAAACCAGTGCATCTGAACCCTTTGCTGGGTCTGTGGACCACTTTCCTGCATTAAGAAACACTTCTGGAAGTGAAAAGAACTATTTACCTTTTCCCCATCCATTATAACCTATTTTAACCCTTTGAGCACTATTTGCTTCTGAGCACAAGTTCAACTTCTTATCTTTGAAAATTCATATCTCTGGTTCCCTGCACTGGAATAATGTCATGTTGGTGTCAATTTGTTCTTAAAAATTATTTTCCATTTTTATGAATTGGTGTTGGATTCCAATTGTGTGTTGCGTTTTACTTATTTAATGTATTGGTGTTTTCAAATGCTTTACACACCTGACTCCTAAGTTAAGCCTTTCTGCTTGTGCCAGCTACCAAGGGTTGAGCAAGGGAATAATTTATTGAGAACATGACTGGACCTTCAATTGTGATTGTGGCTCTATTACTAGAGGTAAATCCCTTCCAATTCCTTCTAACAATCCACTTTCCAACACTCCCTCACTGGGAAATGTGTATAGGAGCCAGACAGAGGACAAAGAGTCAGTGTTTAAAGGGGGTGAGTCTTCCTCATAGGATGTTTGTTGCGGAGCTGTGAACTAAACCTTGTTACATTTCAAAAGACCTGCTAAAGCATCGACAAATGGGACCTGACTCCAGACATGGCCTTGCCTTTCTTCCCCTAGAAAGGCTGGATCCAAATCCAGGGAAGAATTGACCAGAACTAGGTTTGGGGGAGAACAAAGTTTTGTCCTCCACCCACATGCTGGTGCCGGGTTTGGAAGTGGCACCCCAAGAGACTGGAATCAAAGCACCCCTGGACCTTTGAAGATCAGAAAAAGACAGGCTATCTGTCTGAAATCTGAAGGAAAACTGGACCTACTAGCCTTGAATCCTAGACCCCAGTTGTGACTCCAAAGGCTGGCCTGTTTGAGATACCGACACACAACAAGCTTCTACATTCCTCTCTTGCTTCGCAGCTGATCAGACCCAACTACACCTGACCTGGTCCTCTCTGCTGGCCTCTTTGAGAGTGTGTACCTCAAGTGTGTACTCCTGGATCCTCGGCTGGAGTTAGAGTGTCACTTTTCCCAGCCTACTTGAATGTTTCACCAGATTTGATACAAAACCTGGCAGAACCATGCAGCTCCTCAGGAAAGACTTGACCAGATTTGATGCAGAGAGACACGTAGCAAAGCAGATCCTCACAGAGCTGTGCCCTGCAACCTCCGACTGAAGAGCATAACCAGATCCGAATCTGAGTGTCACAGGGCTTCGCAGTCCAGTGCCACACTGTCCCTGCACCAAAATCAGAAGGTAATACTTCCGGCAGGATGAAACTGGTCCAGCTAGGCATGACCGTGTAACTTTGTCCCAGTTCGCCATGAACCATGGCCACAGTTGCTGGCTCATTGCCTTGTGCTACTATTTAGAGCCTTAAACCTTACAAATCCATAACTCTGCTTTTATTGATGGGATTGTTTTTGTTTTGGTTTAATTTTATTTATTAAAATTCACTTTCTTTTTTCACAATCAGTTTAGGATTTTTCTTTCGATGTTTCCTTGCTTTATTACTAATTGTGTGCTGCCTAAAATGTGTACACATAGATTTTAAGTTAAGCCTATCTGCTCGAGTGCCAACCTATTAGAGGGTTAGGCATACGTTTTTTTAGTAACTTTTGTGATTCACCCAAACAAGGATTGCTATTGTCTTTGAGGTTGTCTCTCATGCCTTCAACAAATATTCCAGTGCCTCACAGGAAGCAACATTATGTTTTCCCACAGTTAATCAGAATATGGTCATTAAATCATCTGACATGTCACCTTCACAAAATGAAGATCTGTTATCTCTCAGTGATGCCAAGAGCCCTGCTTATGGGTGTGAACTTTGTGCTTTAGTATGCTATGATTTATATTATTTGCTGCTGGTCTGTAACAATTCTGGGTGACAGCATTGCAGTAGAAGGTGTTACAGGGTTGTTTTTTGGCCATCCAAATGCAATGCCCGGCATGTCTAGAAGCATGGGAGAATGTGTCACAGTGCTGTTGTGTGCAGCAATCTGATGATTTTTTGTATTGTAGATTTCAACACAAAATGTAGACGTTTTTAACGGTTGCACACTCGACTATGTTGTCCAGAAACTAGCTTGAGGAACAAATCCACAGCAACTGTTGTATATGGTCATCTTTGGTCACATGAGCCAAGCAAAAGTACAGAGAACTATGAATGTGACGTTTGTTTCCTTTACATCTCTGTTACAATCGTTTTTTAAATATTCTGCTGACAATTGTCAGACTCATAAGACCTGGCTCTTCGGCTGAACTGCACTGCTATACCCCCTCCCCCATCGCTTTGAGACCCTCTCGGATGAGTAGCGCACTTAAAACCCCCTGATTGATTGATTAAATTCTCTCTACAGCTCTCTGTTATGTTTTGCGACCTGCACCAACTAACCTGTTATTGCGCCCTCTGACGAGAGATGCTGGGCATGCCTACTTCTTTTGGGAGACCTCAACTTCCATCTGGAAAAGAGCAACGACAGCAACACCACCACCCTTCTGGACAACCTCGCCAATCTAGGACTCAAACAACTTGTCAACACCCCCACACACTATGCAGGACACACACTCGACCCTATCTTCACTTCCAGCAAGCATATCTCCTTCACTGACACCACACCCCTCCACTGGACGGACCACAGCTGCATCCACTTCATTTACAACAAGACCACGTCCCACAACCACCCTCAACCAACTCTGCGAAGAAATTGGAACAAAATCACAATCGACCAGATCTCCACATCGCTTCTTCAAAAAACCCCTGCCCATTCAACAAACCCTAACCAAGCCGCCATCAACCTCACACAATGGATAACCCAAACCGCCGACAAACTAGCACCCTTGAAAAAACATCAAGTCAAGCAAGGAAGCAAGAACGCCCCCTGGTTCAACGATGACCTTAAGAAATCCAAGAAGCTCTGTCGCTCCCTTAAGAAAAATTGGAAAAAAAAAAAAAACACTATCACCCAAGCCGCATTCAAAAACGCCACCCGCAAACACCACCAACTAATCCGGACAGCCAAGAAATCAGCACTCAAAGACCGACTAGACAACAACGCCCACAACAGCAAGGAACTTTTCAACATCATCAAAGAATTCACCAACCCCACCGCCAGCTCAAACAACAACACCCCCTCTCAAGTCCTCTGCGACTCCCTCGCCTCTTTCTTCCATGACAAAATCGCCGACATTCATAACAGCTTTGACAACCAACCCGTAAACCAGTCCACCCCACCCCCCTCCGAACCTGTACCTCCTCCGAATAACCTTCTCAACTGGAACCCAATCACCACAGAAGACACCGTTCACCTGATGAACTCCATCCACTCTGGATCCCCTACTGACCCATGCCCCCATCACATCTTCAACAAAGCAAACTCCATTATAGCACCCCATCTCCGAGACGTCATCAACTACTCCCTCAACTCCGCCACATTCCCAGAAAGCTGGAAACACGCCGAACTCAGCGCCCTTCTGAAGAAACCCACAGCTGACCCCACTGAACTTAAGAACTACCGCCCCATCTCGCTCCTCCCATTCCCTGCCAAAGTCATTGAAAAAGCCATCAACAATCAGCTTGCCGCCTTCCTCGAAACCAACAAATCACTCGACTCCTCACAGTCTGGCTTCCGAGCCAAACACAGCACCGAGACCGCCCTCATCGCAGCAACAGACGACATTCGAACACTACTGGACAACGGAGACACAGTCACCCTCATCCTCCTTGACCTCTCCGCAGCCTTCGAAACAGTCTGCCATAGCACCCTGATACAATGCCTCAGAAACATCGGAATTCAAGGAAAAGCATTGGATTGGATCATTTCGTTCCTCGCTGAAAGAACTCAGAGAGTCCGCCTCTCCCCTTTTAAATCAGAGGCTTCCAAAGTCATCTGCGGCGTCCCACAGGGATCATCACTCAGCCCCACCCTCTTCAACGTCTACATGAGCCCCCTCGCAACCATCGCACGTCAACACAACCTCAACATCATCTCCTACGCTGATGACACTCAGCTGATCCTCTCACTCACCAAAGACCCAACCACCGCCAAAACCAACCTACATGAAGGGATGAAAGAAGTAGCCGAGTGGATGAAGCTCAGCCGTCTGAAACTAAACTCGGACAAAACGGAAGTCCTCATCTTAGGAGCATCCCCTGCCGCCTGGGACGATTCGTGGTGGCCAACGGCCCTAGGAAAAGCCCCCATTCCGACGGACCACGCACGGAACCTGGGCATCATCCTGGACTCCTCACTCTCGATGACCAGACAAGTCAACGCCGTCTAATCATCATGCTTCAACATCCTACGCATGCTCAAAAAAACATTTCGCTGGATCCCCACCGAAACTAGAAAAACGGTCACTCATGCACTGATCACAAGCCGTCTGGACTACGGAAACACCCTTTACGCCGGTACCACCGCAAAACTGCAGAAAAAACTCCAACGCATCCAAAATGCTTCAGCCAGACTCATTCTAGGCATCCCTCGCAAAGACCACATTTCCGGCCACCTGAAAGACATGCACTGGCTCCCCGTCAACAAAAGGATAACGTTCCGTCTCCTCACCCACGCACACAAAGCCCTTTACGAACTTGGACCGGATTGCCTCAACACGCGCCTTTCCTTTTACACCCCCACCCGCCAGCTGCGCTCGTCCTGCCAAGCTCTCGCCGCCGTCCCGCGCATCCACAAAGCTACCATGGGGGGTAGATCCTTCTCCTACTTAGCGGCCAAAACCTGGAATTCCCTTCCCACCCACCTCCGCCTCACGCAAAACCACCTTAAAACCTGGATATTCGATAAGTAAACTTCCCCCCCTCCCTCAAGCGCCTGAGACCCTCTGGGTATGTAGTGCGCTATATAAATTCTAACTTGACTTGACTTGACTTGACTTACAGTTGTTATGGTATTGTTTTGTTGTTTGGCAAAACCCATCAGGCTGTATGGCGGAGTACATTAATTTCCGCCATTGTTTCTGTAAATTAAGTTGATTTATAATTCAATATGACTCTGGAATATGCATATAATGTGATAGTTGCACAGCACTACATATGCAATACTTGGGTGTAGGAAGGTTGACCCCTGACTATGGTTGCCCCCAACTTTTTGCCTGGTGTTTTGCTGGTTTTCTGACTTAGTTGACCTGGGACCCTGCTATTCAGGGCCCCAGGCCTACTGCTCTCTCTGTAAAATGGATTCCATGTACCTTAGGTACATATCTAAATTGGATACTGAGCCACCTTATCAGTCCCTGTACAGTGTACCCTAGGTACCCAGGGCATAGGTGTACCCAAGGCCTACCAGGGGCTGCAGCATGTATTATGCCACCCCTGGCTGGCCATCCAAATCTGACACAACTGGCTGCACGACAGCTGGGGCAAGGTGGTGTACTCACCCTTTGCTTTAGATATAGTATACCTATATCTAACCCTAAAATGGACACACAGATCTCCTATCAGTCACTCCTATGGCAGGCCTTAACAATCCTGAAGGCAGAGTGCTTGGAATCGTGTGAGATGGTGCTCTGGCATGAGCTGAGCCTGTCTGCGGCTTTCGGGATCCATCCCTTAGCCGTTTCCATGATATCGCATACCATATACTCTTAAGTGCATTATAATCCTCGCGGTTATGTGCCAACTCTGGTATCGCTTTATCAAAACATGTCGAGTAAGGTGTCATACGAATTGGAATACGAACCCCTCGCCAATTCTGGCGACGGGGTTAGCATTCCACCCTTCTAGAGGGACACGACATGCATGTAACCTATAACCCGGTTAAAAGTCAGACAGAGCCTTAGCATCCACAAAATGGATGCTGCCACCGAGACACAAGTCTGCCCTCCTGCTGCTGGGAGTCCTCCCAGAGCAGGAGATAAGGACAAAGGGTTTCCTGCCAGGGGCGGTGCCAGCACCGTCCCAGACAGGGTTTTGTGTATTGTAGGTAGGCAGGGCTTTAGAGGAAGGTGACTGCACGTGGCACCCCGGTGCTCACTGTGCATAGGCTTGCTGGAACCAGTTCCAGGGTCACTCCAGACTCTGTGCTGGGGAAAAGCCCGCCAAGGAAGTGGGTGTAACCACCCCCCTCCTAGTCCCACCCATAGGGCAGGACTTAGTCGCGTGCCAGCCCCTTTTTACAGGATAAAGGTAGGAACTGGCCCCCTTCCAAAGCAGATCATCTTTGAATCCTGAAACTACTTTCCACGAAAGGAACTCAAGACTTCTTCCTAAGATTTCTCCCTTGTGACTAAGGAGTAGTCACCCTGCATCCGCAGGCACCATCTACAGAACACTGCGGTCTGCTGCAAGTCCTTCCTCCGGAATCCGACTGCCCAGCTCGACGAGAACCAGCTTCCCTGGCACCTCTGACCTCTACCTACATCATCAGTCACGCTGAGATTCGTGGGTGTGACGAGACCTCGAGGGACCGGCCATCTTCAAGACTGCACGACTTCTGAACAACAAGCCCGCCGAGTGAATTCCTGGTGAGTGCTTTGGGGTCCGAGAAGCCCCCACCCTGAGCAGCTCCAGCACCGAAGAGCAGCCCCCCAGCATCTCCACGATCTGCGTGGGGCCCTTCTGCTTTTTACTGCTCACCGCGTTGTTTGGCTACTAGCCCGCTGGCTTGTGGCCTTCCTGACGACGCCCGACGACATTTCTGCTGCTGGTCTGGTTGCTCCAGACTGGCCCTTGCTTCCCTCCATCGGAGAAGTACCCTGGACCCTCCTGGTCCACCCAAGACGCCATTTTAGGTCCACCGCGTGGGCCTTGCATTTGCCAAGACTTGTTGCCCAATCCTGGGTCCAGCGACGTCGACAGCAAGAACCTTCGTGGGACAGCTCGCACCTCCATCCTGGTCGCCGACAACGCCTCCTGGTCCGAGAGACTGCAGAGCCCAGCAGCGCCCACTCACCTGACTGCGGTGACTTCGCCCGGTGCCATCCTGGTGCCCACTTAATCACTGGCTAGTGATTCAAGAACTTGGTCCCCTCTGCTTTCAGGTTTTCTTCTTCCTTGATCCAGGCTTGGATCCATCGAACTTTTCTTCACTGGTCGCCTGCCAGCAACTTCTTCCTTCCAGGCTCCTGGTCTGGCAACGAGATCCCCGACGTCTTTTCAGACCTATGCAGCTGCAGCCCCTGGGCTAGGTAACTTCGGCACTCCGGTGTCCCAGCATAGCCTCACTATCCAAGGGTCAGGATCCACTGTCGTTTTCTTCCTACCAGGTCGGGTTCGCCCGTGAACACTAACTTTGTGAATTCTAGCTTCCATAGACTTTGTCCCGCATCCCGCGTGAGAGTGCACACTCTGCACCCGAGTCCCCTGGGCCTCCTAGTAGTAATCTAACGATTCCCTAGTCCAGTCCTAGCGATTCCAAAGCCTATTAGAACTGTTACTTACCTGCTAGTAATTCGCATTCCACTTTTAAAGTATATGGTTTTTCGTGCCCCTCGGGCATTTGTGTATAACGTGCTAACTTAAGTATTTTCGTAAGAGTTTTGTTGTGTGCTTAGCTCCCTGTCTCATAAAGAGCCAGGGTAGTCTTGTTATAAATAAATACACTGTTTATTTTCATAACAACTTGTGTGGTGTCCTTTCACTGGGTGTTCAAGGGGTAATGTGATGGTAAAACAGCTGGCTTAACACGCCCTCTAGAGTCTTAGCCTTAGACTGCTCGTATCCATGCTACTAGGATAGCTGGTCTATAAGGTTGACTTACAACCAATCATCAATAAGGGTTGTTTGGACTGATATATAGTGATCACTAGAATAGTGAGCACTGCACATCAGGCCAATTTCTTCACATTGGTGGCAGCGGTGGGATTTGAGCTTGCTGTTGTTTTACCACACATATCCTAAGAATATCTTGTGAAAGATCACATAAGTACTAAAGGTACATATAACTTAGCTTAGAATACTCTGAGTTCTACTGAACCAGCTGTTGTAGCTCCTAGGGCCTAGCACACCCTAAACTACAACTCTAGCAAGGGATCAGTAGGCAAACATATAGTGTAGGTAAGTGCACCACTTACACCTCACTAGAAAAGCATGTCGACTCAGGGGGACTCTACTGAGACTCCCCTGGTCAGTGTTGACCCTCCACAGGTCGCTTCAAGATATGCAGCTCTCAGTTTCCAGGAGATGAGGCAAATCTGTGTCTCCAGGAAACTGAAGCAGGGGTCTAACCCCACCACTCCCTTTCTGATAGGTCTCTTAGAGACATATGATGCCAGAAAGCTTTCTCAGTTACATGAGAACATGCCAGCCTTAGAGGGAACCTCTGGGGATCCAGACCTCCCCAACACTGATTCAGCAGTTGAGGAGGAGGATCAAGAGGTACTCTCCGGGGATGAGGTAGACAAAGGTCTTGAGGTAGTCAGAAGGCTAACTAGGACCAACTTAGACTTACTTGGGCTAGGATCTGGGGGCCCCCCAGTACTAACCCGAAGTGGGCCTAACCTTGGAGTTAGGAGAGATAGATCTCTTTCTAGGGACTCCATTAGATCTCTGCACTCTAATGCCTCTTCTCAGGGGAGAAGGAACTCTCCCCAGAGGAGATTGACTTCCCCTCAGAGAAGAGAGCATGAAGCAAGGATGAGACAAGCTAGACTGAGGATTGAAAGGGAAGAACTTGCCCTGGCCAAAGAAAAGCTTGCATTTGCTAGAGAGCAGAAAATGAGTGGGTTAGCTCCCACTGGTGGCAGCAATCTCCCAAGAGATAGAGAGAAGGGTTTAGATACTAAACACCTGACTAAAATAGTGCCCCCCCTTTAAGCAAGGGGATGACATCCAGAAATGGATGGCTGCTCTGGAGAGGGCCTGCACTGTGCAGTGCATTCCCCAGAGTCAGTGGGCAGCTATACTGTGGCTCTCCTTTGATGGTAAAGGTAGAGATAAGCTCCTCACTACTAGAGTTGAGGATGCTAACAATTACCAGGTCCTGAAAAATGCACTGGTTGATGGGTTTGGTTTAACCACTGAGCAGTACAGGTTGCTGTTCAGAGACACCCAGAAAACTCAGTCTCAGGACTGGTCTGACTTTGTTGATTGTGCCACTAAGGCTTTGGAAGGCTGGCTACTGGGTAGCAAGGTTACTGACTTCACAGGATTATATAATCTTATTATGAGAGAGCAAGTCTTAAATAATTGTCAGAACCAGTTATTACACCAGCACCTGGTAGACTCTGATCTGACCTCTCCACAAGAATTGGGTAAGAGGGCAGACAAATGGGTCAGAACCAGGATTAGGCCCAAGAACCAAGGTGGTGACCAGAAAAAGGAATCAACCAAGCCTCAAGAGAAGGGTGGGAATAAATCTACAGATCAAACCACATCAGGGCCCCAAAAATCCTCTGAGGGGGGTGGGTCCCAGAATCCTTCCAACAACCAGAAGAAACCTTATTGTTATCCCTGTAAACAGGTGGGTCATTTAAAAACTGACAGCAGTTGCCCCAAGAATAACAATAAGGAAAACATACCCCCAAGTAACATTCCCAAACCTCCTGTTACTACTAGTAGTAATCCCCCAGGTGGTGGGAGTGCCCCCAAGAATTTGGGTGCATTTACTTTGGGAGTTCCTGGGGACTCTGGCCTAACCAGGTCCCCAAACTTAGATACTCTTGTCTGTGAGACTGGCATGGGGTTTGCCAACTTCACAACTTGTCCCAACACTTTGGGCAAGTACAGACAGGAGCCCCTCATCAATGGTATAAAAGTTCAGGCCTATAGAGATACTGGGGCTAGCATCACTATGGTGACTGAGAGTCTAGTCCCCTCCAGGCAACTTTTATCTGGATCCACATACCAGGTGACCAATATTGATGGAGTACAGAGAGATCATCCCATGGCAGTGGTCAATCTCAGCTGGGGAGGTGTCACTGGCCACAAGAGAGTGGCAGTGTCACCAAACTTGCCTGTAGATTGCCTACTGGGGAATGATTTAGAGCTCCCAGCCTGGGCTGAAGTAGAGCAAGAGACCCATTCTAGAATGGTGAACATCCATGGTAAGGGTAGTGGGGCAGTGGTAGCCACAGCCCCAGTCCAAGATATCCTCCCTGAACAGGTCAGGAGGGTTGTGCCAGTCACAACCCAATCTCAGACAACTTCCTTCCCAGAACAGGTTGTCAAGGCTGTGATGGTCACAGCCCACACCCAAACTGAGCCCCCTCCTGAAAAGGTTGGGAGAGTTGTGATGGCCACAGCTCAAACTCAGACAGATGACAGTGTTGTGAAGCCTGAAACTATGGATCACTCCACTCAGACAGAGAGTATTGAGGAGGAAGAGAAATCTCCCTCCCACCAGACTTTAGGAAAGGATCAGCCTCCTCAGGGAACTGATCTGACCCCTTGTGAAGAAACTGCCACAGAGGTAGTCAGGCCTAGCCTGGCAGAACCCCTGATGCCAGTGGACCCTTCCAAGATGGGACCCAGTCTGGAGCAGGTAACCTGCCCCTCTCTACCCTGCCTCAGTCAGCCCAGGGCTGTAGAGGTCAGGGAGGCCAGTGTTGGACCCCAAAGGGCCCCCTGTCCAAAAGAATTTCCCAATCAGCAGATTAAGGGCACTGAAGCTAGTAGTCCTAGCCAAGTGAAAATAAAACATACTCCTGAGGGATCCCCCTTAAAATTAGTTAGGGACCTCCCACAGATGGACACTGTTGGGCACAGCCAAACTTGGGACCTGAGGGCCCCAGACCTGACCTGTCCCTCCAGTAAGCCAAACAGAGGGACCCAACCTCCAGCTGTAGGTAGCCAGAGGTTGACCCTGAGAGCCCAAAACAACTCAGTCTTGGAAAGAAAGGCCTATATGGTGGAAAATGATTGGAGGAAGCTGAGCCCAAAATTAGTGGAGCCTCACTTCAGTACTCCATTTCAGCACCAGCCTTTTTCTTTGACAAAACACACCACAGGTAGAGATTCCCTATGGTGGAGACCCTCAGACACCCTTAGGGTGAGGGATTGCTTAGTGGACCATGACATAGGGGGTAACCATGCCAGTGCTGGTACTTCCTTAAATGGCCACTTAGGCAATATAGGCTTACCTGGACAAGGATAGCCTTATCTCCTTTCGTTTGGGGGGGGGTTATGTAGGAAGGTTGACCCCTGACTATGGTTGCCCCCAACTTTTTGCCTGGTGTTTTGCTGGTTTTCTGACTTAGTTGACCTGGGACCCTGCTATTCAGGGCCCCAGGCCTACTGCTCTCTCTGTAAAATGGATTCCATGTACCTTAGGTACATATCTAAATTGGATACTGAGCCACCTTATCAGTCCCTGTACAGTGTACCCTAGGTACCCAGGGCATAGGTGTACCCAGGGCCTACCAGGGGCTGCAGCATGTATTATGCCACCCCTGGCTGGCCATCCAAATCTGACACAACTGGCTGCACGACAGCTGGGGCAAGGTGGTGTACTCACCCTTTGCTTTAGATATAGTATACCTATATCTAACCCTAAAATGGACACACAGATCTCCTATCAGTCACTCCTATGGCAGGCCTTAACAATCCTGAAGGCAGAGTGCTTGGAATCGTGTGAGATGGTGCTCTGGCATGAGCTGAGCCTGTCTGCGGCTTTCGGGATCCATCCCTTAGCCGTTTCCATGATATCGCATACCATATACTCTTAAGTGCATTATAATCCTCGCGGTTATGTGCCAACTCTGGTATCGCTTTATCAAAACATGTCGAGTAAGGTGTCATACGAATTGGAATACGAACCCCTCGCCAATTCTGGCGACGGGGTTAGCATTCCACCCTTCTAGAGGGACACGACATGCATGTAACCTATAACCCGGTTAAAAGTCAGACAGAGCCTTAGCATCCACAAAATGGATGCTGCCACCGAGACACAAGTCTGCCCTCCTGCTGCTGGGAGTCCTCCCAGAGCAGGAGATAAGGACAAAGGGTTTCCTGCCAGGGGCGGTGCCAGCACCGTCCCAGACAGGGTTTTGTGTATTGTAGGTAGGCAGGGCTTTAGAGGAAGGTGACTGCACGTGGCACCCCGGTGCTCACTGTGCATAGGCTGGCTGGAACCAGTTCCAGGGTCACTCCAGACCCTGTGCTGGGGAAAAGCCCGCCAAGGAAGTGGGTGTAACCACCCCCCTCCTAGTCCCACCCATAGGGCAGGACTTAGTCGCGTGCCAGCCCCTTTTTACAGGATAAAGGTAGGAACTGGCCCCCTTCCAAAGCAGATCATCTTTGAATCCTGAAACTACTTTCCACGAAAGGAACTCAAGACTTCTTCCTAAGATTTCTCCCTTGTGACTAAGGAGTAGTCACCCTGCATCCGCAGGCACCATCTACAGAACACTGCGGTCTGCTGCAAGTCCTTCCTCCGGAATCCGACTGCCCAGCTCGACGAGAACCGGCTTCCCTGGCACCTCTGACCTCTACCTACATCATCAGTCACGCTGAGATTCGTGGGTGTGACGAGACCTCGAGGGACCGGCCATCTTCAAGACTGCACGACTTCTGAACAACAAGCCCGCCGAGTGAATTCCTGGTGAGTGCTTTGGGGTCCGAGAAGCCCCCACCCTGAGCAGCTCCAGCACCGAAGAGCAGCCCCCCAGCATCTCCACGATCTGCGTGGGGCCCTTCTGCTTTTTACTGCTCACCGCGTTGTTTGGCTACTAGCCCGCTGGCTTGTGGCCTTCCTGACGACGCCCGACGACATTTCTGCTGCTGGTCTGGTTGCTCCAGACTGGCCCTTGCTTCCCTCCATCGGAGAAGTACCCTGGACCCTCCTGGTCCACCCAAGACGCCATTTTAGGTCCACCGCGTGGGCCTTGCATTTGCCAAGACTTGTTGCCCAATCCTGGGTCCAGCGACGTCGACAGCAAGAACCTTCGTGGGACAGCTCGCACCTCCATCCTGGTCGCCGACAACGCCTCCTGGTCCGAGAGACTGCAGAGCCCAGCAGCGCCCACTCACCTGACTGCGGTGACTTCGCCCGGTGCCATCCTGGTGCCCACTTAATCACTGGCTAGTGATTCAAGAACTTGGTCCCCTCTGCTTTCAGGTTTTCTTCTTCCTTGATCCAGGCTTGGATCCATCGAACTTTTCTTCACTGGTCGCCTGCCAGCAACTTCTTCCTTCCAGGCTCCTGGTCCGGCAACGAGATCCCCGACGTCTTTTCAGACCTATGCAGCTGCAGCCCCTGGGCTAGGTAACTTCGGCACTCCGGTGTCCCAGCATAGCCTCACTATCCAAGGGTCAGGATCAACTGTCGTTTTCTTCCTACCAGGTCGGGTTCGCCCGTGAACACTAACTTTGTGAATTCTAGCTTCCATAGACTTTGTCCCGCATCCCGCGTGAGAGTGCACACTCTGCACCCGAGTCCCCTGGGCCTCCTAGTAGTAATCTAACGATTCCCTAGTCCAGTCCTAGCGATTCCAAAGCCTATTAGAACTGTTACTTACCTGCTAGTAATTCGCATTCCACTTTTAAAGTATATGGTTTTTCGTGCCCCTCGGGCATTTGTGTATAACGTGCTAACTTAAGTATTTTCGTAAGAGTTTTGTTGTGTGCTTAGCTCCCTGTCTCATAAAGAGCCAGGGTAGTCTTGTTATAAATAAATACACTGTTTATTTTCATAACAACTTGTGTGGTGTCCTTTCACTGGGTGTTCAAGGGGTAATGTGATGGTAAAACAGCTGGCTTAACACGCCCTCTAGAGTCTTAGCCTTAGACTGCTCGTATCCATGCTACTAGGATAGCTGGTCTATAAGGTTGACTTACAACCAATCATCAATAAGGGTTGTTTGGACTGATATATAGTGATCACTAGAATAGTGAGCACTGCACATCAGGCCAATTTCTTCACATTGGGCTACTATGAGCTACGGATTACAGAACATGATGAGATTAATTAAACTTCCCTAATGGATTTTCGATAGGGTTTCCAAATATGGCTTTCATTGGCTTGCTGACTGCGTTAGGTCTTCACCCCTTTACTAGAATGGTGAAATCAAGTGATGCTCAGCTATTGGCCTTGGACAAAGGGCTTGGTTCAGAGTTGGGTAACAATACAACATCCTCCAATGTCTTCTCCGTACTGTCTCAATGGTATAAGAAATTCAACTGTTGAGTCTACTCTGGACTTAGCATTTCCTCTAGAAAATGGAGTATTGTCAGTCCACAACTAACTGTCCATTCCTATAGCTGTGATCTCAGAACAAGAAGAGAGAGGTGATGAATAAAACTTGGAAGCCATATTCAATATGGTACACAGTATAGTGCATCCCGGCAAGTTGCAACAATATCATTAGGGTACCTGAGCCCTATAGTATCTCTTTCTTTGCAGAAAAATGTCAGACATTAAAACTAAACAAACATTCTCAGGATGGACCATTCAGTTATAACAGAATGCAGATAGCATTTATCCATTCATAATAATGTATGCTTACTCCCATTCATGACAGAATTTTCTATGACAGTTATGTCAGAAAAATTAAATAGGCAATTCTGCCAATTCCCGGACCATGAGTTTGGTGGCAGGAATCTATGAATTCACAGAGTCTTCCTGCCTACGATTGTAAGCACCCTTCTGCCTTCTGAGATATTGAGAACAGGGGAGCAAAAGAGAATTTGGGGCATATGAGCTGCGAGGCGATAAAACATTATCGCCGCTTTAGCGTCCGTTTTTGGACAAAAAGCAGAGATAATTTTATCGCCTTATCAGCAAGGTCCCTTGCGTTATCACCATTTCCCCAAACGCCCAGCTTTGCATCTCTTATGAGATGGAAAGTGGCGTTCCTCCCCAAGATAACGGTAGAAATGTCATTAAGCGACATTTCGCCTACTATCAAGCCTCATGCAAAGTAGTATAGCGACAAGAAAAGTAGCGATAACCTCTGTTATCACTACTTTCCTTACGCCTGCTTTGAAACTGACTTTGCCTTGATATCCTACTATCGCCAAAAGTTGTGTGATTATCGCTGGATTTCCAGCGATAATCGCACAGTTGGCAGCTTGCACTCTGAATTTTATCGCTTTGGAGATAAAGCATTGCTGATAGCACGCTATCTCCGCGATAAAATTCAGAGTTGGACGGCGATAATTATCCTCACGCTAAGGGCGCCGAGTGATAATTATCGCCGGCCCTTGCTGATATGCCCCTTCGTTTCCTATCGGCAGCTCTATATTCTGTACAGAGGACAAAATGGATCAAGTCACGGTAACATAGACATACTTTTCTGTATGTTAAATGGTGTATGATGCAGAGACAAAAATCAGTACTGTTGCTAAGGCATGACTCGGTGAAAGAAACACCAGAGTTTCTCGGCTCTGACAATTAAATATGAAACTATCAAATACACTCAACCAAGATGTAATTATACCTAAACTAGCAGGTGCTTGTGGAAACAGAACAGACTCTTCTGAGTAATTCGTGATCCCAAGCAATATAGGGGCATATTACCAACAACTAGCGATAATTTTTGTCTCTAACTTGTTTAGAGACAAAAATTATCGCCGCACATCGGCGATTTTTAACGCAGATAAACCTTGCTATTAGCAAGGTTTATCGCAAATGCGATAAAAAACGGCCGCAATGCATGAATATCGCTGAAAAGTCAGCGATATTCATGCATTATCGAGCAAATGCTCTTAGCCATGTTATCCACCTCCCATTGGATAACATGGTGAAGAACTGCTCAGGGCAGGTGTTAGCTTTTGGAGATATTCGCGCTTAGCGCGAATATCTCCAAAAGTTGGTAATAGGAGATAGCGATGTTAGCGACTGTTTCCAGTCGCTAACATCTTGGCACGCCCACTTTGCATGTCATTAGTGATAAATATCACTGACATGCAAAGCGGGGCCCAAGATGGTCGCTATCTCCTATTAGCTGTCACTAACTGGTGTTAGCGACAGCTTGGTAATAGGGAGATAATTTTATCTCCGCTTTCTTGGCTTTTAAAGCCAAAAAAGCGGAGATAAACCCCTTGATAATATACCCCATAGATCGGCCCATGCAGACATGTAGACATGTATTCTTGGCGAGAGTACATTTTGCTAATTTAGCACAAAAATGACAGAGGCCATGACAAAGAGATAGCTCTGATTCAAATAATAATTCACTTCTCCCCAGCTCTCACAGAGCACTGCTGTCTTCCTGTGCCATATGGGAGACACTAATAATGTCGGCTTGTCAGTTTTCAATAATTAAACTATTCAGATCCAAGAGTTTATGACCCATTTTTTCAAGATTTTGTGAAATATTTCTCGGCATTGTGTGAATTATCTCAAGAAGAATATGCACGAGCAGTTAGTCAGCCTGCTTTTTCTGTATCCGCGTACTAAAAAACTTGGCATGAATACATGCATACATCTGCATGTGTTTTCTGTGCAGAATAGAACTAATGAAGCTTTAATACACTGAAAACCGTGCAAATGGAAGTGTGGAAACCGCGCTCAAACAACACCTACCATTCATTTTGTGGTGGGATAGGTTAAGCTTCAGAATCACATCGGAGCATATTTGCAACATGCAGCGATAATTATCACTGACCTTGTATACCGCATTATTTTCTATCGCTGGAATATTTCACCAGGCTAGCGTTGTATTAACAACGTTTAGCACCATAGCGATGAATATTTCAGCGATAAAGCCCTTTTCCATGGAACATCGCTGGTTTCTCTGCGTTAAGGCATACTTACCGCAATTAAAATAATCGCTTCCCGGCGTTGTAAATATCTCAAAGCTGCCTTCGCGATATTTACCCATGTTGTTTCCACAGACATGCCTACATTAGCGATGCAAAGTTAGGCTTGCTGGAAACGGGAACAAAGTCAGCAAAACACGCGATAGCGTGTCTTTGCTGATAAGGCGATAAAATTATAGCCGCTTTTCGGCCAAAAAAGCAGCGATAATTTTATAACTCCCCCTTGTTAATATGCCCCTTCCTTTTAATGAAATAAATAATACAAAATCAAAGCACTGTCAAACGTTAGACGTTATCCAAGTACTGAACATGGGGGCATATTATCAAGAACAACGTTAAAATTATCACTGGTTTAGCGGCAGAAAACTGCCACTAAAGCGGGGTGTGGACCTGGCTAGTGGGTCAGGGATGAGAGACACACCAGTTTATTGATGCAAAGCAGGTTTTATTGGGATACCCCTTTTGGTGTTTAACATTAAGGTCCTTCTAGTTCTGAAGGTCAGTCTTTCTTTTGCAAATTGACTAGGATCCGTTTTGGCGTTTGGAGGTGTTCCCGCTTGGCTGGCGTAGGGCGGCTCTCCTCTCGGATGTCTGGACAATGCGTCTGCTTCTCAGGCTCCGGGTTCCCATGAAAGAGAAGACCAACAGAAAGGGGGCCGTTAGTACTACTGTCGGCTGGGGTTTGTGCACCTTGGGACCGTGTAGTGCGATAGGGGTTCACCGGTGATTCTGTACACTCAGCGTTAGTGTGGGAACGTGATCACAGACAGTGAGGGGGTAAACGCGGGGTAAAGGAACAAGAGGAGGGGAGGACTATGGATGGATATGGGTCTATTTACACTCTTTACATGCGTTTGCTTCCCACCCAAGCCGCCATACGCCGCCGTACCTGAGAAAGCCACTCTCCTTCCCCGGGAGAGTGGCACGGCGGCTCACGGGGTCGTTGGCCTCCTGGCTCTCCTTGGGACCCTTCTCCGCTTTCCTCCGCTTCTTCCTCCGGTATACGCCTGGTTTCTTCGCTCCATCCTCCTCTCAGCTCTCCGACTCCGCTCCTCGCCTGCTCCACCGGGGTGACGTCACACGCCCCGTACCATACTTCCTTGGTTTTGTCCAATCCGGCTACTCTAACGTGGACGGGAGGTCGGGCCTCCTCCTCAGCAAACGCCCAGTTAAAGGCACCGGGTTCTTTTTCATCCTGTTCGTCCTGTTCCGTTTCCCAGGGGTTCGTCTGTAACGAAGGAGGCATCGCAGGGTCAGTTGTGGGGGTCCACCACTCCATGTCACACGGGGATAATGCGCTTGATAAAATGCCCTGGAGAATTCCAATAGAAGCCCATGTTCACACCAGAACATGGACTTCTATTGAAATTCTCAAGGGCATATTATCAAGCCTATTATCACCGTTTTAGCGGCAGTTTACTGCCGCTAAACCAGCAATAATTTTTAACGCCGTTCTTGATAATATGCCCCATATACTTGCTTGCATAGTTCATCAACCAAAAACAAATTCACGATTCGTTGTATTCACTATATTTCACTGCAATTTTCACCATTTCTTTGGAGCGTTGGCAGTTAATACTGCATAATTATACTGTAGGTAATTGTGCTATTCAATTATTTGAATTTTTCAAGAATGTAAAGTTTTTTGGGCAGATTTCATTGTATGACAAAACCGCATTGTGCGGATTACAACTGTAGGTTAAGGGGTACGAGGTCGCGTGGATTTACGACTGCCTTCCATTCGATCCGAACAAGAGCATCACTGAAGTAAACTGCTCTTTCTCTTAGAGTATGATATGGCCCAACCTTGGTGGCAGGGTCAAGTAGACTGAAGAGAGTGATAACGTGTGTGCGTTGTAGCACATCAGAGATAATGCAGTTATGAAACTAAAATGAAGACCAACATAAGAATGTAGGACACTAAGAAACATGATTCAAATAATTTTAATAAATGGAAACAAAAAGGGCATGAATGGAATTGCAGAGTTTTGTTAGATGGTGTTGGAGAGCAACTCAAGGTGGCCTATCGGTTAATGCTGGTAGTTAAAATCTTAGGGAAAATACAGGGTTGGCTAATTTACCCTAGCTATAAGCATACTCAATATCCACATGGTGAACTAGTCTACTAACAATCTGTAGGAAAGTAGAGTATTATTTGATGTGGAAAAGTGTCCGGCTCACAGGGTAAGGCCACTACTTGCAAAATGAGGGCAAAGTATCAAAACTCCATTAATCAGTACCAAAGATATGTTTTTGTAAGGTGTTTAGGCAAAAATAGTACCAGGAATAGTAAAGTGTCAATGATAGGGTGATTTGAAGTCAATCAGAATGGACTAGTTTGATAAGACCCATTTTAAAGAGGGACTTTTGCCAATTGGAGCCTGTTTTCCAGTTGTGCACTATATTTCACATAGGTGCTGAAGAAGTGCCAACCGATTCCTTTGGAACAACTAGGCACAAAACAAAACATGTCGACAAAACATGTTGACCCCACCTTAGAGACCGCCTGATAGGAACATCACATTCCCATAGGGCGTCCAGTTATTTTATTTAGGTAGGATCTACCTTCACCATTAAACTTATTGAGATTAGGATTGACCTTGATCTATTTTAGCTCACCTTACACGTGCACATTACCACTCACTGCCCCCACACCCGCACGCACCCAACGGCTTCTCCAAAAAAAGATCTCCGACAAAGAGCCCCGGAAACGGTGAGTCCGTGGAGCATTGCAGCGCCGACCCGACGAGGAGCAAGGCCCAATGATGAAGCATGACACCTCTCGGGGTGTGTGAGGGCAACATGACAAAAGTTTTGTCTTTTTCCCCTCCCCTTCCATCAACGCCTCAGGAACTGCACTCCCCTTGTTCAATACGTTCTCCTTGGAGCCACGTGTGCAGGACCTGCTTAAAGATTGGCTCCTGGTCCCAACCTCTTTCTTCCTCATAGCTCACATGGACCCAGATTTTGTTAGGTTCATGTGTCTCCCTGTTATAAATGGGGTTTCTGGTTGGCTTGGGTATGCACCTAAGCTAGGCAAAACTCATCACTCTAGTCAACGTACGTCAGCTACACACCAAGATTACTTGTACTCATGCTGTAGTTGCTTGGCGCAGGCTTATCTACAGAGGCAATGTATAAAGCATTTGTGCAACACACATACACAGAAACACAATGAATGCACCACAAAAAGACTCCAAACAATGTTATATAAAATAGCTTTCAATATTGTACATAAAACAAGAAGACCAAAATGACAGGTATCAATAAAAACTTTGCAAATAATGCAGATTGTTTGGGTCAATCATATACATTGCAGTGAAATGAGCCCTGTTGAAATTATTGCATTTAGAAGCAAAATGTACGTAGTGCACAGATGCACCTGTGGGTCTACTAATCATTACACGGTAATCCTAGTTACATTACAATGTTTGCCATCAGAGGATCGTGAATCAGACTGTCCAAGTGGTGGAGTGAGGAAGCAGGTCTACTAAAGTGTTGGGGGTTTTATTTGGTTATCATGTGAATATAAAGGTGGCGTAAAACTGTGTTAATAGGCATCTCTGGCTGCCTTTTATGTGCTGATTGGCTGTAAGGGCCTCACACTCCCTCGTACCTGAGATCCGGCAGAAGTAGCAGGAATGTTGATCTGCTGGTTTGGAGCTGGCCACAGAGTGAGCTCTCTAAGCTTGGGAGTTGGTGTAGTAACATTCCTGTAGGGCCAGCAGGTGGGAGTCCGAGCAGACCCGACCCGAGCGACCCTGCAGCCTGAGCCAATCAAAGGTGTCCTTGATGGGATGATCTCACTCACGGCTAGCCCCACTTCAAAAAATATGTCTTTAGCTAGCCAGCAAAGTAGGCTGGTCTAAGGATGATGTTGCAGAGAGAATCCCTGGTGGCAAGTCAGCTCTAGGTCCATGCTCAATTGCTTCCTTCTGTGCTGTAGCAGCGGATCACACACAGAGCGGCCGATTTTGATCACAGAGCGTGATCATTGCAGGTTGAATTTGTACATCAAAACAAACAGATGCAGAACGCTTAGAGAGTGTAGCGCTCATTCTGATTATAATACAGTCTGGGACCTCACTTCGGCTTCCACACAGAGTGAGCGATTTCGATCTGCACAGAACGCAGATCATTGCAGGTTGAATTCTTCGGTCAAAAAGCAGACTCTTGAACCTCTTAGAGTAAAACGCTTGCTAAGTTACCACATAGTGTATTGATCTCTTTGACTTCTTGGTTTAAAGTGGTTATAGAGAGCAGTTTTAATCCTTCCTCACTGCGAAAGGGAGAAGGCAGCAAGCCAACACAGCAGAGCCTAGTGCAAAGTGGAAGACCCTCCTGGCGGCACAGCTCCTCTTCACTGCGGAGTCTCCTCTGTACCCCTGCGTGGCAGACCAGGGGATCTTTGATGACCCTGCTATCACGAAGAATAGGGGGCAAGCCAAAAGTACTTAGACATCACTTGGGCACAAACAGCTGAGAGCAAGCAGCAGAGCAGCTCATCAAGATACGTTGCAAAGTAGCAGTCCACCTGTAACTCAGCACTCAGCGTGCAGCGGGCCAACACAGCAAAGCAGTTAGCAGGAATGGTGAGTTCTCCTAGCAGCACAGGAGTCCTCCTGGCAATGTACAGATGTAGAGGTAGCAGTGTCTGGCTAAAAATCCCATGCAGTGTCCAAAAACATGGGGTCATAGCCCAGGTATTCACACTAAAAAATGCCTTATATTTAGGGGGTAACTTTAAAAGAACCCTTAAAAGTGCACAGTAATGCCTCTCAGCCCAGCCTTAGCTCCAGACGATCAGTAGGGGGTAAATCAGCCTTTTTTGTGAGGAAAGGATTCAACCTATTTAGATGTAAGTGTGACTCGCCTCTCCCTCCCTCAGCGTAGGAAGACTATAGGTATGCAGATGAATGCAAATGTATCCCAGGTCACACCCAGTCCTTCCTGTGTAGTGGCTGTCTGGAGAGAATGCACAAGGTGCAGATGTGACCCAGCCCAGACATATATTGGTGACAGGCTACAAAGCACAAAGAGTTATAAGCTCAGAGTAGTGCCCACTTTCCAAAAGTGGCATTTCTAAAATTGTAAAGTAAAATCCATCTTCACCAGTAAGTAGAATTTATCACTGCCATGCTAAACATACCAAACATGGCAACAGCACTCCTTTCTGATCAGGAATTACCAATGCTAGCCTATGAGAGGAGTAGGCCTCACAGCACTGAATAATTGAAATAGGCTGTTACTACCAGGGCATGCAAAACATAAAGGCACATGTCTAAATACTTACACATTACTCTGCCAATAGTTCTACCAAGGGCCTACCTTAGGGGTGACCTCTGTGTAATAAAAGGTGAGTAGTTTTAAATGCTAAGTATAGTGGCGGTAAACTGAGAACACAGGCCTTGTAGTGGCAGGCCTGAGACAGGTTTGAAAGGCTATTTCTGTGTGTGGTATAAGCATTGCTGCAGGCCCACTAGTAGCATTTGAAGTACAGGGCCTGGGTATATGGTATATAACTTTAAAAGGGACTTTTAAAGTTGTTTACCATATACTTTACTTTGAATCAAATATGCCACACAGGTGGAATCCAATCAAACCAACCTCAAACCAACCTTGGATTTAAACAGCCTGTCAACACACCCACCCACTGAGCGGGGCACACCCTCGACCCCATCTTCGCGGGAGGAACTAACTTTCGTTTCAGCCATATGGCCCAGCCACCCTGGACTGACCACCACTGCGTCCATTTCACCTTTAACACCACCAATGTACCCAATCCCACCCCACACCCGCCACGACGAAACTGGAGCAAGGTAACAGAGGAGCACCTCAACACCACCCTACGTCAATACCACCCCATCGAGGTGAACAACACCAACTCTGCAGCCAGAGAGTTTCACCGATGGATCTCCTGCTGTGCCGACAAACTTGCACCCCTCCACCCCTCCACCCCGCCAACCAACGCCTGCAGAAAACCGCCTGGTTCACCACAGAATTCCAAGTTGCCAGACGCTCCTTTAGACGCCTATAAAAGACCTGGCGAAACCTGAAAACCACAAAAGCATGGAACGACCACAAGAAAACCCTAAAGGAAAACCACCAGCGCATAAGAGACACCAAACGGACCTTCATAAGGGACAAAATCCAGACCAACGTGACCAATACCAAGGAACTGTTCAAGGTCAAACAGCAGTTCGCAAAACCCACCTGTGAAGCCACAGACATCACTCCTTCCCAGGAACTTTGCGACAAACTCAGTTCCTACTTCCACCTTAAGATTAAGGTGCTCTACGAAAACTTCAGCGAACCTACGACAAGACCCCCTAACCACCACCGACGATAAGCAGACCATTACAGTCTGGGATCCCGCTACCATTGAAATCATCACAACGACCATGAAGAAAACCCACTCAGGAGCCCCAACCGACCCCTGCCCTCTGCACATCTGCCACAGAGCCGCCATCGCACCCGAACTAGGATACACCATCAAAGCCTCCCTCAGCTCAGGCATCTGCCCAGATGACTGGAAATGAGCGGATGTAAAACTCCTTCCCAAGAAACCATCGGCTGACCCAATGGACCTGAAAAACTACTGGCCCATCTCTCCCCTCCCCTTTGAGGTCAAAGTCACCGAGCGACCAGTGAATGCCCAGATGACCACCTTCATAGAAGATAACTCCATCCTAGACGCCTCCCAATCTGGATTCTGCAGCAACCACAGCACAGAGACCACCATCCTTGCTGCCACTGATGACATCCGCACGCTACTCAACCAGGGACACACCGCAGCCCTCATCCTTGTAGACCCCTCTGGAGCCTTCAACAACGTGTCTCATCGAACTCTCGTGGCCAGACTGCACGATGCAGGGATACAGGGAGCAACCCTAGCCTTGATCCAGTCCTTCCTCTCCGGCAGAACCCAGAGGATGCGACTCCCTCCCTTCATCTCCAAACCCACCGAAATCAACTGCAGAGTTCCACAGGGATAATCACTCAGCCCCATGCTCTTCCACATCGACATGGACCCCCTTGCTGCCATCGCCAGACAACATGGGCTCAGCATTGTATCCTACGCCGACAACACCCAGCTCATCCTCTCACTCACAAAGAATCCCAATGACACCAGACTCCGTTTCCAGGACGGTATGGAAGACGTGGCAGCCTGGATGAAGCACATCTGCCTGAAGCTAAACTTAGAGAAGACCAAGGTCCTCATCTTCGGGCCCTGCACATCCGCCTGGGACAATACCTGGTGGCCCTCTGCCCACCCCACAGACCACGCTTGGTACCTCGGCATCATCCTTGACTCTTCACTCTCCATTAACCGCCAGATCAAAGCCAATGCCTCCACTAGTTTCAATTGCCTTCGCATCCTCTGAAAGACCTTCATGTGGATCCCACGACTGCATAAGGACCGTCACCCATGCACTTATCACTAGCAGGCTGGACTACGGCAACGACCTCTAAGCTGAAATCAACAAGACTCTTCTACACAGGCTCCAAACCATCCAGAACGCCGCAGCCAGACTCGTCCTCGGGACACTGTGCATGAGCACATGACCCAACACCTACAAGACCTCCACTGGCCCCCTGTCAAGAAGAGAGTCACCTTCAAACTCCTCACCCACACCTACAAAGCCTTCCACAACATTGGACTGGCGGAAGAGCTTCTACCTACATCACAGCCAAAGCCTGGAACAAGCTACTGGTGAACATCAGACGCACCCAACCCTGCACATCTTTAGGCAGGACCTCAAGACTTGTCTCTTCGACTGATCCGGAGCCACCCCACTCCCCACCCCCTCCGCACCTTGAGACCTTCACGGGTGAGTAGCACGCTTTACAAACCCTGATTGATTTATTGATTGAAACCATGTTTAAGGGAAGAGCAAATGCACTTTAGCACTGGAAATCAATGGTAACATGTCTAGAGTCCTAACACCAACCAAAAGAAGGTGAAAGAAATTGGCAGAGGAAGGCAAAACATTTGTGGATAACCCTGCAGAAAGGGCTAAGTCAAGCACTCCCCCACACTGGTTAGAGTTATAAATGTACTGCCTACAACCCCTGGCTTTTATATCTTTTTAGATCACCTTCTCTCTCAAAACAAAGTCACCCATTCTTTTCTGAAGGAGCATGAGTATCCTCAGGGGATTAATTCCATTAAAGCCTGGAATTGGTATCCCAGTCTTGGCCGGAAGTTCATTTTCATTGTGATATTCTTCCCAGCCCTGAGATTGGTAATGGCCTTATTTGGAAATTACCATCTTATATCTGGGATTTCCCCAGAATTTTGACTTCAATACACTATCATTTCTGAGCCCATTTTTGTTGGCAGTAGCACTCTGCACACATTACTCTGGTTAACCAGTTGTAAATAGCTTGTGATTTCCCTTCCAAGGATGATAAAATTGGTACACCCCTAATTTGCACATATACATTACTTGTAAGTCCCTACTAAATGGTATTGATTGTATCCAGGGCCTGTGAATTAAATGATACAACTGGGTTACAACACTAATTGTGCCACCCACTAAAATAGCACTGTAACATGTCTCATGGTTGCCATTGCAGCTGTAGTACCGTTTTAAAACTACCATTTTGACCTGGCAAAATAAATCTTTTGCCAGGCCTAAAATATCCTTTTCAATATTTATAAGTCCCCCCCTAAGGTATTCCCTAACAACTTAGGGTGCATAGTATTTGAAATGTAGGACATGTGTAACTAAGGGCCTAATTTAGATCTTGGCAAGACTCCTGTCTTCGCTCCATCAAGGCAGTTACAAGTACTCCGTCGAGGTGACAGATTCCCACCCGCCGTATTTAGATGTGTGCCGACTGACCGCCATCTGCATTGACAGACTGTATACCGCCGCGTAAGTAGTGCGCCTTCATTCACAAGGGGGACTATATTGCCAGCTGAAAATTCTCCATCAATGCCAAGCTGGTGGGTTTGCACCAAGCCAATTTGGACTTGCCCATTGTGCTGGCATGTAGGCAAGTGGTGAAACTACTGAAAACGCGCCAAGATCTAAATCAGGCCCTTTTTTCTGACGTGTCCTGACAGTAAAAAACAAATAATTGTTCTCTGTGGCAAGGCTGGCCTCCCATAGACTAACATTGGATTACCTTATTATATTTAATAATAATATTTGTGCCACTCGACTGCTTGGATGCTAGTAATGGGAGCACGCTGCATATGGATAAGAGTATCAAATCCGTAGGGAAGACAAACTCAGGATACAATGAGAGACCAGACTGGTCAATGAGTGCTTCCCTTAATATCAAGAAACCCACTCAATGAGCCCTGTAGAAGTTCTCATGTAAGAGACAAAATGCTTTGAAAATTCTTTGGCTACTTTTGAAGAATTGGTTTTAGAATAAGAAGAGAAGATGTGAATAAAAGGAATAGCTTTAAGAAAAATGAAATGGAGTCTGTGCATTAAGTTCGAATCAAGGTTTAAGGTGGAAATTGGCAAAACAGCTGAAGATATTGGTTACATACACAACTTGGGGGTGGGGGCATGCTGATCATTTTGTCCTGATCTAGTGTGGAGGTGACTCTGTTATGGAAGTGTTAGAAATGGGGGTCTCTATTTGGCAAGGGTTTGCACCTTCGTCCAAATAGGGACCCTTCTTCCTAGTCAGGATAAGGGAGTTACACTCCTAAAATAACTCCTGCTCACCCCCTTGGTAGCTTGGCACGAGCAGTCACATGTATTCTAGAGGCAGTGTGTAAAGCATTTGCACATTACCAACAGTAATACAGTGTAAGCACTACAAAAAGACACCACACAAGTTTAGAAAAATATCCATTATTTTGATATACTTAAGACAAGACCAAAAACGATAAAAATCTACAATACAGTACTTAAAAATCCTTACTTATCAAAATAACCTTGAAAAACAGTTCCTTGAAGTCGATAGCTCTGCCTGGGGCTATAACGGGGTTGGGAGCAAACAAATCCAAATGTTTCTGGCAGACCGTGGTGTTGTGGGCCAGCTACGGTGTCAGGAAGACCACCGAGGAGTACCCTTTAGAAATCCAGGCCATCCGCGACCTCTCGTTGAGCTTCCGAAAGCACGGCGTTCTCAGGCGTCGGTTCCAGAGGTCGGTGCAGGAGTCGTCCGGGCCCTTGAAGTCACACGCATTGCAGATCGAACTCCCCTTTGTTAAAGTCAGGAGCGCTGGCGTCGGCAGACAACAGCAGGCGTTGGGTGCTGCAGTGCGAAATGCATGGGTGCGGTGTGCGGTGCCCTCAGGTCACAGTGCGAGCAGCGGCGTTGTAACAGCGTCAGATGGCGTCATCGGTGAGACCAGGGTCGCAGTGCAAAGTGGATGCTATGCTCGTCACAGTGCTGGCAGGTCGTGGTGCAAGAAGCTGCGTAAATGTTGCGGAAGCATTGTTGTCGGCTGACAAACTGGAGTCGATTCCACCGGTGTCGATAGGCCAAGGCTACGGTGCGGGATGAGGGAGGTGCGTCACGTAACTTTACGAGCGGTGCCCTCAAACCATGGTGCAAGCAGCGGCGTTGATTCCGGCATGGAACAGCGTCGTCAGGGATACCAAGGTGTCGTCATGAAGTGAGGCGGTGCCCTCTGCGGTGCCCTTTGCGGTACCTTCAGGACACAGAGTTGGCAGCGGCGTTGCCGACGTTGTTGGGTTGCTGTTTCTTCTGTTGCTCAACAAAACACTCAGTTCCCAGTGCTGAGGGCAGAAGAGCTTGAAGTCTTTGCTGTTCCTGGGACTTCTTGAACAGGGGGCAAACTCTACCTCAAGCCCTTGGAGAAACTCACAAGGTAGTTTGCAGAAAGTTCAGTAAAGTCCTTTCACTGCCCAAGACAGAAGCAGCCACTGCAGGCCAACACAGCAAAGCACACAGCAAAGTGGTAGTTCCTCCTCACAGCTCCTACAACTCTTCTTCTTGGCAGTCTTCTTGATTCAAAAGAGTTCTAAAGTTCTGGGGTACGGGCCCCAATATTTATACCACCAAACCTCTGTTCTCTGAAGAAAGAGAGTGTATATACCCATCCCAAACCAGTACTGTCCTCCCCGGTGCAGCTGCCTGGCAAGAGGTGGAGACAGCATTGTTGAAAGCAGACTTGGCCCGGGTAGCTGAAATGAAAACTCATCCCCCTACTCTCTATTGTTTGAAGGCTCAGACAAGTGAAAGGAAATCTCCTCCCCCGACTCTCTATTAAATGCAGGGACTATTCAGCCCAGCCCAGACCCATCAGACTGCTGGAGTCAAGGCCCCTGTCACTCACAAACCAGACTAGGAATACACAAATTAAAAGAGCCATACTGGATGGTTAGGCAAGAAAATACCTAGTTTCTAAAAGTGGTATTTTCAAACACTGAATGTAAATATCACTCCTAGTAAAAGATGTATTTTAACATTCTGAGTTCAGTCATAATAAACTCGTTTTTTTCGACCTTGTTCCCTGGGTCAGTTAGGATTATAAGATGTTATAATCAAACTGCATTTTCTGGCCTATGGGAACAGGTAGCCTTGCTATAGTGGAAAATGAAATTGGATGTAATTCACTATCAGGGCATGCCACACACACCAGGGCATGTCCTACCTATCATATACAATGTACCCTGCCCACAGGGATACCTTGGGCCTCCCTTAGGGGTGACTAACATGTGGAAAAGGGAAGGTGTAGGGACTGACTATTGGGAGCACTTGCTAAGTCGACATGGCAGTCCCAGATTGCACACATGCTCTGAACTGCCAAAACGCGCCCATTACATGCCCTCACTGTTTCCTTGCCTTGGATTCTTCCAATTCAAGCACTGACTGTATCTCTTCTACTTTTTGGAATATTCCCATCACTAAGCCTACTCTCCCTACCACTGTGCACAATTCTTGCACTTCTCTGAGTTTTATCAGCATTAACTGCCGCTCCCTTTCGAAACACAAGAGAGATATTTTTGATCTTCTAGAGACAGCTGGTCCAGCTGCCGTGTTTGTCACGGAAACTTGGTTGAATGACTGCTCTGGTCCGGACATCGCCATGGCTCTCCCCTTCGACTACACCTATGTAGGGCGTAACCGAGTCCTTAAAGATGGCGGGGGAATCGCCATTATTTTCAAGAGAGAATTCTCTTGTAAATGGGAAGACCTCGATTTCCCTAACTGTGAAGCCGGGTTATTTAAACTGACCCTCTCCCCTCATTTTACCTTGACTGGCTCCTTGATTTACCGCCCACCGGGATCTGCTAGTGGCTGGGCTGCCTCACTTCCTGAATTTATCGCTCCGTTTTTACTGCAATCAACCAACTTCATTATTGTGGGTGATCTAAATATTCATTTTAACTCTGCTTCTTGCGCGATTTCTAAGCGTCTTTTACAGGATCTTGAAGCGCTCGACCTTCACCTTCATAATTCTGACCCTACTCACAAGGCTGGCAACCTTCTCGATCCCATTATATCTAACCTTACTGATATTGTCTATCAATCTGCAATTCCGGTCCTCTGGTCTGACCATTATATCGTCAATTTTTCCATCAAATTGAGGGAATCCCACTCCTTAAGTCCCGGTCTTCCCCATAATGCCAGTAGGAACTGGAAACGTCTAGATATAGACAAATTAAATTCTTTTCTCGCCAACTCAAAACCCACAGTTTCCGGCACGACCATTAAAGAGCTTCCGGCTGTTAGATCATGGTTGATAACTGCTCTGGACGCGTGTCTTCCCATCCATAAAAATAAAGCACAAATTTACCATCCACCGGCACCTTGGTTTACTGACTCCCTCCGTCTAGAAAAATCCAACTGCAAAAAGCTGGAACGTATTTGGCGCTCCAACTATGACCCGGAGCACAAAGCAAAATATAAGTCTGCCCTTAAAGCCTATCATTCGGCCTGTGACATCGCCAGAGCTAATTTTGCTAACAGCACCATACTGACAGCACAAAATAGGCCGAAGGCCCTGTTTAAAATAGTTAAAGACTTGTCAGGTGCGTCCTCGGTACCTAAGGACCCCTGCTTGAACACGGTCCAGTGCAATGCCTTAGCCAATTTCTTTCTTGCGAAAATTGATAGGATCTACGACACTTTTAACTCTATGTCTGCAGCCTCCATTCCTTCTGCGCAAGATCTGTGCAATGTTCCCCCTATTCTCATGCCCTGTTCTGAGTCAGTGATCCCCCCACTTCAAGTGTGGGACCCCATTTCTTCTGGGCTCTTAAAAAAGTATTTGCATGACATCAAATCTGGCTCCCCCCTTGATCCAATGCCCCCTCAAGTTCTGAGCTCTCTGGACTCAGCCTCACTCCTTATTATTTTGGATGTCCTGAACGCCTCGCTAACAGAAGCTATTGTTCCTAGTGACTGGAAGCACGCTATGGTGGTTCCACTGTTGAAAAAGGCTAACGCTGACCCCAACAATCTTTCTAATTTTCGCCCCATTTCTTTGATTTCATGTTTTTCCAAGATCTTGGAAAAACATGTTAACTCTTTGCTTAATTCATATGTTGAAACCTCCAATTTTTTACATGGTTCTCAATCCGGGTTCAGGGCTGGTTTTTCTACGGAGACCACTCTGTTGGGTGTGTCAGAGACCATTAGACGGCAGGTGGACAATGGGGAGACGGTGGCACTCATCTTGCTTGATTTGAGTGCCGCATTTGACACCGTCTCCCATTCCATCTTGTTGTCCACCCTGAAGGCTATTGGCGTCGGAGGTTCCGCCCTGGCCTGGATTGCTAATTTTCTTTCTGATCGCACGTTTCAAGTTTTCTCTTCTTCCTCTGTTTCATCCATATTCCCTTCCACTCACGGTGTTCCCCAATCGTCTATCCTTAGTCCCCTTTTCTTTAACCTGTATGTGAGACCCCTTGCTTTTTTAGCAGAACAGGCTGGTCTCACAATTTATTCCTATGCTGATGACACTCAAGTCATCTACTCATTGTCTACCAATAAAAATCTTCCCTCTTCTTCTCTTCAATCTGGGCTGAAACAAATATCAGATTGGATGCTGAAGCACAAATTAAAATTAAACGGGGACAAGACCGAACTGCTCCTGTTTGGTTCAGACACCTCGCTCTGGGGCCCACAACATTGGCCACCTGAGATGGGGCCTTTACCTATTCCCACCGTGTCTGCTCGTAATCTAGGGGTTATCTTTGATAACCAGCTATCATTTAAACAACACGCGGTGAAAGTTTCAGCCACCTGTACCACCATCATCAGGTGGCTGAGGAAAATTACGTGGATGCTGCCTGCCGACACCCTGAGATCTGTAGTCCAGGCTCTTGTCACCTCACGCCTGGACTATGGGAATATCCTATTCCTCGGTGCCGGCAAGGAGGTGACCAGGAGGTTTCAGGTGGTACAGAATATGGCAGTCCGCCTTATCTGTCACCTCCCTGCGAGATCCTCGGTCTCACAGCATAGGCGTAAACTGCACTGGTTATGCATCGAGAGCAGAATTAAATTCAAAGCACTCTGCTATATGCACAAGATCATGACAGGTAGAGCCCCTCATTATCTTTCTGTTTTGGTTCAGCAATACATCCCCCCCCGTACACTTAGGTCCTCCACTCAGAACAAATGTAAGATCCCTCGTGTCACCAGAGCCAAAATGGGAGGACGCTCGTTTTCCCTGCTGGCACCTTCGTTATGGAACTCCTTACCCCAATCTCTGCGCTCTGAACTTTGTTTTCTGAAATTCCGGAAAGGAATTAAAACTTGGCTTTTTGATTTTTAACCTTCCTGGTCTGACTCTCCCTGTTTCCCTCACTCTGCTCAGTTTGCTTAGCGCCGGGAAACCTCCGGGTAGCTGTGCGCTTGATAAATGTAATTATAAATAAATAAATAAATAAATGGCAGGCCAGAGTTACATTTACAGCCAGTTTGTGTGGGTGGCACAATCCTTTGCTGCAGCCCACTAATAGCGTTTGATTCACAGGCCCTGGCACACTAAGTGTAAGTTACTAGGGACTGACACATAAATCAAACAGGCTAATCATGGAAACAAGAATCCATAACACATTTTACCATGGTAGCACTTGCACTTTACCGCTAGTCAGAAGTGAGAAAAGTGCTCAGAAACACCACCTCAGCAAAAACAGAGTAAAAACCAGGGAGGTCAGAAAGCAAAAAACTCAGGGGAAACATGGAAAAACATGCCAAGTCTAAAAAGAAGGTTAGGGGTTTGACCTTTCAATCAATCAATCTATCAATCAGAACATTTGTAAAGCGTGCTACTTACCCGTGAGGGTCTCAAGGCACTGGGGGGGGGAGCTGCTACTACTCGAATAGCCAGGTCTTGAGGAGTCTTCTGAGGGTTAGCAGGTCCTGGGTCTGCCGTAGGGGGATGGGAAGGGTGTACCAGGTCTTGGCAGTGACGTGGGAGAACGATCTCCCGCTGGAGGTCGCTCTTCGGATGCAGGGGGACTGTGGCAAGGACAAGGTCGGTTGAGCGGAGCTGGCGGTTGTGGGTGTAGAAGCTGAGTCTTCTGTTGAGGTATGGTGGTGCGGTGTTGTGGAGTGCCTTGTGTGTGTGGGTCAGGAGCTTGAAAGTGATCTTCTTGTTAATGGGGTCCAGTGCAGGTCTCCTAGGTGGGGTGTGATGTGGCTGCGGCGAGGGAAGTTGAGGATCAGGCGTGCAGAGGTGTTCTGAATGCGTTGAAGTCATTTCATTAGTTTGGCCGAGGCTCCTGCATAGAGGGCGTTTAGGTAGTACATCCTGCTGCTGACGAGGGTCTGGGTGACCGTTCTTGTTTCAGTGGGGGTCCACCTGTAGACCTTGTGGAGCATGCGAAGGGTGTTGAAGCAGGAGGATGAGACGGCATTGACCTGCTTTGTCATGAAGAGGGTAGAGTCGAGGATGAACCCTAGGTTGCGTGCATGTTTGGTGGGCGTTGGAGCTGTTCCCAGTGCAGTCGGCCACCAGGAGTCGTCCCAGGTCGAGGGGGTGGATCTGAGGATGAGGATGAGGATTTCCCTCTTGTCTGAGTTGAGCTTTAGTCGGCTGTTCTTCATATACTCGGCAACGGCTTTCATTCCTTCATGGAGGTTGGTTTTGGTGGTGTGGGGGTCCTTGGTGAGGGAGAGGATCAGCTGGGTGTCGTCGACCTAGGAGATCATGTTGAGGTCATACAGTTGGGTGATGTGGGTGGGTGGTGCCATGTAGATGTTGAACAGTGTTGGGCTGCGGGATGAGCCCTGGGGTACGCCACAGATGATCTTGGTGGCTTCGGAGCGGAAAGGGGAAGGTGGACACTCTGGGTTCTGCTGGAGAGGAAGGAGGTGACCCAGTCAAGGGCCTTGTCTTGGTTCCCAGCGTCGTGGAGCCGCCGTGTCTTTAGGGTGCGGTGGCATACCATGATGAAAGCAGATGACAGATCCAGGATGATGAGGGCCGCTGTTTTTCCATTGTCTAGTAGGGCCCTGATGTCATCCGTGGCGGCGATGAGGGCACTCTCGGTACTGTGGTTGCTTTGGAACATGGACTGGGATGTTCTCCTCGAGGTAGCGGGTCAGTTGTCTGTTGACAGTCTTCTCAATGACCTTCACTGGAAACAGGAGCAGGGAGATGGGCAGGAAGTTATTGAGGTCCTTGGGGTCAGCCTACGGTTTTTTGTGTAAGGCGTTGATTTCGGCGTGCTTCCAGCTCTGCGGGAAGGTTGTTGTCTCGAAGGAGATTTTTAAGGGGTGCGATGGTGGTGCTGGCTTTAATGAAGATGTGGTGTGGGGATGGGTCTGATGGAGATCCGAGTCAGTGTGGATGGTGGCCGTGGGGGCGGAGGTCTCAGTGGTTGTTGGGGCGGTCGTGGCATTGAAGCTGTCATGGATGTCTGTGATCTTGCGATGGAAGAAGGTGGCAACGGCATCGCACAGGTCTTGCGAAGGTGGGATGTCGTTGGTGTTTGAGCTGGGGTTGGAAAGTTCCTTCACAATGTTGATGAGCTCTTTGCTGTTGTGTGCATTGTTGTCTAGGCGGTATTTGAAGGAGGCTCTTTAGCAGCTCTGATGAGGTGTTGATGTTTGTGGGTGGCGTTCTTGTGGGCTGCATCACTGTCCACTGTCCGTTCAGAGTGCCATTTCTTCTCTAGTTTACATCATATTTGCTTGGAGGCCTGGAGGTCTTCAGTGAACCAGCTGGCTTTCTTTCTGTTGTGACTGTTGGAGGGTTTCTTGATCGGGGCGAAGGTGTTGGCGCAGTCGTCGAACCACTGTCTGAGGTTGTGGGCAGCGGTGTTGGGGTAGGTGGGGTCGGCGGGTGTGATCCGGGCAAGGGTGGTGGTTAGCTGGTGGGTTTCCAGAGGGAGAAGTGGATGCAGGGATGGTCGGTCCAGTGGAGTTTGGTGGTGTGGTTGAAGGAGACATGGGAGCATGCAGAGAAAAATTGGGGTCAAGCGTGTGGCAGGTGGAGTGGGTGGGTGTTGTGACGAGTTGTCTGAGTCCGAGGTTGGCGTGGTTGTTGATCAGGGTGGTCGAGTTGGTGTCGTTGTTGTTCTCTAGGTGGAAGTTCAGGTCCCCAAGGAGGAAGTAGTCTGTGGAGTCGAGGATGTGTGTACTGATGAAGTCGGCAATGGAGTCGCTGAACTGTGGCCGGGGTTTGGGGGGTCTGTAGACGAGGGTTCCTCTGAGGGTGGTGTTGGGATCGGTGTGGCTCTGGAAGTGCAGGTGTTCGGCGAGGATGAGGATGTCATTGGTGTTGGTCGTGAGTGTTCCTGTGGACGATGGCAATTCCTCCTCCTACTCCGTTGGTGATGTTGGGTGCCGAGGAGGGGTTCAGCCAGGTCTCCGTCAGGAAGGCGACGTCTGGGGAGATTGAGTCGAGTAGGTACCAGAGATCAACGGCGTGTTTGCGGGTTGAGTGGGTGTTGAAAAGAATGCATCTGAGGTAGTTGGGTTCTTTCCCGGTGGGTGGGTTGGCGGGTCGGACACACAGGTGGTGCTGTGCGGTGTGGGAAGCGACCTGCCTAAGAAGGGTCAAGGGTCGCTCCCACCTTTCGGAAGTCACTAGAAGTGGTAGGTGTGGTTTACTGTATCTCAAACCCTATTTTTCTGTAAATCATATATTTAATAAATGATCACTTCAGTTTGAGATCAGCTAAAGAAAAATTATTTTGAAAATGCGACTTTCAGAAAGTTTACATCTTTCTGCCTCAACCAAATGTGCATCTCTGCCAGTGTCCAGGTGCACATGACTTTTAATCTCTCTCCTGTGGTGTTAAATGTACGGGTGTCAAAGTGACCCTGAGTGTGAAAAGGGGTGTTCATTTCCCGAGCATGATGGCATGGAGGAGTTCCCTTCATGATTTCATAAGATGTCTGCCCTATCACTGGCAAATGCAACTAGCTGCCTTTTGTTTCACTAGCCAAACTAGATCCGGGCCCAGAAGAAAGGGATAAACTGGCCAGAACCAATTAAGGGTTACATAAAGAGGTGGCCACCCCACCCACAGACAGGTACTAAGAATAAAAAATGCAACTACAGAACTTATCATCAGAAAACTCCTGCACCCAGGGGGTCTCAAAAGAAGGGTTGCTGTGCTCTGGGAAGGCTGCAGTAAATATGGATCTGCTTGTTTTCAACCCAGCTTCTCAGATTTGACTCCAAGGGTCCGTTGGCTAACCTCATGTTTCAGCTGCAAGAACACAGCAAGCTTTCAGAGGCCCAGTTGACCAGTACCAACTGGACCTGTCAGGACCCTGCTGCTGGCCTCTGCTAGCGTGAGTTCTAAATCATAAGTGGTGACCCCCGGTTGGTGATAAAGCGCACTCCTCTAACCTAAAACAGCAAGAACTGGACTCAAGGCGTGTAACCAGAGACTCTGAGCTTGTCACATCAAAAAGAACTGTGTACTCATGAATAAACTGAATCTGACTGCTGACAAGACTTTCCCAGATATAGACCAGGACTTTGCTGCTCGGAGAATTTTACATCAACAGCAACCTCCGTGCATTTCCTGCAAATGTGAAGTCCATCAACCAGTTCATTGCACCAGTAATGACCACCTACTGCCAATGAAAATTTCTGACAAAGGACAGCGACTGCAGCAACCCACATTTTGCAAGCCTCTCTCCGAATCCAGCCTTCAGGCAGACCAATTAACATTCTAGTGGATTAGAGCTTCTTTCATGAAACAGAACTAATTTAGAATGGAAACAGTCCACCAGGACGAGTCTGGTCCCTATAAATGACTTGCACTGCACCGCGGTAAGCTGTATCTTGCAGCCTGATTCATCTCCCGTTTTGCGAGCCCCTAATAGCGATTCATAAGGAATCGCTATTAAGGACTTGCAAAACAGGATTCATGTAGGAATTGCTAAATAAATAGCGATTCCTACACAATCCTTATTTGCGATTAGCAAATTGCTAATCGCAAATAAGGAATAACTCCCCATTCATTCCTATGGGCCTAAAGGCCCATAGGAATGAATGGGGAGTTATTCCTTATTTGCGATTAGCAATTTGCTAATCGCAAATAAGGATGCGATTTCAAGGGTGCTAGGGGTGTCCAAAGGACACCCTGTAGCACCCCTGAAATGTAATTTACATTGGTGTTGCGCATGTGTGTGCAACATGCAACTTAGAAAAATGCATTTAAAAGCATTTTTCTAAGTTTTCACTATTTACCACGAGGTTTGACCTCGCGGTAAATAGCGGCCCGAAATTGCGAATTCGCAATTTAAAAATGGTTCATGAATTGCATTTAAGGAATCTCAAATACAGATTCCTTAAATGTAATTCCTCGCAATTTAGCGAATTCGCTATTACCGATTTTTGCATTTGGGATGATGAATCCCAAATGCAAAAATTGCATTCGCAAAAGGCAAGATACTGAGAATCTTGCCCTTTGCGAGTGCAATTTAGCTTGATGAATCAGGCTGTTTGACTTTGACCCAGTCCAAAGCAGCAATGTGACGATTTGTACTTTTTTGTGCTATCCCTACTATAAAGTTTTGAAATTCATGTTTCTAGTTCTACATATTCGATGCTTGTTGTTTTGGTGTCATTTGACTTATTAACATTTCCTGCATTGTTCTAAATTTGTTTGGAATTGTTCTTGTGTTCTGTTTTCACTTCATTACTGCTTGAGTGCTGCATAAATACTTTTCATATTTCCTCTAAATTAAGCCTAACTTCTTTTATGCCAAGCTGAAAGAGAGTTAAGCACAGGTATATTTAGTGACTTTAGTGGTTCAACTTGCCAAGGATTGTAATTATTTTTAAAGTGGGGCTCTCACCCCTATCAACTAGTATCCCAATTACTTACAATTTCCAATATTTCAGTTGTGGCTAAATAGCTGCATGAGTAAAGCACAATTAGCTTCAAATACTTTTTATGGAATTGGTGACACTGATTCAGGTTTCTCAAAGCATCAAAATAAACAGAGAGTTTGTAACTCCACACGCTGTGCTTGCAAGAAGGTCAGATTACATATTTTCTGATGTGTCTTTAATGAACATTAATTCTGTGATTTGTTCCAAAAGTTCTAGTTGAGACAGAAGCACTGCTAATGACTTATAAGGAAGACAATAGGACACCATCAACTAATAGCCATATCTTGTACTGCTTACACCAAAATGATTTTTCACAATTCTTGCATTTTGCCTTATAGGCATAGGTTATAGTTCTATTGACAGTGCAGATAAAAGCAGAGGCAAGGAACAGCCCCGCCCTTGTTCCCTGTTTAACTGTATGTTCTGTGTCTCACTGTCATGAATGTGTATATCCTTGGGTTTCTATAGTTTGTACCGATCTTATGAATCTCAACCTGACAGGATTGAATGCCTTTACAGCATCGAGCAGTTTCTCGATTACTGGGATACTCATCATAGTAGACTTTTTATAAGGTGAGCAGACTATCGGATATTCTTGTATATTTGGCATTTTTTCCGGAAGCCTGACTGACCTACATCAACCAGCCATGCCAAACTTCATAAATGTGAGACCAGAATCCTGGCAAAAACCTAAAGAACTGAGGGGCGGATGTACAACGCATTTTACCGGGGGCGTTTGCAACCAGTAAAATCATTTTTCTATGTACAAACCCTATTTTGCGCGTCTTTAACTCATTCCCGACTCACTAATTAGGGTTTGTGAGTCACTATTAGGAAGGGGCACGCCAAAGGCGTCCATTCCTAATAGAGTGTTCCAGGCAGATCAACAATTGCTTGCGACCAGAATGCGGTTGCAAATCAGTTAACCACTTACTTAAAGTGAGTGGTAAACCAGTCTCAACATGAAGATTGCCCCCAGGGGACCCCCTTCCCTTTTGTGAATGGTAGAGAAAACATTTTCTTTTTGAGACACATCCCATTTCCCTTTGAGAAAAATGGGCTGCATTTTTTTTAAAGTTGCTTTATTTAAAATCAAACAGAGACATGGCGGTCTGCTGTTTCCCGCAGGCCACTATCGCTGTGTTATGCCCATTCACAGATGTGTCACAAATGCAGCCTGCCCCAGGAATATGGATGAGACAGGCCCCTTGCGAACCATTTGGGAATCGTTCATGTGTCTGAGATACAGTGGGCCAGAGGTATGTCTGTTTTTAGAGGTCGCGATAGAAAATCAAGCTGTTTGTGATGCTATTAATCAATCAATCAATCAAAGAATCAGGGGTATATAAAGCCTATTACTCACCTGTGAGGGTCTCAAGGCGCTGGGGAGGGGGTGCAGCTCCGGATCAGTCGAAGAGCCAGGTCTTGAGGCACTTCCTGAAGGGGAAACAACCTTTAAAAGCAGTCATTACATTGCACTACCTTTACAATGCAGTCATTAAAACGCAACATCCTTTACATCGCATGCCATTACATCGCAGCCATTACATTGCATGTCACGACAACAAATGTCAGTACAACCCATGTCATTACAACGTATGCCATTACAATGCAATATTAGGTAAGTAATGGGGAATAGTAATTTTTACCCAAACACTATCCAACACTTACCCTACTGTTGCACTCACTGGAGTGGGAATAGTAATTGTTGCCCCTACACTATCCAAAACTTATCCTACGGTTGCACTCACTGGAGGGGAATAGTATTTTGTACCCCTAAACCATCCAACACTTACCCTACTGTACCCCTAAAAGTAATATGCGTTTTTATGGTATGTGTTGTAATGGTATGCATTGTAATGGAATGCGTTGTAAAGGTAGTTTCTGAAAATGCATTGAGATGGCATGCAATGTAAAACCATCCGTTGTAAAGAATTTTGCGATGTAAAAACTGCGTTGTAAAGGCATGTGTTGCAAATGTGTGCATTGTAACATCTTACATTCTCCTGAAAGTGTTCAGAGTGGGGGAGCATCGGATGCTGACTGGGAGCTCGATCCAGATCTTTGCTGTGATGTAGGAGAAGGCTCTTCAACCTGCTCTGGTTCTGTGGCTGTGTGGGGTCTCTACCAGGACGAGGTCGGCGGAGCGGAGTTTACTGTTGTATATGTGGAAGGGGACTCTTTTGTTGAGGTATTTGGGTCTTATGTTGTGAAGGGATTTGTAGGCATGGGTGAGTAGCTTGAAGGTCACTCTATTCGCAATGGGGAGCCAGTGGAGGTCTGGTAGGTGCTGGGTCATGAGCTTGGGTCATGGGGTTCCGAGAACGAGTCTGGCTGTAGTGTTCAGGATGGTTTGGAGATTGTGTAGCAGGGTTTTGTTGGTTCTGGCGTAGAGGGTGTTGCCATAGTCCAATCAGCTGGTTATGAGTGCGTGAGTGACGGTCTTTCTGCATTTGGGGGATCCACTTGAGGGTCCTGCCAAGGATGCAGAGGGAGTTGAAGCAGGTGGAGGCGACAGTGTTGATCTGGTTAAAGTGAGAGAGGAGTCTAGGATGATACCGAGGTTCTGGGCGTGGTCCGTCATGGTGGGTGGGTTTCTGAGGGCATGGGGCCACCAGTATCTGTCCCAGGCAGTGGGGGAGGGTCCAAGGATGAGAACCTCTGTCTTCTCCGAGTTGATGCTATAAAGGGTTGTAGCATGTACAAACCCTATTTTGCAAATCGGTAACCTTTTTCCGACTCACAAAATAGAGTTTGCAAGTATTAGAAAGGGGTATGCCAAGGGAGTCCCTTTCTAATAGTGAGTCGAAGGGGAACGCACAATTGTTTTCTGACCCCAAACGCAGTCGCAAAACAATCATAGTTACCACCAATTTCAAATTGGTAGTAAGCTACTCGCAAATGGGAAGACGTTTCTAGGGGATCCCTCCCCCTTTGTGTTTGGCAGTAAAAACATTTTTCAAGAACAAGCAATGGTCCCATGGACCACTACCTACATTTTTTATTTTAAATGCATCACGTTTTATTTAAAAAGCAAACACAGACATGGTGGTCTCCTGTCCTCAGCAGGCGACCATCCCTCTGATTGTAGCCTATAACCAATGGGTCGCAAATTGCTACCTGCCTCATCAGTATTGATGAGGCAGGTCATTTGCGACCCCATTGGGAATTGCTAAATGTGTCTGAGACGCATTAGCACATTCCATTTGCAAGTCGCAAAACATCGCATTGTACAAACCACGAAATGTAATGGTCGTACAACTGGCCCAATATTACATTTCATTTTGCGAGGCGCAAATACAGACTCAAAAAATTAAACATTGCTACATCGGGCTTTACAATCGCCTTACAGGAACTTCAGAGTCTGAGTTTTTTCAAACTTAAGACATCCCTCATTTCAGTAACCATATTTAAAAGCATAGTTAAAAGACTAACCAGTTCATCCTGAATAATTTTCCAGTCTAGAACACTGGTGGGAACCAATCCAGGACTGGTGATTTTCTTAGCTGAATATTAAAATATTTACAATATAAAACAGAACGTACAATGAGATATGACTGAGTTCATGCAGATAAAACCAAATAAAACAATAAAATATTGAGTTCTTTTAGGTGTTTAAACACATATTGCAATTGTCACACCTTGGCACAATGAAAGCACCACACAGGTTTAGAAAAATAGAGAAGACCAAAACAACAAAAATCCAATAAGTAGAACCGGAGTTATGAATTTTTAAACCAAAATAGTCCTCAGAAGTCAATTGCGTCAGAAGTTACTTGAGGTCACGCTAGACCAGGGTGAATCTAAAGTTCAGGACAACTGTGATAGAGGGCAGGCTGGATATAAGATGAAGAAAAAGGTCCTGCTAGGGTCCTTGGATGGATCAAATGAGGTGCCATGTTGTCATTGATTCCATGGTAGGAGATGACTGTCGGCACTGATCCGCGCTGTTGATGGAAGCTTTGATGAAGAACCCCTGCACGATGCAGGCACTGCGTCGTTGTCAAGCCCCTCTGTCCCTCGTCGTCAAGCAACCACTGCAACAGCATTGAAGGGAGATGCATCGGTTATGCTAGGCTCAAGGCCACTGCTACATTGACATTGATGTAGGAAAATCTGCAAAAAACCCACTTCTGAGGCCCAGGAGTAGAGGGACACCTCAGGAAAGCGTATGAGTCACAGATGGAAGAGTCCAGCAGCAGCAGAGATTCAAGAAATCTTATATGACCTTGAGACTTCAGAAAACAGGAGGGAAGCCAGCAACCCCTTGGAGTCCCTCTGAGTTCAAGGGAGATGGGTCCAGTCCTTGTCTTCAGCAGGGATGAGATCAGTAGGCAGCAGGGGCAGATCAGCACAACAGTGAAACAGTTCCTTAAAACAGTAAGTTAAGCACTGTGGTAATCCTTTTAACACAGCACTACTTACTCCTGGCAGGGTTCTTCACTGATCCGGCAGTGTACTGATTTGGTAGGGTCAGAGCCCCAGTACTTATACCCAAATGTGCCTTGGTATAGGAGGTGACTTCATAGAAGCTCTATGAAGTGCACAGGTTCCCTTTCACCCCAGCCCTGTCTGCCAAGCTATCTGTGTTGGGTAATCAATCCTTTGTATGGGAGCAGGACACAGCCTATTCAGTGTCATCTGCTTCTCTCCCCTCCTGCCCAGGAAGGTTTTCAGAATACAGATTAGTCCTCTTTCCCAGCCACCCTCTCTGTATTTTTGGCTCTCTAGAGGGAATACACCAGGTTTAATTTTCACCCAACCCAGAGGAATATAGGAGACAGAGTGCAGGCACACAGAGCTAAGTTGAGAACAGAGAAATATTCACTTTCTAAAAGTGGCATTTCCTAAATAGTAATATCAAATCCAAATTTACCACTGAAGTGAATATATTATTCATCAAAAAAGGGGATTAAATGGGCCTTTTTGTCAGGCCCAGCATACTTGCCCGAGTAATCCAACACCAAAAGGGCTATGCAGTTCCTCAGGAGGTCACCATAGAGGTGAGTACTGAGAGGCAAACAGTGCTAGACTCCGTGTAGGGACAATGTAGCCCTCAAGGGAGAAGGAGGAAGGGGAATTCCTCCTTTCGGAACTAGGACTCTCACACACCCAGCCAGCTAGGTGTCATGTTTTATCATTAGGTCTTCTCCTCGTCGGGTCGGCGGTGTAATACCCGACAGGCACCAAATGCGTAGTTCTTTGGCAGAGATCTTTTGTATCTTGCCATTTGGTGAGGTATGGGTGAGGGGCCTAGGCTAGTGTAGATGTAGTGTAAGGAAGGCTAGAATTAGAACAGGTTACTATTTTAAAAAGAGGGCTCCCACCTGATTAAAATAGGAATAGAGTGGCGACTTATGTCTGAAACAATTAGTTTGAGATCCTAGATCGCTACTCTGCAACGGTCAACATGTTTCTTGCCTAAATGTCTATGAGATCAGATGGCAGTTCATCAGGACCAACGTACACACTATCTACATACCGTGGTAGTTACTGGAGCAACCTACCTACCATGTGTAATTAGGTAAAGTACTTAAACAAGGTTGAGGGTAATCTAAGGAGAAAAAAAGAAAGAAAACATAGTCAAAAGTATAAGGTGACTCAGTGTGCTTGCACAGGTGACTTGCAACATCACTCGTGGTGGTGGAGTGGCAGGCAGCACATGTGATGTCATACACATAAAATGATTAAAACAAATATTAATATTTTACAAAGCAGTAATGTTTGAAACAAATAGTTATTTCACAGCTCTAATGGAAGTAGTGGGGCGTACAGCTGATGAACTCACCCCAATTTTTTAATGGTCACGCCTCAACAGTAACCGGTGGGGCTATGACACCTCAAGGTGTAGTGTCCTAAACAAAAAAAAACATGAGGTTGTGAGGTTACCAAACCCAATTACGAAAAATATTCCAGCCATCGATTAGCAGCTTAATACAGGTGGGGCTCCGGTGCAATTTGGGACACCATTACTGCACGAGTACAATCACTCGAGCAGCAACCCGGTGGCTGGAGGACATAGTGGGGGACGGAACCAGCAATGACCGCCGACCAGCCATTACCCAGGGTGAGGTGGCGTACCAGGTTAGTGACCCCGCATCACCTAACCGAGCGTGTAACCAACATTGTGATGAATCTGCTTTAAAGAAAAAGCTGTGTGCATCTCGGCATGGACGTTGCCGCCGCGTAGCCCTGTGTAACTCACCAGTAAGCATAGCTGTAAGCAGTGGAGGAGCGTTTCACCAATCTTGGTTAGGCGCGGCCATATTCACCTATAGATCAGCGTCACTGCGCCTGATGACCTACCCCTGCTGCCGAATTCCGGGTGTTAATGTCCTACATCAAGGGGATTGAGTTATACTCCCGGTTGATTCCCGAGGGCAGGGTTAGAGACAAACCGGAATAAGCACGCCTAGACCGCTATCTCATCTCTGTCTGGAAACAGGAAATGTCCCTGTTTGTTAAATCAGCAGTCATCTTAGAGCGTTTTATTTAGAATTAAATTCATGGTTTCAAGGACAACTACCAAGGGAGCTAAGTAGTTTAAGTATGTTCAATTGCCAATGATGACTATTGTCATCAATGCCTTTAGTTATAATGTAATGGACCGCAGGAGAGGGTTGTTGATTAACGTATGTCTAAATGCAGTGTATGTTGGTCTTGTCTCCGTGGAGTAGTGGGAGAGTGGCACATGGGATCTAACCCAGAAAGAAGTGTTTTATCACTAGTCATTTTGTGTTGTAGTGGAGAGGTGTTATCATTTGTCCTCATTAATTCATTCTGAAATGACATACTCTGCAAACCCAAGATGGTTGTCATTGTGAGTAAATATGGCACGCTGCAGTGCGGTGTAGTGTAAATGTTTCGGTCCGTTCTACCCATGGAATATCATCATTCAGGCCATATTGATAAGTGGCTAAACGGTATATCCATCTTTGTTCTATCATGAAAAGTGCCCTCTGTGTGGTGCATGGATGTGCTTTAAGTACAACCCATCTGATGGTATCAGGGGTGTGACCACGGTCTTGTCCACGGAAGTGTTGACACCGGATGTTACTTTTGTGTTCTGTGATCCTAGTCTTAACGGCTCTCATAGTCAGGCCTATGTATCTAAGTTTGCATCAACAAGTGATCATGTAGATGCACTGAATTGTGTTACAGCTATTGTGTTTTGTGAGGCGCCATGTAAAGGTGTCAGAGAATACAATCACCTTAGTAGATGCTGTGTGGTGACAAACCGAGCATGAACTGCAAGGTAAGTGGCCCTGTACCGGTGGGAGATCCCACAGGGATCGCTGGTTAGTGATCTGTTGGGTCGTAGATCGTGTATTCACAAGAATGTCTTTGAGATTCCTGGTGCGTTTATAGGCAAATCTGGGTCTAGGTAGTTGTAATGAACCCGTATTAAGAATCTCACAGTTTTTTATGACATTCTTGATGCGACTGGAGTCAGGGGTGAAAGAAGTAACACATGTCAGAGTATTTTCTTGTTCTTTTGGGACTACTTCCAAAAGTGCCTCACGGTGTTGATTCCTGGCCCTTTTCATGGATTTCAGGATATGATGTTCTGGGTATTTTCTTTGCTTTAAGTTATTGGTGAGGACTTTTGCTTTGGTTGTCGTTTATATTACTACAAGTCCTCCGGACACGAAGGAATTGCGCAACTGGTATATTGTCTTTAAGGGCTCGTGGGTGGGGACTGATATATAGTAGCAGGCTGTTCCTGCCCGTGGTTTTCCTATAAAGTGTCATGCTCAGTTGATTAGTAGCTATTATAATCCTAAGATCCAGGAAGAGTACAATGGTGTCAGATATGGTCTTGGTGAATTTGAGATATTGGTTTTGTCTTTTAATCCACTGACAGAAGTTTTCCCAGGTGATGAGGTCACCCTTCCAAAAGATAACTTCATAACTTCAAATGTGATTGTTAAGATGATTCTCTCCTCAAAGGCTGCCATGTAAAGGCAGGCCACACTGGGGGTGAAAGTGCTACCCAAAAATGTACCTTGGGACTGGTCAATTAATCTGTTTTTTGAACTTGAAAAAGTTTTCAAGTGAGTGCCAAAGTTGTACATTCCATTATAAATGGTATCAGTCTTGGTGAATTCCATTCCCCTTTGTGAGTTACACAACTTCTTTTGTAAAATCTGTCTGAAAGCATTCTTTCAAGACAAAGACGAACCACAACCGATTGTGGACGGTATTGGGTTAAGAAACCCATTCACGTTTACACCCAATAACAGTATGATTCCCCCGGAACTTCTAACTTTCGACCACGCAGTGCTTAAAGATCTACAGCTAGATTCATGAAAGGAAATTGCGCTCGCAATAGCTGTGAATTCGCAATTCCGCTCGCAATTTGAAGGGAAGAAATTCAAGAAACCCAAACAACCAAAATAGCGAATTCGCAATTTAAAAATAGCGAATTCGCTATTAAATTCGCAGAATCCTGGAGGATGGGCATTTGCGAATCGGAAATTGCGAGGACCCATGGATTCTGCGAATTAAATAGCGAATTCGCAAAAATGCCATTCATGAAAATTCGCTAAAAGCGAAAAAAGTGCAAATCGCTATTTGCGACGCGCAATTTAAGAACTCAAATCAGGTGGTAACCAGTACTGAAATAAATGTTTTTTCAGAAAACAGTTAGGTCACTCCCAACAGGTGCAGGGCTGATCAAACACATTTAAGGACATGCAGCTGGAGCCTGGTGATTCCCACAATGCCTGGACTTTACATGCTGGTGAGGCGGCGTAGGCTGCAGCGAGCTGCACACAACAGACGGAGGATACAGGAGCAGATATTCCGCCAGCGGGTCACCCTTCTGGGCCAAACCAGGGAGCAAATCTATGCCAAGTACCGCCTGAGTGGGGCCATGATAATCAAGCTCATCAGGGACCTAGACCCCCTGATGCAGCACCCTACAAGGAGGACTAATGCCGTGCCCACACATGTGCTGGTATTGTGCTGCCTGCACCTCCTGGCCTCCGGAAGCTTCCAGGGGATGGTCACTGTTGCAGGGGGGATATCCCAGCCTACCATGTCCCGCTGCCTAAGGAGTTTCCTGGAGGCAATGCTGACCCAGCCAGCCAGCCACTATATATCATTCCCCACCAGCCAACAGGACCTCAATGATACAAAGCTGCAATTTTACAATGTAGCCCAATTCCCACACGTCATTGGATGTATTGACTGTACGCACGTCCATATTTGCCCACCTGCTGAGACGGAGTACATGTACCGCAACCGGAAATGCTACCACTCCCTCAACATCCAGATGGTATGCAATGCCAAAACAATAATCACGGACATTGTGGCACAGTACCCAGGGAGCACACATGACTCCTTCATCTTCAGGCACAGCGGCATCCACACACGACTGGCCAGGGGAGACTTTGGGGAAGGACACCTACTGGGTAAGTACACATGCCCCAAATGTGTACGTTGTGATCATGTAGCTGCGCAGAACAGGCACTCACTCTCTGCTCCTTACATACAGGTGACAGCGGCTATCCTCTCCGTGAGTACCTCCTCACCCCATTCCTCAACCCTGCAACTCCACAACAACGGCGATTTAATGCATCACACATTTGCACAAGGAACTGTATTGAGAGGACATTTGGCCTGTTGAAAAGCAGGTTCCGCATACTGCACAAGACAGGTGGGGCCATGTAATACAATCCTGAGGTCTGCTGCCACATCGTGGCCGTGTGTGCCATCCTTCACAACATTGCTACCAAGCGCAGGATCCCTGTTGACATCTCTGGCAGTGAGTCAGAAGGGGACAATCGGCCACCTGCACATGTGCGTCACGCACGCGGGGAGAACCCAGCAGAAGGACACAGGCGCCGCAACCAAATCTGCATGAACTATTTGTAATGACATGAGGCACTTTACGTTATTCAGAATTTTAGTTACTGTTACTGCACAATAAACATGGCATTCTGAAAAGTGTGAAAAGATTGACATATTGCGTCATATGTCCAGGTTAGTCTGTATGGCATGCTTGTTGCGTCAGCATGTGGCCTCGTTGCAATGCACAACAGTTCAGTGGCGTCTCCGGGTAGTTGCCCCTGACCTCCTCTCAACGTCCTCCTCCAGATTGTGCCGTGCGGCAGCAGAGGGCCTGCTGCTGTGGTGGGGTGCTACCACCGATGGTATGGACTGGCTGCTGTGGGTTGATGTTGCCTCACTGTTGTCGTCTGCCCCTCCCCCCCCGCCTGGCCATGGCCAGTGGCCTGCATGCCCTGCATGGCTGTTGCTATGTTCTCCAGGGCTGTTGCGACGTCCTGGCAGCATTGCAACATTTGGCCTTGCATGGCCAGGGGGCGTCACGAGAGCTGGGAGGTGGCGTTCCCAATAATGTGATTTAACCGCGTGTACGCCGACGGGCGGGTGAATAGTTGGCGGTGTCTGCGGCGATTGACATTCCGCTGCCTGGACATTGCCTGAGTGTTGGCCTCCACAGCTGCTGTCATATGTGCCACATTACGTGCCGTCTTGTCCAGTTGGAGGTGGATGGCGGCTAGGTGTCGGGCCTGGGTCTGGTGCACACTCAGCATCCTGCGCTCAATAGAGAGCCCACCTGCTCGCACAATTCTGCCCCTGCCAGCGCGGGATGTGTTGGTGCGCGGCTCCCTGACCACACCGCTCGTCTGGCTCCTCACAGCCGCAGGGCGGCGGGTTTGTTGGCGACCTGCTGCTGGTGTTGCAGGCCCCACTGGTGGGTGTGTGCTGCGTGGTGCTACAGTAGCGCCTGTTGTCACGGGGGTGGCACTGGCCACAGGGGCGGGTGGTGGGATGACCGCTGTTGTGGCAGCTTGCCCTGATGCTCCGGGCTGTGGGGTATGATGTGTATCCCCCTCCGTGTCCTCCGTGTTCTCCTCTATCACCAGGGCCTTGCTGTCTGTGCTGGGGATATCAGCGCCACCTGTGATGTGAAGTGGACGTTGATTAGTGACATGTTCCATACACAGTTAGGCTTGCTACATGCATGCAGTCTACCATTCCCTGTCTCGCTGCAGGATTGACTCTCACTGGACATGTCAGGCTCTATGGTACAGGATGGTAATTGTGGGCAGACTACATGTCCCACAATGCAATAGCGCTATAGAGCTGTACTTTGCCTGCATGATTGGGGTTTGTTATGGGATGCACTGGAGTCATGGACGATGTTAGGGGACAGGGGGTTGCAGTCGCATGGCACTTACCTGGTGTGTCTTGGGTGGGTCGGGAGGAGTCAAGCTGGGTCACACCCACGCAGGCCTGTGGGTTGATGGTCTCCTCCACTTGGTCCTCCAGTGGGGTGTTCGGTGGGACAGTGGGCTCCCCTCCACCTGTCGCTAATTGCACCCCCAGCCTCTCAGCAATCTTTTCTTTTGCCCGCCCTCTTAAGTCATACCAGCGCTTTTTCAGCTCGTCCAACGAGCTCTGGGTCACACCCACGGCGTTCACTTTGGCGCAGATGCGCAGCCAAATGCGCCTTTTGTCCGCCTCTGCTACCCTTCGGGAGTCACTGCCAAATAGGCGGTTGTGATCCTTGGAAACTCCTTCAATTAGGTGTTCGAGCTCCTGCTCAGAAAACTTTATTTTGCGCTTTCTCCCACTGGTGGAAGCTCCTGCTGCATCCTGTGCCATGCTTGCCACTGTGCTGTCTCCTGCTGTAGTCCTGTGGGAATGCTGGAGGGGAGCTCTGCCTGTACTTCAGCCTCTCACTGCTGAATGAGGGTCGGAGCTGCCTACTTCCTGGTTGTGATGTCATCACTGTGCTCAGGATGCGACTTCCCGTTTTTGCGATCTCGCAGTTAGCGAGATCGCTATTTGCGATATCGGTAATAGCGAATTCACAATTTCAACAGGGGTATCGGCGGAATCTGCGATTTTTTACCGATTTCTGGCTTCTTGCAATCAGCAATTGCGACCGCTTTTAAATCGGAAAACTTCATGAATGCCGTTCTGCGAATTCTAAATTGCGATTCGCATTGACTCGCAATTAAAAAATTGCAGAATTGGACATTGATGAATCTGGCTGTTAGCGTCTAGCACCAATTCGGCCCACTGCCATATGTTATAGACAGCTGAATCCACTGCAGCGAAATCTCTTGCAGAGGACACTACTATTACCATTAAGCAGGCAGATAAGGGTGGGGCTACAGTCATCATGTCTACTGTGGACTATGACCAGGAATGCCTATGTCAACTTGATAACATAAGGTACTAAACCCCAGTCTTGTCCACCACTTAATTTTCAAGAGAAAGTTCCCCGTAACTAGCACATTTGCCGTTGCAAAAGTGAGAAAGGGTGACTCAGAGCGGGGGCGTTCCAAATTGTCCACATGAATGAGCGACTAGTGTTTCAAAATTTCCGGGATTTTCCGGTCACAAGGGACGATAAGCCATGATGGTGGTGTCCAGACCGCCATCAAGAGAGCCGTAGTGAATGCCAGTAGGGCGTTCTACACGGCAGTGAGGGAGAGACGGATTACGAGGAGGGACAGTTGACCTCACAAGCAGTAAGCGGGATATTGGGTACCAATGGGCCGGAGGTCAATGAAGTGAGTGCCTGTAGCCACTACGGGAGACTGGAGAGGCCATTATTAGTGGGCAGCTGCACCAAGAGAGTTAGCTTTGTGATTGGGGCTTTAATGTTGTATGCTAAATCTGGGGTTGTTCCCACCAGGAGTGGCCCTAACAGGGCACTTTCTAGTTTTAATTGCAATACTAATAGGAGTAGAGAAATCTCCTGGTTTGGGATCTCTCTTTTGTTTGGCGCATGTACGAAAGTTGTTATACTCACCCATAACATTTGGCCCGGAAATGGGGTAGGGTCATTAGCACGGCAAAGTCACAGCTCGGGTTGAACTTCTACGGCCTCGAGCAGTAGCGCAGAACAACTGAGGCCCGACTGTTAGCAGGCTATCAACAATGGGTACTTGTTTTAGAACTGCTGGAACCATCACTTAAGGCAACGAGAAACATCTGGATGGTGTTTTCTACTACCTCTGTGGTTGACAATACAGAAGTCCTTGTTTAAGTCCCTCATATGGGTTTCTAACTATGTTTTATTATCTTTCTTTATTTCTTGCTACAAAGAGTGCTAATAGGCAACTGTCCTCATTCCCCCGCCATTTCGAGTTTGAACATTTAATAAACTTGGTAAGTTTAATGAGTAAGGGACATTGGTTGAGTGTGGTGTGCTTTTGAGTTTCTTTGATGTCCAAGTATATCTTGATTTTACTCTTTACCAGTAGTAAGTTGAGCATGAGCACTGCAAAAAGTTTATAATGGAGTGCAAGTAGTCTCATGATCCATCTAGTTAGACAAGCTTGTGACATATAAAACCTCATCCTAAAACTATCTCATTTCCTGGATGGAGAGCAGGTGCCCGTATCTCAATGGAGGGATTTTAGTGAGTGGAGATACTGCACCGGTATATATTTAAATTAAATGTTGGACACTGTACAAAACACTTCAATAGTTTCTTGTATATTTAAATATTTCAGGTTCCTCTCCAAGAGATAGGGACTCTACTTAAGGTGACATCCCCTTTACCTCTGGATTTGTAAGAGGGAGGGTGAGCACCCAGGGGTCACAGTGGTGAGAGTCCTGAGGAAAGCTGGGGTATTGGTTTTTTGCTGGCAGAAACATGTCAACACCTATGCAGAGTGGAGGGGTTGGTGTCTCATTATAAGCTCCAAAACTTAGCATCCACATTTTGTTTTAAACCTGGACAGGGTACCTAATATTAAAAATATGATAAGGACTCCCTGATTCCAGTTTTATATACATTTTTTTCACCATTATCTCACCTGTGATCTTATACTTTACACTTTGTGCTGTATTGTCTTCCCCTCCCTATTGCTCCACCTCCTGCGTTGGGCTGATGCAGAGGTGTGTTAGCAGCCCTAGGATGAAGCATGACACAGCTTGCTGTGTGTGAGGACATATTTATCATTTGTGTGCATTTCCACACACTCATCTACCTCCACGTATTTGTATTTTTATTATCCCTCTTCTTTTTGTGATTGAACTACACCCCAGTGACTGAAAACTCGACAACTAGACTAGCCACTAAGATCGGGTTTAGGTAGTTGTTCTGAACCCGCATTCAGAATCCCCCAGCCCAGAGGAGTATAGGAGACAGGGTGCAGGCACACAGAGCTAAGTTGGGAACAGAGAAATGTTCACTTTCTAAAAGTGACATTTCCTAAATAGTAATATCAAATCCATATTTACCACTCAGGTGAATATATTATTACCATTCCAAAGATATGAAGTTTGATTTAGGTACTCCTTTCCAATCCGTAATTACAACTTAAAAGTGTTTTAAGGAATTCCCAATGCAGGCCTATAAGAGGCATATGCCTCACATTAGTGGAAAACGAATGTAACTGTTTGTCACTATCAGGACATCTACAATTTAAATGTACATGTCCCTCAATTAAGGCTTGGCAAGTGGTTTTAAAAGCCAAGTCAAAGTGGCAGTGAACTGCACCCACAGACCTTGCAACGGCAGGTCTGAGACAGGTTAGAAAGGCTATATGTGGGTAGCACAATTAGTGCTGCAGGCCCACTAGTAGCATTTGAATGAAAGACCCTGGGTATATGGTCTAGCACTTTACAAGGGACTCTCAGGTAAATTAAATATGGCAATAAGCTATACACCAATGCCACTGTGTTTAGTGGAGAATCAAATGTACTTTAACACTGGTTAGCAGTAACAAAGTGATCAGAGTCCAAAGGCCAGCAAAAAGATACCGAAAAAAGTGTAGGTAAGCAGGCAAAGAGTTGGGTGACAACCACCTTCATGATGACAGGTCTTACACTGGGAATGCACCAAAATCCATGGATGTGTGGGAATACCCATGCTCCACTAATGGATTGCCTTCCTGGGGCATTATAACACAAGGCAGCGATTTACTCCAGATTTATCAAGCCATGCAGGACGAATTACACTTAGGTTTTGCATCACTTAAATACACTGGAATCAATTCCCACTCTGAAAGGCCTAAGGTTCTTGAAAAAGTCAAGTATGGTACCCATCAGCAATCAATATGTAATGGCACCTATTTCTACTGCTACTGCCCATCTGTCCGCAGACTCTGAAGAGTGAAAAGAGTGTGAGCTTTTAAGGCCGGGCCAGTTCTTTGACTGAGGTTGATGGGGGAACGTGGTTGCGAAGGGTCCCTCACATCTAATGTGGGTCCCATACTAATTTAATTCACCTCAAATTCGCGCCACCAACTCCCAGATGAGGAAGGCTACTTTTCCACAACTGCTAACTATCAAGATGATAAAGACCATAAATCACTACTTCTAAGTTGGTCAGTTAAATGTGCTTTGATCAGAGTGGATCTTGGGGACGCTGTTGCTGGGGGCGAATATCTGTAGAAAATAAATGTCATGTATTTGTAAGATCAAATATGCCTGCTCAGGTGCTGTAGGATGTCCAAACCTGGCACCCTTCACTGCGAAGGCTTCAGTGGCTCTTGCTATACTAGTGTGACTATGATGGAAATCCCATATAAATTTGGATGAGCTCTATCAGGCAGCAAATGTTCTCTTGTTTTTTTAGCTTGGGTGCTCAAGGGAGCCCAATTCTGCTGCAGGGCTGAGCGTCATTGCCAGTCCCAAGTATTGCATGGACAACAAACTCTCGTGAAGCTGAATGGTAGCTGTTGTTCTCCATCTTTCAATAGAGGGTGTTCTACACAAATTATACTATTGTACTCAGTTACTTTTCTGTGTCAAATGTCTGCATGGTTGGCGCAACACCACCTCTTTCAAGTGTTTACTACTTAAGAAAAATGAAGTCTGGCAGAACCGTTCTCTATTCAGATTATCTGAAAACCTTTTTTGTTTCTAATGGGGTCCTATCTATTAACCACAACTGAATAGACTGGGTAGAAGATGCCACATTGATCGCTCATTACACATATTCTTCACACCAACATCATTTTACACACAAACACAAATATAGCTGAAGCTCACAGGCAATTGTTTTTATGGGATGCCAAAGAGAGTCTTCAACATAGACCGGAAGGTTGACATACTACCGAGTGCACTCCTATAGCTCAGAGGCAATTGTTGAATCATGTATCTACACGGTGGCCCTGCCGTGGGGAGGAGCACCATCTCACCAATAGAAAAGAGAGGCTGTGGCTGGGAACTGTTCCTCGACCATACAGCACATTGAGCCTGGAACAAAGAGACTTTCCCTGACACCCATTGTCCTAAGAGGGAAAATCTATGTTTTAATTTGAATTCACCAACAGGAACCTACATAGGGAAGATTGTTGCTCACTTAGGGACTACATATTCCAGCATGCTATATAACAGACTGCACTACGCAAAGCCCATTAAGGGAAATTGAACATTCACGCATGCGCGAATTGTTATAAAAGTGAGTTCTTTCTGTGGTAATTTGTAAGCAAGCCTATGAGGAAGTTGCTTTTTGCATCAAAACGCGTCAGGCAACAAACTATGTTTTTATGGGATGCCAAGGAGAGTCATCAACATAGACCGGAAGGTTGACTTACTTCCGAGTGCCCTCCTAAAGAATTGTCGAATTATATATATATATATATATAGTGAGTTCGGAATCAGGCCTTTTGATGGAGAGTGGAGCGGAGATTAATAGCCTGTTCGAACCGTCGCCAATACAACATCGTCAACCATGCCGGTCGTGAATTATTCAAATTCAGGGTTCTCTGCTATTTGACGGACTCCCACAAATCTGCTGTGTATGAAAACTGGCGGCAGGCAAAGGACGTAACGTGGCACATTGAAAGCAGCTCGAGGAGACATCGAGTTGTATTTGGACCAATCGGAGGTGTTCTACATTTGAATATCTACTGCAGCATCAAAGCTAATAGAACTTTTTGGAATAACTGGCTCTCCAATGACGGTGGTAGCTGCCCTCCCATTGGCCAAGAATGTACCAATAAAATCACAGGATACAATATAATGTGCCCGAGTGTCAAATATGTTATCGCACTCAGGAAATCATACAGCTGAAACGCGTCTGCGAAATTGACACATCCTGCGAGTTCCCCTACCTGAGCTGTAGTTGTTGTGGAACACACGGGTCCCATCCCCGTGTTCGGGTGAACCCGCCGTGAGTTCGGAATCAGGCCTTTTGATTGAGAGTGGAGCGGAGATTAATAGCCTGTTTGAATCATCGCCAACACAACATCGTCGACCATGCCGGTCGTGAATTATTCTAATTCAGGGTTCTCTGCCACTTGACTGACTCCCACGAATCTGCTGTGTATGACAACTGGCGGCAGGTGAAGGACGTAACGTGGCACATTGAAAGCAGCTCAAGGAGACATCGAGTTGCATTTGGACCAATCGGAGGTGTTCTACATTTGAATATCTACTGCAGCATCAAAGCGAATAGAACTTTTTGAAATCACTGGCTCTCCAATGACGGTGGTAGCTGCCCTCCCATTGGCCAAGAATGTACCAATAAAATCACAGGATACAATGAAATGTGCCCGAGTGTCAAATATGTTATCGCACTGAGGAAAGCATACCCCTGAAACGCGTCTGCGAAATTGACACGTCCTGCGAGTTCACCTACCCGGCAGACAATTCCAATGGAGAGGGGCAAGATATGAAAATGCACGTCCTCCCGATTTGGCTTTCTTGATTTTACAGGGGAGAAGCAGATTCCGGTTGCTAGATCTTAGTGCCCGGGCTAGATTGTAGGCTGTTATTTTCCTCCTTAGATAGAGTGGACCGATCCCTTGTCGCGCTCTAAACACCATCACCAGTAGTTTAAACACAGCTCTCTTTCTCACAGGTAGCCAAGGAATTGTTGCAGCAGAGGGCAGGAGGGGGTACGTCTAGGTTTATTCAGGACTGACAGTGCCGCTGTGTTTTTACTACCTGTAGTCTTGCTGCAAGTTCATCCCTGATTCCTACGAAAAGTGCATTTCCATTATCTAGTCTGCTGACTAGTAGGCCTGAACTAAGGTCTTTCTGTCCTGCATAGGGATCCAAGGAAAGATTTTCCGCAACATTCATATGTTGCCAAAACAAGTTCCCGATATTGCTTTTACCTGCTGCTCCAGTGAGAGCTTGTTGTTTATCGGAATACCCAGGTTCCGTGCCAAGCCCGTAGGGTTAGGAGCCTCCCCTAATTCCAGTGGCCACCAGTTCTGCATACCAAATCTCCGTGGCCTTCCGAACAGAAGTATCTCAGTTTTGTTGGAATTTAACTGCAGAAAGTTCTTGCTCATCCAGGTGGCTATTTGTTGCATACAGGACCTACATTTGAGTCTAGACTTTTCTGGGTCCTTCTCTATGGGGACTATCACCTGCATGTTGTCCGCATACAAGATTGTCTCAAAGCCACAGGATCTTATGATGGCTGCAAGCAGGGCCACATAGTTGTTGAATAAGGTGGGGATAAAGATTGAGCCCTGCGGCACCCCCTTATCCACTACTGTGGTTTGGAAGATGAAGGTGTCTAATTGGACACTTTGAGTTCTGTTGTTAAGGAAACTCTGCATCCAGGCCCAGGCTCGTCCTCCGAAACCAATCTCCCACAAACTGTCCAATAAGACATGGTGGGAGTTGGTGTAGAAGGCTGCAGACAGATCTAGAAGCACTAGCTCTTTCCTATAGCATCCTGATGGTGTCAACCACTTCTACCAGTGCCGCTTCCGTGCTATGGGCTGCCCGGAATCCTGACTGTGAGGATCTAATAAATTATGCCATTCTAATATAACTTTTGATACACCAATTTTAAAATACAGACTGTTATTTTCAAAACCATAGACAGTCCAATACCAATAACTACATACCCACTCACTGATTCTTAGGTCTAGACACACATCCACTAACTCCCCCGTACAGTCACTCATAGTTACGGTCACTCAGTACAGCACTATCATATACACTCATACACCTATATAGACCCTCACACACCACCACTTATCCATAGAGGTACTCACACACCTAGTCAGTCATGGAAATAATTAACCACACTCCCATTTACCCACCTATACAGTTATACACACACCAGCTCACTTACTCATACAAATACTAGCACATTCTTATGCTCTTATACAGTTACTGATACAAGCACACACTCGTCCAAACAGCCACTATCATAATCACACATCTCACTTATAGCCATTTATATACTCGAACACACATATATACTGCCTTTCTAAAATGTAGTTACTCACACATGTACCACTGAGAAATACATTTACTCACTAACACACCCATACACACACTCACCCACCCATACAGTCCATCACAGATGCACTCTTGAAACCATGCACCCAGTGAATCACCCACTCACCCATCTATGCACAGACGCACACACACACCACCCACACAAACACTCGGGCACCTATACAAATACTCAGACAACCAATCAATAACTCATAGAGACACTCATGTAGCTATTCACAAACCCATGCAGCCGCTTACACACCAGCAGACAGACGGATACAGACATTCACATAGTTTACTCACTAACCCATGCATTTAGTAAGATACCTTTAATCATTCACTTAAAGAGTCAGTCACGCATTCACTAAATCATCCATTCAGACATTTATACACCCACTCATTCTTCAATATGCCTTTCCCTATATATATATTAAACATATTTAAACTTTACAGAAACACACATTCACAGAATGATGTCATCAGTGATGTCATTTGAGATGTCATCAGTGATGTCATCAGTGTTGTCAATGACCATGTCATGAGTGATGTAATATGTGACTTCATCAGCAGTGCATTATGGGAGAGCGAGTTATAGTTAGCTGAACTAAGTATAAAGGGGGAATTTCTATGGTTTTGTACGTGTGAAATGTCCAGCTAACTATAACGCCCCTGAAACCTATGGTTTGTTCAGTGAATATATATATATATATATATATATATATATATTCACTGAACAAACCATAGGTTATAGACCATATATAGTTAGGAATTAGCATTTACAAAACCTTGAAAATTCACTGAAAAAACCATAGGTTATAGACCATATATAGTTAGGAATTAGCATTTAGAGAACCTTATTTTACTCACACAAAACCATTGAAATTCCATATATAGTTAGTTGCACTAACTATATATCGCGCACCCGCAATCCACTGCTGATGATGTCACATATTACATCATTCATGACATGGTCAGTGACATCACTGATGACATCACTGATGACATCTCAAATGACATCACTGATGACATCATCTAGTGTCTGTGTGTTTTTGTAAAGTTTAAATACGTTTTACATATTGAAGAATGACTGGATGTATGGAAGACTGAGTGTGTGTGTGGCTGGCTGGGAGGTGTGTGACTCTGTGCATATCAAAGTGTACTTGTATCAGTGATTGTATAAGAGAGTAAGTATGTGTTAGTATATGTGTGAAAAGTATGGTGTTCTGTGTTTAACTATAGATGAGGAAATCGAAGTGTGATTGATTCTTCACAGGACTGACTAGGTGTATGAGTGCATATGATAGTGTTCTAATAATAAGTGACTGTATGTATGAGTAATTGTATGGGTGAATGAGTGAATGTGTGTGTAGACGTACGAATCAGTGAGTGCGTATGTAGTAACTGGTATTGGTGTGTCATGATGTCATCAGTGATGTCATTTGAGATGTCATCAGTGATGTCATTTCAGATGTCATTAGTGATATCATCAGTGATGTCACTGAAGTATGGTGTTCTGTGTTTAACTGTATAGATGAAGAAATGGAAGTGTGATTGATTCTTTACAGGACTGACTTGGTGTGTGAGTAACTCCATGGATGAGTGGCAGTGTGTGACTGTCTGCATAGGTCTATGAGTGCATATGATAGTGTTGTAATAATGAGTGACTGTATGTATGAGTGATTGTATGGGTGAATGAGTGAATGTGTGTGTAGACGTAGGAATCAGTGAGTGCGTATGTAGTAACTGGTATTGGTGTGTCATGATGTCATCAGTGATGTCATTTGAGATGTCATCAGTGATGTCATCAGTGATGTCATTTGAGATGTCATCAGTGATGTCATCAGTGATGTCACTGACCATGTCATGAATGATGTAATATGTGACATCATCAGCAGTGGATTGCGGGTGCGCGATATATAGTTAGTGCAACTAACTATATATGGAATTTCAATGGTTTTGTGTGAGTAAAATAAGGTTTTCTAAATGCTAATTCCTAACTATATATGGTCTATAACCTATGGTTTTTTCAGTGAATTTTCAAGGTTTTGTAAATGCTAATTCCTAACTATATATGGTCTATAACCTATGGTTTTTTCAGTGAATTTCATTGGTTTTTTAACAGCTAATATCTGTAGCTGTAAAATGTATTCTTCTTTAAATCCAAAAATATATTTTATATGTTTATTAATAACTTTTTTTTTTAATATTTTTTTTTCTTCGTTCCCGCTTCGCGAATCGGGAAGCTTCCCGTTAGCTGACCTTGATGCCGCGAAATAGACCGCGAGCCGGTAAACGTTTCTTTACCGCAACTGCCGCGTTAGAAAACAACATCGTCACGCCTCCCGTCCGCATGACGTTTCGCGTTGTCGCGTGATACGTCATATGACGTGCTACGTTAGCGAACTGGTACGCTTACCGAGTCGCAAAGCACAGGTTGCTGGAAGCAAACCGGGAGGCCCTGCAAAGCGCGTAACGTAAACACAGCAGGTCATGTGACTTGGTAATAACACTTTTCATTGGTTCATTTCACTTTTGGTTTCCTAATGATGTAAGACTAGGTCATATAATATAAAATGAACACTTTTCATTGGTTGAGAACTATTGTTTTTCCCAAATGATAAAAATCCCTCCTTCTTTCCTCACTCTGACTTTCATCATTGTGAGAGAAAGACCCTTTGTTACCAGTGAGCAATGGCTTCTTTAGTAGCTTCAGCTGGTGCTTCCCCACCACCTCCACCACATCCAAGGAAGAGTGGACCACCTGCTGAAGTTATAATTCAGCAAGAAGAGGAAGAAGAGGAACAGGACGACGAGCACGAAGAGAGGCACTTTTTGCCTGAGGAGCCCAGGACGTCTCACCGGAAAGAAAACTTCATTTGGCAATTTTTTTAAATTCCCAAAGGTCAGAAAAAAGTAAATGCAAGATACGTAACTTGCCTTATATGTCAAGATAGACTGTCCAGAGGGACCGACAAAAAATACAGTTTCGGAAACTACACAATGCATCGCCATATGACTAGGTGGCATCCTAACAACTACAGTGCTGCACAGTTTCGTAACGACCTAGATAATCTCCCTATTATGGCCAGAAGATCTGTTGTACCGGTAGTAACGGGACCAGAGGGCAGGGAGATGGTGCCAAATATACAAACGAGATTTCGTGAAGTGAAACAAGTCTGCGTACATTGCAGTGGATTCATTTGCTATGGAGAAAGTAGCATCACTCTGATCAACAGAGCTATTGACTATCATATGCAAGTTTGTACGAAACACCCCAAATAATAAATTCTTTTTTTTTGTTTTGTTGCTCCTGTTGAGCCCTTTACAATGAATCGTTTTCGTTGCCCCCTCCGAAAAAAAAACAAACAAAATATAAAACTGTTCAGAAAAATTCAAAAAAAGTAAAAAAAATTTCAGAAAAATAATAAAAAAAATATAAAACAACAAAAACAATGAAAAAAAAGTTCTTTTCAGAACTACCTCCCCGTTATTAAAAAATTGGTACAATATTTGGAACTGTGCCAACCTCTATTTCTCTTAGTTGGCTTCCCAGTTCGCTCCCCAGTACGCGAACCGGAAGCGAACCAAAAACATTTTTTTTAAAAAAAGAACAGTAAGTATAAGGGAAGGAAACAAACAGTTATGTTAAAAGAAAGACAGCTATAGGGGAGTAAACTAGAGATACTATTACCCGTAATCCACTGCTGATGATGTCACATATTACATCATTCATGACATGCTCAGTGACATCATCAGCAGAGGATTGCGGGTAACAGTATCCCTAGTTTATTCCCTATAGCTGTGTTTCTTTTAACATAACTGTCTGTTTCCTTCCCTTATACTTACTGTTCTTTTTAAAAAAAAATTTTTAGATCAGTCAGAAACAGTGAAAGTAATGAAATATAAAAGACTACGTAGAATATGAGCACTGTATGCAACAACTTTGACACTTACAGAAGCCTCACCTTCTCCATGCCTCCTACACAGTTCTACATGTACATCATAAATGCAAACAGAACAGAATTAATTATACATGTTAAATGGTTTATTTTTGCTGTTCTCAGAATGTATCAAATTTCACTAAAACAGTGACTTGAAGGTATTCATCATATAACAGCGGGGAAAAAAAAACACAATCAAAATGATTGTGTTTAAAAAACCCATACAACATAACAAATCAGAATTCAGAACTCCTTAAAGTTAACTTACTTTCCATGACGGCCAAGGATGTCCTATGAACAGCTTACACTCTGTTGTGCTGTTATTACTTTCAACCCGCCACTTTCTGAAAGAAAACCTCCATCGTTTTCAAAAACATGTTACATACAATAAATGACTTCTCGCTCTCTACCACACGTTTCCACAACGCCAAATCGTGTCTGAGCCATTTATAACTCTTAGAATTCTTTTAAGCCAATCCCGTCATGTTGTATTTCCGCAACTTTCACAATTAAAATGTTGAAGATCATTTTCACAATCCTGGACTAGTAATATCTTCCCCTTCTTGCTCAATCATGTTCTACATTTCCTATCACACTGATACTGCTTACTATGAAGCAGACTTACACTACCTTTATGACTAGTACAATTATTTAATTCTCTACATCACTTTTAATCACAAAGCAATGTAAAACAGTAGACAGCATTGCAGACTTACATTCCCTCTACTCCATGTTTTGATTGGCTGCTTCAATTAGCTTATAAAAAGAAACAGTTGTTCTGAACTCATTCAAAGTGCACGTATTTCTCCATGACGTCCAGTGTTATGGTAAGAAGTTATGTCTCTGTACTACACTTATCCTCAAGGCCAAATCGTGTAGGAGCCATTAGAACTTCTTGAAATTCCTCAGAGCACATCCCGAGATTCTTTCCCTAAAATTTTGGTTTTAAAAACACCAGGTAAGAGTTTTTAAGGTCATATGGCAATTTTTTTTTGAAAATTAAAACAGAATCATTGCAGAATGACCAGCCATTTCTACACTTTAAATAAGCTGTATAATGTCCTGATGTTATTGAAGGACCATCATGATATATAATTGCTACAGTTACAAAAGTCCTTCCTGATATTGACAACTGTGAAGCCACAACATTTTTAATTAAAGTTGTCAATTTTGTTCCATCAGGCCTACATCGTTGGAACATTAAAATGACATACTGGCCATATGTTCGTATAAATAATGTGGACATCATTTCAGATTTACATTGGCTACACTCCATGTTGTGATCAGCTGCTTTTACTAGCTTATTAAAAGAGACTGATTTACTGTCTGGCAAAGTTAAATATATAAATCTTTCTGAGTCTACACTAGTAGTACTTGATACCCTACAGTTCTCGCAGTCATGCTGCCATTGATAAGAAAGCCCAAACAGGTGATCTACATCTACACCTTCATCATGCAATACATCAAGCATATACATTAAAAACTCCTGACAATCTTGCTGACTATTTTGAGAGAATTGTGTTTGGCCTGAACATCTGTCTAACAGATTTCGAATTTCAGACACACTTTCTATGTTTGTTCTATCAGTGCTACATTTCTCTAACACAGAATTTAAAAAACTGCAAAATCTTTGATCAGAATTGACCACAATCTCTTCTTTTACATTTTCTAGAGAAAACAAAACATTAACCACTACATTAGCATAGCAGTTGACACCAGAACTGTTTTCAAATTGAAAACCAACAACATCTTCAACAGAATCCTTTTTGTTTCTGCTTATAATTTCAGGTTCATCAACTTTTCGTCTTTTTGCTACAACCTCCCCAGTATTGGTCACATTTCTTTGTTTCCGGCCTACCACACGTTTCTCAAACAAAGGATACTGAGGCAAATGTGGCGCATACTCTCTTCTTAACCTATTGTATTCCTTAACACAATCTAGATCCGCACAAATGTTTGTGACATCACACTCAATCAAGTACAATCCCGATAAAGTTCTAATTCGTGACAATGCCACATATGCCATACCCTCCTTGAACACAGAACTGCCAATATTCACCAATGCACAGTCTACACTTAAACCATGCGATTTATGGATTGTCACCGCATATGCCAAGCCAACAGGAAACTGCTTACGACGAACATATAAGTCTTTTACAAGCAAAAATCTAGCAGAACAACGAGCAATTAGCTGTACTTCCTCAATGCCATCAAATTAAATTTTAAAAAATTCAATTCCATCTCTATTTCTGTATTTCACAAAATCAACAACATTACCCATTGATCCATTTACCAGACCTCTTTCAACATGTAAATTCCTTCTTAAAATTATACGGGAGTTCAAGCACACATTCAGAGTCTTTTCAAAACCCGCAGTTTTAGATATACTCTTCTCTAATGAATCCAATTTTGTTTTCAGATTCTCAGACAAAATAATTGTTGATCCCATATGCTCTACTCTGTCAATAGCTTCCAGTTTCACAATCTCTTGCTTTTCTAAATGCAACATTTTGTTGTTGAATTTGGCACATTCTGCAAGAGTTGGCATCAAACATATTCCAGATTTTTTCTCAGTAACTTTCTGAAAAATATTCTCAGGCACAACATCTTCGTCTGGATATAAATTTGTCAGTAATCGTGCATGTAAAGCTTCTTTCCCATGCTCGGTCACTTTTCCAATTCTAACATCTTGTAGAATAGTCTTGTAAACTTCATCCTTTGCCTGACGCATATTTTCATGCAGTTCAGCATAATTGAAGTTTAACCATATATTGACGTTGCCAATGCTCCCTAAGCACTTCCTGGTATCTTCATGCGTGAGCATTTTGAACACAGGTTGCCCTTTCACTGGTGTCAGCTGCAGAAGATCTCCGAAAACAATGATGTGTTTGCCACCAAATAACACATCATACTCTGTTTTGAGAACTTCTTGCATTCTCAAATGCACAAAGGCAAGCATGACATTGGAAACCATGCTTACTTCGTCAATGATAAGAAGTTTCATTTTCCTCAAGACTCTTGAAACTTCAAAACAAGCATCTCCAGATAGCTTGTGATATTCTAATTTGTTGTCATGCTCCACTGGCAGCATCAGTAAACGATGTAAAGTAATCCCTTTAATGTTATGTGCTGCCAGTCCAGTTGGAGCGGTGACAACACAAGACAGCGATGACTCTGTCCTTTCCTGCAAATAACATGAAATTGCTTTAATAAGGAAACTTTTTCCAGTTCCCGCTTCTCCACTCACGTACAGTCGGACAGGCTTCAACGACGTACATGAGCACTCTTTCTTGTCATGACTTAATCCATGATCAATTTGCATGGTAAGTTCGTCATATATTTTCCTCTGCTCAACGTTGAGTTGTCTTTCCAACTCTTCTAAGTTAACCGCATCCTCCTGAGCTTGTGCTATGGCTCTTTCCACTTCATTCATAGCAGTGGCAGCTTCATTTTCGATAAGAGGTCCTCCTAGTGGATCCTGACTCAATGAAGCAGAACTCTGACTGTCCTGAGAACTGTCTCTGGCAATCTCGGCTGCAATCGTTGCTTCCTGCTCAATTTCCACATTCAACATTTCTACATATTTGGGAAAAGCAGGACATTCTATGGTCTCCTTGGCAGCATTGAATGAGTCTTCGTAACAAAGGAAATCTCCAAGCAGTTCCTCTTCTGCACGCCAAGGCTTAAAAAGTTGCAAAAGTGCTAAATAGAAAAACTCCTTTTTTTCAGGAGATTCGCCACTCAATTTTCGATGGTTTATCAAGTGGCATTTTCTTTGCTTGACCTGACATCCCTCACTTCCTATTACAGCATACACTCCTTTCTCAGTATCTTCTTTGATGTTCCTCTTGAATATGTAATTTTGCAGAACCTCATAGAGACAAACATTCTCGAGGTGACTGCTTCGATTTGGATAATATGTATCCAACATGTTGCTCTTCAAAATGTCGGTACTGTTTGGCTCCTTTTCCGCCAAATATTCAATTTCCCGCACAGGTTTCAGTACTCGATTACGCGTTGCAGCAAGACCAACACTCGCCCAAACGATACTCCTGGACTTGGCATAGAGACTTGCTGAAGACAACCGGTCAGAACATTCGTAAGCTCCGATTTCTCGATGCGACAACATCTTCAGACTGAAACTGTACAACTTCTTGCTGAGGCTCTTTTCATGGGAAATGTCCTCCCACATATCCTTCAATTCTGTCTTCTCTTTTTTGGTGATGTAAGATGTCACATACCGAGCCACAGCCATACAGTTATCAGCCACAAACTGTATATCCATGTTAGCATTCCACATGGACAAAATCACCGGGTTGTAGTCGTTGATGTACTTAGACTCTTCGTTCCTCTTCAAATTGTATGTGTTTTTAGGTGATTTCTTCATCACATTATGTCGCAGCGAAGACATCAAACTGTTCACTCTTCCTTTAGAAATCACCGGTCGTGGAAAGCCGAAACGACATTTGGTGTAGAACTTGTCTTTGTTCCGGAATTTACGACGACAGTACTTTCCACATCGATGGCTTTGGAAACGTAGAACTTTTTCTCTTAGGCTTTTTTTCTCCTTTGCGTTTGTAACAGCACACGTAGAATACTGTTCTATGAAACTCATCACTGAGTCTTCTGCATCCGTTCCAAATTTAGGTGCATCCTTGATCCACAGCAACATATGTATATGAGGAGCACCTCTTGCTTGGTACTCCTTCCTCCAGAAGAAATCAAACACCTCTCCAAGAGGTGGATTCTTCTTATTCATGATGAAAGACATCATACCTTCAAATCTATGATTGAAGTACCTACATACATTGACTGGATCCAAAGAGCACAGTTCTCCGGGTGTCTTGAATTCAATGTTTTCTACGTTAGCATTTGCCTCTCGTAGAAATTCAAGTAAGTCTTCCCAGCCATACTCAGCACAGCTCAAAGTGAGGAACCATGTGGGAGTTCCTAAGTTCCTCAGCATACATTTTAAATCACCATGACGACGGTACCAGTACTCATTAGTACCACGCTGACACGCCATGAGATTAATCAGGTGAGAATCCAAAATACTGTCTTGGACATTGACTTTATCCATAAAGTCACTTGCCGAGATGTTTTGCATGTGTATACCACTTTTCAAGATGTGGTTCACTGCATATGACAGTCCAGACAGATCGCTTTCAAACAGGAGATGAAACAAATAAGGAATGCATTGTCGAAACCTAGGATCTCCTGCATACAATCGCAAAGTCTGGTATTCAGAAGCAGGAATTTGATGAGGTCGCTCATCATATCTTCCTCCCTGACCTGTTGGAAAAAGCTGTGGGAAACACCGAGCTTCCAAACTTTCCTCCCAAACACTAATGGGACTCCCTTTCGCTTGTTTCATTTGAAACAACTCAATAGCATTCCCCATGACTTCCTTGGAATGCAAAGGATGAACACTATAATGTTCATATATTTCTTCACTAGTACAGGGTTCTACTTTCTCAATTTGACCAGCACACAAATCGCTATCCTCTTCCTCACTTACTTCCTCTTCTGCAACATATACATTTTTATAGTATTTATTATATTTTTTCAAATACAATGTTGCCCTTTTGACTTTCCTAACATCTACTAAATCTTGCCATATTTTCTTATTCTTTGTCGGAACCCCATTAACTAAGATAACAAGAGGTTCCTCTTCCACTTTTTCTACTCCAATTGTGTTAATGTTTTTCTTCAAATCTAGAGGCAAATAAACAACTCTTCCCTTTAATCCTCTCTGTAAATCTGATGGAGGCAATTTCCCTGTCTTTGGCTCCATTCTTACAATAGCCTGAAAGGGATGGATACTTTGAATCAAAATAGATTCATAAGTATTTAAATCCTTCAATTCAGAAGGAATCTCAACCAATTCCAGATTATTATGAACTGCTCTAGCAGGCATCTGGTTTTGATTTAATTTGTTACAACAATAAGTACACACACGTTGATCCAATCCCAAATCAAAACAATTTTCTACCATCAAGTATGTTGTAAAATCCTTCCATTCACTATTATTTTCCCTTTCACTTTTTCCATATAAATCCACTAACTTAGTCTGATTCTTATAATAAGTGCGTCGACAACACACACAAGTGAAATTTGGCCTCTCACTTGATTTCACCTCAAACGTCGCAATTTCCCTCTGGAAATTATCTGTACTGGAAACCTGTACACTATCTTCCACATTACTCTCTTCTTCTTGGTCAATTTCAACATTCTCCTCTTTACTTCCAAAGTAACAAAACTCAATTTCTTCACATATATTCTTCACATCTATTTCAGAACCATGCAAAAGAGCAGCGCATAATTGTTTAAGCATAATTGCTGGACTCTTAGCATAATACAACATTCTAACTAATTTCCTCACTTTATTATGATGCACTTCTAGCATCCTGAAATTATGAAAAACACTCTGGCATACTCTCCTGGAAAGACAAGCCAGTGAATGACCATGCAAACCTATCACTTCTCTCACTCTGCAAGGATCTAATTCTTGCAACAACTTCATTTTCTGCTTCAAACTTTTCTTATTAAATGACCGTATAAAATCACAAAGCAAATTGATGGAATCCTGTCGTACACTGCAAACTTCCAGGTGTACACAGGACCCTTAGGACGTCTCCCTAAAACCTCATTACCTAACACCTCTTCTATCTCTGTTGTAACAAGTTTTTCTACTGGACAACCATCTTTCACTTCATAAGCTCGACCACTGGTGTCAACTGCATGCACCAAATCATTATCCTGGAAATAACTCTCCTCATTAAAAAATGCCTCAGAGCTTGAACTATGCATCCATTCTCCGGAAAAAACTTCACAAAAATTACTACGATTAACTATTCTCTTCCATCTACTATTTCTTTTGAAATCATAAATTGCCTTGTTTAGCTTCCTAATTCTATTGATTGTCAAAATAAATAACTTACGTTTAATTTCAAATGCCTGATCAATAACTTTCTCAACTATTTTTTTTCTCTTATAAAAAACCACTTTCTGTTGAGCTTTCTTAATATTTTTTAACAAATTGGCAATTATCCTGTTGCGGAACATTCGTTTACGAATGTCCCTAAACTGTTGTTTCCTTCTACTTTCATGCATAGAGTTATCTCTTACTCTAGAAGTAACATTTCTCATTGGCCTTTCCTTACCGTTTGAATTGCTTCTCCTTTTCTGGACTGAAACATTTTCTGTAGTAATATTTTTTTTACTAGAGATATTTCTTATGAATGTTTTTGTACTCTTACCCGGTGCTTTCTTGGTGACTTGACAAATCTTTTTGTTAGAGGACTGCTGCTTTTTTTCATTCACCTGCTGTCTTTGATGTTTTGCAGCCTTTCTTACTCTTTCTTTGCTTGGCATCCTAAAATCTTGAAATAATCTGCAGTTGAATCTGTGGTAAAATATAATAAAAAATGTTATTAACCACTATTACCCAACAGTAAATTAATAACAGTCATCAAAAACTTAACACACTACTTAACATTTTTACATAGAAGAATTTTTTGTACATGGCAAATTTAGAATACAGAAATAGCAGAAAAGAAATGGAATTTATATTCATTTTACCTGTCCTGTTTTAAATATGAATCTGATCTAATTTTATGACCATATTTTAATATTTTATTGAAGACACTACACATAACCTGTTTTTGAAGGTGTCTTTATTTTTAAATTAAACGGTTTACATATTTACTTTTTATTTATTATAAATTTATAAAATAAATGTTTATAGTTCCATAGGCTCAAGCACGTCAGCTTCCCATCCTATGTCATACAATTCTGACAAATCTGCATCCTCATCACGTTCTTCTTCATCCTCAGGATTGAAATCATCCAAGGGATCAACATCCACTGATGTTTCAATTACGAGTTCAATGATGAGGTCGAAATCAACTGATTGCTGATTGTCGCTCATGTTGATGTTGTCTTTATCTTTAAAGAAAGATAACAACAATGAGATGTTGCACAGTAAGAGACAAATCTCAGAGATTATAATAGTAAAATTGTTTAACAAGAGTAACATTTTGCAGCTATTATTTAACCATGTCCAACGATGCTGAGGAGCAGAGGAGGTGAAGCCTATCTCCAATTTTTCACTGAACAGGACTCATCTCTTCTTAACCTTGGATAAACCTCACCGACTCTGTGTCCCCTGCACATAATTAAATGTAAAGGGGCAGATTTATATTAACTAGCACATCCCCAGGGATGCACCAGTTAACGTGCACCGCTGCTCTGCCACCCACGGTGTGCCGCATTTACAATCAGATAGGACAAAGCTACATCAAAACCCTGCGCCTGCTTGAAGCAGGCATAGATCTTGATGCAGGTAGGCTGAAAGCTAAAGCAACAACTAAGTGTCGTGTGCAGAAGTTGCAAAAAAGGAAAAATGGCGCTTAAACCAGTAATGAGCCCATGCTAACTTAACACAGAGTAAAGATATCCAGGATCTACATCAGTTTGGGGTTCACGAACCTGGCAGGTACAAGGCACTGAGGCTTTGCACCGTGCATGTCTCATCCCAAATCATATGTTGTTTGTGAATGAAACAATTTCCCAGACCAAATGCTTTGGATTGGCTACTTCTAAAAAATTAAACACCCCTACTATCCCGGAGTTACAGGAATATGATGGTTGGAGTAATTTTACTCGGTTGTCCATTAAAGATTTACAGGCCCTACTCCGTAATTCTTCCTTTAACATTTCCAGTATAAATCCAAAAGGTTGACTGCTTTGGCAACGTGCCTTATCCACGGTTTAATAACGCTGCCTTTTGCTTTATATAAGTTTTCAAATTGTATGAAATATATACCAATAGGTCGTTATGAACCTTTAGGTAGTGGTTTTCTTCATGAGGTCTGGTCGCTTCCATACACATACAGATTTTCAAAGATGATCAAGAAGTTTATCTGAATGGAGAGGAATGCACTGAGATGCCAGATCATTCACTAATGTGTAGGCACATACAGTTACACGGTTCATGCAACAAACACCGACCAAATATGGCTTGCGTGTTGCAAGGCACGCCAGTTCCTGCTATCATCCCCACGTTCAAGTTGTTGGAAAATGGTAGTTATTTGATGCTCAATAATGAAGATTGTTCTGGGTTAATTAAAAGTATTCCTTTTATCGTAACAGTAAGTGAACGGGTTATTTGCTGCAGAAATGTTCTATTTCCTCCCACACATGAACATAGGGAGTTTTCAATCTGGCCACAAATACCAACCTTGGGAGCACATTTCAACGGCATGGCAAGAATAAGAGCTCTTTTGTCTCAGAGAGAGGTGGCCTTGAGTTCGGCCCGTGAAACTTTCGTGCTTCACATAGCGAACACCCGTACAGAGGCGCAGACCCTTTTAAATACAGATTCGCCTTTCCATTTCAGCAAGATGGTTCAGACTATCTCTAACGCGTCCTCCACAAAGGGCCTGGCGCACTTTTTTAAAGTTGTTACCAGTGGTCTCGTGACTTCATTTGAGAAAATCTTTGGAGTCATCCCTGCTTTCTTTCATTCTATTTTTTCCACTGTGCTTGGTGGATTCCCATTTTTACTTGCATTACCAGCGGACGCTCTTGTGCTTTTTTACATTTTTAAATATGGATGTCCCTCCTGTGCAAGCTCCCGCCCTGCAGCTGCTGACGCTGTTCCGCAATCGCATGCTTGAATATTATGGCACAATGCCGTTGGCGATATTAAGCACGGCATATGGATTATCTTTTCGATTCTCCTACTTCACCTGTGTCCAGCCTGTATTTCACTGCCTGACCTGTGATTTCGATTGGGCCATTGATTTGTGTCTCTGCGGACCGGTTTCTCCTGACGTCGACTTTAATCAGCTGATGAGTCCTATCATTACTCACGAGTTGGTTTGTCCTGGCGAAAGGATTATGGCTGTGGCATTGATGCATGGACTAATTGGTCCCTGGAATTTACTGGCGGCAACACAGTCTTTCTTGGAACAGAGCTTTCTTGAAAACCCACCGAGCTGTCCTCTGATGGTGATAGAGGATCCGGTGCTGGGAGAGCACGTATGTTCTTTTCCGCTTTTAAATTGGATGGCTGAACTCTTTTCGGATGAAGACGGTGACTTCCTATTGGAGGCTGTTGCAGCTTATTTTGCATACACAGTTATGTCATAGACCTTTTTCATGTTTGATATGCTGAGTACTAGCATTTCATTGACAATTCATTGACTTATTTGTCAAGTTTTTATTATTTAGCTTGCCTATTGGCTTAAGCCTCGATAAAGTAGTTGGCTGTTTTATTTTTCTTTAGCATTAAATTTTCCTAGTTTTTAATGTTTTACCTTGCGGACCGTCCACATATAAAGTTGCAATCTGCTCTCATGAGATGGCACTTCTATTATCTTATTCAGTTCGTTTCCGGATCATGGGGAGGTGTCATGTAGATCCTGGATATCTTTACACCGTGTTAAGTTAGCATGGGCTCATTACCGGTTTAAACGCCATTTTTCCTTTTTTGCAACTTCTGCACACGACACTTAGTTGTTGCTTTAGCTTTCAACCTAATAGTTCATCGTGATTTACATGAGAATAATATGTTATTGCTCTACTATCTGCTTTACTTGTTAAACTATATCTGTACAGCGAGTGCTGAAGTTTCAAGAACAACACGATACAGAATTGTTATGAGGTCTGATCTCCACGACTTCATACTCATAACATAAGTGCAGCTTCTGCCAATTCTGGGCATGAGGCGGGTTTTATATTGCTTTGCCGAACACACATACACAACACTTGATGCGGTTCACATGAAGAGAGAGCTGGTGTATGCTGATGTGATTCCTTCAAATCTAAGACACTAAAGTATGGGCACGCCCTAAACCAACACAAAGAGACCTTCTTAGCAAATAATATAATATGTGTATTAGGGAGGGTGAGATATAAGCAGCCGCGGGCCGTGGAGGGAGTTACGGTGGGGCAGGGAGGCGGGGAGGGGGAGGGGCAGGGTGGAGCCCTCTCCACCCTGCCCCTCCCCCTCCCCGCCTCCCTGCCCCACCGTAACTCCCTCCACGGCCCGCGGCTGCTTATAAGTGTTGCTAACTCTTATTCATTTACAGCATGTTAACATACTGTCACCATTCGCTTTTTATGTACTAGTAACTATGTGGTAATTTTGCTACTGATAATATGTGTACTTGTATTATTTAAGATACTACGCCTGAGAAGACGGCATTAGTAAATAAACATTTCAAATACACATGTGTGCTTCTTAACTCCATGTTCTGGTTTCTAAGAAATATATAACGACCGACTGTTCATGAGTTCCACGTATCCTGAGGTACTATAAGTTCATATTCTGGATTGTCTAAACATTGAGAGTTTGTTATATCCAATGTGACACTGTAGCTAGCTTGCTAAGGGGTTTTTGCTTACTAAGGTGAGTTTTGGGGCACCCTAATTCGCCGAGGTTCCAATCCTCTGTCCACAGTTCTGTGTGAGAACAGAAACCCTGCGACAGGGGCACCCCTGAGCCTTGCTGGAGCTTCATCACACTTGCGATACAACTCCAGCAATGCGCCACCTTTACGGCACAGATACGTCACGCATCTGTGCTGTTTTTGCCCCATGATGCGCCGCATTGTAAATGCAGCACACCATAGGTGACGGAACAGCGGCACAGAATGACTAACACATCCCTGGTGATGCGCCAGTCATCATAAATCTATCCCTATGCTTCTTATCTTGTTAGAGATGAACCGCCATATGTATCATCAAAGTTTTTTGCATTTCCTAAATAGCGAACTTTAAGGAATAAATAGCGATTCTTTACCATTCCTAGTTTGCGATGAGCTATTTGCTAATTACAAATTACCCATTCATTTCCATGCAGCAGGAGGCCCATAGGAATGAAGGTGCAATTTGCGATTAGCAATTACCTCATCGCAAATTACGAATTTTTCCGAGGGTGCAGGAGTGTCTCAAGAACACCCTGCTGCACCCCTGAAAAAGAAATTTGGGGGCATATGGCGCACATAAATTTTGAAAACATTCCTTTACCTCAAAAACGATTTTCAACTCATAATTTGAAAACACTGCACATGGGGTAATGACTTAAAATGTCCTTAAGACACATAAAAGCGTTTTTTGATTGCCTTTGCAGCATGTTTCAGTCACCTTTAACATGCCTATGTAACGCAAACATTCAAAATCTAAATTTGCCATGCACAGGTGGGAGCATATTTACAAGCAATTTGCTCCACAGACAAACTTCTTACATTGAAATGGGAAAAATAACATCAGAGACTCTCAATTACCTTATAAAGAAGCAGACACCATTATGTCCTTGTCATCAATATTAAAACCATTGCTTTTTCTCAAAAACGATTTACAAGTCATAATTTGAAAACACTCCACAGCTCCTATGCACATAAAAACCCTGTCAGTACTAATACTTCACATTTTCTCCAATTACAATTTCTCAAAGAAACAAAATCTATTTGTAAAACACTTGAGACAAAGCAACATTTGAAAAACACAACTTTCTTCATAATTTTCTCCTTAAAGCACACTATTTTCTATCTAAATTAAAGAAATCTTTTCTCACCTTAGCAAATACTTTGAGTTTCAAAACAGTCTCAGAAACACACCAATTTGTCTTCAGCAGAGCAAAAGGTATGCACTCCAGAGTCTGCAGCTATCAAAAGCACAGAAATGCTGTAATTCCTCACACATATCTCTCATGTCACCCAATCAAAACTCTTCCCTCACTTTTTTTCAAATCAAAACCCTTCCCCCCTCTGCCCCCTCTCTGCTTTTTCTGCATAGCAACCACCTCTTGCAAGACCTCTGGTGTTTCCAAGTTCACACAACAATGTTGCAATTGAACTCTGAACTCTCAGTGCACCTGCATATCCAGTGCAATCTTTCATTTAATGATTTTTTCTTCGCCACTCAAAATACATCTTTCAACGAACTCATCCATGCACCCTAACTTTCTGTTTTCAGCAATCAAAATCCACCAATCACTCTTACTGCTTCATTAACACAGAAACTCCTCAGTTTTTTTCATTTTACACTCTCATTTTTTCAACTGCCATTTCATTGCCACACTTCATCTGACTGCAGGAGAACCTTCTCTCGCCATGTTTTCTGTCTGGATTGTTGGACATAGTTACATCTATTGGGCTCAGAGGTACGCTGAAAACAGGAATTTACCTAACCTCAATTTACAAGATGTGGAAATTAAGTGGTTTGGCCACAGAGGATTAAAATGTCACCAATTGATACCATTGCTGAAAACCTTTATGCATTTGCCAAAACCTGACCTGTTAATTGTGCACTGTGGAGGTAATGATTTGGGCACTTTGACTGGGGTAGGTCTGGAAATGCTTTTAAAGGACACCTTTGAGCAATTGATGGCACTTTTTCCTCAGACTGCCTTGGTATATTCAAATATATGCCAAAGACAAAAATGGAGGTGGTCGAACCAATTTTGTCCACAAATTGAGAAATCGAGGAAGCATGTAAACAAATCTGTTTCAGCTTACATGAGAGACCATGGAATGGGCTCCCTGTACAACAATAACTTGCGTTACTACATGCAAGATATCTACAGAGGAGATGGAGTTCACTTCTCAGATGAGGGCAACAGAATTTTCACTCTGAATTTAAGACTGTGCATTGGTACCTACTTATAAGTACCTAAATGTACCATAAACCCAAAAGCTCTTCTCAGAGCTACCCTACATCTGATCACTCACAATTATTATTTTACTCTAACTTTTTTCACTAATTTTCAAGAAAGTACGCTCCCCAGAACGCTTCCCGGTTCGCGAACCGGGCGCACTCCACGCAAAAAAACTAAAAAAACGATATATTTTTTTTTTGCCCTGCGAGACCCTTTTAAAGCCTCCACATCAAACCTAGGGGGTCAGGGAGGATCTACTATGCCCCCTTATGGTCATTTGCCCCTTCGCTTTGGCCTCCTCTTGTCTCTCGATCCTACCGAGAGACAAGATGGCGGCCGCTACGGACTGTTTGGAATGTTTACAGACGCCGAAGACCAATCAGCTTCGCAAAGCTCCGTAACGCGAAAAGTACGCGAAGCGGAGCGCTGTTACAGATATATATCTTTTTTTGAATGTTAATTTCTCAAAATCCACTGGAGCACATATATTGAGACCTAGCAAAGGCACATCGGGCTACCAGTCCCTACAATTTTGCCAAGTTTCGTGCAAATCCATTCAGCCGTTCGATTATTATTATTATTATTTTTTTTGCCCCGCGGGGCCCTTTTAAAACCTCCACATCAAACCTAGGGGGTCAGCGAGAATCTACTATGCCCCCTTATGGTCATTTGCCCCTTCGCTTTGGCCTCCTCTTGTCTCTCGATCCTACCGAGAGACAAGATGGCGGCCGCTACGGACTGTTTGGAATGTTTACAGACGCCGGAGAACCAATCAGCTTCGCTTCACAAAGCTCCGTTGCGCGAAAAGTACGCGAACTGGAGCGCTGCCCGGTCCGCTGTTACAGATATATATCTTTTTTTAAAAGTTAATTTCTCAAAATCCACTGGAGCACATATATTGAGACCTACAAAAGGCACATCGGGCTACCAGTCCCTACAATTTTGCTAAGTTTCGTGCAAATCCATTCAGCCGTTCGGGCTAAAAGTGAGGCCAACCGCCCTATGGAAAACTCAATGTTAAAAACAGGTTTTGGGACCCCCCTTTTTTCTCGACCCCCCCCCTGGACGAACCCCACCCCCAATTTTCAGGGGCTGCTCAGAAACAAAATGTGCCATTTTCCTGAAAATTTCAGCCAATTCCGTCCACAAACGCCAAAGTTATTAGACATAGAATTTTCAAAAATCCCATAGAGAAAAAATCCTAACTATATATACCTACTGGCGACCGCCAGTAGGTAATATATATATATATATATATATATATATATATATATATATATATATATATATCTCAGTGTTTTTCAAATGCCTTCCCTCAAAACGAACGAGCACGGACCACAACGTTGTGAAGCAAATCTATATTTTATTGCTCATAGACCTCTACAGCCATGACGCGTTTCAGCCCGTCACGGGTCTTGATCACATGACACGCTCTGTCAGATGAGCATTTTTTTATACAATTTTTTTCTTTTTTCCTCTTTTTTTTCTATTACTCAACCAGTGTTTTTAAAGTGACAAGTGTCTAAATTTAAGAACCATGGAAACAATGGATAGTTAAGATTGAGACTAAATTAGGGAAATATTGGCAAAACACTTCATTTACGTAGAAGTAACTGTTACGGTAATATACCTTAACTCAATTACTTGTGTTTAAGATTCCCAATCTTTGATCAAAGAATTATATCATACAATTGCATTCCGTCTGTAACATCATTTGCTAAAATCTTATAACTTATTGTTAAAAGGTCCAATTCCTACATTACATGAAGTCATAGATGTAAAACATTTCGGTATAAATACCTAAAATTGAATGCCAGTCCTTTAACAAAGTTCAAATTTCTCAAATACAGTACTATTTCCTTTTTGCTTCCATGTACATTTGTACATTCTTAAAGTGCAAGTGCTGTGCAAAAATGTTAATTTAATGTTAAAAAATCTGATTGAAAACCCTGTAAACAACTTCTAATTCAGCCTATATGTTAAAAACTTGTGTAAAATGCTGCAGGTAGAGTGTGTTGATTAATATCTATAATTTAAACCAATTCATAGACACCTTTGGTGGTTTGTAAATGGCCTATTGAACTTGAGAATTAAAAGTGTTCATCTCTCGCAGTTAAATTTTAAACAAGTATACAGTTCCTCAGTGGCATTCAGACCTCTAGGATTATTTGTATCAAGGTTTAATGTAGTTAGCCTCTAGTAATCGGAGTGCTCTTTCTCTGTCACCCCCTCTTTTATTGGGAGTAACCTAATCTATCAGAAAATAACTCATACCACTAGGGTCCGATTTGTGTGATTCACTGAAATACCATACTGGATATGCCTGATCTTGCCCTTAGGTGCCGGAGTACCCTCTTGTGTGCTTGTAATATCGTACCAACATAGCGTAGCCCACAAGGGCACTCCAGCACATAGACGGCATAGTCTGTTTTACAGTTGAGGGACTTAGTTATGAGATTCTCCTTGTCACTGAAAGGGGTTTTGTGAAAGGTTCGATTGCTGCTATGCTGGCATGCCTTACATACTCGACACTTTAAAAAAAACTTTCTTTGTGTCAGCCACAAGCTTTTACTGGGACCTGTGGGGTCATTCTGGACCAAAATATCTTTCATGGACACTGCTCTGCTATACGTGATAGCTGGCTTTCTGGGAAGCAAATGGCCAATCATGGGGTCACTGAGGACCAAGAGACAATTTTAAGTTATAAGCTTTCTGACTTGTTTTTCTTGTTTGTTGTACTTTAAAATGAATCTAAAGGTGTCGCCATCATTATGTTTTGTTGTGTCCTCTGCTGTTTCGTGGAGTACCTCACTATTTTTTCTTCTTCTAAGGAGGGTCTCAATGGGTTGGGCCTTGCTTTTGAGGATTGCTACGTTAATGCAGTGTTTAGTTGATCCCCTTTCTAGGAATCTCTGATTACTATTCTCCTGTTCTGTGATCAGGCCTTTTTCAGAACTGCAAATGTTTCTTAACCTAAGCATCTCACCGTAAGGGATACTTTGGATAGGATGCTTAGGGTGTGAACTGCCAGCGTGCAGCACTGCATTGCCCGCTGTCAGCTTTCTATGTAGTTTAGTTTCTAGCTTTCCATCCATAACAGAGACCTACACATCTAGAAAGTTAAAATTCTCTGTACTAATGGAGGCAGTGAAGTGTAGATTTAATGAGATATTATTCAGTGCCTCTATGAATCCCTCTGCTTCACTAACGGATCCATTCCAAATTAAAAAGAGGTCATCAATATACTTCCACCAAACTTTTAGGTTATTTTTCACAACTGATGGATGTTCTTTCAATAGTATCAGCTCCTCCCACCAGCCCATCTGAAGGCAGGCATAGCTGGGGGAGAAGCTGGCCCCATCGCTACTCCTCGCATTTGCTGGCATAGGGTATTTTTGAAACATAAAATAGTTGTTACGTAAACAAAATTCAACCATGTTTAAAAGCATGGTTGAATTTATGAGTATAATCTGGTCCTCTCCTGGCCAGAAAAAATTCAAGAGCCCTTAGACCATCCCCATGGACATATATAGGGATGTCACATCTAATGTGATTAATAGATATTCATTTTGCCATGGACAGTCAATCAATTTTGCTAAAAAGTCGCTTGTGTTCCGAATATAGGATGCCAAATTCTGGGAATGTTCCTGTAGATAATAGTCAATATATCTGGGGGTGTTCTCAAGTAAATCTTTTCGCACAGATATAATAGGTCTGCCTGGTGGTACTTAGGCATTTTTTAATCTTCGGGATAAAATATAGGACAATGGGCTTGTCATTTTTCATGTATTTAAATTCATCGGAAGATAACAGTTCTGTATTTTTCCATCCTATGAACTTCATGTAAAACTCGATTTTGACTTTACGCCAAGTGGGATAGTCACTGGCCCGATAGCATTATGTGTCCTTAAGTTGTTTCATTGCCTCTGTAATGTAGTAATTTTTTTTCCATGGGACTACATTGCTGCCCTTATTGGCATTACGGAAGACAATGTCCAGATTCTTCTTGAATTTGCACATCAATGCATTAAATTGGATCTCCGGTCTCTTGACCTTTTGTTTGGTGGGATTAAGTATTCAATAATGTAAGACTTTTAGACCTCCTAACACATCATCATAAAAACTTTTGATTGAATCCTTGATCATCAATGGATTAAAAGTTGAGCGGGGATTACATGGGGTATTTGGTTTGATTTGTATTTCTCTATCATTTTTATTTTCATCAGCCGCTGTGTTAGACCTGGAGATCTGGTTTTCTTCCACTAATTCTTGCATGTCAGTTAATAGTCCCATATCTGATGGAGTAAGATTGTATTGGTTATCTTCGTCGTTTAGAGTAGTTTGCTGCATTGCTGTTATCAACTTGTCTTTCTGTTGTAAAAAGTATTTTTTTAATTTTAACTTGCGTATGGCTTTGTAAATGATGAATCTTGTGGTGAGAGTCCCAGAGAGAGGAGTTGTTGTTTTACTTTATTTAGTACAACATCTGTGAGGTTCAAGACAGTGGGATTGATATCAGGTTTACCCTGTTCTAGCATCTTCAATTCCTCTGTTTTTGTTTCTTTTTTGTGTTGGAATTTTTTACAATAAAATACATAGTAAATACGAATTTAATAAAACACTAGATCATTGACAGAGAATACATGTTATGATGATAAATAGGAGTGGATCAGCATAATAAATAAGATAAATAAGAAATCATTATGTATAAATATTGAAATATAAATAGATATATAGATAAATTAGGGAATTTATAGACATTAACAGAAACAAGAAAAGAGATTAACAGTGTATACACTATAATCTGTTATAATAAATAACAATATATAAAATATACGAATACATCTTACATTTAAGTAAAAATAATAGCTTAATAGAGATACCTAGATTGATAAAATCAGGTCACAAAAGTTTAAAGAATAGTGAGAAGATGATATAAAAAGTGAAAGGGAAAGAAAATAAGATAAGGAAGATGAAGCAAAACAGTGAGACAGAATGAAAAATAATAAATAAATAGATATTTAAACAGAGTAAGAAGGGGGAATGATGACAAGGGGTAAGAAAATGAAATAGAAAAGGAAAATGACATGAGATAGGGAATTAAGTAATTGGGTTATTTACATTAGAAGAGAGAGTTGGATTGGAATCATTGTCAGTTTCAGCTTCCAAAAAGGGAGACCGACAAGTTTGAAAAAAAATGTCAACTTGGTCCTGGAGATTGTAGATTGGGCGCTCGTGGAGGGCCGTCTGCATCATTGCCACCAACCATTCTTCCTGAGAGGGTGGGGATGGAGACTGCCAGTGGCGCAAAATGCAAATCTTGGCTGTGGCTAATGCAATGTGAAGAAGACAAATTTGTGGCTTACGAAGTTTTGGAAAACAGCGGAAATCATGTAAAAAGATAGTGGCAGATGTAAGTGGTAAAGATAATGACATTGTGTAATTCTGAGTTTTGCCGATGTAGATCCAAAAGGACCTGGTGTGTGGGCATTCGCAAACGATATGGGCTATATCACAACCAGGATTGGAACATCTCCAACAAGCAGTGCGCTAGAGTAGTCTAGCTTTATGTAATTTAATCGGTGACCAGTGCCAATAATGAAGAATTTTAAATATGCAGAAATTAAGCCATGCTTCACAGAGTCCTTTATGCAATCCCTCCAGTATCTGGTCCCATTCACAAGTCGTATATATATTTAGCTGTTTTATAACGCACTCTGTTACTACCAGAGTATCCTGGCGCGAAAATAGAATAGTATATGAAATAGATAAACGGGATTGCCATTTATTGCGAAGAGTAAGGGAAAGAAGCTATAAAAAAGAGGTAGCAGAAAGGTTTTATAAAGACCAGAAGTCACACCCTTAAACTACCCCCATATATTTAGGTAAGATGATATTGGAAAAACCTGAAGCAACCAAGGAGGAGACCCCAAGTGTTTCTTCAAACATTTTTGAAGTTGAGAATATTTAGAAGAGTTTTGTATAGGAAGATTAAATTCCTCGCAAAGTTGGTAGAAAGTTTTAAAATCGCCATCATGAAGAAGTTGATCTGGGGAACAAATGCCGGCCTCTTGCCATAAAGCCCAGGATAAAGTGCAACCATTGATACAGATGGCTGAGTTATTCCATACGGGACCTTTAACATGAATTTGCGCATTTGAACTAAGTATGCGAAGACTCCTCTGCAAAGATTGTGCATGGCTGAGAAGATCGGGTTTTTAGGGTCAGAAGGACAAGTGCCACTACCATATAAAAGAGATAGACCTGAGCCCTTAGATAGAAAATGACTTTGATGGAGACCCATTGTGGAAAATCTTTAGATTGTGGCAGAAAATAGGAAAGTTGGGAAATGTGAAAGGCAAGTGAATAGTGTTTGATGGATGAAAGACCCATACCTCCATATAACTGGTGGGCCTTTAATTTAGCGGCAGCAAGACGCGGTTAAGCTGAGCCCCAGATACAGAGCTTAATCTTAGAATCTATTTATCTAAGGGTAACTAAAGGAATTTGGAGGGGAAGCATGCCTAAAATATATATGAATCTCAGCAAAGTGACCATTTTGATAGCTTGAAATCTACCCCAAAGAGATAGTCCTAGAGCTTTCCAGTCATCAAAATCCCTCTGCATTTGAAAAAATAAAGGAGCTAAGTTATCTGCAGCATTATTATCCAAACCTTTATTGACTAAAATTCCTAGGTATTTAAGATGTGAAGATTGCCAATAAAAAGGAAATCCATAAATTGCTGACTTTGTAGTGCCATCCGAAATGGGTAACACTTCACTTTTGTCCCAATTTGTTTTATAACCCGAAAAAGAGGAAAAATCATTAATAATTTGAAGGAGGACTGGGAGGGATCATGTAAGAATATTAAGAGTAAGAAGAATATCATCTGCATATAAGTATATATTAGAATGCCCAATTGGGAGGGGGACACCTATAATATCATCCGATTGTCGGATTGCAGCAGCAAGAGGTTCCATTGCTAAGAGTAAAAGAAGGGGGGACAACGGGCAAACCTGGCATGTACCTCTCTGAATTAGGAATGAAGTAGATAAAAAACCTTCACAATTTACTTGAGCTGAGGGGTTATCATCTAATGAAGCACTTTAGTGATAAATTGATCACCCAACCCAAATCTATGCATTATAGTAAAAAGATATTCCAACGCAATGCGGTCAAACGCTTTTTCTGCATCAAGTGAGAGAACCAAGGCATCTTCTGAAAGATGTTTAGCATACCATAGTGTATGGGCCAGTGTACGAGATGATTCCGAGAGGAAGGACCCGTGACAAAACCCACTTGAGAATTATGTATCAAGGTAGACAGTACTTTGCGGGGACGGGACGCCAAAATACTAGCTAACATTTTAATATCCACAATTCAATAAAGAAAAAGGACAATCACTACTACATAAAAGAGGGTCTTTGCCAGGTTTGGGTAAGACAGCTATAATGGCCTTATGCGAAAGGGGTCCCAATGATGATTCTTTATCAGCCCCGAGAAATGCAGCATGCAAAGTATTAATCATATTCTGACCTGCCCATCTATAAAATTCAGCAGGAAAACCATCCTCTCCAGGGGCTTTAAGATAAGGCAGAGCAGCAATAGCTTTATACATTTCATCTCTTGTGATATTACCTTCAAGCAAAGCTCTGTCATCATCAGAGAGTCGCTGGAGATTCACCCTTGCTAGAAAAGATGACATCTTATCTAAGTCAATATGATTATTTGGAGCATATAGAGATTGCTAAAAGGAGGAGAATTCATGAACTATTTCCTGGGGCCTGGTGAGTATGTCACCTTGAATCGATCGAATAGCTGGAATAACCATAGCAGCTTCTCTTTGATGCAATTGTGCCGCTAGCAATCACACAGCCTTCTCCCCTTGTTTGTAATGACTCCCTTTCATTCTTTGTAAAGCATACTCATCCTTAGATGTAAAGAGACCATTAAGGGACATTGCTCTATTAATTTGCGATTTTGTAAAGTAGGATCTAATATACATAATTGAGAATAATGTTGAATTTCCCGTTCTAATTCTGCTTGTTTTGAAATATTATTCTTATTAATGAGAGCTGCGTCACACATTAACTGCCCTCTAATCGTGTACTTGGCTGCCACCCCTACTGTTCTCCAAGACGTAACAGAACCCTCATTAATTGAGAGATAATCTTGGAGATGGGATTGTAATTGAAGTTTACCCACTGGCTTCCTGTATTTCTTTATGCTCATACGCCATGGTTTACGCCCCGGTTTGGATAGACTTAGATCTAGAGATAAAAGAACCGGAGAATGATCTGAGAAGGCTGCTCCCAGAATTTTAGAATCTGTGACCAGTTGAACCTCTTTGTGTGATAGAAGAAAATAGTCTAAGCGGGAAAATGTGCCATGCAAGGAGGAAAATAATGTATATTCCTTATCTTGTGGGTGACTGAGACGCCAATGGTCAACCAAACCATTATCAGAGAGTATATCTTTTAAATTGGCCCTATCTACTGCATTAGCTCTATCAAACTGACCAGTTTTGTCTGGGATAGGATCTTGTACTAATTTCCATTTCCGCCAATGAGGTATTATGAGGCATTAATCTCTGTAAGAAGACGATTCAGTTGAAGGAAAAAGGATTTTTTTATTGCCAATCGGTGCATTTATTGATCCAAGACAGATTGAAGAATTCCCGATACGTAATTTAACAAATACATATTGGCCATCAGGATCTGACCAGGTTTTGGAAATCTTCATTGGAAGTAATCTTCGAATAAGAATTGCAACTCCCCATTTACGGACAGGATTAGCATCTGTAGGGTCATTTTTGTGAATGCTGCTATGAATGACCTTACCCACCCAATCTCTACAGAGTTTGTCAGATTCATCCTCATCAAGGTGTCTTTCTTGTAATAAGGCTATGTCCACATGCTTGGACTGCAAATAAGAAAGGACTTTCTTCCTGTTAATGTAATGGGTGAGACTATGCACATTCCATGTAATAACAGCTAGAGGATGAGTATTAGATCACAACAAGGCCAAAACCACTCATGGGGATGGTTATTCAAAAACGCAATTAATCCAGAAGCCTACTGGGCAAGAGGACCAGATTGACCACTCGACCGGTTTTAATCTCCTCAATTTGGTCAATGCGACATTGGTTTCGGCCCCAAGCCATCTGTCGCAAAAGCTAAATCTAGATCTATATTCGGTCCATGACCAATTGGCCGAGGAACGAAATCCAAATCCAGTGGCGTCCACGACTCATAGAATCCTAATCGAGGACACCTCGGGACCACGCAGCATTTACCTAAAAAATTCAGCACAGTCTCCTATATCAATCTCTTCGACAAGTTCGACCTCTCAAGAAGAGGAGCATATCAAGACCAGCACCAGCCGAGCACCTTTCGGGTCCTGGGGGAACACTTTGATTAGTACTTTGGACCAAGCTATAAAGGCTCTCAACTATCAATCCAATAAGATGGAGGTCCAAATAGATTTGATAAACGTCACTGCAGACCACATTGCTCACATTAATTCTAAAATGGACACAATCATCACTTTCCTGACAACCAAACAATCCTTGGACAAAGCCCTGGCAAAACAGTCTCTAACTGACAAAGGCCTTATAAGCCCTTTGCCCAGTTGCAACTGTGGGCGTATCATCGAGAAACTGGCCACACTCCCTGCAATACTCAAAGATATTCTGGGTGCAGTAAGAAAAGGAAACAACCAGAAGATTAATCTAGTTTCATCGGGAGAAAATTATAACACCGGGAAACCAAGTGCTTCAATCTTTCAACCTTCATTATGCGAGAGTCCAGGTGGGAACGGGGATCCTTGCCCGCTACCCCCCCGAAAGCCACAGAATAAAGCTTCCTCGATCTCGATTGCCCATTCGCTCAAAGGTATGGCCAATCATGAACCTCCACCCCAGCAAACCTTACAAAAAAGCAAAGGAAAAGAGCGAGTAAAGCCAGGTCCAAATTAAAAGTCAAACAAGGGATTACCATCGACAATTTCTTTTCTAAAACGTCGATCAATCAGCCAAGAGCAAGTGGATCAGCAAACACTTCTTTCAATACTGTCACTATTCAGTCGGACGGACAATCCCTTATCCAGGCAAAAACATTAACGAAAAATTCCAAACTGTGGGCTGAGGCCTGCGGCACAGGCCAACCACCCACAGAGGGACTGAGCAAGACTCAGAAAGCACTGATTGCTCGTACCAACATAAATTCACCCCTGCAACTCGTCCCGGAATTGACATCCTCGGTGAAAACCTGTAGTCCGACTCCAAATGCTAAACAGACTCCCGTACAAGGAAATAGACCAACAGCTGGAAGTGACCGCTTAAAAAAAATGTCCCTCGGAGCAATCATCCCCTAACCAAAAAGGAGTAACAATACCATGTAGGAATCATCGAGGAGGCGGCCAAATCCACTCTTACACAGTACACGATTTGACCCCGATCAAAATAACCAAAATCGGGAACGACAGGCAGTGTACCAAACAAAAAATAATGGCCCGACCGGGAACAATGCAACATAAATCAGGAACCTCTGTCCCACAAAGGAACATCACCCCGATTTTAATAACAAAGTACGGGCAAAACCGTAATTGTATAGTGCAATCACATCCGGTTATTGAACCCAAAAACAACCACAAGTCACTATCAACCCTTACTCCCGCAAGGAGCTTCAGCGACAAGGGTTCAACACAAAACAAGATCAAAAAAACAAAAAAGCATCTAGTGAGTAACTCAAAGCACCCCATCTCACGCCCTCAAGAACCAATGAAAAACTCGATTTCAGCTTCAGAATCAATGCTATTATTTACTCCTGAATACGAGTCAAAGGGCTTGCATAACATACTAAACAGGGGGAATTTACTGAAATTATTTGGACTCGTTCCTGAGCTGAGAGGTATATCCACCCAAGATCTCGTCTCAGTTGAGTTTGGCCAAAAAATAGACCATACAAACATCGAAGCTTCAGTTACAACCTGGGCTACCAAGGAGATAGCCGCAAAAATCCTTGAAAGCAAAGGATCATTCGAACACTGGGGAATTATCATTACACAACATACTCGCAAGAGATATCCCTTCCCGCTTGTAAAAAGTCTGCAGATTACAAGCAGTGAGGACAGAACCAGCCACAAGCAAACCTCGTGTCTTCATGGTGCCCTCTCGGCCACATTATCCCAAGAAAACTGTGGTAACGATGTATTTCAACCGCAAACTTGTCCAGGCGGGTCCCAAACCCAGGACTGGTCATGGATCCCGTTAAACTTAAATCAAAAGTATACCTAAGAAAAATGAGCTATTTCAAAACCCGCGGCCAAAACCTGCATTCAAGGACGGGGTTAAAATGCCCAAAATAGGCATCTGCAGTTGGAACATTCATGGATTTAGTAGTATGGATTAAGACAGCGAGACACAATTGTTTTTAACAAACATGACATCCTACTACTACAAGAGACCTGGAATCTGACATACCCCGCCATTCCTGGCTTCACATCCTTGCCAAGAGAACATCCAAGTTCGGGCACCCCAGTGGTGGGTTATCCACATACATTTCGCAGAAATATAACTGGGAGCCGGAAAAACAGGACGTGGGACTAAGCTGGGTGCAGGTAACCAAGATCTCTATAAAATCCCGCCACCAATTGTTACTAATAAACATCTACATCCACCCTGACTGAAGGAAAAAAAAAGAGAAACTGGCCGTGCTCACCGAACTTATAAAAACACTCCAAAAATCAAATTCTCAAAGTTTGCTGATTCTATCAGGCGACTTTAATTTAAATTTAAATGATGTTGATTTACAACCCCCATCTCAAGACAAAAGATCTGGGCGGAGCTCAACTCTTCACTCTCAAAAAAACTGACTATGTTGGGTTTAACAATCTTAAAATCTGAAAAGGCAGGCGGATTGACAACAACTCCCACATATATGAGTGGCAAGGTCTTGTCAACGATCGACTTTACCTTAATCAGTAACAAACTGATCAACTCATTGGAGGGCTATTAGATAGTAACGCGATCTGAAAGTGACCACTTTCCTCAAATCACCTGGATCAACTTAGAGGTGCCAGAGTCTGCCCAACTAAATGTTCTCTCTGCTCATACAGAGAAATTTAGTTTACGAAGACTGCGTTGGAGGGGCAGCGGAACTAAAGCCATCTATGAAACCACAAAGGACTTCTTTGCTCTACACGAAAACGAACAAATGAAGATCCGGTTTCAACTTGGGAAAATCTATTAGAGAACCTGTCCATTCAACACTCTGTACCCTCTGCTTCGCATCAAGTCCCATTAGTTTTACGGGAACCATGGTTTAATAATAAACTAAGACAGGAAAGGAGAAAATTGGCCCAGGTGCAATGGAAGGCAATAAGGAAAACACACCGAGCGCTCCCCACTAACCTACTCCCTTGTTAGGAGCATGAGAAAAAAGTATAGCAAACTGGTGTGAAAGGGTAAGAACAAACAGAAGGAAGAAATATGGGTGAAATTGCTAGTAGCCAGCAAGAAGCGCAGCACAAGGGATTTCTGGGGCATTATTAATAAACTAAACAACGCAGAAGTAATATCCCAGGACCCTGGCATTAGCAAACAAAGCTGGGAAAATCATGTTAAAAAGCTCTACTTCAAAATGGACGTATCTCCTTCCGAAAATCACTGTTGTTCCAATCACACCATGAATTCAATCCATCTGGAAAGAGCCGTAGAAACCTTAACAAATAATCGAGATTTAGGAAGGCAAAATGACCTCCCAACGCACTCGGACTTATTTTCCAGCGATCGAGTCAAAGGGTTTATTAATAAACTCAAAACAGAAGGGGCCCCAGGACCCAACGATCTTCCTAAAGCAGTATTTAAATATTACCCCGATTTTTGGGCCCTCCAGCTCTCTGTTCTGTTTAACCACGTTTTTGCCCAAAAGCGGCAGCCCCCATCATGGAATGATAATATCATCCACCCCATTTTCAAAAAGGGGGACAGGAGACAGCCACAGAACTATCGTCTAATATCCTTGATAGACGTGGAAGCAAAACTATATGCATCCTGCATTCTGGAGGAACTACAGGAATGGGGGGATAACAACAATCTAATCTCCAGTTACCAAACAGGTTTTCAAAAAGGGACAGGGACAACAACAAATCTCACTGCCCTAGCACTCCTAATAGAAAGAGTTAAAACGAAGAATAGCCGGTTATATGGCTGCTTTTTCGACATTAGAGCCGCCTTTGACCGAGTTAGTAGGGGGAGACTTTGAGCAAAACTCAAGAAGTGGGGGTTGTCAACAAACCTTCTTAACTCTCTAATGCTCCTCTACACGGACAATTGGGCACAGGTTAAACAAGGACAGGGCACAAGTCTCACGTCAAAAATTCCAACCGAAGACGAATTGAAACAGGGCTGTGTCCTGGCTCCTTGTTTATTTAATCATTACCTCGCCGATCTAGGGAAAAAACTTGGCCAAGTTGTTGGTCATGCTCCGAATCTCTGTAACAGCTCAATGCCAATCATTCAGTTTGCAGACGACATTGTCCTTTTAAGCCAAACTCCAATCGGGCTGCAAAGGCTGATAAATGCTCTACAACTCTATATAGACGTAGAACACCTGGAACTTAATAGAGACAAGACAAAGGTAATACGTCTTGTAGAGCGAAAACCAATCGAATATAATTGGACATGTAATCACCTTGCAATAGGGGAACAGCCGTATTATCGGTATCTGGGGGTCACCATCGGCAAAGAAAATTCAAAAAAAGAACACTATGCGGTGCTAAAAGCTAAGTTTCAGGGGCTAATTTATGGGTACAGTCGTCTTTTGCAAAAACTGGAAGGTCCAAATTTTACTCATCTTTTAAAAGTAATGGTCACTTATGTTCTACCCACATTATCATACGGGCTGGTAACATTGCTTGGAAGGGAGGCTGGTCTACTAAATACTTTACAAAACAAAATCTACAAAGAAGTTTTTAAACTGCCCAAATGCTCCTCACCAGCGCAGGTGAGACTATAATTCCGGCTTCAAAACCAAACCTTCAGGGCCAAGTCAACATTTGTTACATTTTGCCACAAACTTCGCGCCGCCGACCCAGACACTTTAAATAATCTTTGTTGGCAAGCAATCAATACAGATCCCACTCAGCCATGGGCAATTCATTTGGAGAAATGTCATGTGGACTTCGATCTGCCAGTAACATCGAATAAGAAAATTGATCAGGCCAGTTTTTTCAAAATAGTAAATTCTATTGCTAAAAGGAGGTCTGTTCTAGAAGACAAACTAACATTGTCCCATCATCGTCATGCCTGGACAGTAATTTCCTCTTACTCGCTCCAACAACCCCAGGCCTACTTGGCAACTCATTTTAGCCACCATCTAAAAAAATATCTTATCAACCTCCGTATGGGCTTTCATGAATCTAAGGACCTACTACCTTCCTGGAAACCCCAACACGATTGCACAAAATGTCGACTCTGCGGATATCATACTGAATCTCTAGTTCATCTGTTTTGTGTATGTCCATCCCTTGTGGTATCTAGAAGACACTTTTTACGGGACATATTGAACAATTTGAAAATAAGAACATGTCGCCAGGCCGTTATTTTCTGGCTTGGCGGTTCATCTCCAATACTGACTTGTCGGGGCCTCAAATTTATGTTGGAAATTAGGAAGCAGTTACAGGCCTCCTCATGATCATTTTATATCATCTTGTCCCCATCCTCTTTACTAGTGTCCCTTAGCCTACTTTATAAATCCCTATGATGTAAGAGGGGCAGGATTCGAGTAGAGTTCCAGTTTTATCTCTCCTTTTTTTTTTTCTAAATTGCTACCTTCTTGTTTTTATATTGTAACCTGCGCTGCAAAGACTGGTTAATCTTACCGTTATCATTGTAAGGATTTTTATTAATTCAACAATAAAAACATATTGTATTGTATTGTATTGTATTGAGTATTAGTCATGATGGAATATATTCAAAAGGTAATAATAGTCAATCTAATTAACAGACAATAATAAAAGGGTGAAAAGATTAATGGGAATACAATGAAAGGAAATAGGGCAGGATGGGAAGAGGGTTACTCTGGCTATCAAGAAATAGTAAAGATGCAGTTTCAAAAACCCATGAGCGAGAAATGTAATAAAGAAGGAAAGGAAGATATAGGAAAAAGGAAAAGGAAGTCCGTATAGGAGGATATGTAGAAGATCAAGCTATATTATGCAATCAGAATAACTGCACCTGTGAAAATAGAAAGGAAAATCAAAATGTATATAGGTCCGTTGCCTACAACTTTTAACTTTTAACTGTAGGTCTGGGCTCACTGGGGCACCACCATGAGTACCAACCCCCTCCGTAGAGTAGAATATTGATGTAAGTATTAGCCAGGACAATAAATTAGAAAAACTCCTCCTGAGGCCCAATTGCATATGTAAGCATGTATTAGAAGGGAAAATTCATTCCTAACAAAAGCGTAAATGAAGAGAGTATTCTAAAAGACAGTTAAAATTATCATTCATAAATATAATTCATGTAGCATGCATATAACGAGAAACATGTATTTCAGATAAATAACTATAAATATGAGCATTAATATTGTCTAAGAAGGAGCATCAGAAGCGAAGAAATGGATAAGGAACCTTACTCATAAAAGCTGAAAATATCAACTATTTAAAGCATTTATCACATAATATAACAGATGATACGCCCAGCATATAATTGGGGATGTAATTCTTCCGTTAAAAGAACTCAAATAGGATACATATTAAATATAGTTATAGAGCTAAATACTAAACAATATATTATCATAAGCACCTATAATAAATAAGTAATACTCATGTTTGTACCCCCAACTGAAATGAAAGTTACAGGTGAAACATAAGAGTTGAGTATTAGCTCAGCTCCATAAGCTAAGGGACTTAATAAAAGAGAATAATAACAGAGAACACAACTATGAGGATAATATGTGACAACTATGTCTATTTTCCATATGATGCGGATTTCAAAGGTGATCGAGGCTTATCTATATGCTGATTTTGTGCCAAAGTGGCTGCAGGTTGTAAAATAGATGTTTGATCACTGTGTGCACGAAAGGACGGCCCAAATGCCTACCTTGATGACAAATTTCACCAAGGTTGCGATGCCTGTTGTCTGTTAACTGCTGAGGTAGTACAGATTGTTCAAAATGTTGATCATGAGGAACATCTTGTACATCCATATCCTGGATTGATAGGCTGTCAAGAAAATGTTGTAAGTCCTTGGGGTTGTAAAAATCTCTGGACTCACCATTTTTAGTAATGCGAAAACGAGCTGGATCAAACAAGGCATACTTCATATCTAACTTCTGTAATTGTGGCCTCATCGACAAAAATAATTTCCTTCTTTCGTTGGTTTCTCTCGAGAAGTCAGATGCCATTTGTATTTAATGACCATGATAGATTTATTTATTTTGAAAGTTTTATAGAGCTCAAACAAGATCCTGGCGGATATCAGAGCGCTATACATTCAATAAATGTTACTTATACAGTAAATAAGAGCGAATCCAAACATATGTACAAAGCATATTGTATAAGCAGCATTGTAAGATGCAACATCAAGTCTGTCTCATGGTTGGGAGCGCGTGTGCATTTCGTCTCAATGTTTCAATAGACCATACTCATGTGAATTTGGCCATGAGGATGGATTTTACTGCCTTTTTAAAAGAAGTAGTGGAAGAGTTAAGTCTGGTTTCTGGGGGTAAGGCATTCCAAATTCTGGGGGCCATCCCAGAGAAGGTTCGGTTATAAGTTTTTTTCCTATTGAATTTTTGTGCTTTCAGTAGTAGTTTTTCTGCATTTCTTGAGGGTCTGATCACAACAGAGATTGTTAGTTACTGTCCCAAGTAGCTGGGTGCCTTGTGATGCATGGCTCTGTGCGTCATGCATGCTATTTTCAGATGAATTCTCGCCTCCAGGGGTAACCAGTTCAGGGATTGTAGGTCCGGGGAGATGTGGAAACTATGTTTAGACCCAGTTATGAATCTTGCTGCTGCATTGATTGAAGCTCTTAATGGTGCAGTTGATGCTTTGGGTAGGCAGAGAGAGAGAGACACGTCCATATTCCACTTTCGGTATAACCAGAGCCTGTACTGCTTGCTTGAAGTCATTGTGTGGTAGGAAGGGTTTCAGTTTCCTCAGTGTGTTTATCTTAAGGTTTGCTCCCTTTGTAGCACTGCTGATATGTTTTTGCATGTTGAGGTTACTGTCTAAGGTTATTCCTAGTGACATCGCTGAGTCCATGATGGTAGGTTGAACGTTGAGTGCCGTAATATGTTTGATCCATTCTTGTGTTTTGAGGATTTGGGCCGGTGGAGCTATTAGAAGGAATTCAGTTGTTAGGGCATTCAGTTTGAGATGATTTTCTGCCAGCCAGGTTTGGGTATTCTTAAGGGCTGTATTAAGTAGTTTGACATCATCTAGGGTGTTGTTCTGCTCGATTTTCCCGGCCCTTTTTGGAGGAAAGGTGATTGATGGTGACTTCAGTCTCTTATCATTCCGGTACATGGGTTAGAATAGTGGATAGAGCCTATTTACAAGGCATTTTGACATGATTCTGTATCCTATTCCCTAGATTAGGGCTTATATATATAGGCTAGGGGATAGATTCGTTAGTATTAGGGATAATTCGCCCTTTAGTTAAGGTATTAGTATACTTTCCATGGAGTTATGCTGAATTCGGGCCTGGTAGGCCTCAAACGGGAGAGACTCCATCTTTCTTTCTGCCCCGGCAGCTTGGGATGCTTCTAGGTCAAGTGTAATGTTTTAGTTACGAGGTGTTGTTCGCTTGGAGAGAACCGGTTCAGGCCGGCCCTTGTCGAAGGATTCTATTTTTCTTCATACTGAAGACACAACATCAGGCCGGCCGGCTGGGAACGTGTCCTTGGTACGGGGAGGTACAAGAATTTGGTGGGCGGCAGGTTACTGGCTGGAATTTTCCGTGAAGAAACACGCCTCTATATTAGTGAAAGCCCGAGATAGTTGCGGAGTTAGTTTTGCAGGCGATATCTGGCCGTCAGTAGAAAACCCATCACTTATTCCAGGGAAGACAGACACCAGTCCAAAGGCGGAGAAGAATCGAGAGACATACACTCTCCTAGCAGACCAGCAAGGAAAGGAGAGTATCTGATGAGAGGAAGGTCCCAGGGGCTTAGAGAGGAGTGAAGGGAACAGTGCATAGCAGTGCCGCCGTCTTCCCGTGATTGCAGAGGTGTGACTTCAAGACGAACTAAAAGCCCAGACGAGAAGGGAACCTAGATGACTGCTGACTGTGGACTCCATATTAATAAGGTGATGTCGACCCTTTCTTATTAGAGTGTACAACCTAATCTTTTACTTTCCTTTGCAGGCTATGTGTTGTAATGTGGTATTATGTGTTTATGTGTAACGATGAGAAATAAAGTACTTAGTGAACCAGTGTGTAGACGTTATTGTCCCTAGTGGGGCTAACCTTTCTTCTAGTCAGGTGCAGGTGAACGGATGCATCTCCCGTCCATGTGGGTCTGAACAAGGGGGAGAGGAGGGCTTACATTTGATAATAACCTTTGCATAGTGTGCTCCTTATTCTTGCATGAAAAGATAACCTATTCTTCTGGTCAGATGCTACTATGTGAACAGATGCTAACCCTGGTCAGGTAAGTGGTAATTGAATAAGGGAGAGAGGAGCTCTTGGATTGAAGGATAGGTGGTACATCACCTAATTTGGCAACCATTGTGTGATCCAAAATAATGTAGTACTATACCCCTGATGAATAGTGAGATCGATCCCTTTATGTAATGGTAATCATAGGATAAGCTGCCGGTTGGGTAGGTTGACTGGGTTCGACTGGGACCGCGAGATCATTGATTCTACCGCTGCCGATTGGGTAGGTTGACTGGGTTCGACTGGGACCGCGAGATCATTGATTCTACTGCTGCCGATTGGGTAGGTTGACTGGGTTCGACTGGGACCACGAGATCATTGATTCTACTGCTGCCGATTGGGTAGGTTGACTGGGTTCGACTGGGACCGCGAGATCATTGATTCTAATGCTGCCGATTGGGTAGGTTGACTGGGTTTGACTGGGACCGCGAGATCATTGATTGCTAATGCTGCCGATTGGGTAGGTTGACTGGGTTCGACTGGGACCGCGAGATCATTGATTCTACTGCTGCCGGTTGGGTAGGTTGACTGGGTTCGACTGGGACCGCGAGATCATTGATTGCTAATGCTGCCGATTGGGTAGGTTGACTGGGTTTGACTGGGACCGCGAGATCATTGATTCTAATGCTGCCGATTGGGTAGGTTGACTGGGTTCGACTGGGACCGCGAGATCATTGATTGCTAATGCTGCCGATTGGGTAGGTTGACTGGGTTCGACTGGGACCGCGAGATCATTGATTTTACTGCTGCCGATTGGGTAGGTTGACTGGGTTCGACTGGGACCGCGAGATCATTGGTTGCTAACGCTGCCGATTGGGTAGGTTGACTGGGTTCGACTGGGACCGCGAGATCATTGATTGCTAATATTATAGGAGGTACCTGGTATGTATCTTAGGAATTCCCTGTCCTTAGGGGGTAGATACCTGTCGTGAATAGGCCCTAGGGAGGGGAGAGAGTAACGTTCTGGCTGGGTTAGTGAGGCTCTGATGAGCTGGGTCCATTTAATCTGAGAACCCAAGCAGAACATTTGGCGTCACGAACAGGATTCGAAACCTGTGTGCGTTGTTGTCCTTTTATTTCTCCTCGGCGTATACGTGCTTGCGTTTGTCGTTTCGTTTTCTTTTTGTGTGTGTAGTTTTCTTTTCTCAGGATGTTTTTGAAAAGGTCGAAATCTGTTTTTAAGTTGCCTGTTGATATTCCTGGCTGGGATTCGACGCCTTATGAGGCCTTGGCCCGCGAGTGGGCTGATTCTACTGGTTTGAGTGAAAATTGGAATTCTTGTCTGGAGCTGGCGGAGCCGGCTGATGTGATTTCCTGTTTGCAGAAGGCGCCGGTAGTGAAGGGTGATGTGCTTCCTATTTTAGGTCGCAGAGGTTGGATTGTTTTGTCTGCGTACAGGCTTCTACATGAGAGGTTGTTGAAATTGCGGAGGGAGCATGTAGAAATGGAACGGAAGTCTGTTGAAATTCAGAATGCTCATACTTTGTTGCGTTGTCAAAATAAATTGCTTGCTGATAAGCTTGAGACGTACCAGACTGTCGCCGAAAGGGCGGCTGTGCGGATTGCACGTTATAAATACAAGCATCGTCGGGGTCGTGTTTCTAAGCGGAAAGTGCGTCTGGTCGTGGCGAAAGCCGGACTGGATTGGAATCCTGATGAGTGGGATGGTAATATCTGGAATTCGAGTGATTCCCTTTCCTCGGATGAGGAGCCTAAGGTTCGCGGGTCTTCTCGCTCCGGACGGGTTCTTAAATCTGCTTCTTGTGCTACGGATGTTGATACCCGCGACTACGATCGCCCTTTGCATTCGCTTTCTACTTCTCATACGGATTGTTCCCCCGAATTTACTGATCGGGCTCCTTCTGGTGCCCTTCCTGCGGTCTCTGCACATCCTGTTTTTCGTAGGAAGTTGCAGCAGGCTCCCGGTAATCCGAACGGTATTCCTTTGGATTCTTTGGAGGATTTTACTCAACAGGAGATTAGTGATATTTTGCAGCGATTTCGACAGCGCGCTGGTGAGACCTTGCTTACGTGGATGGTGCGCCTCTATGAACTGGGCGCTGCTGGCATTATGTTGGATGCTGGCGATTCTTTGAAATTCTGTTCTTTGAGCTCGGATTCTACTGTACAGGACCATTTTCGTAATTATAATGGTGGTGGTCAAATCAGTTTGCTTCAGTTGGCGACTGAGGGGTGTAATCAAAAGTACCCTACTGAATCTGACTGGCCTGTGAATGACAAGCCGTGGTATACTTTGCGCGATGCTGCACAGCGTCTCAAAGAGGAGGTGATGAAAACTGCGATTTTTCTGAGTACTGCTGACAGATTGCTTGATGGTTTGTTAACGTCTTCTGTGCGGAATCGTATTATTCGTTCTTCCCCGGTTGCTTATAAGCAGGTCATGAGGACCTTATTGATCAATCAGACTGGTAATGCATTATCTATGGTGCTGGAATCTGTACGCCAGCTCGGTGAGCTGGGTGATTGGTTTAAGCCTGAACGACAGTCTCGGTCTGACACTCGTACTCCTGGTGACAATAGGATTTCTAGACGTGACATGTTTATGGCACTTTTGGCTGATGGTGTGAGGAGGGAGGACATTGATGGTGAAACTACTTCTCGTTTGTGGGAATTGTTTCGCAAGCGCGGTTTGGACCGGAAGGAGGGTGCTCGGCGTGTGCGAACGACTGAGTGTGATCGTGAATGCTCTGATGACAGCGGTGATGACAACCGTCGTGTACGTTCTGATCGTCGTGATGATCGACGGCTTGAGCGTGATGTGTCCCCTCATCGGGGGAGAGAGAGAGAGAGAGAGGGGGAGAGAGAGAGGGGGAGAGATGATTACGGTAACAACCGACGTAGAGATGAAAGGGATCAGTCCCCTGAGTTGAGGAGGAGGGAGGATCGACACAGATTTTCCGATCGAAATTCACAATACAATATGGAGGATAGGAACCCATTTCGTAAGGGAGATGGATATGAACACGATATATTGATACCTGAGAAACGTGAGAATCTCTATCCTGATTTGTCCTGGGCGATAGAACGCAGCAAAAATGACTAGGAAGTAGGTCAAGCTCCCGTACACAGATGGGCTCATCGAGATAATAGACCCTATGTTGATATTGACATTTTTTGGAGGCATCGTAATATTCAAAGGGCCCGAGCATTAGTAGATACAGGAGCGGAGGCCACCCTTATTCATGGAAAATCAAAGAAATTTAAAGGCCAATTTTTTACCATTACTGGTTTGGGTGGGAAGGAAACTCCCGCAGTACAAACTACGATTGAAATGAGAATAGGCAGGATTCCTAGGAATGAATATTCTGTGTTGGTCGTGCCCCTTGTAGAGTACATCATTGGAATTGACATTTTGAAAGGAATGACTTTACATTTGGATGATGGATGTTATAAATTTGGAACTAAACATTACATATCATCCAGACCCGTACGGGTTGGTCGTTTGAGAATGCCCCCCGTAAAGATTCCCCAGGCGACAAAAGTGGTTTGCCAGAAGCAGTATCGTATCCCAGGTGGCCATGAAGAAATTAGTACCACTATTCAAGATTTGGTGGATGCAGGGGTTATAACTCCGGTTACCTCTGCCTGGAATAATCCTGTCTGGCCGGTGCGTAAGAGTGATAACTCTTGGCGCATGACTGTTGATTATCGAGAATTGAATAAACATACGCCCCCTTTAACTGTCGCGGTACCGGATATTGTTACTTTAATTGAAAGAATTCAAAAGCATCCAGGTACATGGTATGCGTCCATTGATATTGCTAATGCTTTCTTTTCAATTCCGATTGCCCCTGAATGCCAGGATCAATTCAGTTTTACATGGAACGGACGTCAAATGACGTTTAGAAGTCTTCCCCAGGGCTATGTGCATAGTCCCACGATATGTCACCGGCTGGTGGCAGAGCATTTGGCTGAGGTACCTGTAAATTCGAAAATTCAAATATGTCATTATATTGATGATATTATGATTCAAGGTGAAACACAAGATGAAGTTCAGACCCAATTAGAGAAAATTCTTGAATGTTTACGTGAAAAAGGTTGGGAAATCAACCCGGATAAATTACAAGGTCCATCCCAGACTGTAAAATTTCTGGGCATTAATTGGCATGAAGGTCACAGAGAGGTAATCCCACAAGTAAAACAAAAGATTCTTGACTTTGCAGTTCCGAGGAATAGGAAAGAAGCCCAAAGCTTCATCGGCTTCTTTGGTTTTTGGCGCCAGCATATTCCTCATTTGAGTCAAATATTGGCCCCCTTGTATTGAGTCACTCGTAAAAAGAATGCATTTGAATGGGGTAAACCACAGCAAGATGCGTTTAGTTTGGCAAAAGAAGCGATCCAGTATGCCTTAGATTTATGGCCTGTGTGTGATGGTGATGTGGACTTGAATGTGTCGGTACAAGGCCTTTATGCAAATTGGAGTTTGTGGCAGAAACAAGGCAGAAGTAAAGTACCGTTAGGTTTTTGGACTAAAAAGTTACCTGATGCCGGTGAGCGTTATACACCTTTTGAGAAACAGTTGCTTGCATGTTATTGGGCTCTGGTGGATACCGAGCAATTGACTTTGGGACATGATGTGGTTCTGCGACCTGAAATTCCTATCATGCAGTGGGTTTTGAGTTCGCCGAAAACTCACAGAATCGGACATGCTCAGGAGGCGAGTGTGATTAAATGGAAGTGGTACATACAGGACAGGGCACGCGTGGGACCAAAAGGAGTTGCATCTTTGCATGAGCAGGTGGCGCGGGCACCATTGGTTGAGACAGAGAGTGAATGCTCCGTACCTTTAGTACAGGAATCCCCTGTCAAGTGGGGAAGGCCATTTGATGATTTGTCCCTGGAAGACAGAAACCACGTTTGGTTTACTGATGGTTCAGCAAGGTTCATAGGGACAAAAAGACATTGGAAAGCAGTGTCCTATAATCCGATCACACAAAGGTTGTTGAGTACAACAGGTGAGGGAAAAAGTAGCCAATTTGCCGAGCTTTATGCTGTTTATCAAGTTCTGAAGCAAGAGTTACCTGGCACATGTCATATTTTTACTGATTCCTGGTCTACTGCGGGGGAAAGAATTATGGCAAGAGATTTGGGACATGCTCCCGCAGAGTACTAATAATAATAATAATAATACTGGATTTTATACAGCGCGAACAGCTACCTCTCGAGGAGGTGTCCCGGCGCTAGTAGAACACAAGTAACCTGAGGCAAGAGAATAGGAGAGTTAACGTGGCTGGGTGAAAAGCCATGTCTTTAGCAGTTTCTTAAAGCAGGGTTCGGAGGGGGCCTGTTGTATTGCTTGTGGCAGGGAGTTCCACAGAGCAGCGACGTTAGCTGAGAAGGTCCGACCGCCTAGTCGTGCCTTTTTTGCCCGCGGAACGATCAGTTGGACACGGTCATTGGACCGTAGTACACGGCTTTGGGCGTATCTTGGAAGGCGGTTTTTCAGGTATTGTGGGCAGAAGCCATACAGAGATCTGAACGCAAGCGTCAGAGCTTTGAATTTTATTCTGTTGGCGACTGATAGCCAATGCAGGGTTCGGAGATGCGGAGAGACTGACTGCTTGAAAGGAATTCGCAGTAACAGTCTCGCAGCCGCATTTTGAACTACCTGGAGCTTGTGCGTCAGGTATTTTGGAAGGCCAAGGTACAGACCATTGGCATAGTCCAGCCGTGAAGTGACAGTCGCGTGAACCACCGTTTATCTACAGCTCTCCGGTAAGAGTCTAAGGATTTTCCGGAGGTTTCTCAGCTTGCTCATGCAGCATCCGGCCACTTGTTGAATATGGGATGTAAAGGACATGTTAACATCCCATCTCACTCCAAGATTTTTTGCCGAGTGACTGGGTGAAGGGGGCGGGCCCAACTCCGTCGGCCACCAGAGTTCAGGGGCGGGGGGTGGACCCTTGCCGAAGAAAATGACTTCGGTTTTATTAGCATTTAATTTTAATTTATTGGTGTTCATCCAGTGCGCAATGTCCCGGAGACAGCCTTTAAAATCAGAGAAGGAATCCTGCGTCGTCTCCGAGTACGGAAATACCAACTGGGTATCGTCGGCATATGAAATTGCCTTGACACCCCAGTTGGCAATTAGCGTGAAGAGAGGGGCCAGGTAGATGTTGAACAAAAGGGGGCTGAGGGCCGATCCCTGCGGAACTCCACAACTGAGGGGTTTGGGTGTGGAAGAAATCGTCCCTAGTGCCACCTTCTGCGTTCTAAGTGAGAGGTAGGAGTTTATCCACGCCAGCGCTCTGTCTTGAATACCTATCTCTGTCAGCCGGCTGAGTAGCCTGGCGTGGTCCACCGTATCGAAGGCGGCCGACAGATCCAGGAGTACCAGCATTGCTGAGTTTCCTGCATCCATCGACCACCTCACTGACTCGGCTACCTCTAAGAGCGCTGTTTCAGTACTAAAGCCGGGACGGAAGCCCGATTGAGTTTCATGTAGGATGTTGTTAGTTTCCACAAATTTGCTCAGTTGGCGCTGTATAATTTTTTCCAGCATTTTTCCCGGGGCCGCTAGTAGGGATATTGGGCGGAGGTTCGTAAGGTCATCTTGGTCCCCGTTAGGTTTCTTCTTTAGGGGTAAGAGGGTGGCGTGCTTCCAGACATCCGGGAAGGTGCCTGAAGTGATGGACGAGTTCCAAATACATTGAAGTGTGGGGGCTACCGAATCCGCTATGGTACTCCATAGTTTAGCTGGGCAGGGGTCGTCAGGGGAGCCGGATTTGCAGCGGCTAAGTTCCTGCCTTACCTCATTCAAGGGGATAAGCATGAACTGGGTGAGAGTTTCACCTGGCTCGCCGTTATTCGCTAGGTCCTGCTTCACTGTATTTATTACTGGGCCAAAAGAGTCATACACTGTTTTTATTTTATGATCAAAAAACTCTGAAATTTGCTCACATAGCGTGGCTGTGGGTACAACTTCTCTTTCAATGCATTTTGGCTTAAAAAACGACTGTACCACTTTGAAGACTTGTTTGCTAGACTGTTCTGCCTGAAGGATCGAGTCCGCATAGAACCGCTTTTTACTTTTTCTAATGGCTTTCCGGAATTTTTTGGAAGCTTCCTTGTACCTAGCTTTTTCTTCCAGACCGTAGTTTACTCTCCAGAGTCTCTCTAGTTTTTTACAGGTCGATTTCTCATTCCTAAGTTCCTGCGAGAACCAGGGAGCTGAGAGGGAGTCTCTCTTTGATAGGGCCCGAGAAGCTGGAGCAATGGAGGAAACCATCTTTCCGATCCAATTATTGGGAAGTATAGCGTCCGTATTGGCATTATTTGTCAGGGAAGGGATGGTTTGCGCCAGGACCGGGCACATAGTATCAGGCGTCAAATTTTTCCATTCCCTCTTCAGAAAGTAGCATTTACTCGCCACTGGGATATCAGTCGCAATGTTCAGTGTGAATGGGACGAGTGCGTGGTCTGACCATGTCAGGGGGAGCGGTGTCTCAGACAGTACATTATTAATATTAGAAAAGATGAGATCAATAGTGTGGCCCCCTATGTGTGTTGGGCCCTCATTGATCAGCCTGAGACTGGCCGTATTTAGCGTGGTTCTAAGCAGCTCTGCCATCGCGCAGTCGGGTTTGTCCATATGAATGTTAAAGTCGCCTACCACAATAAAAAGGGGGTGAAGGAGCGAACTCTGGACAATCGTGTCTAATAGAGTAGTTAGGTAGGGGTCCGAACCAGCTGGGGGGCGATATATCACTAGTCCTGCTAGTGATAGTTGAGGGCTCACTTGGAAGCAAAAGTGGAGGCCTTCAATTCCTTGAATAGCAGTGGGGGCTGAGGATGTCAAAGCTAAGTGCTCTTTAAAAATAATGGCTACACCACCGCCTCTTTTTGTCCCAGGGCGGTTGGCGAGGCATATTTTAAAGCCCAAAGGGACTGCAAGTGCAATGGAGGTTAAATTGTCCTCCTTGATCCACGTTTCAGTTAAAAACAAGATGTCCCATTCCTGCTCTTCTAATAGGAGCCAGACATCGTCTGCGTGTTTGGCTAGGGATCTGCAATTTAGTAGGCCAGCCCTAAGGCTTATCTGAGATGGAGATTTGGGATTAGGGGATATCACAGAGGCACCGCTGCCAATAGCTATCCCACAGTTGTAGCAGATCTGAGGGGGGTTGAAGGTCATAGGGTCTAAAGAGTGAGTGCAGCATTTAGATGGAGGATTAAGTGCTTTTAGGTCCTCACCTGACCACGCAAGTCTACTGCCTTGTGTTCCGCTGCCGGCAGCATGTCTGGCCCCAGCCGCGGTCTGGTCGCGGACGGGCGCAGACGGGCTTGCCTTAGGCGTGCCTTCGGCGCGCAAACGGCGCGCCCGCTGCGCACGTCCGCTGCGCGTTCTTGAGATGCACATTTAAATAGTAGACCGTTAGGGCGGGAAGGAGGCGTGGCCGAAAAGTGGGCGTGGCCTGCGGCGAGGAAGCCGGTAAAGGGTGTCACGTGACAGCGCTAGGTCCGCTGTACGTCGCCCTAAAGTGCCCAAGTGCAGAGTTTAAAAACACAGTATAACACAGTATAAATCACCAGTTTTTAAAATAAAAGCAGCAGCTCCCGGCTATTTTGCCTCAGGAGACAGGAACTAAGTGGGCGCTCGAGATTCAGCGCTCTAAGTAGGGCGGAAAGGGGGCGTGGCCGAAAAGTGGGCATGGCCTGCGGCGAGGAAGCCGGTAAAGGGTGTCACGTGACAGCGCTAGGTCCGCTGTACGTCGCCCTAAAGTGCCCAAGTGCAGAGTTTAAAAACACAGTATAACACAGTATAAATCACCAGTTTTAAAAATAAAAGCAGCAGCCCCCGGCTATTTTGCCTCAGGAGACAGGAACTAAGTGGGCGCTCGAGATTCAGCGCTCTAAGTAGGGCGGGAAGGGGGCGTGGCCGAAAAGTGGGCGTGGCCTGCGGCGAGGAAGCCGGTAAAGGGTGTCACGTGACAGCGCTAGGTCCGCTGTACGTCGCCCTAAAGTGCCCAAGTGCAGAGTTTAAAAACACAGTATAACACAGTATAAATCACCAGTTTTTAAAATAAAAGCAGCAGCTCCCGGCTATTTTGCCTCAGGAGACAGGAACTAAGTGGGCGCTCGAGATTCAGCGCTCTAAGTAGGGCGGGAAGGGGGCGTGGCCGAAAAGTGGGCGTGGCCTGCGGCGAGGAAGCCGGTAAAGGGTGTCACGTGACAGCGCTAGGTCCGCTGTACGTCGCCCTAAAGTGCCCAAGTGCAGAGTTTAAAAACACAGTATAACACAGTATAAATCACCAGTTTTTAAAATAAAAGCAGCAGCTCCCGGCTATTTTGCCTCAGGAGACAGGAACTAAGTGGGCGCTCGAGATTCAGCGCTCTAAGTAGGGCGGGAAGGGGGCGTGGCCGAAAAGTGGGCGTGGCCTGCGGCGAGGAAGCCGGTAAAGGGTGTCACGTGACAGCGCTAGGTCCACTGTACGTCGCCCTAAAGTGCCCAAGTGCAGAGTTTAAAAACACAGTATAACACAGTATAAATCACCAGTTTTTAAAATAAAAGCAGCAGCTTCCGGCTATTTTGCCTCAGGAGACAGGAACTAAGTGGGCGCTCGGGATTCAGCGCTTTAAGTAGGGCGGGAAGGGGGCGTGGCTGAAAAGTGGGCGTGGCCTGCGGCGAGGAAGCCGGTAAAGGGTGTCACGTGACAGCGCTAGGTCCGCTGTACGTCGCCCTAAAGTGCCCAAGTGCAGAGTTTAAAAACACAGTCTAACACAGTATAAATCACCAGTTTTTAAAATAAAAGCAGCAGCTCCCGGCTATTTTGCCTCAGGAGACAGGAACTAAGTGTGCGCTCGAGATTCAGCGCTCTAAGTAGGGCGGGAAGGGGGCGTGGCCGAAAAGTGGGCGTGGCCTGCGGCGAGGAAGCCGGTAAAGGGTGTCACGTGACAGCGCTAGGTCCGCTGTACGTCGCCCTAAAGTGCCCAAGTGCAGAGTTTAAAAACACAGTATAACACAGTATAAATCACCAGTTTTTAAAATAAAAGCAGCAGCTCCCGGCTATTTTGCCTCAGGAGACAGGAACTAAGTGGGCGCTCGAGATTCAGCGCTCTAAGTAGGGCGGGAAGGGGGCGTGGCCGAAAAGTGGGCGTGGCCTGCGGCGAGGAAGCCGGTAAAGGGTGTCACGTGACAGCGCTAGGTCCGCTGTACGTCGCCCTAAAGTGCCCACTGTACTGTTACAATCTTTCACGTGGATGCTCATACCCCAATAGATTCCCTTGACAAATTTTTTCATAATATTGCAGATGAACAATCTAAAATTGCTGAGGCAATGGTGGACATGCAGGATTCTGATATGGAAGGATTGGCGAAATGGGCCCACCAGAAGGCAGGACATTATGGAGAGAAAGCCACTAGCAGGTGGGCTGCTGATCGAGGAATTTATATTCCTTTAGATTTAATTAAAGACATTATTTTGCATTGTCCCATTTGTCAGCATGCCAGGCAGCAAAAAGTGCCTCAGATTGTTAAAGGCCATTTACATCGCGGGAAGCTGCCCGCTCAAATTTGGCAAATTGATTATATTGGTCCGCTTCCAATGAGTAAAAACTGTCAATACATTTGCACCATTGTGGACACATACAGTGGCCTGTTAGTGGCCCTCCCCTGTAAACAAGCTACCCAAGTGAATACAATCAAAACATTGGAATTGATTATGCTCTATTATGGTGTCCCCTTCCAAATTCAATCTGATAATGCATCCCATTTTCGTGGAAGATTGGTGCAGGAATTTTGTGTGGAGAATAATATTGAATGGGTGTTTCATATACCGTATTATCCTCAGGCCTCGGGCCTGATTGAAAGATTGAATGGCTTGCTGAAAAATCAACTGCGTAAATTGACTGACGACAGATATAAGAATTGGTGGGATTATTTGTTCCAGGCGCTGTTAATTTTGAATAATCGTCCCTTTCTAAATGCTGAATCTCCATTGATGCGTTTGTTTCCTCCAAATGTCAATGTGAAGCCCAATCAAGTTAATGACCCTGTGACATACTGGGAAATTACCCCTGGAGCATTGGCTCCATGTAGAGCGACCCCGGGGTCGGCAGGTTTAGACTTGCATGCCATGAATGATACTATAATAAAGAGTAAAGATCGAGTTATCATTGAAACTGGTGTTGGTGTTTGTATACCCACTGGAAATTTTGGATTAATCGCCCCCAGATCGGGGCTAGCTGTAAAGGGCATTCAGGTACTTGGAGGAGTCATTGACAGTGACTATCAGGGAGAGATTAAGGTGCTCCTGCTGAATAGCAGTGAGATTGATGTACCGATTCATAAAACTGACCGGATTGCTCAATTGTTGATAATGCCTGTTTTCAGTGGTGAGATCACAAAAGGCGCCGCCCCAACGTTGCTAACTGTACGAGGACAAAAAGGTTTCGGCTCTACAGATAATCCTGGAGCTAGAGTTTGGGTGCAATCGCCTAAGAATCCCCCTGAACAGGCTGAAGTCATTGCTACCGGTCATGACAACACCATTCTTGTTATGAGACCAGGGAAAGATAGCTGGGAAGCTGTCCCAGCTGACAAATGTTACCTACGAGAATGAATAATGCCTATTTTTGATCCTCTTTCAGATCATTCTCTGGACTGTTGCTGCAGGATGTGTCGGCGTTGGACTCCTTTTGGACTGCTACGACGGGAGAGGCGGGAACCCATCGACCCGGGCTGATTTGAGAACCCGGATGCCGCGTTCCTTTGCTGCGTGGGATTCATCATCAAACTTTTGGACCACTTTGGCCAAGCGGGTGACCAATGCCCCTCATTTTTGCTTAACGCCGATGCGGTCGGTGACTGACATTCTAGCGACTTGTTTAGTTGCTGTCCCTGCTTCATTGGAGACTTTGGCCCATATTTTCAATGTATCGAATGCCCGTCCTAATGTCCTTTTGGGAGATGTTGCTACACATGAATACTGCCCTTTATGTACTGAGGTGTCCGATTCAACACCCTTGATCCAGTCCCAGATAATAACTTATAATATTACGCAGGGTGATTTATGCTTCTTTCTTACTTGTGATCCCAATGCTATTTCTGAGTGTGTACGTTTAAAACTGAAAGGCGCTACATCGTTCACGGCTCATGAAAGGACTCTTTGCTTCCGGAGGTCACCGAAATCATGCACTTCTGTTAAAAATAATATGACTTGTAAGAGTTTAGTAGTGACTCCTAGTCATTACCGTACAATGTTGCTACCCTCTGGTTGGCTTTTTTCTTGTGGTAATACATCCTGGCCATATATTCCAGCGAACATTTCCGGAGGCCCTTGTGCCATTACTAGACTGAGTTTGTTGATGTTTTCCTCACATCCCCATACTAATTCCCGTGTGATCCGAGATGCTGTAATGCTTCAAGAGGACTGTGATTCGTCTATGCATTTATATTCCAAATCTGAATACCTTAGCTTAGCCTTTTCAATTATTGGTGTTCCTGCTTTGGCGGTCTATAATGCCAAGTCTATCGAGAAAATGGCCTGCTGGATGGTGAAATCCATTAATCATACTTCTACGATTTTGTCTGACATACTACTAGACGCCCAGGGTGAACGTAGAGCTATCTTGCAGAACCGGGCGGCTATTGATTATCTTTTGCTTAAACATGGACATGACTGTTCCGATTTTGAGGGTCTTTGCTGTTTTAACCTATCTGATCATACGAAATCCATTCAGGCTCACATAGATAAACTTCACGACCTGACGGAAGAGGTTAGAAAACACATTGACCAGGGCTGGTTTGACTGGCTCTTTAATTGGCTACCTGATTTACATATGTTGCGTCAAATTTTAGGGGGTATTCTGATTACTATTAGCATTTTGATTGCTATCTGTTGCTTTATTCAGTGTATTCCTTCTCTACTTCAATACTGCAGCCCCAGTACTAGACGTAGATCAGTTAGTTTTGTTTCCTATTATTCCTCCACAGATGTTAGTTCCGTTTGATAAATGTATAATAGACTGAAGTCAAGGGTGAAATGTTCTGCTCGATTTTCCCGGCCCTTTTTGGAGGAAAGGTGATTGATGGTGACTTCAGTCTCTTATCATTCGGTACATGGGTTAGAATAGTGGATAGAGCCTATTTACAAGGCATTTTGACATGATTCTGTATCCTATTCCCTAGATTAGGGCTTATATATATAGGCTAGGGGATAGATTCGTTAGTATTAGGGATAATTCGCCCTTTAGTTAAGGTATTAGTATACTTTCCATGGAGTTATGCTGAATTCGGGCCTGGTAGGCCTCAAACGGGAGAGACTCCATCTTTCTTTCTGCCCCGGCAGCTTGGGATGCTTCTAGGTCAAGTGTAATGTTTTAGTTACGAGGTGTTGTTCGCTTGGAGAGAACCGGTTCAGGCCGGCCCTTGTCGAAGGATTGTATTTTTCTTCATACTGAAGACACAACATCAGGCCGGCCGGCTGGGAACGTGTCCTTTTTACGGGGAGGTACAAGAATTTGGTGGGCGGCAGGTTACTGGCTGGAATTTTCCGTGAAGAAACACGCCTCTATATTAGTGAAAGCCCGAGATAGTTGCGGAGTTAGTTTTGCAGGCAATATCTGGCCGTCAGTAGAAAACCCATCACTTATTCCAGGGAAGACAGACACCAGTCCAAAGGCGGAGAAGAATCGAGAGACATACACTCTCCTAGCAGACCAGCAAGGAAAGGAGAGTATCTGATGAGAGGAAGGTCCCAGGGGCTTAGAGAGGAGTGAAGGGAACAGTGCATAGCGGTGCCGCCGTGTACCCGTGATTGCGGAGGTGTGACTTCAAGACGAACTAAAAGCCCAGACGAGAAGGGAACCTAGATGACTGCTGACTGTGGACTCCATATTAATAAGGTGATGTCGACCCTTTCTTATTAGAGTTTACAACCTAATCTTTTACTTTCCTTTGCAGGCTATGTGTTGTAATGTGGTATTATGTGTTTATGTGTAACGATGAGAAATAAAGTACTTAGTGAACCAGTGTGTAGACGTTATTGTCCCTAGTGGGGCTAACCTTTCTTCTAGTCAGGTGCAGGTGAACGGATGCATCTCCCGTCCATGTGGGTCTGAACAAGGGGGAGAGGAGGGCTTACATTTGATAATAACCTTTGCATAGTGTGCTCCTTATTCTTGCATGAAAAGATAACCTATTCTTCTGGTCAGATGCTACTATGTGAACAGATGCTAATCCTGGTCAGGTAAGTGGTAACTGAATAAGGGAGAGAGGAGCTCTTGGATTGAAGGATAGGTGGTACATCACCTAATTTGGCAACCATTGTGTGATCCAAAATAATGTAGTACTATACCCCTGATGAATAGTGAGATCGATCCCTTTACGTAATAGTAATCATAGGATAAGCTGCCGGTTGGGTAGGTTGACTGGGTTCGACTGGGACCGCGAGATCATTGATTCTACTGCTGCCGATTGGGTAGGTTGACTGGGTTCGACTGGGACCGCGAGATCATTGATTCTACTGCTGCCGATTGGGTAGGTTGACTGGGTTCGACTGGGACCGCGAGATCATTGATTCTACTGCTGCCGATTGGGTAGGTTGACTGGGTTCGACTGGGACCGCGAGATCATTGATTCTAATGCTGCCGATTGGGTAGGTTGACTGGGTTCGACTGGGACCGCGAGATCATTGATTGCTAATGCTGCCGATTGGGTAGGTTGACTGGGTTCGACTGGGACCGCGAAATCATTGATTCTACTGCTGCCGGTTGGGTAGGTTGACTGGGTTCGACTGGGACCGCGAGATCATTGATTGCTAATGCTGCCGATTGGGTAGGTTGACTGGGTTCGACTGGGACCGCGAGATCATTGATTCTAATGCTGCCGATTGGGTAGGTTGACTGGGTTCGACTGGGACCGCGAGATCATTGATTGCTAATGCTGCCGATTGGGTAGGTTGACTGGGTTCGACTGGGACCGCGAGATCATTGATTTTACTGCTGCCGATTGGGTAGGTTGACTGGGTTCGACTGGGACCGCGAGATCATTGGTTGCTAACGCTGCCGATTGGGTAGGTTGACTGGGTTCGACTGGGACCGCGAGATCATTGATTGCTAATATTATAGGAGGTACCTGGTATGTATCTTAGGAATTCCCTGTCCTTAGGGGGTAGATACCTGTCGTGAATAGGCCCTAGGGAGGGGAGAGAGTAACGTTCTGGCTGGGTTAGTGAGGCTCTGATGAGCTGGGTCCATTTAATCTGAGAACCCAAGCAGAACAGGTGTGGATCTTGAGGTATAATTGTCTGTCGTCTGCATACATGTGATATTGTACGTTAGCAGTTTCTAAAATTTCGGTGAGAGGTTCCAGGAAGAGATTAAACAATGTTGGGGATAGTGAGGACCCTTGTGGGACACCCAAAGTTACTGGGACGGGCGTTGACAGGGTGTTATTGACTTTGAATTGTTGTGTCCGGTTTTGGAGAAATTAAGTAAACCAACTTAGCACTGCCCCAGATATACCCATTCTATGTTTCAGGAGGTCTAACAAGTTCTCATGCTTGACTGTATCAAAGGCTGAGGAGAGGTCTAGCAGGATGAGTAAACAGGATCCATTTTGATCAAGGATTTGCAGCGCGTCGTCAATTGCGTCAATTTGCGTGCGTGCTAACACTAGAATCTGTCTGACTTGCTCAAGTCGCAAAAACCAAGAAATTACCGGTCTTGGTCGGGAATTCGGAGATTTACATGGTGGCCCAATATGATGAGCGCGTTGAATTTCTAATGGTTGGTCAAAAGTAGTGCCAAGTAGCTTGGGAAGAAGGTCACATAGGAAAAGCCAAGCATTCTGGCCTTCAATTTTCCCTGGAAATCCAAAGAAGCAAATATTGTCTCTTCTATTGCGATCTTCCAAGTCAACAAGCTTACTGCGAATAAATAGAAGGTCTTGATCATTACTTTGTACTGAGTCAAGTTTATTTTCTACTACTGTTAATCGACAATCTAGCCCTTCTGTTTTTGATGGAATTGCGCAATATCCGCTCTGATGGATTTGGTTTCTGATGTAAGGGAAGAAATGTTATTGTCCATCTCTGTCAATCGGCAACTAATAGATGAAATTTCCTGTAAAATGCAATACATAGTTACCTCTGTCTCTGCTGTTAAGGTGACTGAAGATGGACTAGGTGGTGATGGAGGTAAACCTTTAACGGGCATAATACGCAACTGTTTATGCGTGTCAAGAAAAGAAGACAGTTTAGAATTTTTGTTGCCGTTTTTGTAACTAAACATCTGAAAATGCTTCCCTTCAATGTGTTGCACATACCAGGCACACTTGTAAGTCTGAGGACGATAAAGACTACCGCATTTAATCCAAAAAGGCTGTTATGAACTAAAAAAGTTGGTGATTATAAGAGTTAATTGTTGTAAATAACAGCGCAAAGTATTTTAAAACATGAAAGAATTAGCGTGTAACACTTAGAACAATATCAGCATAAGAAGCTAGTGATTATATTGTACATAAAAGCATTGCACGTTTAGGAAATGCAGTGTGACGCTGACAAGATGTTCAAAGCATTGAGCAGGAAGGACATACTGCGTCACTACATTTCCTCACACTAAATATTTCAAAGTCAGAAAAATATTTGCCTCAATTAGATCACGCAAATGATGTGGTAATAATGTTGTGCCCCATGAAAGGATGCTTTTACTAAAAAACAGCATTCCATCTGGAGGCATTCTTGAAATGCGTCATAGAAATACAGAACATGGTGGCTTAATTTAAAACTCCATACGTTATGGTTCTCCTTGTAGTTGTTGTCAGAGGGGAGCTGGAGAGTTATTTTTAAAAGAATCACAGTGAGAAGCTGTAACAGAACATATGTTACCTGAAGTGCAGAAAGGCAGCGTGTGAGATACTTCAGTGAAAGCTGAACTCCGAAAGTTGAAAAAAGGACTGAATAAAATAGCATTCGTTTCAGTCAAAATTGCCTTTGAAAAGGTGTAGCATTTAGAAGAAGGAGGCCGACGCAGGTGAAAGATGTTAAACGTGGAGTTTATTAGCCAAGATGAATAGCAGTAAAACAGACCCCAGCCACAGCTGACCAGCTCTAGCTTTGCCAGTCGTCCTCAATTGCCCAGGTGCTCGCCTTAGAACCTCGTCCGCCGTGGCATTTTAAATGATGTCACAGCGGCGCATTCCAAGGTGATCGGGAAGGGCGGTGAAACAATGGCATAATTGACATTCCCCCCTGGATTGGAAGATACCACACATCCCCCTTCCCTGCGCAAAACAAGAAAAACAGTGCATAGGAGAAACATTTGAACATGTGACAACATCTACTTGGTAACATATTGCTCCAGGTGTTTCGGCCGGCTACCCACCCTTTGGCTAGTTCTGCGGGTAGGGTAGGATTCCCCAGGACACCTCTTCATGGGCGGGTCGCCCCTTATCTGGGGATTGACTGCTCTTCTATCCTCAATGTCTTTGTCCTCTCCAGGGAAGTGACATCTTACCACTCTCCCTAAATTCCAGATCTTCCACTCTTGAGTTTTTACAGCATTATTAAACAGTTTGACTATCCTTGTGGGTTTGGTAAACTCAGACCAGCTCGTCCTGCCAGTTGGTGCTCTGATTTTTATTGAGTCTCCTACTTGGAACCCTACATCTTTTACAGAGTGTAGTTTGTCAAACCTGTCTTTCCTGCCTAACATAGCTTTGTGCTCCCTGTCCAACCTTTGCGATTCTTTAGAGTGACCCGTCCATCCTTTGTGCCATCCCATCCACCCCGGTGAAAGTTTTGTGTTGGGTTTTACTTGCCCGGAGTAGTTCAAATGGAGTGGTCCCCCTTGTCTGGTGAGGGGTCAGTCAGTACACTACTATGCGCTTCTCTATTTCTTCCTTCCAATTTAGCCCGTTAGTTCTTGCCAGCTGGATGCTCTCCTTAAGGGTCTTGTTGAACCGCTCGACCATCCCGTTGGTCTCCGGATGGTACAGAGCACAGCGTTTGTGTTCAATCCCATTATACTCAAGAAAGTCTTTCATTTCTTTTGAACAGAGTTGTACCCCATCGTCGGTCAACAGGCTACTGGGTAGACATTCCCTAAGGAATAACTCCTGTAGGAACTCAATGACCACTTTGGTGGTGATCTCGGATACAATCTTCACCTCTGGCCATCTAGAATATAGGTCCACGAGCACCAAGATAGAGGGGGTGCGGATTTAACCCATCAGCGGGCCCACAATGTCCACTGCCACTTCTTCCCAGGGCCCCACCGGGAGTGGTCTACATCGCATGGGAGGCGTGTGCTGCTTCAACAGCTTGTCGCTGTTAGTGCATGGTATGCAGTCTCTTACTTTCCTCTCGATCTCATTGTCCATGCTGGGCCACCAATAGTCTCCACGCATCCTCTGTTTTGTTTTCATGATACCCAGGTGTCCTTCATGGGCCAGATCTACTAGGTACTCCCTCAGGGTTTTGGGCGGTATCAGTCTTGTGCCACGGAACAGGCATTCGTTGTTGACATACAATTCATCCCTGATCATCCAGAATGGGCGTAGAGTCATATCCTGTTTGTCTTTGTGCTTCCAATTCTCTTTTACCCTCGCGTACACTTCCATCAACTGGTCATCTGCTCTAAGGGCCTCTTTCCACCTCTCTTCTCTAACGGCCCCTTGGGTGATTACGTACACCTTTTCTGTTTGTGTCTCGTCCTAATCTTCTTCGTTTTCTTCGCCTGCTTCCTCATCCTTCGTTTCCCCCACAAGGCGCGAGAGGCAGTCTGCTGCGAGATTCCTTGTCCCAGGTACGTATTCAACGTTGAACGTATACTCCTGTATAACGTCCCGTATACTCGAGCCCTTTTTTGTTGAATATCTCGACCAGAAGCTTGTGGTCAGTTCTCAGGTTGAACTTTGTTCCCCAGACAAAGTCATAATTGACATTGCCCCCTGGATTGGAAGATACCACAAAAGGCTCGTTGGGTCATAAAATCATTCACAGATGATTACGGTAAAGAAACATCTAACTGGATTAGAATTATAAAGGCAGCGAGTGAGAGAGACCAGTTTCTGTCCCTCACAATGATGCAGCCCTCTCAGGAATGCAGCGAGGGGGGGCGCTCCAGTTACGGGAGGTCTGAAGCTTTGTCACAATGCCAGGCCCAAGTGACGCTTGCCGGGGGGAAAAGTGTTTCCTGTCAAAATCAACCCTAAAAACGGATGTTTGAGTCCAGGTTTCAGCCAAAAGTCGGAGAACTGCACTACGATGCCATGTCCGTGACAAAGGTGGTCCTGGCTGAGGAGTTAAGTGTGCCGCCTCTGTTAAGGGTCCGTCTCACAGCGGAGCGACACGTTCAGGGGGCCCTCTTTCTTTGTGGCCAGACCATGCCCACCCTTTTGTTGTTTCTTTTGTTGTGTCTTGCTGTCTGTCACTTCGCTTCCTGGCCCGCCTCCTTTCCCGGCTCTTTGATGTTCTACTTTTGGTTTGTTTTGGTGAGGTCTCGGGCCCAGGGTCTGCCTACGCTCTTCTACTGAAAAATCCACATCATCGGCCAGCGACAGTGAGGATGGGATTTGTCTGAGGATCTGGTTGTGAGTTTCTGTTTCACTTTCAAGGGCTGAGCTGAGCTATGATATGAATTTGATGAGACCTCTGATGTGTTGGATCCTGCAGCAGGCGGTTGTTTGTCCACTTGCCATATATATATATATATATATATATATTCACTGAAAAAACCATAGGTTATACACCATATATAGTTAGGAATTAGCATTTACAAAACTTTATTTTACTCACACAAAACCATTGAAATTCGCATATATAGTTAGTTGTACTAACTATATATCGCGCACCCGCAATCCACTGCTGATCATGTCACATATTACATCATTCATGACATGGTCAGTGACATCACTGATGACATCACTGATGACATCTCAAATGACATCACTGATGACATCACTGATGACATCTCAAATGACATCACTGATGACATCTCAAAAGACTCAAGACAAAGACATGTCAAAGTTCATTATATATGGCAGTATTTTTCCATCCCTGCTGGGCAAAAAAAAGTGAATGCCCCGAAGGTGACATGCTTAATTTGCAACGAGGTCTTGTCCAGGGGCAACCCAAATAAAAAATATTCATTTGGGAACTACACAATGATCCACCACATGCAGAGGTGGCACCCTAACAATCTGGCACAAGCTGAGGTACGGGATCTGGCTCAGAAAAAAAGAGACCATCAGGCCAGCACCTCCTCAGGTGAATCTTCAGTTGCAGCACCAGAAGGGCGCGAAACAGTACCAAATATACAAAAAAAACTAGGTGTAATAAAAATGGTCTGCATTTTTTGCGGAAAGACCCTCTGCTACGGGGAACTAAGCATTCACCTTATTAATGATTCCATCGACAACCACAACTGCAGCAAGAGAAGAAAGCAGTATTTTTTTTTTTTTGCTCCTCTTGAGCCACTGTTAATTCCCAGTTTTTTGTTTCTTGTTTTTTGTTGAGCCCTTTATAATGGCTGTTTTTCGTTCTTTCCCCCCAAAAAAACCAAAAAAACATAAAATTGTTCAAAAAATACAACAAAAAAAAAATGTTCAGAAAATTTAAAAAATATATAAAACAACAAAAACATTAAAAAAAGTTATTTTCAGAACTACCTCCCATTTTTAAAAAATTAATAACATTTTTAGCACTCTTGACTTCATTTTTCTGATTGGTGCGCCCCGTTAGCGCAACACAAAAAAAATAAAAACAAAAGAAGAGTTAGTATAAGGGAAGGAAACAGAGAGTAATGTTAAAAGAAAGACATCTAGAAGGAGTAACAGAGAGATACTGTTTAATAGATCTATTTACCGAAGAAAAGATGGAAGAGGGTATAATTGTGAAAAACAAAATAGATAAGGAAGTGAAAGAAAAAAAGGACAGTAGAAGAATAATAAACAAGAGTTTCTTAGAGAATGTGAGTGAATGTTCAAAATAAGAAGAAAAATAGTAAAGGATGTGGAATGAGAGGTGGGGATAGAACCGGACTAAAAGAACAATCCTGAGGGAAAGTGTTAAGAAAACAGTGAGCAAAAGTAAATAGGAATAAAACAAGATGTATGATAGTGACTAAAGTTAAAACATGTAGAATAACAGAGAGAAAAAACAGAAAGCAGAAAAGAAAAAGTGACAGAAAAGGAATGATTGAAACAGCAAAGAAATATAAATAACATAGGGGCATATTATCAACACAGGTGATAAAATTATCGCTGCTTTTATCGGCAGAAAACTGCCGCTAAATCCGCTTTTACGGCAGAAAACTGCTGCTAAAGCCGCTTTTGCAGCAGTTTTCTGCCGATAAAAGCAGCGATAATTTTATCATCTGTGTTGATAATATGCCCCTTAGTGTGTTTGAACTACAGGGAGAAAGCATAATGAACAAGTTGTGAAAGAGTGATGAGTCAGAGATAGTGAGAGTAATAGAGATGGAGTGAGTGAACAGGAGTGAGGAACTATGAGAACAGAGGGGCATATTATCAACACAGGCAATAAAATTATTGCTGCTTTTATCGGCAAAAAACTACTGCAAAAGCGGCTTTAGCGGCAGTTTTCTGCTGCAAAAGCGGCTTTAGCGGCAGTTTTCTGCCGATAAAAGCAGCGATAATTTTATCGCCTGTGTTGATAATATGCTCCAGAGGGACTGAGAAAAGGAGTGGAAGCAGTAGAGTAAGTAAGTAATAGAGAAAGGAATGAGGGAAGTAGCAAAGGCAGGAAACTGAGGGTTAAAGAAATGAAGCAGTGGAACTAATAGAAGTTAAATGTGATAGAAATGTAACGAAAAGAGTACAAAACACTTACCTTATAATTGTCGTTAACTTAGTCACTTGTTATTTTTATACTTTCAATCTGTAAAAGAAACAACAAAAATTTGAAAAATATTAAAACATGTATTTAAAAATTAGAAAAGACAAGGGAAAAGATGGTCAATCATCCAATTTTACAAAGAAATAAAGTTAGAAATAAACATGCAGAAAAAAAAGAGAAAGAAACGGTGATAGTCAGACACAAAAAGAAATTGTAATAGAGTAAATTACTAAGAGAAAAAAGGAAGATACTTTCAGTGACAGAAAAGAAGGATAAAAGAGAAAACTAAATTGAAGTTGTGTAAGCTACTAAAAGAAAGTGAGTAAGGTAAACTATATAAGGAAAGGGTGAATAAGGAAAAGAGAGTGAGGGACAGAGGAGAGAGAGGAAGTGAAGGAAAGAGTATCAGATACAGACTGAGTGAGGCATCTACACAATGTGATTCGTAATGTTAGGAAACACAAGTAATGTATTAGAAAAACATGCAATTTTTTTTTGCTCATTCCACAATCACATCACTTGTGTTTCCTTTGCTTAGGTATCTCATTGTGCAGAAGTAGTCTACCATATGAAAGAGTACGCAGAAGGTGAGCACTGTATGCAACAACTTTGACACTTACAGAAGCCTCAGCTTCTCCATGCCCCCTACACAGTCCTAAATATATACATTTTAAACTGACGGTATCTTGTTGCAGATGAAGTGAGGTGTATCTTGCAACATGGTGCATCTTTTGCACTGCTGCTGCGCCACAAAAGTGACGCAACGGCGGCGCAAAAGAGGCGCACGGCCATCATAAATCTGCCCCTAACAATTTAAATGATTGATTCAGAATGCCAATAAGGTGTGGCCTATCCAGAGATTTGTTTGAGGTGAGGCCTACTCAGGGTTGCAGATGAAATTTAGGCCTATTGAAGAGTACAAAGGAGATAATACATGTGCAGGCCTACCAATGAAGTGAGTCATGTCCACTGCACTCTTGAACAAAGGCCAGACCTCTTCTGTATCCCTGGACAGGCCTAAACCTCATCTGCACAATGTGATTCGTAATGTTAGGAAACACAGGTAATGTAATTGAAAAACGTGCAATTTTTTTTACTCATTTCACAATCACATCACCTGTATTTCCTCAGCTTAGGTATCTCATTGTGCAGATTTATTCTAGCATATCCAAGAGTACGCAGAAGGTGAGGACTGTATGCAACAGAACAATGTACATTATTCACCTCCCTTGACACTTACAGAAGCCTCAGTTTCTCCATGCCTCCTACACAGTTCTAAATGAATATTATAAATAGAAAAAGGTACAGAAATAATTATACATGTTAAATGGTTTATTTTTGCTGTTCTCAGAATGTATCAAATTTCACTAAAAACAGTGAGTTGAAGGTTTTCATCATATAACAGCGGGGAAAAAAAACCACAATCAAAATGATTGTGTTTAAAAAACCCATATAACATACCCAATCAGAAATCAGAACTCCTTAAAAGTAACTTACTTTCCATGACGTCAAAGGATGTCCTATGAACAGCTTATACTCTGTTGTGCTGCTATTATTTTCAGCCCGCCACTTTCTGAAAGAAAAGCTCCATCGTTTTGACAAATATGTTACATACAATAAATGACTTCTCGCTCTCTACCGCACATTTCCTCAAGGCCAAATTGTGTAGGAGCCATTTATAACTCTTGGAATTCTTCTAAGCAAATCCCGTCATTTTCTTTTTCCGCAACTTTAGAAAGAAAACGTTCAAGATCACTTTCACAATCCTGTACTACTAATATCTCATCCTTCTTGCTCACTCATGTTCCACATTGCCACATTTAACTTTTGACTCTGTACTACACTTATCCTCAAGGCCAAATAGTGTAGGAGCCATTAGAACCTCTTGAAATTCCTCAGAACAGATCCTGAGATTCTTTCGCTAAAATTTTGGTTTTAAAAACACCAGGTAAGAATTTTTAAGGTCAAAAGGCAATTTTTTTTTAAAGTTAAAACAGAATCATTGCAGAATGACCAGCCGTTTCTAGACTTTAAATAAGCTGTGTAATGTCCTGATGTTGTTGAAGGACCGTCATGATATATAATTGCTGCAGTTACAAAAGTCCTTCCTGATATTGACAACTGCGAAGCCACAACATTTTTAATTAAAGTTGTCAATTTTGTTCCATCAGGCCTACATCTTTGGAACATTAAAATGACATACTGGCCATATGTTTGTATAAATAATGTGGACAACATTGCAGACTTACATTGGCTACACTCCATGTTGTGATCAGCTGCTTTTACTAGCTTATTAAAGGACACTGATTTACTGTCTGGCAAAGTTAAATATATAAATCTTTCTGAGTCTACACTAGTAGTACTTGATACCCTACAGTTCTCGCGTTCATGCTGCCATTGATAAGAAAGGCCAAACAGATGATCTACATCTACACCTTCATCTTGCAATACATCAAGCATATACATTAAAAACTCCTGACAATCTTGCTGAATATTTTGAGAGAATTGCGTTTGACCTGAACATTTGTCTAACAGATTTCGAATTTCAGACACACTTTCAATTTTTGTTCTATCAGTGCTACATTTCTCTAACACAGAATTCAGCAAGCAGCAAAAACTTTGATCCGAATTGATCACAATCTGTTCTTTTAAAGTTTCTAGAGAAAAGACAACATTAACCACTACATTAGCATAGCAGTTGACACCAGAACTATTTTCAAATTGAAAACCAACAACATCTTCAACAGAATCCTTTTTCTTTCTGCTTTTAATTTCAGGTTCATCGACTTTTCGTCTTTTTGCTGCAACCTCCCTACTATTCGTCACATTTCTTCGTTTCCAGCCTACCACACATTTCCCAAATAAAGGATATTGAGGCAAATGTGGCGTATACTCTCTTCTTAACCTATTGTATTCCTTAACACAATCTAGATCCACACAAATGTTTGTGACATCACACTCAATCAAGTACAATCCCGATAAAGTTCTGACTCGTGACAATGCCACATATGCCATACCCTCCTTGAGCACAGAACTGCCAATATTCACCAATGCACTGTCTACACTTAAACCTTGCTATTTATGGATTGTCACCGCATATGCCAAGCAAACAGGAAACTGCTTACGGCGAACATATAAGTCTTTTATAAGCAAATACCTAGCAGAGCAACGACCAATTAGCTGTACTTCCTCAATGCCATCAAATTTAATTTTTAAAAATTCAATTCCATCTCTATTTCTGTATTTCTCAAAATCAACAACATTACCCATTGATCCATTTACCAGACCTCTTTCAACATGTAAATTCCTTCTTAAAATTATACGGCAATTAAAGCACACATTCAGAGTCTTTTCTAAACCTGCAGTTTTAGATATAGTCTTCTCTAATGAATCCAATTTTGATTTCAAATTCTCAGACAAAATAATTGTTGTTCCCATATGCTCTACTCTGTCAATAGCTTCCAGTTTCACAATCTCTTGGTTTTCTAAATGCAACATTTTGTTGTTGAAGATGGCACATTCTGCAAGAGTTGGCATCAAACATATTTCAGATTTCTTCTCAGTAATTTTCCAAAAAATATTCTCAGGCACAACGTCTTCTTCTGGATACAAATTTGACAGTAATCGTGCATGTAATGCTTCTTTCCCATGCTCGGTCACTTTTCCAATTCTAACATCTTGTAGAATATTCTTATAATCGTCATCCTTCGCTTGACGCATATTTTCACGCAGTTCAGCATAATTGAAGTTTAACCATATATTGACGTTGCCAATGCTCCCTAGGCACTTCCTGGTATCTTCATGCGTGAGCATTTTGAACACAGGTTGTCCTTTCACTGGTGTCAGCTGCAGAAGATCACCAAAAACAATGATGTGTTTGCCACCAAATAACACATCATACTCTGTTTTGAGAACTTCTTGCATTCTCAAATGCACAAAGGCAAGCATGAAATTGGAAACCATGCTTACTTCATCAATGATAAGAAGTTTCATTTTCCTAAAGACTCTTGAAACTTCACAACAAGCATCTCCAGATAACTTGTGATATTGTAATTTGTTATCATGCTCCACTGGCAGCATCAGTAGACGATGCAAAGTAATACCTTTAATGTTATGTGCTGCCAGTCCAGTTGGAGCGGTGACAACACAAGACAGTGATGACTCAGTCCTTTTCTGCAAATAACATGAAATTGCTTTAATGAGGAAACTTTTTCCAGTTCCCGCTTCTCCACTCACGTACAGTCGGACAGGCTTCACCGACGTACATGAGCACTCTTTCTTCTCATGACTTAATCCATGATCAATTTGGTTGGTAACTTCGTCATATACTTTCCTGTGCTCGACGTCGAGTTGTCTTTCCAAGTCTTCTAAGTTAACCGCATCCTCCTGAGCATGTGCCATGGCTCTTTCCACTTCAATCATAGCAGTGGCAGCTTCATTTTCGATAACTGGTCCTCCTAGTGGATCCTGACTCAATGAAACAGAACTCTGACTGTCCTGAGAACTGTCTCTAGCAATCTCGGCTGCAATCGTTGCTTCCTGCTCGATTTCCGCATTCAACATTTCTAGATATTTGGGAAAAACAGGACATTCTATAGTCTCCTTGGCAGCATTGAAAGAGTCTTCGTAACAGAGGAAATCTCCAAGCAGTTCCTCTTCTGCACGCCAAGGCTTGAAAAGTTGCAAAAGTGCTAAATAGAAAAACTCTTTTCTTTCAGGAGACTCGCCACTCAATTTTCGATGATTTACCAATTGGCATTTTCTTTGCTTGACCAGACATCCCTCACTTCCAATTACAGCATACACTCCTTTATCAATATCTTCTTTGATGTTCCTCTTGAATATGTAATTTTGCAGAACCTCATACAGACAAACATTCTCGAGGTGACTGCTTCTATTTGGATAATATGTATCCAACATGTTGGTCTTCAAAATATCTGTACTGTTTGGCTCCTTTTCCGCCAAATACTCAATTTCCCGTACAGGTTTCAAAACTCGATTACGCGTTGCAGCAAGACCAAGACTCGCCCAAATGATACTCCTGGATTTGGCATAGAGACTTGCTGAAGACAACCGGTCAGAACATTCGTAAGCTCCGATTTCTCGATGCGACAACATCTTCAGACTGAAACTGTACAACTTCTTACTGAGGCTCTTTTCATGGGAAATGTCCTCCCACATATCCTTCAATTCTGTCTTTTCTTTTTTGGTGATGTAAGATGTCACATACCGAGCCACAGCCATACAGTTATCAGCCACAAACTGTATATCCATGTTAGCATTCCACATGGACAAAATCACTGGGTTGTAGTCGTTGATGTACTTGGACTCTTCGTTCCTTTTCAAATTGTATGTATTTTTGGGTGATTTCTTCATCACATTATGTCGCAGCGAAGACATCAAACTGTTCACTCTTCCTTTAGAAATCACCGGTCGTGGAAAGCCGAAACGACCTTTTGTGTAGAACTTGTCCTTGTTTCTGAATTTACGACTACAGTACTTTCCGCAACGATGGCTTTGGAAGCGTAAAACTTGTTCTCTTAGGCTTTTGTCTTCCTTTGCCTTTGGAACAGCACATGTAGAATACTGTTCTATGAAACTCATCACTAAGTCATCCGGATCTGTTCCAAATTTGGGTGCATCTTTGATCCACAGCAGCATATGTATATGAGGAGCACCTCTTGCTTGGTACTCCTTTCTCCAGAAGAAATCCAACACCTCTCCAAGAGGTGGATTTTTCTTGTTCATGATGAAAGACATCATAGCTTCAAATCTATGATTGAAGTACCTGCATACATTCACTGGATCCAAAGAGCACAGTTCTCCGGGTGTCTTGAATTCGATATTTTCTATGTTTCCATTTGCCTCTCGTAGAAATTCAAGTAAGTCTTCCCAGCCATACTCGGCACAGCTGAGAGTGAGGAACCATGTGGGAGTTCCTAAGTTCCTCAGCATACATTTTAAATCACCATGACGACGGTACCAGTACTCATTAGTACCACGCTGACACGCCATGAGATTAATCAGGTGAGAATCCAAAATACTGTCTTGCACATTGACTTTATCCATAAAGTCACTTGCCGAGATGTTTTGCATCTGTACACCACTTTTCAAGATGTGGTTCACTGCATATGACAGTACAGACAGATCGCTTTCAAACAGTAGATGAAACCAATAGGGAATGCATTGACGAAACCTAGGATCTTCTGCATACAATCGTAAAGTCCGGTATTCAGAAGCAGGAATTTGATCAGGTCGCTCATCATATCTTCCTCCTTGACCTGTTGGAAATAGCTGTGGGAAACACCGAGCTTCCAAACTTTCCTCCCAAACACTAATGGGACTTCCTTTGGCTTGTTTCATTTGAAACAACTCAATAGCATTCCCCATGACTTCCTTGGAATGCAAAGGATGAACACTATAATGTTCATATATTTCTTCATTTTTAGAGGGTTCTACTTTCTCAAATTGACCAGCACACAAATCGCTATCCTCTTCTTCACTTACTTCCTCTTCTGCAACATATACATTCTTGTAGTACTTATTGTTTTTCTTCAAATACAATGTTGCCTTTTTGACTTTCCTAACATACACTAAATCTTGCCAGATTTTCATACTCTTTGTCGGAACCCCATTAACTAAGATAACCAGAGGTTCCTCTTCCACTTTCTCTACTCCAATTGTATTAATGTTTTTCTTCAAATCTAGAGGAAAATAAACAACTCTTCCCTTTAATCCTCTCTGTAAATCTGATGGAGGCAATTTCCCTGTTTTTGGCTCCATTCTTACAATAGCCTGAAAGGGATGGATACTTTGAATCAAAATAGATTCATAAGTATTTAAATCCTTCAATTCAGAAGGAATCTCAACCAATTCCACATTATTATGAACCGCTCTAGCAGGCATCCGGTTTTGATTTAATTTGTTACAACAATAAGTACACACACGTTGATCCAATCCAAAATCAAAACAATTTTCTACCATCAAGTATGTTGCAAAATCCTTCCATTCACTATTATTTTCCCTTTCACTTTTCGCATATAAATCCACTAACTTAGTCTGATTCTTATAATAAGTGCGTCGACAACACACACAAGTGAAATTAGGCCTCTCACTTGATTTCACCTGAAACGTGGCAACTTCCTTCTAAAAATTATCTGTACTGGAAACCTGTACACTATCTTCCACATTACCTTCTTCTTCTGGGTCAATTTCAACATTCTCCTCTTTACTTGCAAAGTAACAAAACTCAATTTCTTCATAAATATTCTTCACATCTACTTCAGAACCATGCAAAAGAGCAGTGCATAATTGTTTAAGCATAATTGTTGGACTCTTAGCATAATACAACATTCTAACTAATTTCCTCACTTTAATATGATGCACTGCTAGCATCCTGAAATGATGAAAAACACTCTGGCATACTCTCCTGGAAAGACAAGCCAGTGAATGACCATGCAAACCTGTCACTTCTCTCACTCTGCAAGGATCTAATTCTTGCAACAACTTCATTTTCTGTTTTAAACTTTTCTTATTAAATGTCCGTACAAAATCACAAAGCAAATTGATGGAATCCTGTCGCACACTGCAAATACTACTACACTTCCAGGTATACACTGGTCCCTTAGGACGTCTTCCTAAAACCTCATTACCTAACACCTCTTCTGCCTCTGTTGTCACAAGTTTTTCTTTTTCAACTGGACAACCATCTTTCACCTCATAAGCTCGACCACTGGTGTCAACTGCATGCAGCAAATCATTATCCTGGAAATAACTCTCCTCATTAAAAAATGCCTCACAACTTGAACTATGCATCCATTCTCCTGAAAAAACTTCACAAAAATTACTACGATTAACTGTTCTCTTCCATCTACTATTTGTTTTGAAATCATAAATTGCCTTGTTTAGTTTCCTAATTCTATTGATTATCAAAATAAATAACTTTCGCTTAATTTCGAATGCCTGATCAATAATTTTCTCAACTTTTTTTTTCTCTTATAAAAAACCACTTTCTGTTGACCTTTCTTAATATTTTTTAACAAATTGCCAATTATCCTGTTGCGGAACATTCGTCTACGAATGTCCCTAAACTGATTTTTCCTTCTACTACCTTGCACAGAGTTATCTCCTGCTCTAGCAGTAACATTTTTGATTGGCCTTTCCTTTCCGTTTAAATTGGCTCTCTTTTTCTGGACTAAAACATGTTCTGTAGTTAAACTTTTTTTTCTACAAATGTTTCTAAGGAATGATTTCGTTCTCTTACCCGGAGCTTTCTTGGTGACTTGACGAGATTTTATTGTAGAGGACTGCTGCAAGCATTTAGTAATCTGCTGTCTTTGACGTTTTGTAGCCTTTCGGCTTCTTTCCTTAGACGGCATTGTCTAATTTTGAAATGATCTGCAGTTGAATCTGTGGTAAAATATAATAAAAAATATTATTAACCACTATTACCAAACAGTAAATCAATAACAGTCGTCAAAAAATTAACATACTAGTTCTCAATTCTACATACAATAATTTTTAGTGCATTAGCAAAATTGAAACTCACAAATAGTAGCAAAGAAATGGAATGCTTCTACATTTGACCTGTGCTCTTTTATATGTGAATCTGAACTAATTTTATTAGCATATTTTACTATTTTATTAAAGACACTTCACAAAATCTGTTTTTGAAGTTTTATTTAATTTTAAATGAAACGGTTTACATGGTTACTTTTCATTTCGAGTAACTTAAATTTATTTTTAAAAGTCTTTATAGGTTAATAGGCTCGAGCAGGTCAGCTGCCCACCCTATGTCATACAATTCTGCCAAATCAGCATCCTCATCAACTTCTTCATCATCCACAGGATTAAATCATCCAAGGGATCTACTTCCACTGACGTTTCGATGACAAGTCCAATGATAAGATCGAGATCAACAGACTGCTCATTATCACTCATGCTTGATGTTGTCGTTATCTTTAAAAAAAGAGAACAACAATGAGATGTTGCAGACTAAGAGACAAATCTCAGAGACTATAATAGTAAAATTGTTTAACAAGAGTAACATTTTGCAGATATTATTTAACCATGTCCAGCGATGCTGAGGAGTTGAGGCCTATGTCCAAATTTTCAGTGAACAGGACTCAAATCTTCCTAACCTTGGATAAGCCTCACCAACACTGTGTCCCCTGCTAATACTTAAATTTAAAGGAGCAGATTTATGTTAACTGGCGCATCCCCAGGGATGCACCAGTTAACGTACGCCACTGCTCTGCCACCCATGATGTGCCGCATTTACAATGCAGAGCACCATTGAGCAAAAACAGCACAGATGCGTCACACATCTATTCCACAAAAACGGCACAGGGGCAAGCCACACATTGCATGGTGCATCACTCCTTATGCCTGTTTCAAACAGGTGTGAGGATTTGATTCAGCAATGCCATAAAGCTGACTCAGTAAAATCTTCTTAATTTTACTGTGTTAGTTTTACACGGCTTTCACCTAAATGACTGGCCACCCTGCAAAAAAACGCCCACATGAAACCTGACGCAAGTTTCATGTGGCACAGGACTTTACAGCATGACACATCTGCCTAGATGCATCAAGTTGTAAATATGTCGCAACATAGCGTACCTTTTGCTCATCTTCTCCATGCCCCCTACACAGTCCTAAATGTATACAGTTTAAACTGACGGTATCATGTTGCAGATGAAGTGAGGCCTATCTTACAACATGGTGTATCTTTTGCACTGCTGCTGCGTCACAAAAGTGACGCAACAGCGGCACAAAAGAGGCACACGGTCATCATAAATCTGCCCCTAACATTTTAAATGATTGATTCAAGATGACGATAAGGTGTGGCCTATCCAGAGGTGTGTTTGAGGTGAGGCCTACTCAGGGTTGCAAATGAAATTTAGGCTTATTGAAGAGTACAGAGGAGATGATACATGTGCAGGCCTAACAATGAAGTGAGTCATGTCCATTGCACTCTTGAACAAAGGCCAGACCTCCTCTATCTTCCTGGACAGGCCTAAACCTCATCTGCACAATGTGATTCGTAATGTTAGGAAACACAGGTGATGTAATTGAAAAACGTGCAAATAGTTTTGCTCAATTCACAATCACATCACCTGTGTTTCCTCAGCTTAGTTATCTCATTGTGCAGATGTAGTCTAGCATATCCAAGAGTATGCTGAAAATGAGGACTGTATACAACAGAGCAATGTACATTACTCACCTCCCTTGACACTTACAGAAGCCTCAGTTTAATATTTCTCAGTTCAATATTTATTTAAAGAAGCAGACACCAATATCACCTTCTCATAAATGTGAAAAGTGTTTAAAAGAAAAAAAAAAAAAAAACTGGTCATAATTTGAAAACACAACACAGGTCCTATGTAGAAGCACACACTATCAGTACTTAAATTTGCTAAGCACACATGGGGGCGTATTTACAAGGACCTGCACCACGGGGAAATGTCTTAAATTAAAATGGGAAAAATAACATCAGAGGGACTCAAAGGCCTTGTAAATATGCCCCAAGCAAACTATGAAACTCTACCAGTACATATCAAGAAACCTAATTGATTTCAAAAAACGTTTTTAAACACATCATGTAAAGAAATGATATACCTACATTCATGGGGAAGTGACTTAAAATGCCCTAAGACACATAAAAGCGTTTTTTTAAGGCCCTTGCACCATTTTTGCGTCACTTTTAACATGGCTATGTAACTCAAAGAATCAAAATCTAAATTTGCCAAGCACACATGGGGGCGTATTTACAAGGACCTTGCACCACAAGGAAATGTCTTAAATTAAAATGGGAAAAATAACATCAAAGGAACTCAAAGGCCTTGTAAATATGCCCCAAGCAACCTATGAAACTCTAGCAGTACATATCAAGAAACCTAATTGATTTCAAAAAACGTTTTTAAACACATCATGTAAAGTAATTATATACCTACATTCATGGGGAAGTGACTTAAAATGCCCTAAGACACATGGAAGCGTTTTTTTAAGGCCCTTGCACCATTTTTGCGTCACTTTTAACATGGCTATGTAACTCAAAGAATCAAAATCTAAATTTGCCAAGCACACATGGGGGCGTATTTACAAGGACCTTGCACCACAAGGAAATGTCTTAAATTAAAATGGGAAAAATAATATCAAAGGAACTCAAAGGCCTTGTAAATATGCCCCAAGCAATCTATGAAACCCTAGCAGTACATATCAAGAAACCTAATTGATTTCAAAAAACGTTTTTAAACACATCATGTAAAGTAATTATATACCTACATTCATGGGGAAGTGACTTAAAATGCCCTAAGACACATGAAAGCGTTTTTTTAAGGCCCTTGCACCATTTTTGTGTCACTTTTAACATGGCTATGTAACTCAAAGAATCAAAATCTAAATTTGCCAAGCACACATGGGGGCGTATTTACAAGGACCTTGCACCACAAGGAAATGTCTTAAATTAAAATGGGAAAAATAACATCAAAGGAACTCAAAGGCCTTGTAAATATGCCCCAAGCAACCTATGAAACTCTAGCAGTACATATCAAGAAACCTAATTGATTTCCAAAAACGTTTTTAAACACATCATTTAAAGTAATTATATACCTACATTCATGGCGAAGTGATTTAAAATGCCCTAAGACACATGAAAGTGTTTTTTTAAGGCCCTTGCACCATTTTTGCGTCACTTTTAACATGGCTATGTAACTCAAAGAATCAAAATCTAAATTTGCCAAGCACACATGGGGGCGTATTTACAAGGACCTTGCACCACAATGAAATGTCTTAAATTAAAATGGGAAAAATAACATCAAAGGAACTCAAAGGCCTTGTAAATATGCCGCAAGCAACCTATGAAACTCTAGCAGTACATATCAAGAAACCTAATTGATTTCAAAAAACGTTTTTAAACACATCATGTAAAGTCATTATATACCTACATTCATGGGGAAGTGACTTAAAATGCCCTAAGACACATGAAAGCGTTTTTTTAAGGCCCTTGCACCATTTTTGCGTCACTTTTAACATGCCTATGTAACATGGCTATGTTACTCAAAGAGACAAAATCTATTTGTAAAACACTTGACACAAAGCAACATTTTAAATACACAACTTTCTTCATAATTTTCTCCTTAAAGCATACTATTCTCTATTTAAATTAAATGAATCTTTTCTCACCTTAGCAAATACTTTTTGAGTTTCAAAACAGTCTCAGACACACACCAATTTGTCTTCAGAAGAGCAAAGGGTATGCACTCCAGAGGCTGCAGCCAAAAAAAGCACAGAAATGCTCTAATTCATCACACATATCTCTCATGTCACCCAATCAAAACTCTTCCCTCACTTTTTTCAAATCAACACCCTTCCCCCTTCTGCCCTTTCTGCCTTTTTTCCATAGCAACCACCTCCTGAAAGACCTCTGATGTTTGCAAGTTCACACAACAATGTTTCAATTGAACTCTGAACTCTCAGTTCAACTGCGTATCCAGTGCAATCTTTCATAAAATGATTTTTTCTTGACGATTCAAATTACATCTTTCAAAGAACTCATCCATGCACCCTAACTTTCTGTTTTCAGCAATCAAAACCCACCAATCACTGTTACTGATTCATTAGCACAGAAACTCCACAGTTTTTTTCATTACAAACTCCTACTGTTTCAACTGCCATTTCATACCTACACTTCATCTGACTGCAGCAGAACATCCTCTCACCATGTTTTCTGTCTGGATTGTTGGACATAGTTACATCCACTGGGCTCAAAGGTATGCTGATAACAGAAATTTACACAACCTCAATTTACAAAATGTGGAAATCAAGTGGATTGGCCACAGAGGATTAAGATGTCACCAATTGATACCATTGGTGAAAACCTTTTTGCATTTGCCAAAACCTGACCTGTTAATTGTACACTGTGGAGGAAATGACTTGGGCACTTTGACTGGGGTAGGTCTGGAAATGCTTTTAAAGGACACCTTTGAGCAATTGATGGCACTTTTTCCTCAAACTGCCTTGGTATATTCCAATATATGCCAAAGACAGAAATGGAGGTGGTCCAACAAATTTTGTCCACAAATTGAGAAATCGAGGAAGCATGTAAATAAGTCTGTTTCAGCCTACATGAGAGACCATGGAATGGGCTGCATCTACAACAATAACTTGCGTTACTACATGCAAGATATCTACAGAGGAGATGGAGTTCACTTCTCAGATGAGGGGAACAGAGTTTTCATCCTGAATTTAAGAATATGTATTGCTACCTACTTATAAGTACCTAAATCTACCACAGACCCAAAAGCTCTTCTCAGAGCTACCCTAACTATTATCAATATAAACAAATTTTAAATGTAACTTTTTTTTTACTAATTTTCACAATTTACGCTTTCCGGAGCGCTTCCCGGTACGCGCACCGGACGCTAACCGCGCGAAAATTTTACAAAAATTTGTTTTTTTTCCGCACATATGGGCCTCCTCAGCCACCCTCAGAAAACCTAGGGGGTCAGGATACGTCTACCGTGCCCCCTTCTATCCATTCTGAACATTATTTGCCGTCCATCTTGTATCTCAATTTTACCGAAACACAAAATGGAGGACTCCCGTAACGCTGCCGGTTCGCGTACCGGGGCGCGCACTGGGAAGCGCTCGCTTAAAAAATGTGGGAAAGTAATTTACAGATAAACCACTGGAGACACTTTCACCAAATATAGATTAGCTCATACTACATACCAATCCCTACCATTTTCACAAATCTGGTTGGAATTCCATTTAGCCATTTAGCCTGTAGACCTCTCTAAATACCCTGAGGTAAATTACTTCACAAAACCCATCTGAAGTTTTGGAATTGACAACCAATGAAAATATTACTTTCATTTTCTACTTTTTTTACCTGACATTTGATTGGTTATGTACCTGAATATATATAAAAAAAGAGAGAGAAACACAGCCATTTTGACTACTACTTCCTGAAGTACATTGCAAGTGCATTTTCACTGACAACTTAAACTTGTTTTTAAAAGGTAAGATGTTATTTTGAAAACTGAAATATAATGTGCACTTTAAGTTAATATGGAAAACTTTTTCTGATAGTTATATACTATCCCTCTGTAATAGTTATAGATTTAGATAGACTTCTCTGTTATAGTTATGGATGGATTTATGCTTGTCTTGTATAATTATGAATTTACTTAGGTTTCTTCACATACACTTTTTAATATTTCTACTTCCAGTCTGATACCATACACTGCCCAAAGATAAAATCACTTTTAAAAACAACCTATCTAAAATTAATCCCAACAGTGCCCTATCTCTACTGATATATATTTTTTTTTATGCAAATTTCAGGAAAAATGGAAGGAGAACAAAAAGTGTCATTTGAAATTGTCCTTGCAGAGACCAATCAAGTAAACATTGAACCAAATGACATTGAATTCATGGATGAATCACGGGACCATGAACTACTACAATGTGTACAATTTGTAGATTTCCTCCTTCAAAATGAGGACATTTCAGACACTCAAATGTTGGATGTTAAGTTCACTGAAAATGACGACATTTCGGACAGTCAAATGTTAGACGTTCTATTAAATTTTGAAAAACAATCACAAAAATAAATTTATATTTAATAAACATACATATTGCTACTTAAATAAAAAAAAAAAAAACAACAAAACGAACAATCAATAAACATTCAATATTTGAAAAGTCTATCATTCTTTTTCCCTCATAGTACGCTCCCCAGACCGCTTCCCGGTGCGCGTACCGGGCGCTCCCCACGCAAAAAAACAATTTAAATTTTTTTTTTTTGCCCCGCGGGGCCCTTTTAAAGCCTCCACATCAAACCTAGGGGGTCAGGGAGGATCTACTATGCCCCCTTATGGTCATTTCCCCCTTTGTTTGGGCCTCCTCTTGTCTCTCGATCTTACCGAGAAACAAGATGGCGGCCGCTCCGGACTGTTTAGAATGTTGACAGACACCGGCGAGCCAATCAGCTTCGCTTCGCGAAGTTCCGTTACGCGTCCGGTACGCGAACCGGGGCGCTACCCAGAGCGCTATTACAGGTATATATATTTTTTTGAACGTTAATTTATCAAAATCCACTGGAGCACATATATTGAGACCTAGCAAAGGCACATCGGGCTAACAGTCCCTACAATTTTGCCAAGTTTCGTGCAAATCCATTCAGTCGTTCGGGCTAAAAGTGAGGCCAACCGCCCTATGGAAATTAACATGGGAAAAACGCGTTTTGGGACCCCCCTTTTTTCTCGGCCCCCCCTTGACGAAACCCCCCCCAAATTTTCAGGGGCTGCTCAGAAACAAAATGTTCCATTTTCCTGAAAATTTCAGCCAATTCCGTCCACAAACACCAAAGTTATTAGACATAGAATTTTCAAAAATCCCATAGGAAAAAAATCCTAACTATATATACCTACTGGCGACCGCCAGTAGGTAATATATATATATAGGTAATATATATATTACCTACTGGCGGTCGCCAGTAGGTATATATAGTTAGGATTTTTTCTCTATGGGATTTTTGAAAATTCTATGTCTAATAACTTTGGCGTTTGTGGACGGAATTGGCTGAAATTCTCAGGAAAATGGAACATGTTGTTTCTGAGCAGCCCCTGAAAATTTGGGGGGGTTTCGTCAAGGGGGGGCCGAGAAAAAAGGGGGGTCCCAAAACGTGTTTTTAACATTGAGTTTCCCATAGGGCGGTTGGCCTCACTTTTAGCCCGAACGGCTGAATGGATTTGCACGAAACTTGGCAAAATTGTAGGGACTGGTAGCCCAATGTGCCTTTTGTAGGTCTCAACATATGTGCTACAGTGGATTTTGAGAAATTAACGTTTAAAAAAAGATATATATCTGTAACAGCGGACCGGGCAGCGCTCCAGTACGCGTACTTTTCGCGCAACGGAGCTTTGTGAAGCGAAGCTGATTGGTTTTCCGGCGTCTGTAAACATTCCAAACAGTCCGTAGCCGCCGCCATCTTGTCTCTCGGTAGGATCGAGAGACAAGAGGAGGCCAAAGCGAAGGGGCAAATGACCATAAGGGGGCATAGTAGATCCTCGCTGACCCCCTAGGTTTGATGTGGAGGTTTTAAAAGGGCCCCGCGGGGCAAAAAAAAAATAATAATAATAAAAATCGAACGGCTGAATGGATTTGCACGAAACTTGGTAAAATATTAGGGACTGGTAGCCCGATGTGCCTTTGCTAGGTCTCAATATATGTGCTCCAGTGGATTTTGAGAAATTAACGTTCAAAAAAAGATATATATCTGTAACAGCGCTCCGCTTCGCGTAACGGAGGTTTGCGAAGCTGATTGGTCATTCTGTCACTGGGCTATAGTTGGGCTACATCTGGCTGATATTTGGGCTACATTTGTTTTTTTTGTCTCTGGCGGCCATCTTTGGGCTACATTGGGCTACATTGGGCTTCATTGGGCTTCATTGGGCTACATTGGGCTACATTTGGGCTCCAACATATATATAGGCCAATGTAGCCCAATATATATTTTTCAAAGTTAATTTTCGTAAAAACCACTGGAGCATATATCTTGAGACATAGCAAAGGCACATCGGGCTACCAGTCCCTACAATTTTGCCAAGTTTCGTGGAAATCCATTCAGCCGTTCGAGCTAAAAGTGAGTCCAACCGCCCTATGGAAATGAAGGAAATGAATGGGTAATTTGTAATTAGCAAATAGCTCATCGCAAACTAGGAATGGTAAAGAATCGCTATTTATTCCTTAAAGTTCGCTATTTAGGAAATGCAAAAAACTTTGATGATACATATGGTGGTTCATCTCTAACAAGATAAGAAGCATAGGGATAGATTTATGATGACTGGCGCATCACCAGGGATGTGTTAGTCATTCTGTGCCGCTGTTCCGTCACCTATGGTGTGCTGCATTTACAATGCGGCGCATCATGGGGCAAAAAACAGCACAGATGCGTGATGTATCTGTGCCGTAAAGGTGGTGCATTGCTGGAGTTGTATCGCAAGTGTGATGAAGCTCCAGCAAGGGTCGGGGGTGCCCCTGTCGCAGGGTTTCTGTTCTCACACAGAACTGTGGACAGAGGATTGGAACCTCGGCGAATTAGGGTGCCCCAAAACTCACCTTAGTAATAAAAAACCCCTTAGCAAGCTAGGTACAGTGTCACATTGGATATAACAAACTCTTAATGTTTAGACAATCCAGAATATGAACTTATAGTACCTCAGGATACGTGGAACTCATGAACAGTCGGTCGCTATATATTTCTTAGAAACCAGAACATGGAGTTAAGAAGAACACATGTGTATTTGAAATGTTTATTTACTAATGCCTTCTTCTCAGGCGTAGTATCTTAGATAATACAAGTACACATATTATCAGTAGCAAAAGTACCAGCATAGTTACTAGTTCATAAAAAGCGAATGGTGACAGTATGTTAACATGCTGTAAATGAATAAGAGTTAGCAACACTTATAAGCAGCCACGGGCCGTGGAGGGAGTTACGGTGGGGCAGGGAGGCGGGGAGGGGGAGGGGCAGGGTGGAGAGGGCTCCACCCTGCCCCTCCCCCTCCCCGCCTCCCTGTCCCACCGTAACTCCCTCCACGGCCCGCGGCTGCTTATATCTCACCCTCCCTAATACACATATTATATTATTTGCTAAGAAGGTCTGTTTGTGTTGGTTTAGGGCGTGCCCATACTTTAGTGTCTTAGATTTGAAGGAATCACATCAGCATACACCAGCTCTCTCTTCATGTGAACCGCATCAACTGTTGTGTATGTGTGTTCGGCAAAGCAATATAAAACCCGCCTCATGCCCAGAATTGGCAGAAGCTGCACTTATGTTATGAGTATGAAGTCGTGGAGATCAGACCTCATAACAATTCTGTATCGTGTTGTTCTTGAAACTTCAGCACTCGCTGTACAGATATAGTTTAACAAGCAAAGCAGATAGTAGAGCAATAACATATTATTCTTATGTAAACCACGATGAACTACTAGGTTGAAAGCTAAAGCAACAACTAAGTGTCGTGTGCAGAAGTTGCAAAAAAGGAAAAATGGCGTTTAAACCGGTAATGAGCCCATGCTAACTTAACACGGTGTAAAGATATCCAGGACCTAGATGACACCTCCCCATGATCCGGAAACGAACTGAATAAGATAATAGAAGTGCCATCTCATGAGAGCAGATTGCAACTTTATATGTGGACGGTCCGCAAGGTAAAACATTAAAAACTAGGAAAATTTAATGCTAAAGAAAAATAAAACAGCCAAGTACTTTATCGAGTCTTAAGCCAATAGGCAAGCTAAATAATAAAAACTTGACAAATAACTCAATGAATTGTCAATGAAATGCTAGTACTCAGCATATCAAACATGAAAAAGGTCTATGACATAACTGTGTATGCAAAATAAGCTGCAACAGCCTCCAATAGGAAGTCACCGTCTTCATCCGAAAAGAGTTCAGCCATCCAATTTAAAAGCGGAAAAGAACATACGTGCTCTCCCAGCACCGGATCCTCTATCACCATCAGAGGACAGCTCGGTGGGTTTTCAAGAAAGCTCTGTTCCAAGAAAGACTGTGTTGCCGCCAGTAAATTCCAGGGACCAATTAGTCCATGCATCAATGCCACAGCCATAATCCTTTCGCCAGGACAAACCAACTCGTGAGTAATGATAGGACTCATCAGCTGATTAAAGTCGACGTCAGGAGAAACCGGTCCGCAGAGACACAAATCAATGGCCCAATCGAAATCACAGGTCAGGCAGTGAAATACAGGCTGGACACAGGTGAAGTAGGAGAATCGAAAAGATAATCCATATGCCGTGCTTAATATCGCCAACGGCATTGTGCCATAATATTCTAGCATGCGATTGCGGAACAGTGTCAGCAGCTGCAGGGCGGGAGCTTGCACAGGAGGGACATCCATATTTAAAAATGTAAAAAAGCACAAGAGCGTCCGCTGGTAATGCAAGTAAAAATGGGAATCCACGAAGCACAGTGGAGAAAATAGAATGAAAGAAAGCAGGGATGACTCCAAAGATTTTCTCAAATGAAGTCACGAGACCACTGGTAACAACTTTAAAAAAGTGCGCCAGGGCCTTTGTGGAGGACGCGTTAAAGATAGTCCGAACCATCTTGCTGAAATGCAAAGGCGAATCAGTATTGAAAAGGGTGTGCACCTCTGTACGGGTGTTCGCTATGTGAAGTACGAAAGTTTCACGGGCCGAACTCAAGGCCACCTCTCTCTGAGACAAAAGAGCTCTTATTCTTGCCATGCCGTTGAAACGTGTCCCAAGGTTGGTATTTGTGGCCAGATTGAAAACTCCCTATGTTCATGTGTGGGAGGAAATAGAACATTTCTGCAGCAAATAACCCGTTCACTTACTGTTACGATAAAAGGAATACTTTTAATTAACCCAGAACAATCTTCATTATTGAGCATCAAATAACTACCATTTTCCAACAACTTGAACGTGGGGATGATAGCAGGAACTGGCGTGCCTTGCAACACGCAAGCCATATTTGGTCGGTGTTTGTTGCATGAACCGTGTAACTGTATGTGCCTACACATTAGTGAATGATCTGGCGTCTCAGTGCATTCCTCTCCATTCAGATAAACTTCTTGATCATCTTTGAAACATCTGTATGTGTATGGAAGCGACCAGACCTCATGAAGAAAAGCACTACCTAAAGGTTCATAACGACCTATTGGTATATATTTCATACAATTTGAAAACTTATATAAAGCAAAAGGCAGCGTTATTAAACCGTGGATAAGGCACGTTGCCAAAAAACTCGCAATCCTCTGCTGATGATGTCACTGAGCATGTCATGAATGATGTAATATGTGACATCATCAGCAGTGGATTACGGGTAATAGTATCTCTAGTTTACTCCCCTATAGCTGTCTTTCTTTTAACATAAGTGTCTGTTTCCTTCCCTTATACTTACTGTTCTTTTTTAAAAAAAAAACATTTTGGTTCACTTCCGGTTCGCGTACCGGCGAGCGAACTGGGAAGCAAACTACGAGAAATAGAGGTTGGCACAGTTCCAAATATTGTACCAATTTTTTAATAACGGGGAGGTAGTTCTGAAAAGAACTTTTTTTTTATTGTTTTTGTTGTTTTATATTTTTTTTATTATTTTTCTGAACATTTTTTTACTTTTTTTGAATTTTTCTGAACAGTTTTATATTTTTTTGGTTTTTTCTTGGAGGGGGCAATGAAAACGATTCATTGTAAAGGGCTCAACAGGAGCAACAAAACAAAAAAAAAGTATTTATTATTTGGGGCGTTTCGTACAAACTTGCATATGATAGTCAATAGCTCTGTTGATCAGAGTGATGCTTCTTTCTCCGTAGCAAATGAATCCACTGCAATGTACGCAGACTTGTTTTACTTCATGAAATCTCGTTTGTATATTTGGCACCATCTCCCTGCCCTCTGGTCCCGTTACTTCCGGTACAACAGATCTTCTGGCCATAATAGGGAGATTATCTAGGTCGTTACGAAACTGTGCAGCACTGTAGTTGTTAGGATGCCACCTAGTCATATGGCGATGCATTGTGTAGTTTCCGAAACTGTATTTTTTGTCGGTCCCTCTGGACAGTCTATCTTGACATATAAGGCAAGTTACGTATCTTGCATTTACTTTTTTCTGACCTTTGGGAATTTTAAAAAATTGCCAAATGAAGTTTTCTTTCCGGTGAGACGTCCTGGGCTCCTCAGGCAAAAAGTGCCTCTCTTCGTGCTCGTCGTTCTGTTCTTCTTCTTCCTCTTCTTGCTGAATTGTAACTTGAGCAGGTGGTCCACTCTTCCTTGGATGTGGTGGAGGTGGTGGGGAAGCACCAGCTGAAGCTACTAAAGAAGCCATTGCTCACTGGTAACAAAGGGTCTTTATCTCACAAAGATGAAAGTCAGAGTGAGGAAAGAAGGAGGGGTTTTCATCATTTGGGAAAAACAATAGTTCTCAACCAATGAAAAGTGTTCATTTTAGATTATATGACCTAGTCTTACATCATTAGGAAACCAAAAGCGAAATGAACCAATGAAAAGTGTTATTACCAAGTCACATGACCTGCTGTGTTTACGTTAAGCGCTTTGCAGGGCCTCCAGGTTTGCTTCCAGAAACCTGTGCTTTGCGACTCGGTAAGCGTACCAGTTCGCTAACGTAGCACGTCATATGACGTATCACGCGACAACGCGAAACGTCATGCGGACGGGAGGCGTCACGATGTTGTTTTCTAACGCGGCAGTTGCGGTAAAGAAACGTTTACCGGCTCGCGGTCTATTTCGCGGCATCAAGGTCAGCTAACGGGAAGCTTCCCGATTCGCGAAGCGGGAACGAAGAAAAAAAATATTTAAAAAAAAAATTATTAATAAACATATAAAATATATTTTTGGATTTAAAGAAGAATACATTTTACAGCTACAGATATTAGCTGTTAAAAAACCAATGAAATTCACTGAAAAAACCATAGGTTATAGACCATATATAGTTAGGAATTAGCATTTACAAAACCTTGAAAATTCACTGAAAAAAAGTGATGTCATCAGTGATGTCACTGTCCATGTCATGAATGATGTAATATGTGACATCATCAGCAGTGGATTGCGGGTGCGCGATATATAGTTAGTGCAACTAACTATATATGGAATTTCAATGGTTTTGTGTGAGTAAAATAAGGTTTTCTAAATGCTAATTCCTAACTATATATGGTCTATAACCTATGTTTTTTTCAGTGAATTTTCAAGGTTTTGTAAAAGCTAATTCCTAACTATATATGGTCTATAACCTATGGTTTTTTCAGTGAATATATATATATATATATATATATATATATATATATATATATATATATATATATATATATATATATATATATATTACCTACTGGCGGTCGCCAGTAGGTATATATAGTTAGGATTTTTTCCCTATGGGATTTTTGAAAATTCTATGTCTAATAACTTTGGCGTTTGTGGACGGAATTGGCTGAAATTTTCTGGAAAATGGAACATTTTGTTTCTGAGCAGCCACTGGAAATTTGGGGGGAGTTGGTCCAGGGGGGGCCGAGAAAAAAGGGGGGTCCCAAAACGTGTTTTTAACATTGAGTTTTCCATAGGGCGGTTAGCCTCACTTTTAGCCCGAACGGCTGAATGGATTTGCACGAAACTTGGCAAAATTGTAGGGACTGGTAGCCCGATGTGCCTTTTGTAGGTCTTAATATATGTGCTGCAGTGGATTTTGAGAAAATAACGTTCAAAAAAAGATATATATCTGTAAGCGCGGACCAGGCAGCGCCCCGGTACGCGTACTTGACGCGTAACGGAACTTCGCGTAGCGAAGTTGATTGGCTCTCCGGTGTCTGTCAACATTCTAAACAGTCCGGAGCGGCCGCCATCTTGTCTCTCGGTAGGATCGAGAGACAAGAGGAGGTCAAAAGCGAAGGGGCAAATGACCTTAAGGGGGCATAGTAGATACTCCCTGACCCCCTAGGTTTGATGTGGAGGCTTTAAAGGGGCCCCGCTAAGCAAAAAAAAAAAAAAATTTTTTTGTTTTTTTTCGTGGTTAGCGCCCGGTACGCGAACCGGGAAGCGTACTGGGGAGCGTATCACAATAAAAAATGAATGATAGACTTTTCAAATGCTGTATGTTAATTGATTGTTGGTTTTGTTGATTATTATTTTTTTTTTTTAAACTTTTTTTATTGTGTTTCATAATTTATTAAACTTTCTAACATTTCATTGTCAGAAATTTCATAATCATGGAATATAGATTGTAGTCTCTGAGGTTGTAAAATGTCCTCATTTGCAAGGAGGTTATCTACTGCTTGCACACATTGCAGTAGTTCTTGGTCCCATGTTTCATCCATAAATTCAATCTCATTTGGATCAATGATTTCTGTGTTGGACTCTGGAAGGACAATTTCAAATGAAATGTTTTGTTCACTTTCCATTTTTCCTGAAATTTGCATAAAAAATATATATATTAGTAGAGGTAGGGCACTGTTGGGATTAATTTTAGATAGGCAGTTTTTATCAGAGAATTTATCTTTGGGCAGTGTATAGTATCAGAGTGGAAGTAGGAATATAAAAAAGTGTATCTAAATTTATAAGTACTACAGAGGGATAGTATATAACTAACAGAAAAAGTTTGCCATATTAACTTAAAGTGCACAATATACTTCAGTTTTAAAAATAACAACTTACCTTTAAAAAGAAGTTGAAGTTATTAATGAAAATCCAAATGAAATGTACACCAGGAAGTAGTAGTCAAAATGGCTGTGTTTCCTTCTCTTCCTTTATATATATTCGGGTACATAACCAATCAAATATCATGTAAAAAAAGTAGAAAATGAAAGTAACATTTTAATTGGTTGTCAATTCCAACACTTCAGATGTGTTTTGTGAAGTAATTTACCTCACGGTATTTAGAGAGGACTACAGGCTAAATGGCTAAATGGAATTCCAATCAAATTTGTGAAAATGGTAGGGATTGGTATGTAGTATGAGCTATTCTATATTTGGTGAAATTGTCTCCAGTGGCTTTTCTGTGAACTACTTTCCCACCTTTTTTGATGGTGCGCTTCCCAGGAAGCGACCCGGTACGCGAACCGGTGAGCGCCCTGGTACGCGAACCTTAAGCGTAACGGGAGTTCACCATTTTGTGTTTCGGTCGAATTATGATACAAGATGGAGGGCAAATAATGTTCAGAATGGGTAGAAGGGGGCACGGTAGACTTATCTTGACCCCCTAGGTTTTGTGAGGGTGGCTGAGGAGGCCCATATGTGCGGAAAAAAAAACATTTTTTTTAAAAATTTCGCGAGGTTAGCTCCCGGTACGCGTACCGGGTAGCGCACCAGGGAGCGTATTTTGTTGAAAATTAGTGAAAATAGTTAGAGTAAAAAAATAATTGTGAGTGATTAGATGTAGGGTAGCTCTGAGAAGAGCTTTTGGGTTTATGGTACATTTAGGTACTTATAAGTAGGTACCAATGCACATTTTTAAATTCAGAGTGAAAACTCTGTTGCCCTCATCTGAGAAGTGAACTCCATCTCCTCTGTAGATATCTTGCATGTAGTAACGCAAGTTATTGTTGTACAGGGAGCCCATTCCATGGTCTCTCATGTAAGCTGAAACAGATTTGTTTACATGCTTCCTCGACTTCTCAATTTGTGGACAAAATTGGTTTGACCACCTCCATTTCTGTCTTTGGCATATATTTGAATATACCAAGGCAGTCTGAGGAAAAAGTGCCATTAATTGCTCAAAGGTGTCCTTTAAAAGCATTTCCAGACCTACACCAGTCAAAGTGCCCAAGTCATTACCTCCACAGTGCACAATTAACAGGTCAGGTTTTGGCAAATGCATAAAGGTTTTCACCAATGGTATCAATTGGTGACATTTTAATCCTCTCTGGCCAAACCACTTAATTTCCACATCTTGTAAATTGAGGTTAGGTAAATTCCTGCTTTCAACGTACCTTTGAGCCCAGTGAATATAACTATGACCAACAATCCAGACAGAAAACATGGTGAGAGAAGGTTCTCCTGCAGTCAGATGAAGTGTGGCAATGAAATGGCAGTTGAAAAAATGTGAGTTTGAAATGAAAAAAACTGTGGAGTTTCTGTGTTCATGAAGTAGTAACAGTGATTGGTGGATTTTGATTGATGAAAACAGAAAGTTAGGGTGTAGAGATGTGTTCTTTGAAAGATGTATTTTGAGTGGTCAATAAAAAATCATTAAATGAAAGAAAGCACTGGATATGCAGGTGCACTGAGAGTTCAGAGTTCAATTGCAACATTGTTGTGTGAATTTGCAAACACCAGAGTTTCTCCAAGAGGTGGTTGCTATGGAAAATAGGCAGAAAGGGCAGAGGGGGAAGGGTTTTCATTTGAAAAAAAGTGAGGGAAGAGTTTTGATTGGGTGACATGAGAAATATGTGTGAAGAATTACACCATTTCTGTGCTTTTGATAGCTGCAGACTCTGGAGTGCATACCTTTTGCTCTGCTGAAGACAAATTGGTGTGTTTCTGAGACTGTTTTCAAACTCAAAGTATTTGCTAAGGTGAGAAAATATTTCTTTACTTTAGATAGAGAATAGTGTGCTTTAAGGAGAAAATTATGATTTATGTGGCGCAATTTGCTAGTAAATATGCTCTCACATGTGCATGGAAATTTTTGATTTTGAATGTTTTTGTTATATAGCCATGTTAAAAGTGACGCAACCATGCTGGAAAGCCAATCAAAAAATGCTTTCATGTGTTTTAATGACATTTTAAGTCATTTTCTAATGTGCAGTGTTTAGAAATTATGATTTGAAAATCGTTTTTGTGGAAAAGGAATTGTTTTTAAAATCATGACAAGGATATAATGGTGTATGGTTATTTATAAGGCAATTGACTGTCCTTGATGTTATTTTTCTCATTTTAGTGTAAGACCTTTCTCTGTGGCGCAAATTGCTTGTAAATATGCTCTTACATGTGCATGAAAATTTTAATTATCAATGTTTGTGTTACATAGCCATGATAAAAGTGAACCAACCATGCAGGAAAGCCAATAAAAAAACGCTTTCATGTGTTTCAATGACATTTTAAGTCATTTTCTCATGTGCAGTTTTTTGAAATTATGATCTGAAAATCGTTTTTGGGAAAAAGGAATTGTTTTTAAATTCATGAGAAGGACATAATGGTGTATGGTTCTTTATAAGGCAATTGACTGTCCCTGATGTTATTTTTCCCATTTTAATGTCAGACCTTTCTTTGTGGCGCAAATTGCTTGTAAATATGCTCCCACCTGTACATTGAAAATTTTGATTTTGAATGTTTATGTTACATAGCCATGTTAAAAGTGACCCTACCATGCAGGAAAGCCAATCAAAATACGCTTTTATGTGTCTTAAGGACAATTTAAGTAATTTTCCCATGTGTAGTGTTTTGAAGTTATGATTTGAAAATCGTTTTTGAGGTAAAGGAATGTTGTTAAAATTTATGTTCGCCATATGCCCCCAAATTTCTTTCTCAGGGTTGCAGCAGGGTGTTCTTGAGACACCCCTGCACTTTTGGAATAAATTCCTAATTTGTGATGAGCAAATTGTTAATCGCAAATTGCACCTTCATTTATATGAGCCTCCTAGCCCATGGAAATGAATGGGTAATTTGCAATTAGCAATTTTCTCATCGCAAATATGGAATGGTAAAGAATCGCTATTTATTCCTTAAAATTCGCTTTTTTGGAAATGCAAAATAGTTATATGATACATATGGCGGTTGATGTCTAACAAGATAAGAAGCTTATGGATACATTTATGATGACTGGTGCAATGAAGTAGAAATCACTTACTTCATTGGTAGGTCTTTACAATAAATTATCTCCTCTGTATTCTTCATCAAGCATAACTTTAATCTGCAATCCTGAGTAGGCCTCACCTTAAACAAACCTCTGGATAGGCCACATCTTATTGTCATCCTGATTTAATCATTTATAATTCTAGGGACAGATTTATGATAGGTGTATACCTCTTTTGTGCCACTTAGAAAACATTGTCCATGGGGAAATGACTTAAAATGTCATTAAGACACATGAATGTTTTTTTTTTAAACGTTTGCAATTTTTTTGGGTCACTTTCAACATGGCTATGTGTCTGAAACAGTCAAAATCTAAATTTGCAATGCACTGGTGGGAGCATATTTACAAGGAATGTGCTTCATGGGGAAAGGTCTTATAATGTAATATGGGAAAAATGACATTAGAGATACTGAAATGCCTTATAGAGAAGCATACACCATTATGTCCTTGTCATAAATTTGCAAACCATTACTTTTCCCCAAAAACGATTTTCAAATTATATTTAGAAAACAGTGCACATGTGGAAATTACTTAAAATGTCAATAATTCAAAATTTGTGATTCCTTAAATGCAATGTATAAAAAAAAAATATGTAAAAAATGATATTAAGGATTTGGAAACTACCACCAACTTGTAGTTTGTGGTAATTTGCGAATTCTTTTCAAAAAGAATTTTTTTTTAAAAAAAAAAAAGGTCCCATATGTCGCCCATACATGCCATTAGGGCATGTAGGTGTGCCATGTGCTCCCAAATTTCTTTTTCAGGGGTGCAGCAGGGTGTTCTTGAGATACCCCTGCACGCTTGAAAAAAATCCTATTTTGTGATGAGCTAATTGCTAATCACAACTTGCAACATTAATTCCTATGAGCCTCCTAGCCTATGGAAATGAATGGGTAATTTGCAATTAGCAATTTGCTCATTGCAAATTAGGAATAGTAAAGAATCGCTATTTATTCCTTAAAATTTGCTATTTATAATATGTAAAATATTTTGATGATACATATGGCAGTTCATCTGTAACAAGATAAGAAGCTTAGGGATAGATTTATGATGAGTGGCGCATCCCCAGGGATGTGACAGTCATCCTGCGCCACTGTTCCGCCACCCATGGTGTGCTGCATTTACAATGCGGCGCAGCATGGGGCAAAAAAGGCACAGATGCGTGACGCATCTGTGCTGTAAAGGTGGCGCATTGCTGGAGTTGTATCGTAAGTGCGATGCAGCTCCAGCAAGGATCAGGGGTGCCCCATCTATACAATGCTGCGTCAAGACCTATGCCAGCTTCAAGCAGGCGCAGGGTTTTGAAGCAGCTTTCTCCTATCTGATTGTAAATGCGGCACACCATGGGTGGTAAAGCAGTGGTGCACATTAACTGGTGCATGCCTGGGGATGTGCCATTTAATATAAATCTGCACTTTAACATTTGAGTATGTGCAGGGGACACAGAGTCGTTGAGGCTTATCCAAGGTTAAGAACAGATGAGTCCTGTTCAGTGAAAAATTAGACATAGGCTTCACCTGCTCAGCATCGCTGGACATGGCTAAATAATAGCTGCAAAATGTTACTCTTGTTAAATAATTTTACTATTATAATCTGTGAGATTTGTCTCTTACTCTGCAACATCTCATTGTTGTTGTCTTTCTTTAAAGATAAAGACAACCTCAACATGAGCGACAATCTGCAATCAGTTGATTTTGACCTCATCATTGAACTTGTAATTGAAACATCAGTGGATGTTGATCCATTGGATGATTTAAATCCTGAGGATGAAGAAGAGCGTGATGAGGATGCAGATTTGTCCGAATTATATGATATAGGATGGGAAGCTGACCTGCTTGAGCCTTTGGAATTATAAACATTTATTTTTAAAATTTATAATCAATAAAAAGTAAAAAGGTAAACCGTTTAATTTAAAAATAAAGACACCTTCAAAAACAGGTTATGTGTAGTGTCTTCAATAAAATATTAAAATATGCTCATAAAATTAGATCAGATTCACATATAAAATAGCATAGGTAACATAAATATAAATCTCATTTCTTTTCTGCTATTTCTGTATTGTAAATTTGCAAGGACTAAAAAATCTTCTATTTAAAATGTCAAGTAGTGTGTTATGTTTTTGATCACTATTACTGATTTACTGTTTGATAATATTTTTTTATTAACATTTTTATTATATTTTTCCTCAGATTCAACTATGCCTACAAAAATAAGAGAGATGAAGGCTGCAAAACGTCAAAGACAGCAGGAGAAAAAAAAAATGCAGCAGTCCTCTAACAAAAAGATTTCTCAAGCGATGAAGAAAGCACCGGGTAAGAGCTCTAAATATTTCATAAAAAATATTTCTAATAAAAAAAATATTAGTACAGAAAATGTTTCAATCCATAACAACACAAGTAAATCAAATGGAAAGAAAAGGACAAATGAAAATGTTACTGCTAGAGCAAGAGATAAATCTGTGCATGATAGTAGAAGGAAACAACAGTTTACGGAGATTCGTAAACGAATGTTCCGTAACAGGATAATTGGCAATTTGTTAAAAAATATTAAGAAAGGTCAACAGAAATTAGTTTTTTATAGGAGAAAAAAAAAAGTTGAGAAAGTTATTGATCAGGCTTTTGAAATTAAACGTAAGTTATTTATTTTGATAATCAATAGAATTAGGAAGCTAAACAAGGCAATTTTTGATTTCAAAAGAAATAGTAGATGGAAGAGAATAGTTAATCGTAGTAATTTTTGTGAAGTTTTTTCTGGAGAATGGATACATAGTTCAAGCTGTGAGGCATTTTTTAATGAAGAGAGTTATTTCCAGGATAATGATTTGGTGCATGCAGTTGACATCAGTGGTCGTGCTTATGAAGTGAAAGATGGTTGTCCAGTTGAAAAAGAAAAACTTGTGACAACAGAGGCAGAAGAGTTGTTAGGTAATGAGGTTTTAGGAAGACGTGCTAAGGGTCCTGTGTACACCTGGAAGTGTAGTAGTATTTGCAGTGTGCGACAGGATTCCATCAATTTGCTTTGTGATTTTGTACGGTCATTTAACAAGAAAAGTTTGAAGCAGAAAATGAGGTTGTTGCAAGAATTAGATCCTTGCAGAGTGAGAGAAGTGACAGGTTTGCATGGTCATTCACTGGCTTGTCTTTCCAGGAGAGTATGCCAGAGTGTTTTTCATCATTTCAGGATGCTAGCAGTGCATCATAACAAAGTGAGGAAGTTAGTTAGACTGTTGTATTATGCTAAGAGTCCAGCAATTATGCTGAAACAATTATGCGCGGCTCTTTTGCATGGTTCTGAAATAGATGTGAGGAATATATGTGAAGAAATTGAGTTTTGTTACTTTGGAAGTAAAGAGGAGAATGTTGAAATTGAGCAAGAAATAGAGGGTCATTTGGAAGATACTGTACATGTTTCCAGTACAGATAATTTCCAGAGGGAAATTGCGACGTTTGACATGAAATCAAGTGAGAGGCCTAATTTCACTTGTGTGTGTTGTCGACGCACTTATTATAAGAATCAGACTAAGTTAGTGGATTTATATGCAAAAAGTGAAAGGGAAAATAATAGTGAATGGAAGGATTTTGCAACATACTTGATGGTAGAAAATTGTTTTGATTTGGGATTGGATCAACGTGTGTGTACTTATTGTTGTAACAAATTAAAACAAAACCAGATGCCTGCTAGAGCAGTTCATAATAATCTGGAATTGGTTGAGATTCCTTCTGAATTGAAGGATTTAAATACTTATGAATCTATTTTGATTCAAAGTATCCATCCCTTTCAGGCTATTGTAAGAATGGAGCCAAAGACAGGGAAATTGCCTCCATCAGATTTACAGAGAGGATTAAAGGGAAGAGTTGTTTATTTGCCTCTAGATTTGAAGAAAAACATTAACACAATTGGAGTAGAAAAAGTGGAAGAGGAACCTCTGGTTATCTTAGTTAATGGGGTTCCGACAAAGAATAAGAAAATATGGCAAGATTTAGTAGATGTTAGGAAAGTTAAAAAGGCAACATTGTATTTGAAAAAAAATAATAAATACTATAAGAATGTATATGTTGAAGAAGAGGAAGTAAGTGAGGAAGAGGATAGCGATTTGTGTGCTGGTCAAATTGAGAAAGTAGAACCCTCTACTAGTGAGGAAATATATGAACATTATAGTGTTCATCCTTTGCATTCAAAGGAAGTCATGGGGAATGCTATTGAGTTGTTTCAAATGAAACAAGCCAAAGGGAGTCCCATTAGTGTTTGGGAGGAAAGTTTGGAAGCTCGGTGTTTCCCACAGCTTTTTCCAACAGGTCAGGGAGGAAGATATGATGAGCGACCTCATCAAATTCCTGCTTCTGAATACCGGACTTTGCGATTGTATGCAGGAGATGCTAGGTTTCGACAATGCATTCCTTATTTGTTTCATCTCCTGTTTGAAAGCGATCTGTCTGGACTGTCATATGCAGTGAACCACATCTTGAAAAGTGGTATACACATGCAAAACATCTCGGCAAGTGATTTTATGGATAAAGTGAATGTCCAAGATAGTATTTTGGATTCTCACCTGATTAATCTCATGGCGTGTCAGCGTGGTACTAATGAGTACTGGTACCGTCGTCATGGTGATTTAAAATGTATGCTGAGGAACTTAGGTACTCCCACATGGTTCCTCACTCTGAGCTGTGCCGAGTATGGCTGGGAAGACTTACTTGAATTTCTACGAGAGGCAAATGCTAACGTAGAAAACATCGAATTCAAGACACCCGGAGAACTGTGCTCTTTGGATCCAGTCAATGTATGTAGGTACTTCAATCATAGATTTGAAGCTATGATGTCTTTCATCATGAATAAGAAGAATCCACCTCTTGGAAAGGTGTTGGATTTCTTCTGGAGAAAGGAGTACCAAGCAAGAGGTGCTCCTCATATACATATGTTGCTGTGGATCAAGGATGCACCTAAATTTGGAACGGATCCAGATGACTCAGTGATGAGTTTCATCCAACAGTATTCTACGTGTGCTGTTCCAAACGCAAAGGAGAAGAAAAGCCTAAGAGAAAAAGTTCTGCGTTTCCAAAGCCATCGATGTGGAAAGTACTGCCGTCGTAAATTCCGAAACAAGGACAAGTTCTACACTAAATGTCGTTTCGGCTTTCCACGACCGGTGATTTCTAAAGGAAGAGTAAACAGTTTGATGTCTTCGCTGCGACACAATGTCATGAAGAAATCACCTAAAAACACTTACAATTTGAAGAGGAACGAAGAGTCCAAGTACATCAACGACTACAACCCGGTGATTTTGTCCATGTGGAATGCTAACATGGATATACAGTTTGTGGCTGATAACTGTATGGCTGTGGCTCGGTATGTGACGTCTTACATCACCAAAAAAGAGAAGACAGAATTGAAGGATATGTGGGAGGACATTTCCCATGAAAAGAGCCTCAGCAAGAAGTTGTACAGTTTCAGTCTGAAGATGTTGTCGCATCGAGAAATCGGAGCGTACGAATGTTCTGACCGGTTGTCTTCAGCAAGTCTCTATGCCAAGTCCAGGAGTATCGTTTGGGCGAGTCTTGGTCTTGCTGCAACGCGTAATCGAGTTCTCAAACCTGTGCGGGAAATTGAGTATTTGGCGGAAAAGGAGCCAAACAGTACCGACATTTTGAAGACAAACATGTTGGATACATATTATCCAAATCGAAGCAGTCACCTAGAGAATGTTTGTCTGTATGAGGTTCTGCAAAATTACATGTTCAAGAGGAACATCAAAGAAGATACTGAGAAAGGAGTGTATGCTGTAATAGGAAGTGAGGGATGTCTGGTGAAGCAAAGAAAATGCCACTTGATAAACCATCGAAAATTGAGTGGCGAATCTCCTGAAAAAAAGGAGTTTTTCTATTTAGCACTTTTGCAACTTTTCAAGCCTTGGCGTGCAGAAGAGGAACTGCTTGGAGATTTCCTCTGTTATGAAGACTCTTTCAATGCCGCCAAGGAGACCATAGAATGTCCTGCTTTTCCCAAATATGTAGAAATGTTGAATGCGGAAATTGAGCAGGAAGCAACGATTGCAGCCGAGATTGCCAGAGACAGTTCTCAGGACAGTCAGAGTTCTGCTTCATTGAGTCAGGATCCACTAGGAGGACCTCTTATTGAAAATGAAGCTGCCACTGCTATGAATGAGGTGGAAAGAGCCATGGCACATGCTCAAGAGGATGCGGTTAACTTAGAAGAGTTGGAAAGGCAACTCAACGTTGAGCAGAGGAAAATATATGACAAAGTTACCATGCAAATTGATCATGGATTAAGTCATGATAAGAAAGAGTGCTCATGTACGTCGTTGAAGCCTGTCCGACTGTACGTGAGTGGAGAAGCGGGAACTGGAAAAAGTTTCCTCATTAAAGCAATTTCATGCTATTTGCAGGAAAGGACAGAGTCATCGCTGTCTTGTGTTGTCACTGCTCCAACTGGACTGGCAGCACATAATATTAAAGGGATTACTTTACATCGTTTACTGATGCTGCCAGTGGAGCATGACAACAAATTAGAATATCACAAGCTATCTGGAGATGCTTGTTTTGAAGTTTCAAGAATCTTGAGGAAAATGAAACTTCTTATCATTGACGAAGTAAGCATGGTTTCCAATGTCATGCTTGCCTTTGTGCATTTGAGGATGCAAGAAGTTCTCAAAACAGAGTATGATGTGTTATTTGGTGGCAAACACATCATTGTTTTCGGAGATCTTCTGCAGCTGACACCAGTGAAAGGGCAACCTGTGTTCAAAATGCTCACGCATGAAGATACCAGGAAGTGCCTAGGCAGCATTGGCAACGTCAATATATGGTTAAACTTCAATTATGCTGAACTGCATGAAAATATGCGTCAGGCAAAGGATGAAGTTTACAAGACTATTCTACAAGATGTTAGAATTGGAAAAGTGACCGAGCATGGGAAAGAAGCTTTACATGCACGATTACTGTCAAATTTATATCCAGAACAAGATGTTGTGCCTGAGAATATTTTTCAGAAAATTACTGATAAGAAATCTGGAATATGTTTGATGCCAACTCTTGCAGAATGTGCCAAATTTAACAACAAAATGTTGCATTTAGAAAAGCAAGAGATTGTGAAAGTGGAAGCTATTGATAGAGTAGAGCATATGGGATCAACAATTATTTTGTCTGAGAATCTGAAATCAAAATTGGATTCATTAGAGAAGACTATATCTAAAACTGCAGGTTTTGAAAAGACTCTGAATGTGTGCTTGAACTGCCGTATAATTTTAAGAAGGAATTTACATGTTGAAAGAGGTCTGGTAAATGGATCAATGGGTAATGTTGTTGATTTTGTGAAATACAGAAATAGAGATGGAATTGAATTTTTAAAAATTAAATTTGATGGCATTGAGGAAGTACAGCTAATTGCTCGTTGTTCTGCTAGATTTTTGCTTGTAAAAGACTTATATGTTCGCCGTAAGCAGTTCCCTGTTTGCTTGGCATATGCGGTGACAATTCATAAATCGCAAGGTTTAAGTGTAGACACTGCATTGGTGAATATTGGCAGTTCTGTGTTCAAGGAGGGTATGGCATATGTGGCATTGTCACGAGTTAGAACTTTATCGGGATTGTACTTGATTGAGTGTGATGTCAGAAACATTTGTGCAGATCTAGATTGTGTTAAGGAATACAATAGGTTAAGAAGAGAGTATGCGCCACATTTGCCTCAGTTTCCTTTGTTTGAGAAACGTCTGGTAGGCCGGAAACGAAGAAATGAGAACAATACTGGGGAGGTTGTAGCAAAAAGACAAAAAGTGAATGAACCTAAAATTACAAGCAGAAACAAAGAGGATTCTGTTGAAGATGTTGTTGGTTTTCAGTTTGAAAACAGTTCTGGTGTCAACTGCTATGCTAATGTAGTAATGAATGTTTTGTTTTCTCTAAAAAATGTAAAAGAAGAGATTGTGGTCAATTCTGATCAAAGATTTTGCAGTTTGTTGAATTCTGTGTTAGAGAAATGTAGCACAGATAGAACAAAAATAGAAAGTGTGTCTGAAATTCGAAACCTGTTAGACAGATGTTCAGGGCAAACACAATTCTCTCAAAATATTCAGCAAGATTGTCAGGAGTTTTTAATGTATATGCTTGATGTATTACATGCTGAAGGTGTAGATGTAGATCAGCTGTTTGGGCTTTCTTATCAATGGCAGCATGACTGCGAGAACTGTATGGTATCAAGTACTACTAGTGTAGACTCAGAAAGATTTATATATTTAACTTTGCCAGACAGTAAATCAGTCTCCTTTAATAAGCTAGTAAAAGCTGCTAATCACAGCATGGAGTGTAGCCAATGTAAATCTGAAATGATGTCCACATTATTTATACGAACATATGGCCAGTACGTCATTTTAATGTTCCAACGATGTAGGCCTGATGGAACAAAATTGACAACTTTAATAAAAAATTTTGTAGCTTCGCAGTTGTCAATATCAGGAAGGACTTTTGTAACTACAGCAATTATATATCATGACGGCCCTTCAATATCATCAGGACATTACACAGCTTATTTAAAGTCTAGAAATGGCTGGTCATTCTGCAATGATTCTGTTTTAATTTTCAAAAAAAAATTGCCGTATGACCTTAAAAACTCTTACCTGGTGTTTTTAAAACCAAAATTTTAGGAAAATAATCTCGGGATATGATCTGTGGAATTTCAAGAAGTTCTAATGGCTCCTACACAATTTGGCCTTGAGGATAAGTGTAGTTCAGAGACATAACTTCTAATCAAAGGATTGGACATCATGGAGATGTATGTGCACTTTAAATGAGTTCAGAAAAACTGTTTCTTTTCATAAGCTAATTGAAGCAGCCAATCAAAACATGGAGTAGAGGGAATGTAAGTCTGCAATGCTGTCTACTGTTTTACATTGCTTTGTGATTAAAAGTGATGTAGAGAATTAAATAATTGTAGTACTCATAGAGGTAGTGTAAGTCTGCTTCATATTAAGCAGTATCAGTGTCATAGGAAATGTAGAACATGACTGACCAAGAAGGGGAAGATATTACTATTCCAGGATTGTGAAAATGATCTTCAACATTTTAATTCTGAAAGTTGCGGAAATGCCAAATGATGGGATTGGCTTACAAGAAATCCAAGAGTTATAAATATCTCTGACTAGATTTGGCCTTGTGGAAAATAGTGGTAGAGAGCAAGAAGTCATTTATTGCATGTAACGTGTTTTTAAAAACGATGGAGGTTTTCTTTCAGAAAGTGGCGGGCTGAAAGTAATAACAGCACAAAGGGAGTGTAAGCTGTTCATAGGACATCCTTGGACGTCATGGAAAGTAAGTTAACTTTAAGGAGTTCTGAATTTTATTTTCTGATGTTGTATGGGTTTTTTAAACACAATCATTTTGATTGTGTTTTTTTTTCCCCGCTGTTACATGATGAATACCTTCAAGTCACTGTTTTTAGTGAATTTTGATACATTCTGAGAACAGCAAAAATAAACCATTTAACATGTATAATTAATTCTGTACTGTTTGCATTTATGATGTATATGTAGAACTGTGTAGGAGGCATGGAGAAGGTGAGTTTTCTGTAAGTGTTAAATTTATTGTATGCAGTGCTGCACTTCTACGTATTCTTTCATATGCTGGACTACATCTGCACAATGAGATACCTAAGCAAAGGAAACACAAGTGATGTGATTGTGAAATGAGCAAAATAAATTGCACATATTTCAATTACATCACTTGAGTTTCCTATCATTACGAATCACATTGTGCAGATCAAGTTTAGGTCTGTCCAGGGAAACATAGGAGGTTTCTACTTTGTTGAAGAGTGCAGTGGACATGACTCACTTCATTAGTAGACTTTCACAGATATTATCTCCTCTGTACACTTCAACAAGTGTAAATCTCATCTTGAACTCTGAGTAGGCCTCACCTCAAACAAATCTCTGGATAGGAGACATGTTATTGGCATACTGAAGCGACACTTTTCTGAAACAAGAGCAATGCAAAAGATGCACCATGTTTTAAGATAGGCCTCACTTCATCTGCATCAAGATACTGTTAGTTTAAAATGTATATCTTTAGCATTGTGTAGAGGACCTGGAGAAGCAGAAGCTTCTGTCAGTGTCAAAGTTGTTGAAAAACTATTTGTCCTTCAATATTTTCCCTTGTCTTTTGTAATTTTTAAATACATATTTTAATTTTTTTTCAAATGTTGGTTCTCTCTTTCACAGATTGAAAGTATAGAAATAAAATGTGATTAATTTAACGGCAATTACAAGGTAAATAGTTGTACTCTTTTCGTTACATTTCTATCACATTCACCTACTATTAGATCCACTGCTTCACTTCTTTAATCCTCAGTTTCCTGCCTTTGCTACTTTCCTCATTCCTTTCTCTATTACCTATTTACTCAACTCCTTCCACTCTTTTTCTCAGTCCCTCTGTTCTCATAGTTCCTCAGTCTTGTTCACTCACTCCATCTCTATTACTCTTAGTGTCTGTGAATTACTTTCCCAACTTTTTTTTTTTTGGGACCGCTTCCTGGGAAGTTGCCCGGTTCGCAAACCAGCAGCGTTATGGCAGTCCACCATTTTGTGTTTCGTTCGAATCAAGATACAAGATGGAGGGCAAATAATGTTCAGAATAGGTAGAAGGGGGCACGGTAGATGTATCTTGACCCCCTTGGTTTTCTGAGGGTGGCTGAGGAGGACCATAGTTCTTCACTCTTGTTCACTCTCTCTGTTTCTATTAATGTCACTGTTTATGACTGATCAAAAAAATGTTTTTTTAAAAAGAACAGTAACTATAAGGGAAGGAAATAGACAGTTATGTTAAAAGAAAGACAGCTATAGGGAGTAAACTAACGATACTGTTACCTACAATCCACTGCTGTTGATGTTACTGACCATGTCATGAATGATGTAATATGTGAAATCATCAACAGTGGATTGTAGGTAACAGTATCCTTAGTTTACTCCCTAGAGCTGTCTTTCTTTTAACATAACTGTGTATTTCCTTCCCTTATAGTTACTGTTCTTTTTTAAAAAATATTTTTTTGGTTAGCTTCCGGTACGCGTACCGGGTAGCGCTCCGGGAGCGAACTAAGAGAAATACAGGTTGGCAGAGTTCCAAATATTCTACCAATTTTTTTATAATGGGGAGTTAGTTCTGAAAAGAACTTTTTTTTTTATGTTTTTGTTGTTTTATATTTTTTTTAGTATTTTTTGAACATTTTTTTACTTTTTTTGTATTTTCTGAACGTTTTTAAAATTTTTTTGGTTTTTTTGGGGGGGAGGGAAACAAAAACGATCCATTATAAAGGGCTCAACAGGAGCAAAAAAAAAAAAAGAATTTATTTTTTGGTGCGTCTTGTGCAAACATTAATATGATTTTGAATTGCTCGCAAAATCAAAGTGATGCTACTTTCTCTGTAGCAGATGAAAGCGCCACATTCCACGCACACTTGTTTTACGTGCCCAAACAACATTTGGATGTTTGCAATCACCTCCCTCGCCTCTGGTCCCGACACCTCTGGAACCACCGATCTTCTTGCCATTTGGAGGGGATTTTGTTGTTGGTCACGTAGCTGGGCAGCACTATAGTTATTTGGGTGCCACCTACTCATATGCCGATGCATAGTATGATTGCCATAACTATATTTTTTATCAGTGCCCCTTGACAATCTGTCACCGCATATGCGGCAAAACATGTAACGAGCATTCACTTTCTTTTGCCCCTCAGGAATTCTGTAGAATTGCCAGATATAATTCTCCTGTCGATTGTACCTCCTGGGCTCCTCTGGCAAAAACTCATGCTCTTCCTCCTCTTCCTCCTCTTCCTGTTCTTCCTCTTCTTGCAGAATTACTTCTGCAGGTGGTCCTCTCTTTCTTGGATTTGGTGGAGGTGGTGGGCTAGCACCAGCTGAAGCTACTAATGAAGCCATCACAAAGTCTCAATAAAGGGTCTTTCTCTCACCAAGATGAAAGTCAGAGTGATGAAAGAAGGAGGGGTTTTCATCATTTGGGAAAAACAAAAGTTCTAAACCAATGAAAAGTGTCCATTTTAGATCACATGACCTTGTATTACATCATTAGGAAACCAAAAGTGAAATGAACCAATGAAAAGTGTTATTATCGAGTCACATGACCTGCTATGTTTACATTACGCGGTCGGCGCCGCGCCGCGGATCGCTTCCGGTTCGCGTACCGCTGCGCTTCCGGGTACGCGAACGTAGCACGTAATATGACGTATTACGCGAGAACGCGAAACGTCATGCTGACGCGAAGCGTCGCGATGTTGTTTTGTAACGCGAGAGGTGCGCTAAAGGAACGTTTACCAGTTCGCGTACCGGGTCGCGCCTCCGGATTGAGCTAACGGGAAGCTAACCGGTACGCGTACTGGGAGCGAAACAAAAAAAAATAAAAACAAAATTGTATAAAAAACATGTAAAAAATATTTTTCTTTTTAAAGAATAATACATTGTAAAGGTTTTGATATTAGCTATTAAAAAACCAATGAAATTCACTGAAAAAACCATAGGTTATAGACCATATATAGTTAGGAATTAGCATTTACAAAACCTTAAAAATTCACTGAAAAAACCATAGGTTATAGACCATATATAGTTAGGGATTAGCATTTAAAAAACCTTATTTTACTCACACAAAACCATTGAAATTCCATATATAGTTAGTTGTACTAACTATATATCACGCACCCGCAATCCACTGCTGATGATGTCACATATTACATCATTCATGACATGGTCAGTGACATCACTGATGACATCACTGATGACATCTCAAATGACATCACTGATGACATCACTGATGACATCTCAAATGACATCACTGATGACATCACTGATGACATCTCAAATGACATTACTGATGACATCACTGTTGTGATAATACGATGAACCTCTTCAGACTCTAATATAACCTTAGATACACTCAGTGTAAACACAGACTCACAGATTGTCACTCATCCATGAAGTTACACACACACCTAGACAGTCATGCAAACAATCAATCACACCTCCATTTCCTTAACTATACAGTTAAACACACCTTACTTACTTATTCAAACAAATACTAAAACATATTTACTCACTTATACAATCCTGGATACAAGTTCACAATGATCCATACAGCCACTCACACATTCACTGGCTCTTATGCACAGTTATTTATATATGTCAACTCTCACATGTACTGTATTTTACATATGTACTTAATTTGACATGTAGCACTGAGATATCTATTCACTCACCAATACAGTCATGCACACAGTCAACCGCCCATACAGCTGTTTCCAACATGCACTTTTGAACCCATACATCTATGCACAGAGTCATACACTTCCCAGCCACTCACACACACACTCAGTCTCCCATACAAATGCTTGGGCAACCAATCAATAACCTATATAGTTACTCATATAGCTACTGATCAACACATGCAGCAGTTTACAGAACAACAGACATAATGATGCACAAATTAAGACAGTTTAGTCACTAACCCATGCACTCAGTGAGACACATTTAATCACTCACTCATACAGTCAGTCACGCACCTACTAAATCCTTCATCCAGACACTTCTACATCTACTCATTCTTCAATATGTAAAACATATTTAAACTTTACAGAAACACACAGTCACTGGATGATGTCATCAGTGATGTCATCAGTGATGTCATTTGAGATGTCATCAGTGATGTCATCAGTGATGTCACTGACCATGTCATGAATGATGTAATATGTGACATCATCAGCAGTGGATTGCGGGTGCGTGATATATAGTTAGTACAACTAACTATATATGGAATTTCAATGGTTTTGTGTGAGTAAAATAAGGTTTTTTAAATGCTAATCCCTAACTATATATGGTCTATAACCTATGGTTTTTCCAGTGAATTTTTAAGGTTTTGTAAATGCTAATTCCTAACTATATATGGTCTATAACCTATGGTTTTTTCAGTGAATATATATATATATATATATATTACCTACTGGCGGTCGCCAGTAGGTATATATAGTTAGGATTTTTTCCCTATGGGATTTTTGAAAATTCTATGTCTAATAACTTTGGCGTTTGTGGACGGAATTGGCTGAAATTTTCTGGAAAATGGAACATTTTGTTTCTGAGCAGCCCCTGGAAATTTGGGGGGGGTTCGTCAAGGGGGGGCCGAGAAAAAAGGGGGGTCCCAAAACGTGTTTTTACCATTGAGTTTTCCATAGGGCGGTTGGCCTCACTTTTAGCCCGAACGGCTGAATGGATTTGCACGAAACTTGGCAAAATTGTAGGGACTGGTAGCCCGATGTGCCTTTTGTAGGTCTCAATATATGTGCTTCAGTGGATTTTGAGAAATTAACGTTCAAAAAAAGATATATATCTGTAACAGCGGACCGGGCAGCGCTCCGGTTCGCGGACTTTACGCGTAACGGAACTTCGCGTAGCGAAGCTGATTGGCTCTCCGGTGTCTGTCAACATTCTAAACAGTCCGGAGCGGCCGCCATCTTGTCTCTCGGTAGGATTGAGAGACAAGAGGAGGCCAAAACAAAGGGGGAAATGACCATAAGGGGGCATAGTAGATCCTCCCTGACCCCTTAGGTTTAATGTGGAGGCTTTAAAAGGGCCCCGCGGGGCAAAAAAAAATAAATTGTTTTTTTGTTTTTTTGCGTGGGTAGCGCCCGGTTCGCCAACTGGGAAGCGTTCTGGGCAGCGTACTATAAGGAAAAAAGAATTATAGACTTTTCAAATACTGTATGTTAATTGATTGTTGGTTTTGTTGATTATTTTTTTATTTTTTTATTTTTTAAGCAATTATTTATTATTGTGATTGTGTTTGAAAATTTAATAACATTTCTAACATTTAACTAGTTTATGAATTACATATAAAAATGATTAAAGACTCAAATAATTTTTTAATATTACATATAATTTTATTTTTAAAAAAAACATTTTTGGGTTCGCTCCCGGTTCGCGAACCGGGAAGCGAACTGGGAAGCGAACTAAAAGAAATAGAGCTTGCCAGAGTGCTAAACATTCTAGCAATTTTTTTTGAAAGGGGAGGTAGTTCTGAAAAGAACTTTTTTTAAAATGTTTTTGTTGTTTTATATATTTTTTTATTTTTTGAACATTTTTTGTTTTTTTTGTATTTTTTGAACAATTTTATATTTTTTTGGGTTTTTTTGGGGGGGGAAACAACAAAAAACAGGCATTGAAAAGGGCTCAACAGGAGCAACAAAAAAAAATTACTGTCTGGGGCGGTTAGGGCAATTATGATTGTTATAAGCCAGGTTGATGGAATTAATACTCATGTTACCACATGATATCAATGCACCGCAGTGCAGACAAGTATATTTCATATGCCCAAAATTCTCCTGGATGTTTGGCACGGTTTCCCGTGCCTCTGCTGCTGTCAATGATATTAACGATGTTGACCTGGCCACAGGAGTTGCTGTTGGGTTTTGTTCCATGTCACGAATTTCCGCCCGGCTGTAATTGAGTGGATGCCTCCTGTTCATGTGCCTATGCATGGTATAGTTCCCATAGCTATACTTTTTATCAGTCCCTCTTGATAATTTGTCTTTGCAAATGAGGCAGGTGACATACCTCGCATTCACTTTCTTCTGCCCTGGAGGGAGTGAAAAAAACTGCCAAATGAAACTGGCTTTCCTATGGGAAACCCGGGGCACCTCTTCCAAGAACTGTGGTCCTTCTCTCTCCTCTTCCTCTATTTCTTCCTCTTCCTCCTCTGTGTTGGTGATGACCTGGGGAGGTGGTCCTCTCTTCCCATGAGGAGGTGGAGGTGGTGGTGGGGGTGCACCAGCTGAAGCAAGTACTGAAGCCATTGCTCTACTATGAATAAAGGTCTTCCTCTCACAATGATGAAAGTCAGAGTGAGGAAAGAAGGAGGGGTTTTCATCATTTGGGAAAAATAATAGTTCTAAACCAATGAAAAGTGTTATTTTTAGGTCACCTGACCTAGCCTTACATGATTATGAAACCAAAAGTTAAATGAACCAATAAGAAGTTTTATTAACAAGTCACATGACCTCTCACGCTTATGTTACGCGCTGCGGAACGCGCCCCGGATCGCTTCCGGGTCGCTGCGCTTCGCGCTCTGGAGCACTTCCGGGTGCGCTAACGCGGCGCGTCATAAGACGCATTACGCGGCAACGCGATACGTCGCGCTTTCGCGAAGCGCCGCGGATCGCTTCCGGGGAGCTGCGCCTCGCGTCTCAGTTCGCGTACCGGAGCACTTCCGGGTGCGCTAATGCAGCGCGTCATAAGACGCATTACGCGACAACGTGATAACGGAACTTCGCGAAGCGAAGCTGATTGGCTCTCCGGTGTCTGTCAACATTCTAAACAGTCCGGAGCGGCCGCCATCTTGTCTCTCGGTAGGATCAAGAGACAAGAGGAGGCCAAAACAAAGGGGGAAATGGCCATAAGGGGGCATAGTAGATCCTCCCTGACCCCCTAGGTTTGATGTGGAGGCTTTAAGAGGGCCCCGCGGGGCAAAAAAATAAAATCGCTTTTTTTAGTGGGGTGCGCCCGGTACGCGTAACGGAAAGCGGACTGGGGAGCGTACTACAAGGAAACAAGAATGATTGACTTTTAACTTATTGTATGTTTATAGACTTTTTTTATTTTTTTTATTTCTGCTGAGTGACGTCTCGGCCTATCTCCACGGGATGCAGTCCCTACCATCTCGGCGTTTAAGCCCAGGGGGACCGGTAGTGTGGGAGAGATAACGTCTGTTAACGTTCGATTCAAAGGAAATCAGGAAGTGTTGATAAACATTGTCTGCGCCATCTTGCCTTTTTTCAAATGCCACACTTTTGTCGTGCACGGCAGCCATTTTACATGCCTTGACCAGACCCACTCTCTGCACACTGTCGATCCTTAGCATGGCTCCCCACCCTCGCAAGCATCTCCCCCAGGCACTGGTCACCCCCGCTCTCTGTCTTATGCATGGGCAATAAACCTCCCCCCATCTGCGCTGCTCTTCCTTGAGAATCACACCCTGTGCCCGCCCGACACCTCCCTTTCGCCCTATTCACTACCGCACCCTCTGACACTCCTCTTCCTCTGTGTCCGATTGTCCAGGCCGGTCCCAGGCTATCACCTAGCCCTGCAGATGTAGTTTATGGCCCCAGCTGTAAAGAATCACCCCTCTTCAAAGGAGTTACAGTAGATCAAGGCCCCCACCCGATGAGATCCGTCACACCACACGCGTTCCTACTATCTGAAAACCATCCTGTATTGTGATTGGGGAGGGGACCGAGCCTGAAGCGGAAGATTCCAGGGATGCCTCTTTGTACATCAAAGTTTTTACAATTATGTGTCACATTAAAAATATAAAGCACTCCAACAAAGTAGTAGGATTATAAAACTTTAATAACTTATAAATATATACAACGCAACAAAAACAGTAAATACATTTAAACATTTTTTTGAAAAAAGAAGCAACAATGGTCAGTAGCTGTGTTTTGTGCGAATAGTCCCAAGGCAGCACAACGTGCTGAGTTCTGGACGGCACCCAGGTGATGTTACCTGGGTGCCGCACTGGTTTTTGGTATCCTACAATGCAGCTCCGAAAAATGGCGTGGGGCATCCCGGGGGGTGCGGGGGGAGGCCTCGTCAGTAGCGGTCTGTTGTGCGAATAGTCCCAAGGCAGCAGAACGCGCTGAGATGTGGATGGCACCCAGGTGATGTCCAGTAAGTTGCCGCACTGGTTTTGGTATCCGACAATGCTGCTCCGAATAACGGCGTGGGGCGCCCCGGGGGGGGTGAGGCGGCGTGAACGGGCCTCCCCAGGTGGAGGCTCGTCTGCTGTAGTGGGGCGCCCCTCTACCGTTTCAGTTGCCATTCCGCCCGCTTTTGGTACACTGTGCCAAAATCCGCCATTCAGCTGAGTTGCGCCCACTCTTGCGGTGCAGCGATTGGCGGCTGCCACAGGACTCTCAAAATGGCGGCAGGCTCCTTCCTTTTTGGGCCTGGTCCACTGAAATGGCCCGGGGACACCTTGGAACTCGGACGCTTGTCTGCTAGGTCTTGGACCCCATTCTCGAAAGCGTCCCCTCAGCCTTGAAGATTCTACAAAAGTCTTGGGGGCCCCCGACTCCTGCAGGCTTCCGGTGGGGAGCGGCTGCCATGATTGCTCGCGGAATGACCACGACGGAGCCACGAGATGGTGGTGCTTTCATGCTGACGCCAGCTTCAGTCTGAAACATCCAGAAACAAGGTGGGGCTTTCATCGTTTGGGAAAAAAATATGTTATTATTTTTAGGTCATATGATCAAGCCTTGCATCATTAGGAAACCAAAAGTAAAATGAACCAATGAAAAGTTTTATAAACAAGTCACATGACCTGTTATGCGGCATAGGGCTATAAAAAGTGTAGAAAATCCGTTGGCACGTGAGGCGGCGTCAGTAGCGGACCGATGTGCGAATAGGCCGAAGGTAGCACAACGCGCCAAGATCCGGATGGCACCGAGGTGGTGTCCAGCAAGTTGCCGCACTGGTGTGGCCATCCTACAATGCTGCGCCGAAAGTCGGCGTGGGGCGCCCCGTTGGCCTGTGAGTTCGCGTCAGTCAGTGGGGGCTGTTTGAGGATCTGACTGCATTGGAAAGCAATGTGATGCTGTGCGTCGCCCCCAAGATGGAGGTTCCACGGCTGCAGTGGGGCACCCCTTGGTGTTTCACTCGCTCTGCAGCTGAGTTGCGTGCGCACTTGCGGCGAATAGGCCGAAGGCAGCACAACGCGCCGAGATCTGGATGGCACCGAGGTGGTGTCCAGCAAGTTGCCGCACTGGTGTGGCCATCCTACAATGCTGCGCCGAAAGTCGGCGTGGGGTGCCCCGTTGGCCTGTGAGGTGGCGTCAGTAGCGGACCGATGTATGAATAGGCCGGAACCAGCACAAGGCGCCAAGATCCGGATGGCACCGAGGTGGTGTCATAGTTGAGAGTTCTGAGCAGTGCTTGTAACACTGTCTGAAGCTTATTTGCACCTGCTGCAGCTTCACTTTTGCCCTGGTGTGGCCTAAGATCGCCCATGACATAGGCGGCCGCCTCCCGGGGTCCGGCGGAACTTTTTTCCTTTTCCTTTGTGCATCTTGTCCCACAATCCGTTTGACCTGAAGACACAACCAGGTCCCTGATTGTGTGCAGGGGGACGCTATTGATTGAATCAAAATGGCGGCTTCACACAAAGCTGACTCAAGCGTTGCTGCTGATGCTATACAGACAAAAACTGGTTTTCAGTTTTTACATTCTTCAGGATTTTTCCATCCAAGGCTGGTTGAGAGTTTGTAAAACAATGGCTTCAGATTTTCAACATACTACTCTTCAACATTCTTCCTAAATGTAACAATGTGAGACTCACTAGGAGAACGCTGTAGTGAGGGCCACAAACGGCTGTTTATCTTTCCTTTCAAAATGCTGCCAACAATATTTTCGAAATGGAAGACACCACAAGGCGCTGAGATTCGGTTGGCACCGAGGTGGTGTCCAGCAAGTTGCCGCACTGGTGTGGCCATCCTACAATGCTGCGCCGAAAGTCGGCGTGGGGTGCCCGAAGGGGGCGGGGGGAGGCGGCGCAAACGAGCCTCTCCCGCTTCTCCATGTGGAGGCACTTCATCTGCAGTGGGGCGCCGAGATCCGGATGGCACCGAGGTGGTGTCTAGCAAGTTGCCGCACTGGTGTGGCCATCCTACAATGCTGCGCCGAAAGACGGCGTGGGGTGCCCGAAGGGGGGGGGGAGGCAGCGCAAACGAGCCTCTCCCGCCTCTCCAGGTTGAGGCACTTCATCTGCAGTGGAGCGCCGTCTAGCTGAGTTTCGCCCGCTCTTGCTGCTACAGCGACAGGCGGCTGCAACAGGACTCTCAAAATGGCGGCCTGTTCTTTGGATTTGGGCCTGGTCCACTAAAATGGCCCTGGGACACCTTAGAACTCGGACGCTCGAATTTTTTTTCCTTTCCTCTACATGCAAAAAAGGTAAATGCCCGGTACGTTACCTGCCTCATCTGCCACGATGTACTCTCCAGAGGAACCGAAAAAAAATATAGTTATGGTACCATGCATCGTCATATGGAGAGGTGGCACCGATTAATTATAGTGCTGCACAAAAGAGAGATTTGGAGGACAACCCCCGACCTGCCAGTACATTCACCAAAGAAGTGGCACTGACAGCATCAGAGGCAAGAGAAACGGTCCCAAATATTCCGAAGAACTTTGGAAAGATTAAAATGACATGTTTAGATTGTGGCAAATTAATTTCATGTGGACAGATGAGTGTTACTCTAATAAATACAGCATATGAACATCATCATAGTCGATGGTTGGTGGAGACATTTTGACTATATCCTGGACCTGCCCGTCCTCGCCCAAAATGGCGCCGGAATAAATGGGACTCGTAACTCCTTGTTGTGTACTGGTTGCACAACCTTGATATCACGAGATACGTATGCAGTTTTGAAGCACATGGCGGGCGGGGACGAGAATTGATTGAATATTTCGACATCCCTATTGATATTAAGTTCTGATGTGTTATTGATTACTGTACTATTGAAAGTTCGAATTAACGTCACCCATGGTACTTGCCCGCAAATGTACATCTAGATAATTTTATTGTAACTGGCCCTGTCGTATTTTAATTATAAAATGTACGTCCACCGATTCCGCAACTGTTAGACACCTTAGTTCTTGCAACCTAATGGCCCGCCCGTTACGTTCCTCTACAGTGTAAATGTCTCCTCATCATATACGATTACAGTTTGCTCCGTGGCCGGCCCACGTGGTTATAGGCCCGTATTTGTATACTGACATTTTCACAATAAAGGTTTTTAAAAGAAAACATGGTAGTAGTATTTACATTGGTAAAGTTTTTAATAATAGTCACTGTTTTCGAATCAGTAAAAGGCAAGTGAAATAAAGCAGTCCAATTACATGATGGGTAAAAGGTATAATACGCAGGAACGCAGTAAAGATAAATGGTCAAGGGCTGTTGTGGTTTCTACTCCTGCAACATAAAGTGATCGATAAGAATCTGATATTCAGGCGTATCGGCGACTAAGACAGCAGGCCGAGCCTCTTTTGCTCAACGGCTCCGTCATGGGACGAAGAAACGCCCTTTTTCTCGAAAAAGGAATATATTTTACTTGCAGGACAGTTGTAAATTTTCCGGGAAAGTACATTAGCCTGGAACATTATAACATATATGTTTAAGAAAAAATAATGTTCGAAAGTAATAAAAAGTAAAATGAACCAATGAAAAGTTTTATTAACAAGTCACATGGCCTGTTATGGTTACGTTACGCGCTGCGCGCCGCGCCGCGCCCCGGATTGCTTCCGGGAAGCTGCGCTTCGCGCACCGGAGCACTTCCGGATGCGCTAACGCGGCGCGTCATATGACGCATTACGCGACAACGCAGGTCCAGAATATAGTCAAAATGTCTCCACCAACCAGCGGTCGGAACACAACCCCTTTCAGCAGGCTAAATAGTTCTGTTAAATGACAACAGAAGGGACAGGCAACAAGAACCATCAGTCAAAGAGGGGAGGGCAAGTTCTTCTCTACCGGGTCACGTTGGGGCGCTACCGGAACTGCTCGAATTGGTAGTCTACAGTGTTTCTGAATGTTTCAGACTGAAGCTGGCGTCAGCATGAGAGCACCACCATCTTGTAGCTCCGTCGTGGCCATTCCACGAGCAACTATGGCAGCCGCTCCCCACCAGAAGCCTGGGGGAGTCGGGGGCCCCCAAGACTTTTGTAGAATCTTCAAGGCTGAGGGGACGCTTTCGAGAATGGAGCCCAAGCCCTAGCAGACAAGCGTCCGAGTTCCAAGGTGTCGCAGGGCCATTTTAGTGGACCACGCCCAAATCTGAAGAGCCGGCCGCCATTTTGAGAGTCCTGTGGCAGCCGCCTATCGCTGCACCGCAAGAGCGGGAGCAACTCAACTACATGGTGAGCGAGACGCTGTAGTCGCAAGAGCGGGCGGTAAACAGCTGAATAGCGGAAGAGGCACAGTGTAGCAAAAGCGGGCGGAATGGCAACTGAAACGGTAAAGGGGCGCCCCACTACAGCGTGTCTTTAGGTCAAACGGATTGTGGGACAAGGTCAAGAATGGAAGAGTCACCAAAAGGCAAAAAGTTCCGCTTGACCCCGGGAGCCGGCCACCTATGTCGGGGGCGATCTCAGGCCACACCAGGGCAACACGACTTGGGGAGGGGGCCGGAGCCAAGCGCCCCCTCCGAGTCCGTGCCATCAAACCGTCCCTCGGGGGCCTCCGTCAAGCGTTTCAGGGAGGCACCGCATCACATTGTTTTCAAATGCAGTCACGTCCTCAAACAGCCCCCACTTACATTGAGAATAGTGAAGCTGTAGCAGGTGCAAATAAGCTTCAGACAGTCTAACAAGCACTCCTCAAAACTTTGAACTATCAGAGTGCATGAGTTTCATGCTCGATCGATTGAGCTAGCCGGATCGGGCAACAAAAAGTATAAAATAGTTATGTAAATAGTTATTTAATAAAATGTTTTACCCTGTTACTTTGCTGGTGTGTTGTATATATTTGTAATATTTGCATAGAGTTTATCGTTATTTTGGGCGGGGTGGGTGGCGGAGCCGAGCTGTCTTGCAGCCATCATGGTGTGGAGCTCAGTTCATCTCACTAGTTTCGTATTTCTCATGAGGGGTTGTTCCTAATGTTTCTATTTTAGCGAGGTCAAAAAGAGATCCCATTAGTGGCCTACTGATTTTGCTCGATTCCTTTTGTTTTTTACACGATTTTTCACTATCTGCAAAGACTAAACAGGGTATTGCGACTCTGTGCTTGTTTGTAAATAGAGAATGAACCAAAGAGAACCAATTCTAAAACAGTAAATGCTTGGATAACAATCAATCAAATGGAGAGAGAAGCAGGCACGATGGATTACAACGGGGGCAAAGTCCTGCGTTAACTACCCCTCACTATCTGCAAAGAGAGAGTACTCCTAATAGAAATGAGGGGGGGGCAGCATTCAAAGCAGATCAGTGTGCATAAACACGAAAATGTTTTTACTTACCACGTACTTGACATTCGATAGCTTATGATATTTGCTATTAAAAAACCATTGAAATTCACTGAAAAAACCATAGGTTAGAGACCATATATAGTTAGGAATTAGCATTTACAAAACCTTGAAAATTCACTGAAAAAACCATAGGTTAGAGACCATATATAGTTAGGAATTAGCATTTACAAAACCTTGAAAATTCACTGAAAAAACCATAGGTTATAGACCATATATAGTTAGGAATTAGCATTTACAAAACCTTATTTTACTCACACAAAACCATTGAAATTCCATATATAGTTAGTTGCACTAACTATATATCGCGCACCCGCAATCCACTGCTGATGATGTCACATATTACATCATTCATGACATGGTCAGTGACATCACTGATGACATCACTGATGACATCTCAAATGACATCACTGATGACATCACTGATAACAACATCCAGTGATTTTATGTTTCTGTAAAGTTTAAATATGTCTTACATATTGAAGAATGAGTGGATGTATAAGTGTCTGGACGAAGGATTTAGTAGGTGCATGACTGACTGTATGAGTGAGTGATTAAATGTGTCTCACTGAGTGCATGGGTTAGTGACTAAACTGTCTTAATTTGTGCATCATTATGTCTGTTGTTCTGTAAACTGCTAGCTATATGAGTAACTATATGGGTTATTGATTGATTGTCCAAGTATTTGTATGGGAGACTGAGTGTGTGTGTGGCTGGCTGGGAGGTGTGTGACTCTGTGCAGATCAATGTGTACTTGTATCAATGATTGTATAAGAGAGTAAGTATGTGTTAGTATATGTTTGAAAATGTAAGGTGCTCTATGTTTAACTGTATAGATTTGAAAATGGAAGTGTGATTGATTCTTTACAGGACTGACTAGGTGTGTGAGTAACTCCATGGATGAGTGGCAGAGTGTGAGTGTCTGTATAGGTGTATGAGTGCATATGATAGTGTTGTAAAGATGAGTGATTGTATGTATGAATGATTGTATGGGTGAATGAGTGAATGTGTGTGTAGACGTAAGAATCAGTGAGTGCGTATGTAGTAACTAGTATTGGTGTGTCAATGGTTTCAAAAATTATATTCTTTATTTAACACTGGGTGTAACAGAGGTTATATTAAAGTGTGAGGAGATGCATTGTATTGTCACATGAATGATATCATCAGTGATGTGATCATTGATGTCAAATGAGATGTCATCAGTGATGTCATCAGTGATGTCATTTGAGATGTCATCAGTGATGTCATCAGTGATGTCACTGACCATGTCATGAATGATGTAATATGTGACATCATCAGCAGTGGATTGCGGGTGCGCGATATATAGTTAGTGCAACTAACTATATATGGAATTTCAATGGTTTTGTGTGAGTAAAATAAGGTTTTGTCTATGCTAATTCCTAACTATATGTGGTCTATAACCTATGTTTTTTTCAGTGAATTTTCAAGGTTTTGTAAATGCTAATTCCTAACTATATATGGTCTATAACCTATGTTTTTTTTAGTGAATTTCAATGGTTTTTTAATAGCAAATATCAAAAGCTTTAAAATGTATTCTTCTTTAAATTGAAAAATATATTTTATATGTTTTAATACAATTTTTTTATGTATTTTTTTAAATAATTTTTTTTGATTCGCTCCCGGTCCGCCAACCGGGCAGCTTCCCGTTAGCTCAATTTGGTGCCGCGACTCGGTCCGCGAACCGGTAAACGTTCCGTTTGCGCAACTGCCGCGTTAGAAAACAACATTGTCACGTGTCGCGTAAGCGCGACATATCGCGTTGTCGCGTAATGCGTCATATGACGCGCCGCGTTAGCGCACCCGGAAGTGCTCCGGTGCGGGAAGCGAGGCGCGAAGCGCAGCTTCCCGGAAGCGATCCGGGACGCGGCGCGGATCGCGTAACGTAAGCGTAACAGGTCATGTGACCTGTAAATAACACTTTTCATTGGTTCATTTCACTTTCAGTTTCCTAATGATGTAGGGCTAGGTCATGTGACCTAAAAATAACACTTTTCATTGGTTTAGAACTATTTTTTTTCCCAAATGATGAAAACCCATCCTTGTTTCCTCACTCTGACTTTCATCTTTGTGAGAGGAAGGCCTTTTTTCATCACTTAGCGATGGCAAGTGTTGTAGCTTCAGCTGGTGTACCCCCACCACCACCACCACCTTTTAGGAAGAGAGGACCACCTCCTCAGGTTATGGTTGAGCAAGAGGAGGAAGAAGAGGAACAAGAGGAAGAGGAAGAAGAGGGGAAGAAGAGGGGCATTTTTTGCCAGAAGAGCCTAGGAGGTCCCGAGTGAAAGAGAATTTTATTTGGCAATTTTTTAAATATCCCCGAGGCCAAAAAAAAGTGAATGCCCGCTACGTAACTTGCCTTATATGTAAAAATTATCTGCCCAGATAAAAAATATAGTTATGGCAATTATACGATGCATCGCCATATGGAGAGGTGGCACCCTAACAACTACAGTGCTGAGCAAGTATGTGACCTGCTCGATAACCCCCGTCCTGTGGCCAGTACATCACATCAACAGGCACTGACGGGACCAGAGGCGAGGGAGACGGTCCCAAATATTCAGCTGAAGTTTGGAGAAGTGAAATTTGTATGCATTTATTGATTGCTACAAGGAGAGTAGCGTAAAATTAATCAATGCTGCAATTGACAATCACAACTGTCCAAAATGCCCCAGAAAATCCTGTTGAGCCCTTTATAATGAATCATTTTTGTTCCCCCCCCAAAAAAAAACAAAAAAAAAAAATTGTTCAAAAAATACAAAAAAAGTGAAAAAAAATTCAGAAAAATCATTTTAAAAAAAGTTCTTTTCAGAACTACCTCCAATTTATAAAAAAATTGCTAGAATGTTTAGCACTCTGGCAACCTCTATTTCTTTTGGTTCGCTTCCCGGTTCGCTCGCCGGTACGCGAACCGGAAGCGAACCAAAAAAAATAATTTTAAAAAAAAGAAGAGTAAGTACAAGGGAAGGAAACAGAGAGTAATGTTAAAAGAAAGACAGCTATAGGGAGTAAACCAGAGATACTGTTTAATAGATCTATTTACCGAAGAAAAGATGGAAGAGGGTATAATTGTGAAAAACAAAATAGATAAGGAAGTGAAAGAAAAAAAGGAGAGTAGAAGAATAATAAACAAGAGTTTCTTAGAGAATGTGAGTGAATGTTCAAAATAAGATTAAAACATGTGGAATAACAGAGAGAAAAAACAGAAAGCAGAAAAGAAGAAGTAACAGAAAAGGAATGATTGAAACAGCAAAGAAATGTAAATAACATAGGGGCATATTATCAACATAGGCGATAAAATTATCGCTGCTTTTATCGGCAGAAATCTGCAGCTAAAGCCGCTTTTGCGGCAGAAAAACTGCCGCTAAAGCCGCTTTTGCGGCAGTTTTCTGCCGATAAAAGCAGCGATAATTTTATTGCCTGTGTTGATAATATGCCCCTTAGTGTGCTTGAACTACAGGGAGAAAGCATAATGAACAAGTAGTGAAAGAGTGATCAGTCAGAGACAGTGAGAGTAATAGAGACGGAGTGAGTGAAGAAGAGTGAGGAACTATGAGAACAGAGGGACTGAGAAAAGGAGTGGAAGGAGTAGAGTAAGTAAGTAATAGAGAAAGGAATGAGGGAAGTAGCAAAGGCAGGAAACTGAGGGTTAAAGAAATGAAGCAGTGGAACTATTAGAAGTTAAATGTGATAGAAATGTAACGAAAAGAGTACAAAACACTTACCTTATAATTGTCGTTAACTTAGTCACTTGTTATTTTTATACTTTCAATCTGTGAAAGAAACAACAAAAATTTGAAAAATATTAAAACATGTATTTAAAAATTAGAAAAGACAAGGGAAAAGATTGACAATCATCCAATTTTACAAAGAAATAAAGTTAGAGATAAACATGCAGAAAAAAAAGAGAAAGAAACGGTGATAGACAGTCAGCGACAAAAAGAAATTTAAATAGAGTAAATTACTTAGAAAGAAAAAAAGAAGATACTTTCAGTGACAGAAAAGAAGGATAGAAGAGTAAACTAAATTGAAGTTGTGTAAGCTACTAAAAGAAAGTGAGTAAGGTAAACTATATAAGGAAAGGGTGAATAATGAAAAGAGAGTGAGAGAGAGGAGACAGAGGAAGTGAAGGAAAGAGTGTCAGATACAGACTGAGTGAGGCATCTACACAATGTGATTTGTAATGTTAGGAAACACAGGTAATGTATTTGAAATACGTGCAATTTTTTTGGCTCAATCCACAATCACATCACTTGTGTTTCCTTTGCTTAGGTATCTCATTGTGCAGAAGTAGTCTAGCATATGAATGAGTACGCAGAAGGTGATCACTGTATGCAACAACTTTGACACTTACAGAAGCCTCAGCTTCTCCATGCCCCCTACACAGTCCTAAATATATACATTTTAAACTGACGGTATCTTGTTGCAGATGAAGTGAGGCCAATCATGCAACATGGTGCATCTTTTGCACCGCCGCTGCGTCACAAAAGTGACGCACAGCGGCGCAAAAGAGACACACGGCTATCATAAATCTGTCCCTAACATTTTAAATGATTGATTCAGGATGACGATAAGGTGTGGACTATCCAGAGGTTTGTTTGAGGTGAGGCCTACTCAGGGTTGCAGATGAAATTTACGTTTGTTGAAGAGTACAGAGGAGATAATAAATGTGCAGGCCTACCAATGAAGTGAATCATGTCCACTGCACTCTTGAACAAAGGCCAGACCTCTTCTGTGTCCCTGGACAGGCCTAAACCTCATCTGCACAATGTGATTCATAATGTTAGGAAACACAGGTGATGTAATTGAAAAATGTGGAATTCTTTTCCTCATTTCACAATCACATCACCTGTGTTTCCTTTGCTTAGGTATCTCATTGTGCAGATGTAGTCTAGCATATCCAAGAGTACGGAGAAGGTGAGGACTGTATGCAACAGAGCAATGTACATTACTCACTTCCCTTGACACTTACAGAAGCCTCAGTTTCTCCATGCCTCCTGCACAGTTCTCAATGTATATCATAAATACAAAAAGTACAGAATTAATTATACATGTTAAATGGTTTATTTTTGCTGTTCTCAGAATGTATCAAATTTCACTAAAAACAGTGAGTTGAAGGTATTCATCATATAACAGCGGGGAAAAAAGAACAAAATCAAAATGATTGTGTTTAAAAAACCCATATAACATAACCAATCAGAAATCAGAACTCCTTAAAAGTAACTTACTTTCCATGACGTCAAAGGATGTCCTATGAACAGCTTATACTCTGTTGTGCTGCTATTATTTTCAGCCCGCCACTTTCTGAAAGAAAAGCTCCATCGTTTTGACAAATATGTTACATACAATAAATGACTTCTCGCTCTCTACCGCACATTTCCTCAAGGCCAAATCGTGTAAGAGCCATTTATAACTCTTGGAATTCTTCTAAGCAAATCCCGTCATTTTCTTTTTCCGCAACTTTTAGAAAGAAAACGTTCAAGATCACTTTCACAATCCTGTACTAGTAATATCTCATCCTTCTTGCTCACTCATGTTCCACATTTCCACATTTAACTTTTTACTCTGTACTACACTTATCCTCAAGGCCAAATAGTGTAGGAGCCATTAGAACCTCTTGAAATTCCTCAGAGCAGATCCCGAGATTCTTTCCCTAAAATTTTGTTTGTAAAAACACCAGGTAAGAATTTTTAAGGTCAAAAGGCAATTTTTTTTTTAAAGTTAAAACAGAATCATTGCAGAATGACCAGCCGTTTCTAGACTTTAAATAAGCTGTGTAATGTCCTGATGTTGTTGAAGGACCGTCATGATATATAATTGCTGCAGTTACGAAAGTCCTTCCTGATATTGACAACTGCGAAGCCACAACATTTTTAATTAAAGTTGTCAATTTTGTTCCATCAGGCCTACATCGTTGGAACATTAAAATGACATACTGGCCATATGTTCGTATAAATAATGTGGACAGCATTGCTGACTTACATTGGCTACACTCCATGTTGTGATCGGCTGATTTTACTAGCTTATTAAAGGACACTGATTTACTGTCTGGCAAAGTTAAATATATAAATCTTTCTGAGTCTACACTAGTAGTACTTGATACCCTACAGTTCTCGCAGTCATGCTGCCATTGATAGGAAAGGCCAAACAGGTGATCTACATCTACACCTTCATCTTGCAATACATCAATCATATACATTAAAAACTCCTGACGATCTTGCTGAATATTTTGAGAGAATTGCGTTTGACCTGAACATTTGTCTAACAGATTTCGAATTTCAGACACACTTTCTATTTTTGTTCTATCAGTGCTACTTTTCTCTAACACAGAATTCAGCAAGCAGCAAAAACTTTGATCCGAATTGATCACAATCTGTTCTTTTAAAGTTTCTAGAGAAAAGACAACATTAACCACTGCATTAGCATAGCAGTTGACACCAGAACTATTTTCAAATTGAAAACCAACAACATCTTCAACAGAATCCTTTTTCTTTCTGCTTATAATTTCAGGTTCATCGACTTTTCGTCTTTTTGCTACAACCTCCCTACTATTGGTCACATTTCTTCGTTTCCGGCCTACCACACGTTTCTCAAATAAAGGATATTGAGGCAAATGTGGCGCATACTCTCTTCTTAACCTATTGTATTCCTTAACACAATCTAGATCCGCACAAATGTTTGTGACATCTCACTCAATCAAGTACAATCCCGATAAAGTTCTGACTCGTGACAATGCCACATATGCCATACCCTCCTTGAACACAGAACTGCCAATATTCACCAATGCACTGTCTACACTTAAAACTTGTGATTTATGGATTGTCACCGCATATGCCAAGCAAACAGGAAACTGCTTACGCGAACATATAAGTCTTTTACAAGCAAAAACCTAGCAGAGCAACGACCAATTAGCTGTACTTCCTCAATGCCATCAAATTTAATTTTTAAAAATTCAATTCCATCTCTATTTCTGTATTTCACAAAATCAACAACATTACCCATTGATCCATTTACCAGACCTCTTTCAACATGTAAATTCCTTCTTAAAATCATACGGCAATTTAAGCACACATTCAGAGTCTTTTCAAAACCTGCAGTTTTAGATATAGTCTTCTCTAATGAATCCAATTTTGATTTCAAATTCTCAGACAAATTAATTGTTGATCCCATATGCTCTACTCTGTCAATAGCTTCCAGTTTCACAATCTCTTTGTTTTCTAAATGCAACATTTTGTTGTTGAAGATGGCACATTCTGCAAGAGTTGGCATCAAACATATTCCAGATTTCTTCTCAGTAATTTTCCGAAAAATATTCTCAGGCACAACGTCTTCTTCTGGATACAAATTTGACAGTAATCGTGCATGTAAAGCTTCTTTCCCATGCTCGGTCACTTTTCCGATTCTAACATCTTGTAGAATATTCTTGTAATCTTCATCCTTCGCCTGACACATATTTTCACGCAGTTCAGCATAATTGAAGTTTAACGATATATTGACGTTGCCAATGCTCCCTAGGCACTTCCTGGTATCTTCATGCGTGAGCATTTTGAACACAGGTTGTCCTTTCACTGGTGTCAGCTGCAGAAGATCACCGAAAACAATGATGTGTTTGCCACCAAATGACACATCATACTCTGTTTTGAGAACTTCTTGCATTCTCAAATGCACAAAGGCGAGCATGACATTGGAAACCATGCTTACTTTGTCAATGATAAGAAGTTTCATTTTCCTCAAGACTCTTGAAACTTCACAACAAGCATCTCCAGATAACTTGTGGTATTGTAATTTGTTATCATGCTCCACTAGCAGCATCAGTAGACGATGCAAAGTAATACCTCTAATGTTATGTGCTGCCAGTCCAGTTGGAGCGGTGACAACACAAGACAGCGATGACTCAGTCCTTTTCTGCAAATAACATGAAATTGATTTAATGAGGAAACTTTTTCCAGTTCCCGCTTCTCCACTCACGTACAGTCGGACAGGCTTCAACGACGTACATGAGTACTCTTTCTTCTCATGACTTAATCCATGATCAATTTGGTTGGTAACTTCGTCATATATTTTCCTCTGCTCAACGTTGAGTTGTCTTTCCAAGTCTTCTAAGTTAACCGCATCCTCCTGAGCATGTGCCATGGCTCTTTCCACTTCAATCATAGCAGTGGCAGCTTCATTTTCGATAACTGGTCCTCCTAGTGGATCCTGACTCAATGAAACAGAACTCTGACTGTCCTGAGAACTGTCTCTAGCAATCTCGGCTGCAATCGTTGCTTCCTGCTCGATTTCCGCATTCAACATTTCTAGATATTTGGGAAAAACAGGACATTCTATAGTCTCCTTGGCGGCATTGAAAGAGTCTTCGTAACAGAGGAAATCTCCAAGCAGTTCCTCTTCTGCACGCCAAGGCTTGAAAAGTTGCAAAAGTGCTAAATAGAAAAACTCTTTTCTTTCAGGAGACTCGCCACTCAATTTTCGATGATTTACCAATTGGCATTTTCTTTGCTTGACCAGACATCCCTCACTTCCAATTACAGCATACACTCCTTTATCAATATCTTCTTTGATGTTCCTCTTGAATATGTAATTTTGCAGAACCTCATACAGACAAACATTCTCGAGGTGACTGCTTCTATTTGGATAATATGTATCCAACATGTTGGTCTTCAAAATATCTGTACTGTTTGGCTCCTTTTCCGCCAAATACTCAATTTCCCGTACAGGTTTCAGTACTCGATTACGCGTTGCAGCAAGACCAAGACTCGCCCAAATGATACTCCTGGATTTGGCATGGAGACTTGCTGAAGACAACCGGTCAGAACATTCGTAAGCTCCGATTTCTCGATGCGACAACATCTTCAGACTGAAACTGTACAACTTCTTACTGAGGCTCTTTTCATGGGAAATGTCCTCCCACGTATCCTTCAATTCTGTCTTTTCTTTTTTGGTGATGTAAGATGTCACATACCGAGCCACAGCCATACAGTTATCAGCCACAAACTGTATATCCATGTTAGCATTCCACATGGACAAAATCACTGGGTTGTAGTCGTGGTGGAGGAGTGTGGCTCACTGGTTAGAGGCAGCAGACCCGTAAGCAGAGAACGGCCTGGGACCAGGGTTCGATTCCCGACGCGGCAGGGTCGTGGACCAGGGTCAGCGGACTCAATAATTCTCGCCTCGGTGCCTACTCTAGTCAGAGACCACACGCGGCAACTCTGGGCATCAGCTTGCCTCATCTTCACAACGGCCCCCCCAGATCGCCGGGGATGCTTGGTCGCACCTTAGAGATACCCATCTGGGACCATCTCTCAGGGTGAGCCAGGACGGGTTCCCCAGCGGTCGAAGCGTGGAGATACTCCTCCGGGAGTCGATTCCTAGCGCTATATAAACCCACAATTAAATTAAATTTTAAAAAAAAAACCCACTTGGACTCTTCTTTCCTTTTCAAATTGTATGTATTTTTGGGTGATTTCTTCATCACATTATGTCGCAGCGAAGACATCAAACTGTTCACTCTTCCTTTAGAAATCACCAGTCGTGGAAAGCCGAAACGACATTTTGTGTAGAACTTGTCCTTGTTTCTGAATTTACGACGACAGTACTTTCCGCAACGATAGCTTTGGAAGCGTAAAACTTGTTCTCTTAGGCTTTTGTCTTCCTTTGCCTTTGGAACAGCACATGTAGAATACTGTTCTATGAAACTCATCACTAAGTCATCTGGATCTGTTCCAAATTTGGGTGCATCTTTGATCCACAGCAGCATATGTATATGAGGAGCACCTCTTGCTTGGTACTCCTTTCTCCAGAAGAAATCCAACACCTCTCCAAGAGGTGGATTTTTCTTGTTCATGATGAAAGACATCATAGCTTCAAATCTATGATTGAAGTACCTGCATACATTCACTGGATCCAATAGAGCACAGTTCTCCGGGTGTCTTGAATTCGATATTTTCAATGTTTCCATTTGCCTCTCGTAGAAATTCAAGTAAGTCTTCCAAGCCATACTCGGCACAGCTGAGAGTGAGGAACCATTTGGGAGTTCCTAAGTTCCTCAGCATACATTTTAAATCACCATGACGACGGTACCAGTACTCATTAATACCACGCTGACACGCCATGAGATTAATCAGGTGAGAATCCAAAATACTGTCTTGCACATTGACTTTATCCATAAAGTCACTTGCCGAGATGTTTTGCATCTGTACACCACTTTTCAAGATGTGGTTCACTGCAAATGACAGTCCAGACAGATCGCTTTCAAACAGTAGATGAAACAAATAGGGAATGCATTGACGAAACCTAGGATCTTCTGCATACAATCGTAAAGTCCGGTATTCAGAAGCAGGAATTTGATCAGGTCGCTCATCATATCTTCCTCCTTGACCTGTTGGAAATAGCTGTGGGAAACACCGAGCTTCCAAACTTTCCTCCCAAACACTAATGGGACTTCCTTTGGCTTGTTTCATTTGAAACAACTCAATAGCATTCCCCATGACTTCCTTGGAATGCAAAGGATGAACACTATAATGTTCATATATTTCTTCATTTTTAGAAGGTTCTACTTTCTAAGGGTGAGCAAATTTTGCGTATTGGCAATCCACGTATTTGCGGATTTGCGTATTTGCGTATTTCAAAAATACGCAAAATCCGCGGATCCTAGCGTATTTTTTTTTTTGTTCGCACTGGTTTCTGCAAGTTCGCGAGGGTTTTATTGTACAAAACGCTCGCGAACGTGCAGAAACCCGTGCAAACACAATGTGCCTACTCATGGGTATTGCGCTCGTGAAAGTCAAGGAGGCAAAGTCTATCCAGCATCACAGCTGATTTTCCACGGTAGATTTGGTAAAGAAGGCACATTGCCCAGCCCCGACGACGCTCTCGATTGTTTCTGGGCTGATGAATGAGTCACTGCATTTGAGCTTCAACTAGTTCCAGCGACCATGTGTGTGTTACTATGCAATCGCGCTGAAGGGCGCAGGGGTCTCTTGAGTGAGCTGCTGTTGCTGTAGTATTTTACAATGGCGCCAGCAAGCTGCCAGCGCCGTTGTAAAATAGTTACAAAGTTAGCTTGCACAGGAAGCACTTAGATAAAATAAAGCAGCACCTGCTACGTTTTATCTAGTGGTTCCTGTGCAAGCTAACTTTGTAACTATTTTACAACGGCGCTGGCAGCTTGCTGGCGCCATTGTAAAATAGTTACATGAGTGGGGGTTCAACTTTTGAACCCGTTACATCCGCTGATTTTTTTTTTCGGATTTTGTGGAAAATACGTAAAATACGCGGATTGCGTATTCACTAAAAATCCGAAAAATCCGCGGACGTAACGGATTTTCCGCTCGTGCCTACTACTTTCTCAATTTGACCAGCACACAAATCGCTATCCTCTTCTTCACTTACTTCCTCTTCTGCAACATATACATTCTTGTAGTCCTTATTGTTTTTCTTCAAATACAATGTTGCCTTTTTCACTTTCCTAACATCCACTAAATCTTGCCAGATTTTCTTACTCTTTGTCAGAACCCCATTAACTAAGATAACCAGAGGTTCCTCTTTCACTTTCTCTACTCCAATTGTATTAATGTTTTTCTTCAAATCTAGAGGCAAATAAACAACTCTTCCCTTTAATCCTCTCTGTAAATCTGATGGAGGCAATTTCCCTGTCTTTGGCTCCATTCTTACAATAGCCTGAAAGGGATGGATACTTTGAATCAAAATAGATTCATAAGTATTTAAATCCTTCAATTCAGAAGGAATCTCAACCAATTCCAGATTATTATGAACCGCTCTAGCAGGCATCCGGTTTTGATTTAATTTGTTACAACAATAAGTACACACACGTTGATCCAATCCAAAATCAAAACAATTTTCTACCATCAAGTATGTTGCAAAATCCTTCCATTCACTATTATTTTCCCTTTCACTTTTCGCATATAAATCCACTAACTTAGTCTGATTCTTATAATAAGTGCGTCGACAACACACACAAGTGAAATTAGGCCTCTCACTTGATTTCACCTGAAATGTGGCAATTTCCTTCTGAAAATTATCTGTACTGGAAACCTGTACACTATCTTCCACATTACCTTCTTCTTCTGGGTCAATTTCAACATTCTCCTCTTTACTTGCAAAGTAACAAAACTCAATTTCTTCACAAAATTCTGCACATCTACTTCAGAACCATGCAAAAGAGCAGTGCATAATTGTTTAAGCATAATTGCTGGACTCTTAGCATAATACAACATTCTAACTAATTTCCTCACTTTATTATGATGCACTGCTAGCATCCTGAAATGATGAAAAACACTCTGGCATACTCTTCTGGAAAGACAAGCCAGTGAATGACCATGCAAACCTGTCACTTCTCTCACTCTGCAAGGATCGAATTCTTGCAACAACTTCATTTTCTGTTTTAAACTTTTCCTATTAAATGTCCGTACAAAATCACAAAGCAAATTGATGGAATCCTGTCGCACACTGCAAATACTACTACACTTCCAGGTATACACTGGTCCCTTAGGACGTCTTCCTAAAACCTCATTACCTAACACCTCTTCTGCCTCTGTTGTCACAAGTTTTTCTTTTTCAACTGGACAACCATCTTTCACCTCATAAGCTCGACCACTGGTGTCAACTGCATGCAGCAAATCATTATCCTGGAAATAACTCTCCTCATTAAAAAATGCCTCACAACTTGAACTATGCATCCATTCTCCTGAAAAAACTTCACAAAAATTACTACGATTAACTGTTCTCTTCCATCTACTATTTGTTTTGAAATCATAAATTGCCTTGTTTAGTTTCCTAATTCTATTGATTATCAAAATAAATAACTTTCGCTTAATTTCGAATGCCTGATGAATAATGTTCTCAACTTTTTTTTTCTCTTATAAAAAAACACTTTCTGTTGACCTTTCTTAATATTTTTTAAAAAATTGCCAATTATCCTGTTGCGGAACATTCGTCTACGAATGTCCCTAAACTGATTTTTCCTTCTACTACCATGCACAGAGTTATCTCCTGCTCTAGCAGTAACATTTTTGATTGGCCTTTCCTTTCTGTTTAAATTGGCTCTCTTTTTCTGGACTAAAACATGTTCTGTAGTTAAACTTTTTTTGCTACAAATGTTTCTAAGGAATGATTTTGTTCTCTTACCCGGAGCTTTCTTGGTGACTTGACGAGATTTTATTGTAGAGGACTACTGCAAGCATTTAGTAATCTGCTGTCTTTGACGTTTTGTAGCCTTTCGGCTTCTTTCCTTAGACGGCATTGTCTAATTTTGAAATGATCTGCAGTTGAATCTGTGGTAAAATATAATAAAAAATGTTATTAACCACTATTACCAAACAGTAAATCAATCACAGTCGTCAAAAAATTAACATACTAGTTCTCAATTCTACATACAATAATTTTTAGTGCATTACCAAAATTGAAACTCACAAATAGTAGCAAAGAAATGGAATGCTTCTACATTTGACCTGTGCTCTTTTATATGTGAATCTGAACTAATTTTATTAGCATATTTTACTATTTTATTAAAGACACTTCACACAATCTGTTTTTGAAGTTTATTTAATTTTAAATGAAACGGTTTACATGGTTACTTTTCATTTCGAGTAACTTAAATTTATTTTTAAAAGTCTTTATAGGTTAATAGGCTCGAGCAGGTCAGCTGCCCACCCTATGTCATACAATTCTGACAAATCAGCATCCTCATCAACTTCTTCATCATCCACAGGATATAAATCATCGAAAAGATCTACTTCCACTGACGTTTCAATCACAAGTTCAATGATAAGATCGAGATCAACAGATTGCTCATTATCACTCATGCTTGATGTTATCGTTATCTTTAAAAAAAGAGAACAACAATGAGATGTTGCACACTAAGACACAAATCTCAGAGACTATAATAGTAAAATTGTTTAACAAGAGTAACATTTTGCAGATATTATTTAACCATGTCCAGCGATGCTGAGGAGTTGAGGCCTATGTCCAAATTTTCAGTGAACAGGACTCATCTCTTCTTAACCTTGGATAAGCCTCACCAACACTGTGTCCCCTGCTAATACTTAAATTTAAAGGAGCAGATTTATGTTAACTGGCGCATCCCCAGGGATGCACCAGTTAACGTACACCACTGCTCTGCCACCCATGATGTGCCACATTTACAATGCAGAGCACCATTGAGCAAAAACAGCACAGATGCGTCACACATCTGTTCCACAAAAACGGCGCATTGCAGGAATCACGTCATAAGCGCAACATATCTACTGCAATGCACAGGGGCAAGCCACACATTGCATGGTGCATCACTCCTTATGCCTGTTTCAAACAGGGGTAAGGATTTGATTCAGCAATGCCATAAAGCTGACTCAGTAAAATCTTCTTAATTTTACTGTGTTAGTTTTACACGTTTTTCATCCAAATGACTGGCCACCCTGCAACAAAACGCCCACATGAAACCTGACGTAGGTTTCATGTGGCACAGGACTTTACAGCATGACACATCTGCCTAGATGCATCAAGTTGTAAATATGTCGCAACATAGCGCATCTTTTGCTCATCTACTTCATGCCCCCTACACAGTCCTAAATGTATACAGTTTAAACTGACGGTATCTTGTTGCAGATGAAGTGAGGCCTATCTTGCAACATGGTGCATCTTTTTCACTGCTGCTGCGTCACAAAAGTGACGCAACAGCGGCACAAAAGAGGCGCACGGCCATCATAAATCTGCCCCTAATATTTTAAATGATTGATTCAAGATGACGATAAGGTGTGGCCTATCCAGAGGTTTGTTTGAGGTGAGGCCTACTCAGGGTTGCAGATGAAATTTAGGCTTATTGATGAGTACAGAGGAGATAATACATGTGCAGGCCTACCAATGAAGTGAGTCATGTCCATTGCACTCTTGAACAAAGGCCAGACCTCCTCTATCTTCCTGGACAGGCCTACACCTTATCTGTACAATGTGATTCGTAATGTTAGGAAACACAGGTGATGTCATTGAAAAACGTGCAAATCTTTTTGCTCAATTCACAATCACATCACCTGTGTTTCCTCAGCTTAGTTATCTCATTGTGCAGATGTAGTCTAGCATATCCAAGAGTACGCAGAAGATGAGGACTGTATACAACAGAGCAATGTACATTACTCACCTCCCTTGACACTTACAGAAGCCTCAGTTTAATATTTCTCAGTTCAATATTTATTTAAAGAAGCAGACACCAATATCACCTTCTCATAAATGTGAAAAGTGTTTTAAAAAAAAAAAAAACTATTTTCTGGTCATAATTTGAAAACACAACACAGGTCCTATGTAGAAGCACACCCTATCAGTACTTAAATTAGCCAAGCACACATGGGGGCGTATTTACAAGGACCTTGCACCACGGGGAAATGACTTAAATTAAAATGGGAAAAATAACATCAGAGGGACTCAAAGGCCTTGTAAATATGCCCCAAGCAACCTATGAAACTCTACCAGTACATATCAAGAAACCTAATTGATTTCAAAAAACGTTTTTAAACACATCATGTAAAGAAATTATATACCTACATTCATGGGGAAGTGACTTAAAATGCCCAAAGACACATGAAAGCGTTTTTTTAAGGCCCTTGCACCATTTTTTGCGTCACTTTTAACATGGCTATGTAACTCAAAGAATCAAAATCTAAATTTGCCAAGCACACATGGGGGCGTATTTACAAGGACCTTGCACCACAAGGAAATGTCTTAAATTAAAATGTGAAAAATAACATCAAAGGAACTCAAAGGCCTTGAAATATAAGCCCCAAGCAACCTATGAAACTCTAGCAGTACATATCAAGAAACCTAATTGATTTCAAAAAACGTTTTTAAACACATCATGTAAAGTAATTATATACCTACATTCATGGGGAAGTGACTTAAAATGCCCTAAGACACATGAAAGCGTTTTTTTAAGGCCCTTGCACCATTTTTGCGTCACTTTTAACATGTCTATGTAACTCAAAGAATCTAAATTTGCCAAGCACACATGGGAGCGTATTTACAAGGACCTTGCACCACAAGGAAATGTCTTAAATTAAAATGGGAAAAATGTTTGCGTCACTTTTAACATGCCTATGTAACATGGCTATGTAACTGAAAGAAACAAAATCTATTTGTAAAACACTTGACACAAAGCAACATTTTAAATACACAACTTTCTTCATAATTTTCTCCTTAAAGCATACTATTCTCTATTTAAATTAAATGAATCTTTTCTCACCTTAGCAAATACATTTTGAGTTTCAAAACAGACTCAGACACACACCAATTTGTCTTCAGAAGAGCAAAGGGTATGCACTCCAGAGGCTTCAGCCAAAAAAAGCACAGAAATGCTGTAATTCATCACACATATCTCTCATGTCACCCAATCAAAACTCTTCCCTCACTTTTTTCAAATCAACACCCTTCCCCCCTCTGCCCTTTCTGCCTTTTTTGCATAGCAATCACCTCCTGAAAGACCTCTCATGTTTGCAACTTCACGCAACAATGTTTCAATTGAACTCTGAACTCTCAGTACACCTGTATATCCAGTGCAACCTTTCATAAAATGATTTTTTCTTGACCTTTCAAATTACATCTTTCAAAGAACTCATCCATGCACCCTAACTTTCTGTTTCCAGCAATCAAAATCCACCAATCACTGCTACTGATTCATTAGCACAGAAACTCCACAGTTTTTTTCATTACATACTCCTACTGTTTCAACTGCCATTTCATTACCACACTTCATCTGACTGCAGCAGAACCTCCTCTCACTATGTTTTCTGTCTGGATTGTTGGACATAGTTACATCCATTGGGCTCAAAGGTATGCTGATAACAGAAATTTACACAACCTCAATTTACAAAATGTGGAAATCAAGTGGATTGGCCACAGAGGATTAAGATGTCACCAATTGGTACCATTGGTGAAAACCTTTTTGCATTTGCCAAAACCTGACCTGTTAATTGTACACTGTGGAGGAAATGACTTGGGCACTTTGACTGGGGTAGGTCTGGAAATGCTTTTAAAGGACACCTTTGAGCAATTGATGGCACTTTTTCCTCAAACTGCCTTGGTATATTCCTATATATGCCAAAGACAGAAATGGAGGTGGTCCAACGAATTTTGTCCACAAATTGAAAAATCGAGGAAGCATGTAAATAAGTCTGTTTCAGCTTACATGAGAGACCATGGAATGGGCTGTATCTACAACAATAACTTGCGTTACTACATGCAAGATATCTACAGAGGAGATGGAGTTCACTTCTCAGATGAGGGGAACAGAGTTTTCATCCTGAATTTAAGACTATGTATTGGTACCTACTCATAAGTACCTAAATCTACCACAGACCCAAAAGCTCTTCTCAGAGCTACCCTATGATCAATATAAACAAATTTTAAATGTAACTTTTTTTTTACTAATTTTCACAATTTACGCTTTCCGGAGCGCTACCCGGTACGCGCACCGGACGCTAACCACGCGAAATTTTTTAAAAAATGTGGGTTTTTTTTCGCACATATGGGCCTCCTCAGCCACCCTCAGAAAACCTAGGGGGTCAGGATACGTCTACCGTGCCCCCTTCTATCCATTCTGAACATTATTTGCCCTCCATCTTGTATTTCAATTTTACCGAAACACAAAATGGAGGACTCCCGTAACGCTGCCGGTTCGCGTACCGGGGCGCGCACTGGGAAGCGCTCGCTCAAAAAAGGTGGGAAAGTAATTTACAGAAAAACCACTGGAGACACTTTCACCAAATATAGATTAGCTCATACTACATAACAATCCCTACCATTTTCACAAATTTGATTGGAATTCCATTTAACCATTTAGCCTGTAGACCTCTCTAAATACCCTGAGGTAAATTACTTCACAAAACACATCTGAAGTGTTGGAATTGACAACCAATTAAAATGTTACTTTCATTTTCTACTTTTTTTACCTGACATTTGATTGGTTATGTACCTGAATATATATAAAGAAAGAGAAAGAAACACAGCCATTTTGACTACTACTTCCTGAAGTACATTGCAAGAGCATTTTGACTGACAACTTAAACTTGTTTTTAAAAGGTAAGATGTTATTTTGAAAACTAAAGTATATTGTGCACTTTAAGTTAATATGGAAAACTTTTTCTGATAGTTATATACTATCCCTCTGTAATAATTATAGATTTAGATAGACTTTTCTGTTATAGTTATGGATGGATTTAGGCTTGTCTTGTATAATTATGAATTTACTAAGGTTTCATCACATACACATTTTTATATTTCTACTACTAGTCTGATACTATACACTGCCCAAAGATAAATTCACTGTTAAATTAATCCCAACAGTGCCCTATCTCTACTGATATATATATTTTTTTATGCAAATTTCAGGCAAAATGGAAGGAGAACAAAAAGTGTCATTTGAAATTGTCCTTGAAGAGACCAATCAAGAAAACATTGAACCAAATGACATTGAATTCATGGATGAATCACAGGACCATGAACTACTACAATGTGTACAATCTGTAGATTTCCTCCTTCAAAATGAGGACATGTTGCAAGTTATGTTCACTCAAAATAAGGATATTTCGGACACTGAAATGTTAGAAGTTATGTTCACTGAAAATGACGAGATTTCGGACAGTCAAATGTTAGACGTTCTATTAAATTTTGAAAAACAATCACAAAAATAAAAAAATTAAAATAAAATAAAAAAAACGAACAATCAATAAACATACAATATTTGAAAAGTCTATCATTCTTTTTTCCTCATAGTACGCTCCCCGGACCGCTTCCCGGTGCGCGTACCGGGCGCTCCCCACGCAAAAAAACCAAATATATATTTATTTTTTTTGCCCCGCGGGGCCCTTTTAAAGCCTCCACATCAAACCTAGGGGGTCAGGGAGGATCTACTATGCCCCCTTATGGTCATTTCCCCCTTTGTTTTGGCCTCCTCTTGTCTCTCGATCCTACCGAGAGACAAGATGGCGGCCGCTCCGGACTGTTTAGAATGTTGACAGACACCGGAGAGCCAATCAGCTTCGCTTCGCGAAGTTCCGTTACGCGTCAGGTACGCGAACCGGTGCGCTGCCCGGAGCGCTGTTACAGATATATATTTTTTTTTAACGTTAATTTATCAAAATCCTCTGGAGCACATATATTGAGACCTAGCAAAGGCACATCGGGCTAACAGTCCCTACAATTTTGCCAAGTTTCGTGCAAATCCATTCAGTCGTTCGGGCTAAAAGTGAAGCCAACCGCCCTATGGAAATTAACATGGGAAAAACGTGTTTTGGGAACCCCCCTTTTTTCTCGGCCCTCCCTTGACGAAACCCCAACAAATTTTCAGGGGCTGCTCAGAAACAAAATGTTCAATTTTCCTGAAAATTTCAGCCAATTCCGTCCACAAACGCCAAAGTTATTACACATAGAATTTGCAAAAATCCCATAGGAAAAAAATCCTAACTATATATACCTACTGGCGATCGCCAGTAGGTAATATATATATATATATATATATATATATATATATATATATATATATATATATATATATATATATATATATATATATATATATATATATATATATATTCACTGAAAAAACCATAGGTTATAGACCATATATAGTTAGGAATTAGCATTTAAAAAACCTTATTTTACTCACACAAAACCATTGAAATTCCATATATAGTTAGTTGCACTAACTATATATCGCGCACCCGCAATCCACTGCTGATGATGTCACATATTACATCATTCATGACATGGTCTGTGACATCACTGATGACATCACTGATGACATCTCAAATGACATCACTGATGAGATCACTGATGACATCTCATTTGACATCAATGACCACATCACTGATGATATCATTCATGTGACAATACAATGCATCTCCTCACATTTTAATATAACCTCTGTTTCACCCAGTGTTAAATACAGAGTATAATTTTTGAAACCATTGACACACCAATACTAGTTACTACATACGTACTCACTGATTCCTACGTCTACACACACATTCACTCATTCACCCATACAATCATTCATACATACAATCACTCATCTTTACAACACTATCATATGCACTCATACACCTATACAGACACTCACACTCTGCCACTCATCCATGGAGTTACTCACACACCTAGTCAGTCCTGTAAAGAATCAATCACACTTCCATTTTCTTGTCTATACAGTTAAACATAGAGCACCTTACATTTTCAAACATATACTAACACATACTTACTTTCTTATACAATCATTGATACAAGTACACATTGATCTGCACAGAGTCACACACCTCCCAGCCAGCCACACACACACTCAGTCTCCCATACAAATACTTGGACAATCAATCAATAACCCATATAGTTAATCATATAGCTACTGATCAACACATGCAGCAGTTTACAGAACAACAGACATAATGATGCACAAATTAAGACAGTTTAGTCACTAACCCATGCACTCAGTGAGACACATTTAATCACTCACTCATACATTCAGTCATGCACCTACTAAATCCTTCGTCCAGACTTTTATACATCTACTCATTTTTCAATATGTAAAACATATTTAAACTTTACAGAAACACACAGTCACTGGATGATGTCATCAGTGATCTCATCAGTGATGTCATTTGAGATGTCATCAGTGATGTCATCAGTGATGTCACTGACCATGTCATGAATGATGTAATATGTGACATCATCAGCAGTGGATTGCGGGTGCGCGATATATAGTTAGTGCAACTAACTATATATGGAATTTCAATGGTTTTGTGTGAGTAAAATAAGGTTTTTTAAATGCTAATTCCTAACTATATATGGTCTATAACCTATGGTTTTTTCAGTGAATTTTCAAGGTTTTGTAAATGCTAATTCCTAACTATATATGGTCTATAACCTATGGTTTTTTCAGTGAATATATATATATATATATATATATATATAACTTACTGGGGGTCACCATTAGGTAGCTATAGTTAGGACCTAGTTTCTTGTTTTGCTTATAACTTTGGCATCGTTTGACGAATCTTTATGACATTTTCAAAACAAATTATTTGTTCATATTAACTCCTATGAGGAAAGTTGGGGGGTGATTCGTCAAGGGGGGGGCCGAGAAAAAAGGGTAGTCCCAAAACGTGTTTTCTCCATGTTAACTTCGATAGGAAACTTTGGACAAGGTTACAGGTCGAACGGGTGAACGAATTACCCCAAATTTAGCAGGGAGAAGGTTCTTGGTCTAGAAAGCACGCTTTTTGTTATTTGGTGTGAATCTGTTTGGTAGTTTTTGAGAAATATCAAAATTTACAGATATCGATATTTGGGAATTCTGCCATCTGATTGGCTGAGGCGTTACGAGCACGAGCCTGCTGCTGATTGGCTGCGAGCGGTTGCAACTAGGAAGTGTTGGCTGCCATTTTGTGATTCAGTTGAAGAGAGTAAAGGGAAAAAAGGGTGGAAAAAGTGGGAAAGAGGAGGGTAGGAGCAATGTAACCTCTGTGGGGGGTGCGAAGCAAAGTAGTCACTCTTACCAGTCTGAAAGTGAGGTGCTGCTCAGAGTGACATGTTGTTGATATGATATGGTGCTACACTCGGGTATGAACCTGAGAGCCTAAACCGTGAGCTAATTTCTGTAAAGTGATGTGGTCTGGTCTTTATAGCATATGTGTGCAAGTAGTATTAGTAGGCAATTATACCATAAGGGGAGTGGGAAGCGAACTACTGACCGCTATTGTGCATTTATACTTTACCAGAAGAGGGAAGCGAAGTAGTTGTTCGCCATTTTGTGATTCTGTTGAAGTGAGTAAGGTGAAAAAAGGGCAAAAATAGTTGAAAAGGAGGGTAGGAGCACTGTAATGTCTGTGGGGGAGTGCAAAGCGAAGTAGTTATTCTTACCAGTCTGAAAGTGTGGTGTTGCTCAGAGTGACATGGTGCTGATATGATATGGTGCTACACTCGGGTATGAAACCGAGAGCCTAAACCGTGAACTCAATGTGATGTTGTCTGATCTTTGTACTATACGTGTGCAAGTAGTGTTAGTAGGCGTTTATACCATAGAGGGAATGGGCAGCTAACTACTGATCGCTATCGTGCGTTTATACTATACCGGAAGCGTGAAGCGAAGTACTCACGCCTACCGGTGTGAAGACTTGGGAATATAACCAAGGTGATTGCTGAAAAGGGATGGGCTCTGGGCGCTGTAGTATATGTGTGCAAGTAGTGTTAGTAGGCGTTTATACCATACAGGGAGTGGGAAGCAAACTACTGACCGCTATTGTGCATTTATACTGTAGCAGGGATTCTGTTCATACACAGAACTGTGCATAGAGACTTCTAACCTCAGTGAATTAGGGTGTGCCAAAATTCACCTTAGCAGCCAAAATCCCCTACCAGACTAGCAATCAGTGTCTCATTAGTTCTTCCATACCCCCAATGATTAGACAACCCAGAACATGGAACTTAGAATACCTCAGGCAATGTGGCACACATGAACACTTTTTGGTTATACTCTCATGCTAGTCCAAAACGGGGAGTAAATGAAGACATGTGCAAGTTTGAAATATTTATTTCTAATGCCGTGTTCTCAGGTGAAGTATCTTAGCTAATACAAGCAGACATATTATAAGCAACAAGATTATCAGCATAGTTACTATTCCATAAAATACAAAAGGAGAAAGCATGTTAAAATGCTAAATGGAAATAGGCCAGATTACACCTAGATTTCTTGCTCCCTTGCTTTTAGGTTATTTTAAATCTACAGAAGGTCTCTTGGGTTTACAAGGGCGGCCCCATACCTCTGGTCCTAATAGAAATGGATCACATCATTTTCTACACCAGCTCTCTGCATGCAAATGTTCTCCAAAGTGTTTGAGCATGCCTGCGCAGTGCATTATTAAACGCGCCAAAATCAGAGGTGGCCAGAGCTGAATATATGTTATGTCTAGAACGTGCGCTGATCAGACCGAACAACAACCACTGTGTTGAAATAACCTTGAAGGCCTCTGCACTCACTGTTCAGACAAAGCTTACCAAGCCAAGCTGCTAGTATAGAAAAACATATTATTCTCGTGTGAAGCAAAACAGTCCTCTAGACTCTAAACATTTGTAATAATGTGTGCCGTGTGCAAAGGCAGCAGAAAGGAAAAATGGTGTTTAAACTTCTAATAAGCTCATGCTAACTTAACACAGTGTAAATGTAAGGCTCAACCCCATGACAAAACTTTGCCGGAAGCGGGAAGTGAAGTACACACGCCTACCGGTGTGAAGAGTCGGGGATGAAACCAAGCTGATTGTTCTAAAGTTAAGGGCTCTGTCTGCTGTAGTATAACTCTGTAAGTGGTGTTAGTATGCGTTTATGGTATATAGGGAGTGAGAAGCGAAGTAGTCACCCCTACTGGTCCGAAAACTTGGGGATTAAACTGCGAGCCTAAATCGAGAACTCATTGCTGTAAAGTGATGTGCTCTGGGCACTGTAGCATACCTGTGGATGTAGTGTTAGTTTGCGTTTATACAATACAGGGAGTGGAAATTGATCTACTCACCCCTACCATTCTCAAGACTCGTGGATGAAACCATGAGCTCATTGCTGTAAAGTCATGTGCTCTGTGTAGTATTCCAATGTAAGTCATAGTAGAACGTTAGTATGTAATTCTACTAGAATGTAAGTATGTAATGTTAGAATATAGGGCTGTCATGAGGGGAACATTGGGGAGTTTGTACACGGTGCTGGAGAAGATGGTTGCCTTGCTGTGTGCTCCTGTTGGTGGCTGTTTAATGTGTCTTGTTTTCCTGCAATAAATCTACTTATCGGATCCACTGCTGTCTGCCTCTTCACTACATACATTTGGCCATGAACGGGAGAAGGTAAAAAGAAGGCAGCACTCACCAATATTGCAAAGTTGCTTGCGTTGTGCTGAAGACCCGTTTGCTTCATGTAGCTGTTTCTCCTCATCCCAGGGTAATCGGCTCATTGAACTAGGTCATCCGACCTCTGGTAGGATTTAGATTTTTAGATTTTGCACTTCCTCTGCCACTTCACTACACTCTGGTTGCTGTACTACATATGTGCAAGTAGTGTTAGTATGCGTTTATACTAATTCTGTAGTTATGCAGTAACCAATGCATCATGGTCCTGGGGAGTGCCACCTCCCAGGCACAGCTCATACAATGCCCCGGGGTGTGCATCCACGTGACATGTGTGTTTGCTATTAGAGGGCGGGTGCATGGCTTCCACCCTGACAACAGAGCATACAGCAAAATAAATCTATACATTGCTGTTTACTGTTTGTCGCATGTGATTTAGGATTTGCACTCTGCCCGTGGCTTCTGATACTTCTTTGAGCCACCAATACGCAGGCCGAAAGGGTGCACAATATGTGCACACACACACACCAAGGGTATCGTGTAACACACATTTGTTTTTTGATATAACGTTAGAGATGCATGGCCATCACACGTGGAAGTTTAATATACAGACCATGAATATTGATCAAGATGATCGTTGCTTGTTGTGTGTAGTATAAGATATGTGTATACAGGAAAAAGTTTTCAGAAAAGCTCTCTAAGCAGAAGAGGTATCTCTCATTAAACACTGTAGAGAGAATGGCTAAAATGAGTGCGGTCTTCTAAGTGTTATAATGGGGAATGTTATAAACAAATCAAATGCTTTGTTTTAAGGTCACAATGCAATTGCACACTGAGCATGCAAGGAGGCCGCATTCGACACGATTTTGAAAAAATATATTTATCGTAATATAAGTTTATTACAGTAGAAATATATAAATGTTTAATATATTTTAGATTATTGCTTGCTCTCATATACACTTTAAAGTTATTTAGATATACTTTTGAGACAAAAAAACACAAAAAATAATGATGGAATGGCGTACACGGCACAACACCATACGTGTGTGATGTAACACAGGACCTGGCAGCGTTTACTCATCGCATACGCAACGCGCAGCGGCCACGACCCCATACGTACATGGCGTAACGCATGGCTTGGTACTGGGTACCCGTCGGATACCAAAGTAGCAGCTGGGGCGACATCATGTGTGCATGATGTTACACGGGACGCGGTGCATGAACTTGTCGGATACGAAATGCGCATCATTTACGAGTTTAGCAATATGGTGGATCCGATTCGCATACTGATGGAGATTGGTATGCTACCGGTATGGGAATGCAGTTTTCTCCCCCCCAAAAAATATAAACATATTTTTTGGGGAAGATATAAAACATTACATAATTTGTAAAGTTAATCAAAAAGTATAATAAAGTTCCAAAATATTTTTAAAAGTAATAGACAAAATATAGGTTTTATAAACATTAAAATATGAAATTAACATTTAAAAAACCTTCGAAATTCACTGAAAAAAAAAGGATTTACAGACGTTATAGTTAGGAATTAACATGTAAAAAACCTTTGAAATTCACTGAAAAATACCACAGGTTTCAGGTTTTTGAGCAATGAATTAACCCGTGAGCAAGGCGGCTTCGCCAAAACACGTAGGGTGTTTTCTTTGGCTTTAAATGCAGAAATAAACTATAATCTATAAGCAGACTCCTGGACTGTGGGCGTTATTATGGCGAGGAGTGCATTTGTACTTTCTCAGAATATTTATTCTTATGGGAGGCATCTTACCAGAAGATTGTATGTAAAACATGATGAATTAATTTGACTTTATTATTCCACTATTATAGTGTAACTGTTACATGTCAACTAACAAATTGTTTTAAAAAGTGATTATGTATTTTACAATTATCCCTCTCAGTATTACACAGTTTGCCCAGTATGTCTTTTAGCTCTATTACAGAGCCAATCACGTGGTTAATGTTTTTTTACATGCACTGTCACTTTAAAAGCACTCTCTCAGCAAAACAAATTTGTCGAGTGAACAAGCAGCTGTGGGCTGCGAAACGTGTCTTGACATACGGGAAATAAAATCATCCTGAAGCACTAACTTTTGGGTCTGTGTCCAGCTTGAGGCTAGTGGCGCTCAGTATCCTGTCAGCGTGAGGCGCATGTTGTTTTTTATATATATATATATATATATATATATATATATATATATATATATATATATATATATATATATATATATATATATTCACTGAAAAAAACCATAGGTTATAGACCATATATAGTTAGGAATTAGCATTTAAAAAACCTTATTTTACTCACACAAAACCATTGAAATTCCATATATAGTTAGTAGCACTAACTATATATCGCGCACCCGCAATCCACTGCTGATCATGTCACATATTACATCATTCATGACATGGTCAGTGACATCACTGATGACATCACTGATGACATCTCAAATGACATCACTGATGACATCACTGATGACAACATCCAGTGACTGTATGTTTCTGTAAAGTTAAAATATGTCTTATATATTGAAGAATGAGTGGATGTATAAGTGTCTGGATGAAGGATTTAGTAGGTGCGTGACTGACTGTATGAGTGAGTGATTAAATATGTCTCACTGAATGCATGGGTTAGTGACTAAACTGTCTTAATTTGTGCATCATTATGTCTGTTGTGATGTAAACTGCTGCATGTGTTGATCATTAGCTATACGAGAGGCTATATGTGTTATTAATTGGTTGCCCAAGTATTTCTATGGGAGATTGAGTTTGTGTGGGGGTGGCTGGAAGGTGTGTGACTCTGTGCATAGATGTGTGAGCAGTTTATTCACTAGGTGTAGGAGTTCAAGAGTGCATGTGGAAACAGCTACATGGGCAGTTGACTGTGTGCATGAGTGTATTGATGAGTGAATGGATATCTCAATGCTACATGTCATACTAAATACATATGTAAAACACAGTACATGTTAGAGTTGGCATATATAAATAACTATGCATGAGAGCCACTGAATGAGTGAGTGGTTGTATCGATCATTGTGAACTTGTATCAGGGATTGTATAAGAGAGTAAATATGTGTTAGTATATGTTTCAATAAGTAAGGTGTGTTTAACTGTATAGTTGAAGAAATGGAGGTGAGATTGTTTCTTTGCATGACTGACTGGGTGTGTGAGTAACTCCATGGATGAGTGGCAGTGTGTGAGTGTCTGTATACACTGAGTGTATCTAAGGTTATATTAGAGTCTGAAGAGGTTTATCGTATTAGCACAAGAATGATGTCAAATGAGATGTCATCAGTGATGTCATCAGTGATGTCATTTGAGATGTCATCAGTGATGTCATCAGTGATGTCACTGACCATGTCATGAATGATGTAATATGTGACATGATCAGCAGTGGATTGCGGGTGCGCGATATATAGTTAGTGCAACTAACTATATATGGAATTTCAATGGTTTTGTGTGAGTAAAATAAGGTTTTTTAAATGCTAATTCCTAACTATATATGGTCTATAACCTATGGTTTTTTCAGTGAATTTCAATGGTTTTTTAATAGCAAATATCATAAGCTGTCGAATGTCAAGTACGTGGTAAGTAAAAACATTTTCGTGTTTATGCACACTGATCTGCTTTGAATGCTGCCCCCCACCCCTCATTTCTATTAGGAGTACTCTCTCTTTGCAGATAGTGAAGGGTAGTTAACGCAGGCCTTTGCCCCCGTTGTAATCCGTCGTGCCTGCTTCTCTCTCCATTTGATTGATTGTTCTCTTTGGTTCATTCTCTATTTACAAACAAGCACAGAGTCGCAATACTCTGTTTAGTCTTTGCAGATAGCGAAAAATCGTGTAAAAAAACAAAAGGAATCGAGCAAAATCAGTAGGCCACTAATGGGATCTCTTTTTGACCTCCCTAAAATAGAAACATTAGGAACAACCTGTTGATAATACCAATGTGTATGTACATAAGCGGCGTTCATTTGTTTTCACAGTACCCCTTCTTGATTGTTTGAATCGAGCATTGAATTGTTCGAAGTTGGTTCTCTTAAGAATCTTCTCTGCCTGCAAACGAGGAAGAATAGGAATATTCTCTCTCCCTTTGCAGATAGTGAAGGGTAGGTAACGCAAACCTTTAACACGTCGTGCCTATTTCGTTCCTCATTGATTGATTGTTTCCCCAAACATTGACTGTTTGGGAATTGGTTCTTTTTGGAGGTATTCCCTGTTTGCAAATATACGTAGGAAAATCTTTGCAAATAGTGAAAGGGTACGTAATGCGGACCTTTCTCCCCCGTTGTAATCTGTCATGCCTATCTACTCCCCACTGATTGATGCACCTGTTTCACCCGGACCATTTACTAGAGATACGTCATCTGGCCCGACCAGAGAGCACCCCTAGTGAAAAGGACATATGCAATAATAACGAAGTGATCACTGTATCCTGTTAACAGAAACTTTAGCATGAAACAACCTGGAAAGAAAAGAATAGGAAAACGAAAATCAGTAGGCCACTGATGAACATGAACTTTTATTAAACAACGAACAAAGAAACGATAACATAACGTAATGATAAAACCTATTAATGTCCTAGAAACAAGAAAACGTTAGAAATATGCCAGTGGTGAGAGACCAGAAAAACAGTAAGAGAAACCAAATCACCCCTCGCTGTCCCACCGCTTGCCACGCCCAAAAAATCGATAGACTAGGGAAAATGCAAGTCAGTAGAACATCCGCCCCCACTCTGGAAACTTCCAAGGTGGGGCAGGGTTGCGGCTACGCCCAGCCGGGAGCAGCCCATATAAGGCGGATCCTGCTGCCACGCCTTGGCCAGGAGATCCTAACGTAGGGTGTAGCCGGAGGAGAGGCCGAGGCCAGCGGGACCCGGCCAGGGGATTGCCTTTACAACGCTGAAGAGTTTCAGGGGGGGGGAATGTCTCCTCGACCCTCCCCTCTCTCTCCCAGTCCGGCCGCGGTGGCCCTTGAGAGTTGCAGGTAGTCCCGCCACATGCTCTTCCGGTCCGGCCACCAACGGTCGGGGAGCCGAGGCCGACGGGATCCGGCTGCAGCCGATAAACCAAGAAACCCGTTCATGGGGCCAGAGCCAGGGGCGTCCGGCCGACATCCACCGGAAGCACGGCCCGAAGACGGACGGGACACTTCTTCTCTCTTGAATAATGGCTGCGACAACACTGGGGGGGGATGTCTTGCACATGCCTCCGACCCCCCCCCCTCGTCCTCATCGCCTGGTCCGGCCATAACAAATCTCAAGCGAGACGCCGTGGGGTGCACTGGGAGGGAGAGACGATCCGAACAGGCCTCTCCCGCCTCCCCAGTGGAGGCTTCCCACCTGCACCCTCAGCGCTCCAAGCGCCCGGAAAAGGGTTCTTCCACTGTGGCGATGCTGCAACGTCTCGCCCGGCAGGGTGGAGCCCGTCCGCTCATTTGACCCCGCGATCGCCAGTAGCTACCGAACTCTGGCGGTCGACCTGGCAAGAGCGGGCCCAGCATAAAGAAATGGCCCGGTCACTGGTTGACTCCACCACCGTAGTCCTCCACGACCTTGAAGATTCTACAGGAGCCGCGGGAGTCTCCGACCCCAGCAGACACCCCCGATGGGGAATGACTGCCATGATCGCCCGTGGAGTGACGAAACTGTATCCGCGGGACGTTGGCGCTCCCATGCTGGCGCCAGCCTCACTTTGAATTACTAGAATCCTGCAGACCTCAGTTCCGGTGAAAGCACAGTGTGACCCGGTAGGAAAAATTGTTGCACCCCCTCCCTTTTTTGACTGATAGTTCAAACCACCGATCCTTTCCTTTGCCCTTTTAACGGAACTTTGGACTGCCTCCCCCTCTTTTACATTTTCTAGAGAAAACAAAACATTAACCACTACATTAGCATAGCAATTGACACCAGAACTGTTTTCAAATTGAAAACCAACAACATCTTCAACAGAATCCTTTTTGTTTCTGCTGTGACCCTGCTACAGCACAGGCATTGTCCCCAGCAGTAATTCTGCAATGCCGGTAAGAATAGCTGTGGTGCCTACTGGACTCACTCACCCCCGCGGCGCCCCACGCCGTTATTTGCTGGGCGGCAACTTACTAGACATCACCTTAGTGACATCCAGATTTCAGCGCTTTCTGCTGCCTTGGAACTATTCGCACAACAGACCGCTACTGACAATCCACCCCCCGCGGCGCCCCACGCCGTTATTTGCTGGGCGGCAACTTACTAGACATCACTTTCGTGCCATCTAGATTTCAGCGCGTTCTGCTGCCTTGGAACTATTCGCACAACAGACTGCTACTGACGACCCGCCCCCAGGCAACATCTTCTGAATTTTCATAATTTGAAAGAACTAGTAACATGTCCTCATCAGGAATTCAAAAGAAATTGCCACGGTCTCTTCGTTGTTTAAATGTTTTTACTGTTTTTGTTTTGTTGTATATATTTATATGTTATTAAAGTTTTATATTCCTACTACTTTGTTGGAGTGCTATATATTTTTAATGTGACACATAATTGTAAAAACTTTGATGTACAAAGAGTCATTCCTGGAATCTTCCGCTTCAGGCTCGGTCCCCTCCCCAATCACAATACAGGATGGTTTTCAGATAGTAGGAACACGTGTGGTGTGACAGATCTCATCGGGTGTGGGCCTTGATCTACTATAACTCCTTTGAAGAGGGGTGATTCTTTACAGCTGGAGCCATAAACTACATCTGCAGGGCTAGCTGATAGCCTGAACAATCGGACACAGAGGAAGAGGAGTGTCAGAGGGTGCGGTAGTGAATAGGGCGAAAGGGAGGTGTCGGGCGGGCACAGAGTGTGATTCTCAGGGAAGAGCAGCGCAGATGGGGGGAGGTTTATTGCCCATGCATAAGACAGAGAGCGGGGGTGACCAGTGCCTGGGGAAGATGCTTGCGAGGGTGGGGAGCCATGCTACGAATCGACAGCGTGCAGAGAGTGGGTCTGGTCAAGGCATCTAAAATGGCTGCCGTGCACGACAAAAGTGTGGCATTTCAAAAAAGGCAAGATGGCGCAAACAATGTTTTTCAACACTTCCTCATTTCCTTCGAATCGAACGTTAACAGACGTTGGTGCATATTACCAAAGTTAAGCGATATTTATCGCTAACGATGCTTACCAACGAATTTTTTACCGCTAAGCATCGTCAGAAATTATCGAAGATAAACCTTGCTATTATCAAGGTTTATCGCAAATGCGATAAAAAACGGCCGCAATGCATGAATATCGCTAAAAAGTCCGCGATATTCATGCATTACCGAGCTAATGCTCTTAGCCATGTTATCCACCTCCCATTGGATAACATGGCTAAGAACTGCTCAGGGCAGGTATAACTTTTTGGAGATATTCGCGCTTAGCGCAAATATCTCCAAAAGTTGGTAATAGGAGATAGATATCTTGCATGTTGTAATGCAAATTATTGTGGTATATGGAACTCCTACCATAATCTCTCAGGAAAGCAGAAACTGATCCTTTTGGGACCGCCTGAAAAGGCCTAGGGGGTGAGGGGTACTCTACTTTGCCCCCTTTTCACGTTCCGAACTATTTTATTTTACTCTCTTCTGTAATTACACAAAATAGCAGCGATAAGATGCATCGGAGACACACAGTGAGAGAAAGGAGGCCGGAGAGGAAGAAGAGATGTCAAATACACATTGGAGATAATATAGTGGCAGAAGGGAAGTAAATATGAGTAAACTTACCATGTAACATAAAAATGTTGCACTCTATACTATAAGTCTCATTTTATACTACAATCACTTCGCTACAACCTCATAAATTAAAAATAAAAATGAATAATGTCTCAAACAATTTTTGATTTCTAAATATAAATTTATTCTTCAGAATTTTCTAAATTTGAAAGAACTAGTAACATGTCCTCATCAGCAATTTCCTCATGAAAAGTCTGCAATGATGATTCTTGTAACTCTATGGTCTCCAAACATTCGATAAATTCGCCATCAACAGATTGATCAAAACAATCATTCAAGTCATCTCCTCCTTGTGACAATATTTCATTATTGGTGCTGTCAATTTCAATCAATGTAGTGGAATCATTCAAGTCATCTCCTCCTTGTGACAATATTTCATTATTGGTGCTGTCAATTTCAATCAATGTAGTGGAATCATTCAAGTCATCTCCTCGTGACAATATTTCATTATTGGTGCTCTCAATTTCAATCAATGTAGTGGAATCATTCAAGTCATCTCCTCCTTGTGACAATATTTCATTATTGGTGCTGTCCATTTCAATCAATCTAATGGAATCATACAAGTCATCTCCTCCTTGTGACAATATTTCATTATTGGTGCTCTCAATTTCAATCAATGTAGTGGAATCATTCAAGTCATCTCCTCCTTGTGACAATATTTCATTATTGGTGCTGTCCATTTCAATCAATCTAATGGAATCATACAAGTCATCTCCTCCTTGTGACAATATTTTATTATTGGTGCTCTCAATTTCAATCAATGTAGTGGACAATTCAAAAGAAATTGCCACGGTCTCTTCATTGTGAGCCATTTTATTTTGAAATTGCTTGCTGTAAATTGCAGAAAAAAATAATCACTTTCATTTATCGTTTTTAGTAATACATAATATAAAACTAACTTTATCAAGTATTTAGTATAACAGAAGGACTGCAAATAAATAACAGAAAACATTTTTCAAATTATCTTCAAGTGTACAACATAGTTCCCCTTACAAAGAAATTGCCACGGTCTCTTCATTGTGAGCCATTTTATTTTGAAATCGCTTGCTGTAAATTGCAGAAAAAAATAATCACTTTCATTTATCGTTTTTAGTAATACATAATATAAAACTAACTTTATCAAGTATTTAGTATAACAGAAGGACTGCAAATAAATAACAGAAAACATTTTTCAAATTATCTTCAAGTGTACAACATAGTTCCCCTTACAAATTAACAACTCACCTTTTTAAAAGTAGGAGAAGTGTTAGTACTGTGTAAATCAAACACCAGAAATTCACCACCAAAAATTCCTCACAAATGTACCTCAGACAGTAGTATCACAAAATGGCTGTGGTTTCCTCTCATTTGACATATATACATAACCAATTAACTTTCATCACACACAAATACAAAACCAAAGTAACATTTTAATTGGTTCTAAATTTCAACACTTTCAAATGTGTTTTCCCCATGCAATTTTCCATAGGACATTTACATACGTCTACAGCCTGAATGGCTGAACGGAATTACACCAAACTTGGCAAAATGGTACATCAAACCTAAGAGGTCAGGAAGGATCTACTATGCCCCCTTATGGTCATTTCCCCCTTCGCTTTGGCCTCCTCTTGTCTCTCGATCCTACCGAGAGACAAGATGTCGGCCGCTACGGACTGTTTGGAATGTTGACAGACGCCGGAGAACCAATCAGCTTCGCAAAGCTCCGTAACGCGAAAAGTACGCGAAGCGGAGCGCTATTACAGATATATATCTTTTTTTGAACGTTAATTTCTCAAAATCCACTGGAGCACATATATTGAGACCTAGCAAAGGCACATCGGGCTACCAGTCCCTAATATTTTGCCAAGTTTCGTGCAAATCCATTCAGCCGTTCGATTATTGACATTTAGATACGTCTACAGCCTGAATGGCTGAACGGAATTACACCAAACTTGGCAAAATGGTACATCAAACCTAAGAGGTCAGGGAGGATCTACTAAGCCCCCTTATCGTCATTTGCCCCTTCGCTTTCGCCTCCTCTTGTCTCACGATCCTACCGAGAGACAAGATGGCGGCCGCTACGGACTGTTTGGAATGTTGACAGACGCCGGAGAACCAATCAGCTTCGCTTCACAAAGCTCCGTTGCGCGAAAAGTACGCGAACTGGAGCGCTGCCCGGTCCGCTGTTACAAATATATATCTTTTTTTAAACGTTAATTTCTCAAAATCCACTGGAGCACATATATTGAGACCTACAAAAGGCACATCGGGCTACCAGTCCCTACAATTTTGCCAAGTTTCGTGCAAATCCATTCAGCCGTTCGGGCTAAAAGTGAGGCCAACCGCCCTATGGAAAACTCAATGTTAAAAACACGTTTTGGGACCCCCCTTTTTTCTCGACCCCCCCTGGACAAACCCCCCCCCCAATTTTCAGGGGCTGCTCAGAAACAAAATGTGCCATTTTCCTGAAAATTTCAGCCAATTCCGTCCACAAACGCCAAAGTTATTAGACATAGAATTTTCAAAAAACCCATAGAGAAAAAATCCTAACTATATATACCTACTGGCGACCGCCAGTAGGTAATATATATCCAAGATAATCTCCCTCCAAGAAAGAAAGAAGCAGAAGCCCAACGAGGAACAGCTTAGAAAGGCTTTTATTTCATTGGCACAGCTCCGGTGGCGGCGAATGCATTTCGCCTTTCGCCTTCTTCAGCGCCCTGCACAAGAGTGGTAATCACAGTGAGTTCTTCCCTGCTGCCTGAAGAATGACTGGCGTGGTCCGCTCCCAGGATGCCTAGTGAGACACATGTATATATATATTCACTGAAAAAACCATAGGTTTCACACCAGTTATAGTTAGCTGGAAATTTTACTCGCATAAAACCATTGAAATTCACACGTTATAGTTAGTTGGACTCACTATAACTTGCGCGTGCAATGCACTGCTGATGACATCACATATTACATCACTCATGACATGGTCAGTGACATCACTCATGACATCACTGATGACACCATCCAGTGAATGTGTGTCTTTAAAAAAATAAATATGTGTTATATATGTATATGTAAAAGTTGATGGAAGAATACATGTTTAAATAAGTGTTTACATGGATGTTTTAAAAAAAAAAAATTGATTGGTTAACTGGTTTATTAAGTGTATCTTAGTGAATACATATATTACAGAGTAATGTTTAAATATTTAAATATATGTATTAGTGTTTCACTTTGTGTATAATTGGCTGCATGGGTTGGTGAGTAGCTACATGTGTGTGTATATGGGTTATTAGATGTTTTTCATAGTATCAGTATGAGTGTTTGTATGGTTTGGTGGGGGTATTACTTAGCACATAGATGCATGAATGACTGACTCTCTCTTTGTATGTGTTTTGAAGACAGCATATGTGCAGGACTGTATGGGTGGATGAGTGTGTATACGTGTGTGTTAGTGAGTGAATGGCTGTCTCACTAGTGTCTTTATCAGTAACTACATATGTTTTAATCTAGTATATGTGAATATTGATGTATATAAGTGAGTATATGTGAGAGTGAGGAATTGTAAGAGTTCCTGATTAAATTAGTATGTGTTTATATAAGTGATTGTTTAAGAGAGTAAGTATGTGTAAGTTTCCTTAGAAATAAAGTGGTAGTGTGTGTATAGCTGTATATGCAAATAAATGGATGTTCAATAGTTTATTTGCATGTGTGAGTATGTGTGAGAGTATCTTTTGTATGACTGTCGGTGTGTAAGAGGATGTATAGGTGTATCACTACATATGATGAGTAAGTATATGTATGAGTGACTATATAGAACTGTTGGTGAATGAGTGGATGTGTATATAGATGGTGGAATTATTGAATTGGTTGTTGTAACTGGTATGGCTATCTCCATTTTTTTGTAAATTGTAGTTTTTATTTTTGAATATGTGTTTCAAGGGTTACATTACAGTGAAAGGAGGTCTGTCACTCTGTCACAAGGATGGTGTCATCAGTGATGTCATGAGTGATGTCACTGACCATGTCATGAGTGATGTAATATGTGACATCATCAGCAGTGTATTGCACGCGCAAGTTATAGTGAGTCCAACTAACTATAACGTGTGAATTTCAATGGTTTTATGCGAGTAAAATTACCAGCTAACTATAACTGGTGTGAAACCTATGGTTTTTTCAGTGAATTTAATAGGTTTTTTTAAATGCTAATTCCTAACTATAACTGGTGTGAAACCTATGGTTTTTTCAGTGAATTTCATAGGTTTTTTAATAGCTAATTTCTATTTTATAATGAATCCTAAATTGTATATTTTTGTAATACTATTTTTTTTGCCCTGGAGCGCTCCCGGTGCCCGGACCGGTGCGCTCACCGGTAAGCGCAGTCTACTGGCGCGCCCTGGTGCGCGTACCGGTAAGCGTTCCATTAGCGGTATTGCCGTGGACGAAAACATCATCGTCGCCGCGAGATGCATCTTATGACGCACAGCGTAAGCGCACCCTGAAGCGTCTACGTTTGCGCCGCGTGAGCGCCCCCGGAAGTGCCTACGTTCGCGCCACGTGAGCGCCCCCGGAAGCGCTCTGGTGCGCGTAGCGTAAGCGCGTCAAGTCATGTGACCTTAAAATAACTCTTTTGATTGGTTCCTAACAGTTTTTTTTTACAAAGAATGAAATCCCCACCTATTTCCTTCACTTCTTCTTTCACTTTTTTGACTGCAAGACCTCTCTTTTTGCTCTCAAATCTTTGTTGGATTACTATCTTGGATTACCATGGCTGCCAGAGCATCCAGCAGTGAAGATGACACAGAGGGATTTCTTGATGAAGAAGTTCCTCAGCCAAAGATAAAAGAACACTTCATATGGAAGTTTTTTCCATTCCAACTGATCAGAAAAAAGTAAATGCTCCTAAGGTGGAGTGCAGGATTTGTCACACTGTCCTTACCCCACAAAGAAATATTCATTTGGAAACTCCACAATGATTCGACATGTCGAGAGGAGGCACCCCCAGAATTTTGCCGGGGAAAGTGTCAGGGCTCTGGCACAAGAGGCTCGCAGTGATGGGGCCTCTACTTCAACCGGAGGACAAACTGCATCAGGGAGGGAGCAATCACAAGAGCAGATTCCCAACATCCAGCTCACTTTTAATAAAGGCGTTATTAAATGCAGATATTGCGATAAGTTACTTTGCTATGGGGAACAAAGTGTTCCGCTCATGGTTCGAGCATTGGATAACCATCGCTGCCGTTCCCAGCCCTAATTTTGTTTTGTTTTTTTGCTCCTGTTGAGCAGTTTCCCATTCCCTGTTTTTGTTTTTGTTCTAAAAAAATAAAAAAAGAAGAAAAAAAAAGTTATTTTCAGAACTACCTCCAATTCTCATCAAAAAGCTGTGGGCCCGATTCACAGAACTAACTTAAGACAAAATCCTAAATTTACTACTTTTGGTATTCACAGAAGTTAGGATTTTGTCTTAAGTTTGTCTTAAGACAGACTTAAGACAGATTTAAGACAAAATCCTAACTTAAGTCTGTCTTAAGTCTGTCTTAAGTCTGTCTTAAGACAAACTTAAGACAAAATCCTAACTTCTGTGAACACCAAAAGTAGTAAGTTTAGGATTTTGTCTTAAGTTAGTTTTGTGAATCGGGCCCAGTTTTCTTAAAAAAATGAAAAAGAGTAAGTGAAGTGGAGTGCATTGATAAACGAGAAGAAAATGAGTGAGAAGGCACAGAAAGGGATGAGAGGAGAAGGGAAGTGAAGTAGGGGGACTGAAAGAAGGTGAGTGTCTGACCTCACCTCATCTGCACCCTGTTACCATCAATTACACCCAATACATTGAGGCCTGTCCAGGGGGCACAGAGGAGGTGAGTCTTGTCCAAGGGTCAGACGAGGTGAGTCCTCTCCACTGCACTCATGGACACAGGCCTCACCTCCTTTGCACCCCTGGACATACCTCACCTCATCTGCACAATCTACTTCCTAATCTGAGGAAACACAGGTGACATGATTGTAAAAGGTTCAAATATATTTATTTAATCTTGCAGACACTATTTATTCCTTCTCAAAAATGTAAAAGCCATTCATTTGCCCCAAAATCGTTTTTTAAATAACATTTAATAAACAGTGCGCAGATCCTATGTACAAGCATTCAATTTCACTAGTGAAACATTACTATTTTACAAAATACAATTCCTCTATCTTGCAAATGTTGATACCAAGCTTTATCAAAAAACATGACACAAACCAACAAGAATGAAGCTCAATATGATTCCTAATCTGAGGTAACACAGGTGACATGATTTTTTTGTGAAAGGTTGAAATATATTTATTTAATCATGCAGACACTATGTTTTCCTTCTCAAAAATGTAAAAGCCATTCATTTGCCCCAAAATCATTTTTTAAATAACATTTTAGAAGCAGACCGCAGGTCCTATGTACAAGGATTCAATTTCACTACTGAAACCTTACTATTTCACAAAATACAATTCCTCTATCTTGCAAATGTTGAAACCAAGCATGATCAAAAAACATGACACAAACCAACAAGAAAGAAGCTCAATCTGCTTCCTAATCTGAGGAAACACAGGTGACATGATTGTGAAAGGTTCAAATATATTTATTTAATCATGCAGACCCATGGTACGCTCCCCAGTACGCTCCCCGGTGCGCGTACCAGGCGCTCCCACCCCCCCCCGATTTTATTTCTTTTCACCACGGGGCCCTTTTATAGCCCCCACATCAAACCTAGGGGGTCAGGGGCGGTCTACCCTGCCCCCTTATGGTCATTTCCCCCTTTGTTTTTGCCACCTCTTGTGTCTCGATCTTACCGAGACACAAAATGGCGGCCGCTCCGGACTGTTTTGAATGTTGACAGACACCCGAGAGCCAATCAGCTTTCCGCTCGCGTACTCGCGTAGCGCGCCCGGTGCGCGTACCGGGGCGCGCCTATAGATATATATATATTTTTTTACCTAAATTACTCAAAATCCTCTGGAGCACATATCTTGAGACATAGCAAAGGCACATCGGGCTACCAGTCCCTACAATTTTGCCAAGTTTGGTGGGAATCCATTCAGCCGTTCGGGCTAAAAGTGAGTCCAACCGCCCTATGGAAATTAACATGGAGAAAACACGTTTTGGGCCCCCCCTTTTATCTCGGCCCCCGCTTGACGAATCCCCCCCAAACTTTCAGGGAAGGAGCGGAGCGGGCCATCTAATTTGAGAAATTCGCGAAAATTCGTCCACCGGCGCCAAAGTTATTCCCAATAGATTGTTGCGGATTTCCTATGGAAACTAGGTCCTAACTATAACTACCTACTGGCGACCGCCAGTAGGTAATATATATACACACACACACATATATGTATATATTATATATATATATATATATTCACTGAAAAAACCATAGGTTTCACCTTTGTTATAGTTAGGAATCAGCATTTAAAAAACCTTTGAAATTCACTGAAAAACACCATAGGTTTCACACCAGTTATTATTAGCTGAACATTTTACTCATAGAAAACCATTGAAATTCCCACGTTATAGTTAGTTGGACTCACTATAACTTGCGCGCTCGCAATCCACTGCTGATGATGTCACATATTACATCATTCATGACATGGTCAGTGACATCACTGATGACATCACTGATGACATCTCTAAGGACATCACTGATCCCTAATTCTGATTCTTTTTTTTGCTCCTGTTGAGCAGTTTGACATTCCCTGTTTTTGTTTTTGTTGGGAAAAAAACGAAAAAAGAAGAAAAAAAAAAAGTTATTTTTAGAACTACCTCCAATTCTCAAGAGCTGTATTCTTAAAAAAACAAACAGAGTAACTGAAGTGGAGTGCAGTGAGAGAGGAGAGGAAAATGAGTGAGAAAGCAAAGAATGGGACAAGAGGGGAAGGGAAGTGAAGTAGGGGGACTGAAAGAAGGTGAGTGTGGGAGGTGAGTGAGGAGAAGGAGAGTGAACATGGGAAATGAGGATAAGTGAAGAAAATGTAGTAAAGGAACAGGGGTGTGGAAGGGTAAGAAAAGAGCAGTGATGTTGAGGAAAGAGTGGAGATACAGACTGGATAAAGGCAAGTGAGTGTGAGACAAGGTGAGTAAGGGAGTGAAGAGATAGAGAAAGTGAAAGTAAAAGTGAGAGTAGAAGACTGAGTGAGGGAGGAAAGAAACATAAGTGAGGGAGTGTGGCTGTGTTATAGGGAGTGAGCGTGATAGAAGAGGAGTGACAGACTAAGGGGTCAGAGAGAATGAGGCTAACAGAGAGAGATTGAGGGAAGGGGAGTGTAGAGGTAAGATGACAGAGGCAGTAAGAGAAGGAATTAGTGAAGTGGAGTAAGGAGAGTAAGGGAAGGGAAATTAGTGAAGGAGTAAAGGAAGGGAAGTGAGAGGAAGGAAAGTAAAGGAGAAGGTTTCAGAGAATGTGAGTGTGCGAGTATGGCACAGTTATAGGCAGTGAGCGTGACAGAAGAGGAGTGAGAGACTAAAGGGACGGAGAGAATGAGGGTAACAGAGAGAGAGTGAGAAAAGTGTAGTGTAGAAATAAGATTACAGAGGGAGTAAGAGAAGGAATTCGTGAAGTGGAGTAGGGAGAGTAAGGGTAGGGAAAACAGTGAAGGAGTAAAGGAAGGGAAGTGAGAGGAAGGAAAGTAAAGGAGAAGGTCTGAAAGAAGGTGAGTGTGGGAGTATGGCTCAGTTATAGGGAGTGAGCGTGATAGAAAAGGAGTGAGAGACTAAGAGGACAGAGAGAATGTGGGTAACAGAGAGAGAGTGAGAAAAGGGGAGTGAGTAAGTAAGAGGACAAAGGGAAAACAGAAGGAGTTAGTGAAGTGGAGTTAGGAGAGTACGGGAAGAGACAAGAGTGAAGGAGCAAAAGAAGGAAAGAGACAGGAAGGAAATTAAAGGTTAAGGTCTGAAAGAAGGTGAGTGTGGGAGTATGGCTCAGTTATAGGGAGTGAGCGTCATAGAAAAGGAGTGAGAGAGTAAGAGGACGGAGAGAATGTGGGTAACAGAGAGAGAGTGAGAAAAGGGAAGTGAGTAAGTTAGAGGACAGAGGGATTCAGAGAAGGAGTTACTGAAGTGGAGTAAGGGGAGTAAGGAAAGGGAAAAGAGTGAAGGAGCGAAAGATGGGAAGAGAGATTAAGGGAAGTAAAGGTTAAGGTCTCATAGAAGGTGAGTGTGGGAGTATGGCTGAGTTATAGGGAGTGAGCTTGACAGAAGAGGAGGGAGAGACTAAGAGGAGGGAGAGAATGAGGCTAACAGAGAGAGAATGTGGGAAGGGGAGTGTAGAAGTAAGAGGACAGAGGGAGTTAGAGAAGGAATTAGTGAAGTGGAGAAAGGAGAGTAAGGGAAGGGAAAAGAGTGAAGGAGTAAAGGAAGGGATGTGAGAGGAAGGAAAGTAAAGGAGAAGGTCTGAAAGAAGGTGAGTCTGGGAGTATGGCTCAGTTATAGGGAGTGAGCGTGATAGAAAAGGAGTGAGAGACAAAGAGGGCGGAGAGAATGTGGGTAACAGAGAAAGAGTGAGAAAAGGGGAGTGAGTAAGTTAGAGGACAGAGGGTTTGAGAGAAGGAGTTACTGAAGTGGAGTAAGAGGAGTAAGGGAAGGGAAAAGAGTGAAGGAGCAAAGGATGGGAAGAGAGAGGAAGGGAAGTAAAGGAGAAGGTCTGAAAGAAGGTGAGTGTGGGAGTATGGCTCAGTTATAGGGAGTGAGCGTGATAGAAGAGGAGTGAGAGACTAAGGGGATGGAGAGAATGTGGGTAACAGAGAGAGAGTGAGAAAAAGGGAGTGAGTAAGTTAGAGGACAGAGGGAGAAACAGAAAGAGTTAGTGAAGTGGAGTTAGGAGAGTAAGGGAAGAGAAAAGAGTGAAGGAGCAAAAGAAGGAAAGAGACAGTAAGGAAAGTAAAGGTTAAGGTCTGAAAGAAGGTGAGTGTGGAAGTATGGCTGAGTTATAGGGAGTGAACGTGACAGAAGAGGAGTGAGAGACTAAAGGGACGGAGAGAATGAGGCTAACAGAGAGAGAATGAGGGAAGGGGAGTGTAGAAGTAAGACGACAGAGGGAGTAAGAGATGGAATTAGTGAAGTGAAGTAAGGAGAGTAAGGGAAGGGAAAACAGTGAAGGAGCGTAGGAAGGGGAGAGAGGAAGGAAAGTAAACGAGAAGGTCTGAAAGAAGGTGAGTGTGGGAGTACTCAGTCTAAGATCACAGTGATGGGTGAATCAAGCTTCAGTCACAGTGTGATCTTAGGCAGAGTCACACATACTGTTGGCAGAGACAGACATGGTACATTATATCTAACATTCTGATCATGTGCCTAAGATCACACTGTGACTGAAGCTTGATTCACCCATCAGTGTGATCCTAGGCAGAGTCACACATACTGTTGGCAGAGACAGACATGGTACATTAAATCTAACATTCTGATCATGTGCCTAAGATCACACTGTGACTGAAGCTTGATTCACCCATCACTGTGATCTTAGACTGAGTCACACATACTGTTGGCAGAGACAGACATGGTACATTATATCTAACATTCTCATCATGTGCCTAAGATCACACTGTGACTGAAGCTTGATTTACCCATCAGTGTGATCTTAGGCAGAGTCACACATACTGTTTGCAGAGACAGACATGGCACATTATATCTAACATTCTGATCATGTGCCTAAGATCACACTGTGACTGAAGCTTGATTCACCCACCACTGTGATCTTAGGCAGAGTCACACATACAGTTGGCAGAGACAGACATGGTACATTATATCTAACATTCTGATCATGTGCCTAAGATCACAGTGATGGGTGAATCAAACATTGCACAAGGGGCTTGTAAATACGCCAATGAAAGCATTACACTATCTCTATACCAGCATTGATGTCAAACATTGCGCAAAGGGGCTTGTAAATATGCCAATGAAACCATTACACTATCTCTATACCAGCATTAATGTCAAACATTGCTCAAAGGGGCTTGTGATTATGCCAATGAAAGCATTACACTATCTCTATACCAGCATTAATGTCAAACATTGCACAAGGGGCTTGTAAATATGCCAATAAAACCATTACAAACATTGCGCAAGGGGCTTGTAAATATGCCAATGAAACCATTACACTATCTCTATACCAGCATTAATGTCAAACATTGCGCAAAGGGGCTTGTAAATATGCGAATGAAACCATTACACTATCTCTATACCAGCATTAATGTCAAACATTGCGAAAGGGGCTTGTAAATATGCGAATGAAACCATTACACTATCTCTATACCAGCATTAATGTCAAACATTGCACAAGGGGCTTGTAAATATGCCAATGAAACCATTACACTATCTTTATACCAGCAGTAATGTCAAACATTGCGCAAAGGGGCTTGTAAATATGCCAATGAAACCATTACACTATCTCTATACCAGCTTTAATGTCAAACATTGCACAAGGGGATTGTAAATATGCCAATGAAACCATTACAAACATTGCGCAACGGGCTTGTAAATATGCCAATGAAACCATTACACTATCTTTATACCAGCAGTAATGTCAAACATTGTGCAAAGGGGCTTGTAAATATGCCAATGAAACCATTACACTATCTCTATACCAGCATTAATGTCAAACTTTGTGCAAAAGGGCTTGTAAATATGCCAATGAAACCATTACACTATCTCTTTACCAGCATTAATGTCAAACATTGCGCAAAGGGGCTTGCAAATATGCCAATGAAACCATTACACTATCTCTATACCAGCATTAATGTCAAACATTGCGCAAAGGGGCTTGTAAATATGCCAATGAAACCATTACACTATCTCTATACCAGCATTAATGTCAAACATTGCGAAAGGCGCTTGTAAATATGCCAATGAAACCATTATACTATCTCTATACCAGCATTAATGTCAAACATTGCACAAGAGGCTTGTAAATATGCCAATGAAACCATTACACTATCTCTATACCAGCATTAATGTCAAACATTGCGCAAAGGGGCTTGTAAATATGCCAATGAAACCATTACACTATCTCTATACCAGCTTTAATGTCAAACATTGCACAAGGGGCTTGTAAATATGCCAATGAAACCATTACAAACATTGCGCAACGGGCTTGTAAATATGCCAATGAAACCATTACACTATCTCTATACCAGCATTAATGTCAAACTTTGCGCAAAAGGGCTTGTAAATATGCCAATGAAACCATTACACTATCTCTGTACCAGCATTAATGTCAAACATTGCGCAAAGGGGCTTGCAAATATGCCAATGAAACCATTACACTATCTCTATACCAGCATTAATGTCAAACATTGCGCAAAGGGGCTTGTAAATATGCCAATGAAACCATTACACTATCTCAATACCAGCATTAATGTCAAACATTGCGCAAAGGGGCTTGTAAATATGCCAATAAAACTATTACACTATCTCTATACCAGCATTAATATCAAACATTGCGCAAAGGGGCTTGTAAATATGCCAATGAAACCATTACACTATCTCTATACCAGCATTAATGTCAAACATTGCGCAAAGGGGCTTGTAAAAATGCCAATGAAACCATTACACTATCTCTATACCAGCATTAATGTCAAACATTGCGCAAAGGGGCTTGTAAATATGCCTCTCTTTTTTTGTATATTCAATCTCAATGTATGCCATTAGAAAAACCCTTTAAGCATCTCTCACGGCATTTCATATTCTTGTCTGGGTGCCAATTGTATTACTCTGCATGCATTTTCTGCTTGCACCCATGTCAAACATTGCGCACACGGCTTGTATATATGCCCCTCTTTATCTTATATTCCATCTCAATTGATGCCATTACTGAAATACTTTATGCATCTCCCACACCATTTCATATGGTTTTCTATCTGCTATTCCTATCCCTCTCCATACATTCACTGCTTCCACCCATGTTAAAGGTTGCACAAGGCGCTTCTAAAAATGGAGCACATTTACAAGTCCAATGAAACCATTATACTATCTCTATACGAGCATTGAATCCAAGCATAAAAAACAATTTAAAAAGAAGTCTACCTTATAAACTAAAAAATACAAACTGTAAGCACACACAGCTAACATTATGGAAAAAGGTAAAAATATAATTCCTTAATTCACACAGACACTCACTGTGATACTTGTCAAAAATCTTTAAGCTCTCTATCTTTTTTAAAAGAATCATTACTCACCTTTAAAAATGCTTTGGAAGATGTAAAACAGTGTCAGTCACACTCAACAGATATTCTTAGTCAGAATCTCTGAATAATGCTTCTTTCACTTGAGCCTCAGAATAATGGCACAGATTCTTTCTCATTTCAGACCCATATTCTTGTACCTAACCAATCAAAATTGATCCCACACAAATTCAAAACCAAACTGCACATTTTAATTGGTTGTACATTTCAAGACTTTGAAACTCACATAACATTTACCCATCCCCCCAGTGCTCATTCACCCTGTAACCATGGTAACTCCCTCCTAACCCAGCACACAGTTCACAAGTTCATCATACTATGTTGCAAAAGAATCCATCAAGCGTGTTTGACCTCTCAATCTACTAGCTAATCAACTGCAATGTTTCTTTAAATGACTTTTTCTCAACCATTGAAATGACTTTTTACCAAAAAAAAGCATGCACCATAATTTTCAGTGGAGATTTTTAAGAAAGCACCAATCATTTCTGGTTTTTCAACTGCACTGATTCTCAACAACTTTTTTTCATAATCATACTGCCATTTCATTTCCACAACTCATCTGACTAGAAGCACATCTAACTTCAAAATGCCAAAAGTCTGGTTTATGGGTCATAGCTATGTTCACTGGAGTCAAAAATACACAGCTAACAGAGGTATTTACAACCTTGATTTACCAAATGTGGACATTGTATGGATTGGACAAAGAGGATTGAGAAGTCACCAATCGATACCATTGGTAAAATCCTTTATGCATTTACCACACCCTGCCCTTATAATTGTGCACTGTGGTGGCAATGACTTGGGCACTTTGACTGGGGTTGGTCTGGAAATGCTTTTAAAGGACATCTTTTGGCAATTGATGTAACTTTTTCCAAAAACTGCCTTGGTATTTTCTAATATATGCCAAAGGCAAAAATGGAACTTGTCCAACCAATTTTGTCCACAGATTGAGAAAGCAAGGAAACATGTGAATAAATCTGTTCTGCTTTCCTCAGAGACTGTGGTATGGGTTCCATTTACTACAACAACTTGCGTTACAACATGCAAGGCATGTATAGGAGAGATGGTGTGCATTTTACAGATGAGGGGAATAGAGTTTTCCTCTTGAATATAAGACTCTGCATTGGTACCTACTTGTAGGTACAAAAAACACCCACATAACACAACAGCTCTTTTCAGAGCTACCCTGCCTCTAAGCACTCTAAATTATCTTTTTACTCTATTTTCTTGCACTATTTTTCCCCGTGGTGCGCTCAGGGTGCGCGTACCGGAGAGCGTACCCGGGAACGCACCCAACGCTTACCCCGCGAAAATTTAAAAAAAAAAAGTTTTTGGGCCCTTCAGGGTCCTTCTAAGCCTCCATCAAAAAACCTAGGGGGTCAGGGGGTGTCTACCCTGCCCCCTTTTAATCATTTCTCCCTTTTTTATTCACCTCAGGTGTCTCGATTTTCCCGAGACACAAGATGGCGGACTGTCCGGACTGTTAAGAATGTTGACAGACATCATACAGCCAATCAGCTTTCCGCTCGCGCACTCCCGTAGCGCGCCGGGTGCGCTCCCCGGTACGCGTACCGGTGAGCGCTCGGAGCGCGCCTATTGATATATATGTTTATTTGAAGTTACCTTTCATAAAAACCACAGGAGCAATTTCAAAGAAATATAGAAAAGGCCCTACTACATACCAGTGCCTGTCATTTTGCCAACTTTGGTGTAATTCCATTAATCCGTTCAGGCTGTAGCCATGTCTAAATGTCCTATGGAAAATTGCATGGGGAAAACACATTTGAAAGTATTGAAATTTAGAACCAATCAAAATATTACTTTAGTTTGGAATTTGTGTGTGGTGAAGTTTGATTGGTTAAGTATATATCTTAAATGAGAGGAAAACACGTCCATTTTGTGATACCCCAGTCTGAGGTACTTTTGAGAGAAAATGTGGGTGCTCAATTGCTGTACTTAGAATAACAAAATACTAACTCTGCTACTTTGAAAAAGGTGAGTTGTTAATTTGTAAGGGGAACTATGTTGTACATTTTATGATAATTTGGAAAATGTTTTCCATTAGTTATTTACAGTCCTTCTGTTATAATTATTGTTTAAGATTGGCTTCATCACATGCAGTGCTTTATATTTCTAGTTCCTGTCTGATACTATACACTGCCCAATTAATTTTAAAGAACTAAATACTTGATTGAGCTACTTTTATGTTATGTATTACTAAAAACAATAATTGAAAGTGATTACTTTTTTCTGCAATTTACAGCAAGAAATTTGAAATTAAAATGGAGGACAGCAAGGAAATTTCTTTTGGAATTACAACAACATATCTTGAAAATGAAAATGTCATGGATATTGAAAGCACCATTTCATCACAAAGAGAAGATGACTTAAAAGATTTTTTGAATCAATCTCTAGATGAAGAATTAATTGAATGTTTGGATGAAATAGAATGCCAACAAACATCAATGAACAATTTTCATGAGGAGATTAAATATATGAATGAAGATGAAATACCAGATGAGGACATGCTACAAGTTTTATTAAATTATGAGAAATCTGAACAATAAATTATTAATTACAAATTAAAAATTAGTTGACATATTATTCATTTTTATTTCTAATTTATGAAGTAAAAGTGAGGTGATTGTAGTGTAATGAAATTCTTATAGTATAGAGTGCAACATTTTTATGTTACATAGTAAGTTTACTCATATTTACTGCCCTTCTCCCACTGTATTTTTACCAGTGTATATTTGACATTTCTTCTTCATCTCCTGCTTCCTTTTTCTCACTATCTGGCTCTGATACACCCTATCACCGCCATTTTGTGTAGTTTCAAAAAAGAGTGAAATGTAATACTTCAAAACTTGACAAGAGAGCAGGGTAGAGTGCCCCTCACCCCAATTCTTTTTTATAACTATTTTCTTTCACTGTTTTACCCTGTGGTGCGCTCAAGGTGCGCGTACCGGAGAGCGCACCTGGGAACGCACCCAGCGCTTACCCCGCCAAAATAAAACAAATACAAATAATGTTTTTTTGCCCTTTAGGGTCCTTCTAGGCCCCCCTCAGAAAACCTATGGGGTCAGGGAGTGTCTACTCTGCCCCCTTTTAATTATTTCCCCCTTTCTTTTTCACCTCTTGTGTCTCGATTCTACCGAGACACAAGATGGCGGACTCTCCGGACTGTTTAGAATGATAACAGACACCCGAGAGCTAATCAGCTTTCCGCTCGCGCACTCCCGTAGCGCGCCGGGTGCGCTCCCCGCTACGCGCACCTGTGAGCGCTCGTAGCGTGCCTATAGCTATATATGTGTTTTTTAAGTTAATTTTCAAAAAAACCACTGGAGCAGTTTTCACCAAATATAGCAAAGGCACATCTACGTACCAGTCCCTACAATTTTGCCAAGTTTGGCGTAATTCCATTTAGCGGTTCGGGCTGTAGACTTGTCAGACCGTCCTATGGAAATTAACATGGGGAAAACATGTTTTGGGACCCCCTTTTTTCTCAGCCCCCACTTCACGAATCCCCCCGAAAATTCCAGGGAAGGGGCGTAGCGGAGCTGGCCAAAAATTTTGGAAAATTACACGCAAATTCCTCAACCGGCGCCAGAGTTATTCCCAATAGATTGTTGCAGATTTCCTATGGTAGCTAGGTTCTAACTATACCTACCTACTGGCGACCGCCAGTAGGTAATATATATTGTCACACAATTGCCCTCAGCATTGCCAAAGCACACAAAATTGCTCCGATCATCCGGTCCTTCTTTTCATGCATGCCTTTCTGCTTCACCTGCTTTGTGATCTGCCTGATGCGTTTCAGGGTCGAAACCCCGTCTGCCATTATTGCAGCCTCTGAAAACGGGGTTCCGACCCTGAAGCGCGTCAGACAGATCACAAAGCAGGTGAAACGGAAAGGCATGCATGAAAAGAAGGACCGGATGGTCGGAGCAATGTCGTGTGCTTTGGCAATGCTGAGGGCAATTGTTTGACAAAATTCTACACGGCGGCCTGGCCGTGGCCAAATGCACCATCGCCTGTTGGAGGAAAAGTACTATCCAGCAATAGCGAGGCCTTAGTCTTAAACTGGTTTGTGTCTGTGTGGCACAGCGCTCCGCAATTGATGCAGCATGCTTTAATGTGACACCACTTACCAAGGTATTTTATGACAAGCATGACCTTTTAATGTGCACTCGGACTTACTAAAAGAGACAAACAATTTGCGCTTTGTGGACTACAAGTCCCAGCTACATACCAGAGGACGATGCACTTATCCGACGCCCACTGGGGTGTTTGTTTATTAAAATGAGTCAGAAATCAAGCAAAGCGATTACCGAGTACCATTATTGCAGCCTCTGAAGATGGGATTCCGACCCTGAAACACGTCAGGCAGATCACACAGCAGGTGTAGCTGAAAGGCATGCATGAAAAGAAGGACCGGATGGTCGGAGCAATGTCGTGTGCTCTGGCAATGCTGAGGGCAATTGTTTGACAAAATTCTACACGGCGGCTTGGCCCTGGCCAAATGCACCATCGCCTGTTGGAAGAAAAATACTATCCAGCAATAGCGAGGCCTGAGTCTTAAACTGGTTTGGACTCTGTGGCACAGCGCTCCTCAATTGATGCAGCATGCTTTAATGTGACACCACCTACCAAGGTATTTTATGCCGAGCATGAACTTTTAATGTGCACTCTGACTCACTAAAAGAGACAAACAATTTGCGCTTTGTGGACTACAAGTCCCAGATACATACCAGAGGACGATGCACTTAGCTGACGCCCACTGGGGGGCTTGTTTATTAAAATGAGTCAGAAATCAAGCAAAGCGATTACCGAGTGCCTTTATTGCAGCCTCTGAAGACGGGGTTCCGACCCTGAAACGCATCATGCAGATCACAAAGCAGGTGAAGCGGAAAGGCATGCATGAAAAGAAGGACCGGATGGTCGGGGCAATGTTGTGTGCTTTGGCAATGCTGAAGGCAATTGTTTGACAATATATATATATATATATATATATATATGTGTAACACAACCACCCAGAAGCTTGAGGCCGCACAGCACTGCAGGTGAGTAACAACTCTATTTAAACCAAGCAGGCAGCTTAAAATCCCTTTGAAGTCCATGGCCCGACGCGTTTCGATGCCGCTGTTTGCATCTCCTCAGAGGCCGTGTCAGTGGAGGTGATTTGTGGCTACCGCATCTCCCCTGTGTGTTTCCGTAATAGGGGGCTTCAGTGCTCCTCCTTTGGTGGCCATTCATTTTTAAATACACGCTGGTATTTGAGGTTTCATTTTGGCAATTAACGCCCTCTAGTGGGTTACCTCCGCTGCAGCTAACTATGTACAATTTTTCTCGCCCTCCATTGAGCCTTGGATGAGACTCTGCCGGCTTCATTAAAGGTGCCCTGCAGCTTCGGAAAGAGGAAATGTCCTCTCTCCTAATGCCCATTAGTTTCGGACTGTGCGATCCCTCTGCGTCGTGGACTGCCACATAATATGTAACCAAAATGCCCAGAAGCTTGAGGCCGCACAGCACTGCAGGTGAGTAACAACTCTATTTAAACCAAGCAGGCAGCTTAACATCCCTTTGAAGTCCATGGCCTGACGCGTTTCAATACCGCTGTTTGCATCTCCTCAGAGGCCGTGTCAGTGAAGGTGATTTGTGGCTACCGCATCTCCCCTGCGTATTTCCGTATTAGGGGACTTCAGTGCTCCTCCTATGGTGGCAGTTCATTTTTAAATGCACGCCGGGATTTGAGGTCTCATTTTGGCAATTAACGCCCTCTAGTGGGTTACCTCCGCTGCAGCTATTTATGGAAAATTTTTCTCGGCCCTCCATTGAGCCTTGGATGAGACTCTGCCGGCTTCATTAAAGGTGCCCTGCAGCTTCGGAAAGAGGAAACGTCCTCTCTCCTAATGCCCATTAGTTTTGGGCAGTGCGATCCCTCTGCGTCCTGGAAACGCCGCATAATATGTAACCAAAACTCCCAGAAGCTTGAGGCCGCACAGGACTGCAGGTGAGTAACAACTCTATTTAAACCGAGCAGGCAGCTTAACATCCCTTTGAAGTCCATGACCTGACGCGTTTCGAAGCTGCTGTTTGCATCTCCTCAGAGGCCGTGTCAGCGGAGGTGATTTGTGGCTACCGCATCTCCCCTGCGTGCTTCCGTAATAGGGGGCTTCAGTGCTCCTCCTTTGATGGTAGTTCATTTTTAAATGCATGCTGGGATTTCTTTTTGACTGGAGATTTTGTAGCAAGTGATATCGTTGAGGTGCCTGTTGGCCTCCTCCAGATAGAGATGACATGGCAAAATCACAATGTTCCCTCCTTATCCGCTTTATTAATGATGACTTCATTATTATTTTGTAACTTTTTCATCAGCTCCTTGTAACTCAGATTACATTTGCCAATTGTTCTGGATTTCCTCTTAGTATTCAGGTGCAATGCCCTTAGTTCATCGGTGATGACATCACTGTAGATGTCTATAGAGTCTCTTGGCATCATTGGGGTAAAGGTGGAGTGTGGTATGAAAGGGCTGGGAATACGGCTTGGACTCATGATGCCTTCATCCTCCAGGACTTGCTGTGTAGGCCTAGGAGTGCAGGGCACTGCTAAATCCCTCAGGGTGCGAAGTGTAGGGATATCAGCCACAGTGAGCGGTTCCTCTGCAATAGGGACAACATATGCAGTGTTAGGCTCAGTTGCATTGTTTTGTTTGAGCTTGAAGAATTTGATCAGCTTGAGTTTACGGATGAACTTGAAAACATCAATCTGGGTATTGCTGTAGTCAAAAGTGCTTTCGGGACAATAGGTGAGTCCCAGCGTGAGGAGCTGTTTTTCTGCCTCGGATAAGTCCATAGTACTCAGATTGATGATGGTCTTGGTGTCATCACTTATTTCTTTCTTCAATTGCCTCTTCTGATCGCTTGCTTTGGTTTTCCTGCGTTTCCTCCTTTCGCGCCTTCTTCTGTTGCGTCAGTGTTTTCTTTCCGCGGAAGCCGTGGCCTGAGGGTCTGCCGCCTGTCGTAGACTAAAAAATCCATCTCCTCTCCTGGGCTAGGGTTGGCTCTGCCAGGCATATTGTTCCTTCTCCATCTGGCCCCATCATCCGAGTTGGATCCACTTTCAGCCAAGGAGCTTAAATCAGACAGTGATGTTGAGTCTGCCCCCTCAGTGTTGCCGGTTGGCGGTCTGGACTGTCCTTGCTGGCTCTGTTTATTCATGCGCTGTTTCCTGATAGAGTCATATTTTCTGGCAAATGTGAAAATTTGCCCGCACTCGTAATCCGTTTTGTCTTGGGCGAATGTAAATACTTTGCGGGCCTTTATTGTGACCTCATGTTTGCTCAGGCGTTTGTCAATTTCTTCTCTTCCCTTTGCAATTGCATCCTTTTGATCCATGGCATCTAATTCACTATTTAACTGGTCAATTTTACATTGTATGCTTTCCCTGTCGATTTCCGAATACTTGGTTAGTATGTTAGTATGTTAATGAGGCGCCATGAGGCATCCAAATTGCTCACAGCCGATTCTTTCAGCATTTCAGGGTTCGGATTGTAGAAACTAAGGTCGGGGACAATCGATATTTGCCCGGCGGTATCGCCTCTTTAACCCACGAAACATTAATCAATGAAGAGGCAGGCGCTGGAGACTGGAAAGCAGGAAACAAGGTTTATTCTCTCCGGAGGAGAACACAACAAATCAGACAGCAGGTATCGTCATGAGGTGCTCTACCCGCATCCCTGAGGCCTGGCCTCTTATATCCAGGTTTATTACTTTATTACATATTACATATTCATGGCGAAGCTTTGATGTACGGAAAGACATTCTCGGAATCCCCGCTCCAAGCCCGTTCCCACACACATTTACAGTTGAAGTCCCACCCCGGTCACAACAGGTGATGATTATCGCGCAGCTGGACATTCCGTCGATCCACGGAATGTGGGGGTTTGATCGGATCGCATAGGGTGGGGGCTTTGATCAGCTCGGGGGTCCTTTGATGAGGGAAGCCTTCCTACTGTACGGGGAGGGGCAATAAACAATATCGGCAGAGCTAGGTGTCGGCCTGGGAACGAGGAAGACAAACGGGCACAGGAAAAGGGGGGGGGTTTTGCATCATGGGATCTGGGACCATGAAAGGAATGAAGGGAGGTGTCGCGCTGGGAACAGGATGGGGTTCTGAGGCAGAGCTGCGCTGAAGAGGGGTTTATGACTCAAGGCATGCGCGAGCAGGGGGGGTTGGTCAGCGTGCAGGCTTGGTGAGGGCGAAGGGCTATGTCGGGGAGGGGGGGGGGCCAGTGGCATGCAAAAAGGGTTGTTCTGATCGAGGCACCTAAAATGGCGGGTGTGCATGACAAAAAGTGTGGCATCGGGGAAAAAGGCAAGATGGCGCAGATAATGTTTACCAAACCGTACTAATTTTCCACAGTCCTCCCTTTAACATATCCAAGACATCTTGCTGGCCTATTTCCTATTCATGTCTACTGTGGTGGTCATAAGAAAAAGAAGTAGGCACCCAGGTGAAGGAGTTATAGACATTACATTTTAAAATCGTTCATCTTAGGAGGCGGGTCCATCGATAAAACTCGTTTGCAGGAAAGTTATAGTAATGCAGACAAAAATGATTCTGTAGTGAGAGCAGTGCGTACATTTCATTTCATTGTCGGTTGCTGCATAATCAATACATTGGTGGCTGGGAGAGAAATGAGACATAGTAGAAACGATAATTAAGGAATGTTCGAAGTTAGTGAGTTCTCAGCATTTTTTCGTCTTCCGTTGGCACTGTGGAGCACCGGCGGTGGAGCTTATGGGTCCAGCTCTATTCTAGATTCCGCGTTGCAGGGCATGACCTTTTCCTTGCTTTTCCGGTCAAAAAGGTCCTTTTCGCCCCGTGTCCTTTGGAGTAAGAGTTCAGGTGGAAGAAGAGTGTGTAAGTAGTCCATAGGGTAGGTCGGAGAAAAAAGGGGGGATGGAGCAGGGCCAGATCGGGAACAGACCAGGGGGCGGAGAATTCCAGGTAGGCGGGCTCATGACTGAGTTCAGAGAGCGGGGACTTTTCGGCACACATTTGAACATTGAGCAGGGGCATCAGGTCAGCCCTTTCCTCTCATTTTGTCGGAAATATTGCCTCGTCCTGCAGCTCCTTTCTGTCGCGGCCTCGCCTCGGCCAACATCGCAGGTGTTCCAAGATCGGTAATCAGGCCACGTGCTCCCACATCCGGTCCTTCTTTCCTCCGACAGTCGTACCCTTAAATGAGTTTGAAAAGACAGTCTTTAGAGAATTGGTAGAGGAAAGTAATCACATAAGTCTATTTCTCTCCCAGCTCCAGGTAAATGAGAATACAATGGTGTTTTCTGCCCGGCCACGGTACGAGATCTGGTACCTTTTATTGCATTACAGTTACGTTAGTTCTTCTGACGGAGACCCACCTTCCTAGTACGAGCCTTACAAAGCTATACCGTTCTCCTGGGCTTTATATCAAAAAAACGCAATGTGCTATCGCCATAGTTTGATAGGTATCTTTCTGAGAGATGAACATAGGCTAAACATTTTTCATTCTATCAATGCATCTTGCCTTTCAACTAAACATTTTACCCTACACAGGGTTCATTGCAACGATTTCTTCGTTTCGGTCTAATCTTAATTTTGCAAACGTCATTCTGGTTCCTACATAGCCTCTTATGGCCTGACTACTTAATTAGAAAAGACAGGGGTCTTATGGGAAGCAACTAGGGACATAGAAAACTGTGGTAAGGGCGTAAATCCTCTTACAACCGGGGGTGAGGGACAGTTTCATAACTCTCTTCTGGGGCAGCTGATACGAAACAGGGGCGTTCCGGAACATGAGGATGTTTCGATCACCTTTACGGTGTGGGTATTGTGACAATTCGGGACGGGGAAGGTCGCGTTATCTGAGGCATTTTATTTCATTATAGGAGGCGCTGACATGTAGTTCCCTTATTACGGGTCAGATTAGGGAACCTCAGTCGTCTTACCTGTCCTTTCCCTTATCGCCAACTCTTGGTTTCGTTAATTTAGCAGAAAGGAGAGGTAATGACACGGTCTCAGGGTGATTGTATTAAAGACAAGTTTTGTGCAAATACTGGCGGTATTTGAAGCCAATTGGGTGGTGTGCTAGGGGTGGCGGCTTGCCAATTTAGGTGCTAGTCGTTCGGAAGGGGGGGGTGAAGGGGAGAGAGAGAGAGAGAGAGAGAGAGAGAGAGAGAGAGAGAGAGAGAGAGAGAGGTATGTAACAACAGGCTAAATAGTACACGTGCGACATGGGAAGTGGCAGCGTATTAAAATAGGCTATCTAGTGCGTTACACAACATGAGACATTTATGGGTCTGCGTTAGGATTTGAAAGCATGCAGTTTGAGACGGGCGAGCACTAGGTCGGGTACGGGGGACATGCATCGAGAAAAAGGAAAAAAGGGGGGGGGCACCATTGTGTCGCACTTCTTGCATTCTCGGTCCTTTGACCAGTTGAGTCAACGCTTCAGTCATACACAAACATTCTCTCATAGTTTCAGGCATACGTGACATGCGTCCATTCGCGCAATCATGGATTAAGGGTGATCATTTCTCATCGAGTCATACTATTTGTTGGTTCGTTTGTTACATGAGTAGTTTATGGGTGTGCTTAGGTGCCACCTTGCGGCGCTAGTCTGCTTCGTGTATCAGACATGGCAAGGCTTCAAATCTTCGCCATACCTCGGTTGTGATCTCTGATGTAATCTGCAGAGGGAGGAAAAAAAGAGGGGAAGGGGACAACATTCGAGCATATCAAAAGCACGGGTACGAAAGTCTTTTACTTACCTCATACTCGTCTTATCTCCTCGGGATAGAATCCCCGAGGTTGTGGTTTCTGGAGCCAAGGGGGGGGGGGGCAGTGTGTCCTTATAGGCTGTGAGTAGGAAAACGTTAGAGAATCAGAAGCACTTAGCGCGAAGTTTCTAGTTGGTAGGTGTACTTAACTATCGGGGTCCTTAAATCTCTTTCAACGCTGTGACGTTTTAAGGTTTATCAGTTCTTCGGTCAACTCTGTTCCCTAGTGCCTTTGAGTGTCGTATCTTTATAATATTCTATTATTTACATCGTTTAACTTTACCCATCCTTTATATTCCATTTTTTTTTTTTTTTTTCTTTTACACCATTTCGTTTTTACCCATCCCCAGAAGTCGAGGTCTTTCTCCATGCGCGAGTCCCGGAGTCAGTCGCATTTTTGACGGCAGAGTGTCGTGTCTCAGATTCGATCCTCCATCCGGGGTTGGGCAACCATCTTCTATTAACCTTAAAGAGAGAGCAGAGTAGGGTGCACAGAAAAGAACTCTCCCGCCGATCCCACATTTTTAAATAAAGCATGCAATACCCGTTCATAATTTCGAAAACCTTTATTTTGCAAAATCATTTCAGTACGTGGATTATGAGGGTGCAGTCGTATTCGGCCGGACACGGCAATGGCTAAAGTGCGTACAGTGGGGGGGTGTTGTTTTGCAGCAATAAAAACATTAGAAAGTTTTATTCATTCATTTGTAGGAAATTAAAACGTCTATCAATTGACTGGGGGAATCGGGGGCATTTATTTCATAATTTAGAAGCATAGTCAGACTAGTTGCAATCAGATTTCCTATATGCATACCGTGTGCTTGCGTCATAAGCGAGGTTATACATCAGCTATATAAAAAATATAATACATCATACATTTGTAATCAACATTTTTAACGGGATCCTTTTACATGCTCGTCGAGTGAGCTCTCCTACTTTCTTGTCAAGTGTACAAAGGATTATATATATATGTCTCAGAACATCAAGTTTTGTATTAGTAAAAAGGAACACCACGAGGTGTTCGTAAGTTCCTATTGATACCGGCGCCATTTTGGGCGGGGCCGGGTTAGTCCGGAAGTAGCATCAGGGAAAATGTTTCCTACAACCGGCAGTTGGACCAGAGTCCTTTTCGGCAGTTCAAGAATTCATGCTAACAGAAGGAGTGGCTATGTCATGCTTATTTCGTTAGCGATTAAGGCAGTTGTCCTTTACCGGAAGCCTGCAAGGACCGAGGGCTCCTCCGGGGACTTTTGTAGAATCTTCACGGCTGTGGGGGTGCTTGTCAGAGGTGGGGGCTCGTGCCCCGGTGGGCAAGCGCCCGAGTTACATTGCTGTTCAAAGTTACTCTAGCGGCCGAGGCCTGCCTTCCAGCGGACCCAGACGCCATTTTGAGGCCCTGCAGCAGTCCCCTCTCGTCGAGTCTGCAAGAGTGGAAGAGACCTTCCTGAGGACAAATAGGGAATGGAACTCTGTGTTGTGGAAGCGGGACGTTCGGCTGGGGTGCAGCTGTGATGCCCCCACCTGGGGGGCGAGGGAGACTCGTTCGCGCCGTCTCCTTCTCCCGGTGCACTCCACGCCGCTCTCTTTCATGGGCATGCAAGATGGTCTCTCCACACCCTGTGCTCCACAAGGCCCATGCCCAGTGCTGTGGAAGTACCGCCACCTGCGGCGCACATTCGGTGCTGCACAAGTATCGGTGCAGCCATTGCATATTCGGTGTTCCGAAAATATGGGCACCGTTGCATGTTCGGTGCTGCGCAAGTACTGGGACGCCACCATGGTATGTTCGGTGCTACGCAGGTATTGGCACCACCGCCTGGCTGGGGGAGTTCGGTGCTGGGCCGGGGGCTGGGAGACCTCCTATCCATGGAGGTGGGAGAGGCTCGTCCGCGTCGCCTCTCCCTCCCAGCCCAATTTGGACAAATTTTTGTGGAGGTACGTACAGGACATCCCGCCGCCCAGAGTTGTCGCGGCCATTGTTCATGACAGGAGTGGCGCCTGGCGTGCTGCTGCTGCCACAACGGAGGAGAAAAGGAAAGAGGTGTCTCGTCCTTCTCTGGGCCGGGCTTCCTTAGGTTGTCGGCTGCAGCCGGACTCAGTTGGCCCCGGTCCCTGGCCATTGGTGGCCGGACCGGGAGGACATGTGGCGGGACTACCTGAAACTCCCATGCGCCACCATGGCCGGGCCGGGAAGGCATGTGGCGGGACTGCCTGCAGCTATCCAGGGCCGCTGCGGCCGTACTCCGCTGGCCCCCCTGCCTCTCCTCCGGCTCCCCCATATGTTAAGATTTCCTGACCAAGTGTTGGCAGCAGGGCCCGCCTTATATGGGTTGCCGCCGGTTGGGCGTAGCCGTAACCCTGCCCTACTTTGGAAGGTTCCAGAATGTGGGGGGGGGCGAATGTTCTGTTGACTTTCATTTTCTACAGTTTACCGTTCTTGTTTCTAGCGTTATTGTTTCTTGCTTGTTATGTTAAATAAAAGTTCGTGTTCATCAGTGGCTTACTGATTTCGTTTCCCATTCCTTTCTTTCCAGGTTGTTTCAAGCTAAAATTTCTGTTAACAGAGTTTATGTAACACGGAAGCACGTGCAGAGGGATGACGCAGATTCATACATTACGTACACACAAACTCAGACGGGGAGACAGTAAAAGTATGACACACAAGACCCAAAGACAAACATAAAACAGTGATTGGCCATAATTTTCTCTTTCTGTCTGTTTATTTAGAGCTAGATTGGGTTCCCGTCTTTAACATTGTCCGATCTATGAAAACTCGAACATGTCGCTGAAATCGGTCTGGCGAAATCTGTGCCATCGGGCATAATCAAACGTGGTGGTTCTATCTGGCCTGACCATGTCAGTCTGATTCTTCTTTGTCTGGCGCTTTTTCCCTTTCTTCCGGACTGCTATTCCTGTCGGTCCTCTGTTCCTACCCTCGCTCAGAAAAGTCGGGCATTGTGCTTTCCAGTGTCCGACACATCTACAAAAAGCGCATTGGTCTTGCCCTAAGTCTGGCCGTCCTGCGCGTAGTGTCGGGGGATAACTTTCGGGTCGTGGTGTCCAGGGGTTGTCCTGTTGATATATTCCTCTACCTGCTCTGTCCTTGTCTCTTTTCTTTCATTGCATTGCCTCTTTGCGCCACATACCGAGACTGTCGAGCATAATAGGCGTTGTCTTATTATTACGAAGGGCTATTTCTAACGTTTCTATTTTATCAAGATCGAAGGATCCTACCAGTGGCCACTGTTTGTCTTGACTTTCTTTGGTATACCTGTGCCACAATTTATTATATGCTATGGTAACTAATCCATAGTTTATGAACATGTCCTTATTAGGGGTGCCTTCCAGCGGAGCTAGATGATCCACCTCTAATAAACGGTCCGGGCTGAACCAATTATCAATCAGTGGGGAGAAGACAGACATGACGGCTCGCAACGAGGGACAAAAAGTCAGCATTGCCTATCTTATCACTGTGCGCAAAGACTAGACAGAATATTTCTATTCTACGTTGTTTGCAGGCAGTGAATACCTCATGAACCAATAACAAAGAATAACCAATAACAAAGAACAACCAATAACAAAGAACAACCAATAATAAATAAAATAAAATAAAATCAGTGGGGAGAGTAAGTAGGGGCGCAAAAGTCTGCGTCCTCTACCCTTTCACTATCCGTAATGAGGAATCTGTTATTTCCTGTTTGCAGACAGAGAATCTCCAGAAGACAATCCGTGAACAGTAGTTGGGGTTCAAAGAACCCAGTTAATCAGTGTGGGAGAGGGAATCTCCCAAAAAAACGTTAATAAATAATAGAATCAGTGGGGGAGAAAAATAGGCACGACGGCTGCGTTACCTATCCTTCACTGTTTGCAAAAGGGAAAGAGCCTACTGTTTCTCCGTGTGCAGACAGTGAATCTCCAAATAAGTCAATAAAGAGTAATACTAGTATTTTCTAAACAATTCAAATAATTATTTCGCCATTCGTCGTGTTTACACGACCTTACCCGGACCGTATGGACAGTTTCTTGTCTTCCGAATCCAGCGCCCGTTCGTCCTCTTTTTCTCGTATTTCTCACGGCACTCCTAATGGTTCCCAGTCAGGACCGTGGATCACTCGAGAGAGGTCTGTTCGGAACTAGTGAAGTTCGGATGATCGGCTGCCAGACGAGGGTCTATTGGGCACGAGCTCTCCCGATCGTTGCAGTCGTTCACTCTGTCGTCAGGACCTCTCCCACTGGATCCACGAGTCGCTGATGGGCCCCACGCTTGGGACGCCAATTGTAGAAACTAAGGTCGGGGACAATCGATATTTGCCCGGCGGTATCGCCTCTTTAACCCACGAAACATTAATCAATGAAGAGGCAGGCGCTGGAGACTGGAAAGCAGGAAACAAGGTTTATTCTCTCCGGAGGAGAACACAACAAATCAGACAGCAGGTATCGTCATGAGGTGCTCTACCCGCATCCCTGAGGCCTGGCCTCTTATATCCAGGTTTATTACTTTATTACATATTACATATTCATGGCGAAGCTTTGATGTACGGAAAGACATTCTCGGAATCCCCGCTCCAAGCCCGTTCCCACACACATTTACAGTTGAAGTCCCACCCCGGTCACAACAGGTGATGATTATCGCGCAGCTGGACATTCCGTCGATCCACGGAATGTGGGGGTTTGATCGGATCGCATAGGGTGGGGGCTTTGATCAGCTCGGGGGTCCTTTGATGAGGGAAGCCTTCCTACTGTACGGGGAGGGGCAATAAACAATATCGGCAGAGCTAGGTGTCGGCCTGGGAACGAGGAAGACAAACGGGCACAGGAAAAGGGGGGGGGTTTTGCATCATGGGATCTGGGACCATGAAAGGAATGAAGGGAGGTGTCGCGCTGGGAACAGGATGGGGTTCTGAGGCAGAGCTGCGCTGAAGAGGGGTTTATGACTCAAGGCATGCGCGAGCAGGGGGGGTTGGTCAGCGTGCAGGCTTGGTGAGGGCGAAGGGCTATGTCGGGGAGGGGGGGGGCCAGTGGCATGCAAAAAGGGTTGTTCTGATCGAGGCACCTAAAATGGCGGGTGTGCATGACAAAAAGTGTGGCATCGGGGAAAAAGGCAAGATGGCGCAGATAATGTTTACCAAACCGTACTAATTTTCCACAGGTTGTTCAATAGTGGGCGCCAGAATTATTCGGAGCCCCCTTGGGACCCGCTCTTCCTCTCTGTATTTTTGCAGAGATTTGGCCTCCCACCATTTGGTGATCTCGGAGCACATCAATTTTTCAAGCGCTTTAAACTTGGTCTTGTAACTGTCCTCGGTGCCATCAGTGATGTCATTTGAGATGTCATCAGTGATGTCACTGACCATGTCATGAATGATCTAATATGTGACATCATCAGCAGTGCATTGCGGGTGCGCGATATATACTTAGTACAACTAACTATATAGGAGCAATTTCAATGGTTTTGTATGAGTAAAATGTCCAGCTAACTATAACACCACTAAAACTTATAGTTTTTTTGAGTGAATTTCAAAGGTTTTGTAAAAGCTAATTCCTAACTATATAACTCCTGAAACCTATGGTTTTTTCAGTGAATTTCAAAGTTTTTTTTAAATGCTAATTCCTAACTATATAAGGCCTGAAACCTATGGTTTTTTCAGTGAATTTCAAAGGTTTTTTTAAATGCTAATTCCTAACTATATAAGGCCTGAAACCTATGTTTTTTTCAGTGAATTTCAAAGGTTTTTTAAATGCTAATTCCTAACTATATAAGGCCTGAAACCTATTGTTTTTTCAGTGAATTTCAAAGGTTTTTTAAATGCTAATTCTATTAGCGGATAACGTTTAAATATATTAATATCCTAGTGGGACCACCTGAGCAGCCCTAGGGGGTCAGGGTGTTTCTACCCTGCCCCCTTTTTGTGTTCTACACGTTTGTTTTTCTGCTTTCTTGTGCCTAATTCCTAACTATATAAGGCCTGAAACCTATGTTTTTTTCTGTGAATTTGCAAGGTTTTTTAAATGCTAATTCCTAACTATATAAGGCCTAAAACCTATGGTTTTTTCATTGAATTTCAAGGTTTTTTAAATGCTAATTCCTAACTATATAAGGCCTGAAACCCATGGTTTTTTCAGTGAATTTCAAAGGTTTTTTAAATGCTAATTCTATTAGTGGATAACATTTATATATGTTAATATCCATATGGGACCCCCTGAACAGCCCTAGCGGGGTCAGAGTGTTTCTACAAGGCCCCCAAATCTTTTTTTTTTCTTGTAAAACAAATGAGGTACGCGCACCGTGCGCGTACCGTAAGCGTACCCCGTGATTTTCCGATTTTTTTTTTTTTTTGGGGGCTTGGGGGTCCTTGTGGGACCCCATGAGCAGGCCTATGGGGTCAGGATGCTTCTACCCTGCCCCCTTTTTGAGTTCTACACGTTTGTTTTTCTGCTTTCCTGTACATCAGTCTACCGAGGCACAAGATGGCTGCCAACAGTTTCTGTTTTGGAGTGTTGACAGACATTGGCAGCCAATCAGAATGCAGCTCGCGCACTAGAGGTACGCGTACGGTACGCGTACGTGCGCGAACCGTAAGCATACAGGTAAGCTCACGGGTAAGCTGCCATAGATATATAAATTTTTTTTAACCTAAATTACTCAAAATCCTCTGGAGCACATATCATGAGACATAGCAAAGGCACATCGGGCTACCAGTCCCTACAATTTTGCCAAGTTTGGTGAAAATCCATTCAGCCGTTCGAGCTAAAAGTGAGTCCGACCGCCCTACGGAAATTAACATGGGGAAAACACGTTTTGGGACCCCCCTTTTATCTCGGCCCCCGCTTGACGAATCCCCCCCAAACTTTCAGGGAAGGACCGGAGCGTCGCGAGGCAAAGTTAAGGAAAAATTCAGGAAGATTCCTCAACCGGCGCCAAAGTTATTCCCAATAGAATGTTGCGATTTCCCTATGGAAAACAATCCTGACTATATATACCTACTGGCGACCGCCAGTAGGTAATATATATATATATATATATATATACATAGAGAGAGAGAGAGACAGAGAGAGAGAAAGGGGCTAAATAGACCCACTCCCTTATGTTTATAAGGCTAAAACAATATACGGGCTAGCAAAAAATCTTGCATTTTTATACTCTAGCCAATTCATATTTTTTTTTACGTTTTCTTGATTTGTATTTTCCAAAGTATTATAATTACAGGATGATATATTTATGCATAATCTCCATAATGTGCACATGTATTATACTCTAGCCAATTCAATTCAGTAGGATTCGGATAAAACTAAACTGCTTCTTGTTGCAGAATTCGCATTCTCTTTTGTCTACTTGATTTTCATAACCTTCGGCTACAAAAAGTGTTTTACCCAGAAAATAATGGTCAGTAAAACAACTCGAACAGTAAACGGAAAAGTTAAATATAATTCACAAATATTTCTACTGAAGGATCATGCCTTTTTTCTCTGTCTTTATTTGTCCTTGCAAATGTATTGTGTTTTCCCCAAGCACACCTTTTCAGAACAAGAGCTGTCAGAGTTGTAATGCGTTAAGCTAAACTTACGTTATTTGAAACAAAACCTCGAAAAAAGTTTCTCTGCCAAGTCTTCTGTCTTCCAATTCTCCTAGGCATTTTGTATTCACGTTTTTGCCCATCAGGAAGGGAAACTCGAAAAACAAACTCCTCCATGTCATTAAGAGCCTAGAATAAAGGAAAAGTGCACCAGACTGACTGTAGGAGAGAAAGCAAAAGAATACATTTATTGAATGACTAACAGCAAATCAAGACACATTACAAACCATCCAGTCTAAAAGTTAATGCAAAGTAAAAGATAGTATTGTACTGAAACTAGTAATGGCCTTAACAATCGGCTTAGGAAGTTTTCTTGTTTTTGCAAATTGGCATTTTAAGACTGTGGCGAATTATTTTCTGAATATACCGCCTATATTAGAGTGATGCTGAAGGGGTCGACGACCCACCATACAGAAGGTACTTCTATCTCATTTAGTGTTGAGACTACTTCCACTGACGTACACCAACCGATGGCCAGAGTAAGGGCTATCAATTGAAAGTTTTGCCATTTATCCATCTGCCACATTTAGAGCCCAGCTTTACTACTTCCTGCATGCCCGAGAGCAGGATACCAAACGGCCACGCGCACGGAGCCATTTAGGACGCAGACAGGCGCCCTCTGAATTATCCTTCGGTCCATAAATAGTGCCCGTTCTTTCCTGATACTACGTGACGCCACACGCGGATCGGCGTGCGTGTCAGACCTGCAAAAGGCACTGGACATTTTGTTAAATATTAATTTGGGTGTAGCACCTAAACAAGGAGGAGAACTTGGACAGTCTCTTCATTTTTGACAAATTCTGCGATTATCATTGGATTTCGATTTCGCTACCTACCATCCGGGACAGAATTATAAAAGGTGCAGAGGTTCAAAGTGGTTTATTTCATGAAGACAGCCCTGAGGAAGTCGTGGGTTAGCTCCCCGGAAGACGAAACACATATTTGCTGGACCTTTAAAGAAGATAATAAAATACCAAGAACATTTACACTGGCATTTACATTGATGATTTGTATCTCAATTGGTAAGCTTCTATATTACCTGTTACCTTTTCTCTTGGCTGTACAGATTTGCCCTGGATGCCTGCATTTTTAAATCACTCACACAAGCAATAGCATACCAATGTGCAATACATTTGTCTATAATGTTGAAGTGAAAGAAATTTAAAGAAACACACCTGTATGACCGCATTGTTATTATAAATTTGGTGCAAGCTGCCTTCTTAAAAAGGGACACTTCCACAAAAAAGGATGCAAATTCAAAAATCAAAAAGTCACCATACAGGTGTGTTATAGAAATGTAATTAGTGCAATGTAATTTGATTTAGAACTTACTAGACAAGGTGTAACAGTTACTATATTAATTACCTGTAAAATCAATGTCAGTCCGAAATTTGAATCATCCAACATATTTAACCGTGTAATATTTTCCCTTGTCTAATGCAAGTCCTGTATTGTACCCAATTTCCATTATCACACTATGTAATAATGTGTAATGCATATGTGTTCATACTTATCAGTATTCAAGGTGAAACAAAAACACATGTAGTAATACATCTGAAAATAATTTTAATCATCTATTTGTTGGTGCAAGTGTCCATTATCATGATGAATGCCTTCTCTAAATTCAAGTGAGGATCACATACTATGTTTACCAGTGTATGGCTCTCCTTTACATCTTTATTTGAAATATATGTGTCATAATGGTTTAACACTGTAAATCTCAGGTGGATTGTTAATTATATCATTTGATCTATGCTCTGTAACGCAGCTTCCTGCATCATATACAATTTGTGTGATTGGTATTGCTAGACGTCCTGCAACTTGGTACTCTGATTTCGCTTTTTAAAAAAAACAAAACCTAATGGCAAAACCTGTGGGACAATAACTGGTTTACTGCACTTAAAAAATAGACATTACAATGTTATGTTGAATTTCCTGCCATCATGATAACAATAAATATGTCCTTCACATTTTAGTCAGAAACATTTCTAGAAATTAAACAATTGCAATGGAAAATTAATGCCAGGGCAAACCTGTTGAAAAGAAAACTAGAGATGTATTCAAAACAATGAGATACATATCACAAAATAATAAGTAATACAATGCCAGTCAATGATATTCGAAAAATCAACACCGTTGTGCTGTGGCACAAACCTATCTCCTAATTCACTGCCAATGGTTACTTACTCAGGAAGGGACATCTAGTGCGGCAGTGCAGGCAGATCTTACTTGGGGTGGGGAGGTTACGTTTGGGAGGGATGGGTATTGGTTTAGGAGGGGTGGCTTTGCATTTGGGATGGGTAGATTTAGTTTTGGGGTGTTGTGTTTTATAAGGGGTTATGGCAAGTGCAAACAAAAAACTCTCATGAGAAAAATGGGAATGATGCTCAGCACGGAGTTGGGTTTGGGAGGTAGAGGGAGAGGTAGTGGCAGTAGCAGTTGTGTTTTGTGGGTGTGAATGCTAATGTATGTGAGAGTGTGGAAGGGTATGCTTTGGAGGTGTAGGGTGTGGTGGATGTGGTAGTGCATGTGGTTGTGATGATGGGTCTGGTGTCTATGGGTGTGCTGAAGTTGGGTTGGTGCATGTGTATGTGTGGTATGCGTGGGTGTGCTGCTGGTGTAGTGCATGTGGAGGTGGGGATGGGTGCGGTATCTGAGGGTGTGCAGGTGGTGGTGCATGTCAATATGGTGGTGGGAATGGTCTCTGTATGTCTGGGTGTGTGACTAGGTTTTGTGCTGTCTCTGTGTTTATGTGTATGTGTGCTGGTGTGTGAGTTAGAGTGGGTGCATGCAAAGGCGCATGGTACAGGGCTGATGGGAATTGGGAATTAGGGCAGGGAAGTGACAGGAGGTGAGGCTTAAGGTTGGGGTGGTTGGAGGGCTGCAGTCAGTGAGGAGTCCCAGAAAAGACTGCTGTAGGCCAGACATACCATTATGAATTCCTTCTAGGTAAGCTACCATGGGTAGCATATTGTAGCTAAGCCTCTTCTTGGCATGCAGGAGTGCAGCCTGCCTACAGAGATGCTGCTGAGGAGGTCAATAGCCTCCTTAAACAGCTAAGCCAGGGGGCAGGGGTTTAGAAGAATGTGGCAAAGGAGACCCAAGCCCTTTTTGGGGGGTGGGGTTGTCCAACATGGGGGGATCAAGTGGGAGGGTGGAGATGCATATCTGCATGGCTGACAAGGATGCAGATGTAACAGGAGCAGTAGTCTCTGCCAACACTAAGGACTGGTTGCTTGGAGAAGCCTCCAAAGAAGGTGATGAGCTGGTGGCCTCCATGACGGTCTCCTCACCCTCTGTGGCACCATGTCCCTCGGTGTTGGTGGTTTCACCAGCTGTGACACAGAGTCCAGTTGCTACCCAGCCTATGTGGCCACTGTCTCCTATGCCTGCTCCGGATGATGCTAAAAAGACATATACAATAGTTTTATTGCAGCTGTGTGAATAGAACTGATGAATAACTTTGTTCCTTGTTTTCATATTGCACCTGCCAAAAGGTTCACTCTTTGGCTCTTTACACCATCAACTCATTCATGTAGGGAACTTATTCTGAAATCATATGTCACAGTTTTGTAAATATGCATGATAGCGCCTAAATTACATATGTACTAGTCTCTTAACGTATCCATTTTTCTATAGAAACTGTTGAACACCTCTGAATGGTTGGCCTTTTTTCTCAAGAATAGTGAACTTATGTCACAATAAGGATATACAACAAAATACCTTTGGACACTGTGTGTGCAAGGTCAATAAAGCTGCATTAATAACATACATTAAAAAGTAAAATTTGAATCAATGTGCGTCAGCAGATACTGCAATGTTGTACCAATATTTGTAAAACTGAAAGCCTGTCTCCTTAGTTTGGCCCTTTCACAATGGTAACACTTAACTGAAGTTACTCAAGTTTAGTATAAATGTCCAACATATTATATGGATTCAGTACTAGAGTAGCTTATCAATGTATCACATACTATGGGCCAGATACCGATGTGGAGTAGAAATCCTCTGACCAGCAGTCAGAGGCTTTCTGCCCAACATGGTAGGTTTAAAGTCAGCCGCTGAATTAGGATGACAGCTGTCGGAGTTAAACCTTCTGGGGAAACTGATGTGGTTTCGATGGACTTAAGGAGCTCACCGGTCCATTGGAATGTCTGAAAAATCCTGAATGACACCTGCTCTGCCGTCGGGATTAAGATGTCAGTTTCCGACAACCACTCCATGTCGGACTTTCTGACATGGAAAGGCTGTTGGAAAGCAACATTAGAGGCCCATAGCAGGGCCCCCCTCCTCCCTGGACCTCTGCATTTGTACCTGTGCCCCCTAAACATCCCTGCACCATGTTGGAGTCACCTCACAATGAGGTGCCTGCCACATGGTGCAAGGATGTTTCAAAACATCCATTTTTCAATGGCTGCTTATGCTGCACGCCTTTTTGGCCCAGCCAGAACCACCGTGCTACGATCACGTGGTTCCTTTCCACAACGGTTTCGTCCTCCCAGCATCATAATAAGGCCCTTTGTATTTACCTATGCTGTTGAAGAAATTTAGACATACTGATATTGTGGATTTACAAATGACTCCAATAGCATCTGTAGTTTTCGAAGGTCTGGCAATGCACGTTATTCGTGCAGCTTCTTAAGGTCATGCTGTGCAGTTACCAGGACCAGATAGAGCAGGGTGAGTAAGGCTGTTGCTGGAGCATGTCATTATCATGTGGACAACTCAACATACAACAGAGTGGCACCTAGAGACAGTAAGAAGTTAACTCAAAAGCGATTTTTGTGCCATGTGCCAACATTGTGTAGTCCAGCTTGCCAGATAGTTGCTGCTCTTCTTAATCATTAGCACAATTTGTCAGGCAGTGCCTTATTGTCCTTGGTACAGTGTTGCACGAGGCTGGTACAGTGCATTTAAGGTCACTTTAGCTTACTTCCCCATTACTCTGCCCACACGCAGAACTCCACAGAATTGGGTGGAGTTCTTTGGCAACTCTAGGGGATTCGGTGGAGTGAAACTCTGTGAACTTCGCCCACCCCTATGCTGCACAATTCTGTCGGTTTTTCTACAAAAATGGCATGCCTATCACAAGTATTTGGTCAAAAACACACTGGCTGTAAGAAATCATGCAAATCTGTCATTTTTAACATGTATGAAACAGTATATTTGATGCAAAACATAATTGGGTAATGTGTAGACTCCAAAATGTAGCCATTCATTCTGATATGACTAGTTGTTTTGGCTCACATGCTCTCTTGTTTGTGTTAAATCCCAACTTACCAATGGGAAATTTGGAACACTCACTCTTTTATAAGTGCATAGTATGCTATGTCTCATATATTTGTCTACCATTACATCATCCACAATAGTGAAGGAGCATCACACCTGGCACAACAAATATTAGTGGCCTGTTTGGTACAACTGCTCCTCGTGACATAAAGAAACCTGATGTATATGTGTAGTTTAGGCAGCCAAATGTCTACTCAGAACAGTTCATTGGTAGTGAACAGGAATCAGGTGGGATCCTTTCCAACAAATTAATAGGAAAAGCATATTATCAAACACATTGTGCAACATGGATACCTTCAAGCACTCCTCTTGTGCTTTGAAAATAGGTCGCCGTTAATGCTGATGAACAAAATACTTGTTGTAACAAAAAATTAGTCATGTAACATTTGAAACTCAAATAAGTACTTACCCCCTCGTTGCTGCTGTTGGGCTCTCAACTGCCCATTAAGTTGGGGATAAGGATGCCATTAGGGGGATCAGGATGCAGGGCATGTGCTTCCCATGTTGGGAGGACTGCCCCAGCTGGACTTAGGTTGACTTTTTGGTCCACTGTTGTAGGTCCTCCCACCTCTTCCTGAAAGGAAGGCTGTGCCGATTGTGGACCCCCATGGTTCGCACTTTCCTGGCAATGGCCTTCCAGAGATCCCGCTTCTGATGGACATTGACCTGTATGAATACAAGAATTGAAAGCAAATAATAATGTTTTTGTGACTTTTTGTTTGTCCGTATTGATGTAACATAATTTTACTAAATTGTCTGTGATGGATCACTGACATAATATCGACGACACAAATATCGAGATACACAAATATCGAGTCAAAAATATCGATTGACAAAATATCGACTCCCTATCTTCAAACAGGTAAGTACCAAAATATCGACTCCAAAATATCGACTTACAAAAATATAGACTGTCAAAATATCGATATTTTTAAATGTCTTAAAATTAAGTTAAAACTAATATAGTAATAAATATATTTAATATAAACTTAGAAATAATTAATAAAAAAATGTAATTTTAATAAATAATTTATATAATTAAAAAAATTATATCACCAAAAATTACACACACATATATATATATATATATATATATATATATATATATATATATATATATATATATATATATATAAACATATTATTAAATAAACATATATAACATTTTAGAAAATGTTTAAAATTTATTGTTACAACTATAGTGACTTCAACATTAGCAAAAGTGTTGGATAGCGTAGAGGTAAAATTTACTACTCCCACTCCAGTGGGTGCAACAGTAGGGAAAGCGCTGGATAGCGTAGAGGTTAAAATTACTATTCCCACTCCAGGGATGTATGACGTTACAACGCATACTTTTACAACGCCTACCATTACAACAAAACTTTTAGAACGCAAAAACTTTTACAACACATACATTTACAACGCAAGATTTTACAACGCATATACCTTTACAACGCATACCATTACAACGTAAGTATTGGTAAGTATATAATAATTTTTTGAATATAAATTAATAAAAAATATTATAATATAATTTAATATAATTTAATTTTATTAAATAAATTTAATTTAAATGTAATTTTACTTTATTTGTACAAAGTACCCCAGTACCCCAAAAACCCAAAACTGACCCTGAACCCTAAAAATACCCCTTTACCCATAAACTGAAAACTGACCCTGAACCCTAAAAATACCCCTTTACCCGAAAACTGACCCTGAACCCTAAAAATACCCCTTTACCCCAAAAACTGAAAACTGACCCTGAACCCTAAAAATACCCCTTTACCCAAAAACTGAAAACTGACCCTGAACCCTAAAAATACCCCTTTACCCCAAAAACTGAAAACTGACCCTGAACCCTAAAAATACCCCTTTACCCCAAAAACTGATAACTGACCCTGAACCCTAAAAATACCCCTTTACCCCAAAAACTAAAAACTGACCCTGAACCCTAAAAATACCCCTTTACCCAAAAACTGAAAACTGACCCTGAACCATAAAAATACCCCTTTACCCCAAAAACTGAAAACTGACCCTGAACCCTAAAAATACCCCTTTACCCAAAAACTGAAAACTGACCCTGAACCCTAAAAATACCCCTTTACCCAAAAACTGAAAACTGACCCTGAACCCTAAAAACACCCCTTTACCCAAAAACTGAAAACTGACCCTGAACCCTAAAAATACCCCTTTACCTAAAAACTGAAAACTGACCCTGATCCCTAAAATACTCCTTTACCCCAAAAACTGAAAACTGACCCTGAACCCTAAAAATACCCCTTTACCCCAAAAACTGAAAACTGACCCTGAACCCTAAAAATACCCCTTTACCCAAAAACTGAAAACTGACCCTGAACCCTAAAAATACCCCTTTACCCAAAAACTGAAAACTGACCCTGAACCCTAAAATTAAAATATTGATCAATTAATCAATTATAATTAATTACCAATTATATTTTAATTAATTACCAATTAATAATTAATTAACAATTAATTCTAAATAAATATCAATAAATAAATTAACATATTTAATTAATTATAATTAAACTACTTCCCACCCTATTCCCCTATAAACCAACAACCCGCTACAGAAAATAAATTACTAAAATTAAAATATTTATCAATTAATCAATTATAATTAATTACCAATTATATTTTAATTAATTACCAATTAATAATTAATTAACAAATAATTCTAAATAAATATCAATAAATACATTAACATATTTAATTAATTATAATTAAATTACTTCCCACCCTATTCCCCTATAAACCCACAACCCGCTACAGACTTATATTACACAAAAAATAAAAATTATTATTAACTTACCTTAAATTCGATATTTTTGTTGTCTATATTATGTCTAGTCGATATTATGTCCATTCTATATTTTTGATTCGATATTATGTCCATTCTATTCGATATTAATTTTCTCTAGTCGATATTTTTGTTGTCTATATTATGTCAAGTCGATATTATGTCCATTCTATATTTTTTACTCGATATTCTGTCCAGTCGAAATAAAAGACTCGATATTATGACTGTACACCGTCTGTGATGTGAGCTATTTTAGATCAGTGTAAAACATTGTGAACTACTGAATGCTAAACAACTTGTGCATTGTTACCAGACACTTTCACTGCCAGCTTCTTTGACTTGATGCCTAAAGTCCATAGAACAAGATACTATAGTTTAAACTACATACTATGATGAAGGGCACTATGAAAGGGCCACCTTGTGTGTCAATGAGATTGTGTTCTTTGGAGATGAATGAACATGCATATACATGAATGGTATATAATTGTACGGGTGGTAGAGACCTTTTGCCATATGTGACATTGTTACATGGATGGTACAAACATACAATTGTATGTCCTTTTAAATAGGGAGAATTAAAAAGTGCAGAGAAATATTCTACAAAACACTTCATATCATTGAACATTTTCCTCCACTTTAAAATTCTCACATGTTAAAAGGGGCTGTATCTTGTATAAATACTTATGGCAGTGTGAATACTGGCCATCGATAATAAGGGGCCTACAGTTTGGAAATGACACGCTTGAAAATAGGAATAAGATGAAATGAAGTGTTTGCTCAAGAAGATATGTAAATCTCAACATTTCAGTTGTCATTCAGTTAATAGCAATCCAGGGGCATATTTTTGCTCACACCTCCAAATATTTTGAGTTGACAAGGAAATATTTTTAGGAGGCATATACCTCAGTGCCTCAGTTGTTTACCCCTGTGCCTATGTCCCAGCCTGGCCCATGATTCTGACTGAGCACTTCTCATTATCAGGTCCTACTATCTGCAGTGTGTTGATCATGATGTCAAATGAATACAGCCTTCACATAACCTTAATGTTAAAAAATTACCTTGTACCCAACTGTCTGGGACCCCTGATCTAGGCTGATTGATTTGTGGGAAGATACACATAGCAAATATAATTTGCATTTGGTTTGTACAGAAGACATATATATGCACAGTTGTAAAGACAATATATTGGGTTTTCTAATTTACATGATGTGAGAATTCTACATTTCACATGTAATTCAAACATATACATAGATATGTCTCTACACACACACCAAATAGAACCTAGGGCTTTACACATGTAACACAGGTAGGACATCTGGGTCCCGTCTCTCCATCTCCTTCACCACCCAAGCTGCCTTTAAGCCCCTGGAGAAGCTGTACGGATGTTGAATTTTGCATCGGATTCTCCTGTGCATTGGACCCTGATCTCAGATCCCCAAAGCTTGTCCCAGCTTGGGCAAAAACAACGCACGAAGCGGACCGGGCTGTGGAGCGGGGGTACGATTGAGGGGCCTGAGCCTGCGTACCACGCCTGGACGACGCAACAGATGCGGGCCTATCTTCCGTACAATGGGCCATTGGGGAGCCTCTGGACGAACCCTCTAGGAACGCCTAGGTGCTCATAAAATGAAGTGGGGAGCAGCAGGAATCACATCAGAGCAAAATCAACTTGGAGAAGACCCTCCCCAGGACTAGGTACCAAGATGGCCACTGCCCTCCATGAAGTTGAGCTGTGCACGACATCACCCAGGAACAAAGATTCAGAATCAGAAGACCGGAGGCAGCCCCACGCCACTTTGCCCTATTAGAGCCCCGGAGGAACAGGCCTGAAGGTATGGCAATGCCTGCTAGTGCAGAAACCGAGCCAGAAGAATAGGTGCCGCTCGGCCCGCATAGAAACCTGAGAGACATAACTGGGGACTGCCGCGCTCTCACCTGCAAGGCTTAAACCCATAGGGATAGTCCTACGAACTGAGCCAGAGGGAAACTGAGCACACGTGAGTCATAACAAATTTGAAAGCAGACAACGCGACCCATAAGAGTGTCGACTGAGTGATCCCTGAATAGATCTCATGACCAATGATCAAAGGAAGAGATACACATGGACTAAAACCTTGCAGGCCTATAACAACAGGAGGCTGCCGAAGGTGAAATCATAGATCTGGCTGAGGAGGCCATACTCACCTTGAGAAACCTGCATAGGAACTAGAGGGCAGAGCAGCAAGTCAAGCTTCGCACATGTGGAGCGGGCAGAAATAAAGCAATCCTGAAGGTGAGATTCGCAGATCTGTGCAATACCTGGGGCTAAGGGAGCAGAGCCATATCCTACTCCAAGAACACAGCATTAATACGGTTGTTGTCATCGGAGGAATCCACTGAACCGAAAGACACCAGAACCCATACCTACCGCAATATAGCAAACAACATGGGCTCCTAGACCTTGAAACCATGGCCGAGAATGGAAGAAAGGCATACACGAGAGCACATCTACTACACAGCTCTCCTGCAGCTCAAAAATACCAAAAACGGCACCGAAAGATGGCCTCAGCCCGCATAAATAAAGTATGCACTATTAGGGACATGCTTGCTGGGTACTCAAACTCAGCAACAGGGGGTTGAACTACACCCCCAGAAACATCTTGCTACTCTGACGAATCAGCACCAGACGACCAATCACCAGAATTTTCCTGGAGTCCCTGTTTTCCTGATTGAGAGATGACCTCCAAGAACTTAAAAAAGAGCTTTCGCAGGATATCAGGGATGCCGGAAAAGATATTGACTCACTGGGAGACCGTGTAGAAACCTTCGAGGAACAAGGAGACAGCCCCGAAAGGGAACTGCACTCCCTGCAAGAAGAGGACCTACAACTACAGGAACAGCAACTTGACCTACAGACCCATGCTGAGGATCTTAAAAATAGATCTAGGCATAGTAACATACTCATTCTTGGAATAACATCCAAGACCAAGAGAAATGACATACACACATATGTAGGTGACCTCTTCCGATACATACTTGGAACAACCAATGCTCACAAAATCAAGATAGAGCGTGCACATCGAGTGCGGAGGGCCCGCCCTCCTGGAGCTCCCCCAGCAGACATTCTGGTATGCCTCCAAGACTTCCCTATGAAGGAAGACATCCTCTGCAACACACGTGAGAAACATCTATTGAACTTCTGTGGCGAGACTCCAACCCTTTTCCAAGACCTAGCAGCAATCACACTTCAAAAATGCTGTGAATTCGGACCAGTCACCCAGCATTTGCTTGACACAGGAATAATTTACTCTTGGGACACCTCGTCTACATCATTTACCAACACGGAGGCAAGCTCTATCAACTCCGCTCCCTCACCGAAACCTGCCAGATTCTCAGTGTGGACTTGAAACAAGACGACCCATTGTCGTCCACATCATCTGCCCGCACAGGACTGCGACGTAACCGGAACAACAACCGCGGAAAGAAAAATGGCCTGGCGTGTTGGGAACCAACTGAGATTGCAGAGGACCAGCTGGCAGCTCTCCGCTCCATCCTGGAAGACAAGACCTGGATAGAACAGATGAATCACAGACCTCCTGCAGGGATGAGTGTATTTTGCACATGCGGCTTGGGGGACTGGACCAGAGGCCACATTTTGGACCCAACTTTCTTCCCTGCGTTTCAGACCTGAAGGGCACAGGTCTGCCACAGGGACTATGAATGTTCCCCATCTTAGTTTTATATATTAGTTGGGGTTTCTTTCTTTTGGGACTTATACAATGGATCACCCTGCTTACACACTATACCTCATCCGACATGTGCAGCCACGCAGCCGACCACCTCACCCATATCATGTTGGCGCAAACGAATGCTATACCTCCCTTCCAAATGTAGATGCCAGACAACACCTGGAAAATATTGACGTAAAATGTGAAGGGATTAAAAAGTCCCATCAAATGTAAAGCAATATTATCCTACCTAGATAATTCTGGTGCAGACATATATTTGCTCCAAGAGACTCACCTTTTATGCCGTGACTGCTACTGACTCCAATCACAAGCCTTCCCACAACAATTCTTTTCCTCCCCTTCATACAAAACTGCAGGTTTAGCTATATTAGTAGTACGATCCTTTAATGGGACAAATGGGCCTAAAGCAGCAGAATTAAGAGGTAGACTAATCTCATATCTGGTTACCTTCACAATAGGATCGCTATATGCTCCCAATGATGGCCAAGAACTGTTCTTAAGAAAGGCCCTCACAGAGGCCCTAGCTGCAACAGACACAAAGGTCCTCCTAGGGGGTGAACTTAACCTAGTATTTAACGCAGATCTAGATAGATCTGCACAACGACATGGACAGACCGGGGCACTTACTAAAAGCGGGCTCATGTGGATTAATTATCTGGGACTCTGTGATGTCTGGCAATCTTTTCATACAGAGGAACAGGAATATACATTTATACTTATGCACATAAAACGCATGCTAGATTAGACTAGTTCCTAGCTACAAAAACTATACACAGTTTAACACAAGACAAATACATTATTCCGCAGTAATCTCTAGCCATTCAGTGGTAACACTCTCCTTGAGAATAGATCCGACCAAGGCCCCACACCGAACATGGTGCATGTGTGAAACATTTTTACACCATCCAGAAGTAGTCTCCCAAATTCAAAAAGCCATCTCCAGCTACCTAGAAATTAAGGACGCCCGAATGTCTCTATGGCAACCCTATGGGAGGCACTAAAGGCTGTGATAAGAGATGAATTAATCTCTATCTCAGCCCCAGATTTTAAGCTACAAAAGGAAAGAAGAGACAGCCTCACTACCCAGGTTAAAGAATTTGAGTGCATTCACCGCTGCATGGGTGTCCCATTAGTATGGCACCAGTTAACAGCTTTGAGTGGTCACCTGGCTGGAATAGACCACGATAGAGCAGAATATGCCACGCTTTATCTTCAAAACTCCTATTACATTGGGGAAGACAAATGTGGTTGCCTCTTGGACAATAAACTCCGCGTAAAAAGCCAGACAACGACAGTCTCCTCCAAACAAAATAGAGGAAAGAAACTCATTACAAATGACAGAGATATGGCAAAATCCTTTAAGGAGTTCTACATACAACTATACACGAGACAATACCCAGATCCCCTATATAGCACAGAATACCTTAAAGGGATGCAAACCTTGTGCATCACCAATGAACAGGCTGAGGAACTTGAGGATCACATACATCCGAAGAAGTGATTTCTGCCATCTCACTTCTAAAACTTTCTAAATCTCCAGGACAAGATGGATATCCCTCCATATTTTATAAAACATTCTGTCACATTCTCGCTCTGATACTAACAAGATTATGTAACTCATTCACAGAACCCGGTGCAATGCCTGCCTCAATGGTGGCAGCCTCAATTGTATTGATACCCAAACCAGGGATGAATAAACAGCAATGTAGTTGTTCAGGCCTATTTTGTTGCTTAAAATTTGATTTCAAACTATTCACAGGTATATTAGCATAGAGATTGGGTCCACTTCTCCCTGCAATCATAGATCCAGACCAAGCTGGATTCATTTCACACAGGCATACAGAGAACAATACAAAATGCATCTTGCACATCATCGAAAAGCTACAAGGATGTCCACAGCGACTATGCTTCTAGCTATAGATTCCAAAAAGGCCTTTGATAGAGTAAACTGGCCATTCCTTGAACAAGCCAAAACACACTTTGGTCTTGGTGACAGTGCGAGTAACTGGTTATATCTCAGACTCATTCCAGATAGGTGGAGGCACAAGACAAGGCTGCCCAAGGTAATGGTGTGATGCAGCGGTCAGGGCAGCTGACTCCTGAGCACAGAGCTCACCGCTCTATCCTTGTCTCTGGCTTCAGCTCAGCTCAGCACTATATGACTCTGGGCAATAGCTCAATTAATCTCCACAATGGCTCCCAGCGCCTTGAGACCCGCAGGGGTGAGAGGTTTGTGCTTTAAAAATAGCGGATTTATAGATTTATTTACAATGTCCCTTCTTTTGTTCCCTTTATGTATGGAAACGCTAGCTCAGAGAATAAGAGATAACCTCAAGATCACCGGAGCAGTCGTTGGGGGGGACATCATAAATGAAGCCTCTACGCGGACACTATTGTATTGACCCTGGTGAATCCAGAACACGCTCTACCCACCCTCATAGACGAAATAGAGGCTTCTAGTTTTAGTATAAATATGGAAAAATCACTTGCACTGGGCCTCTAAATACCCCCAGAACAGTGGGTATCCAATCAGCTCCTCTACCTGGGGATTAGTTAGCCCCAACACTACACCAGATCTCAACAATAAAGTACCAAAATCTTCTAAAACAGCTCAGACATGAGATGTCTGGTTGGAAACACCACAATATTACCTGGCTGGGACAACCAACCTCCGTCAAAATGACTATACTCCGCAAAATTCTCTACATATTCCAGACACTGCCCCTAGCCCCTCCTAAGATACTATTGGCCAAGCTACAAGCTGAAATCTCACAGTTCATATGGTCCGGGAAACAACCTAATATGCAGAAAGAATTATGCTTTAACCCCCCCAAATGTGGAGGCCTAGGTATTCGTGTCCTCCAAAAGTACTACCAAGCAACTCAGATATGATACCTGTGAAGTGGTATAAACCAGAGGCAGAGAAACACTGTCTCTTTCAAGACAGAGCAGTTGCAGGGACATCTCTGTTGAAGGTCCCCTTCCTTAAAAAAGCAAATAGTCCCCAAAACTTATACCTTTCCCCAATCACACAAGTAAGTATGGACACATGGGACCAAATAAGTACCAAACATGGCTTGACCTCTATTTCCTCACCGCTAACCCCTCTATTTAATAATCCAGACTTCACCCCTGGCTTAGACCCAAAGACGTTCACTGAATGTCAGGCCATGGGACACATGATAGACAAAATAGCATTCCAACAGCTACAAAACACCTTTGGTCTCCCAGAATCACAACTCCTACACTATCTTCAACTCCGCCACTGGCTCCTACACCCTAGCAACAAACCATCAATACAGAGACCCCTCACAGCTTATGAGCACTGGTTCACCTCCTGCTCTACAGGCAAACGTCTCATCTTAGTGATTTATACGTTCCTAATACAGACTATTAATCATATACACAACACTGGTCAACATAGACGGGAGCATGAACTAGGGAGGCAGTTAACTGAGAAAGAATGGAGTGACATACATCAGAGAGCTCTACATACTGCCAGTATCACCTCCCTCACTGACACATTGGTAAAAATCACCACATACTGGTACCTTACACCCACCAGACAACATCAGATGTACCCACACTGTAGCGACAGATGCTGGCAAAACTGCGGAGGAGACAGCCATGACAACGCGGCCTTTACACCGCGCTGCCATTATGACACTGCCAATACAATGAAAGTCGTTACAACGACTTGCGCTGGGTGCGCTAGAGACTAAGGAATAGTAGATTTACTATTCCAACACCTTCCCCAAAGTTGCGTAGGCTGGAGTTGGAATAGTAAATCATACTGTTCCAAAATCCAGCACCTACAGGGAAAGTCGTTGTAACGACTTGCGTTGTAAAAGATGCGTCGTAATGGCAGCGCGGTGTAAAAGCCCGCGGTGTCATGACGTACATCCAACTTCGGTGACCAAATGACTCTAATACACATATTATAGGAATGTCCATGACTTCATTCATTCTGGTCACATATGCTGGATGAGATAGACACCCACCTCGATACAGGCATACCTGGATTCCTGGCTTACGCCTTACTTGGCCTATCAAATCCATCTAACCTACCCTTTGGACCCTGCACATACAAGTTGGCATCACAGGCGATGGCTTATTTTGGGCATGGAAAGAATCTCCACGACTCTTGCAAATCAGGGGGATAACTTTTGGAAACTGACGTCCTCTTCTGTCCCTTCTAAAGCAAGATTTTGGAGAACTCATATGCCTGAAATATTCGCAACTTTTATGTCTACTATATGCAGCCCTTGCGGCATGAGCAGATATATTTAAATAGGAGGTATAACAAGATTGTTTCAATCATTCAACAAGGCGATGTGGTTTTTGGGATTGGAAGGGGGGGTCTTTGGGGTTGGAATGTGTTTTTTCCTTGTTTCTGTTCTCTCTCCGCTTTCCTCCTTTCATGTATGTTGGTTGAGATGTTTCCTGTTTTCCCATTCCCCTAACAGTTAAACAATACCAATTACTTTATTTTCTGTAGCAAGTTTGATATCATTAATGATGTAAATGAGGCACTGGAATATTCCTTCAATTAGAAAGATCTAAAGCATAATCATGTACCACATACTAGTATTGTTGTTTTAAAAAAATGTAAAGTCCTATGTAAGGAACAAAATATATACCACTTCACATAAGTCTCTACATTTCACTCAGGACTCAAGGGGAGATTGTAGCCTGTGTTAATGGAAAAAAACTGACTGATTCCCATATACATTTCAAACATGTACCTGTTCCTCTGGTCAGCCACACAGCTGCATATACAGGAATAGTACCACCTTTGCCAGCAGCTCCAGCTTCTCTAGCAAGAAGGCAGTGGCCTTGTCACATGCTCAACCTGGAATTCTTGCTCCCATACAGCAGCAAAGGTAGAGGAGCTCCTGATGGGTGCAGTGTTATGAGGCAATTGAAGTTATTTTGTGAGTACATGTACGTGATCTATGCAATGGTCAGCAGAGACGGATACAGTCATTGACCTTTGTATGTTGCTATAACACAATTTGACTTTTGGCTGTGTCTGTCATGGAGTTTAATACTCACTATGTGGTCAACTTCTGCCGCAGACGTCTGATTACTAATGTACTGATGGCGCGATCAGGAGCCTGCCTTTTTGGAAGGTCAAATAGAGTGTTTGTAAATAAGTGCATCACTACTACTCAAAATGCTGCCTAGTTTGTTTACATATTTAACGTTTGAAGCACACTCATGTATTTAAAAAAACATTTATATGTAATGTGTTACTGTGGTTAATTGCGATGTTTGGACAGTGTTGTTTACATGTTCGTTGACAGCATTTTGGATGAAAAAATTGAAAAATAAATAATGTGTAAATAATACATTACAAAATGAATTTATTACACAGTCTTTCATAATTAAAATACTGACAAGTAGAAATTACAAAACCAAATGTCAAATTAATATATGTTGTGGAAATATATATATTTTTAGCACAACATCACATTTCTGTTAATAATCAAAAATAAATATGCGGGAAATGTTAATAAATATTCAATTTTTTTCCTGTGCTGACATCTGAATCCTTTGAGAGTTAGGAGATCACTTCCTCAAATGTACCGCCCATTTCCAGACATTTTGTCATTGGAATACTGGATATTATCAAAAAGTTCAGAATGAATAGGCAAACTATAATAGATGTATGCCATCAGCTGCAGCCAAATCTTCTACCTCACTACAGAAATCCCACATCTATTACACCAATTTTCAAACTTCCTTTTGTGGCCATAGGTTCATTCCAATACACTGTGGTAGTATCTATTGGAATGCAACAATCTAATTTCATTGGTGTGCTACAAGAAGTTCTTTCATCAATGACGAGACACATTAACAGCTTCATCCACTTTCCACGACATAAGGATTTTAAGAATATGAAGGGCGAGTTCAATAGTTTGGGTCGCCTACCATATGTGGTTGGAGCATTTGATGGCACACGTATTATTGTCTTAGTGCCAACACATGCCAGGAAACAAGTCTACTGGAATCATAAGTCTTTCTATTCAATCAATATGCAAGTTGTCTGCTTAGCTGATTTGTACCTCACAAGTGTCTGTGCACGTTTCCCCGGATCAATCCATGATTCCATTGTACTACGGAACAGCAGCATACCCTGCAACTGTCACAGCTTGAATGTTTGATGGCCTGGCTTGTTGGTAAGTGCATTCTGACATAATGGGCCTAATTAAGATGTTGGGCAGATTTAACTTACAATTTGGAAGCAACTGCCCCATGGGCAGTCAAAAACATCAATTTTGCAATGCCAGCTTGTACAATGGGTGAAGAAGGCCAAAAGCAAAAATTGCCATTGTAAAATAGATGCTTGGGAAAATCCCTGCACTGTGTGGCCGTCACCTCACGGTGCCTGCCAGACAGCGCAGGGATGTTTAGGGGGATACCATAGGTGCCCCCACACCCCATGGCAGTTGCCATGGAGGAAGGGCCCCCAAAATCACTTTCTGACAGCCTTTTCATGTTGGAAAGGCAGACATTGAAAGGCTGTTGGAAACCAACATAGTAATCCCTTCAATGGAGATGAGGCTGATCCGCCATCATTCATGGGATTACAATTCTCCTCCTCTTCCACCGGGCTCTTTAAGGCCATGGGAAGAGGTACGGAATTCACCCGTGGGTTTTCCTCTGACTGCTGTCATTGTAATATGACAGTCGGAGGGAAAATCTGATATCAGGCAGAAAGCCTCTGACAGTATGACCGATGGCTTTCCCCCATAATCCACATCAAGCACTATATTGTTTGGGTGATTTCAAGTTGAATCTTCTGAAATTATCATATGTTGACTCTTCTCTTTTTTTTTATTACGAGAATCAGCTTATTCTAACCAACCATGGTTGTCGGCACAGCTGAGTAACCCAACGATGGTGGGGGACGTCCTCTTCAGTGAGGTCCATGGAAGAACATGGAGGCCAGTGGAATGGGCTTTCGTGCTCCTAAAAACTAGATTTTGCTGTCTGGACAAGACTGGTGGAGCCCTCCTCTACTCACCCGGGAAGGTGTACCAAATCACCATGGCCTGCTGCATGTTGTATAACATAGTCCTGTGACGGAACATCCCTTACAATGCAGAGAATGGAAACAATCAAGAGCCACTGGGTGAGGATCCTGAAATGCCAAACAAAGATGATAATGGTGAGGAGGAAGGAATTGACCTACATCAGGATGTCATTGACAACTTTTTCACTTGAGTATGTCTTTATATATTACTAGCAGCCCGTCCCGACGTTGTCTGGGTATGAATTGATGCCGGCTAGTAGTATATTGTTTTGTAGGATTTTGTTTTGATAGCATTTCTTATCTGTGACAAGCCTATGAAATGCTCTGATTCACAGTGCACTGCTGATGCACTTAAGAGTGCGCATTCAGTAGTGTGTGAACTCGAGTTTCCCTACTTTATTTTTCCTTGCAATATTATATCACGCAGACTCGACAACATGACACATTCATTTGTGGTAGGCACGGGGAGACAAAGCGATTTGCCTGGAATCACAGGATGTTGAGCTGATGCTGAGATTCGAACGTAGCTCCCAAGCTCTAAAGTTCGCAATTCTAGAACTTGTGGCGGGAGGTGTGTCTAAAAGTGTATGTCGGTGCTGGCCATCAATGAGAGAGACCTGTGCATTTTTCAAAACGATGGTGAAAAAATATGAGTATGTTGCTGGAGATGTGGGCTGCCGTGCCACCAATGTACTTACCGGGGGAGGGTAAACACCCATTATTCCGCAACTTCTTTCCGCATAACATCACTCCGCATACTTTCATTACGAAAGTACCATGACTCTGCAATGCCATTATAACGCATGGCATTACATTTTATATGCTTTTACCACGCATACATTTACAACGAAATTCGTTGTAAATGCATGAATGGTAAAAACATTTTTTTTTATGTTTGGATAAAGTAAGTATGGGTATAGGGGTATATGTTTTGGGGCACTGAGGTATATTTTTGGGGTGTTTGGGTATTTTAAGGGTTCAGATATAGTTTTGGGTTATGGGGTACAGGGGTATTTTTAGGGTTTAGGGACAGGTTTGGGTTTTGGGGTATAGGGGTATTTTTAGGGTTCAAGGGTAGGTTTGGGTTTTGGGGTACAGGGGTATTTTAAGGGTTCAGGGCTAGGTTTGGGTTTTGGGGTACAGGGGTATTTTAAGGGTTCAGGGCTGGGTTTGGGTTTGGGGGTACAGGGGTATTTTAGGGTTCAGGGGTAGGTTTGGGTTTTGGGGTACAGGGGTATTTTTAGGGTTCAGGGCTAGGGTTTGGGTTTTGGGGGACAGGATTATTTTTAGGGTTCAGGGGTAGGTTTGGGTTTTGAGGTACAGGGTTATTTATAGGGTTCAGGGCTAGGTTTGGGTTTTGGGGTACAGTGGTATTTTTAGGGTTTAGGGATAGGTTTGGGTTTTGGGGTACAGGGTAAATTCATTAGGTTAGGATGGGTTAGTGTTTAAGGGTGTTGGGGTATTTTAAGGAGTAAGGGTGGGTTATGATTATGGGGTGCAGGGGTATTTAAATGGAGCAGGGTGGACACCCGGAGCTGGAATGTACAGAACCTGGGAAGAAAAAGCAATGAAATATTGGGCACAACCGTCGCTTTTTTTTCCGTAATCCCGTGCCCTGCACACGCCCACGCCCCCAGCACACACCCACAGCACACAATATGAGACATGGCATGAAGGGCGGAACGTACCACACACCCCCAGCGTTTGTCACGCCCCCAGCACACGTCCACAGCACAACGCAGACACGCCCACAAGGGACTACTTTGCCGGCACGGTTCTTTTACCTGTTAAATGTATATGGTGGGAGTCTGCATAGCCTATGTCCTTCTGCTGCTACTGCCCTTTTCAACGCTGTTTTGGGTGTTGTGATTGGTGCCGTGGTTCCTGAGATTACCCGCCTCAAAGGTTTGGGGTCTCTCTTTATTATATTAGTATACATAGCATTAACTGTTATTCCAACTATTGACGTAATAAGGAAAGAAGTATGTGCTGGACATTTTGTAGGAAGTGCAAGTTCTGGATAATCTTGGCCACAGGTCTTTGTTGATCAAAGCTTTGACACATTGACTTTTGTGTTAGTTTTCATTGTTTATCTCTGATTGAGTTTTTGAACATATGTCGTCAGACAGAACACTTTGTAATGTGTATTTCATTATGTTTCATTATTTATCTTTTGGTTTTAATCTGTTTTAGGTACCTTCACCATGACATTTCAAAGTTATGACATTTGCAGTTAAATAGTGCTGAACATTGGGTTGATCCAGGGAATAAAACACACAGAGATGGGTGTACATATCTTGTACCAAGACAACTAGCACAGTGATTTAATGAAAATTTTGAAGAGTGCATTGAACTAATTCTCTGTCATGTGTTGACACACAGCCAATGTGTGTATTTTCATTTGCCCCAACCGCATGTGGTAATGGAGTCAAATAATACTAATCTACCTTCACAGTGGCTAAATCATCATTTGGTGTAAAGTGTATGAAGCTGTTGATGTGTCTAATCATTGTAGAACAACTTTCTTGTAGCACACCACCTAAACCTGGTTGTGGCATTTCACCAGTTACTGGGACATAGCATTAGAATGATCCTGTGTGTACAAAATGTAGCACTACCATTATTTTGTCTATTGGTGTTATTGATGTAGGGTTCCTAATGTAAGGCAGATGATGCAATATGAAAATGGCACTATTTGTGTTATGTATGGATTGTTATGTTTGTAAAAATGTTGACAGACAAATCTTTGCCAAATGTGATAAAGTTCTAGTTGATGAGTTATTGGTATTTGCATTGTGTTACATGGTTGAGAACTCAAAAGAAACATTGCTTACTTGCAATTCATTTCTGATTACACAATCCTTTGCTTTTCAATATTTTAAATTTCTGACGGACAGAAACAAATTAATTGAGTTTATAAATACAACACCAGTCTCTGACTTTGTGAGTGAGTTATGATTTTATTAAACAAAATCTAATGAACTAAAACAAGGTGAGAATGAAAAAGCAAACCAAATCAAAACAAGAAATCAGACGTATGTACCTCTTTGAGCAAAAGAAGGCAGTTGTACCAAGGTAAAGTGTGACATATGTGATAAACATGTCTCAAATGGTGTATTTCCCTTTGAGCCTACAATACCAACCTCATTTTCTTGCTCAAAATGGTACATATGTCTGATTTCTACTATTTCTGTTTTTCCTCTTTTCTGCTCCGCAATTTCCTCCACGTGTGTTGTTAATTAAAGATATGATGCAATGTATTCTTTGCACCCCAATAAATGTAATCAGGCATGTATTTTGAAGTCCTGATGATGATCCTGCATTAATCATGAATCAAAATGTCATTGACCTTAAACACTCTGACCCTTTAAATATGTGTATATGACGTATGGGTGCAGTAGTGTTCTCCTTGATGTAAATAAGTGACCACCTTTGTGGATACAACTGATGGCCATTTAATGCCTAATGCCTGTTTGTTTTCAAGTTTTTCACACCCTTTGAAGATTATCCCAGTGGAGGTTATTTTCCACACATGTATATGTTTCATTAAAAGTGCACAACCAATCAATTTTTGATTACTCCTGGATATTATTTTTGTCTCCAGAGCATTGTTATCTATTCATTGACTGTAGGGACCTCTGCTCCTGAAAATACTTACTACCCTTGGTCTCTATTGATTCATGGATACCCTGGTACTTATTAACTGCATAAATACATTGCACATTGCCTCTAAGTTAAGCCTGACTGCTTGTTCCATGTTACCAGAGGATTAAACATATTTTAAATTAGTGACTTTTGTAGTTACCCATGACATGCACAGTGCAAGTTATATCTCTAGCTTCCTTCCATTTCAACTATTAATCCAATGTCTTGCAGTTACCAATCTTTCCAACAGACAGCTTACTCCCACAGAGATGAAGGTACTAAATATCTGTCTCTGCTTTTTTTCTGGTGAACTATTTTGACACCTTCTAGCTTAAAGCAGATCGATATAGATTCACCTGCAATTTAAACTGTTTTAATGAATTCCCCTAAGCCAAGTACTGTTGTCAATCAAGATCCTTCTCTATCTGAATTAAGTATCAAATAGCTGGAAACAACCTATTGTTGATAAGTTTAGAATTTACTGAGACTCTAGATATGGAGGATCTGGCAAGCGATTTGGATATTGTTGATGTTTAAATATCTAAGAATTGCCTTTCAAACAAATGTCATTATGTAACTAAACTGCAGAAGGCTAGTGTTGTTTCCATAAGCTGGTATGTGATTATTGAGATATGATGAAGAAGACTAAAGTTAGGATCAATTTGACCAATACACAGAGAATTGCTTTGGGCAATTTGTGTAATCACAAGAGTGTTATTATATGCCAATCCTCTAAGGACTGAAATATTGTACCTAGGAATTTTGCGTTGTATTTTCACTAGTGTAAAAGATAATTCTTTAGGCAAGGAGGTAATTGGGGGAGACTGGACTTCGCAAAATGTGGAGTGAAGCGCAGGAGCGCGAGACGTGAAAGCAGCGAGGAGCAAGTGGCACGGGAGAGTTCCGGTTTTACACCTGTTTTACATCTTTTTATTATTTATGCTCATTGTTAAGTGCTCCCCTCGAAAGAACCCATTGAGTCTGTGCCCAATCCCTGAGCACCGAAAAGCACCACGAAGCACCAGTGGAGCTGGGAAAACTGGACACAGACAATCAAGGCTCCTCAGTTCAGTGACGGCATCTACAGCCTCACTTTTCCCCTGGTAAAGCACAACGCCAGCACCAACAACTTTTGCCCCACGGGGGGACTACATTCCCAGCCTGCTCCCTGGGCCGCTGCAGCAGACAGCAATACGTGCCAGAAGGCGCATTAAGGTCCTCGCGTCTCCCACTTTGAGCGCACGGGCGGGCAGGCCAGTCCTTGCTCGTCAGTGACCGGAAGAGGCTGGGCTTGGCCACCCCTCTTACATTTATAATGGGTAAGCGGAAAGAGTTATGTAGCCAAGACCAGGGGGGACGAAAAGCAAAAATGCCAAGAAAGTCGGTGACTATTATATCATACCTAACTTCGGCGGTGGGAGCCTTAAACAAGGAAATCACTAACACAGAAAAGGAATGGGGTCTGGGTACGAGCCAAGATCCATATGAAGGGATCGTTACACCCGACCTTGTGGCAAAAATCCCCATTCCCTTGGAATCCATGGTATTGTTAACGACTCCATTAGTCGCGCAGGGTGCCCTAACTCATGACGCCTATCGCCAGGTATTATTGCAGAGATAACACGCTATTAGCATTGTTTATCTATAATGTGATAAAATATCCAGCGATAGCAGCTAAATGTGTGAATATCGCTGGAAATCCAGCGATATTCACCCATTAACGCCATGGTGGACTTAGCCTGACAATCCACCTCCCATTGAAGAAACAGGTAAGTCATGTTTTTAGCAGGTGTTAAATTGTAGCGATAATCACGCTTAGCGTGACTTTTTTCATTGGTGCGCCTGCGTTGATTAGAGGGGGTAGTAGTGTTAGCAACTGTTTTCAGTCGCTTTCATTTGGGAACGCCTACCTTGCATGTCAGTAGCGATAATTATTGCTGGCATACAAAGCAACAGGAAAACCGGCCGCTATCGATAGCAAGCTTTCGCTAACGCCTGTTAGCAACAGTTTGCTGATAGGGCGATAAAAAAAACTTGTCGCTTTAGCGGCAAAAAGTGCAGCTAAAGCAGCGATAAGGCCCTTGGTAATATGCTCCATTGTTCCAAAATCCTTACCCCAGCAACAGTGCCTTAAATGAAAGAATAAAAGTTAAAACGTTACAAAAACATCTACAACGATACTGTATTGCCTTGGTATTTGCCATAGACAAAACAATCCACTAAGTTACAAGTTGCGTGGCTCATTAACATCCAAGAATCTGACTTAATAAATCGATATATTCCAGTGCGGGCAGTTTCTCAAGAAAGCCATACGGTAAAAAGCAACACAGAAAGTGATAATTCTCATTGTTGCTGTTCAAATTAAAAGTGTCTAAAAAATAACGGTCTGAAAAATAACCAGCATATGCCGCCTAACAAAAAGACATCTAACATCATTGCCACATGCCAATGAGAAGAAAGTGATCATAATTCGCGAGAATGAAGCTGACAGCAGAGAGAGACAGGAGAATATAGAAGAGAAGAAAACAGCAAGTACACCTCGCCATTCAGATAACCACTAAGTCAATTCCAGATGTACATGCCTCTCTTCATCCAGGGTAATGACTTTTCAGCAGAATTATATATTCTGATTGAAGTCCCCGCAAAAGACTTTCTATGTCTTTGCCTCAACTGCTCAGTGTCGCCCTGTCAATTCCAAAAAAGTAATTCTCATCACTCTCTGTGGCATGCTGTTTGTTCCAATGACGTGTAAATGGATAACTTGGGTCCTCATTTCTGACAGTTCCAATATGTTCTAAAATTATTTTCTTGACTGGGAAGATGATACTCCCCACGTATTGTAAACCACAATGGTACACAGAACATAAATTACATATTCACTGTTGCAATTAAAAGCTTTCTTGATCTTCACCTCCCTACCTGTAGGAAGTGTATCTGTCCTGTTTTGGCTGTGTGTGCAAGCCCTGCAGTTCCCACACTTATAGAGCCCTTGCTGTTCCCTAAGCCAAGTCCCAGTATTGCCTTGATGCTCATTGTGATAGCTATGTTATGTTATGTTATGTTATGTTAGTAGTTTTTATAAGGCGCGCAGCTGCCCCAGCGAAGGGGCGTCCCGGCGCCTGATCAGGTACCACAACACAACAAATCGATGCTGGGAAGGAGAGGAAGGAATCAGTCAGCGATTGGGAACAGAAAAGTTTTTATGGCGCGCCTAAAGGAAGTAAGGCTATTCAAGGCTCGAATATGGACAAGGAGAGAATTCCATATTCCTGCCGCTAATACTCGAAAGGAGCGACCTCCCATCCTACTCAGTCTAAACCGTGTATTGACCGCCAGATGGAGAAATTCCGATCTAAGAGACCGCGTAGGAACATAGGAGGAAACAAGCTTAGCGAGGGCTGGAGGAGAGGAAAACTTCAAGATTTTAAATGTCAGGCAGAGAGCCTTAAATTTAATTCTCTGTCTGACCGGCAGCCAGTGGAGAGAAGTCAAAACTGCAGAAACAGAACACTGTCTAGGAAGGCCAACGATGGCTCGCGCCGCGGCATTCTGCACCCTTTGCAATCTAGTGGCCTCCGCCTGATTCACTCCGAGCATCAGCGCACTCCCATAGTCCAGCCGAGAAAGAATGGAGGCTTGGACCACCAGTTGCCGAGTAGGGGGGTCGAAGAATTTGAGGACCGGTCTCAGCCCTCGCAGAATACCATAACAGGTAGCTGCAACCTTCTTCGTATGGCTGGTGAAGGAGAGTGTAGGATCCAGCCAGACCCCCAGGTTCTTAACTTCGGCAGCTGGGATGGGAGTCACCCCCAATTCTGGAGGCCACCACTGGTCTCCCCAGAGCTCCGCCTGCTTTCCTAAGATCAGGACCTCGGTTTTTTTGGCATTTAACTGCAGACAGTTAGTTCGCATCCAATTTGCCCCAGCAATGAGTCCTGCACGGAATCTGGGAGCGTTCACCTCGGGATCACCACTGAGTGTCACCGCCAGCTGCGTGTCGTCGGCATACGATGTCATGGTTAGGCCACATTGTCTGACGACTGCAGCCAGAGGTTTCACATATAGGTTGAACAAGGTGGGGCTCAACGCAGAGCCCTGCAGGAACCCCCAGCCCCAGTGGATGGAAAGAGGACTGACACGGTGGAATAGCCACTTTAAAAAACCGGTCCGAGAGGAAAGAGCGAAACCATTGGATAGCAGTCCCCTCAATTCCCACTCCCTCCAAGCGACGGATCAAAATGTCGTGAGACACCGTGTCAAACGCGGCGCTCAAATCTAACAGGAGGAGCGCCGCTGTCTGCCCAGCATCCAGCACCGTTCGCAAGTGCTCGGTCATAAAGAGCAGTGCAGTTTCGGTGCTGTGTTGTGCACGAAAACATGTCTTTGAGGGACCTGCTTTTTCTCTATGTTATTTGCGGACGCAGACTCACAAGATACCCGATCACCTGATCAGATTTAATCATGCCCCAGTGTTTATTGACTATCCATCTTACTGAGTCTGACTCACAGTTAAAAGTGGTGACCAATCTGACAAAGTTCTCCCCCTCTTATTTGGGGTGGGGTTGCAATAAAATCTCTCTTTCACTTCAGGCTACCTTCGTGCAGGCAGTCTTAATGACCTTCAATGGGGACCCCTTGACCTGAATCTGGTTACCATCCTTCCCTGCACTGCTCTGAAAGACTCAGCAGTGCTATTGTTTCTCTTTGCCCTGAGAATCTCCCCATCGGGGATGCTCCATTTCAAACTTGGAGGGTGGTGGCTGCGGGCATGAAAAATAATATTCCTAGCAGTCTCCTTCCTGAAAAGACTGGTGTGTAAAAACACCATCCTTTACCGTTACAAGAATGTCAAGAAACTCCATGACAAACTTATATACCTTCCAAGTGAACTTCAATTTCAGATGGTTGGAGTTGATCCACTCAAGGAAGGGATCAAGTGGTTTCTGTAGTCCATCCCATATTATAAATAGGTCCTCATGTACAATGTCCAGAATGCTAGATGTTGTGTCCTTTTATTGTTAATCTCAGTCCAAATGTGTTGTGCCTCCCACCAGCCATATTAAAACTGGGGGCAAAACAACTCCCAATGGCACTCTCTGTTAACTGTGTATACCATTTGTCCCCGAAAAGAAAGATGATATTGCTTAGACAAGCTTTCAACATTTTTAGCAGCATCATGGAATGGTCATACATTGCAATAGTCGTGTCCCTGAAAAAGCATTTGCAGACCTCTATGCCTATCTCATGCTTAATTAAAGTGTACAAGGACACCACATCTATGGTGACCAAAATGTAACATTTCTTTTAGGGAATGTCCAGTATCTATGTCAGAAAATCTGTGCTGTCCCTGCAGTATGCTGGGAGGCTAAGCAAATAGGGGCACAGGAAAAAATCGAAATAAATTTGAGGTGTTTCCTAGAGGCTATTGTTTGCCGATGTAATGGGTCTGCCTGGAGGTTCTTTTTTGTTTGTGTACCTTGGGCAGCATGTAAAAACATGGGGGCATATTACCAAGCAATAGCGATAATTATCGCTATTGCTTGGTTAGAGACAAAACTTTACCGCTGAGCTGCGGCGATTTTTATCGCAGATAAACCTTGGTATTACCAAGGTTTATCGCAAATGCGATAAAAAACGGCCGCAATGCTCTTAGCCATGTTATCCACCTCCTATTGGATAACATGGCTAAGAACTGCTCAGGGTAGGTGTTAGCTTTTGGAGATATTTGCGCTTAGTGCAAATATCTCCAAAAGTTGGTAATAGGAGATAGCGATGTTAGCGACTGTTTCCAGTCGCTAACATCTTGGCACGCCCACTTTGCATGTCATTAGTGATAAATATCACTGACATGCAAAGTGGGGCACAAGATGGTCGCTGTCTCCTACTAGCTGTCGCTAACTGGTGTTAGCGACAGCTAGGTAATAGGGAGATAATTTTATCTCCGCTTTCTTGGCTTTTAAAGCCAAAAAAGCGGAGATAAACCCCCTTGATAATATGCCCCATGGTCCTGTAGGGTATTACACCATCAGAAATCGAAACTCATCCAAACTCAATAAATCTGCGCCATGGCACTCAGATAATAGTGTGTGATAATGTAAGATGGTCAGTTTATGTAAGGCAATTGAAGAGTTCTCATAACAACCTGACACGGATAAGCGCCTTCTAACCTCGTTGGTGTATTTATTAATGTCCCACAAAGCCACACTGCCTAGTATTAATGCAGGCACATTTGCACCATGGTGCAAGGCTGCTGTGTTACAGGTAGGATTTTGTTTTGTGCAGCAAGGGAAACCTCCCTGCACAAAAACAATCCTAAGCAGAACACATGGAAAGAGAAAAAACAATGAGAAATAAATATATTTTTCTTTGGCATGCCTCAGTGGGGAAGGTGCAGCATTTTGATGCATTACCAGGTTTTCAAATCCTTTTAAATCTATGAATGTGTCATCATTCATGGATGGATGATTGGGGATGTGCATGCTCCACCTACAGAACGCCTTCTCAACGCAAGGTGATTCAGGGCGGCGTAACTTTGAGTTTACTACACCATACAAAGCTAAGCAAAGGGGCTTTGTGTGACTCAGTAAATTCCTGTTAGGGACTTGCGATAACTTGAGTCCTGCACGGATAACGCATGCCCTTACTAAATCTAGGCCTTAGTACTAACGTTTTTAACAACCATTGTTTGTTCTTATAAACCGAATTGATGGTGAGACGCAGAATTATTCAGAAATTAGGTAACAGAACAAGCAGCATTCGTCTTACAACCTGAAGACAGAAAAATAGTCTTCATGTTGCAGTAGCTCAAATATATAGGAAGTCTTTATGTGTAGAATAAAGTCAAACAGGACTTAAACTAATTATTTCAATATTTAATACATTGTATTGTACAAGACTGTTTCTTGAGAACAAAAAAGATAGGCAACTGAAAATCAAGGCTGAAAAACATTCTTTGAAAACTATAATATATGTTCAAAATTTCAGTAAAAGAAGCTTACATTAAGAAGCGAGTAAGTGAAAAATGAAGGGAAACATACACTTACATGTGATATGTCCATACATTTTTTAGTTTGTGCATGCTCATCATTTACGATTTCTCCTCAAAATAGAATTCAATTAATCCAATCTAATCTCTCCTCACCAGCAATTATTCATTCAAACGCACTGAGATATTTTTATACTACAGGAATTAATGGATTTTAATTTATCAAACTATAACTGAGGGATTGCACTGATCAGAACGTGTAATTTTAGAGGAACTGTTCATTACCTTTTCTTAGGAACACTCTGAGGACATCAAGCGTTTGACAGCTGATTTGTTATGCTGCACGTTTCTGAGGAATCGAATTATACCTGAACAACAAACTCCATAAAATGCTGAAATTTTGTGTCAACATTCATTTATTTTCTACAGACATAACCCTAGGTAAATACAAAGCATATTTCATTTACTGCTACCAACCAATTATTGGGCCCTGGGACACAATCCGTATAGATTGCAATTTACTGTATCATGACAAAATAGCAACTTGTGTTTTCCTTGAGTAAACTGCTCATGTCTATACCAATTTATCCATGGAATTCTTGTTAAAGAATGTTATCTTATTATAGCAGCTCATATGCTCTATACATGATTTACAAACTAATTTAGATGAAACTATCCCCGAACCTAGGGGCATATTACCAAGCAACCGCGATAATTATCGCTATTGCTTGGTTAGAGACAAAAATTTACCGCAGAGCTGCGGCGATTTTTATCGCAGATAAACCTTGGTATTACCAAGGTTTATCGCAAATGCGATAAAAAACGGCTGCAATGCATGAATATCACTGAAAAGTCAGCGATATTTATGCATTAGCGAGCTAATGCTCTTAGCCATGTTATCCACCTCCCATTGGATTACATGGCTAAGAACTGCTCAGGGCAGGTGATAGCTTTTGGAGATATTCGCGCTTAGCGCGAATATCTCCAAAAGTTGGTAATAGGAGATAGCGATGTTAGCGACTTTTTCCAGTCGCTAACATCTTGGCACGCCCACTTTGCATGTCATTAGTGATAAATATCACTGACATGCAAAGTGGGGCCCAAGATGGTCTCTATCTCCTACTAGCTGTCGCTAACTGGTGTTAGCGACAGCTAGGTAATAGGGAGATAATTTGATCTCCGCTTTCTTGGCTTTTAAAGCCAAAAAAGCGGAGATAAACCCCCTTGATAATATGCCCCCTAATCTTTTTGTAACGCAATTGAATTAGAATGATTGGCGTTTCATATGAAATCAAATCAATACAAAAGTGAGAGATATGTTATTGTTTTCAGCTGAAAACGTAGTAAGTGATATAGTAATGAAAAACATATATTTCAAACTGACTCTCACAAACATCATCCTGAATGTGTCCAGGTCCACCCAAATGCTAAATCATGACATTCTAAGAGATAAGATTAATTGCTGAAAGGAAGGGTCATATGTTGCATTGCAGCTCCTCTAACAAATTGTGCAGAACGCTAAAGCTACACTTTGTAATGTACACATAAACGATACATTGTTGAATTAAAATATGAGTGACACATAATTGTGATTCATATTTGAAGAGGGACATTTCTCACTTTTGTGGCTCCTGAGGTATTAGATTGTTTATATTTATAAAGTCTTTTGCCTAATATGCACCAAATGTAAATGAAGGTTGACATTACTGAAACTGCATAGCTGTAACTCCCATTCATGGATAGCTCTACTATATAAGGTCTGAGATTGAGAGGTATTTGTTATATTTTATTTGCACATTGTTACACCAAAGTTCTTGAAAGTGAACTATTTCCTCCCAGAAATCGATTTCAGAACAACCATTTAAGCTCTCGTTTTCTCACAACTGGATGGAGACAGTGACCTGCTTTTCGGCCTCCCATACTCCACACCTGCCCACTTTAGGTCATTTTACATGTTACAGCACATCTCATCCAATGTTCTCTACAGCTGCATTCTCTAGAAAGTATCACAGTTGGCATACCCACCTTTCTGTCTGACAAGCTCATCATCTCTTGTGCCTTTCGGCAGGCTCACAGATCCCATAGGACAAGGAGTTGCGCTACAGGGTTTTCATACAGAGACCATGCTAGTAATAAGCTTATTTCACAACCACTCTGAAACAACAAACCCAGAGGAGCATCCTAGGTTGTGCCCAGGAGGCACGTGTATGCCAAAGTTACTTGCACTTTAACGGGTACGTTAAGAGCAGCTTAGATTGTTCTTTTCTGTAGATGTCTGTGTTTAAATTTATATGCGCTGAGTTTTGTCTGCTGATTCTGTTTTTTATGTGTTTTATACCATGATCGAATTGTAATAACTTTTTAATGAAAATAAGTTAAGATATCATGTTCATATGCACTTAAATATCTGAATAAAGTATTTTTCATTCATGTTGCAGCACGTCTCATCCATGGCCTGAATAAATATGATCACAACACTCCGCTCATCATAACGTATATTGGACGATTATGCCTCCAATATAAAATCCTATTCTAGACAATGCACCTTCGCATGGCTGTGCATCGTGAAAGGCAGCCTTTTAAAGCTCATTGGGTTGCTGTACTGTGTTACATGAAATAGGTTTGCTATTAAAAATAATTACCAAACATTGAGGCCACACATCTGCTTGTTAAGTCGTAACTTAGCTAGGGAGAGAGGGACATCTTGGCTCTTTTCAAATGCCACAAAAAATCGATTCAGGTCATTATTAGTCCCTGCATGCTATGCTTCCCCTGACTTTGTTGCTTTCTGACATCCTATTTTGCTGACTTCATTTTTGCTGCCTTTAGGATTCTTGGCACTTTACCACTGCTCTCCAGTGCTAAAGTGCATATGCTCTGTACTCAAAACATGATAATATTGACCTATCCACAATTGGCAAATGTAATTTACTTTTAAGGCATGTGAATTAAATGCCACTGGTCTTCCTGCAGTACTGATTGCGCCTATCACCTAAGTAGCCCTTTAACGCATTCCGTGCTCGCATCAGCATTTGGCCGACGCAAGCACTACCTTCCAGGTGCTGCACACGACCGTTGGCCGACGCAGCCCCGCCCACCGAATATAACGCCCGCACCGCGGCAGAATTTGTGCCGCAGTAAATGGGTTAAACATGGCTCAGGCCTGCCACTGCGAAGCCTGTGTGTTCAGTTTTAAACTGCCATTTCTCCTTGGCAATTTAACCTATTTGCCAGGCCCAAACCTTCCTTTTTATTGCATATCATTTATAAGTCACACCTAAACTGAAGGCAGGGCATCAAAAGTCATGGACCTTGTAATCTTCAAAATCCTCTTTGATGTCTCACCCACCTCAAAAGCACATTTGGTTATAAGTACTGGACCCCTAACACCACCAAATCAGAACTCTACTGGAAACAAGGACATTCTGCCTGGAAGAAGAGCTGTTGTACTGTAGGAGGGACTGCTACTTTGCTACTTGCTCTGCTACATTGGCTTAAAGCCTGCTGCTTCTTACCTGGGAATTAGAGGGACTGGTCCTGTTCTCTACATCCTTGAACCCAAGTTCATCCAAGGGCGTGTTGGCTTGCCTACTGTTCCTTGAAGTTTCAGGATCACAAAAGACTTCTTGCAACTCCGCTGGTGCTGCTGGACTCTACTCTTGGCTGAGGCACCGCTTCCAGTCCTGGGCCACTGAAGTGGGTTCTGCTGCTGTTTTCTGAAAAAATCAATGCAGTGACACCTTTCCGCTGATTGAAACAGATGCAGTGCATAGGGAGAGATTCATGGGCACACATTTCTGAAAATCGTGTTTTATTCTATCAAAGAATGGGCAAATATTGTTGTGTACCATATTTAGTAGCCCCTGATTTATGAAAATCCCTAGGTACTTCAGCGTGTTACATAGCCTTTTATAAGGCAAGCCCTCCCATCTCCGCCTTTGTGGTGGATGTGGTTAGTGGTAGGATTTCATACTTTGGCAAATTTATTTATAGCCCGAACATTTAAAAAAAGAGCCCAGTTGGGTCACTTAAGAGGAACCTGATGTGCATGGGTGTGATAGAGTTAGCAGGATAATATCCTAATAGTGGAGCGCATTCAACTTCCCTGCTTTCATCGCCTCACCTTTGATCTGTTCTTTGGCCTGGAAGGTAATCACCAGAAATTGCAACATTATTCGAAATAGTAATGGCAGCAGGGGCAACCCTGTTGGGTACCGCAACATATCTGAAAGTAGGGCGAGCTACATCCACCACAGTGAACCATTGTTAGTATTCGGGAATTCTGTCTAAAGCCTATTGTCTCCGTCCTCTGGAATAAGTAGTTGAGCTCCATCCTATTGAATGCCTTTTTGCCATCCAATGATAGGAGGGTTTTCTCATCCAGCCTATCCCTCATCTCCTGTAGAATATAGGAGATGGAGCACAAGTGATTAGTGAAGGAGCGACCTGGTACAAAACCCACCCATGAGGGGTGTATCAGTAAAGTGATAACTTTTTAACTGGGGTGTATCAGTATAGTTATAACCTTTTTAAACCAGTTTGCTGGAATCTTTCTATCTACATTTATAAGTGCTATAGGTCTGTAACTGGGGCTATCTAAGGGATCCTTTACTGGTTTACGGATGACAAATATTCTGGCTCCGATGAAATCGTCATTCATAAATATTTTCCTAGGGCTTCCTTAAATTAGAATGGGAATGGCCAGTAAATTACTTCTGTGTGTTCTTAATTTGCCATGCAGATTTTAGACTGGTCCTGTGTGTATCTTTATTTGCTCAACTGCAACATATCTGAAAGTAGGGCGAGCTACATCCACCACAGTGAACCAAAAATATGGTACAGAGGTTATGGTACAGTCCCTTTGTTAGTATTCAGAAATTCTGTGTAATGCCTATTGTCTCCGTCCTCTGGAATAAGTAAGTGAGCGCCATCTTATTAAATGCCTTTTCTCCATCCAATGGTAGGAGGACTTTCTCATCCATCATCTCCTGGAGAATGTAGGAGATGGAGCACAAGTGATTAGTGAAGGAGCGACCTGGTACAAACCCACCCATGAGGGGTGTATCAGTAAAGTGATAATATTTTAACAGGGGTGTATAGGTAAAGGTATGACCTTTTTAAACCAGTTTGCTGGGACTTTAGCTGGAATCTTTCTATTTACATTTATAAGTGCTATTGGTCTGTAACTGGAGCTATCTAAGGGATCCTTTACTGGTTTATGGATGACAAATATTCTGGCTCCGATGAAATCGCCATTCAGAAATTATTTCCTAGCACTTCCTTAAATTAGAATGGGAATGGCCAGTAAATTACGTCTGTGTTTTCTTAATTTGCCATGCAGCATTTTAGACTGGGTGTATCTTTATTTGCTTAAAGAAGACAGTTTCCTCAGCTAGACCCCTAGCAGTCGTCTGATGTATAGAGTGTCTCACAATATGTCAGGAATTCTGTTGTGATATCAGCCAGGTGCATAAGAAGAACACCACTAGTGTTAAGAATGGCTAGAATTAATCTATTTGTCATAATTGTGAGAGCAGTAGCCAACCCACTTTCTCCCCTCCTATTTATAATATCACTGGTGGATAGTGTCTTCTTCTCTTCAGCAGTATATAGAATATTTAAGTTTAGTTTAGGTTTCAGGTGTGCTCGCAGATTTTCATGGGTTGGATAGTTTAATGAACTAGTACTCAGAGTTCAATTTTCAGTCAATATTCACATTCGGCTTTGGTTGTCTTGTTGTTTGGCCAGCACTGAGTCCTTAATCAATAAATGTCTGATAGTGTCCTTCCTGCCTTCCCAAAGTGCCTGGGTATACACAACTGAGTCCTTGCTCTCCTTGAGATATTAATGTACATGGGCACGTAAACGTTTGTTTGTTTTGGGATTCTCTATAATGCGAGTGATTCAGCCACCTGGGTCCCTTTGGGGGTGCTCAAAGATCCGGGTCTCTATTAATATCTATCAGATCATGATTATATACTACGAATGGAATTATGGGTGTACTGTTTACATGATATAAGAAAGTTGGGGAGATAAAGAAATAGTCGATTCTGGTTGGACATTATTTGTGCTTGAGGCGAACGAGTAGTCTATTTAGCTCGTATGAAATAATCTCAATGAGGTTTGGAGCACAGTGTCATGGATGGCATCCCATATGGCACGTGTGTCTCTGTTGTGGTGGAGTCAGGGTTACCAGATCTGTCTAAAATAGGTTTGACTGCTATATTCCAATCCCTTCCCAATATTACTCTTGTAGTACCGAAGGATATGAGTATTCTTCTGATGTTGGAAATAAGTGTCACTCTGCTATGGAGTAAGGTGGGTTTCTGTAAAAGTGCTTTGTCCAGTTTCCTGTTGCCTAGGAACATGCAATTGTTTCATTGTATAAAACATGTTAAGCTATTGACTGTACCCTAATGAGTTCCGTAAGTGAGTGGCACAGTATTCTGTGGTTTTGCATGCGGTACATGGAGCCAAAGGTGAGAATCTGTGACTGAGAGTGACATTAGGTATCATTGTTAAATGTTTGTGTTCTTTAATCAATTGAATCATGGTGCAGAGATGGAAGATGTGTGGTGCTCTGAAGTGAACAATATTGGGTTAGAGTGTTAAGGTCACTCCAATCAAAAAGGGGAAAGTTGAAGTTTAATGCTAGTAGTAAGGATTTTGAACAAGAATGGCCAGTTGACTTACTATAGTGGGGTGGGGGGGTAAAATGTGAGTGGTTCCATGATCTTGCAAACCAGCGCAGAGAGTTCTCAGTGTGTGGGATAAATCTTTTGTCCCTGAGAATAAGGGTGGTGCCGCTACTTCCAAGGGCTGCAGTACATATATGTCTACTTACGAACAGCCAAAGGAAAGGCTGGTATAAGAGAAATACAAAATGTCTGTTTTTGGAATAATATGCCATATGATGTAGGTGGTGGGAATCCTAATTAGGTCTGGGAAGTAAATTCCGTTCCGCTTGCGGAATTTGCGGAATTTGGATAATTTAGCGGTCTGCAGAGAATACGGAATTGCCCAAATTCCGCGATCCGCGGCTTTGCAAAATGTTTTGCTTGTTCGCGCTTTCAAAATGCCTGTTCGCAAGATATTTCTCCCCGACCACGCAAATAGTGTTCGCGAACAGGAAAAAAGCATCGCGAACTGGCGGAACAAGCAATTCTGCATGTTAGCTGAACTTTTGCGTGCTCACAGAGATTTTTTACCATTTAACGGAGCTTTGCGTTGTGCACCTACGCATATTCCGCCCACAGCTAATTCTAATATGGGCATTGTTGTTAGTTGTATACAAAAACAATGTGGGCGAACCAACTGTGAAGAAAGTTGTCAGGACTCACTATTGTGATGAACAGTGCCTAAGGAACCATTGGGTATTGTTAAAAGACCCCTCACACACCAACCTGGTTGGTGTCATGCTTCATCATTGGGGACCCAACCGGGTGGCAGAATGCCCCCGGTTGTTGTACGACAACTGATTACAGCGGAGCTTGTGTGGAGTATTTATGTGAAGTGATATAGTGTGAATTAAAAATATCTCTGGGAATCCTTGCCTAATGTGTTTATTGATGGCGGCTCAGGATACAGTTAAAATCAGGAAACACAACTAATAGAGTGATTTACTCTTAGTTGTCAAAGGAGTGGTCCACATATTTCAGCCCTAGATAAAAAATGAATGGCCTTTCGTCAGGGTCATTATGAAGAGTGCGTGAGTGACAAAAATTGAGCCACTTGAAAATTGAATATCGAACACACGCGCTAAGGTGTGTTGTAAATCTTGGTGGTGTCTGTATACTTACGGACCCACTAGAAAAACCTGTGTGGAAATAAGAAGATAAGACAAGACACATAATAGGAACTGCAACATAAAATGCAATCTTTTGTGTAATCATTAGTGCCTTTATACGAGAATCAGGTAAGTAGGCACAACAGTGAGTCAAAGTGCTGTCTGAGCTGGGTGGAAATACATGTTATTTCAAAGCTAGGTGCCCGTACATCTCAAGGCAGGTATACGGCTGTGACTGTAAAGCAGAATGCTGATAATACAAAAAAGTGTGTCTGTAGCCCATTACCATAACGTGCGGCATGCTGACGAATTGCTGTTAAGCAAGGACTTGGAATAACCCTGTAAGTACTCTACGTCCATGAAATCATGTGGTACTAAAGTGCCAGGTGATCGGCAAACTAGTGGCTGTGAATACCGGTGTGAGACTTGAACATGAGCGGCCACTATAGAATGCTGTTAAAATTAGATTGCATACATCATGGTATTATAAAAGGAAATAGTTACACAATTAAGGTGTAAGGAAAAAATTCGAGAGGGGTTCCATCTGTAGTCACACTCTGGGGGTGGAAAGAGAGTGAAAAAGAGTAAAAAGCGCCATTAGCAACTCATTGCATTAGAATAATAGAGTAAGCAACAAATAGGGGAAGGAGAAGCAAGGAAACCTTCTGACATCAAAGGGAAGTTTACACTTTACTGCATCAAGATGGTAAAGTCGCTGAGACCTAATGTGGTCTCCAGTGATCCGGGCTGCTGGCATGTCCCTGTTTGTATGAGGAATAAATGGTAGCCGTCAGTGATGTTGTGGCGCCAACGTGGCAGTGCGTGAGTCCTGCGGTCAGGAAAAGACTAGACCTGTATGTTGTAAGCAGCGTGTCGCATATGTGAGCGCCATGATGAGGGATGTAATTGTGGAGGCCATATCAGAGATGGCGCAGTAACCACATTGGTATTATACAGAGATATGGTAGCTCCCGTTAAGTGTGTAGACTAGTAGCAAGTAGATGCACACATGCTGATACGAGCTCAAGTACTCTATTAAATGGAATTAGGGCAATGGGGCCACAAACACCCTCGGAATTTATAAACAAAACAGAACTGAATAAAGTGGGGAATATTTGACGCTAATTGTTTGCAAAAATGATGTGAGATTATATAAATAAGTTGTAAGCATCCTATGGAGTTATTTAGAGCTGTCTAAGCCACTGTGCTAAAGTAACATTTAGCTGTATCAACAGGTGTATGGCATATCAGAATCATTTTCTCAGGGAATTCCACGGGATATTGTCGTTTAGGCCCATCAGATGGCTGGACAAGAAGTAAATCCAGCGTTGTTCTGTCTCTAGGAGGCATATAGTATATTAGGAATCTTTGGGTCAAACTGGTAGCCATCGCACACCTTTTTAAAAAAAAGACCTATTAGCCAAATTGGATGAGGGTTTGGAAAATCTTAAGGCTCTACATAAGACCTCTCCTGCAAATCTTGTAGGGGGCTCACAACCTGGACTTGACCCAACCCCTTCAACTGAAGCGCTCAAGCCTGCTCCTTTGAACCTCCCCCACCTGTTCTACAACGGAGAGACGAGAGACCAAGTCTCGCAACTTCTGCGCATATGAGAAATTCTTAATCCTCACTGTGTGGTCTTGGACCCCCAGATTAAACCGTAGAATACCATGCTCAGAAACTGCATTTACACCTTCCTCCTAGCCCACTCTGTATACTATCACTGTCATGGCTCTTATAAAAGCTGCAAAATAAACTAAGGCCAATCTAAGGCAATAAGGTGCTCCACTGGTTGGGAACAAATGTGGGGCATGCCGCAGACCTCCCCCATGACATTATGACAACTAGAAGAGTCTCCTTAGCTGGTTTGCGCAAGGGCTCACCTGGCAGTGACAAAGAGGTGGTCAATTTTAGACCCCCAGGGAGGGTAAGGCATTTCTTGATGACTCTTCAACACCGTGACAATTCAGCGCTTCAAATTAGAGCATTACATTTGGGTTTCTTTTACTTCCCTATCATTAATGGGGTGGGGCCAAGGATAGCCCGTGTAAAGAACCCAGCTACATCATTGGCTTGTTCATTTCCCCCAAGGTTCCAGGGTTTCAAGTGAGTAGTCACTTTGCCTTATTGACCCCCTTCGAAGAAATTGACTGACTACCAGGAATAACCAGCCCTTCTTCCCCTTGCCCATTTGATACATTAATGCTTACTGACATGCAATAGGAGGGACCACATTCTGTGGGCCCTACACTGAGCCAAATTTCCAATGTAGCAGTTGTTGCACTAAGTTCTGATTCCACACTTGCAATCCTATGTTAGAACAATGCAGTTTGGCGCATGCGGGTGTCTGGTGTGGGTCCTCTAAGAGGGTGAAGTGGTGCGTGCAAAGTGAGTCTAAAACTGTCTCTTCTGTACCCTCCCCGCTCCCGCCTCCCAGCTGCTCCGCCCACCCGCGCACTTGGCCTTAAATGGCGACCGTGCGACGCAGGTGAGTGTGACCCACTTGTGGGACACCCCCGCGCCGCACGGCCACCAGCTGCTGCGTGTGCCCCCCTCGCTGTGCCTAGCTGCCTCGCCGCCGGCCTCGCGGCCGCTCTGCTTCTCCCCGTGTGTTTTTTGCCATTTTCCATCTGTTTTGACCGTTACTTGTGCTTGTTTTTATTTTTCAGGTTTCTGTTTTGACCGTCATTTGTGCTTGTTTCTAATTTTCAGGTTTCTGTTTTGACCGTCATTAGTGCTTGCATTTACTGTTCAGGTTCTGTCTTTCACCGCCTTTGTGTTTGTATTGACTCTAGATTCCTGCCTCTTTTCCCGCCTTCCTCGCCGCGCTCCCTCCCCGCTTCCCGCCACCGCCATTTGCCCCGCCCCTTTCTCTTCTGTACCCTCCCCGCTCCCGCCTCCCAGCTGCTCCGCCCACCCGCGCACTTCGCCTTAAATGGCGACCGTGCGAACGCGCAGCGTTGACGCGCAGCGGGCGCGCCGATTGTGCGCCGAAGGCGCGCCAAAGGTAAGCCCGTCTGCGCCCGTCCGCGCCTGGCCCGCGCCCAGCGCCAGGACCCCTGGCCCCCACCGACAGAAGCCGACCCGACGAACCTACAACGCCGCCGATCTCATCGCACTCAACACCGGCCGCATCCCAGGATGTCATCAAGCCGCCCCGAAGCACACCCACGGACCCTTCAGCTGCCACGCCTGCGAGTTCAGCTGCATCCGGACTCACCCTGCACCAGCACTCGCCAAGCCGAACATCAGCAGCAACCACCTCAAGTGCATCCTGCTCAACACCCGCTCCGTCCACAGACACGCCGTAGAACTCTGGAACCTCCTCGACACCACCGCCCCTGACGTTGCCTTCCTCACCGAGACCTGGATGAACGCCTCCTCAGCCCCAGACATCGCCATCGCCATCCCAGAGGGCTACAAGATCATCCGGAGGGACCGCACCGCCAACCAGACGGGAGGAGGCATCGCCATCATCCACAGGGACACCATCCGCATCACGACCAACACCGACGACACCCTAACCACCGCTGAACACCTGCACTTCCAGATCCACACCGACCCGAAGACCACCCTCAGAGGCACCCTGATCTACCGACCCCCGGGACCACGCACACGATTCAGCGAGGACATCGCCGACTTCGTCAGCCCGCATGCCCTCCCCTCCGCCGACTACATCCTCCTGGGGGACCTCAACTTCCACCTGGAGAACAACAGCGACCGCAACACCATCAGCCTGCTCGACAACCTCGCCAACCTCGGACTCAAGCAACTGGTGACCTCCCCCACCCACCTCGCCGGACACACACTAGACGCCGTCTTCTCATCCAGCAAAGACGTCACCTTCAACCACGCAACAGGACTCCACTGGACGGACCACAGCTGCGTCCACTTCACCTTCAAAAGAACGACGATCCACCACCACCAGCAACAGGTTGCCCGAAGAAGCTGGAACAAGATCACAGCCGACCAGTTCACCGCTTCCCTGAGCCAGCACCCGCCCGCCAGCTCAGCAAACCCCAGCCAGGCCGCCGACAACCTCACGAAGTGGATCAGCAACTGCGCAGACGAACTCGCCCCTCTGAGAACCCCACCCAGCGGACCCTGCAGCAGAAAAACACCATGGTTCACCGACGAACTCAAGAGCTCCAAGAAGAACTGTCGAGCCCTCGAGAAAGTCTGGAGAAGGGAACCAACTACGGACAACATGACCACCCTCAAGCGCGCCACCCGGAAACACCACCAACTGATCCGCGCCACCAAGAAAAATACATACAAGGACCGGCTGGACAACAACGCACACAACTGCAAGGAACTCTTCAACATCGTGAAAGAGCTCTCCAACCCCAACGCCGGAAACAATGACATCACCCCGTCGCAAGACCTCTGCAACTCCCTCGCCTCCTACTTCCACAACAAGATCGCGGACATACACAACAGCTTCAGCAACCAACCAACGCAAGCCACAACCGCAACAACGCCACCCACCACCACCCTCCGCACCTGGACTCCGATCAGCACCGAAGACACCATCCGCACAATGAACTCCATCCACTCCGGATCTCCGACTGACCCCTGCCCTCACCACGTCTTCAACAAGGCCGACGCTGTCATCGCACCCCACCTGCGGGACATCCTCAACACCTCCTTCGACACCGCCACCTTCCCTGAGAGCTGGAAGCACGCCGAACTCAGCGCTCTTCTCAAGAAACCCACAGCAGACCCCACCGACCTCAAGAACTACCGTCCCATCTCGCTCCTCCCGTTCCCGGCCAAAGTCATCGAGAAGACCGTCAACAAACAGCTGGCCGCCTTCCTCGAGACGAATGGATCCCTCGACCCCTCACAGTCTGGCTTCCGAGCGAACCACAGCACCGAGACCGCCCTCATCGCTGCCACCGACGACATACGAACTCTGATGGACAACGGAGAAACAGCGGCCCTCATCCTCCTGGACCTCTCCGCGGCTTTCGACACTGTCTGCCACCGCACCCTAGTACAGCGCCTCGGCAACATCGGAATCCAGGACAAGGCACTGGAATGGATCACCTCCTTCCTCGACGGAAGAACACAGAGAGTCCGCCTACCACCGTACAAGTCAGAGGCCACCAAAGTCATCTGCGGCGTCCCCCAGGGATCCTCACTGAGCCCCACCCTCTTCAACGTCTACATGAGCCCCCTCGCGGCCATCGCACGCCAACACAACCTCAACATAATCTCCTACGCCGACGACACCCAGCTGATCCTCTCCCTGACCAACGACCCCACCACCGCCAGAGCCAACCTGCACGAAGGGATGAGAGATGTAGCCGAATGGATGACGACCAGCCGCCTGAAACTGAACTCGGACAAGACGGAGGTCCTCATCCTGGGCTCCTCGCCCTCCGCCTGGGACGACTCCTGGTGGCCCCCCGCCCTGGGCACCGCACCCAAACCAACGGACCACGCACGCAACCTGGGCTTCATCCTGGACTCCTCCCTCTCCATGACCAGACAAGTAAACGCCGTCTCCTCGTCTTGCTTCAACATCCTACGCATGCTACGAAAGATCTTCCGGTGGATCCCCACCGAGACGAGGAAGACGGTCACCCAGGCCCTCGTCACCAGCCGACTGGACTACGGCAACGCCCTCTACGCCGGAACCACCGCCAAGCTCCAGAAGAGACTCCAGCGGATCCAGAACGCCTCGGCCAGACTCATCCTCGACATCCCCCGACGCAGCCACATCTCCGGACACCTGAGAGATCTGCACTGGCTCCCGGTCAACAAGAGAATCACCTTCCGTCTCCTCACCCACGCGCACAAAGCCCTACACGACCAAGGCCCGAGCTACCTCAACAACCGGATCAACTTCTACACTCCCACGCGCCTTCTCAGATCAACCAGCCACGCCCTCGCCGCCGTCCCCCGCATCCGAAGAGCGACAACAGGAGGAAGATCCTTCTCCTACCTGGCCGCCAAGACCTGGAACTCACTCCCGACCGACCTGCGTCTGACCCAAGATCACCTATCCTTCAGGAAGAAGCTCAAGACCTGGCTGTTCGAGCAGTAACGGCACCCCCCCCCACACCAGCGCCTTGAGACCCTACGGGTGAGTAGTGCGCTCTATAAATGACTTGATTGATTGATTGATTGAGGGTTACCAGAAGTATGATATTTAATGTGAGGGCACCCTTGGCAGACTAAAAAAAACCTGTATGTTAGGTGTTAACTGTGTTGGCTTAATGAGCCCTAGGTAACTAGAGAGGTTGACATATTTCGCGCCTGTGTGGTTTAAACAGTTCTATGGCACTTCTTCAGGACCAAGAGCACAAAATAAATAAAGTGTAGTGCGGGCATGGTAACAGTGTACCCTGCAGTCTAACTGTTGCGATTAGTTAGGTTGTTACCGCTCCTGGATATCACCTAGGAGAGAAATGACAAAAAGCAAAGAAAAGTTGCATCAAAGCTACAGGCGGGAAATGTCATTGTCTCCCCAAAGCTTATCCTAAGTTTACGCAAATATAAAGTAACTTTGTACGAGTCAAACATGGGTAATAGAGTGCCTTTTGAAGAACGTCTGGAATGCGGGGTCTCAACTATGAGTACCGGGAGGGTTCCATGCACGGCACGTCAGACGGAGAAGTCACCCGCATATTCCGCCGTCCTACTTTTCAAATGCCCAGTGTTCATATCAAGAAACCGTGCCTCTATGTCGTAAGCAACGTGATTGTAGATAAGGTGCTGAAGTGGCATGCCCAACAAGGTGGCTCTTGTTGGGGTTTTGTAGTCTTCGTATGTTGTGGCCCAAACACAGCAGTATGGTCTCATTGCCTTGTCACATAGTGTTTTACCTAAACGTTTGAGGAGAGTTGCTCCATAGGCTTGTAGGAGTCGAGCGCTCGCACCTTACCGGGCTAAACAGGAAATGATGTAATGCGAAAACACTCGTCAGTTTCTTCTAATGTTTAGCCATAACAGTGAGCCAAACGGCATTTTGTCTTAAAAGATTTCCAGCTAAAGTGACCCTTCGGGGGACCCTTAGGGCATTGCAGCACCTGCCCGACGAGGAGCAAAATGCCCAATGATGAAGCATGACATCCTTCGGGGTCTGTGAGGGCATTAAGAGACAATCAATCAATCAATCAATCAGAGTACTTGTGGAGCGCGCTACTTACCCGTGAGGGTCTCAAGACTTGCTCTTTTCTCTCTCAAGTGGGCCTCAAAAAACCTAGGACCAATTACACATCACTCTTACTCTGTATCGAGTGGGTGACTACTTGTACCCCTCATCTGGAACAGTGCCCCCGGTTTTGATTAATATGGTTCACGTTAGGAGCACACGCACTAGACCATAACTGGCTTCTGGTCCCCCCTCTTTGTATAGATACATTTATAGCACGGCGGCACAGCCTAAAGACCTTACCACTTTTCTCTCTGTTCTCCTCCTTCCATTCTAAGTATGCGATATGACCACTTCCACTATGGGTGAGAACCTAGGACTCAGCTTCGGTGACGATGTCATGGCTGAGATCCTAAGAACCCCCTCACTTCTGGATAGTGAGGGTAATATGGCTAGCACCTCCATACAAGGCGATTGGAATTCACTGGCATCTTTGAAAAAACTACAGGTGAATATCGCCATGCATGGCACCCTCATGACAGAATACCTTAGAGCAAACGCTGCACCTAACGGTCTAATAATATGTACAGCCCATAGAATCTTACAGAACGATCTAGTCTTCAGACCGGAATGGAGCCAGATCGCGTGGAAATGTACCCACGACTGGCTCATCCTGATTATTGGCACGGCCAAACGCCTCTCAGAGGCACTAATCATTAAAATTAACATTGCAGAGAACGGCCTGAAGACGGGCATCAGCATCTCTGCTTTCAAAACACGTCTGGCCGAGAATAATGCAGAAATGACAGACCACCGTGATTACCTTCTACAACAGAAAGTGTCAAAACTGCAGAAAGACATAAACAAGTTTGATAGAGAGAAAATATATCCATACACGAAGGAAGACTTCCCACCATCAGACACCAATGCATCATTGGATGATGGATTGTTATTGTCAGTGAACTCAGGGCGCTTCACACACAGTAACTCGAGTAACAGTAGTTGGGGAAGGAACATGAACAAACCTGGACTCCCTCCACCAACACTGATGCTACCCATGTATGGGTGCCCTCACCAACCATTGCCACCTCAAGGCCCCATGTGGTATCTAGCATTTTCCGGACTGCACCAGGAATTCCAGCAACCCTTTTTTTCAAAATGCGCTACCTCCTTTTCAGAACAGAGGCAGGGGGTAAGACAGAGGCAGAAGAAGAGGGCAAAAGCAGGTGCAATGGCAGGACCCGGAGGCACAACAGAGAATGACGAGGAGCATGACAAACCCAATACCTTCATTGTCAACCTATCTGAGAGACAATTCAACACTGATGAAACCGCTGTTCTTGATATGGGCCTTGGGTTTGTACCCACCTCAAAAGAAGACAACATTCACATGAATGAAGAACTCCACCAGCTGTTCTGTAAGATAAGACTAAAGTCCTTCTTTTGTAACAATCCTGCAGCAGAACGTCAAGACACAGGACTCAAACCCCCCTCCAGAGATACTCCCATGGCAGGGATTGTCCTCAGCGAGTTAATAACTTTTTAGAAAGCTGTCCTCAAGGAGGCCATTTGTCTAACTGGAAAACCAACATATGAAAACATGCCTAAGAAATTACGCAACGCAGTTCGCTCACTCACAGATGACGAGACCATCATCATCAAACCTGCGGACAAGGGGGACGCAGCGGTCATCCTCAAAATTGAGGACTATGAAAAGGAATGGTCAAGACAACTCAACATCCCCAAATACTATAAGAGACTAGAGACAGACCCCACGGATCAATTACTCTCACAGATATGTATCTTGGTGAACGAGGCAGCCAACGAGAGGTGGATTTCCCCCCCAGGAGGCAGCATACCTGGTTAATGGGGACCCCAGGATGCCCTATTTCTATCTTTTACCCAAGATTCATAAAGGGATCGTTCCACTACCGGGATGCCTGATCTTATCCGGCATGGGCTCCCTGCTGGAATCATTGAGCCAATTCAGCGACTACTTTTTACGCCAACTAGTTCAAGCAACTCTAGCATACCTAAAGGACACATGGGATGTCCTTAATCTAATACTGGAGATTAACAACAACAACACAGAGGCCATCAGGCTCCTCCTCACCCTAAACGAATGTACTTGCGACTGGCTCATCCTGATTATTGGCACGGCCAAACACCTCTCCGAGGCACTAATTATAAAAATTAACATTGCAGAGAATGACCTGAAGATGGGCATCAGCATATCTGCTTTCAAAACATGTCTGGCCGAGATTTTTTTTTTTATAATTCTTTTTATTAAACAAACATCAGCAATATAAGCAATACAGACAATTAATGTCTCAAGAAACAAATCACTTGTTGAGGGCAAGGAGGCCAAAGTCAAGTACAAATACATAATTATGGGGAAGAGGGTACATCAAAAACTGCATTTCTAGGCGGTACACAGATATCACCTCGGTATAAGTTCCATGGACCCCACACATCAGCCCATTTTTGAGGACGGCCCCTTGCAACATACACAGATTTTTCCCGGAACATACACCAGTCTAAACTAGTTTACCAGACTTCAAGAGTAGGGGGTTGTTCTGATCCCCATTGTTGTGCAATATTTCTCTTTGCGAGCATGAAGCTTAATGTGACCCAACGTGTCTGTGCTGAGTTAAGGTCAGTCGGTTCCCATATATTAAGAAGGCACCTCCTGGCCTCAGGGAGCAAAGAGGTCCCTAAAACATCCTGTAAGGTACTGTGAATCTTACTCCAATACTCAGCAACATGTTGACATTCCCAGATAATATGAAGAAACGTACCACTAAGACTGCATGGCGGGGCCCCGTGACATAAATCCTGTGTAATATTTTTAGTTGTACAAGACGGAGTCTCGCAGAGATGACTACCACCCTCGGGGATGAAATTGCTGACTGCCAAATCTTCGTTATCCAGTTCTATGCCATCTCGGACCCACTTAACCCTGAGGCCGCCTAGAAGGTCTGCTCTCTGATTGATTAACTTTTTATAAATCAGGGAAATGTTTTTTTCAGGAAGATATCCTATCCTCGAGTGGGGAGGCGTCAGGAGGGTCAGCGCCTTCGGACAGAGCCTCCCGCAACGCATGTCGAATTTGAGCATATCGAAAGTGCTCGGAGCCTGACAGTTTGAATTCCTTTCGCAAGTCCTCAAATGTCTTCACTTTCCCTTTACTCCAAATGTCCTTAACCACAGAAATACCGATCAAGTCCCATTTTTTAAACCCTCTCGTTTTCCAGAGTTTGCCGAGACGATCCAAATCAAATAGTGGGGTCACTAATGTCAGTCTATTACTCCAACCTAGCGAGCGTGTGGCATCATGCCCAATCCGAAACGCATGTTTGGTTGGTCCCGACAAGTTAAGTTTGGAGTACTGAGAGTATAGAGCCCTATTGTATCTGCTGTTTGGCAATAACCATCTGTCCATGGCGAAGCCCGGGTCCATCGCAGGGCCATAGGTGCCTTGGTTAATCGCTGGCAGCTGAGAGGCCCAATATTATCGCTTGATGTCCGGGAGGGCGATCCCACCACCATACCATGGCAAGGTTAACTTTGCTAATGTAATACGGGGTCTGCCCTCCCATAGCAAACTGCGCTGTAATCCCTCCACCTCTCGGAAGTAGGTGGCCGGAACCACATCCAGGGAGTTCTGAAGGGCATACAGGAAACGGGGCAGGGCCATCATTTTAAAAAGCACCGCTCGCCCCAGCAGTGAGAGCGGGAGTTTCCTCCAGTTAGCGATGTCTCCCCTAAGTCTTTGTAAGGGTGGCAAGAGATTCATTGTGTATCTGACAGTCGGGTCGGGAGAGAAATATAAATCCCCAAGTACTTGAACCCCTCCCCGAGCTCAGTAGGATGGGGCAACCACGTGGGGGAACCGGGAGATCCCCCTTGAGAACAAACAGAACTGATTTACCCCAATTTTTTGAGAGCCCCGAATTTCTACCAAAAGACGCCAGAACGTCACAGACAACGGCTAAGGACGCACGAGGAGTGGTCAGATAAAGCAGTATATCATCCGCGTATAATGATACCCGGTCTTCCCACTCCGGGGACCACCGTATGCCACGGATAGATGGTTCCCAGTGTAACCAAGCCTCCAAAGTTTCCAGAGCCAAGGAGAAGAGAAGAGGAGAGAGAGGGCAACCCTGTCGAGTGCCACATCCGAGCGGAAAAGTAGAGGAGACCTGGTTATTGACAACAATCTGTGCCAGCGGCTCAGAATACAGCAAGCGCACCCAGGATATACACTCAGGGCCGAATCCGAACTTAGACAAAACTGCCCATAAATATGGTCACTCGACTGTGTGGAACGCCATGGTGGCATCGAGAGAAGCAATCACCGCCGGTTCATGAGGGTGTGAGCCCTTGCTATGACTCCATGCAGTCTACGTAGATTCAGAGCTGTGTTTCTATGCGGTAAAACCCCTGATTGGTGAATAAGTCTGCTCACCACCTTTACCAGCCTATTAGACAGGAGTTTAGCCAGAATTATTGGTTTCTGCATTCAACAATGAAATCGGTCTATAGGAGGCGCAAGCAGTTTTAGGCCTACCCACCTTATGGATCACCACCACCGTAGCGATTCTCTAGTCCAAGGGTAGGGTACCACTCTTGCAAGCCTCAGTAAACATACCGTTAAGATATGGGGCAAGCTTGTCAGGTCTGAGCTTAGAAAGTTCAATAGGAATCCCGTTAGGCCCCAACACCTTCCCTGATTTTAAGGAGCGGATAGCTTGGGCCATTTCATTGGGGCTGAAGGCGCTATCCATGAAATCGCGGTCCTCATCGGACAGGGAGGGGAGTTGTATATCTCTAAGCAACTAATGGGAATCTTCCTCTGGTCTATCTGAAACCGAGGTATAAACCGTTTGAAAATGTGTTGCAAAGCTATCCACTATGGCCTGCGGATCAGTAAGTGTGACACCGTCCTCTGTGACAATCTCAGGGACTACCTGAGAGGCCCAATCTTTCTTATCCAGCCAGGCAATGAGTTTCCCTGCCTTGTCCCCGAGGTCATAAATTCTACCCTGTTGTTCTCTGCCAAGCGCCCTTGCCCTGTCCGTAACCAGAGATCTATTATCATGCTTTTTAAGGCATAATAGATGCAAACCAGCCTGCGTCAAACCAACCTCTAGTTCCTCCTTCAATAGCCGCCACCTCCTTGTTCCTCTACTTCCTGACACCCGCGATCAGTGAAAGCGCTTGACCCCTAACAACGGTTTTAAAGGCGTCCCAGAGGGTAACTGAAGAGGAAACAGATCCTACATTATCTGCAAAGTAACACTCAAGGGCCTGGACAAGGTCCTTACGAAGCTTGGGGTCCCGTAGATACCATGGGGCTACTTTACCTGCCGAACCCGGCGTAATACAATGTCAAAACCAGAGTGGTGAGTGATCGGATATACCCCGGGCGAGATGGGATGCCTCGATCAAATAAGAAGCCTGCGCCGCCGGACCCAGACAATAGTCCAAGAGAGAGAGGCTTCTGTGAGCTCCGGAATGAAAAGTATATTGCTTCTGATCCGGATGGAGCAGTCCCCATCCATCTACCAGACCCATGGCGTTCAGAAAGTCAGGCAACCACTGAACGCTACATTCCAGATCGCGTGGGGGATGCCTGTCCATAGACCCGGACATCACTGCGTTAAAGTCACCCCCCAGTACCAGCAAACCAGAAGGCAAGTCGAGCAGAAGTTAACCCAGCGTGGCAAAGGAGGAGGACTGTAAACCATGGGGGGATATAAACAGATATAAGAGTAAGAATGTACCCCTCCCATCAGCCTGTGATGCCTACATATCTGCCTCTGTCATCTGTCCAAACTGATTCTACGGCCAGTGGGAGTGCCCACCGTGCCAGAATACCCACTCCCCGTGAGCCTGAGGTGAATCCCGCGTGTGCCAACAGTGTGTAACCCATTCTATGTAAAGCTTTACATGTGTTGCCAATTAAGTGAATTTCCTGAAGCAGCACCACATCGGGTGCACGGCGTTTAAGGTACTGCAAAACCACACTGCGTTTTATCCGGTTCCCTAACCCATTCACGTTCCAGCTTAATACCTTCAGTTCCTTACCCCCCATCATCCCAAGTGAAGGAAAATCGACAATACTCTGCATTTTGAAAAATGAGCCCAGATAGTACCATGATGCTATAAACCAAATAACAAACAAAGGAAACAAAGGGAACAAACCATACTCCCCACCAGCCCCCCACCCTGCTGCCCTGCCCACTAGGCTTCAAACTGCCCATTGAAAAAGCAGAGTGCCTGTCGCCCTAAATATTCAAAAGAAAGAACAAAAAAAGGGTAATGAGGGGAAAGTTGCCGGAGCCCTCGGTCGGGCCCCACGAAACACGATTTTACATGAGCCCGCAGCGCGCAATCATCACCAAAATATTCCAAACTCCGTACCCAGATCAAACACAGTCTCCTCACTCCCACCCCGGTAAATACAGATACATCTCCAAATAAAGGAATCATGGCTCAACTCCCTCCTCCCGCTCCTGGGACCTATGGTCTGGAGGGCCCAGATTTTCCAGCCACTCCGCAGCTGCCTCAGGTTGATCAAGCAGGAATTAACATTGAGTACTGTATGCCTCACTCTCGCAGGTCCCGTTTCACAGATAGAAAGGTCTTTCGCTGTCTCTGCATCCTCTGCGTGAAGTCGGGAAAAAAGGAAATATCAGCATTTTCGTATTTGAGGGGGCCATTAGTTCTCGAGCATTAAAGGATGGCGTCCCTGTCAAGAAAATTAAGGACTCTGGCCAGCATAGCCTGTGGGGGGGGGGGGCACCCGGCCGAGGGCGACCCCCGGGTACCCTGTGGGCCCGTTCAATAACAACAAATTTACTCAGGCCCCTTGGCTGGAAATGTTTGAGAATCAATTCCGGGGCCGGACCCTCCAATTTTTCCGGAACACCTATAATGCGCAGGTTGATGCAGCGGAGGTGACCTTCGTAGTCATCCAGTTTAAGTTCAAACATTTTTCGGGAGTCACGCATTTCTCCAACCTCCTTCTGCAAGTGAGAGACATCCTCCACAAGACTGGCGGTGGTGGGTTCCACCTGTTTCACCTTTTCGATCAGCTTCGCCATATCTGCCCTGATAAGGTTGATGTCTCAGGCGATTGAGTCCATTTTGTGTTCTAGGGAGGTCTTTACTCCAGAAATGGCGTCCATAACATCTTTAAGGGACAGTTCTGGCTGTCCCCAGCCGATGCCCCTCCGGCGAGTCTTCCGATAATCGTCCCCTGGTGGCATCTTTAGAGATGGTATATTTGTCCAGCTTGTTCGATTGGATTGGCTTCGGTCCCCTGGTGCCAGTTGTTTTGCTTCGCTCCATGGTGCGACAGATCACCGACCAGGCAGTCGGAGTCGCCCCGCAGGGGAAAAGTCCGAAAGTTAGAAGGAAGTGGCTTGGAGGAAACGGGAGCTGCACACCAGTACATACAGGCCCTCAGGAGTAGGCCCAATCACAGTTGCACGGGGGTGCCGACAAGAGAAAATGGCCGGCGGATATTAATACTCCATACCCTTCCACTCTCCAGGGCAGCAGCGATATTATGTCGGGCACCCTGAACAGCACTATTGCCCACTGTGCCCCAGGTTCTATTATGGGACATGTGGGCAATCACCAGGGAAGGGGGAATAGCTGCCAGAGTCACGGATTGTGGGCCCTACAGTCCACCCAAAATGGCCGCTCCAATACAAAGGAAAATGCGGAGTCACGAATAGGCAGAGGGGGAATGAAGAGGGAAAGGATTCATCCCTGCCGCTCGGGCACCATTACGAATAGCAGTAATGTACCGTGGGTTAAACCGGAGGGATGTGACTCATCCCGCCACACTGGTTGCATGCAAGGTCGCAGTTTCGACGCCCGCCGCGGGCCGATGGTCCAGAGTGATTCGGTGAGCAAACCGCCTGCGATGTTATCAGCTCCGACGATAGCGTCCCATTCGGGTCGTCCACTGATATACAGCTGAGTCCAGGGGAGACTGCAATGGACGTCAGGACCAGCGCACGGCCCACTGGGTCCCACACCACCGGCCAATTGGAAGTCCCCTGGAACTCGGATTAGCCCATCGCTGCGAGTCCCGGCTTAGGGGCACGCCGGCCGTCTACGATACCTTGGTGACACCGCGGCTCTGATGACCGCAAGTTGCCCACAGTTCTTCTGCAGCAGCTCCCACACCTGATCAGCATCAGAGGGGACACTGCGGACCCAGGATAGGTATGTCAGGAACATTGCGGGGCTCACCGATCACGGAGCTCCGAGACTACGCGCCCATCTCGGTTCGGCCTTGGCCACGCCACCCGTCAGGCCAAGATTAATGCAGAAATGACAGACCACCGGGATTACCTTCTACAACAGAAGGTGTCGAAACTGTAGAAAGACATCAAAAAGTTAGATAGAGAGAAAATATATCCCTACACGAAGGAAGACTTCCGACCAGCAGATACCGACAAATCATCGGACGATCGCTTGTCATTGTCAGTGAACTCAGGGTGCTCCACAATCAGTAACTCGAGCAACAGTAGTTGGGAAAGTAACATGAACAAACTGGACTCCTCCCACCAACACGGATGTCACTCATTTATGGGTGCCCTCACCAACTGTTTCCACTGCAAGGACCCATGTGGTATCCGGCATTTTCCGGACCACACCAGGGATTCCAGCAACCCTTTTTTTCAAAATGTGCTACCTCCTTTTCAGAACAGAGGCAGGGGGCAAGGCAGAGGGAGAAGAAGAGGACAAAAGCAGGTACAATGGCAGGATCTGGAGGCACAACAGAGGAGCATGACACACCCAAGACCGTGATTGTCAACCTATCGGAGAGACAACTCAACATTGATGAAATCGCTGTTCTTGAGATGAGCCTTAGGTTTGTACCCACCCCAACAGAAGACAACTTTCACATGAATGAAGAACCCGCGGACAAGGGTGGCACAATGGTCATCCTCAAAGTTGAGGACTCCGAAAAGGAATGCTCAAGACAACTCAACGTCCCCGAATACTACAAGAGACAGACTCCACGGAAAGATTACTCTCACAGATACGTATCTAGGTGAACGAGGCAGCCAACAAGGGATGGATTTCTTCCCTGAGGTGGCATTCCTGGTTAATGGTGTTCCCAGGATGCCCTATTTCAATCTTTTACCCAAGATTCATAAAGGATAGTTCCTCCACCCTGATGCCCGATCATATCCGGCATGGGCTCCCTGCTGAAACCATTGAGCCAATTCAGCGACTACTCTTACGCCCACTAGTGCAAGCAACTTCAGCATACCTAAAGGACAAACAGGTTGTCCTGAATCTAATACAGGAGATTAACAACAACAACACAGAGGCCATCAGCCTCCTCCTCACCCTCGACGTGGAGGCCTTGTATACTAACCTTCCCCAAGACACAACCATCGAAGTAGTGGGGAAATTACTACAAGAAACTGACCTCCCTACTAACACACTGACTGAATTTATCATCAAGATCATCACCATTGCACTAAAAAATAACTTCTTTAGGTACAAAACCACCATCTATCTACAGGTACAAGGTACTACTAGCATGGGGAGTACTTTGGCGCCAAGCCTGGCAGGGTTGTACATGGCACATTTTGAAGCGATAAACATCTTCACTGACAACATCCCTTTCAAAGAGAACCTCATCACCTGGAAGAGATATATCGACGACGTGCTCATCCCCTGGAGAAGAGATGTGGTCACCAGTAACAAATTTCATGAATGGGTTAATAACTTGAACCCCCCTTACGCTTTACTAAAACATCTAGCGACAAGGAGATTCCATTCCTGGACCGTCTCATGACCCTTGAGGAAGGACAACTACATACTGCCACTTACCAGAAAGCGACAGACCGGAATAGCCTCCTCAACTTCAGTAGTCACCACCCCAAGGCCCCCAGAGATAACCTACCTTATGGCCAATTTCTGAGGATACGACGCAACTGCAGCAACATCCAGGAATACGATGCCCAAGCTGGCTCCCTGGCAAGAAACCTCAAGGACAGGGACTATCCAGGTGAGGTGATCAACAGGATTAGGAAACAAGCCAGAAACAATTACCAACAGGCACTACTGGAAACAAGGGTGAAAGAACCTGACAACACATGTAACACTGTTACATGTGTGACAACTTTTACACCCAAGTGGAACAAAATCAAGGACATCGAGAAACGAAATTGGAAGATCCTGAACACTGGTACGCTAAACATGTAACTAACCCGGTTTGCGTTTTAAAGAACTACAAATCTATGGGACCAACTGATGAACACCAGAACACGAGCCAAGAACAACATGCAAGAGATGACCCTATGGGACCTTTCTCCAGTGAAAGGCCATTTCCCATGTGGCACATGCAGTGCGTGTCCCTTCACATGACATACTAAAATCCTCAACCTGGATGACTTCACATGGGAACAGCATAGACACACGAACTGTAACACCAAGAATTGTGTCCACCTGATCACCTGCCCATGCACACTGAGATATATAGGGATGACTACCCGACACAACTGATCCTCTAAGTAAGGATCAGCTAACACAGAAGTACAATTAGATGTGCCCTGACAGCCACGAAGATGAGAAACCACTACATCAAAAAAGGCCAACAATAGTGGTTGCACCGTCTGCGTACACATGAACACGGTCTCAATGATGAAGTACCCTGGGCAGAACTTTAAAGATCTCATAACCTACATGCTCCTTGACATTCAGAGACCTGAAATATGTGACGCTCCTTTGGTTAAATAACTCACAAAATAACACCATCACGTTTTTTAACATTTTTGAGGTCAATGAGCAGGCATAAATGAGGTGATATATACATGATTGACCCACCTATACCACCTCTTACAATTCACTTCCTCACCCCCCTTCTACCTTAGATCTAGGGGCACTGGGGTCATAAGGTCTATGTTAGATAGGTCAACAACAATGGGCCTTAGTTGAGGGTAGAATTATCACCGATACGAGGGTTCAAACAGGAAGCAACGTCTGGCCCTCCAATTTTGATTGATACACAGTGTATACGGTTTTAACAGGTTTCTGGAACACAATTCATTTGCCATACGTATCACACACTCCCCAGACTCACGCTGTGCACTAATGAGTATACACTCAATAAACGTGCTATAGTCAAATCACGTAGCATTCCAACAGTGTTATGCGTTGCTTTTACGACCAGGAATCGCCCAGCAGTAACAGCACATGCGCAGGACATACAGAGTCTCCATCACAATCATGCGCAATGCAATCTCCTCACGAGTAATACACAGCTGAGATCCATATTTGCTGGTTTGACTGGAAGAAGGCACCACCATAACCAATCAGCCGTGTTATAAATACCTTCTCTGCCGAAGACAGTTCACATGCAGGCAGTAGTATGTTCGGGGTAGGTGCACAAAAGCCGGGGCCCGAGCAAACTGTAAGTCAGATCTCGCCGATGGGGACACGAGGAGCATTTTGATTAAACCTAAGTAAACCGCACTGTTATGTCTAAACATTAGAAGAAACTGACTTGTGCTTTCGCATTATGTCATTTCCTGTTTAGCCCTGTAAGGTGCGGGCGCTCGACTTCTACTAGCCTATGGAGCAACTCTCCTCAAATTTTTAGGTAAGACAGTATGTGACATGGCAATGAGACCATACATGTGAGATTTGGGCCACACCATACGATGGCCATTTAACCCCGACAAGAGCCACCTTGTTGGACATGCCACTTCAGCACCTTATCTGCCATCTCGTTGCATACGACATAGAGGCACAGTTTGGTGATATGAACACTGGGCATTTGAATAGTAGGATGGAGGATATGCCATATACGCTATGACTTCTCCGTCTGACGTGCTGTGTGTTGGACCCTCCCAGTACTCATAGTTGAGACCCCGCATTCCAGCTGTTCTTCAAAAGGCACTCTATTTTCCATGTTTGGCTCGTACAAAGTCACTTTTTATGTGCGTAACCTTAGCATAAACTTTGGGGAGACATTGACATTCCCCGCCTGTAGCATTGACGCAACTTTTCTTTGCTTTATGTCATTTCTCTACCCGGTGGTATCCAGGAGCGGCAAAAACCTAACTAGTCATTACAGTTAGACTGCAGGGTACACTTTTACTGTGCCCGCCTGGATTCCCATTGAGGGTATTATCCCTTTCACTTATCATGTGCCCTACACTTTATTTATTTTATTCTCTTGGTCCTGAAGAAGCTCCACAGATCTGTTTCGACCACACAGGCGCGAAACATGTTGACCTGTCTAGTTACCTAGGGCTCATTAAGCCAACACAGGTAACACTTAACCTTCAGGTTTTTTTTGTCTGCCAAGAGTGCCCTCTCATTAAAAGTCATACTTCTGGTAATCCTTATACAGTTTCAGACTCACTATGCACGCATCACTTCACCCTTATTAGAGGACTCACACCACACACCTGCATGCACCAAACAGAGTTTTGTCTTAAGGATCTCCGCTAAAGTGACCCTTCGGGGGACCCGTAGGGCATTGTAGCACCGGCCTGACAAGTAGCAAGATGCCCAATGATCAAGCATGACATCTTTTGGGGTGTGTGAGTGCATTAAGAGACAAGACTTGCTCTTTCCTCTCAGAAGGGGGACTCAAAAAACCTAGGACCACTTACACCTCTCACTTACTCTGTGTCTACTTGTACCCCTCATCTAGAGCAGTGCCCCCTGTTTTGATGAATATGGTTCACATTAGGAGCACGAGCACTGGATCTTAACTGGCTCCTGGTCTTCCCTCTTTGTATAGATACAACAAACATACAAATACAACCTTACAATACAAAATAAAAGTGAATAAAAGTATGATCGCATAATTATAGCGCCTCAGCATTCTAATCATTTCTCATGGCTTATTATTACAAAGCAATAAATGGACTGAACTATCACCAAAATATCACAGCTACAACGTTATCTTCATTGTCACATTATTGCATATGTTTTAATAAACCCTGCAGTCTTAAGTTCATTTTCAAGTTACACAAATATTACCAAATATTGATAAAGGACCTCACATTCCAAATTTAAATTCTCTAGATTAGAATAACATTAATTTACCAATTGTGTGTCAATATATCACATAATCAAGTCAACATTATTATCACCATTACTTACATTAAAATAACTGGCAACCACTCATAATCCCCATCTCACAGATGTTGCTATATCCATGTGTCCTACATAATCCAATCCTGCAAATAAACATATAAAATCACTATTCACATCACCTGCTTATAACAGTCCCATGTTTACCATTTCGCCATTCACTTTGAAATCATCTTGTCACATATTCAACCTAGTAAAATCCAATATTGTAAATGAACAAGCACTTACATTAACATATCATAATTCACAACAGATATGGTCTCACATATCACACCATTTAACCAACCATCCAGGTAAAGCAACTACAGTCACTAAATCTCAAATAATATTATTCCTGTACAAACATCCATCAGTCCACAAATCAGCACAAACAAACCAAACCAATGTCGTCTTACTCTTCTCAGTATAATTCTTCACCTGTACACTGCTGTGTTGCCTCCTGTAATTTTAAAGGCACCACTACTTTGCAGGCTGCTTTTAAAAATAGGTTATATGCAAATTCGACTTTGGGATTAAAGGGACATTCAAAGTCACAAACTATCTTATTCTTAAATATACGTCACCCCTAAGGTCTCCCCTATCTGCTCGAGGGGTAGGGTGCCTAATACCTATAAGCAGAGGCATTATAAAAGATGTTTTGTGTATGCCCTGGTGAGGAAATAAAATCCAATTTCGTTTTTCCCCATTTAATTTACTTTATAGACTAACATAGAAATAATTTAATAAAGTGTAACTATTGATAGAAGTGAGTTATAATATGCTTTAATGTATCAACATGATAGTTGGAATAAATCAACTTGCCACCGTCAGATTTATTATAACAATCACAGAAAATACTATATAGAACTTGCTTTTCTGATGAGCCAAAATGCAGCCTTCTAGCAGCCCCATCTCTGATTTTTCAGCCTCTAGGCTGAGTCAAGCTGTGCCAATGAGGTGTGAAGTGACATGGGCAAAGACAAAGGAAGCCTCTGGTGGGAGGAGAACTGCAGCAGCAGAGCAAAAGCAAGGATGGGGTGGAATAGCCAAACTGGTCATAAAAGAGGGAATGTCAATTAGGACAGGACACACACTAACCTCTACATCCTGCACCCCAACCAGGTGTATCGGATCCGCGCTACATCATGGTCGGCCTGAAACTTTGACTTTGTCCTGGTCAACCTCAGCCAGATGTCCTGAAAGTGTTTAGCCTTTAACAATTCATATCGCCAGTCCCCCACATTGGTTTATGTCATTTTTGTCATTTTAATCATAAAAATGTGTTTATCACCATTTTTTTATACATTGGTGATAGACTTGTATTATATGTTGTTTCTTACTTATTTAATGTATGGTGTTTTTTTTAAATGATGTACACACCTGTCTCCTAAGTTAAGCCTGCCTGCTTGTTGCCAGTTACCAAGGGTTGAACAAGCAAATAATTTTTGAGACCTTGACTGGACCTTATATTGTGATTGTAGCCTTATTTCTAGTGGTAGGTACCTACCCACACCTACTAATAAAGCATCTTCCAACAGCAATCTTGATATACCTACTTACATGTAAGATCAAAGCGAAACTTCCTAAACATCTATCAAACTTCAAACACCCACAATTAAAAATATTTTTTATTTCAAACAATAAGGATAATATTATTCACAAAAACAATCAAAAAGAAAAAATTACCAAAAAGTAAATAACGCCTCAATCCAAGATACAACCAAGCAACTTCATAACTAATTTTCTTGTTGCCATCTTATCCAATTCTACCCATCCACCATTAGACTAATTAAAAACTGAAACATTCATCATGTATTGGACGATACGTCAATCATACCCCAAAAAATTTTTAAGGTCGGTAACTGAAGGGCTCCAATCAACAGGCTAATGCAAAAATAAACAAAAACCAAAAAACACCCATGCTCAATTCAAAACATAATCTTTCCATTTCATACCAACCTTATCTAACAAAACATTTTAGTTACAATTTCTACAATGAACCAGAAACCTTTTCTTGGACAGGAAACATCAAATGTAAAATAAATACTGCATCCCTCTATATCACCTTTCAACTTCACCAAATAAATAAAACAATCATCAAAAATCTTAACTCAATAATGAATGAATGAAATCACCTATCATATGAGATCTCTTCAAACTGACAAGATTCATGAACTCCAAATCCATTGACTATCTCAAAGGAATCTATCCAGTTCTCTTCCTATCTGTGCAACTACGCCTAGGAGCACCTATCCAAAATTAACAAAAAATAATGCTATTCACTCTCAATATTTAGGCCTTTGTCCAAGATCCTCAACCTGCTTATCTACTTTGCCACCATTTGGCAAAGCAAAATCTCCCTATCACTAGTACATGGACAAGGGTTAATTCTTTGAAATCAATGAAATGTAAAGTTGCTCTTCTTAGAATAACACTCCTTGATGTGCCGAGCCAAAGGAGAGCGTGCATCTTAGTTTCTGATCGCCCTATAGTTTTCATGAATCCTAATCTTCAAAGCCCTTTTAGTGTTACCAATGTATACTTTTGAGCTGTCACAAGAAATTGCATATACCACAAATACACTATTGTAGTTAATAAATTGTTCAATGTGGTATAAATTCGGAATCTTGTTCATTCCATATTGACAAACATTAAAATGAGTGCAGATGTAAAATCATGTAGGTGGATCCTGTAGCAAATTGCCACTAATATTTCCAACTGGGTGCATATAATTCCTACTGACTCACCCGATGAACTCTCAAGGCTTCACAAAGGGAGGACTTCTCCTGGCTTCCAAGATCAAGGAGTGAACTCCCTGATTAGCAAAAGGAAGAAAAGTGCTAGAAGAAGTCACCTGCATCATCTCCAACTGAACTTTGCAAGATTTGACCAGGTGCTTTGTGGGAATTGTCGTACCAACCCCCATGAAGCAAATCAGAGCTTCTGGAACCTTTGCCGGTGTTGTGGACCCACAAAGACCCTGAAAGGAACTTTCAAATAAAGTTCTGAAAGTTTGTGAATTTTTGGACAACTTTTTAGAAAAAACTATATAAGTCCCACGAGAGTCAAACCGGCAACATAAAACAGCGACTCGACCTGACCATGCAAGTTTGCCCCACTGAAAGCTCCAGAGCTCTTCAATGTTGGTGACGAGGACAAAGACCTTGAGGATTTATTGAGGCATAACACTGCGGCAGGCTACCATCGTCAAACTAAAATCCGGATTGACAAATCTGACCGCTCGAAGTCGAGAGAAAATGCTCCACAAAAGTGACTAAGTCAGGAGGTAAAAACTTGATCGGGCCCTACCGCTTATCATAGGCAACCCGTGGTCCATGACGGTCAGCCTAAAACTTTGTCAGTCAATTGAGCTTCATTTTGATTTATCAAAATCATTAAAGACATCATACATCAATAAAAAGTCTAATAAGTTCGTATAAAACCATTTGAGACAACCATATTAATCACAGGTTAAAACTACATTAAAACTAGTCAAGCAAGATAAATGTCAATCTACATAAACCATTGGTGTTCCACATAGGTGTGCTATCACGATTTGGAGAACTACAATCCTCACTCTATAGTTTGAGGGGGAAGATTTAAATAATTATAAACTCATTAGTACTAAGCTATTAATAACAAGTATCACGACTATGGTACCCTCATATTTTTTGCTCGAATGAACCACATCCATCCCAGAAATTTGGCAATGGCAATCCCTATAGGCTCACATGTGTCTGACTTTAGGATCCTTAGCGCCTCTACGCCCGACCTTGTGCCAAGAATTGAACAGATTGGTTTGAGCCATCTATTCCTAGGAAGCTTGTAAGCGGGGCAAGCAAACAGAACATGTGCTATTGTTTCCTTCTGTAATGGACAAGCAGCACATTTATCTTCGTTCAACTTTGATTTTGTCCCGGTCCAGTGTGACCAGATAGCTGCATTAAGCGCATTTTACTTTTAGCTGCTAGAAAGCACATTTTTAAAATGTAATCTTTAAAAATTAATATCTCTGATTCCCTACATTGGATGCTTTCAATTTTGCTTTCATTGTAAATATAAACATATTCTGTGTTGGATTTGTTTTGTGTTTTGTGAACATATTTACTGTTTTGGTAATATTATATGCTTTACACACCTGTCTCCTAAGTTAAGTTGGCTGCTCGTCAGGCAAGCTACCAAGAGTTGAGCAAGGATTAATTTATTGACACTTGAATGGAACTTATTTGTGATTGTGCGGTTATTACTTGTTCTAGGTACCTTCCTGCACCTACTAATAAACCCTCTTCCAACAAAATATAAAAAGGAAAACATGGATTTTCAACTCGTATATCTATACTCAGCATCATTTATTACAGGCACTTCCTTACAAGTAAACAGTTTGTCAAAGATTTGGCTTTTTGCATTGTTTCATAGGATTGTCATTCATTTTAACATAACAATGAATATCACTTAAGTGTCTCAAAATCTCACTGTCATAGTCAGATATTTGCATAATACCTAGAAAAGGGTAGACCATCACTATTTCTGAAATGAATGAATGAAGGAAGGTACATTTATAAAGCACGTGGTTATCCGAGGGCATTCCTGCGCTGTGGCGCCATTTAAGCTGTGAGGAGATCAAGGAAAGAGAAAAGTTTTCAGTCGTTTTCTGAACTTGAGATAATCAGGTTCAGAGCGTATGTGGAGGGGAAGATTGTTCCAAAGCCTGGCTGCATTATATGTAAACAGTCAGCCTCCAATACGTGATGGTTTAATCTTGGGTACTAAGATTAAACCTTTGTTATCAGATCTAAGGACTCTGTTGGGCTGATAGGGTTGGATCCAGGGATTGATCAGATACGAGCCCTTTCAGGAGAATGCCTTATGTGTAATGCACGGAGCCTTGAATTGAATTCTTTCCTGAACAGGGAGCCAATGCAAGGTGGCGAGAGCGGATTTTGCTAAGGAGCGTCTGGAAACATTCGGCAGCATGCAAATTGCACAGTTCTGTCCAGTTTGAAGTATTTTGATGGTGGCCTGAGGGGCTCCCAGGTACAAGGCATTAGCATAGTCCAGTCATGATAGAATAACAGCTTGGAGTAGCTGCCTTATGGCGGCAAAAGGTAGCAGGGGCAGTATCCAGGGGTGATATCCATCTAATCATTCTTAAAAGGCCATAGCTGCTGGCTGCCACTTTGCGTGCTTGTTCCCTGAAATCAAGCTTACAGTCAAGCCAGAGCCCTAGACTTTTAATTTGTTTTTTTGGGACGGGGGGAACCTAGGCAGCTAGGGCAGAGGAGGTCTATATTTAAAGGGGCCAACTTCCCCAGGGGCAGGAGTTCGGTCTTTGATCCATTGAGTTTTAAAAATGAATTGTTCATCCACGTAAAAACTTTCTCAAGGCAGGAGGCTAGATCAGGACCATGTTGGTTGTGTTGCTTCATGGAGATAACTAACTGGGTATCGTCAGCATATGTGACAATCTGTAATGGAAATAAATCTTGCACTCCTTATATAATTAGGGAGCAGAAATTGTTTTTATCCAAGAAACCTATCTCTCTACTGTTGAATCCTGCAAATTACAAAAGGATTGGGCTGAGCCAGTTGTTGACGCCTGAAGGCCAGGTATTTCATGTTTGTCTTGACAGCCCATTGTATGACTTCCACAAGTGACTATTTTTTTGCCTACAGGCTCTATAATACCAAATGTGCAGAGATTTGTTGTCCTAGACCTAGGGGTGATAGACCATTCTCTTGTATGACTGTTTCTAGGCATTATCTTGTTGAAGCCCCCACTTCATCACGTCAGCAGATAAAGCAACTTGGAATGGTAGATGTTAGAACTGGGATTTCTGGTAGGCTAAGGCTGATGCCAAAGCCAGGCAGAAACCACCATTCTAGTCAGGGCAAGGGAGTCACACGCAAAGATAACCCCTGCTCACCCCCTTGGTAGCTTGGCACGAGCAGACAGGCTTATCCCGGAGGCAATGTGTAAAGCATTTGCGCACGCACACAACAGCAACAAAATCCTAGGCACACCACAAAAGGAACTCCACACAAGGTTATATAAAAATAACTTCTGTATTGTCAAAAACACATCAGATAGTAATCAGGCAATATACATTGTGCAAACTGGCACGGGCAATATTCACAAGGGATAGGTACAAGACAGGGCCACCTGGACCACTGTTAGGAATCAGCACTTTTAGAACTAGAAATACAGTTAGAAATAGCACGTTGTAGATCATAAAATAATAATTACTCTAGCACACCTGTACTAGAAAGAACAACCACCTAAGTATCACCATACATTTAGGGGTAGAGGCAAGAACACATTACACATGATGCATCACAACATTCAGAGGTGTAGGGAAGGAAAACACGTGATGCATAAACATACATTCAGCGGTGTAAGAACAAGGCACATGATGCATCAAAACACATTCAGAGGTGCAGCACAGGAAAACACATGATGCATAAAAACATTCAGAGGTGTAGGTAAGACACATAATGCATAGATCATATTCAGAGGTGTCACAGGCATAATGGCTCAGCACATTACGCATAACTCACATTTGGGCCTAACCAGTAAAAATACAGTAGGCAATCTCCTCACTAGTCTAAACACACAAAGGTAAAATAAACTCATAATCACATTGCGCAAACATCACCTTAGGCAATTACTATCATAAACATAGCAAAATCACATTGTGCAGAAATCACATTAGGGCCTTGCGCCCTACCCACACACCAGCCCCCTGGGCAACTGGCCATCCAACAAGGGGACTCAAAAGCCCTGTGTCCAGAATGTCAGGGCGCGCTGCCAATGCAGCGCCAGTCAGGGGTGAGCCACCGGCGCAAACCTAAACGTTGCAGCTGCCCACTAATTGCTGGGCAGCTGGGAACACCAACAGGGCCTAAACGTTGCAGCTGGCACCAAGTGCTTCGCAGCTGTAGAAGGCCTGGCACCACCGTGCCATCTCTGTCCCACACCGGGACTCACTCACATTGTGTTTTTTGCAATTTTCACCCCGAGTGGGCTGGGTATGCTCAGACGTGAGTCCCAGGCTCTCCACAACACTGGAGTCAAGCTATCCAGGCTGAATGAAGGCTGATAGCCAGAAACCAGTCCTTGGATGCTTTATTCCGGTCTGGGAAAGACATGGCTTGGTAGTTCGGGCTGGACTGTTCCCATGAGGCACAGGGTCAGAGCTGATTTGCATATAGCCAGTGTCTAACCCAGGGTGGTGTGGAGTGCAAAAAAACGATGGATTTAGGCCCACATCCTTGTACTGGGGTGAATGTATGACATTGTTCTACATTCTGTCCATCAACTGTGTTTTTTGCAATTTTCACCCCGAGTGGGCTGGGTATGCTCAGACGTGAGTCCCAGGCTCTCCACACCACTGGAGTCAAGCTATCCAGGCTGAATGAAGGCTGATAGCCAGAAACCGGTCCTTGGATGCTTTATTCCGGTCTGGGAAAGACATGGCTTGGTAGTTCGGACTGGACTGTTCCCATGAGGCACAGGGTCAGAGCTGATTTGCATATAGCCAGTGTCTAACCCAGGGTGGTGTGGAGTGCAAAAAAACGATGGATTTAGGCCCAGATCCTTGTACTGGGGTGAATGTATGACATTGTTCTACATTCTGTCCATCAACTGTGTTTTTTGCAATTTTCACCCCGAGTGGGCTGGGTATGCTCAGACGTGAGTCCCAGGCTCTCCACACCACTGGAGTCAAGCTATCCTGGCTGAATGAAGGCTGATAGCCAGAAACCGGTCCTTGGATGCTTTATTCTGGTCTGGGAAAGACATGGCTTGGTAGTTCGGACTGGACTGTTCCCATGAGGCACAGGGTCAGAGCTGATATGCATATAGCCAGTGTCTAACCCAGGGTGGTGTGGAGTGCAAAAAAGCGATGGATTTAGGCCCAGATCCTTCTGCTGGGGTGAATGTATGACATTGTTCTACATTCTGTCCATCAACTGTGTTTTTTGCAATTTTCACCCCGAGTGGGCTGGGTATGCTCAGACGTGAGTCCCAGGCTCTCCACACCACTGGAGTCAAGCTATCCAGGCTGAATGAAGGCTGATAGCCAGAAACCGGTCCTTGGATGCTTTATTCCGGTCTGGGAAAGACATGGCTTGGTAGTTCGGACTGGACTGTTCCCATGAGGCACAGGGTCAGAGCTGATTTGCATATAGCCAGTGTCTAACCCAGGGTGGTGTGGAGTGCAAAAAAACGATGGATTTAGGCCCAGATCCTTGTACTGGGGTGAATGTATGACATTGTTCTACATTCTGTCCATCAACTGTGTTTTTTGCAGCACAGGAAAACACATGATGCATAAAAACATTCAGAGGTGGAGGTAAGACACATAATGCATAGATCATATTCAGAGGTGTCACAGGCATAATGGCTTAGCACATTACGCATAACTCACATTTGGGCCTAACCAGTAAAAATACAGTAGGCAATCTCCTCACTAGTCTAAACACACAAAGGTAAAATAAACTCATAATCACATTGCGCAAACATCACCTTAGGCAATTACTATCATAAACATAGCAAAATCACATTGCGCAGAAATCACATTAGGGCCTTGCGCCCTACCCACACACTAGCCCCCTGGGCAACTGGCCATCCAACAAGGGGACTCAAAAGCCCTGTGTCCAGAATGTCAGGGCGCGCTGCCAATGCAGCGCCAGTCAGGGGTGAGCCACCGGCGCAAACCTAAACGTTGCAGCTGCCCACTAATTGCTGGGCAGCTGGGAACACCAACAGGGCCTAAACGTTGCAGCTGGCACTAAGTGCTTCGCAGCTGTAGAAGGCCTGGCACCACTGTGCCATCTCTGTCCCACACCGGGACTCACTCACATTGCGCCTAAACGGTGTTTTGCGTGAAATCTGATGCCATTTGTTGTCTGGAGATGCATGTTGCAGCATCTCTATGTGATTGTCACTGTATTTGTGCCTGTGATCTGGAGATGCATGTTGCAGCATCTCTATGTGATTGTCACCATATTTGTGCCTGTGATCTTGCGCATTGCGCCTAAACGGTGCAGCGGCCCACTAATTGCTGGGCAGCTGAGACATCAGTAAAACTGTGGCAGGGCCCTCACTGGCCCTAGGTACAGCACTGCGCCAACATGTAGGAGTCGCACAGGCTCTGGGAAATAATGGGGGCGAGGGAGCCATCTAGCTCCTTAAGGCAAACATGCCCTTGAGCCTCTCAGGCTCTTTAAAACAAATATGGCCCCCTTAGACCTTCGTGGGCTCTAACAACACAAATATTCCGCCTTGTTGGAGTCCCTCACGGGGGACTCAAACTTGCAATTGCTCCCACGAGCCTCTCTGGACTCCAAGTAAAGAAATGCCCCCACGAGCCTCGGGGTTCAAACAACGGAAATGCCCCTGGGAGCCTCGGGGCTCCTAATCAATCAAAACTGTGCCTTGAGCCTCTCGGGGCTGGTAACAACGGAAATGCCCCAGGGGTTGCTGGAGCCTCGACAGGCACGGCATAAACCAATAATGCCCCGATGTGCCCCCTTTGTTGGAGTCCTTCTTGGACTCAAGAGACAATGGCCCCCCCGGAGCGCACGAGGCTCTACAGACAACTGTGCCTCCTCCCGGCACTCTGAACCTTCCCAAAATAAGGCACTGGGGGGCTGCTCAAGGTCCTGGCATCATTAAAAGCCAGCAAAAAGAAGTCCCAGCAGTCCTGGAAGAATAAAGATGGAGCAACACAGCTCCCCATAAGGAAAATCCTCCAGCATCCAGGGGTAGGACATCCAAGCAAGCCTTCCCCTGGGCCCAAGCAGCAGCACGCCCCTGGCAGTATTCAAGTCAGAAACAAGAACATTTGATAAGAGGTCACAGCCTCTTTTTATACAGAGAAATACTTTGTCTAAAGGTGCAGGGTGGGGGAAAAACCAGACGCAGCTGGTTTGGGAGCCCCCTTGATGAGCTCAGCCACCCCTCCCATTCACTAGTCAGGCTAGTGTCATCAGTCGCACCACAGTAGGCGGAGCCAGCATTGTGTGGGGAAAGCCCAGCCCTATTCAGGACCCAGGTGCACCCCTCCCCTCACATCAGCATGCTAATCTCAACACTCACCACTGTGCAGACCCATTCAGACATCCTGGAGCCAGGCTCCAGCCAATCACGTGTCAGCACACTCACTACACACGCACACCCATGTCTAGAAGTGGCACTTCCACCCTAGACACATTCATGCCGCATGCATCATTACGCAGCATTCAATCTCGCGAGTACGCACATACCAAAATCGACCCTGCACTCCCCACACATCAGGAACTACCATGGTCACACATATTCCCCATGCATTCCTATGGGAGGGCAGGTCACTCACCACACATACACAGAGAGCTCACGCACTTTACACTGTACCACAGTGAAAAAGTGCGCAGGGACCTAAAATCACTAACACCAGGTCACAGAAACAGGCTAGGCAAAAGCAAAAAGTTTCGGGGTGAACCTGCCAAAAAGGGCCAGGTCCAACAGTAGACTAATGAGAGATTGCTAGGAAAAAGCCCGAAACCCTGAGACCTGACGTCACATGGCAATTCAACTTCAACCTGACACTTCAGTGTAAACTAGAATAGGCAAAGTTTGCTCTCAATCTTCAGTACTCCGAAATGATAGGTGTAGATAGTTATACCAGTGCTGAAGGGAGACACACCCAATGGAAATAATTGAGCAGTTGCCTTGTTCTATCCATCTCTATAACACTAAGACCACCTAACCATTACTGATTTGGAAGCTGGATTCTTGAGGCACAAATTGCTCTCTTTGCCATCAGAGGAAGGTAGGACATTTCTTGATGAGGCAGATCACGGAAGAAGTAATTGCACCGTCCATCTCTGCACTACCTGCATGCTGATCTCAGGAGAGTATGGATTCCTAGGAGAGTTTTACAAAACCGGAAAGACACTACTGATCCACGAATGCATGCAGTTTACTGAAAAAAATATATAAGCCTGTCAGTATCAAAAGAATTATATTTCACTGCCGCTGTCGTGAGTACCAGTGTACACATGACACCAGAGCTAATCCTATTGTACCCTGTGAAATGCCACGGACATCCCACTCCGAGATTGAACACTTTCTTATCAGTAGTCACAAGTAATGTGGAAGGCCTCAAGAGTATTAGATCAAGTAGGGAACCAATGACCTTAGCGAGGATACAAACAACATTCTCCGTCTCCATGAGACTTGGGAGCTAGTCCCTACAATTCTGTCAAACTTTTATGAGATCTGTACAGCTGCACTATGAACAAGCCTGTTCGGGCGCCCGTCAGGGAGATTATCAATCATCATCAAGCTCTCAAGCAGCTTAGAGTCAGCTACAATGGGGGTAGCCAGCATTGTGGCCCAAGCAGTCTTCATCGGAGGCCTGAAACCTAATCGGAGAGCCAGCAACCTGACACTGGTCAACTGTTATTTCACTGTTGCAAAACAATCCAAGCTGATGTTGAACTGAGAACTGCTTGATAGTATGTATTAAAGTCACTTATTTTGGATCATTCTGATCATGGAATTATAATCATGGGGGATTTTAACACCTGTGGCCTGTGGGAGTTACCTGAAAACGCCACCTGGGAGAGAGTGGGGCATATCATACGTACAAATTGGCATCAGCTCAATAGGCCATCGAGAAGACCGTCAACAAACAGCTGGCCGCCTTCCTCGAGACGAATGGATCCCTCGACCCCTCACAGTCTGGCTTCCGAGCCAACCACAGCACCGAGACCGCCCTCATCGCTGCCACCAATGACATCCGAGCCCTGATGGGCAACGGAGAAACAGCGGCCCTCATCCTCCTAGACCTCTCCGCGGCATTCGACACTGTCTGCCACCGCACCCTAGTGCAGCGCCTCAGCAACGTCGGAATTAAGGAGAAGGCACTGGAATGGATCGTCTCCTTCCTCAACGGAAGAACACAGAGAGTCCGTCTACCACCGTACAAGTCAGAGGCCACCGAAGTCATCTGCGGCGTCCCTCAAGGATCCTCGCTGAGCCCCACCCTCTTCAACGTCTACATGAGCCCCCTCGCGCCCATCGCACGCCAACACAACCTGAACATCATCTCCTACTCCGATGACACCCAGCTGATCCTCTCCCTGACCAACGACCCCGCCGCGGCCAGAGCCAACCTTCACGAAGGGATGAAAGATGTAGCCGAGTGGATGACGACCAGCCGCCTGAAACTGAACTCAGACAAGACGGAAGTCCTCATCCTGGGCTCCTCGCCCTCCGCCTGGGACGACTCCTTGTGGCCCCCCGCCCTGGGCACCGCACCCACACCGACAGACCACGCACGCAACCTGGGCTTCATCCTGGACTCCTCCCTCTCCATGACCAGACAAGTCAACGCCGTCTCCTCGTCATGCTTCAACATCCTGCGCATGCTACGGAAGATCTTCCGGTGGATCCCCATCGAGACCAGGAAGACGGTCACCCAAGCCCTCGTCACCAGCCGACTGGACTACGGCAACGCCCTCTACGCCGGAACCACCGCCAAGCTCCAGAAGAGACTCCAGCGGATCCAGAACGCCTCAGCCAGACTCATCCTCGACATCCCCCGATGCAGCCACATCTCCGGACATCTGAGAGACCTGCACTGGCTCCCCGTCAACAAAAGGATCACCTTCCGTCTCCTCACCCACGCACACAAAGCCCTACACGATCAAGGCCCGAGCTACCTCAACAACCGCATCAACTTCTACGCTCCCAAACGCCACCTCCGATCAGTCAGCCACGCCCTCGCCGCCGTCCCCCGCATCCGAAGAACGACAACAGGAGGAGGGTCCTTCTCCCACCTGGCCGCCAAGACCTGGAACTCCCTCCCGACCGACCTGCGCCTGACCCAAGACCACCTCTCCTTCAGGAAGAAGCTCAAGACCTGGCTGTTCGAGCAGTAGCAGCCCCTCCCCCCCCAAGCGCCTTGAGACCCTCCGGGTAGGTAGTGCGCTCTATAAATGTCCTTGATTGATTGATTGATTGATTGATAGGAGAACATAGGAAAAGAAAAGGGACAGTCTGTTCCCCCGACTATTGATTATGTCTTTCTTTCTGAGCACCTAGCCCCACTGCTGGCAAATTTCGAAATTACAGAAAGGCTATAACCCACTAAAGTGTGTATTGAATCTTCTAGTACAACCCTCTGTGGAGAGCAGACATGAGGGCATGCCAAAATGTTAAGAGAAGGTAAATATAGTTAAAAGAAAAAAGTGGAGATTAGTGCATATAACAACAGTTATCGCATGGCTAAGCATACAGCAACTTGTAGTAATTGCGAGGCAACAGGACTCAGCCCTCAAGGACTGGTAGAAGTCTATGGATGACCTTAGAACTCTCCTTTTGGGAGGTGGGGCCAGGCCCAATGCACTACAACCTGCTGGGGGCGGGAGAGTTTCACCCCAGTACGATAAACCCATCATTGCCTCAAGAAGAGCCCTCTGTAAAGCCCAGCGGATTCACAAACAAAAACCTTCAATATCTACAGTGGTGGAGGTCAAATGTACAAGACTAACCCACAAAAAAAAGTCTAGGAAAATAAGGAGGAAAGGAACCAAATGGCATGGGCTACAATATTTCAGATGTTAAAGATCTAAACCATGCGTCCTTCTCAGAAGCAGCATGGGTTAAGTATGTAACATAGTTTTACAATAACCATCAGACAGCCCTGATAGCAACCAGCCAGCCCATGACAATGGACTATAAGCTAGTCTCCTCCATTGATGTTCCTGTTGGGGAGCCTGCCACCAGGCCGCTAAATAGAGCCAACGGAGGGCAAGATCTATCATGTCAATCAAATGAGGCTAGGTGCTTAGTTGTCAAATAAATACGGCAGCAAGAAGGCTGAAAGCATAAACACTAACCCTGGGCGTAGTAGGCGTAGTGGGGCTACGCGAAGCTACGCGAAGTGGGCAAGAAACTACGTCCAGCTACGCACTTCGCGTAGCCCCACTACCCGCCACCCGCGTCCCTCCCGCCCTCCCTAAATACTACCCGCCTCCCTCCTGCCCTCCCGCCCTCCCTAAATACTTAAATAACCTTTTTAAAAAGAATAAAAACCACTTACCTTGTCTGCTGCGTCTCCGGGGCTCCCTCTCGTAAACGCGCCGCCATCTTGGATACTAATGCGCATGTGCGGCTGCCCGCGCATGCGCATTTCTCGTGGCGGCGGCGGCGTGATTACGAGAGGGAGCCCCGGGGACGCAGCCGACAAGGTATGTGGTTTTTATTATTTTTAAAAAGGTTATTTAGGTATTTAGGGAGGGCGGGAGGGAGGCGGGTGGCAGGTAACTTCGCTACGCCCACGGAGCTGGGGTTGGGTTACGTTACAGAATTGCTGAAAATTGCCCCACTGATTTGCTGGCTAAAGACTAGGCTTAACCATGAAATTTCACTGAACCACCTGATCCTAAAGGATTGTTTAGCCCTGGATAGAGCCAGCAAGATCCCTTGGTTGGCCTACATTAAAACAATGTTTACAAGACTAGGGCGCTCTGAGCTTTATTCTTCCCCTGACTGTACCAAGAGAGAGGACGTGAGTTGGACAAAAACTGCTCTTTTAAACATGTTTGTATTAGAAAGGGAGGAGCAGGAATTGAAAAATAACCCTTGTAAAAGCTAACTATGTATTAGTAACCTCTCCTACACTTGAGCCCTACCTAAAACTAGTAACTAGACCCTTCCACCGGTATCTCTTGACTAGATTTCGTTTTAATGTAATACATTTGACACTGGGCTCTTTTCCAACATGGAGTAAACCAGAAAATTCTAACCCCTGCAAGTGTGACAACTTTTCTGCACAAGACACTTTACATTTTATTATGTTCTGCGAGCACTACTCAGAGAATAGGAAAACATTTCAGTTGCCTATTTTGAGGGAGGCGGGTTTCATACAGGTCAGGCCTGCCCTCATTTATCCACAGATGCTATGTAGTGCACGTGATGTATTCCATATTGCAAGTTTTTTAGTGGCTGCGGTGCGAATTAAGACGAAGAGTTTATGTGCCCCGAATATCCCTGTCTGATTTTTATTCGTATTAGAGGGTGATCTTATGATTAATTTTGTGATCTGTTCCCCTGTCATAGATGAACTTAGATGAATTTTAAAGTTTTTATTGGTAAATGTTTTTTGTATATTTGATATGAATTGTTTGTACCTGTGTCTTTTTATGATTTTAAATAATCGAATAAAAGTGTTTTGACTGACTGAACTGGGCAAGGTTTCTGACTCCACTTTACCACTGCGTTGTCTAAAATGCAACAGTTCTTGATGCCTGGAAAGGGTCTATCCTTTGCCCTGTATATAGAAAGAGGGACAGACCAGTGGCCTCAATTTTATGTTTAATTGCGCTTCTTGACTTGAAGGCCAAAGCATATGCCCGTATGCTGTTGGAGCAGCTAGAAGTGTAGGTCGAAGAGAAACAAATGTTACAGTTTTTAAAATTAGGCTTTAGGGCTGGGGCGTCAACTGCAGATAACATCGTTGCATTACCCTTTTTGAAGTACCAACCCATCGGAAAACAACATATTACCACTTTTTTGTTGCTTTATTGATTATCGTACGTGTTCTTCATGCTGCTGTGGTTCTATGTGTTGGATGTGGTAGACAAGGGGTCGAGCTTTCGGAGATGTTTGCAAGGGACATTAGTTGCACCAGAATTGTATTGGCTTGCTGGCTTGTTTGTTTCTCATGGTGAGGACCGCCGGCTCCTCCTATTGGTAGAATGGAATATCCTAATGCAGGGGGAGCTGGCATGAGCAACTCCATTCCTGCATAGGGTGGGGCAGGCGCAGACCCCTTACTTGCTATCAGTAGTGTAGTGTTATCAATCTTGGCCTCTTTAAAGGTGGCCCATAACTCTAGCAATGCCTCTCTCCTGTCTCTCTTTTGCCCTGAGTATCTAGGGTCTCATTTACAATATAATGATGCATGGCAGTGTAGCAAGACTTCCTTCTGTGCTGCCATGCATAAAAAAAGGCCTAAATGTGCCTTATCTACAAGATACAGCACATTCCTGTCCCTTTTCAATGCACTGGAGCACAATTGGCTGCTGTGCACCAATGCAGGCACCTTTGCGCCATAGTGCAAGGGTGTCTGCGTTGTGGGGGTGATTGTTTTTGTGTAGGGAGGGACACTTTCCTGGACAAAAATAATCACAAGATGTGTTTTCTTCTTTCTATGTGTGCTTCAGAATGCATCATACATAGAACAAAGAAAAACAAGGATAATAAACAGTATTTTTTATCCTTGTTGCACCTCCCCTGGGGAGGCATAGGAATCTGCATTCCCAGCTTTACGAAACCTTGCACATCTGGACATGCGTCAGGATCAATGGATGTGAGTGGGAACACCCAAAGCAACACACATGGAACGCCCCTGTCACGCAGAGTAATGCATAAAAGGGGCCCATATTTATAAGGCCTTGAAACGCAACGCAGGGTAGCTTTACGTGGTCTTGTAAAAATGGGCAGGCACAATGTGCTGCTGGTGCATCAAAAAAAGTGACGCAACTGATGTTCAATGGGCTTGTAAATAATCCCCTTAGTTTGAATATGAGTTCTAATATGTTCAATTGCATTAGTGTCAACAGTTCCCTCCTTAGCCCAGGGCAATGTGTGTGCATTTGTGTGTGCATGCCATTCTGGGCAAAACTTATTATGCTTCTTTGCCTCTGTGAACCACCTGGTTTCCATGTGTTTTAATGGATAATCCATGATAATTTTGGTAGTTTGCTGGAAAAAAATACAATTTAACTCTTTTTGGAAAGTCTTTGTTTTAATCTGGTCATGGGGGCCAACGTACATGGAACACTCTTACAGTTTTACATACTGTAATTTCAGCACTGCATACAGATGCATCAAACAATTCAATATGAACATTTCAATGAACACAGATGACAATGCATATGAAAGTATACAACATAGGTGAAAACAATACAATAAAAACAGTATCTTCACAATGTCAACTTTTTGCAAAATATAGTTTCCAACAAATAACAGGACCCTAATATGAAGTATAAACAAACATAGTGTGGAAAATTAGTACGGTTTGGTAAACATTATCTGCGCCATCTTGCCTTTTCCCCTGATGCCACACTTTTTGTCGTGCGCACCCGCCATTTTAGGTGCCTCGATCAGAACCACCCTCTGCACGCCACTAACCCCCAGCACAGCTCTCAACCTCGCAGGCATCCCCCCCGCACGCTGACAACCCCCCCGCTCTCACATGCCTTGGGTCGTAAACCCCTCTTCAGCGCAGCTCTGCCTCGGAATCCCATCCTGTTCCCAGCGCGACACCTCCCTTCGTTCCTTTCATGGTCCCAGGCCCTTTGATACAAACCCCCTTTTCCTGTGTGCCCGTTTGTCTTCCTCGTTCCCAGGCCGCCACCTGGCTCTGCGGATACTGTTTATTGCCCCCCCCTATACAGTAGGAAGCTTCCCCCATTAAAGGACCCTCGAATTGATCAAAGCCCCCACCCTATGAGATCCGATCAACCCCACACATTCCGTGAATCGGCGGAATGTCCAGCTGCGCGATAATCATCACCTGTTGTGACCGGGGTGGGGACTTCAACTGTAAATGTGTGTGGGAATGGGCCTGAAGGGGAGATTCCGAGGATGTCCTTTCATACTTCAAAGCATTTCAAGAATGTGTTACCTGCAATAAAGATCATAAACCTGTGTATAAGAGGCCAGGCCTCAGAGATGCGGTTAGAGCACCTCGTGACGATACTTGCTGTCCGAACTGATGTGTTCTCCTCCGGAGAGAATAAACCCTTGTTTCCTGCCTTCCAGTCCCCAGCGCCTGCCTCTTCATTGATTAATATTTTGTGGGTTAAAGAGGCGACACCGCCGGGCAATACTTAAGGATCTTTGTTTATTGGTTGTCCCTGACCCTTTTTTTACAATTGGCGTCCCAAACGTGGGGCCCATCAGCGACACGTGGATCCAGTGGGAGAGGTCCTGACGACAGAGTGAACGACTGCAACGATCGGGAGAGCTCCTGCCCAATAGACCCTCGTCTGGCAGCCGATCATCCGAACTTCACTGGTTCCGAACAGACCTCTCTCGAGTGATCTACGGTCCTGACTGGGAACCATCAGGAGTGCCGCGAGGAATACGAGGAAAAGAGGACGATCGGGCGCTGGATTCGGAAGACAAGAAACTGTCCATACGGTCCGGGTAAGGTCGTGTAAACACGACGAATTGCGAAATGATTGTTTGATTGTTTGGAAAATACTAGTATTGCTCTTTGTTGATTTGTTTGGAGATTCGCTGTCTGCAAACGGAGAAACGACAGGCTCTCTCTCTTTGCAAGCAGTGAAGGATAGGTAACGCAGCCGTCATGCCTATCTTTCTCCCCCACTGATTGATTGTTTGAAACCGAACTACGGTTCGTGGATTGTTCTCGGGAGATTTCCCTCTCCCACACTGATTAATTGTTTGACCCCGAACTACTGTTCGCGGATTGTTTTCTGGAGATTCTCTGTCTGCAAACAGGAAAGAACAGGTTCCTCTTTGCAGATAGTGAAAGGGTAGAGGACGCAGACCTTTGCGGGCCTACTTATTCTCCCCACTGATTGTTTGATTGACCGAACATTGACTGTTCGATATTGGTTCATGAGGTATTCGCTGCCTGCAAACAACGTAGAATAGAAATATTCTGTCTAGTCTTTGCACACAGTGATAAGGTAGGTAGGGCTGACTTTTGGCCCCATTGTAATCCGTCATGCCTATCTTCTCCTCACTGATTGGTAATTGGTTCAACCCGGACCATTTATTAGAGGTGGACCATCTAGCTCCGCTGGAAGGCACCCCTAATAAAGACATGTTCACAAAGTATGGATTAGTTACCATAGCCTATAGTAAGCTGTGGCACAAGTATACCAAAGAAAATCAAGAGAAACAGTGGCCACTGATAGGATCCTTCGATCTTGATAAAATAGAAACGTTAGAAATAGCCCTTTGTAGTAGTAAGACAACGCCTATTATGCTCGACAGTCTCGGTATGTGGCGCAAAGAAGCAATGCAACGAAAGAAAAGAGACGAAGTCAGAGTAGGTAAAGAAACGCGACAGACAACCTTCCAAGCATCTGGTAGGCAAAAGGAAGGGATAGCGGCAACACGGTTCCAAGGAGTAAACGCAGGAAGGGAACGGTGTAAAGGGATATACCGACAGGACAACCCCAAGACACAACGACCCGAAAGTAATCCCCCGACACTACGCGCAGGACGACCAGACTTAGGGCAAAACCAATGTGCTTTTTGTAAATATTCCGGGCACTGGAAAGCCCAATGCCCGACTCTACTGAACACGGGTAAGAGCAGAGGGCCGACAGAAATAACAGGCCGGCAGAAAGGGAAAAGGCGTGAGACAAAGATGAATGAGACTGGCACGGACAGGCCGGATAGAACCACCGCGTTTGATTACGCCCGATGGCACAGATTTTGCCAGACCGATTTCAGCGACATGTTTGAGTCCTCATAGATCGAACAACGCTAAGACGGGAAACCCAGTCTAGCTCTAAGTTACCCGGTGACGAACCCCGTACTACCGCTACTGTTCCCGGACACAAAAGCCACCCTTTCGGATAACATACAGAAACAATACACAGAGTAGTCTCGGACAGATTAGTATACATTCCATTAATGAACTCAAACTCCGAGTGCAATGGGACTGATTACTCTCTGTTGCCCCCCCACTCTGTGAAAAAAAAAAAAAGGCAATTACAGGCCTGCATAGACAACCCCCCCATTACCCAGACATGCCTGTCCAAACAAAATACCTACCCCCACTCCGGAAGTTCCCGAAATGCAGCAGGTCACCGGTCACGCCCATCCGGAAGGTGAAACACACAGCACGTGTGGGGCGGGGCCTACTGACAGCCATCGATCGAAAAGATCGCCAGTGGGATGTCCAGGAGGCACCACGGGCCTGGCTTGTAATGGCCTTCCCATCCTCTTCTTCCTGGGGCGGCGTCCCCCGGGCCACGAGTAGGGAGGGGGCGGATGCAGATGACCCCCTCCCTCGTATCTCCTGGTCCGGCCATCACAAATACCTCCGCTGAAGAATTGGTACAGGGTGGGCTGGGAAGGAGAGGCGACGCGAACGAGCCTCTCCCACCTCCCCGGGTAGGAGGTTTCCCAGCCCCGGCCCGGCGCCGAAATCCTCCAGCCGGGCCAGCGACCATACTTCCGCAGCACAGGACATAGGATGGCCAGCGACCATACTACTGCAGCACAGGACATAGGATGGCCAGCGACCATACTTCCGCAGCACAGGACATAGAATGGCCAGCAACCATACTTGCGCAGCACAAGACATACGATGGCCCTCAAGTGTACTTGCGGAGCACGGGATGTGTGGTGGCCACCATGTATACCCGTGAAAAGGGGCAGCGTGGGGTGCACTGAGGGAGGGAGGCGGCGCGAACGAGTCTCCCTCGCCCCCCCCGGTGGGGGCGCCACAGCTGCACCCTAGCGCCCGAGCCGGATGTCCTGCTCCTACGGCACGGTGTTCCATTTTTTCGCCCCAAGAAGTCTCTTCCACTCTTGCAGACACGACGAAGGGCGGCTGCTGCGGGGTCTCAAAATGGCGTCTGGGCCCCCTGGAAGGCGGGTCTAGGCCGCTAGAGTAACTTTGACCAGCAATGTAACTCGGACGCTTGCCCACCGGGGCACGAGCGCCCACCTCCGACAGCATCCCCACAGCCTTGAAGATTCTACAAAAGTCCCCGGAGCCCTCGGCCCCTGCAGGCTTCCGGTGAGGAACAACTGCCTTGATCGCTAACGAAATAAGCACGACATAGCCACCCCTTCTGTTAGCACAAGTCTTTTTGAACTGCCGAAAGGGACTCTGGTCCAACCGCCGGTTGTGGGAAACATTTTGTCCCTGATGCTACTTCCGGACTAACCCGGCCTCGCCCAAAATGGCGCCGGTGTCAATAGGAACTTACGAACACCTCGTGGTGTTTTTAGCTAATAAGACTTGATGTTCTGAGATATGTATATGATCCTTTGTACACTTGACGAAAAAGAGGGAGGGTTCACTTGGCGGACATGTAAAAGGATCCCGTTAAAATGTTGGTTTCAATGTACGATTTATTATGATATTATTGTAACTGATACATAACCTCGCTTATGACACACGCCCACGGTATGCATCTAGGAAATTTGATTGCAACTAGTCTGACTGTGCTTCCAATTATGAAATGAATGCCCCTTGATCCCTCAACTATTGATAGACGTTTTTAGTTTCTTGCAAATGACTAAATAAACCCTTTTAAAATGTTTTTTTAATGCTGCAAAATAGCCCCCCCCCCTACTGTACGCGCTTCAGCCATCGCCGTGTCCGGCCAAATACGATTGCACTCTCACATCTACATGCTGAACGATTGTGCAAATAAAGGTTTTCCAAACTATGAACAGGTATTGCATGCTTTTGTAAAATGTGGGATCAGCGGGAGAGTTTTTCTGTGCGCTCTGCTTTGTTCTCTTTCTAAGGTTATTAGAAGATGGTTGCTCAGCCCCGGATTGAGGATCGAATCTAAGGCACGATACTCCGCCTCCAAATATGCGACTGGCTCAGGAACTAACGCATGGAGAAGGATCTCGACTTCTGAGGACGGGTAAAGTGAAGCGGTGTAAATGATAGAATGTTATAAAGGTATGGTACTCAAAGGTACTAGGGAACAGGGTTGGCCGAAGAGCTGATATGCTTTAGGACATCACAGCGTTGGAAAAGATTTAAGGACCCCGATAGCTAGATACATCTACAAACTAGATACCTCGCACTAAGCGCCTCTGATTTTTAACGTTTCCCTACACACGGCCTATAATGCCACACTCGGACCGTCTCCCTCGTGAACAACCTATCGCTCGCCATCCTTGCCACACTGCCCGCCCCCCTGACTTCAGAAACCAAGACCCCAGGGATTATATCCCGAGGAGATAAGACGAGTATGTGGTAAGTAAAGGACTTTCGTGCCCGTGCGTTTGATATGCTCGAATGTTGTCCCCCCTCCCTTCCCCTCTTTTTCTCCCTCTACAGGTTACATTGGAATCACGACTGAGGTATGGTGAAGATCTGAAGCCTCGCCATGTCTGATACATGAAGCGGACTAACGCTGCAAGGTGGCACCTAAGGACACCCACAACCTACTCTTGTAACGAAAGAGCCAATAAGTTGTATGATATGATGAAACACGATCACCCCTAATCCGTGTTGCGTGAATGAGCACATGTCACGTATGTCTGAAACTATGAGAAAATGTTTTTTTTATGCGACTGAAGAATTGACTTAACTAGTCAAAGGACCAAGAGTGCGAGAAGTGCGACACAATGGTGCCTTTTACTCAATGCATGTCCCTTTGTACCCGGCCTAATGCTCGTCCGTCCCAAACTGCATGCTTTCGAAATTCTAACACAGACCCATAATGTCTCAATGTTGTGTAATGCGCTGAATAGCCTATCTTAATACACGGCCACTCCCCATGTCGCACGTGTACTATTTAGCCTATTGTTGCACACCTCTCTCTCTCTCTCTCTCTCTCTCTCTCTCTCTCTCTCCCTCTCTCTCTCTCTCTCTCTCCTCCACACTCTCACTCTTCCTAACGACTGGCACCTAATTGGCAAACCACCACCCCTGGTGCACCACCCAATTGGCTCCAAATACCGCAAGTATTTGCACAAATTTGTCTTAAATAAAATCACCTTGATGCCATGTTACTACCTCTCCTTTCTGCTAAATATTGATGAAACCTAGAATTGGCCAAAAAGGAAAGGACAGGTAAGACGACTGAGGTTCCCTAATCTGACCCGTAATAAGGGAACTACATGTCAGTGGCTTCTATGATAAAAAAAAAAAAAAAAAAAAAATGCCACAGGTAACGCGACCTTCCCCGTCCCGAATTGTCTCAATACCCAAACAGTAAAAGTGATCGAAGCATCCCCGTCTTCCCAGAACGCCCCCAGTTTTGTATCAGCTGCCCTCACCCCCGGTTGTAAGAGATGGGTCGACTTACAACTGACACAGGCCAGCCGTTGTTCCTAGAAATGATTTGCTGATGAGCAAGCTACAGAGTTTAGAATTCGAGAAATGTCACTGAACGCTTACCAACTGAACTGTGGCCTTCTGCTAGATAACGCCCTCATGACACAAAGCAAGACGATAGTCCCTCACCCCAGTTTACTATGTTCCTAGTTGTTTTCCATAAGACCCCGGTCACCCCAAGGATGAGTTGAATAGTTATCGCAAGCCCCCCGGTTTTTAATGAAGTAGTCAGGTTGTAAGAGACTATGTAGAAATTAGAATGATGTTTGCGAAGTTAAGATTAGACCGAAATGAAGAAATTGTTGCAGTAAACCCTGTTGAAAGTAAAATGTTTAGCTGAAAGATAGGATGCATTGATATAATGGAAAATTGTTTTGCCTATGTTCATTCCTCAGAAAGATACCTATCAGACCATGGTGATAGCACGTTGCACTTTTTCGTAAAAATACAAAGCCCTGAAGAACGGTATAGCTTTGTAAGGCTCGTACTAGGAAAGTGGGTCTCTGCCAGAAGAACTCACGTGACTGTAATAAACAAATGCAATGAATAGGTATCAGATCTCGTACCACGACAATGAATGTAATACCAACAAACACCAAAGAAATAGTTACGAAGGAAAGTTATAGGAAATCCAGCAAACCCATCATCAATTATTTATATGTTGGTTGTAAACCCCAATGTAACGGATGTTTCCCAGTTGCTTGGAGTTGGGAGAGAAATAGACTTATGTGATTACCTTCCTCTGCCAATTCTCTAAAGACTGTCTTTTCAAACTCATTTAAGGGTACCACTGTCGGAGGAGAGAGAGACCGGATGTGGGAGCACGCGGCCTGACTGCAGATCGTGGAACATCTGCGACATTGGCCAAGGCGAGACCGCAACAGTAAGGAGTCGCAGGACGAGGCACTGTTTCCGACAAAATGAAAGGAAAGGGCTGACCTGATGCCCCTGCTCGATGATCAACATGTGCCGAAAAGTCCCCGCCCTCTGAACTCGGTCATGGGCCCGCCTACCTGAAGTTTTCCGTCCCCCTGGTCTGTTCCCGATCTGGCCCTGCTCCATCCCCTTTTCCTCCGACCTACCCTAAGGACTACTCACACACCCCCTTCTTCCACCTGAACTCTTTGACAATCGATTCGAAAAAGAAAAACTGCGGTCAGATAGAATAGGGTTTTGCTGCAAACTAAAATGAAACTTGGGTGCCCTGTCTAAGGTACCCATGAAAGAATAGTTAGGACACAGGGCGAAAAAGGACCTTTTTGACCAGGAAAGCGAGGAAAAGGTCATGCCCTGCAACGCAGGACCTAGAATAGAGCTGGACACATAGCTCCACCGCCGGTGCTCAACAGTGCCAACAGAAGACGACAAAGAATGCTGAGAACTCACTAATGATGGTCCACGACAATAAGACTTCCCCTTCGAACAGTGACACCCCTGATTATCGTTTTTACTACGTCTCATTTCTCTCCCAGCCACCATTGTATTGATTATGCTCCAACCGAATACGAAATGAACTTACATATGTAATAACCTATCAGTTCATATTCCGAATGACTATAAGCATCTTTGAAATGTACCCAACGCTCTCACTACAGAATCGTTTTTGTCCGATATTGCATTACTATGATTTTCCTGCAACGAGCTTAACGATAGGCCCGCCTCCTAGGATGAAAGATTTTAAATGTAATGTTTACAGCTCCTTCACCTGGGTTCCTACTTCTTTACTTATGACCGCCACAGTAGACATGGATAGGAAAAACGCCAGCAAGATGTCTTGGGAATGTTAAAGGGAGGACTGTGGAAAATTAGTACGGTTTGGTAAACATTATCTGCGCCATCTTGCCTTTTCCCCTGATGCCACACTTTTTGTCGTGCGCACCCGCCATTTTAGGTGCCTCGATCAGAACCACTCTCTGCACGCCACTAACCCCCAGCACAGCTCTCAACCTCGCAGGCATCCCCCCCGCACGCTGACAACCCCCCCGCTCTCACATGCCTTGGGTCGTAAACCCCTCTTCAGCGCAGCTCTGCCTCGGAATCCCATCCTGTTCCCAGCGCGACACCTCCCTTCGTTCCTTTCATGGTCCCAGGCCCTTTGATACAAACCCCCTTTTCCTGTGTGCCCGTTTGTTTTCCTCGTTCCCAGGCCGCCACCTGGCTCTGCGGATACTGTTTATTGCCCCCCCCCGTACAGTAGGAAGCTTCCCCCATTAAAGGACCCTCGAATTGATCAAAGCCCCCACCCTATGAGATCCGATCAACCCCACACATTCCGTGAATCGGCGGAATGTCCAGCTGCGCGATAATCATCACCTGTTGTGACCGGGGTGGGGACTTCAACTGTAAATGTGTGTGGGAACGGGCCTGAAGGGGAGATTCCGAGGATGTCCTTTCATACTTCAAAGCATTTCAAGAATGTGTTACCTGCAATAAAGATCATAAACCTGTGTATAAGAGGCCAGGCCTCAGAGATGCGGTTAGAGCACCTCGTGACGATACTTGCTGTCCGAACTGATGTGTTCTCCTCCGGAGAGAATAAACCCTTGTTTCCTGCCTTCCAGTCTCCAGCGCCTGCCTCTTCAATGATTAATATTTTGTGGGTTAAAGAGGCGACACCGCCGGGCAATACTTAAGGATCTTTGTTTATTGGTTGTCCCTGACCCTTTTTTTACAATAGGTAAAAAAACATGAAACATTAGGACAGAATATACAGAATATCAATTCTTGCACTATATACATTTTGCAATAAATAGTAGCACTATAACATCATATGTACATCACCCCAACTCAACAAAAAGATGACAGAAAAAAATGTTCCTAGCCCATGCTGTCTTCTGCGCGGTACACAGTACTAAGTGAGCCTGATAGTCTGCAAATATCAGCCGTGGGACACAGGTAATGGTAATAGATTCGGAAAAGGGAATAACTCGAGAACCACAGACCCCTCTTAGCCACAGACAAGTTACACCTATTTTCCCAGGTCCTAATCTTTTTCCCTAAATGTCTGAATTGCACCCTATAACACACCCAGGGTTTTCAATAACAAGTCCAACCTCTGGATCATATTAATTCTTAACTGCTGCTCCCTCCCTCTTTCCCTCATTCCCAACTCTCAACATGATCATGCCCCATCATACTCTGTCCCCAGTGTGGGGTGCCAACTCCTAGTCCTGTTTCAGGTAGTGTATTACGCTAAGCTAGATGTATATTGTTGTTCTGTGTAAGTGCCCATCTCTTTAGCATGTAGGAATGTGCATCCATTGAGGCAGCAAACTCTCTTCAGAGTTAAAAACAGTTAGGGGTCCCCAACTGTCTCCCAGGTAAGAGGGGAATAGTCTTCTGCAGGTTATCCACCAGCGACTTCCTAGTTCGGGACGTGTCGAGTGATCCATTGCCCTGCTGAGCCTCCCTCAACTGCACTGCACATTCATAACGCGCCCTGTTTTCTAGTTCACGCTTCCAAATCTCCACCCAATGGCCCCAGGGGGTTTCCAGTTGCACTTAATCTTTCTTTTTGCAAATGAAGTCCTGCTACTCATCGCCTTATTCGTAGCAGTGTGTGGGTACCAATGCAAAAGGCAATGGCCAGGCAAGCACGGGACTTCCCTCTCAGTTACTATTGCTACAATTTTAGGGGCCGATTCACAGAATTAACCTGAGATAAAACCCTAAACTTACTACTTTTGGTATTCACAGAAGGCATTTAGTAGTAGTAAAGTTAGGACTCCTAACTTTACTACTACTAAACTGAGATAAAATCCTAAACGTACTACTTTTGGTATTCACCAAAGGCATTCAGTAGTAGTAAAGTTAGGTCAATAGCAGCAGGTCATTAACTTTCCCTACTGTTAGGGGGAAAAAACTGGACAAGTGGCTAGGGGTTAGATTTTCATAAATAATTTTGCCATTGTTTTTAGTTGAGATAGGGGCCGTTCCTAAAAGTTAATTGTAGACTGATTGTACTTTAGTTTGGAAGAAGTACGCAATCTTATTGCAGAAGGCAGACCCCACCGAGCTTAAGAACTACCGCCCCATCTCGCTCCTCCCATTCCCTGCCAAAGTCATCGAGAAGGCCGTCAATAGTCAGCTCGCCGCCTTCCTCGAATCCAACAAATCCCTTGACCCTTCGCAATCCGGCTTCCGAGCCAAACACAGCACCGAAACCGCCCTCTTCGCAGCAACAGACGATATCCGAACACTACTGGACAACGGAGAAACAGTTGCTCTCATCTTACTTGACCTCTCCGCAGCCTTCGACACAGTCTGTCATAGGACCCTTATACAACGCCTCAGCAACATCGGAATACAAGGAAAAGCATTGGAATGGATCATCTCGTTCCTCGCCGGAAGAACCCAGAGAGTCCGCCTTCCCCCTTTCAAATCAGAGGCCACCGAAGTAATCTGCGGCGTACCACAAGGATCCTCACTCAGTCCCACCCTCTTCAACGTATACATGAGTCCCCTCGAATCCATCGCGCGCCAACAGAACCTAAACATCATCTCCTACGCAGACGACACCCAGCTTATCCTCTCCCTCACCAAAGACCCAAACACCGCCAAAACCAACCTACTCGAAGGGATGAAAGAAGTAGCAGAGTGGATGAAGAACAGCCGTTTAAAACTGAACTCGGACAAAACGGAAGTCCTCATCTTAGGATCATCCCCCTCCGCCTGGGACGACTCATGGTGGCCACCGGCCCTGGGAACCGCACCCATACCTACGGACTACGCACGTAACCTGGGCTTCATCCTTGACTCCACCCTCTCAATGACCAGACAAGTCAACGCCGTCTCATCATCATGCTTCAACATCCTATGCATGCTCAAAAAAATCTTCCATTGGATCCCCACCAAAACAAGAAAGACGGTCACCCACGCACTGGTCACAAATCGACTGGATTACGGAAACACCCTTTACACCGGAACCACAGACAAACTACAGAAAAAACTCCAACGCATCCAAAACGCCTCAGCCAGACTCATATTGGACATCCCTCGGCAAGCTCACATTTCCGGCCTCCTGAAAGACCTCCACTGGCTCCCTGTCAACAAGAGAATTATGTTCCATCTCCTCACCCACGCACACAAAGCCCTCTACGACCTAGGACCCGAATGCCTCAACACACGACTATCCTTCTACACCCCCTCCTGCCAACTACGATCGTCCAATCAAGCCCTCGCCGCAATTCTGCGCATCCACAGATCCACCATGGGGGGAAGATCTTTCTCCTACTTAGCGGCCAAAACCTGGAATTCTCTCCCCACCCACCTCCACCTTACACAGAACCACATCTCCTTCAGAAAGCAACTAAAAACTTGGATATTCGACAAATAAAGCACACCCCCCCCTCAAGCGCCTTGTGGTAAATAAATAAATAATACCCTATTTTTGACTAGACTTATAGCATAACAGATAGCTCAATAAATAAGAGTCAAGATTCGAGGTAGTAGGAGTTTGTGCAGGTTTATTACAGCATAAGGACAGGATCAGGACAACCTGCATAGGAACAGAATGACAGGGCCCAGCAGGACAACTGGGGCCCAGCAGGGGAAAAGAGGCCCAGCAGCTGCTGGGGCTAGGTCTGGGATGAGCGCGCTCACATTCAATAACAAAACACAGGCATATATACATAGCGCGAACACATAGCATTACATTGCAGTAGGCGTAGCAGTGGGTGGAGCAGAAAGGCATGACGCGTAGCAGTCGCGAAAGATAACAGTAAAAAGAGGTGTAACTGGGCGTATACATAGACATGTGGTGCAAACGTAACAGAATATGTCATGAATGGGCGGAAACATAGGAGGGGGCTACCTAAGGAGCCGGGACCTCTAACCTAATGGTGCGCGAAAACTGGCAATGACGTGTTACTAGGAGAAGCTGGGGCTATGAACTCTGTGCTAGGAGCAGAGACTAAAGTCTGGAGGGTCGGAGCGACATGTACCTAAACCCTATCTGGTATCTAATGTTTAGGGAACATGTTGATATAAACTAGAAGTCATGAGGGGAAAAGCTAACTTGATTCTAAGACTGGACCATGCATTATTCTACATGTAGTGCGTGATGAAGAATACTAAATGACCATTAAATACAGTATTTCTCTAACGTGGAGCCGAGTAGGCTAGACAATGACGGGAACTATTGATGCAGTTCAGTAGCTCAGGAATGCAGAAGAGGAGGACTGAACTGATAGCTGGAACTATAACATACTTTTGGCAGACTCAGAGGCAGAGCCAAGCTGCACCGGGCACTGCGAGGCAGGAAGTAAGTGAAGGGTCGAGGATACAGGTGGGGGCTGTATCGCTCCTCTGCGAGGCTTTCAGGAGACAGGAGCTGAATCTGATGTCCGGGCCCTTTTGAGGCCTGGAAACGGGGACTTTATAATGGAATAACGTGCACACTGGGAAACGTGGCAACATAACTTTACATAGGCCTGATATTCGTAGTATTCACGAGGACTGGAAACTAACATACTAGAGGTGGACACAACTGTAATTGCGTCATTAATCGGACATGGGGAATAACATATGCATATTGGTCATGCACACATAACATATGATGGATGAGGCGTAGGGACACAGAACATGGCAAAATTTACTTTTCCACATTCCCTCCTTGTCACTACGTTTCCATCAGGAAACATCAATATTCATGATACCATCTATCATTTCATACAGTACCATTTGCTCGTCTCGAATTGTCTTGGAACGGGATTTAGAACGGGGCTTGGGACTAGGAATACAAGAGGTAGCACACATGCTGCAAATCGCAGGGCCACATTGTATACAGAGGCAGCAGCTAAATATGATCGCTACTGCAATACCTAGAAAGGACAGGACTTTCCATCCCCATGCGGAAATTATATTCCAGAACCAACCTGACCATGTCCAGGTGCCTGGATCTTGGTGTAACAGATGGGCAATTTTATGGAGTCTGGTTATAGCTGAATAAACGGACGGCGCGTTATTTGGAATGAAAATGCAGCAACTAGATCCGATGACTCTACAGGCCCCGCCCCTATCGGCCAGTATGACGTCAAGGACGAGACGATTTTGCAAAACGACAAATCTCATAGCAGATTGTTCTTCGGTTAGGTTGCCTAGAGCAGAGGCAGTCTCATTTACTACAGCTTCAAGGGTTCTTGTTAACCTACGGATCAGTTTACTATTCTGGACAGGTCCTACAAAGAAGAAGAAACCTTTATTGAAATCTGTATACTGTTCTAGAGTAGTTTCAGTATAATCGACAATTGGGGACTCCCTTCTATGTCTAATGTGTACTAGATGTGTGTTTCTGTGATAATCAGATGGGGCTAGGAAAACAGGTGGCAGTAGGAAAGCAATGTAACAGGTTCCCTCCCAATTGAGGGGCAGACGGACATATGCAGTTTGACCACAAATAAAATAAGAATGACGTGAAGCTTTGAAAATAGATTTCCCACTGTCACTATACTTGATAATAGTAGTACATTCACTATGACCTATGTGTACAGAACCATAACTACGGACACATAATTCGCCTTTGACAGGTAGTACTGAAATAGCAGGTAAGTCTGGAGTAGTATCAGACTGAACATTCAGGACCATGAAATTCGACGAATAATTACCTAAATTATATACTTCGTTTTCTAGATCTAAACCTGTTCGGTGGGGGAAACCTTGCTTGTCTGGAAAACATGTACTGTTAAGAAAAGACATATCTGTTGAGGATGACGTTAACGTGGACCATGCTCCACACGAACCATTGTGTGAGAATGGATAAGGAAAAAGTGGCAGAACTCCCTTCGGTGTCTGGAAAGGGGGGAGTCGACCACACACCCAACAATTAGTGGCATTGCTGGTCTGGTGTGAATAATGTAACATACGGATAAATGTGTTGTTGCGCATAGCAAGGCGGTAAGAATATTCGTGAGGAGGCAGATCACTAAACGTGTGCTCTACTGTAGCATTAGTAGACATATTTACATGAGGAACTGGAAAATACAGGAAAAATGCGTAGCTGGTGCAGGAAATCATTATGCTGAGAAATAATATGAAACTCAGAAAAACGATACATTGAAGTGAACTTCGACTGACTCTCTCACTATGGGGGTCTATTTTATACATGTCAGAAACAATCTAACCGTTTCACCTAGGGGAGGACTTATACAATCAAACTGACTGACTTATTTTACTAGACCTTAATTTGAGCTTATACTCCTGTTGCGGAGTTTTCTCTAACAAGGGAGGGGTTGTAATAATGTCTTGTGCGGGACAGTCCTTTAAAACAATGTTTTGGCAATCTTTCGAATCCTGGAAATCCTTGGAAATGTTTTTAGAAATTGGTTTCAATCCTTTGAAAAGTTTTACATGAGAAAGGTGGACCCACCCCTTCCTGCCTTCCAACTTGACGGCAGTTCGGGTGGTCAAGAGGACCTGACGTGGCTCCTTCCAACGTGGTTCCAGCGGACTTGATCTGTCGAAATTCCGGACCATTACAAGGGAGCCTGGAACGATCTCGTGCGGTGCCACCTCGGTATTGTCTGGAAATGCGGCGGCAACCTGTGAACGACATGAGTTGAGGGCAGACATCAAGGAAGCTAGGTAATCTGTCAGCATATTACATGAAACATCGGTAATACTTCGGGGTCTAGGAGTACCCCACATGTTAGGGGGGCGGCCGAATACGACCTCATACGGGGACAGACCTGATCTGGAATGTGCGACCATGCGCATATAAAATAAAGCGACTGGCAGAGCTATTAACCAGTCCACACCTTTGTCCTTACAGACTTTTGCAATGCGGATTTTCAGAGTCTGATTATGTCTCTCTACGAGACCGGCTGCTTCAGGATGGCGTACACAATGGAACTTCCACTGGTACCCTAACAAAAGGGAAACGTGCTTCATTAACTCTGAGGAGAATGGCTGACCGTTATCAGAATATACGACTCTAGGGAGTCCGTATCTAGGGAAAAATTCACGAACCAACTGCTTGGCAGTGGTCGCGGCTGTGTAATCTGGGACTGGATATGCTTCTGTCCACCTGGACAAAGCGCATACAACTACAAGGACATACTTGAAACCTCGACATCGCTCCATTTGAATATAATCCATCTGGAGGACCTCAAAAGGGTGGTCAGGGGGCTGGAAACCACCTTGTTCCACCGGGACACTTTTACCTGGATTAAACTGACAACATATCATACAGGTACGGACTTTCTGCTTGGCTGCAGCTCGTAAATGCTTGTTGAACCAAATGTTCTGGATACTGTCTAACATAGCTTTTTCTCCTAAATGTGCTGGACTATGTGCGGTATTGATAATGACTTGAACCATAGAATCAGGGAGAAACCATGTGGCTCTACCCTTCGTTAACCATCCTTGATCTGTCTGGACCCCTCCTTGTTCAGACCATTTCTTGATTTCATCGGGAGTAGCATGTAACTGTATATCTATGACATCTTGTGTAGGGTCCTTAACTGTCATGCATGTAATCGGATCTGGAGTACGTGTCTGATTAACTGGAATGTCTGGAGTCTGTGCTGTAAGCTTGGCTGTGCGGTCTGCTAGATCATTACCCTGGGAAATAATGTCGGTGACTTTCGTATGTGCTTTGCATTTCATGATAGCAATAGATGTCGGTAAATGTATGGCATCTAACAGGGCTTGAATAAGGAGACCATGCTGAATCTTGGTTCCATGAGAAGTCATGAAACCTCTCTCCTGCCAGAGCACTCCGAAGTCGTGTACAACTCCGAATGCGTAACGTGAATCTGTGTAAACATTAACTTTCAGGTTCTTGGCATGTATACAGGCTTGTGTCAGAGCGACTAGCTCTGCTGCTTGAGCGGACAAGGTATCAATACGGTGTGTTTCAATAACTTCAGTGTCAGTAGTCACTGCATACGCGGCGACTAGTTCTCCTGTACTAGTTCTCATACATGAACCATCCACATAAAGTGTCAGGTCGGGATCTGGTAACGGAATGTCTGTCAGATCTTGTCTTGGCTTAGTCGTAATGTTAACTACTTCCACACAATCATGTGGGTCTGGATTTGAACTAACTGATGGTAACAGTGTAGCAGGATTCAGAACGTTGCAGCGTCTGATTTCTATGTGTGGCTGGAACAGTGTTAATTCATAACCTGTTAAACGTGCAATTGTCAAGTGCTGAGTTTGTGTTCGGTTTAAAAGAACTTCTACTGAATGTGGAACTTGTACAATCAGGGAGTGTCCTAAAACTATGGAATCACTTTGTCTGATAGCTAGTGCTGTGGCTGCAACTGACTTGAGGCACGCAGGCAACGCCTGGGCGACTGGATCTAGTGTGCTCGAAAAATAAGCACAGGGCTTGTATTGTCCTGCTTGATCTTGTGTGAGAACAGATAATGCTGTACCTTCGCGTTCAGTAACAAAAAGTGTAAAAGGCTTACTGTAGTTCGGTGTAGCTAGAACTGGAGCTTGACATAAGGCTTTCTTTAACTCGTTGAAACTAAGTGTATGGTCAGATGTCCAATGGAGGACAGTCGATACGGCTGCCTCCTGTGTCGTTAACTGTATCAGTGGCTTGGCTAGAAATGCATACTGGGGAATCCATTGTCTACAATAAGAAGTAAGGCCGATAAAGGCACGTACCTCCTTCTGGGTTCTGGGCTGGGGAAGACTCGCTATTAACTGGATACGGTCGGGTGTCAACTGCCTACCCCTCTTGGACAGCAAGTGTCCTAAGTATACCACTTGCTGGACACAGAATTGAAGCTTCGAAGGTGACACTTTGTGCCCCATCTCGGCTAGAAAACACAGAACTGTAAGTGATGCTCGCTCACAGGCACATTCAGAACGGGCAGTGATCAGTAGATCATCGACATACTGGAGCAGGGCAGTGTCAGTTGGCATGTGAATATTGTCTAGTTGTCTCTTGAGTGCTTGACTGTAAATACTAGGACTTTCTGTGAAACCTTGAGGAGCGCGTGTAAACATATAGCTCCTTCCATTTAAACAAAATCCGAAAAGAAACTGGCTGTCTGGATGAATTGGAACACTGAAAAATGCATTCTTGAGGTCTATGACAGTGAAGAACATGGCTTCGGAATCAATGGCTGTTAACAGGGAAGAAATATCTGGGACAACTGGGTACTGAGGAATAATACATTTGTTAAGCTCTCGTAAATCAATCACTAATCGATATACTGGGGGTGCATTTGGATCAGTACGTTTCATGACTGGAATGATCGGAGAATTACATACATTGGAGTCAGTTTCTACAACTACTCCTTGAGCCATGAGCTCGTCAATAATTTTGGATAAGGCTGCTACAGCCTCAGGTGGCAATCTGTACTGTCTGATTCGGGGTAACACTACACCTGGCTTGAGAGTCACACGATGGGGTGTGATTTGCATATAACCTACATCAGTTGGACCTTGCGCCCATAAATGCTGTGGAACATTAGACAATCTTGAATCAAAATCTCGTAATACATAGTGACCCTTAAAGTCACGTAGGAACAGACGTATTCCCTCTGGGGAACAGCAAATAACTGCACCTAACTCTTTCAGTGTCCTAATGCCTAACAGATTTTCCGGACATGACTTAGTAAGTAACAGATCAGTAGTACGGGACAATGGACCTACTTCTAGAGTGACTGGCTTTGATATTTCATTAACTATTGGCTTTCCTGAAAATCCAAGGGAAACATTTCTTGAGCCTGAGAGTGGAGCCCCTGGAACTTCGGCGTGACTAATTGTGGTCCTACTTGCCCCTGTATCGATCAAAAACTTTCTGTCTTTCCCTAATACTTGACTGTGAACATAGGGACCTTCTTGATCTACAGGTATCTCGATGAGAGGCAAGCCTACCTCCCTCTCTAGGCTGTTTCATGAATATGACTGATACTCTGGATACTCGGACTGTGCATACTGGTACATCTGTGACGTAACATGCTGTGTTGCAGCGATAGGCTGCGGTGCGGAAACTGTCTGTTGTGCATTCTGTGACTGCGGAATCTGTGAAACTTGTTCTTGTCTAGGCGGACGTGGTCTTTCTTTAGTCTTACCGGTAGCTATGTTGTGTTTCAGAACTGCACACTCGTTTATAAAATGACCTGGCTGTTTACAATAATTGCAGTTCCCTTTAACGGGAGCTGCAGGATGACTGGCTTCATTCGGACCCCTCTTCTGACTGTCTTGAGGAACAGATTGTGCAACTAGCACTTTCATTTTCGTGTCTTTCATACGTTTTCTCTCGTGTTCTTGCTCCTCTCTGATTCTATTCTGGTGGTACTGAAGCATCTGGAGCATCTGGGACGGAGTATTTGCTTGCCAGGTGCTTTCAACTTTCAAAACTCGATTTTTAATTTGTGGACTTGAATTCTCGACTAATTTGGTGACGAAAAGATGAGGGTATGACTCACTACTTGTCTTGAGACTACTGTTAATACTGAAACATTTCTCAAATCTAGAATAAAAATCACTAATATCTTCATCTTGTTTCTGTTTACAGGCTGAGATTGCATCCCAGTCTTCTTTCCTCGTTGTCAATAATCTGGGTAAAACTTGAATCAGTAATTCTGGTAATTCTTTACATTTATCTCCAAGACCGGTACCTGGTACTCGTGCCTTGTCTTCAGCTTCTAGAGCTGTCCAATCGATCTTTTTCTCTCCCACCTCCCATTCTTTTTCCTTTAACTTTTCATACACCCCTGCGGGTAACAGGACCTTTAACATTTTAATGATGTCTGGGTAAGTGTATTCTCCCATACGGAGCATGTCTTTTAATTCTCTATGGAACCCTGCTGGATCTTTGTCATGACAGGGGATTAATTTCTTCATTTCAAGAAGTTCCATCTTTGAAATTGGAGTGTATACAAACACTCGTTGCATTACGCCACCCGCCCCTTGGACTGGGTGGACTTCTCGTAACGGATTCTGTCTGTCTATGTAGAATGGTTTACTTTCTGGGGGTGAAACATGAACAAAATGCGGGTTCAGGAACGTTCTATATTTGTGGCGTTGTTCTAGAATGACACTAATTAAATCGGTACCTAGACCTCTCCATCTATACTGGAGTAACTCGTTCAGGATATCATGTAACGGACCTGGATCAGAGTGTTGACCCTCATACAGAGTGATGAGGTGCTGGATCATATACATACCCACCAGTCGTTGCTCGGCTGGGGGCAGTTTCAGAAACATTTGTGCCACTATTTCGTCTGGAAAAGTGGTAGAATCAGTAATCCATCGGACTGCTGATCGGGCTAGTTCCTGTTCATGCATGGTACTTAGCTCACTGTAACCGACTCGTGATTTCAGAATGTGATCGGTAGCTTGAAATACTTGTTCTAGAGAACCTTGTTCTGGTGCTAGATGAAAAATAGACTTGGGTTCTAGACGTAAATGGCGATCTGGAAATCTGGATTTTCCTACATACGCTATTCTGGCGGGATTCTCGTTCTCTTCCTCTTCAGGATCAGAGATACTTTCTTTCTCACTTACTTGTGCTGCTTTACGCTGGTCGTGTAACCTTATTATTTCTTTACGAATTTTCTTGTACATACTCTCCATGGCACTGACGGTCTTGTGCTTACCCTCGGCTATATTATCACTCCACCTTGTCAGGATTCTCATTTCAGCGGGATCTTTAGACGGGTAATCTTGTTCTCTTATTAGACAATTGATCAGGAACTTTAATATCATGAGCTGAATCTCGGCTTTCCTTTGAGACATAATCTCGCCAATACTTTCTGGATCATCCCCTGTACGGATGAAACGATATATTCTGTCTAGATCTTCTTTCATATTCGGTAAGGTGACTAGATACTCGGTCACTCTCCTTACACGTAAGGAATATAAAACCATAGTATATTCGCCTGGAACTGGATCATAGACACATTCGTTAAGGGCTTGCCTGATTTCTGTAACAGACTTATTACTTTTAGGAGTACGCTGTGATGCTTGAGCATGTAATTCGAGTGCTGATAAACGTTTGTGTGGCGGCGGGGTTTGAGGAGTAGCTCCTCCTGCGGCCCCTAAACTGGAGTCGTCTACTGAGGCTCTACGTCCTGGCAGAGTGGGAAATGGAACTGTAGGCTGGACCGGGGGTACCGTAACAGGTACTCCGGTGTCTGGAGGAGCGGGAAGTGCCTGATTTACAGGGACTAGCGGAGCGCGAACAGGATTTGCATATTCTGGGACTGTGTCGTCCAGATAGGACGAAATAAAAATATCAGCTGCGGTCGGTTTGTGACGTAGCTTGGTCGGAATTAATGGTGGCGGGAAATTACTGGATGCCTCTGGGGTCGCTTTTTGCACACCTTCGGCAAGGAGAGGATACATACCCTTAATGAGGGCATGCCTCTGTCTGTCTGACTGTTCGGCTTTGACTTGTTCACCTATCTCGATTAATTCTCTTTCTTGGGCTCGTTCCTGGGATTCTCTACTTAACTCTGATTTTCTGACTTCCTTTTCCGTTCTTCTATGAGCTTCCTTACGCCATAACTCGATGCCATCTTTCTGTGACTGTCTGGCTTTCTTTTTCCATAATGCTTCTTCTACTCGCATGATACATTCGGCATCCCATGTACCCGATACGGGCCATCTATACTTTTCTTCTAACTGTTTGGTATACTCTACCCATAAATCTAGATACATTATGGCGCTTATGCCATGTTTCTGATACATAAAATGACCTGGACTGTCCCTAGGCGGGACAGGAACTGCTTCCTCTAACAGACCCTTTCTAGTTTTTAACTGACGTAACTTGGAAAATATGGGCATGACTGAACTGTAATCTGGACACAATACAATACACAATAAAAAACACGAAATCACATCGCACTCATACCACAACAGTAAATTACATGAAGAACATTATAAATAACAGTTCGAACAGAATATTACCTGGAATACTGAGAACAGAAATAGAACAGATTTTCTCGAGAACGGAACAGACTAGAGTTACTGGATGCACTGCTGTAACAGTACGGAACATACCGGTCCCATAAAGGAACGCATCAGGACCCGTATCCACCTAGGTGAACACTTCGTTTGTGAGTCTGGGCACCACCAACCCACGGACCAGGAGTCAATTTAGATTGGTCCTGTCTAGATACTACCCCAGCAATGGTACTCACCGGGCAGCACGGAACGGAAGGCCTCGGACTGGACTGGACGACGGACGACGAACTTCGGACTTCGGACTTCAGTTACAGGTGGGCCTCCGGATACCTCGGACCTTGGACTCTCGGCTTGGGCTCTGGTCGGGACTCGCCGCGTTCCTCCACCGTCTCGTTCGGATGCTGGACCGCCTCCTCCGTCTCCTCCGTGGGCCTGAGGGATACTTGAGCAGAAATATCTGCCACTGCGCAGAAGAGTTCCGTCACGACTGCAGAGGGTCAGGGGGTCGGCGTGGCTTCACCGACGCGTGGGGAAAGGGCAAGTCCCTATTCGGGCGCCATTATGTGGTAAATAAATAAATAATACCCTATTTTTGACTAGACTTATAGCATAACAGATAGCTCAATAAATAAGAGTCAAGATTCGAGGTAGTAGGAGTTTGTGCAGGTTTATTACAGCATAAGGACAGGATCAGGACAACCTGCATAGGAACAGAATGACAGGGCCCAGCAGGACAACTGGGGCCCAGCAGGGGAAAAGAGGCCCAGCAGCTGCTGGGGCTAGGTCTGGGATGAGCGCGCTCACATTCAATAACAAAACACAGGCATATATACATAGCGCGAACACATAGCATTACATTGCAGTAGGCGTAGCAGTGGGTGGAGCAGAAAGGCATGACGCGTAGCAGTCGCGAAAGATAACAGTAAAAAGAGGTGTAACTGGGCGTATACATAGACATGTGGTGCAAACGTAACAGAATATGTCATGAATGGGCGGAAACATAGGAGGGGGCTACCTAAGGAGCCGGGACCTCTAACCTAATGGTGCGCGAAAACTGGCAATGACGTGTTACTAGGAGAAGCTGGGGCTATGAACTCTGTGCTAGGAGCAGAGACTAAAGTCTGGAGGGTCGGAGCGACATGTACCTAAACCCTATCTGGTATCTAATGTTTAGGGAACATGTTGATATAAACTAGAAGTCATGAGGGGAAAAGCTAACTTGATTCTAAGACTGGACCATGCATTATTCTACATGTAGTGCGTGATGAAGAATACTAAATGACCATTAAATACAGTATTTCTCTAACGTGGAGCCGAGTAGGCTAGACAATGACGGGAACTATTGATGCAGTTCAGTAGCTCAGGAATGCAGAAGAGGAGGACTGAACTGATAGCTGGAACTATAACATACTTTTGGCAGACTCAGAGGCAGAGCCAAGCTGCACCGGGCACTGCGAGGCAGGAAGTAAGTGAAGGGTCGAGGATACAGGTGGGGGCTGTATCGCTCCTCTGCGAGGCTTTCAGGAGACAGGAGCTGAATCTGATGTCCGGGCCCTTTTGAGGCCTGGAAACGGGGACTTTATAATGGAATAACGTGCACACTGGGAAACGTGGCAACATAACTTTACATAGGCCTGATATTCGTAGTATTCACGAGGACTGGAAACTAACATACTAGAGGTGGACACAACTGTAATTGCGTCATTAATCGGACATGGGGAATAACATATGCATATTGGTCATGCACACATAACATATGATGGATGAGGCGTAGGGACACAGAACATGGCAAAATTTACTTTTCCACAGCCTTGAGACCCTCTGGGTGAGTAGCGCGCTATACAAATTGATGAACTTGAAGGCTTGATCTGGAGTGAACTGGTTCTCCCATAGCAGCTTGGGCAGTGACAGTCTTAAAAATCTCTGTGGAAGAGTTCTTAGCTGCCTCAATTCTGTTTGTGAAATAGTTCATATTGACTTTTTTGATTGCTTCCTTGTATTCCTCTAGGGCTAGTTTCTGGGCCAATTTGCCTTCCTTGCTGTAATCAGCCCTCCATGTACATTCTAGCCGTCTACATTTTGATTTAATGATTTTAAGAACCAGGTTATACCACGGTGCTGAGACCTGATTTCTTCACTGTTTCTTTATTTTTTCCGGAGTCACCTGGTCTGCAAATGATCTAATCCATTCTTCAGGGCGAGACTTAACCAGGGGCGGCCTATTAAACAGGGGCCTTTTCCTCTATGGGATTGGAACTTTGAAAGAATTGGCATTGTGGTCTCTTCATGGTAGGGGTAGAATGTTATCCAATATGATATTAGGATTATTGGTAAAGGTAATGTCGAAGGTGAGTGCTTTCTGAGATAATTTGAGTCAGACTAAATCCCGCCAAGTTGTCCAGTAGCATGGCTGTATCTCCATTATTATTGTATTTGTGGTGGAAGTTAAAATCACCTAATATTGTGAAGGTAGGGAAATCTAGACACGATTCCAAGAGAGTCTAGAGTGACTGAATTAATGTGGACCTTTGCCCCGGCGGCCAGTAAAGAAGTAGACCCGGGAAAGTCCAAGTATTGTTGATTTTAATATTAAAGTTCATGGCCGCTGCTTCGAGTTGTTGGGTAGGATCTATGCTTGTTTTGAAGCAGGAATGATATATTATGGAAATGCCCACATCTTTTTTCCCTTTCCTGTCTACACAGGCCATTTAATAGCCTGCCGGTGGGGCAATGCTCCAGTTGGAATCAAAAGTGTCATCAGCCAGGTTTCCGTAGGGCACCACACTCCACATCGACTCGCTTCACACAGTCAACCTGGTATCCTCGACAATGATGCACCACCGTCCCTAACACTGCTACCTGCACCGTGACCTGTGGACGAATGTATGATGCTACAACACATACATTTACAACACATGCCTTTACAATGCAGTTTTTAGATCGCAACATCCTTTACAATGTATACATTTACATTGCATGCCATTACAACAAATTTTGTTAAACTACATTTACAACACATTCCATTACATTGCTTTATACCTTTACAACGTACACCATTACAACGGATACCATTACATTGCATTTAAGGTAAGTGTTGGATAGTGTAGGGGTAAAAATTAGTATTCTAACTCCAGGGGGTGCAACAGTACGGTAAGAATTGGATAGTGTAGGGGTCAAAATTACTATTCTAACTCCAGGGGGTGCAACAATAGGGTAAGCGCTGAATAGTGTAGGGGTACTATGCGTCGTAATGGTATGCGTTGTAATGACATGCAATGTAATGCCTGCATTGTAGTGACATGCATTGTAGTGTCATGAGTTGTAGTGACTTGCAATAAAATGGCTGTGTTGTAGTGACATGCGTTGTAAATATAGTGCGATGTAATGACTGCGTTGTGAAGGTTGTTTCCCCCTTTGGACACCGCTCATGGAGAACACTGAGCACCATGGCCGTTGTCTCACCGACGACGATGCCCCAAACCACACTGCAGCCTTGGCCAATTGACGCCAGAGCCATTGACTCCAGTTCATCAACCAACGCCACTGCCTGCACCCCAAACTGTGGACCCTGCACACTGCATTGCCGCATTTCGCACCGCAGTCTTGGGTCTACCGATGACAGCACTTCAGCAACGATGATGACGCTGCTTGCACCGTGACCTGTAAGAACCACACCGAGCACCACCCCACTTCACACTGCAGCCCTGGTATCATGGACACCGCTGGACGACCGTCACTGAGCCACTGCATGCACCGCAACCTGACGGCACCACATGCTGCACCGCTCCACTTCACAACACAGCCCCAACGCCTTATGATGCTTGCACTCATGACTTCAAACTCACAGAATCTGCAACATATTCGACTACAAGGGCCTGATGACTCCTGCACCGACTCCCGGAACCGACGCCTGCTAACACGCTCCTCCAGAGCTCAACGCAAGGTCCGACATCCTGCGTCTCCAAAGGTACTGCTTTATGGGTCTCCCCGACACCATAAATCAATCAATCAGTCATTTGTTAAGCGCACTACATACCGCAAAGGTCTCACGGCGCTGGGGGGGGGGATGGTGGGGGCCACTAAAGATCCAACAGCCAGGTCTTTAGCATCCTCCTGAAAGTCAGCAGGTCTTAGCTCTGTCGTAGGCTCAGTGGGAGGGTGTTCCATGTCTTGGCGGCGAGGTGGGAGAAGGATCTCCTGCCGGTGGTTGATCTTCGGATGTGTGGGATGGTGGTGAGTGAGAGGTCGGCAGAGTGGAGCTGGTGGTTGGGGGTGTCGTAGTAGAGCCGTCTGTTGAGGTAGGCTGGGCCTGTCTTGTGGAGTGCCTTGTGTGCATTGATGAGGAGCTTGAAGGATATCCTCTTGTTGACGGGGAGCCAATGCAGGTTCCTCAAGTGGGGGGTGATGTGGCTGTGTTGTGGTTACATTGAGGGTCAGTTGTGCCGATGCGTTTTGGATACATTGTAGTCGATTGATGAGCTTGGTCTAGGTTCCCCTTGTAGAGGGGGTTTCCGTAGTCGAGTCTGCTGCTGATGAGGGCCTGGGTGACTGTCTTTCTTGTATCTGTCAGGATCCGTCTGTAGATCTTGAGGAGCATGCGGAGGAAGTTGAAGCAGGAGGAGGAGATGGCGTTGACTTGCTTGGTCATAGAGAGCGTTGGGTCGAGGATGATTCTCTTGAGCCACTGAGCTGACGAGATCTTGGAGATACACCTGTGTGCCAGGGAGAGGTACAGAGACCTGAGAGGATTGTGGCAGCTTTCTCAGCAAACCCTAGATGAATTTTGTTTTATCTCTACTGATGAAGGATAAAATCCAGAAACACATGTGTCTAGAGATTGACAGCACTAACCTGCACCAACTTTGGTGAAACACTCTGCAAAATTTCAAGTAAGCATTTAAATTGAACTGCATTTCCAGGATGCAAAGGGGCGAACTGTGCTGGGAGATGAAGCAGTGTGCTCCCATCCCCCTTTTGTTTAAAAAGGCTCCCTTGAGCCACTGAGCTGACGAGCTCTTGGAGATGCACCTGTGCGCCAGGGAGAGGTACAGAGACCTGAGAGGATTGTGGCAGCTTTCTCAGCAAACCCCAGATGAATTTTGTTTTATCTCTACTGATGAAGGATAAAATCCAGAAACACATGTGTCTAGAGATTGACAGCACTAACCTGCACCAGCTTTGGTGAAACACTCTGCAAAATTTTAAGTAAGCATTTAAATTGAACTGCATTTATCAGGATGCCAAGGGGCGAACTGTGATGGGGTGGGGGGGGAAGCAGTGTGCTCCCATCCCCCTTATGATTCCCAGTTTGCTTGCGTGGTTGGTGGGGGTCGGGCTGCCCCCAGTGCTGTTGGCCACCAGGAGTCGTCCCAGGCTGATGGGTTGGAGCCGAGGATGAGGACCTCCGTCTTGTCCGAGTTCATCTTCAGACGGCTGATCTTCCTCCAGTCGGCGATAGCCTTCATTCCTTCAAGGAGGTTGGCTTTGGCGGTGATGGGGTCCTTGGTGAGGGAGAGGATCAGTTGAGTGTCGTTGGCGTAGGAGATTATGTTGAGGTCGTGCTGTCGGGCGGCGTGTGCTAGCGGGGCCATGTAAATGTTGAACAGTGTTGGGCTGAGGGAGGATCCTTGAGGTACGCCACAGATGATGTCGGAGGCTTCGGAATGGAATGGGGGGAGGTGGATGCTCTGGGTTCTGCTGGAGAGGAAGGAGGTGGTCCATTCCAGAGCCTTGTCTCGGATCACTGAGGCGTGGAGACGTGCGCGTAGTGTGGGGCGGCAGAAGGTGTCAAAGGCGGCGTAGAGGTCTAGGAGGATGAGTGCTGCAGTCTTCCCGTTGTCTGGCAGGGTCCTGATGTCATCGGTGGCGGCGATGAGGGCGGTCTTGGTGCTGTGGTTGCTGCGGTACCCTGACTGGGAGCGGTCCAGGATTCAGTTTTCTTCGAGGTAGCGGGTTAGCAGTCTGCTAACGATTTTCTCAATGACCTTGGCCGGGAAGGGGAGCAGAGAGATGGGTCGGAAGTTCTTGAGGTCTCTGAGGTCTGCCTTAGTTTTTTTGAGTAGGGCGTTGATCTCGGCATGTTTCCAGCTCTCTGAGAAGGTGACGGTCTCAAGGGAGAGATTGATGACGTTGCGTAGGTGGGGTGTGATGGAGTTGCTTGCTTTGTTGAAGACGTGGTGCGGGAAAGGGTCTCACAGAGAGCCGGAGTGGATTGTGCTCAATGTCTTGATGGTGTCATCGACGCTCACGCTGGTCCAGGCTAGCAAGGGGACGTGGCCGATGGTATGCAGAGGAGATGTTGTGTTGCTGTCTGTTGGGGCTGTCTGGGTGTTGAAGCTGTTGTGGATGGATGCTATCTTGCGGTGGAAGAAGGTGGCGAGGGATTCGCACAGGGCTTGCGACGGTGGGATGTCGTTGGTGTTGGAGCTGGGGTTGCGGAGTTGCTTCACAATGTTGAAGAGCTCCTTGCTGTCATGTGCGTTGTTGTCGAGGCGGTCTTTGAAGGAGGTCTTCTTGGCAGCCCTGATGAGGTGGTGGTAGTTGCGGACGGTGTCCTTGTTTGCTGCGTGGCTGTCCGGAGTATGTTTACTGTGCCATTTCTTCTCTAGTTTCCGGCAGGCTTGCTTGGAATCTAGGAGTTCTGGGGTGAACCAGCTGGCCCCCCTGCTGGTGTGTCCATTGGTGGGTTTCTTCAGCGGGGCGAGGGTGTTGGCGCAGACCTCGATCCAGCCTGAGGTTGTGGGCAGCGATGTCGGTGTTGGGGGGTTCATTGGGTGGGCTAAAAGTGATGTTTGCATGTAGTTGGTCTTCGGTGATTTTGCTCTAGTGGCAGCGGAGATCTGTTGGGTGCGGTGGTGTGTGGTCAGTTTCTGGAAGGTGAAGTGGATGAAGAAGTGGTCTGTCCAGAGGGGTCTGGTGATGTGGCTGACGGAGATGTGCGGGCTTGACAATAAGACGGGGTCGAGTGTGTGGCCGGGCGGAGTGGGTGGGCATTGTGACAAGCTGCCTCAGTCCGAGGTTGGCGAGGTTGGCGATTAGGGTGGTGGAGCTGCTGTCGTTGTTGTTCTCAAGGTGAAAGTTCAGGTCTCCGAGGAGGATGTAGTCGGTGGAGGTCAGGGCGTGCGTGCTGATGAAGACGGCGATGGAGTCGCTGAACTGGGGGCGGGGTCCTGTGGTTCGGTAGTAGACGAGGGTGGAGTTGGAGTAAATGTGGATCTGGAAATGCATGTGTTCGGCGGTGCTGAGTGCATCGTCGGTGCTAGTCGAGACCCTGATGCTGTTCTTGTGGACGATGGCGATTCCTCCTCCGACTCCGTTGGTGCGGTCTCTGCTGGTGATCTTGTAGCCGTCTGGGATGGCTATGGCAATGTCGGGTGCAGAGGAGTTGTTCAACCAGGTCTCTGTCAGGAAGGCAACGTCCGGGAAGGTTGTGTTGAGCAGGTCCCAGAGCTCGACGGCGTGTTTGCTTGTGGAGCGGGTGTTCAGTAGTATGCATCGGAGGTGGTTGTGGTCTTTTTTGGCGGGTGGTTCGTCGGCTCTGTGGCTGGTGTAGCTGCAGTTCCTGCAGGTGAAAGGACAGTGTGTGCATTTCGGGGCAGCCTTAAAGCACTTGTGGGTCTGTCCGGGGTTGAGAGCTTGCAAAGTGCTGGCGTCGTAGTGGCGACGGTCGTCGTGGCGGGTGCGGGGGCCCGGGGTTCTGGTGCTGGGCGTGGTCCAAGCAACAGAAGGCAAAAACGAACAGAGAGACACGGGCCATGAGGGGAGCCAATGGAAAAACCAGGCAGAGAGACACGGGGGCAGCGAGGGGAGCAGAAGGGAAACCAGGCAGAGAAACACAGGGGCAGCGAGGGGAACAGAGGGAGATAACGGGCACAGACCACGTACAGGCAGCGGGGGAGAGAGACAACAGCAGTCACTTCCACAACAATGAAAATGCAGTCACTACAACGGGAGCAATGAAAGAAAATACAGGCAATACAATGGAGGATGAGCAGACCTTCGGCCTACCACTGGCCACCAGGGATGAGGCACAGGTGGTAGCCTGCGGTTGGAGGAGGGCCTCGAACTTCCTCAGCAGCGGCAGCTGGTGCAGGGACACACAGGCGGTACTGTGCGGAGGGGGAACGACCTACCTGGAAGCTGGCCCTCTGGCCCTCTATGCCACGGTCAGCCAGAACTATTGGATTTGTCTGCTCATGGTGACATAATAGCCCAGGATGGAGCTATCAACTTCAAAGAACTGTATATAAAGTTTATTTTTACTATTGGTATTGTGAACTACTGTATGTTGGATTTTGATTGTTTTGGTCCTGTTTTACACAGATAAATACTAGATATTTTTCTAAAACTGGTGTGGTGTTTTTTGTGGTATGTTCACTGTATTGTAGCTGGCTATGTGCAAATGCTTTCCACATTGCTTATAAGCCTGAATGCTCGTGCCAAGCAACCGAGTGGTTATATTACACATGTAGTCCCCTTATCCTGACCAGAGTGGTGGACTCTGCCTGACTTAGGTGCACACCCAAGCAAGCCACAAAATCCATTTCTAACAGGGTGATGGAGGGGTCACCTATGGTAAATCCGACAGCAATGATGTGAGTTCATTGGAACTCGAAAAAGTAATATGGCAGCCATTGGCATCATTTTTATCAACATTAACATAATTACCCATACGTTTGTCATTTTGTACATCGATTTTGTTTGTTTTGGTATTAACGAGATTTTGTTTGCAACATTTGTGTTGAGATTGCTATCTTGCATACCTATACTGCCAGCACATGAGTATGTTTTCATTGTTTGATTGGGAAAAGTATAAGTACAGCAGGTATACTGTTCATACCAATTTGTCAATATTTGGCTTTTGGGCTGGTCTTCCACAAGTAGTGGTCTGAAAATGTGGGCCTAAAATTGCAGACATCATGTATATTTTCATCTTTAGCTGATACGAATGTCCTTTACCTCCCCGGACAGCATGACTGATGAAGAGGCTAAGCAGTTTAACACATGGTTGGAGTATGACAGACGCATACGACATGTCAAAAAGGCTTAAAAAAGATGAGCATCATGTACAAACAAGTCAAGTCGGCTAAAACCTGGAATGCAGGTAGGTGAGAACAATAAAGACAGTCCCGACTCAAAGAACAAACAAGAGGGTGCCCAACAAATGTAGGATGTACCTCAGGCCATTCCAGGCCCATCGTCTGCACATAGAGTGCCTGCCACACAGGTCCTACAACAATCCCCTATCCTATCAAGATTGGAACATGTCTGACATTAGATATAGCATGTTCCTTTAGTGACTCAGCCCAAACCCACACCTAGCCTGCCACTTGCCTGTGACCTTCAGTTCCTGCTTCTTCCAACCTAATCCAGTTACACAGTGACGCCGCCGCTGTCTCTGTTTTCCTGTCTAGGTTTTCACACTCACCATTCTTTCTGTCAACAGAAAGCCCGCCCACCCCAGTACCTACTTAATGTAGGCCACAGTGTGACCACACTGTTGGCGTGCCAAAAGGGTCTTTTCTCTCCCTCCAAAGATACACCATTACCAAGCTGTACACCCCGACCCGGGAAGCTGCAGCAAACACTGCCACTGCACCAACACACATAGGATCTTTCACTTGCACCCACTGGCACTTGATACCACAAAATCTATCCCCGGATGCTTCCTTCTGGTTGCCCTAAGTGGGAAGTCCCGTCCAGGTGCTCACTGTACCACTGGATTCAAGCTAGCCCGGCTGATGAGCGGTGAAACCCTGAAACTGGTCCTAGGATTCTCAGTCAATGGAGGACCTTGCTTTACAGTGTGGGCTGGACTGTACCCACGAGTAGCAGGGTCAAGATTGAGTTGCATATGGCTGGGTCCAAACTAGGATAGTTTGGTGAGCAAAATTATTATGGATTTAACCCATATCTTTTGACTTGGGGTGAATGTTTTATTTGTTTGTCATTCCATACATCAATTGTGTGTTTTTTGCTTTCTTGCCCTGAGTATACTGGTTATGCCCAGGCATGGGTCCCCGGCACACTGTGCCACTGGATTCAACTAGTGATGGATTAAACTCAGTTCTTTGTGACTCGGGGTGAATATTTAAATTTTTCAGCTTTCAATCCATCAGTTGTTCTTTTGCATTTACTTTGAACTTTCATAGCACACACACCAGTCTACCATTCAGCCCCACACAAACAAACCACACACGCCACCTGAACAAAAACACCAACTTCCATGCGCCTTTCTCAACACACGTTCACTATGCAAACAAACAACCAAGATTTGGAATCTCATCTCCACTCTCACACCCAACATCTTCTTCCTCACTGAGACTTAGATCAACCCCACTTCTGCACCTGACTTTGCCACTTTAATACGTGAAGGATATAAGATCACCCACCGTGACCGCGTCAACAATACTGGTGGATGGATTAACATCATACACAAAGATCACATCAATGCACCACCACAAATGATGACATCACACCAGCCATGGAAGATCTCAAATTCTGACTCTAAACAGACAGCATAACTACCATCAGGGGCACTCTTGCCTGCCGTCCTCTAGGACCAAGTCTAGCCCTCTTCAACTTCTTTCCCCCTCACCATGGACGCCAAAAACTAAATTTTCCTCTGCAACCTCAACTTGATGACTGCAATGACATCAACACTACCAACCTCCTTAACAGCATGAACAACATCTGACTCACCCAAATTGTCCATGACCCCACCCACACTGCAAGCCACACGCTAGACCCCATCTTCACCTCCAACGACCGCATCAGCACAGCCACACCACAGAACTCACCTTGACAGACCACTCCATCATCCACTTCAACATCACCAGGTCACAGATCTCTGACCAGTCTGCCCAATACCCTCCCACCACAGCTGGTGGAAAGTCTCACATTGATAAACACCTTCAACATCACTCACCCCATCGCATTCAACTGCCTAGACCAGAATACCAGAAACTTCAACAATTGGATCACCAACTGCACTAACAGCATCGCTCTCATCAGCAAAAACACCCAAGGTTGGCCAATAACCAGGCTAGCTGATACACTGAAAACCCTGAGAACGCTAATCAACACTGCAAACAACTGGAAACGAGATGGCACACCATCAAGGACAGGCTGACAAGATTGCCTTCAAGACAGCCCGCATCCTCTACCCAAGACAGTTGAGAGAATCAAAGAGAATGTCCTTAGCCTCACACTTGAATCCAAGCTGCAACAACAGCAAAGAACTCTTCACCATCATTTCTCCAGCCCCTCAGGTGCAACAAACAACATTACAACCGCACGTTAACTCTGCTACAACTGTGCAAACTTATTCCACAACATGATTGCTAATATCTACAGAAAATTCAAACCCCAGCTCAAGGCCACCCACTTCTTCTAGCAACACAACAACTCCGCTACCACCACAAACATCTGACCAACCCGAATGGTTCCATCTTGTCCCACAGGACACCACCTCCTTCTCGGTCCACTCAGAACCCCCAACTGACCCATGCCCTCACCACATCTTCAACCTAGGTGTAGCCATTATCTGCCACGTACTCCCCACCTTGGTCAACACCTCATTTTCACGGCTACCTTCCCTGAGCACTTAAAACATGCAGAAGTCAATACACTACTAAAGAAAACTATCAGCAGGTCCCAGTGAAGCAAATAACTGCCAACCAATCTCCGTTTTCCCTTTGCCAGCCAAAATATTAGAAAAAGCCATCAATGGATAGCTCTCCTCACATCTGAAATGGAATATCCGACTCAACTACGCCAGTATAGGTTCCACAGAAACTACAGCACTGAGATAGCCTTCATTCCAACCACAGCTGCGTACACTTCAACTTCAGGAAAACAACAACCCACCACCGCCCTCAACAAACCCCCCGAAGATGCTGGAGCAAGATCACCACCGACCGACTCACCACCTCCTTGAGCCTAAACCCTCCCACCAACACCACGGACCCCAACGTAGGAGCACGCAACCTCACAGAGTGGATTACCGACTGCGCCGACACCCTTGCTCCACTGAAAAATCCTCCCAGCAACCTCAACAGCAAGAAAGCCGCGTGGTTCACCAACGATCTCAAAGACTCCAAGAAATCCTGCCGTGACCTCGAGAAAGCCTGGCGCCACAACCAGTCAACGGATAACATGACAGCCCTCAAGAACGCCACCCGCAAACACCACCAGCTGATCCGCACCACCAAAAGGTCATCCTTCAGAGAACGACTGGACAACAACACCCACAACAGCAAGGAACTCTTCAACATCGTGAAAGAGCTCTCCAACCCCAACGCCAGCAACAACGACATCACGCCTTCTCAAGACCTCTGCAACTCTCTGGCCACCTTTTTTCACCGTAAGATCGTCGACATACACGACAGCTTCCGGGCTCAGAACTCGTACCCCACCACCGAACCTACACCCCCCACCACCACCCTGTGCGCCTGGACTCAGGTCAGCACGGAAGATACCACCCACACGATGAACACCTTCCACTCGGGCTCCCCAGCCGATCCCTGCCCACACCACATCTTCAACAAAGCCGACTCCATCATCGCACCCAAACTTTGGGACATCATCAACAACTCCTTCATATCCGCCACCTTCCCGGAGACCTGGAAGCACGCAGAGATCAGCGCCCTCCTGAAGAAACCCACCGCAGACCCCTCAGACCTCAAGAACTTCCGCCCCCTCTCGCTCCTCCCCTTCCCTGCAAAAGTCATCGAGAGGACTGTCAACAAACAGCTGACAGCCTTCCTGGAGACGAACGGCTCCCTCGACCCATCGCAGTCCGGATTCCGAGCGAACCAAAGCACCGAGACCGCCCTCATCGCGGCAACCGACGACATCCGGACCCTGCTGGACAACGGAGAAACCGCCGCCCTCATCCTGCTCGACCTTTCGGCTGTGTTCGACACGGCCTGCCACCGCACCCTGACAACCCGCCTCCGCCACGCCGGTATCCAAGGAAAGGCCCTGGAATAGATCACCTCCTTCCTCTCCGACAGAACCCAAAGAGTCCGTCTCCCACCCATCCTCGCAGAAGCCACCAAGATCATCTGCGGCGTACCTCAAGGCTCCTCGCTCAGCCCCACCCTCTTTAACGTCTACATGAGCCCTCTCGCAGCCATCGCACGCAAGCACAACCTCAACATCATTTCCTACACCGATGATACCCATCTGATCCTCTCCCTCACCAACGACCCCACCTCCGCCAGAGCCAGCTTCCGGGACGAAATGAAAGACATCGCAGACTGGATGAAGCTCATCCGCCTGAAACTGAACTAGGACAAGACGGAAGTCCTCATCCTCGGCCCATCCATCTCCGCCTGGGACGACTCCTGGTGGCCCCCTGCTCTGGGCCCCCCACCCAAGCCCACGGACCACGCACGCAACCTTGGCTTCATCCTTGACTTCTCCCTCACGATGGCCAGGCAAGTTAACGCCATTACCTCCTCCTGCTTCAACACACTCCCCATGCTCCTTAAGATCTTCCGCTGGATCCCCACTGGAACCAGGAAAATGGTCACCCAGGCCCTCGTCACCAGCAGTCTGGACTACGGGAACGCCCTCTACGCTGGGACCACCGCCAAACTACAGAAAAGACTCCAGCGCATCCAGAACGCCTCAGCACGACTCGTCTTGGACATCCCCCGACACAGCCACATCTCCGCCCACCTGAGGGACCTGCACTGGCTCACCGTCAGCAAGAGGATCACGTTCAGACTTCTCACCCACGCACACAAGGCTCTCCACAATTTGGGCCCCGAATACCTCAACAACCGCCTCACGTTCTACACGCCAATCCACCAGCTCCGCTCCGCCAGCCTCGCCCTCGCCACCGTCCCACAGATCCGCAGAACCACCACCGGAAGAAGATCATTCACCTACCTGGCGGCCAACTTAAGACCTGGCTTTTCGAGCAGTAACAGCCCCCCCGCCCGCGCCTTGAGACCCTAGTGGGTGAGTAGCGCGCTTTACAAATACTCTTGATTGATTCATTGCGGCTACAGATGATATTCGAGCCCTATTCCATCATTCTGGACAACAAGCTGATCATGACAACTTAAGTCAACTCCGTCTCCTCCTCTTGCTTCTTCATTGTAGGTAAGAAGGATCTGATTTCATGGTTACCCTCACCTTTTGCTGTTGTCATACTGTTTTACTGACTAGTCTGACCCCCACTCACTGTGCTTCCTCCTTAAATTGGCTATGGTGAGTACCTTGATACATTCCTAATTGGCTGCTGGTGTACGCTAGTATGTCCCTAGAATTTGGTACTCAAGTACCTAGGGCCTAGTTACACAAGGGGTTCCCCATGCACTGCAACATTTATTATACCACCCATAAGAGACCCTACAAACTCTGACTACAGGCCTGCTATTGCAACCTGTGTGAGGTGGTCCTTGCATCTCTAACGAAGAATATAAGGTTTCTTATATCTAACCTCACTGCACTTAAAACCTCTATATCACCCTTCTAGTAGGCCTTTGAGTCCCAAAGGCAGGGTGCGTGGTTCTAAGTGTGAGGGTGCCACTCCATGCATGAGCAAACCACTCCTACAACCTTTGGTGTCCATTCTTCAAGGTTGTAAGTGTATCAGCCATTACAATACATGGAGGGGCCATGTGCCATTACGTGATGACCATCTCTAAACTGGCTGCAACAAACCCTGTCATGTTTGGTATCAAACATGTTCGAATCATGCCCCCACAATGTAAATTGTGTGGGAGGTATGATTCCATGGACTGTAAATCTCCTCCGGGAGGCCATCAGTGTTCCTGGTAGCAGTTTTCCAGAATAAACAGCAAGCTAGGGCTGCTGCCGACCTGAGGCATGATTCTGCCCTCCTGCTGATGAGCCAAGTTTGAGCAGGGAAAAACAGAACAATAGGTATCCTGTCACAGGGAGGTGTCACCACCTCCAAGACATGGGTTAGTGTATTAGGACAGGGTTGGGCACTAGCCAGTGTCACTCATTCTGCTTGAGGGGCACATTTGTTGCCCTCCTTTCATGCTTCAACTGAAACCTGAACAAATGGCATGGGAGTATCCTCCCCAATGTCCAGCCCCTCCTCTGGGAAGGACCTCTGAATCATCCCAACCCTTTCCTTATGGTACATAAGGGCTTACCAGAGGGTTGGTCCCTAGATTCATTGTGGGATTTGAATCAGATCTAGCTCTGCATCCTCTTCAACTATCAGGACATTCAGACCGTGTCGTACTGACCGCGTCGGACTGACCGCATCGGACTTTGCTTTGGAACCAAGACTGCAACCGGGAAGACTCTGTCTCCTCCTGATCAAGCCTGCCACACTGTCACTGTCACTGTCAGTGTCTGTGCTCCAAAGAGGTGACATCCAGGGCCTGTGGACATCCAAAGACACCTGATGAAATCTCCTTTGGAGTGAAGAGTCATTCCCCTGCATCGGCAGGCACCCCAACGTAACTGACGATTTTCTGAACCTGGGCTCTTACAGACCAAGTCTGAGGCCAGGATACCTGTGCACCGTGTCGGATAGCCATTGCTAAGGTTGGGCAACTCTTGCCTCCATAGATCTTTGGGTCTTGTTGAGGGTCTTTTTTCATTCCATTAGGCTCCCCTGCTTGCTTAGGGCCTATCCTTACTTTCTTGAATGTGATGAGTCTTCTTGACCTTGCTGGTCCCAAGATTGTACCTTTTTGTCTTCGTCCACGTGTTGCAGTTGCCAAGGCGTGTTGGTGCTTCCATTAGACACCGACACACTGGATATCGACTTTCAACGTGGGACAGCTCGTACATCGTTCCTGGTCATCCTCAGTTTTGCGTGATCCATGTAGCTGCAGAGACAAGGACACTGTCAATTTTCCTGCAACAGCCGACATTGGTGGGCACTCGACTCCCATGCCTCTTCTTCATTCCTGAGTGACATAAACTCCGTCCCCTCTGCTTGCACGTTCTATTCTTCTTGAATCAAGGCTTGGATTCCAGCAAAATCTTCCATCTTCTTCGCCTTCAGCATCTTAGTTGAAATCCTCCATTGCGGTCTACGCCGGTTCCCGAAGTCACTTCGTGCCTATGCACCTGGCTTCCCTGGGGCAGGTAACCTGGTCTCCTGGGTATCCATGGGTGGAGTGACTCCCGAACCACCCATCTTCCACAGGGTGTCTTCCAAGTTCTCTGGGAAGGTTCCCTTTTCTTAAAAACGGCAATCATGACTTCCCCATTGACGTACCTTGAGCACAAGGTTGTGTACTCACTAAGCACACATCCTCCCTGGGGATCCTGGGCCTGGGTCCTTACCTCAGGTGGTTCCTTGGTACCCCAGCATTTTTAAGTCTTCTGTATCCACTCTCACTTTGGCTGTTAGTCGCATTCCACTATTTTTGTATATGGTTTGGTCTCCCCTGGAGTCCACTGTATTTTCGTGCTATTTACCTGTCATATTACGAAAGTACTGGGTGTATTGTACTTATATCTCCGGGTAGGAGATATTGCATTGAGTTAGTGATTGACTGTAATAAATAACTACTTTTATATTACACTGTGTGGTCCTTTTTCACTTAATCTACACTATAAGGTTAGATACTGATGAAACAAGCTGTTATACACTCCTCATTTACTAAGCCTCAAGGATGATCTCCCCTCTACCACTTAGAGAGTTTTCTGAGGTTGTCTAAACCACTAAAGTACCATAAGGGTCATCTGGATTGAGGCAGGCGTTCAACACTTGAATAAGTGTGGACCATATACCAAGCCAGCCAGTCTCCTACATTCATCCTCTGCATTCTTCATAGGATATTCAAATGGCTACCCAAAAGCTCAAGATGCACCATCACCCAGGCTCTTATCTCCAGCCACATAGAGTATGCCTATCCTCTCTACACATCGATCGTAGCTCACCTACTCTGACGACTACAGACGATACAGAATGCCGCAGCCAGACTCATTCTAGATCTCCTTCAGTGAACCCACATCACCCACACCTCAGTGAACTGCACTAGCTCCCTGTACAGAAAAGACACCAGTTCAAGCTCCTGACCTATTTATACAAGGCCCTACACAACCACGGACCTGCCTACTCAAAACATTGCATGAACTTCCATCAGTCTACCAGACACCTCAGTTCCAACTCCCTTTATTTAACTCTTACCTCCCCACATCTGACATAGCAGAAGCAGAAGTCGCTTCTACTCCTATCTTGCAGCAAATACATGGAAGAAGCTACCCTTTCATATTTGGACTGCCCCATCTCTTCCAGAGTTCTGAAAATCCCTGAAGACCGGCTATTTGGTGAATCAACGGGACTCTGCCTACAGCAGGATACCCTCATGGGAGACAAGGAGCACTCTACAAAACTATTGATTGATTTGATTGATTGATCTATTGATTAATCTATTGATTAACTGAACAACATTGACTTGCCAAAGTGCAGATTATTTACTAAATCTAGAAATCTTGATCTGTACCAGTTACAGACTCCTTTCAAAGACTAATGTTTATATTTAACACTCATTAGGGTTTGGTACTGTTCTTCTGTGAATCCAAACAAGTTGGGACCAGGGCAGGGAGGCAAGAGATTCCAAACACCTCTGAAGGTTGAATCTTCCAGAACATTCTCCTAATTCATAGTGGGCAACAGGTATTAATATTGGGTCCTCGGACCCAACTCTTCAGTACACCTCTGGACCTGAGGAAGGCTTTGAAGAACTGCTGTGCTGCTCTGCAACAAGGACTGCTAATCTGCTGCCCTTCTGCCCTGCTGTCTGATTGAAAGGACTGAACCTGCATCTTGAACCCAGAACCCCAAGAGTGACTTTACGGGCTAGTTGGCTGGCCTGCTGATCAGAGCCTAAGGAACAGAAAATGCTCCAAACACCTTAAACTCCGTACCTGGACTCTGCCTACTGTTAGGCATACACCAGTCCTGGCCCTTGGGAGTGGGTCTGAAGGTGATTTAACAGCTTAGCTGTGGTCCTGTGGGCAGGACCGATGCAGCACAACACATCTCCTCACAGTTCCAATTCAGAACTGCAGCAGCACGATTCATCCCTGACACCAAATCTTGCACTGTAGCTTGCAGTCTCCTCGGAACCACTGCTGTTTGACACATCCTCACAGCTGACCTTCGCTTCACAGGCCCCTCAACGATGGCATCCTCAACGATGATGCAGGACTCCCCATTACAGTCTTGCAGCACTTCTGAACTACTGCTGCACAATGCTTCCTTGACAGGTCCTTGATGTGGAATCTCGCAAAGCTCCTAAAGCCAGGATCTAAGGTACATTGTTCAGTGGACCAAGGATAGGGCCACAAGTACCAAGCTTTTTCTTGGTTGCAAATGGCTCGCTATGCAGAATCGGGCCATTTGCAACTGGTAACAAATCTTTTTCTATGGACCAAACCCTATTTTGCTTTCCGGTAACCTATTACCAAACCGTACATTTGATTAGGAATTTGGTATTAGGAAGGGGCAGGGTAAGGACATCTCTTCCTAATAGCGACTCGCAGTAGTATGTATGTATGTTTTGCGACCAAAAAGTGGTCGTAAAACATTTGTTTTTACCACCAGATTCAATTTGGTGGTCACACATTTGCAACCTGGAAGGGGATATCACCAAGAGTCCCTTCTCCTTTGTGAATGTTTGCAAAAATGATTTTTTAACAGAAGGCAGTTGACGGACCACTGCCTACTCTTAAAAAATGAAAAGAAAACTTTTCATTGTTCTTTTTTAAATGCATCTTATTTTCCTTTAAGGAAAATAGGCTGCATTAAAAAAAACTAAAAACTTTGCTTTATTTAAAAGCGAACACAGATATGGTGGTCTTCTGTCCGCATCATGCCTCCATCCTTGTTTTTAGCGATTCCCAATGGGCTGCAAATTGCAACGTTCCTTATGAATATTAATGAGATGGATCAATAGCTACCTACTGGGTAACAAAAAAAGTTTAAAACGGACTTGTCACTTTTTTCGCTCCTGCGTGACCAATAACCACAGTTGGCGCTTGGTGCTTTTAGGAGCTAATCACCCTTAAATATTTAAGATTGCATATCTCGGTTTTACAAATTGTATTTTTGTAATTTTGGTCTCAAGTAATTTATTACATTTTTCTAAATAGCGTGGGAACATTTCTTGTTTTCTGTTTTGCATTTTTTACTGTCTTAAGTGCTTCCTGTTACCTCTAAGTAAAGCCTGACAGCTTTCGTTCCAAGCTACAGGGGAAAGAATAAATCATGAAAACACAACTTTGAACTTGGAGTACTGGCTATACTTAATGACTACTAAACTTCTCAAGGTGCTTCGGTACTTTTCTGCTCATTAGTGAGGAATATGTACTGAGTTACACCTAAAACCTGCAACCACATCCAACACCTGAAGCTAAAGTGAGTCTCACCAGACAGCAGAGAGTGAGAGTTCTAGATCAGGTATGACTTTCAAATGGAGCGATATGCTGGATTCAAATGTTCAAAGGTATGACGACTGCACATCATTTGCTCTGTACACTTATGCAGTGTAGGCATGCAGTCAGTTGCAGTATTGTCATTATGTATTGTGGTCTGATATATGTACCAAACCATATAATCGTTGTGGCTCCAAGTAGGAAACCATATTCCACATCTTATGGACTGTCCACACTCAAAGGAAATGGACTAATGCTGGAAATTAAAACTTGGTAAACTTTGATCTTCTGCCTTAAAGGACATAATCCACAGTCTCATTTATTAAGTATATTGATAATGTTGGAACATTTTGGGGAGGAGATATGACTTGATCAGAGATGCTGGCTTTGTAACTGGGGAACAAGTTTGCGTCCGGGGCGAGCTCAAAATCTGTGATTTTGGGCAAATCACTAAATCCCCTGCTCCACAAAAAAATAACTAGTCTGACTTCATTATTACTTAATGTAGTCTGGTGCTTTTGCAAAGTGCTCCAATGCCCTTGGGCCGAGTTCATGCTATATTAAACTACCAAAAACAAGAAGAAACCCATTTTATACGCACTCTTAATAACTATATTTGATTTTTTGTAATTCGGTAAAGCCGGTGTTGTATCAGACCAAGAACAGTAAAATGGAGATTAAGGTCCTGATTCATTAGGTTTATAGATCATGCTCAGAATTTCTACCTAAAACATACCCTGATTTGCTATATTTTAAATGTGTCCCTATAGGCGCACTCTGAAACCACATTTTAGGTGTATCCTTGAAATGGATTTTATAATTGGGATTTTTCTAACTGTATTTCACCTGACTTTAAATGTGTTTCTGTTTGTAAGTTATAAAAGTGTTGAATAAACTAAGAATACAGAGTTCATTCATTCACACCTGTGTGGATTGTACACACAAACACAATACCCAGGCTTATTGTGCACTGTTCTCATTCACATTGTACTGAAAGGTACACTTTGCCTCTGTGCAATTAAGTCATGAAAAATATAGTCATGTGTGCAAAATTTCTCCGTCAGTTAATCAGTGACCCTTGATAGCCTTTGTGACCTGTAGGTCATAAATTTGAAACTGACGAATCCAACTCACCCTTTTATCATGTTAAGGTTGATGATTTGAATAGCATTAAGCTGGGACTACTATACCAAAAAGGGAACCATCTAGAACACTTAGAAATGGCAACTGCCTTATAAATAAATCAGCAGTGTTTCAAGTAATACCTTTACAACTGCCTGTCTAAAAGATACTACTTGTAAAATTACTTTGTGCATTGCAAACAAACATAAACTTATACTAAAGGGTTAAGGGGTAGGTTTACAGATGTTTTGTGCTGGATTAGCACTACAAAAGTGACACAAAGCAGCAGAAAGCACTGCTTTGCGTTACTTAGTGCCAAGCAACCACCCATGTCTTTTGATTCAAAACCCCATCTACATACAATTGTAAAAGTAAATGCCATCTGAAAGCAGATGCTAAGAGGAGAAATGTTTTGGTTTCTCTTTTCTTTTTCGACTTTGCATGCATGCTGCACCGTGCAGCACACATATAAAGTGGGAAAAGTGTTTAAACATCTTTAGGCACAGTATTCTGTACAGGATGGCACCCTTCCTGTACAAAACCTATGATCGACTCAGGCACGCACCCTAGCGCTATGGCGCGAAGGTCTGTGCCTGGCGCACAAACCCCGGCGCTATGTAGAGGGGAGGAGAGGGCCACATCTCTGTAGATATGGCCCTGTCCTTCTCCCTCCCTGTCACGCAATGCAGCACAGCCTCTTTAGGGACTGCACAGCATTGCAGGCCTTTTTGAAAATCTGGCCCTAAGTTTACCTTCATGAATCAGGCCTTCAGTGAATGTGTGCTTATAAGTATAAAGCTCTAAATAAAGTATTATTGGGATACAGATATTTTCTTAGGCTTAGTCTAAATATACACAAATAATGGCGTACAAAAAAAAGTAACTAAGCACAGTCTTTCAGTTCTCAGTGGAGACCTGCCAATTTGTGAGAATGTGATTTTTTTGTAAATGACGTTTCCATTCCGATTGCCCAATCCACAATGAATGTATCCATTGGTGGCCTTTGAAGTGCATGATTTGATCTCGCACAGACCACTGTGGGGAGCATTATTTTCTTTAACAGTATGCTGTAAAGTGTTCCTCAGTGAAGAGGCAATGCAGGCACTGGTCGAATGTTCCTTTGATAACTCTTCACCGGGCGCCCAATCACTGTTTTCATCATTGCAACAATTGATTGAAAGGCGAATAGTAGGGGGGACGCAGAAGCTCTGAAACGTGAGTCAATCACAGAACTTTCCATCCACACCTGTTGCTAGGAAAACGATTATCCCAGTACAAGATTAGAGCCGAGTGATGACTCTTCGAAAGGTACAATCAATGGCAGCTACATTGTGAGTGGAAAGTCCCAGCGGGTTCTTGTGATGTAAATAAAGCAGATACAACAATGCCTATACTTGACTGAGTAGCCTACTAAATGTAGTGCTTAGTAGAAATAAAGAAAATATCACCACGGGATACTAATTCAGAAAACGATGACACAAGTTAAAAGTTCTTTACAAGAAAAAAAGCATATGTCCAGGAAGGTTAGAGCTAATGCTGAATTTGGAAAAATAAAGTAAAATGTAATTATTTGAGAACAAAATGACAAAAATCCACTTCGTAAAACCGAGATATGCAATCAATATATTGTCAACTCAAATTGCTAGTTTAAAATTGCACAATTAGTGCTGCAGGCCCACTAGTAGCATTTAATGTATTATTTTAATTATTTTTTGCATTTATATTGCGCGACAGCTACCCAAAAAGGGTTTTCCGGCGCAAAGCAGTCAATTGACAAGATGGAAACAAAGAGTTTCTTATTTGTCAAACAGCCAGGTTTTTAGCAACTTAGGGAAACTGGAGTAGCTGGTTTCATTTCTCAATGAGATAGGGAAAAAGTTCCAGTGCAGCGGGCCTATGTATGCAAAGGATTTGCCTCCAATGCGTGCTCGCTTAACTTTAGGGATCATGAAACGACCATGGGTAGCTGATCTGAGATTTCTATATGGAATGTGTGCTTTGGCCAGAGTGCAAAGATACTTGGGGGATGTGTTGGCATGTATTTTGTACATATAAGTGAGTGCTTTAAATTTAATTTGGTTTTCTACATTCAGCCAATGTAATTTACGTCGAAAGACAGAAATAGATTCTCTTTTTGTTACTTTGCATAGTAGTCTTATCGCCGCATTTTGGGCCATCTGTAGACGGTGGAGATTTGCTTTATATGATCCCATGTATAGGACATTTCCGTAGTCTTAACGGGACGTAATCAAGGCATTAACTACCGTTTTTTTTGTAGACTCCGGGAGCATCCAGCAGATTTTCGTCAGCCATCTAATGATGGAAAAACAGGTGGCTGCAACTTTAACTGATTGTGCATGCATGCTCAGATTATCATCGAGGAGTATTCCTAGATTGCGTTCTTGAGATACCGGGATAGGGAGGTTACCCATTTTTTCTGGCCAATGTTGTCCGTTTTTTCTCTGTTTAATTTTAGGAAATTTACTTTCATCCAAGTTGCAATGTTAGTTAGTCCTACTTTGAGCATAGAAGTGTCACTAGGATTTTGAGCCGTGAGTGAAAACATAACTTGCGAGTCATCAGCATAAGAATAAATCGAGAGTCCAGACTCTTCTGTCAACTCTGCCAAAGGTTTGACATAGAGGTTGAAGAGAAGTGGACTCAGGATAGACCCCTGTGGAACACCATGTATAAAAGAGTGAATTTTTGAGCTGGCATATTGGGAGAAAACTTGAAATGTTCTATTTGAAAGAAAGGCCTGAAACCAATTGAGAGCTGCTCCGCCTATTCCTATGTCACTCAGTGTGTTGAGGAGCACCCTGTGTGATATAGTATCAAAGGCCGCGCTCAAATCCAATAGGATCAGCTCCAACGTTTCCCCTTGATCTAATTTCTGGCGGATAGCTTCGGTCACCCCTAGAAGTGTGGTTTCCGTTGAGAAACCTGCCCTAAAACCTGATTGTGAGGGGTGAAGCAGTTGATGTGTTGTTACATATTGTGTCAGATGTCTATGAATGTGTTTTTCCAGGATCTTTGATAGAATTGGGAGCAGTGAAATAGGTCGATAGTTTTTAATATCAGATGTGTCAGCATTCGTTTTTTTTAATAGCGGGTGAATCATAGTGTGCTTCCAAGAGGATGGAATTTTGGACTCTTTAATGGATGCGTTGAGTACGTGAGTTATAGTTGACATCACTGGGTGATTAAGTTGTTTAAAGATATTTGCTGGGATGGGATCCTTAGGTGATCTTGATTTTATAGATTCTAGTAACTCTCCTACATTATCCGTTGTTAGCAGGGGCCAGTCCCTTAATGCATGGTCGGCCTTTATTTGGCTGGGTTCCTGTACCACATGCGGTAGGGAAACCTCAGGCCTAGGTACATTCAGATTCGAGAGGTTTCCATGTTCAGAATTTTGTGAAATAATTTCTTGATAAATACCTTCCATTTTATCTATAAAAAATGTTGCTAATTCTTCGCATTTGGTTTGGGACAGGATAGGAGGTTCGACCATTGCATCTGAACCGGCCAAGGTTTTCACTGTATTGAATAATGTTCTTGCACAGTTTGATGCTTTAGAGATGGTTTTGTTCACAAAGGAGGCAGATGCCTGCCTGCATTCTTTGTGATATTTGCTCAAAGCTGTTTTATAGGCTAGTTTTTCTGTATGGTCATACTTTCTCCTCCAGTTTCTCTCTAAGATTTTACAGCTAGTTTTGGAGCTCTTCAGGGAATCATTATACCATGGTGCTGGTGGATGATGTAAAGTTCTTTTAAATTTTGAGGTGGGGAGACAGACGTCAACAGCTTCCATGAGCCAGCTTTGTACTGCATTTGCCAGGGAATCTACCTCTTGCTCAGAAGGTGGTATATGATATTCCAGACGTTTGTTCAGTTTTTCTATGTCTAACCTCTTCCAGTTTCTTTGTGTATTCTTAGCACTATTGGTGGTGTTTAATGTATTTTTATCATGAGGTGAAGTCAGGGAGAAATGTATCTGGTAATGGTCGGACCAGATCGTTGGTACGGCTGGTAAGCAGGTGAAAGTATCTAGATTAGAAAAGATGGGATCTAGGAAATGCCCAGCTCTGTGAGTTAGTCCTGCATTGACCAGCTTAAGGTTTTGTGAAGCCATATCCAAAATTAGTCTAGTACTATTTTTACAAGTGGCATCTTCTAAATAGAGATTTAAGTCGCCAAGAACGGTGAAATTAGCCTTATTAGTTATCTGGAATGAAATTTCTTCCATTAAGACAGGAATCCAATTTGCTGTCTGATCTGAGGGTCGATACATAAGTACCCCTGAAAGACTAAAATTTGGAGAGAAAGTTTGAAAAGGGTGTACACGGGATTTGATCTAGAGTGCACATAAAGTTTTTTTTTTAAATTATCGCAATTCCCCCCCCTATCTTTTTGGCTCTGTCCACTCTTACAATGGCGTAATTGGACGGTAGGGCTCCTGCTATATCAGGTCCAGAGCTCTCTTGGAGCCAGGTTTCCGTAAGAAAGACCGCATCAGGCTGGTCGCTAAACAAAAGATCAAACATATTTGTTTTTATGTTTGGGAAGTGAGCGGCAGTTCATACTTATCATCTTGTATGTTGTTGGTTTGTTACATTTGTTCCTGTGAGATATATTCACACTTTCCTTTAAATTTAAGGAAAAACCGCAGTGATTGCAAAGGAAAGGATCCAAGATGTTATGGACTCAAGCGGACATAGGAAGTTTCCGGATGGCTTTTGGAGATTTAGCGTCATAAGTATAGGTCGCTGTGTTTCTTAGCAGTTTTGGTGGCGACGGGGTTGATGGTAACTCCGGTAGTTTATTACCAAGGGTCCTGACCCCGGGCCCGGGCCAGGCATGGACGGGCGCAGACGGGCTTGCCTTTGGTGCGCCTTTGGCATGCCTCTGGCGCGCCCGCTGCGCGAGAGCTCTGAGGTGTTCATTTTATTTCAACTAGCCCGCTGCCAGCTCCAATTCCCTCCCAAGTTGGCGGCGGTAATTGGGCGGCAGTTCCCGGTGTTGGTACAGCGTCCCCTGGACAGAGCTTATTCGTCTGAACCAGGTAAGCTGGGGCAACAACAATATTATCAAATTCGATTTATTTAAAAGTTATTACAAATTCTCTCAAGTGCAAGGATTAGCACCAGGTAGACTAGCGATAAAAAAACAAATTTAAAAAGCTCCCGGCTTCCGCCTCAGGAGTTGCTTTCTGGATGACAGCTAGGGATATGGGTGCAGGCGCAGGGCTTCTTTTATTTTGCCTATGCCACAACAACTAGCCCGCTGCCATCTCCAATTCCCTCCAAAGATGGCGGCGGTAATTGGGCGGCAGTTCCCGGTGTTGGTACAGCGTCCCCTGGACAGAGCCTATTCGTCAGAACCAGGTAAGCTGGGGCAACAACAATATTATCAAATTCGATTTATTTAAAAGTTATAAAAAATTCTCTCAAGTGCAAGGACCCTCAAGTTTACACGCCCTTGGTACATTTAGTACCGTTTTGCTGGGTAGTTAAATTAAATGTGCCAATCGGTGTAAGTCAATTTCACCATGTTTAAATGAGATTGCAAAAGCAGACCCTAAAGGCAAACAAATATGAGATGCAGAAATATGAGATGAGGAAAGAGGCATACCATTTGGGGATGACCTTACAGAAAAGGCCAAGTCCAACGTAAGTCAGCCTAGAAAAGGGTTTCTATAGGAAAGGTACACTTCCAGTACAAAATACTGTGCTTAGGATAACCTTTAAACTTTTCCCCCTTTGCATGTGTGCTGTACAGTGCAGCAAACATGTTAAGTTAAAAAGTTCAGAGAAATGAAAACATTTGTACTACTTTACTCCTGTTATTTAAAAGAGGCTTAGGGGGCGTATTCTCAAGTAGTTATCACCGAGTTAACGGCACATTATCGCAGCCAAAGCCTCGATAAATGTATCACCCCATTCACAAGCTGGTGCTAACAGCCGATATCACTAGTTTACCAGCGATAGCAGCCGCAAAAAACATCGCCACAGATGACCCTGGAAACTATCGCTAATGAGATGCAGAGTAGGCCTACCCGTGCACAAAGCAGCAACATCAATCCGCAACATTCTCAACGACCATCCAGATCGGTGAAAAGACCACAATAAGGCACATTAGAAGCAGGAAACTAACACCTGCTCTGACTTGGTGCAAAGTCAGACGACAGCGTGCACCACAAAAGGGAGCCCAGCCCAGAGCCACACCCGAAGAACAACAGATGCCATCATGTGGGCTGGACACCCAAGAAGGCCCCAAAACCCACCGCCACTACCCCCAGGACCACACCCCCCCTGACCCCACCACGTGCACACCCTACCACCACCGGACCAAGACACTGCACATCAATGGGCCGAAAACATGAAAAAAAGCACCCGCCTGATTTCGCACAATTGCAGCAATCAACATAGATGTGAGTACAGAAATCCTGAGTCATTCATGCACCATTGAAAGGCTAAACAAAATGTCACATACTAATTTGTCTCCAAATAACTATTGTGAATAGTCATGGCGGGGCATCCCTGGACAATCTGTGGTCACAGCCTGCAAGACAATATCCAAACTAAGGAGGTGTGTCAGGCACTCATCAAAGGAGAGGACGAGAGACAAAGAGAGAGAGAGAGAACGAAAGAGAGAGAAAGTGAGAGACTGAACAATCGGGCCCTTGGCTCATGCAAACATGCCAACAGCTGTGTGTGTCTCGAAATTAATGCACCCCAAATCACAGGCCTCGCATCAAAGTCAGCGCGGCCACATCACATCTCAGAAATGCAACCAGTAGTCAGACCAAAATTAGGAATGAAAGCTCCTTTGTCTCTACACACAAGGTGGAAGGCCACACGAACCTCCGACCTTGGTCCTGAATGCGGCTGGCACACCCAGCGTGAGATACCAAACCGACCTTTGACGACTCCCACACCTGGAAAAACCAACGTGCCCACACCCCACACACTTGTCCCTGCAAGACCTACACCTGCAAAAGGATGCCCTTGACACATTGGTGGAAACCACCCATACGTCCAAACGTGGTACACACATTCGACTCATTGCCCTGAGCTGTAGCAAATCGTCCCCAGAACTGCTACCGGTCTGAGGAGTGCCTGTGCAATGAGAACCAAGAAACGCAATGGCAGGCAATCCTGGGCACATGCACAACCCCTGTCATGTGGAACTGTACCGTGCAGGAATGCTGCATCTGTTGGGATCACTGCCAATGGCAGTGTTGCGCATAAGTTTCCGCCTGAGTTTCCGTCTTGCATACATCACCTACGTCCAGCCCTGTTTCCACTGTCGATCATGCATATTCGAGTGGCCCATGGAGGTCTGCCTATCCAATGCAATGGTAGCTGAATTGGATTATGACCTGACAGTGCACCCACTGTTGGCCCATGAACAGGAGTGTCACCAGGATACCTGTGCATGGGATACACTGATCTTTGGCGTATGTGCTGAGAGTTGTACATGAGAGATTGCTCTACCCTATTTGGCTCTGTTTGCGGATTGGGAAAAGCCATGGTCTGAGCATGACTGCCCAGACCAGTTAATGGATTGGGTCACCCTGGTGTTCGTTGAACCCGACAATGACGTACTATTGGAACACATTGCCCATGAATCTGTGCTGGCATTCATGGATGAGTAACTACGTTCCTGCTGCCACATCAGATTGTCACCCACAGCACAGGCCACAACACCTTGTTGCATCGTGGGGAATGCTCACATATCCCACCACAACAGTTGAAATGTCTGCCTTCGTCTGGAACCACGCATGTGTACACACACCTTTGCAAGGTGAGGCACTTCCATTGTCAGAGCAGCACAGCGTTGTTTGGCAATGTTCTCAAATCGGACATATTGCTGGGGGGGAGTACACACAGGTAGACACGTGAAAATGTTTGGAGCCTTCCACCTGATCACGGTCAGCAGAGCAGACAGTCATCGCAGTCCAGTGGCACAGCACTATGCAGACCCAATGGGCTGTGAATTATGTTCCCTCACATAAGGCAATGGGCAGACACCAAACATCTCATAACTTATCCAGCACGCCAAGGTGGGCTGAGACCGTTGCCATCCGTAATGATTTGGGCACATTTTTGCACCGCCATGTCTTGCATCTCAACATGTTTCCCATGCTGCGTGCAAGTGTCTCAAGCATGTCCCTGCATGTTGTGGCCCTTCCCATATCCGTACTGACACGTACATGCCAATAAAGTCTCTGCAACTTCAATACTGTCCAACTGTGAGGAGTGTTGACTAGATGTACGAATTGTGTGCCACAATGAGCATCGTCCCTACACCGGGAGGGACTGAGTGACACATGTACAATGTTGGTGGGTCCCTTTTGACCGCTCCACCACTGTGAGCCCAACACTGTATTTGGAATAGTTGCTGGCAGACATGTGCACTCCTGTGTCTCCAGCAATGTGATTATGGTGTCCAACCTCTGACCATTTGGAGCAATGCTATGAATCAAAACAGAATGTGTCCACACAGATGTGTGTGAGTAAGTATGCAAAGTGAACTTCTGGTGTCACATGTGATATAGGACACCACTTCTGGCATGCTACTGATTTGTATCATTCCTATTCAATACATGGAAGTGTGCCTATGTTGGGAGGGTTGAGAGATTGTTGTTAATTTGCAACAAGGCCACAGCTAGCACTCACCTTCACAGACATCCAACTGGCCATGTGGCTCAGGGTTCAACATGCACATTATTGTAATTTACAAGGGTGTACCTTCTTGTGCAATCATTGTCCATACATACATCCATACTTTCACACTTGAGTGAGCATAGTCATGACCCATCTGTGTGATTTCAAATGTTTTATTCACATTCTGGTGCAATCCGGAGCTGGAGCTGTACATGGCCATGCCAAGCCCACATTACATGGGAGCCCAGTGGTGGGCCAACCAGCGTACTCTGGGGATTGGAAAGTGATTTGGGAGAGGGAGAGTGCAGTCTGCTGCAAGATTGATGTGTCATTGTCAGTGACGATATGCCAGTCGGGTTCCTGGTGTATGTCGCAGAGTGTTCTGGGGGTCAGTGGAGGATGTTGTCCTAGGGCATCACCATAACCAGATAGGGACAGGTCATATGGCAGTGATGGATGCTACTACCTCCTTCGTCACATAGTAATTACTATCCACATCTTAGTCCTCCAATACTTCCTCAGTGTCCGGTGTGTCTGGTGTGTGTGGCGGGGTGATGGCTGCATCACTGGGTGCCACTGACACATTAGGGTGCGATGGTGATAGGGCTGCATCACTGGGTGCCACTGACACATCATGGATCAGAGAGGTGTGTGTCACAGTTCCCGTGGCAGTCATCTGGGACCGGCTCAGTGGCAGCAATGGCAGGATGATGAACTGCAAGGCATGGAAGATCCCGGCTACATCTCGCTGATGTTCAGCCGTGGCAGTCACACTTCCAACCTGCATCTGCGCCATGGTCTCAATTGTCCTGCGCATCTGTGCCAACTCTGTGCTGTCATCCCTGGTGCCCACAGCCTCAGACGCTGGATCACGGACTGCGCCAACACCCTCACCCCGCTGAAGAAACCCCCCCACAGAGACACCAGCAAGAGGGCCAGCTGGTTCACCCCAGAACTCCTTGCCTCGAAGCAAGCCTGCCAGAAACTAGAGAAGGAATGGCACAGTGAACAAACTCCGGCAGCCACGCAGCACACAAGGACGCCATCCGCAACCTCCACCACCACATCAGGGCGGCCAAGAGGACCTCCTTAAAAGACTGCCTCGACAACAATGCACACAATAGCAAAGAGCTCTTCAACATCGTGAAGGAACTCTCCAACCCTAGCTCCAACACCAACGACATCCCGCCGTCGCAAGCCCTGTGCGACTCCCTCGCCACCTTCTTCCACCGCAAGATAGCAGACATCCACGACAGCTTCAACACTCAGACAGACCCAACAGACAAGTACATAACAGACCCTCTGCACACCCTCGACCACGACCCGCTGCTAGCCTGGGCCAGCGTGATCGTCAACGACCCCATCAAGACCATGAGCACAATCCACTCCGGCACTACATCAGACCCATTCCCGCACCACATCTTCAACAAAGCCAGCAGCTCCATCGCACCCCACCTGCACAACATCATCAATCGCTCCCTCGAAACCACGACCTTCCCACAGAGCTAGAAACATGCCGAGATCAACGCCCTACTCAAAAACCCAAGGCAGACCCAAGAGACCTGAAGAACTTCCGACCCATCTCTCTACTCCCTTTCCCAGCCAAGGTCATGGAGAAAATAGTCAATAGACAGCTAACCCATTACCAGGAACAAAACAGAATCTTGGACCCTTCCAGTCAGGGTTCCGCAGCAACCACAGCACCGAGCCTGTCCTCATCGCCGCCACCCACGACATCAGGATCCTGCTGGACAATGGTGAGACCGCAGCACTCATCCTCCTAGACCTCTCTGTCGCCTTAGACACCGTCGGCCACCGCACTCTATGCGCACGCCTCCATGCTACAGGGATCCGAGACAAGGCTCTGGAATGTACCACCACCTTCCTCTCTGGCAGAAACCAGAGCGTCTGCCTCCCCCCCTTCCGTTCCAAGATTATCTGTGGCGTACCACAGGAATCCTCCCTCAGCCCGACACTGTTCAACATTTACATGACCCCGCTCGCACACGTCGCCCGACAGCACGACCTCAACATAATCTCCTATGCCGATGACTCTAAACTGATCCTCTCCCTCACCAAGGACCCCATCACCGCCAAAGCCAACCTCCATGAAGGAATGAAGGCCGTCGCCGACTGGATGAAGATCAGTCGTCTGAAGCTGAACTCGGACAATACGGAGGTCCTCATCCTTAGCTCCATCCCTTCAGCCTGGGGAGACTCTTGGTGGCCGATGGCACTGGGGGCATCCCAGACACCGACCGACCACGCTCGCAACCTGGGAATCATCTTCGACTCAATGCTCTCAATGACCAAGCAGATCTGCGCCGTCTCCTCCTCCTGCTTCAACACCCTCCGTATGCTCCGCAAGATCTACAGATGGATCTCGACATATACAAGAAAGACAGTCACCCAGGCCCACGTCAGCAGCAGACTCGACTACGGAAACGCCCTCTACGCGGGAGCCCCAACCAAGCTCATCAAATGACTACAACTCATACAAAACGCCTCGGCACGACTGATCCTCGACGTACCACGACACGGCCACATCACCCCCACTTGAGAAACCTGCACTGGCTCTCCGTCAACAAGAGGATATCCTTCAAGCTCCTCATCCACACACACAAAGCACTCCACAAGACCGGCCCAGCCTACCTCAACAGATGGCTCTCCTTCTACATCCCCAACCACTAGCTACGCTCCACAGATCTCTCACTCTCCACCGTCCCACACATCCTAAGAACAACCACCAGTGGGAGATCCTTCTCCCACCTCGCCGCCAAGTCATGGAACACACTCGCACTGAGCCTACGACAGACCCAAGACCTGCTGACCTTCAGGAGGTTTATCAAGACCTGGCTGTTCGATCAGTAGCGCCCCCCCCCTCCCAGCACCTTGAGACCCTCACGGGTATGTAGTGCACTTTACAAATGACTGATTGATTGTCTGACAAGAGAGTTCTTGTATCCAAGAGATGGCACCTGTGGTGTCAGCCAAGGATTGTCGTGGAGCATGGTGCGGACAGTTTGTGTCAGTTAGGGACTGTAAGTGGTCCCTGATGGGACTCAGAAACTGACGTATGGCATCGAGTTTGGCTGCCACAAGCTCGGAACCCACCCGCAGCAGATCAGCCAACTCCACCTGGCAACCCAACAGATGGTGTTGAAATTTCATTTGTTGTTCGTGGGAGTCCTGGGAGACAGCTGTGATGGTGTGTGTTACCTGCTGTGTGGTCTGTGCAGGTGGTGGGGTCACCTCGAGGCAGCCGGGCTGGGGTGGCCTGAGTAGGCTGTCCATTAGCCATTGGAGGGTGTCTGAACAGATGTGCAGGTTGTCCTCTTCATCATCACTGATGGGATTTGTGGTCTGCTCTGCAGTAATTGTTGTTTGTCCCCCTGCAATGTTAAGGGGAGAAGCTTGTTAACATAGGTTTCCATGTATGTTGCCGCTTATTTATTTATTCATTTAAAACATTTATAAAGCGCCGACTCACCCCGAATGGGGTATCTCCGCGCTGAGGACAACAAGCGATACAACACAGGGAAAGAATAGGAGCTAAAAAAGATGAGTCTTAAGCTTTTTCATGAATGCCAAATAGTTGGCATTCAGGCAAAGATCCAAAGGCAGCTGATTCCATAGCAGGGGGGCTATCTAAGTGAAGGATTCTCCTCCCAGTCTGGATAGCTTAATTCGAGGAACTACGAGTAGGCCTTTTCCCTCAGAACGAAGTGCGCGAGATGGGATATATTTGATTAATTTTTCAGCCAAATAGGTAGGAGCCATCTGATTGAGGCCTTTGAACACAAGGCAGCACACTTTAAAATGAATTCTCTTCCGAATAGGAAGCCAGTGTAAGTTATGTAGTAGGGGAAGAGATGGGGCTCGTCTAGGTGCACTGGTCACCAGACGTGCAGCAGTATTTTGAACTACCTGCACGCTTTGTAAATCAGAATCCTTGGCCGAAATCAGCATTACTATAATCCAAGCGACTAAGAACTAAGTCATGGATTAGTGTTTTCCGTGTACTAATTGGAAGGACATGAAAGATGTTACAAAGCAAACTCAGTGCATAGAAGCAGGATTTTTTAATAGTTCCTATATGATCTTCCAGGTTAAGATCTCTGTTTACCAGGACCCCTAGGTTTGTAACAACCTGTTAGGTGTGGGAGTTGTACCTAGTTCTTCTGGCCACCAACTAGGATACCACCTAGTAACAGCATCCTTAAAGAGCATGATTTCCATTTTTCCTGCGTTTAACTGCAGGAAGTTATTCTTTATCCAGGACGTAATCATTTTCATGCCTTCCAAGAATGCGTTCTGGATGTTGGGGGTATATTTATTGTATGTAAAGATCAATTGCGTGTCGTCCACATAGGAAATTGGGGAAAACCCACTTTGCCTAAGAAGTGCTGCTAAGGGGGCGACATACACATTGAATAAAGACGGGCTAAGACAGGAGCCCTGAGGTACCCCTTTCGTGACATGGCTGGTCTTGGATTTAAAAGGGCCTAGGTTCACTATTTGTGTCCTATCTGTCAGGAAATCTTGTATCCAGTTCAAGGCAGTGTCCTGGACACCTGTAGAGCGTAATCTTTCCAATAGCATTTGGTGAGAGATAGTATCGAATGCGGCGGATAGGTCAAGCAGCACAAGAATTACTGCCTGATCTGCATCTGCCAGCGTTCAAATGTCATCTGTTACCTTGACCAAAGCAATTCGGTACTATATCTGGGACAAAAACCAGACTGGGAATAGTCCAGACAGTTGTTGGATACCAGATAAGCTGAAAGATGGATGTTAACATGCTTCTCTAGCAGTTTCTGTATAGAGGTAGCAGAGAAATAGGACGATAATTTGTTATGATGTTCGAGGCCAATTTGGTGTTTTTACGAATGGGCATAATTTGAGCAACTTTCCATGCATTGGGAAGTTTGCCTTCTTTAATGGAATGGTTAAAAATGGAACTGAGAGGTTCTGCCAATTCAACAGCTAATTTTTTAGCGAATTTGGCAGGAATTAGATCAGTTGGAGAGCCGGATTTTGCAGATTTTAATAAAAGTTCTGTGTCCTGAGCTGTCAGCAATAGAAATTCTTTAATGGTTTCCTGTCCGAGACGATCAAAAGATTGGACGGTGCCAAAGTCACACTTAATATTATCAGAAGAGGTTATGTTATTATATATATTCTCTATTTTTGCGAAAAAGTAGTCTGCAATTTTATCACAGAGGAGTTGGGTGAGATCCTCTTCTGTGTTAAGGGCTTTGGGGTTGACAAAGGTATTAAGAATATGAAAAATCATTTTGGGGGAGTTGCCTGATTGTTCAGTTGCGTAGTAATATGGCGTTTACTTGGAGATTTGACGTTTTTATGATATTTAACCAATGCCAATTTATATAGTTCCTCGTTTACATAATCCTGGGTGCGCCACCAATTGCGTTCGAGTTTTTTACAGTTTCTCTTCTCCATCCTAAGATCAGATGTATACCAGGTGGTCTGAATGCGGCTTGACACAGTGTTAGATGTTTTCTCCGGGATTAGCGCATCAAACGTTATTTCCACGGTGTTGTGAAAGGATGCATAGTGGCTGTTCACTGTGACAGGACCAGATTTCAGCTCATTCCAGGTGAGCATTTCACCAAATTTATTAGGGGATAATTTGTGCCAGTGTCTGAAGGTCCTGTTGGTCGGGACCTTCTTTACTATCTGTTTCCTAGGATTTAAAAGGTCAAAAGAGACCATAGAATGGTCTGACCATATAAGCAGATAAGTGGATGTATAGGTTAGATCCGGTGAATTAGAAAGAACCTGGTCTAAAATATGACCTGCAATATGTGTAGGGACATCATTCCTTATCGTAAGGTTTAAAACTAACATTTCCTTAGAGAAAAGGCCAGCATCTAGGTCTTCCTGATTATCAATATGTACATTAAAATCTCCCAGGAGGACAAATTTATCTGATGATATGACATGAGTTGCCAGTATATCTAGTAGGTGTGAAATAGAATTAGAAATAGGTTCAGGGAGGCGATAAACAAGAGCACCCTTTCAACTCAGCTATGAATGAAAGTGGAGTCTAAAAACCAAGATTTCAATGTTATCAGTACTAAAACTGTCTAATAGAGGGACTTTTTAATGTGTATCTCTTCCCGCTAATCAAACTAATCCAATCCTTTGGGATCAAAACAATAAACTACGCGGATGATACACAACTCATCCTCTCTTGGGAAGGTGAAGATGCCACTCCTTTCTCGACCTTCCACGACTGCCTAAGAGAGACGGCTGGTTGGCTTCACATAAACTCCCTCCAGTTTAACTCCGCAAAAACGGAGGTCCTGTTCTGTTCAGGCACCAAGATACCCCGTCAGTTTCCGACTGATTTCTGGCCCCCAGAGTTTAGTGACAAACCTCTGCCGGTTCCCTCGGTTCGCAACCTGGGAGCCATGCTTGACAACAAATTAAGTATGGAAACCCAGGTGACGAAAACCGTGGGGATATGCACAGCCCTGCTTCGCTCACTGCGGAAAATCATGCCTCTCCTCCCGGCACAAGCCAGGGCGTCAATAGTCAGGTGTACGATACTCAGTCGCCTTGACTATTGTAACGCCCTGCTCCTGGAGTCTCCAGTCACGCTGATGGAGCGTCTTCAGCGAATGCAATCTGCCGCCGCTAAGCTGGCTCTTGGCTGGTCGAGGAGGGCTTCGGCCACAGCAGCTCTATCTGAGCTGCACTGGCTACCTCTAAAACAACGAGTGGCCTTCAAGTCCCTCTGCATTGTCTTTAAGGCTCTGCATGGACTTGGACCTAAACCTCTGCGAGCCCTGTTTATGTGGTACACTCCTGCCAGAGATCTACGCTCGTCCTCGGCTTGTCTGGTAAAGGTACCCAGATTTAATAAAGCCAGAACAGGGGGAAGATCCTTCAGGGTTGCAGCGGCCAAGCTGTGGAACAGCCTGCCCACTGACATACGTCAGATGTCCCAGCTTCTTCCGTTCAGGAGACGTATCAAGACCTGGCTTTTCCCTCAATAACTGTCCGTTTGACTATCTCCCCCGGTTATTCGCTAACAGAGTATTCTACAGCGCCAGGAAGCCTGCAAGGTATCAGTCGCGCTCTACAAATTCCCAAAATAAAAATAAATAAACTTGTATTGGGTCTTTATAAATTATGGTGACTCCTTCACCTACTTTGATTGGCCTATCCAGTTTTAGGATATGGTACCCATCCGGTACCGCGATCGCGGTATCAGGAGTGGAGGATGGTTTTATCCAAGTCTCCGTTAGAAATTCGATATCCGGGATAGAGGACGAAAAAAGATCCCAGATATTAATTGGGTGTTTAGGAAAAGAGCAAACATTTGCTTTAAAAAACAATTCCAGCTCGTTTTCAAAAGGGTGTTATCAGTGTCTTGAGTGGTAAGTGACACCGCTTCCTGAGAAGGTGGTAAAGTCTCAAACTCACAGCGCTTGCATGAAAGTGGACCCTCCATATTCAGAGGGAACTGGTTGGTGCACAAATTGATGTTGTTTCCCCCCTTAGCATTGGCTATGATCTTTCCAATGCTTCACATCTCCTGTTTGGAATAGGCAAGGTGCTGTTTGGGGCTTAGTGCACTATCTGTGGAGAAACATGCAGCGGGGCTGGCGTCTGGCGGCGGCATGGCACGGACGGGCACAGACGGGCTTGCCTTTGGCGTGCCCGCTGCACGCATCCACTGCACGTCGCCCAGCACATTGTTTTTAAAGGGTGGGAGTGGTAAAACAACTAGACAGCTCACCCTTCCGCCAGAAATTGATTTTTGATGTAAATAGAGTAGGGAAAGAAAGAATCTCCCTCCACAGCAAACGAGCGAAGCTCATGGTGGACCGGGGAGAGTGAAAGCCAATCCCAAGTAAGTTTAGAGTACAAGTAATTAAAATGCCGCTAATCAAACGATTCACAAAAAATTATATTTTAAAATAAATCATAGCAAGTCAAGTCGGTAATGGGAATTATACCCCATTTGATGGAGCATGTGTTGGAGGGCTTAGCAGATGTTTACATTCAGACTGCATGACAATGCACATTGTGACTGTTTTGGTGGAGCTGGCTATTTGATAGCAGACAGTGGGTTTTTCAAGTACATGACGGATGTGTGGTAGTACCCGTGCATTGTCATCACACAGTGTCAGGCAATGTCAGATTTGAGTGGCCAGTTACTATGCACAATCGGAACATGTTGTGTCCTCTGTCCTGTGGTGTAGGTGTGTTGAACTTTATCCCACATTGCCATCATTGGTGATGTTCTGTGTTGCTATGTGTGTGTGCTGCATTTTGGGGGAGTCGACTCTGCAGCTCTGATTTCGTCGACCCTTGTCCCTTTGAGGTGGTGTGCCTTTGAATTGTGTGCTTTTGGGGGGCTGGGATGTTTGCGACTTGGGTAATTTGTGCTCCTGGACACATTTTATGGCCTGGTGCATTGTTTGTCTGCTGCATGTATTGGACGGCATGGGTTGTAGGTGCACGTGGATGTGTCAGAGTGTGACCTGCTTCTTTACGGATGTGATCCACACTGGGCCACCTCCATGTTGATTCATGCACTGTGTCATTCATTTATGCTGCTGCCATACTATCGGGCATGCAGTGTCACTTGCTTAGTCAATGTGGCTCACAGAGCCGCTGCTTTTCTGGATTCATTACATGTGCATGGATTGGTAGTGTCCTTGGTTATTCGGAGGGGGCCCATATATGAACATGGTGGACAGGGGCCTACTTGGTGTTTGTATGTGTGCGGCAGTGTGCCAAGGGTATCAGGGACATGTTCCACTGTCCTTGTGTGTGTGAGGTGTGCTACACATGATTGTGCATGTGTGCCATTGTGCCCATCTCCCCCCGTTCCCCGAGTCCCTGGCCATCACTTGCCCTGTTGCTGTTGGCTCATCTCATATTGTGCTGTGTCTAGGCCCCCGACTCCTGCCACCGTCTCCACACTGGTGACTATGGCCACCATTTGCTCCAGCTCAACCAGCTCCTCCTGTGGTGCAGGACTCCCACCTCCAGTCGCCGTTGCTGCCTTCCTGTTGGCAGCGAGTTTCTATTTGGTCTGCCATTGCACATCATGCCAGCACCTTTTGACCTCCTCTATTAACCTCCTCGCCATTCCGAATGCATTGACGTTGGTGACTATGGACTGCTATATTTCGTTTGTGTTGCCAATGTCACATTGGAGGTGATGAACAGTTGTTGGTAGTGTCCTATCGCCTCCTTGATGATGATCCAGTCTTCCTGTGAACTGAACCCCGTCTTCCTCTTCCTCTTCTCCTGGCTCTTCCCCAAACAATGAGTTCCATGCTGGTCCTCCGTGGGGCTTGTGGGGTTTGGCTTGTCCTCTGCGCTTGGTCCTGGTGCATGCATGGTGCTACGCAGTTTGAATTGGTTTTGGCGTGTTTTTTTGTGTGGGGCTTTTATAGTGCGTTTTCCCGCATGACTCTTGGGAATTGTAGGGCTGTCGAAGGTTTTCCCTAATTTTGGTTTCGCGCTTTGGGGCATCGCAACTTTTTTGGCGTTTGTGTTTCTCATTTTTTGTTGGTCACGTTGAATTTTGCGCAGTCATTTGGCAAGTTATCCTGCTACTATCTTATGGTGCCGCCGGGTTGGGAATTGGACGTTAAGACAGTGTTATTTTCTCACGATAGACTGCGATATGCACAGTTGCGTTAAGCTAAATTTACGATGGTTATCACACGTTCTTCAGAATATGCCCCTAAATTGTTTACTGCAAATCCCTGTTTATTATTTTTTGTAGATAGGGCTTTGCATCAAACACCACAGCGTGGGAATTCCCGGCTGCCATCCATGGGATGCCCCCTTAATCAAAAACACTACTTTAAGTTATTTGAAGGCAATTTTATGGAACGTAAAAGCCAGATAAGCACTTTCCACTGGTTCGTGTCACTTTTATGTCGCTACATCAGGCCTCTAGTTTAAAACATTGCCTTTATACTTACACTGGTAATAAAGCATGATGTTCGCCTATAAAGGTAAGTCTGATGTGGGAGATGAGGTGCTCTGATCGGTGTCTCAAATGGGGTTGTTAATTTGGGATTGGGTACCGATGGCAACTCAGTAAACCCACTCTGGTTAAGTAAAATATACGTCTGAGAGACTCTCTACTAAACAGCTGTAGCTATGGTGCAATAAACAGGAACGTTCTAGAGAAGGTATGTATGCAGAGTATCAACAATTTTAATGCAAAGAATACAACACAGTAACTCTCCCAATCTAAATTTGAAAAATAGCGACAATTTGCATAATCAGTAGGAACCAAGATCATCAAAATAGTTCAAGGGTAGGGTGGAGTAGTTACAAAAATGCTAGTAATTTCACAATACTCTTGTTATGTGAAATCCTCAAAATTATGCTATTATGCCACATAATTATAATGTTGGTCGTGATAAATATTTACTGCAAATGTGATCTTTGCTGTAAAAATTTAATGTGAACACACATGAACAACAGAAATGACAGAACATGAGTGGCTGTTCACATTGCTTTTGTTATTTTGCCCCATTATTTTCATGTAAAGTGCATTGTTGCATGCAAAGAGGACGCAAGGATGTTTTTCACACTGAAATATAGCACCAAATGCCACTTTTGCATTTTGTATATAACATGTAACCGTGTGTAATTTTTCAGAAATGTCATGAAATTACACAATGGCTAATTATCCAAATTTCAGAAAAAAATAGGTAAGGTCGAAGTCAGTGGCCTACTGGGATCCCTATAGTCAGATATGTCATTATTGAGCCCTTACTGAAAACATCGGCTTTGGCATTAAAAGCTCTGAGCAGGACAAATCTAAATGTATAGCCACTAAGCATGCTTTGCTAGTCAGATAAGTTAATCTATCTCACCCTAGTCCAAAGAATGTCACCTTTGGAATTAGTGACTTTTCTGGAAGGCAGAATCCTCTAGTGGGGCTGGACTGGAAGCAATAGCCAGTAAGGGTTTCATGAGATTGAATGCTTTTGCCACGAGGTCACACTGATCCAGTTGTTAGTTCGACAAAAAGCTCTGAATGGGATGAACCTGAATTTCTTGCCTACGTTGAGTGCCACCTTCATCAGCAAACATCAGCTCCTTATCTAAGTCCTTCCTAGGTTTTCTGAAATAATAAAGTGCCATAATTTTCAAAGTTTTCAGGAGAGTTTCTCCTATTTATTCCTGCAGCCCCCAACTCATTAGGGCAGGCTTCTAAGCACTGGGTCTATCTTCACCCAGATTTCCTGCAGGGCTCAGAGCTCAATGGTAATCTGATTCCTTTAGGAATACAGGGGTATATTATCAAGGGGTTTATCTCCGCTTTTTTGGCTTTAAAAGCCAAGAAAGCGGAGATAAAATTATCTCCCTATTACCAAGCTGTCGCTAACACCAGTTAGTGACAGCTAATAGGAGATAGCGACCATCTTGGGCCCCGCTTTGCATGTCAGTGATATTTATCACTAATGACATGCAAAGTGGGCGTGCCAAGATGTTAGCGACTGGAAACAGTCGCTAACATCGCTATCTCCTATTACCAACTTTTGGAGATATTCGCGCTAAGCGCGAATATCTCCAAATGCTAACACCTGCCCTGAGCAGTTCTTCACCATGTTATCCAATGGGAGGTGGATAACATGGCTAAGAGCATTTGCTCGATAATGCATGAATATCGCTGACTTTTCAGCGATATTCATGCATTGCGGCCGTTTTTTATCGCATTTGCGATAAACCTTGCTAATAGCAAGGTTTATCTGCGATAAAAATCGCCGATGTGCGGCGATAATTTTTGTCTCTAAACAAGTTAGAGACAAAAATTATCGCTAGTTGTTGGTAATATACCCCCAAGTTTCTTTCCTTTGTGTCCCTGAAGCAGGTAAAGAGGATGCGAACGACCTAACATATGGACAGGAGTTCTAGTCCCTGGATCCGAGCAGGAGCTAGGAGTTCTTCATTCCCAGAGTACTTGTGGGGACTATGACTTTCGCACTCGCCAGGACTGTTCATAACCTCACATATTACACCACTCATGACGTGTTCAATGACAGATTCTATAACATTATTGATCACCTTACTGATGATAACTGAAACAACATAATTGATGGGATCACTGTACATTTTTTTGTGATAACATGTAATAATATTTGCTGTGAATTCATCAAATGAGGATGGACCCGATTCACAGAACTAACTTACGACAAAATCCTAAACTTACTACTTTTGGTATTCACAGAAGGCATTTAGTAGTAGTAAAGTTAGGATGTTGTCTTAAGTCTGTCTTAAGTCTGTCCTAAGTTTGTCTTAAGTTTGTCTTAAGTCTGTCTTAAGTCTGTCTTAAGTTTGTCTTAAGTCTGTCCTAAGTCTGTCTTAAGTCTGTCCTAAGTTTGTCTTAAGTCTGACTTAAAATACAAACTAAATTATGTTAAAAAAAATAAGAATACAGAGTGATATAAAATGCAAAAGTGGTTATTCACACTTTGTGTAGGAAGACCTGTGTTTGTCATGGGGATAGCATAGCAATAGGTTTCTTTTTGTACAGAAGGATGGTACTTTCAGGTTATACGCATACTACTATCCAAGGTATGACTTACACACTGAATCCTAAGAAACTGAGGGGCAAATTTACAAGCCCCTATCGCCATCACAGGTTCACTTGTTCTGATGTTGTAGTGGCAATAGTGGCTTTGTCTTATCTATAAGGTAGCATTAAGCCATTTAATGTGGCTTAACATTGCCTTTTAAATATGGCACACTTACATGCTAGACTTAGGGGGGAAGGGGCAAGCAATGGGTGTTGTGTTGGGCATTCCATCGCCACACCCATTGATTTGGGCACTGCTCCATATTTGCATGTATGGCGTAAACATGGGGCAGTGCCAAAATTAAGACCAGGGAAAACCTGGTCTTACCCCTGCACAACATGGGGAAATGTTTAATTTCTCCACATTTTTGCTGTTTTCATGTGTGCTGCATTGTGCAGCACACATAGAAAGAACAGAACACCCTTGTTTGTTTATGTGCAGGAAGGTGTCCCTTCATGCACATAAACATCCATTAAAACTACATTTTGCAACTTCTATGTGTGCTGAATTAAGCAGCACACATAGAAGTTACAAAATGCGATTTCTGATTGTTTATGTGTAGTAAGGGACACCTTCCTGCACATAAACAAGCATCTCCTGCAACGCAGGCACCCATGAACTATCGTGCAAGGGTGTCTGCGTTGGCGCTAGGCGGTTATATTGGCACCATCACAAGGGGAAACTCAGGGCTGCACCAAATCCTTGTAAATATGGCGCAGCCCTGCATTTCAGAAGTGGCAGAGTGCGACGTTAAGCCAAAGAGGCTAACGCTGAGCTTCATTACTAATATGCCCCATAATGTATACAGCTATTATTAAAAAAGAAACAAGCACTCCAACAGTGTTAACTCATACTAATTTGTAACACATATGGAATGCTTAGTTTTTTTTGAACAGCAAGAGCACAGAGTAAGACTAGCTTAAACCATGGCCAATGAAGGCAAAAGAACATGCACAATTCACCCCTTTCAACATTAATTGTAAGGATCCCATCAATGGTAGACATGTGCATTTGCAGTTGTTGTTTTAGGACTCACAAAGCTCAGGCCTTCCATTGCAAATAAAACCCTTTACAGGCCTAAACCTTCCTTTTTAATATATATAAGGCACACCTAGATTAGACCCTAAACTGCCCATTGGGCAGGGTGCAGTGTATTTTGTAAGTTGGGCATGTACTTTAAAACTTTACATGTTCTGGTAGTGAAAAACATTTGTTTTCACTACTGCAAGGCCTACATCTCCGATATGACAACATTGGAAAATCCGATTACATTTAATAAGTGATAACTTTCAATTGAGAGCAGGTAGGAATATTGAGTTTGGTATCTAAAGAATTGTAATTTAAAGCCCTCTTCAATAAGGTTGGACATTAAGTCAATTTCTGAAATTGCCACTTTCATAAAGTTGACATTTTCTTGTCCTGACAATTTGGTGACTATAGCCTGTACCCTGGGTCACATGACCAGGTACAAGGGGCAGTTATTTCCTTTTGCATTGTTCCAACTGTAAGGAAAAGGAGAATATGTGTTGGCAGGATGGTACCTTTCTAACTTGATGAGGGGGAGCAGCTGTCACCTACAAACACCTGCACAACACAAAGGTTTTGTTTGAACAGACTCACAAAATATGTTACACTTTTGTGATCCCAGACTAGTTGGGGCCAAGGCAGGAAATTCCACACTCCTCTGGCCGTGTAAACCTTCAGAAACTTCTCCAATTTCAAAGTGGCCACTGTGTATACCCCTATAGACCACTGTACAAGTATGTCACTGCTGCTTTGCAAGTAGGACTACTTCTCTGTAGCCTTGCTGGCTTGCTGCCTGAGTAAAAGGTCTGGCCCTGCAGTTTGATTCCAGGATCACCTGGGCTGGTTGGCTGGCAGCTTGATCAGATTCAGGGACAGAAAAGGCTCCAACCACTGTGAACCCAACACCTGGACTCTGCTGTGAGTCCTACTTTGGAAGTGGTGCTAACTCAGGGCCCGATTCACAGAACTAACGTAAGACATAATCCTAAACTTACTACCATTTTGGTATTCACAGAAGGCACTTACTCATTTTGGTATTCACAGAAGGCACTTACTCATTTGGTATTCACAGAAGTTAGGAATCCTAACTTTATGACTAATAAATGTCAGTGAATACCGAAAGTCTTAAAGTTAAGATTTTTCTCAGTTCAGGAGTAGTAAAGTTAGGACTCTTAACTTTAGGACTCCTAAACTGAGAACATCCTAACTTTGAGCCTTCGAGAATTCACAGAAGTGATTTAAGAGTCCTAAAGTTAGGAGTCCTAAATTGCCTACTCCTAAACTGAGAAAAATCCTAACTGTAAGACTGTCAGTATTCACAGAAGGTATTTAGGAGTCCTAAAGTTATGACTCCTAACTTCTGTGAATACTGAAATGAGTAAGTGCTTTCTGTGAATACCAAAATGAGTGTAAGTTTAGGATTTTGTCTTAAGTTAGTTATGTGAATCAGATCCTCAGTCCTTGACCTATGGAAGTGGGCCTGAAGAAACTTCACCAGCACAGCAGTGGTCCAGTGAGCAGAACCAATGCAGCGCAATGCATCTCCTCTCAGCCACATTAGAACTGCTGCAGCACTATGCATCCCCAACACTGGACCTAGCACTGTGGCTTGCAGTCTCCTCAGAACCTCCACTACGTGAGGTATCCTTGATACAGGCTTGTCACAATATAAGCCTTGCATAGACGTCAACCTTGGCGATGACGCAGAACTTTGCATAGGAGCCCTGTAGCTTCTTTGAAACTGCCAATGCCTGCAGCAACTTAGATGCAGGACTTCGCAAGCCTCTTGTTGATGGCATTTGAGATGACAAAATCAGGATTGTGAGGCAAAGCCCCACACCTTCCAAGGAACAGCCTCTGCACAATGCAGGATCTCACCACCCACCCCAACCACAATTTAATGTACTTTGTGCAACAGGCCTGACTTGGTCTCTGTATCCGGCCCATGATCCAAAGCGTCTGCCTGAACCTGTGACTTTGTCCCGGTCCAGGACAACAACATAAACCCACCCTCTAGGCACTATTTTCACTTAAATCTTTGAAATTGCATATCTCTAGTTCTCCTAATATATTTGTTGTTTTGATCTTAAGGAAAATGTATGAATTGTTAATCTTTTTATCTAAATTGGGGTGAGATTTTTCCTGTGTTGTGTTTTCACTTTATTAATGTTAGAAGTGGTGCATAAATACCACAGACATTGCCTTTAAATTAAGCCTGACTGCTTTGTGTCAAGCTATCAGAGAGTTAAGTGCTGCTTAGGTTTGGATTTGCTTGTGTTTTACCTTGACAGGGATTGTAATTGGTACTTGAGTAGGGTTTCATCACTCTCATCTAGTAACCCTTTTTCCAACAACATAAATATGGATATATATATATATATATATCTATATATATATATATAGATATATATATATATATATACACACACACACACACACACACATACACACACACACACACACACCCACACAATCACACACACGCACACACACACACACACATATTACCTACTGGCGGTCACCCGTAGGTAGTTATAGTTAGATAGTTAGGACCTATTATCTTTAGGAAAATCGTGACATTCATTTCCTGATAACTTTGGTGCTGGTTGATGAATCTACGCGAAATTTCAGGGTGATTCAGCAAGCAGGGACCGAGAAAAAAGGGGGGTCCGAAAACGTGTTTTCTCCATGTTCATTTCCATAGGAACTTTTAGACACGGCTACAGCCCCAACTGCTGAACAGAATTACACCAAATTTGGCACAAAGGTAGCCCTTGGTTCAGGAAGAACTCTTCTTGTTAAATGGTGTAAATTCATTCAGTAGTTGCTGAGAAAATAAAAAGTACAAAAATATCGATATATAGAGGTGCGCTGGATCCGCGCACCCTGCTGATCACGAGCTGCATGCTAATTGGCTGTCAACACTTCAAACCAGGAAGTGTTAACAGCCATCTTGTGCCTCGGTGAAGGCACAAGAAAAGAGAAAAACTTAGGTGCGAAACAAGAAAAGGGGACAGGGTAGAAACACCCTGACCCCCTAGGCCTGCTTAGGGGGTCCCACAAGGACCCCGAGAGCCAAAAATGTTGTTTTAAATGGTGAAATGCGCAACGGATCGGCGGATCCAGCCACCCAAAAAAAATAAACGTGGGCTCCCGTGCTTCGTTAATAATTAGCTCCCGGGTGGTCCAAGTTCTGGGGATATCTCCAAAAGTATTTGCGGGGTCCCAGGAGGACCCCCGCAGCCCCGGGGACCGCCACCCCGGGGCTTTCTAGAAATATTTGCGGGGGTACACAGCCCCCCCGCTGCCCTGGGGACCACCACCCTCGGGACTTCTTTTTAGAAAAATAAATACCTGTGTGGGCGGCACTAATATGTAAATTTGGGGATCGGTTAAGGAGCCCTGGGGACCACCACCACCCCGGGGGTCTGCATGTAATGGGAGGGGGGCACGCGGCCCCCCTCCTGGAGCCTGTGATGGACCTGGAGACCCCAACCTCAGGGCCATGGCCTGCATACGCAATTTACCATCCTCCTGGTGACAATTTTATCTTCATAGAGAAAATCATGGAGCTCATTAACTCATGTTCTGATCAACCGAACCATATCTTCCTTGGAGACTTAAACCTCCATTGGAATGACACCAACAATCTCTTAGTTAGCTCCTTTAAGACTTTCCTCTCCAATCTCAACTTCACTCAGTTCTGCAAGGGACCCACCCACAAAAAAGGCCCCCCCCTTGACCTCATAATTGCTAGAGACAATCTCATTGAAATGAAGGACATCCTACGTTGTGACTGGTCGGATCCTCAGCAAATTGCCTTTCATATACTGGAAAAGACCCCTTGCAGAAAGGGACAATGGTCTCGCAACATGAGAGAATTCAACATCAATGCCCTTACTTCCATCACCTTGAATAGACTTCAGCCTCCTCCTAACATGACTAATCTGGAGGATCTATCTGGCCATTACATTAGCACTGTGACTAATATCTTTGACACCATTGCGCCAAAACAATTTAAAAGCATTCCTCTCAAACAATCCACACCTTGGTTTAATGGTTCCCTAAATGACACTTGGCACACACGTAGGCTTTTAGAGAGGTCCTGGAGAAACGAGCCTTCCACCACCAGACTCTATCAGCTGAGAAAAATGAGAAGTGCCTACAATAAAAAAATCTGCATCGCTAAAACTGACCATTTTAGGGCATAACTGGACGGCGCCAAAAACAGACCTAAGATGCTATTTTAAATTATCAAACAACAAGCAAACCACATCTCCAACCAAAACCTGTCCTCTGTGACTCCACTTCCTAGCGGGGAGGACTTCACAGTGCACTTTTCTGAAAAAAATAGGAAAATTGAACTGCAGCTCCGACTTGTCACTCCCATGGTGCCGCCTCTAATCCACACCACATATCCAGAAGAACTGGTGGTTCCCTTGGCAGTCTCCTTTTTCCTTATTTGTTCTCCCAAAAATGACGCCTCTTGGAATTCCTTCATCCTGCCAGATTACACAGAATTACTACACGAGATGGCAATTCTAAAACCGGACAATGACTTCAATGATCCACTTCCTGCAAAAAATTTTAAAGACCTCAACTTGGCCATTCTACCTCTTTGGTCACAGATTATTCATGAATCTCTACTGAAGGGGAGCATCCCTGATTGCCTCAAAATTGGACAAGTCACTCCCATTCCCTAAGAAGCCCAACTCGGATTTATCTGAGCCCAACAACTACAGACCTATTGCAAACACCATGGTGTTAGCCAAAGTTCTCGAGAAATGCCTCCACAAGCAGCTCTGCAACCATATAGAGAAATTTCAACTACTGGACCTCTATCAATCCGGTTTCAGAGCAGGGCATAGTACTGAAATTGCACTAACAATCATTGTGAATGACACTCTGAAATCCCTTGATCATAATATCCCCCCAAAAAATCAAACCTTTCCTTCCGACCGAAGACATACAACCTGTGGTGCAATCCCCGTCTTGAATATGGTCTGGTGGTCTGGTGACCATTGCGGGGCTGCCTAAAGCGAGCTTGGCCCCTCTCAGAGCCATCTCAATGCAGCGGCCAGGCTCATCACAGGGTCCAAAAAACAAGATCACATTACAGCTGACCTTGTGCCTCTTAAGTGACTGTCTATTGAAGAGAGGATTTGCTTTAAAATAGCTTGCCTCACACATAAGGCCTTGCATTACAACACTCCGGCCCATCTGGTGTACAAGCTAATTCTTTCTGGCTCAAGTCGGAACTTAAGAACTACAACCACACTTCTCTTGAAAGCTCCCAAATTCAAGAAGAAAAGTATGTACAATCATCTTTTCTACGGCCCTGCACCTAGAATTTGAAATACTCTTCCTACTGAGATTAGAGCCAATCTTTCCACTGCTTATTTCAAGAAACAGGCCAAATTGATTTTCCTGAATGACCCTTGTTGGCAGACCTGACAGTTATCCCAACATAGCGTTCTCCATTTGACAGACCTAACATTTAGAGTTCTCCATTTATTCTATGTGTGGGTGTTAATTGTTGTTTTTTGTCTTTTGTCTTTAAACTCCTATTTTATTATCTATAAGTCACAGGTAAGGTGGTCCCAAGGTAGCCAAAGGGCAGGGTGCATCGTATATTGGACATGAACACTTTAAGATTTACTTCTCCAATGAACCTAAGACTACCAGAGTGATCAGATCCTTAGTGACAGAACAGCCTCCCTCCATCTAGAACCAGCACCTTAGTCCTGACACCTCAAGTAGTGCCTCTCCAGTACTGGACCCATGAGAGTGGTGCTAAAAGTGCCCAGATAGTCAAAATCTAATACTGGTGACTTAGAGAACTAAGAGGAGACTTGGATCATCCTGCACGTTTATCCATCCAAGGTGCATCTTTGTTCGGCCTGACTTCTCAGCAGCTTCGGCTATGTTCTTCTCTGCAGCAGCAAATCTTGTCTAGCAGTCCTCCTCAGAAGGGCTTTTTGGCCTCATGGAGCCCTCGGCAGCTATAGCTTGCAACTTCATTCCAGCAGAGGTTTTTTACTTCCAAAAAAGAGACTAAGGGCCTCATTAGGATCTTGTTAGCTAGGATACTCTGTCATGAACGTGACGTATATCTTGTCCGCTGTATTACAATTCGATGATATCCTATTCAACCTTTTGTATCCGACTCATTCACGGTCACAGTCAGCTGTATTTTTCAACTCTGACACGGTCTCTATGACTAGGGGCTAGATGTACGAAGGAATAGCGACTCGCAAATCAGTCGCAGAGTGGTTTATCAAAAATTGCTTCATGTGCTCAGCGGAGCGTGGAGTGTGAAAAATTCTGCCCTGGCCTAGTTGAAACACTATGCTCAGCAGTGAACTCATGCATCAGGGTTGACGTGTGCCTATATCCTGCTCAACTGCACCAAAAGATACTATGGTGTTTCTTGGGATTGTTTAATTTAAAAAGTTAAAAAGTTAGAGAAATTCATAATTCTTGGTTGAGCTGATTGCAGTTTTTTTTCACATCTATGTCATTTATCTAAATAAATATTTTTTGATTTCCAGAATTCAGTTGTTAGACATTGAGTTTCTGGTTGGCTAAGGTATGCACCCTGTCCAAGCGTGAACAACGTTCCTAGTCAGGGTAAGTCTCAACACACCCTAAATTATCCTGTGCTCAACCTGTGGTAGCCTGGCAGAGAGCAGTCAGGCTTAACTTAAGAGGCAATGTGGAAAATATTTGTGTAACACCTCAAACAGTAAAACAATGAAAACCCCACAAAAAGTCTCCACACCAGAAAAATAGAACTTAATTTTATAAATAAAACAACAAAACTACATTAAGTAGAACTGGAGATATGAATTTTTAAAGAGTAAACTATAAAATAGGGCTTAGCGGTAATAAGTGCCTATTTGGGATTTATAGTCGTGCTGGACCGGGGAAAAGTCAAAAGTTCAGGCCGACCATGAGGGAGCGCAGGCTAGATGCAGGGACCAGCTTAGGGCCACTGAACAAACGTACCTTGATCCTGGAGCGTCAACAAAGATGCGGGGTGCAGCTAAGTGATAAGTTGGTGTTCCCCATGCAGTAGTGGGGATAAGTTGATTTACTCCTATGCAGCAGGTGATGAGGTGGGTCCAAGATACACGGGTTATGAAGGCAAGACGCTGGGTTTCTCCACTCAGTAGAGGTGATGCATCGATCTTCTCCACGCAGAGTCTGCAATGCATTGGTTCCGCAGTGGCAGTTCCAAAGCAGTGCGATGGTCCGGTTCCTGCAGTGATGCATCGATTCTGCTCACGCAGCAAAGGATTTGTTGGTTCTAGTGGATAAAATACCTTAGGCCCAGGTCCAGGATTGGGGTGGCGCCACATGGCAGGGCAGACTCACAGATTGCAGAGTACAGGTGTAGGAGAAGGATGGATGGAAGATTTGTATCTCCCAGGGCCCTCAAATCTGAAGGCAACCCAGCAAGCCTTTGGAGTCACTGTGGGTTCAAGTGATGCAGCTCCAATCCTTCTCACCCAGGCAGGGGAACAGAAGGCAGCAGTCCAGCAGCACAGCAAGGCAGGAGACCAGCAAACAGCAGTCCAACAGAGTGGCAGTCCTTTCAGCAGCACAGCAATTCTCCTTCTTAGCAGATGGTCACAGGTTCAGAAGTATACTGACTTCATGATGTCAGAGGTCCATTACTTACACCCAGTGGTGCCTTTGAAGTAAAGGGAGACTTCAGAGAAGGGCTTTGAAGTGCACAGTTCTCTTCCCTTCCTGCCCTGGCTCCAGACTCACTAAATGTGGTATGCAGCCCTTTGTGTGTGGACAGGACACTACTTACTCAGATGTAAGTGTGAGGCTGTGCCCAGATCCTCACTCCCATCCCTGTATGGCCTATTATGCAACATCTAAGTTCCCTGTGGGTGGCTGTCTAGAGGGAATACACAAAGCCCAGCTGTCACCCAACTCATACTGAACAGAGACTGTGGCAGGCACCAAATGGCTATAATCTGAAAATGCAGGCTTCTAAAAGCAGCATTTTCAGAATTGCATTTTAAAATCCAACTTCACCATAAACATGACTATAAATTGAGATTCCATAGGCACCAAACCTGAAGTCTTAACTCTTCCCAGTTGGACATTATACAAATAAAATGTAATACGGTTATCCTAATGTTATACTATGGATGAGATAGGCCTTGCAACACTGTAAAATGACTTTGGGAGTGTATAACTACAATGACATGTAAAAATATGTCCTGTCTGTGAAGTAGGTCATGTACAACCCACCCTAGCTTGTGGGTTTTACATGACCTACTTTAGTGGTGACTTATTTGTATAAAAAGGGAAGGTTTGTGCTTGGCAAATGGGTTGTTTTGCCAGGTCAATATGGCAGTGTAACCTGCACACACATGTTCTGCAGTTGCAGGTCTGAAACATGGTTAAAAAGGCTACTTAAGTTGGTGGTGCAATCAGTGCTGCAGGCCCACAAGTAGTATTTAATTTACAGGCAAGGGGTACCACTTTACTAGAGAGTTATAGGTAAATTAAATCTATCAGTTGAGGATGAACCAATAATACTATTTTTAGAGGAGAGAAAGCACAAGCACTTTAGCACTGGTTAGCAGTGGAAATTGCACAGAGTCCTAAAACCAGCAAAAATGATGCCAGAACAGTGGAGAAGGTAGGCAGAAAGTCAGGGGGAAGGCCACCCTAAGGCTGTTAGGTCTAACAATAGTGTGTTTTGACTTTCTAACTGTCTTGATACCTCTCAATACTTTTTCAAATTTTATCTAAATTAAGCCTGTCACATAGCTACTAGTGGGTTGAGTCTAGACTTATTTAGTAAGCCTAAGGGATTTATATTTCGGCGGGTGGGATATTCATCACTGTTCTCACAGAGTAACCCATTCGCTAAAATATAAATCAGACCCTTTGTGTTCAAAATTAGAGGATTTAGGATTTACTATTTGGGTAGGGATCCTAGTGTCACCAACTGGTGTTTGGATAAAATCTCAAAATAAAAATATTGTGTAGACACAATATTGTGTCAAGTAAATTGAGGACACAAATAATGTTAAGGTAAGTTTCTGTGGGTAAGCAAAGTTTTACTATACTTAATTTCACATATATGTATTTGAAAAGCATTTTTTGACTTGGCTATAACTTTGGCATCGTTTGACTAATCTGCATTAAATTTTCCTAAAAAAGTGTCAAAATGGGTTCTGTTCTAATGGAAAGTTTGGGGGTGATCTGTACAGTGGGGACCCAGAATTTGGGGTGCGAAATAGGGTTGCGTTTTTAATGTTAATTCCCGTAGGAAACTTTAGCCGAACCTTACACCAAATTTAGTGGGAAGGTAGATGTTGGTTCAAGGCAGTGCAATTTGCTTATTTGGTGTAAATCCGTTTAGCAGTTGAGAAATGTATGTTTAAATTAATAGTGATAAATCTGGTTGCGAAGTCTTCGCGTACAAAGAGAGCTCTTGCAGTGAAATGCACTGCTCTGATTGGCTGCCAACACTTCCTGGTTGAAGCCAAGTCCCAAAAACAAATGTGAAAATAAAGAAAAGGGGGCAGAGTAGGAATACCCTGACCCCCAAGTCATGGTCTCGGAGTCCTCCTGGGATCTCCACCATGGCATAAAAGCATTTTATTTGCAAATTCCCGTAATTCCTGATAATTGCCAATTCACAGCAAAAAAAAAGCAAGTGCTTTAAAATAACCCCAGCATGGGCAAGGTCCTGGGGGTATATGATTAATATAGAAGGGGGTGTACTGGCCCCCCCTACTAGGGCTTATCATAGACCCAGAGACACCCACCTCCCCCTAAATTAATAAATATTGATGTGTGGGGTGCTCTGGCCTCCCCACACAACCCCAGGGACTGCCACCTCCCTGGGGCACAAATACACTAATAAATGGGGTAATTGAGGGACTCAACTCCTCTGTTAGATAGAGAAAAAATCCCTGGTGTCTAGTGGGCTTTTGCCCCCCCCCCCGCCCCCTGCTCCCCCAGGGGGCCAGATCGGGAGTAATAACCCCAGATCGGCAGAACAACCCAGGGACCAGCTGCTATACACAAGATGGGAGGGGGCCATATGGCGCCCCTTGCAGGAGCCCTCCATGGCCCTGGGAACCACCATTCCAGGGCCCACTCCAGAAAAGTCTTGGGTACCCACTCCCAGGACATTGCAGTTTCCTACTCTGCCTTGAACAAGCAAGAGCATTTTGCTCTTGCTTGTTCAAAGTGGAGCACAATTTGCTTTTAACACCCAGGGAGCTGCATGGCAGCAGTTCCTTGGGTGTAAAAAGTAATGCTGGCTCTTGTAGAAGGTGAGAGCCCGCCAGGACTGCGGGGCCATAACGCTCCCTCCACAGTCCTCAAGATGGCCATGCTCGGTCGGATGGGGTCCCGAGGGCTGAAAATGACCTCAGGAGGGGTGGAGGCGGCCCTAAATGGATATTTAAATGCCTCACCCCTCCTATATATTGGCACAGTCTTTCTGACCCCTCGGGTCACTGATGGGGATGATAGCCCCATATCCGGCCCCCGGGGGGCAGAAAGCACACTAGACACCAGGGATTTTTTGTTGTGTGCAAATTTAGGGTTGGGGGCTGCTCTAAATGGGCAGTTTATTGCCCTCACCCCTTTGAAATATTGGCACAGTCTTTCTGCTCCTCTAGGGAGCAGATGGGTTTAATAGCCCTCAATCTTTCCCCAGGGGGCAGAAAAAACTGTAGGCACCAAATATTTCTTTTTTTGCGCAAACTTAGGCTTGGTGGCTGCCCTATATGGACATTATAATGTCCCCACCCCTCAGAAATATTGTCACAGTCTTTATATTCCACCAGGGCACAGATGGGGCAATATCCCCCAATCTTTCCTCCCTGGGGGGGCAGAAAGCACACTAGACACCAGGGATTTCTTTTTGTGTGTAAACGTAGGGGTGGGGGCTGCCCTAAATGGGCATTATAATGCCCCCACCCCTCTGAAATATTGTCACAGTCTTTTTGCTCCCCCCCAGGGCACAGATGGGAGCAATCGCCCCAAATCTGCCCCCCCCGGGCATCAGAGATTTAATTTTGTGTACAAACGTAGGGGTGGGGACTGCTGTAAATGGGTATTATAATGTCCCACCCCTCCCAAATTGTGGAACCGGCTTTCAGCCCCCCAGGGTGCAGATGGGGGCAATAGCCCCCAATCTGCCCCTGCGGTGGATATAAAGCCCACTAGACACAAGGGATTGTGGGGGCTCCCAAAAATATTCATGCCCATGCCACCACCGCCCAACACAAAAGGGACAATCGTTCAGCCTCTCAGGAGGCAGATGGGTTTATTACTACTGATCTGCCCCCTGGGGGAGGGCAAAAAGCCCTCTCAACACCAAGGATATTTTTCTATCTAAAAGAGGGGGAGGGACTGCCCAGAATGGGAATGCAAATGTACCTAACTCCCAAACAAAGAAGGGACAGTCTTTCTGCCCACCTTGAGGGAGCAGTTGGGGGTTATTACCCCCAAACTGGCACTGAGGGGGCAGAAAGCACACTAGACTCCAGGAATATATTTTTAACCCTCCCATGCTCATGGCGAGCTCAGCTCGTCATGAGCAACAGTTCCCATGTACTCAGGACGAGCTGAGCTCGTCATGAGCCGTGGAACGTTCACACGCAGGGATAATTCCCCTGCTGTGCTGAACGTTCGACGAAAATGGGTGCGGCCATGAGCACACGAGAACCATGGCCCATGACGAGCTGAGCTCGTCATGAGCACCGGGGTGCTGTGCACGCCCCCCTCCCCCAGCACAGCAGGGGAATGTGCCCTGCAGCCAAGGGGTTAAATAAAAGAGAGGTGTGGCCTGCCCATAATGAGGGATGCCTAGGATTACCTCCCCCAAAAAACAACCCCAGTCGTTCTGCCCCGGGGGGGGGGGCAAAAAGCCCACTCTGCCCCAGAGATATGTTTATGGACATGTTAGGGAGCCCCCTTTAGGCAAGGGTTGCTCACCTTTTTTCTGTGAACACATTTTGGCTGCTTCTGCCATCCCTTGGGGGGAGAACAGCATTATTTTTAGGCTCATCTGCCCTACAAAGTGGCAAAAAAACACTAAAACTAGCTAATGCTTCTGTGTGTGTCTGTGAACTGGACTTCAGCTGATGGTCTGTGTACTGGCGTACCTTATTCAATGCACCAGCGCTCTAATTTTACCAGTAACTTCTGGGCTTGAACATCTACGCTAGAAAAGTGATCTTGACTTAAGAGCCATGACTGGATACGAGTGTCGTTACTTGGCAGCCACATCCTGTTGTTTGTAACTTGATGTACATTCCTTACCACCTGGTGTCACTGTAGGCATGTCAGACGCCAATGTCAACCCCGACACGAGGGTGAGCGAAAGTGGCCCCGGTCCCACTGCAGATCCACTGCCACACTGGTGCCGCTTGTGCCAGGCTTGTGCCCTTTCCTCCAGGAGGTGGCAGCTGGCAGTCCGGCGAGGAGAAAAGACCGGGCGTGGCTTGCGGGTCCTGCCTTGTTGCACCCACTGTGGAGCTGCTGCTCCGTCCTGACCCAAGACACCAGGAAGCCATTAGCCTTCCAGACTGCCTCCCCCGAGCGGAGGCGGACTAGCTTGGAGAGGACCGAGTGCGTCTAGCAGGGGCCCTGGGGCTGCTAGGCTCACCTGAGCTCTGCCTCACCTTGCCTCTGGGACTCTTAGCCAGCAGCAGCACCTTCAGTGAGGCAGAATCTGGTCCAGTCCCACCCTACTCCACAGCGGTAGTTGTCCAACAATAGTAGTGCTGGACTTTATGACCCATTGCTCCCTGCACATTTTGTCTGGAGGAGGCCCGGAAGGCTGAGGCCCAAGGACTGCAAGAAACTCACTCTACTAGTTATGAGAGGGGGGATCCACAAGCTCAAAGACCTTCTCACAGGCCCTGGTAAGAACCAGTGCCCGGAAGTTATTACTGCAGCATGAGTCCGCATCCCTCAATAGAGTTCTGAGCACCGCCTTAGTGTAAATCAAGTTCATGGAGGTAGGAGACTCACACTGTCGTTTCTGTCAGCCAGCAATTTCAATCACCCCAGACGTCCTTCATAAAAATTGGAAAGGTTCCCAAAAGCCATACCCATAAGATCCTTCAAGGAGTCACAGAAAAAGGTGCTCTGTGGAGGCCAGGATATCCTCCTCAACTGCAGGATGACCAAAAAGAAGCTCACACGCTGTTAGAATCTGACTCTCAAGAGGGAAAACCTCCTTGACTTCAGTGACGTCCCAAAATCTTAGACGTGCACAGAACGTAGTTCAGGCAAACTCCGCTCTGAAATCACCTCAGAAGGTTGCAACAGCAGGACTTATCACACACTTTTCACAAAAAACTCATCCCTAATGGTGGCAAACCTCTTGCATTGACTGCCATGCCAGCATGTGCCACTGACAGTATTGAGAAGGATCCCCTCTCAGACAGTCTCACCACCAGCAAGCAACCTGTTTCACATGACCCACGAGTACACACAGGGAGACGCAGTCCTCAATCCTGCCCAAGGTAGGGTAGTCCCTCAGGAAACATACCAACAATCCATTGGGATCCGTCATCAACTCCCCCGCCCTAGAAAGACAGGAGCATGCAATTCCACCCCAAATACATCATCAACAATAACTTTCCTTGCAGACTTCCACCCAGCTTAGATCCCTCGAGCTGCTAGTGTCTAGTTCAATCAAGATAGGAGCACCAGACTTCAAATAAACAATGGGGAATCTCTCAACAACATTTTTACAAAATTTGGAGACAAAAATAGAAGGAACATTAGAGCTTACCCTGAAGCTGTTTACAATGGCTGAAGAAATCAGGCTATCCCGCGTCCCAAAATAGTGATACAACCAATGACCCTCAAGCAATTACAACCAGTGAAGCAAGTCACACCATGGCACAAGCACTACTTTGGCAATCCACCAAAATGGAGTTACAAAAAAAACTCTTTCAATCAATTGCACGTCTAGTGGCCCTGAGCACCAAGGCAGATCTTATTGAGAACACACTTTCAGACACCAAGAAACCTGGCCTTGCGCTTTCTCATGTGCAGCGATTATTGACAAATGGACAACTCTTCTGAATTACTAACAGACCTGGTTGCTACAATTAAGGGGACAACTGGCAGCTCCGGGGAACAACAACTTGTCAACTTATATGCAACTTAAGCTCAACAACAAAGCCAGTTCGCTCCCAATTCCACCGAAATACAAACATCACCGGTAGCCCCACAATAAACACCAGCAACCAAGGTTTAACCTCAGGCACCAATTTCCCCTTCAGCTCACCGGGACAAAGCCTTAGCACCAGAACTTCATCTACAGTAGAGGAAATCAAGGGCAGTTAACTCATTCAGAAACACCAAGTGGTGCCGCCCTCTAGAAGGGCTCAGAAGAAACAAAGGAAACAACATAAAAAGGCCAAAACGTCCAAAAGTGTTGCATCCTTGCTAACAATTTAGAACCAACTAGCACAAGGTAAAGACGACAAATCCCAGACCTATCCGATTTTCACCGCAAAGCCCACAGCAAAAACAATAGAGGCACAGGAACAAGCAATCAAAATTCTTCCTCATCTAGAAATCATCGCGGGGGAACTGGACAAGCCGAAAAGCCCAGCTTTTGATATTCAACTAGCTCCTCCGCCGATAACAGTGAAGACTGACTCAACTACGCAACCTTGCTCATCTGGGGAAACCAGCCAAAACACTGAGGCAGGTCTTATTTGGGGTTCCACACTCCTGGGTACCCTGACATCTTGCAAGCCAAATGCCTCACTGTCCTCAAGCCCCATCCCAAAAGCCAGACACTGAGAGGCAGGATTGGGATCCAATATAAGTATTTCTCAGCCGAGATATAGAGCTCTACCCACTGAGAATTATATCTCAAAAACAACACACAAGGTAGTACTAACCCCATCAAGGGACACTACAATATCTTAAATAGGGGCAATATACGTTTGCCTATTTAAGCACATCCCCACATTGGCCATTTACAATCGGACAACCTTGTTTGGTTCAAGTTTCTGAGCCTATCAGGGGACACCCATGGCAAGTCCACTTCGATAGGGGTCGGCTGCCATTATCCTCAGGGGATAACGACAAAGGAACAATCCCTTTTGGTGGAATGGTGGATAGGTATCACAGCCCTCGCACCAGAGAAATACCCACATGTGCTCAAAATAACCTTGCTAAAGAATGAAGTCTACTCCATCCTGAGGGGTGCGGATGGCAACTAATAGGGGAATAATTTAACAACAACGCCCAAGCCCCATTAAGCGTACAGAATAATAGGCACACACGACCAAAGGACAGTTTTTCTCAGCGAGCCTTGGCCAAACATCGAACCTGGAATCAGGGACCGACTGGACAGCCGTCTCTCATGATGGCACCACTAACATCATAAAGATCGGCAGCCAAAGGAACTCTATTAGGACTTTCGGATCTTACACACAACTATCAATTACATCCTGGAAAGTGGCAGGCCTTAAAAAACTTCTTGGGACCACTTCTGAAATAGATTATCTTCATAAAAGTGACATTCTCTGCTTATAGGAGACCTGGGCTACTGAGACAACAACCTTCTCAGGTTTTTAAGAGTTCCACAACGCAGCAACAAAACATAACATTAATGGGCAGCTGCCCTGTGGGCTCTCCATTTTTATAAATCACGCTTGCAGAATAGACACCACAGTAATCCCAAACAAAATGTCAGATCTGCAAGCCCTACTCATCAAAGGACTAAAAAGCAATAATTTCTCAATCCGACTATGATAATCAACTGCTACATCAACCCCTCGTTCCACCTGAAAAAATCAGGCATTAAAATAATTGGTAACAATAATCGAAGAACTTTTAAACAAATATGTTTCATATCTCCCAATAATCACTGGGGACTTAAACACCCTGATGCTGGGGAAGCCTTAAAAATACCCCCATCCCCCAACAGTGGTGCTGCCTTCTTATCATTCATGGCTTAGCCTCCATGCATGCCATCAAAGAGGCCCAGGATCCACAATGAACCCCACTCCCTTTGCTCAGGAATGAATCTACAATCAACTACATTTTCATCTCTGGTCAGTTGAACCCTTATCTCAGTAACTTTGAAGCCGACAACAGGGAAGAGAGTGACCGTAGACCATTGACAGCAATTTTTCAACTAGATGGTAAAGCTGCACCACTCCTCCAAACACTAGGGGATCCATCCAGGGAAGAACGCTACAAGGTCCTCAGCAGAATAAAATGGTTTGCAAATCTTGGTACAAACCTAACCGAGTAGAGAACAATCAAAGAGACAACTCCCGTATCATCAGGAATAGTCACACTCAAAGGAGCATTGGTAGGCTCTTCCAGCAGATCTTCAACAGGCATTAGTGGGTGTATACAGAACCCACACAGGCCACACACACCCATACATCCCCCTTACACATCGATCCAAAGGAGCTACACACAAACAAATGGAGTCTTCTAAAGGCCCTGAAGGCAAGAAGAAGAGGAAACAAACCACCCAAAGTCAAACAATCCCGCTCTTCGAGCAACGCACAGAAGGAAAGTCTGGTAGCTAAGAACAAAGATGATTGAAGCAGAATAGCTGAAAATATTCACCCTCCTCAATAAAAGGGGAAATATTTTTCTTTGGAAGCACATGAACCAACTAAGCAATGCCGGCCAGACAAAGGAGAACTGAATGGTGGACCAAGAGTGGGTAAATTCCGAAAGCAGTTGTACTCTAGTCACCAGAGCACATCACACACTCCTCCCCACAAACCATGCTTTGCACCCGGCCTAGCCCACCAAATAACTGGTATCTCAGAGGCCACAGTAACAGACACAATTAAAAACTGAGGAACAATAGAGCACTAGGATCCAACGGGGTCCTACCCATGGAACTCAAATCATCACAAGCTTACTGGACAGGACTGCTTACACCACTTTTCAATTTCGCTTATGCCACCTCAATAATTCCACCGTCATTGAGAGGATCAATACTGTAGGAAAGTAGGATCTGCTTTTATGGTTACCCCCACTTTTTGCCAGGTGCTAAGTCGTTATTGACTAGTCAGACTGGGACAATAGTCTATCTGCTTTCTCCCCTAAACTGTGATGCTCATGACTTAGGTACATCCTAGAATGGATACTGAGGTACCCTTATCAATCCCCAGTGTATGGTACTAAGGTAACCAAGTCAAAGGTACCTGAGAGGTCCCCAATAGCCTGAAGCATGCATTATGCCAGCCATGGAAGACCATTCAAACTGGAACTCCAGGCTTGCCATTGCAGCCTGTGTAAGCTGGTATTAACAGCACTTACTAAAGATATATATTTCCTACATCAAGTGCCTCTGCACTTAAAACCTATAAGTCACCCCTATAGCAGGCCTTTGCAATCCTGAAGGTGTTGTGCTTGGTTCTAAGTGTGAGGGTGCCCCTGCATATGCAGAACACCCTTACAGCTCACAGAGTCCATTCTCCCGTGTTGTAAGTGAAGCAGCCATATAATATATAGAGGGGCACCGCGTAATTAAGCCATGACCATCTTTTTAGTATTCTTTTTTTTTAATTGAAACTCTGCGACAGTACAGAAGTACAGCCCTGAGGCCATATAGTTAACACCATTCTTTATAGGGGGATTATCGACAATATGGTGTGCAAGCTTCAACATTACATGTCACTCGGGTAGGGAGAGGTCAATGTCCAAAGTTGTCCTGTGTAACTCAACAGTCGGAGACATACACAATTTACACGTGAGACATTCCATTTAGCCCATTTATGTTCCCCTTTTTTTAGGGCCTCTATTCTTGGAAACATCTTTTTCAACAATCATCGCAGTGTCCATATCATTGGCCCATTTTTGATATGTCGGTAGATCCATGGTTCCCCATATTTGAGCTATATTCCTTTTGGCGAGAGCTAACCCCAACGATACTCATTATCGCTCCATTTGAGTCAAATCAGTGGGTTCCCACATATTTAGCAATCTCGAGGAGTGGGTGATGTTTTTCTCACTTACCCTAGCATGTGTGGTGACAACTTACCCCCAGTATGGCTGAAGGGCTAAACACACCCAAATCATATGGTAGAAAATACCCTCAGCTGACGCCCCATCTTGAACAGTGTATGTGCTGCTAAGTAAACTTGTGGAGGGTCTTGAGTTGGATCAGGTGTGATCATATTGGAAATGCAACCTCTTTGGGTGATGCAAGGGCTTCTTGCCAATCATCATCCTCTAGTTACCCAAGGTCCGACTTCCACAGCTGCCAGAGGTGTACCAACAGGTCAGGTTTATTGTACATTAATTTACGATACGTGAGGAAAATGGCTTTGCTGTTAGGAGACAGTCCTCCAGTGGGGATGACTCGGGCAGAGCCTCACTGTTGGTCACAACAGAGAACAGGGCATGGCGGATTTGTAAGTAACGAAAATTTTCCAACTCCCCCAGTTAATATTCAGCTTGCAATTCAGTTAGCGGGATCATCTCGTTACACTTCCATAGATCCCCAATGGAAGAGAGCCCAATGAGGTCCCATTTATGAAAGCCCGCAAGTCTACGAAACAGGCCCAATTGTTTAGAGTCCCACAGGGCAGTAAATAATGTCAATTTCTTGTGCCACCCCAGCGCCTTCATTGCCCGGTGTCAAATTGCAACTGTCTGGGCCATGGGACCGGTGAGACATTGACTCTTGGGGTTAAGGTGAAGAGCACGTCGTTATCCCCCCGGGGTCATTAGCCACTGGTCTGTGCGGTATGCTGGTTGAGCCAGAGGGGCAAAAACCCATTGATTGACCACTGCATGCTGAGAGGCCAAATAGTATTGTTTTAAGTCTGGAAGCGCAATTCCTCCATTGTACCAGCTCCTAGTTATTTTGTGTGTCGCTATGCGTGGGTTTCTCCCATCCCATAGAAGAGTATTGACCTCACTGTCTACCTTTACAGTAGGCATCCGGGACAGGATAGGGGGAATTATGTAAAGCAAATAGAAACTGTAGCAGTGCCAATCAAGGTGAGGGGCTGTGACCTCCAATTGAGCACATCTTTGTGAAGCCTGGTCAGTGGGGCCTGTGGATTAGTGTTATGGAATAGAGTCGGGTTTGGTATAAGGTAGATGCCTATATAGCAGAACCCTTC